>NW_027223756.1:73209310-74454810 GCF_028538775.1 Myotis yumanensis
CTCAGACCAAGGGTTCATTTGTCCAGCAGTGGCCTGAGGTACTGGAGTCATGCTGGGAGAACATGGTTCCTTTTAATGCCATCATCCCCCCAAAATCAGGGCCTTTCCCCAACACCAGTGTCTAAATTGTCTTAAGTAAACATCTTCAGGTCTCTGCTACATTCAGAGCCCTATGCTAGGCTCCACAAGGGTTAAAAAAATGAGTGCCATGCAGACCCTGGCCCTCAGGAGGAGAGGCAGGGACATGAGGTGGAAAGTGGAGGTACAGAAGCAAAGAGGATCCTAAGTGGGGAACTAGCCAATCTCAAGGCTGCAGAGGGCCTTTGGTGTTAGATGTGGGTTGCTTTGAAAGGTTTTCTCCCAGATGCAACATGATCAATAATAAAGTGAAGTAGCCAAAAGAATTCAAAATTTGGAGAAAACTATTTCTTTATTTGAATAGTGGTTTCACCACTCATTATTTAGGCTTTCTGAGCCCCAGGTTCTTTAAAGACAACGTGGTAGGATTACACCCTTACCGGGAAGGATTGCTCGAGCTTTATGACGTCATATTTGTAAATATCTGGCGCATAGTAGGTGATCCATATGTATAATCTCTCTTCTCAAAAAAAATCGTAATCAGTTTCAGAAGAGTCTTCAGCTCTTCTGGAATGGATATGTGGTGTTGGACATCCACTAGTTGGGTGTTAGGTGACTATGTGTTGTATACAACAGTATATATTGTCTCTGCTTATTGATCCCAACATAATTTTTTTCAAGGTTGAAGGACAATCTTTTACTTATAGTATAGCATATGCTTCACCATTTTACAGTCTTAGATCAACAGCTATGATCTTGTCTCTTGGCTTTTATTTTTATGGTTGGGGAGGCATAGCCCATATTCTTTTTTTTTAGTTTAGCCTCTGATTTCTGTATTAGAGAGAGCCCTTGATGAACACCTATGGCTAACCTGGCAGGGTAACTTGGACAAATCACTGAGGAGCCACCTTGGTGCAAAGCAATCACTTCTCAAACATGTGTGTGGGTCAGAATCATCTAGAAGTCTCAGTGAAGTACAGAATATTGGGATCCGCCCCAGAGTTTCTGATTCAGTGCGTCTGGGTGGAGCCTGATAATTTGCATTTCTAAGAAGCTCCCAGGGATGCTGAGGCTGTGGGTCCAGGGCCTCTGTCCTGAGAACTGCTGGTGTAGGAAGAGCAGCCCTGGAGCTTGGCCAAGTGAATGGACCCTTTTGAGCCTGCTTCTTCATTTATAAACTTCTACCTTACAGGTCAGAGTTACAGGTGATAGTTAAACAAGTAATGATGTGGAAAGCACTATCTACACTAATAAAAGAGAAACATGGTAATTGGCGTACAACCGCTACCCTTCCCATTGGCTAATTAGGGAGATATGCAAATTAACCACCAGCCAAGATGGCGGCTAATTTGCATACTACAGGCGGGGCCGACAGTGCCAACCGCCAGGTCCCCTCCATCCAGGGCTGGCGGCAGAGGTCCCTGCCCTCATGCGGGCCTCCCGCAGGGAACCCGGGGCTGGCGGGTGGGACCGCGGTGTTGGGCACCGGCTCCACCCTCATCCGGGCCTCCCGTGGGGAACCCAGGGCTGGCGGGTGGGACCGCGGTGTTTGGCACCCACTCCACCCTCATCCGGGACTCCCACGGGGGACCCAGGGCTGGTGGGTGGGACCGAACCCGCTCTACCCTCATCCGGGCCTCCCGCAGGGAACCCGGGGCTGGCAGGTGGGACCTCGGTGTTCGGCACCCGATCCGCCCTCATCCGGGCCTCCAGTGGGGGACCCAGGGCTGGCAGGTGGGACCTCGGTGTTCGGCACCCGATCCGCCCTCATCCGGGCCTCCAGTGGGGGACCCAGGGCTGGCAGGTGGGACCAGGGTGTTCGGCACCTGCTCTGCCCTCATCTGGGCCTCCCGCCGGGTCCTGAGGTTGGGGGTGGGGCCGCAGTTATCAGGTACCCACCCGGGTATCCGCTGTGCTACGGGCCGGGCGGCAGCAGTGATCTGCCCGCTGGCGCATCCCATGTGCTACCCAACTCAGGCGGGCAGGTCACGGGCATGCCTGGCAGCCTCAGTCAGTGCCTCAAGCCGCAGCAGCAGCAGCAGCAGCAGCAGCAGCAGCAGTGGCAATAGCAGTGGCGGCAGTGCCCCCGACCTGCCCGCCCAGGTTTGAGCGGCCCCAAGCGGGCAGTGCTTTCCATCAGCCTATGGTTGGCGAACACACATGCAGGTGAAATCACCAGCGCCTGCTTTCCCACAGGCCTGAGCCCCTCAGGCCTGTGGGAAAGCAGGCGCCCTGAGCTGGTGATCCCAAAGGCCTGATAGCTGGGCAGTGGAGACCGTGTTGGGACTGGGGAGTGGTGAGCAGGCAGAACATGGCCCTGATTGGGCCAGTCGCTATGACGCCCACTGTAGCCAGCACACCACCTGATCAGGGGGCCAGCAGCCAACCTCGCAGCCCCTCCCCCCTGCAGGCCTTCCCCTGATCAGACTCTCCCATCCACAGGGAGAGCAGGGTGCTCAGAGCCTGGACCCTTCCTGGCAGCCCCGAGTCTCTGGGGTTAAGAATTCTGATGGCCCTGCCCAGAGTAGAGGTGCCTGAGGGGCAGGGACAGGGACCACAGGCCTCCAGGGAGCACCGCAGAGTTGGCAATGAGAGGAGAGGGCCTGTGAAGGGGGAGAAGGTGAAGCCAGTGGACATCAGCCCAGAATCCAGCTCTTCCCCTCCAGAGGCAGCAGGACCTAAACCCCAAACCCCAGCCAAAATTGCAAGAGCCTGAGGGAGCTTCAGGAAACTCTACGAAAAGCTGCACATTGAGAATGAGAGATTTCGTGAGGCCCTGACCCAGACCATGCTGCGGCTGGAGCAGCTCAAGGTGGAGCTGGAGCGCGCCATGCAGAGGCAAGAGCACTTTGCAGAGAGGCCGGCCATCCTGGAGCTGGCGAGATTTGAGTGCAGGGCCCTGGAGTGCAAGGCCGCTGAGCTGGAAGAGGAGCTGAAGGGCCTGTCCAATCTTCGAGCTGACAACCAGCGCCTCAAGGATGAAAATGTGGCCCTGATCTGTGTCATCAGCAAACTGTCCAAGTGACCCCGGAGGACTTGCTCCTGCACCCGCATTTATACAGCTGCTTTTGCCACATGCACCCCTTCCCTGTGTGAACATGAGTGATAGGGCTGTCGAGGAGTCTCTGAGAAGCCATAACCTTCCTTGAGATCTCCAGGTTAGGAGGGGAGGACAGAGCCCCCAGGAGCCAAGGGGGCCATCTGAGGCCAGGTAGGGGGACCAAGGCTGCAGGCAGGACCAGAAAGGAACTGGGGACCAGGAAGTGCCAAGACCAGTAGCCAGGACCAGAGTGGTCACCCAGAGGTCCCCTCTCACGTGTGCTGCCACCAGTCACCCCTCCAGGCCCTGAGCAGGGATCCTAGAATGTGCCAAGCATCCCGCCGGCCTGGGCCAGGTGAGCCTGTATATAGGGTCTGTGTGCAATAGGGAGGGATGTCTTCTATTTTTTGCTGCCCCCTCCCCATCGCTCTCCTGGGCAGGGGAAGAAGGTCTTTTTCAGACATAGCATAGGCACCACAAATTAAAATTGTGGAGTTGCCAAAAAAAAAAAAGAAGAGCAGGCCGGCTGGCCAAATACCCGCTCTCTTCCCACCCCCCTCCCCCCCCACCAGCCACATCCTTGACCAACCTGCCCCACCACAATAGGCCCACAGCCCCTCCCCATGGCTATCTGCCCCTGATTGCACCCTCCCACCCCAAGAGGGGGCAGGGCTGGGCGGCCAATGTCCTGCAGCCCCTCCCCAGGTTGGCCCCACCGTTGATCCCTCCACTCCAATAGGGGGCAGGGCTGGCCAGCCAATCTCCTGCAGCCTCTCCCCTTGCCCAGCCCCACCCCAGATTGCCCCCCCACCCCCACTGCAATCAGGGGCAGGGCTGGCTGGCCAACCACCCATGGCTCTTCCCCCAGGCCACTGGCCCTGATCGCCACCCCCCCAACCCATTTGGGGGGGTGGTTGCCCAGCCCACCAACCACAGCCCCTCCCCATGGCCAGCCCCACCCCTAATCGGCCCCCCAACCCCAATCAGGCTGGTGAAGGGGGGGCAGTTGGGAGCAATCAGGCTGGTGGCAGGGGGTAGTTGGGGGCAAACAGGCTGGCAGGGGAGGCAGTTGGGGGTGATCAGGCCAGCAGTTGGGGGTGATCAGGCTGGCAAACAGAGTGGTTAGGGGCAATCAGGCAGGCACGCAGGCAGGTAAGTGGTTAAGAGCCAGCGGTCCTGAGTTGCGAGAGGGATGTCCGGCTGCTGGTAAAGGATCGGGCCTAAACAGGCAGTCTGACATCCCCTAAGGAGTCCCAGATTGGAGAGGGTGCAGGCCAGGTTGAGGGGCCCCCCTCCCCCCCCAGTGCACGAATTTCGTGCACCGGGCCTCTAGTATACTATAAAACACAGTATGCCTATTAATCGCTTAATATTCTCCATCAATTTTAACTTGCCTATAAAATGGGGATAATGATAGTAATTTTTATAAAGATTAAGTGAGATGATCTATGTAAAAGCAATTTGTGAAATATAAAGAACTATAAATTCTTGTTCTTATAACTTCCCTAAACCTCAAGTTCCTCATCCACACTATGACAGGATGGCCAGTGGGTTCATCTTGGGTGCCAGTCTTAGTCATGTGGCAGGTCATGATTGCAAATGCGAACGCAAGTTAGTATTCAATACACTGCTGATGCTGCCCTGTGTCCTGTTGGCCCCTTTGGTCAAAGCTGCCTGTTGGGCCACTGTTTTCTTCGGTTGCTTCTGGCTGCAAGTAACAGAATTCCCAGCTAAAAGTCACTTTAAGATATGGGGTTTGTTGTCTAGTCTAACAAGTGTAGAGGCAGGGTGATTTCAGGGTTGTTTAACTCAATGGCTTGACCATGTTAAGACTCTGGAATTCTCTTAGGTCTCTACTCATGGCCACAAGGTGTCTGCAGCAGTGCCAAACGTCCCATCCACATGCAACAACAATCAAAAGCAGGAAGAGATGAATCCCTAACTTGTATTCCTTTTAAAGGATACACATACTTCCTTAGAAGCCACATATTGGCCAGTGTTGTATCACATGCCCTATGACAAGGGAGATGGAATTACATGACTGGATTAGACGAGTCAATATTCAACCTCTATGGCCTCTATGGGGAGAGGCCCAAGAAACACATGGTTACCCCAATCATGCCTCTGCCAGCAAGTGAGAAAGTGGTGTGGGAATGGCCGAGGGAGGAGACCAACAGTGTCTGTTGCACTCCAGTGTCTCTTTCCAGTTGGAATCATACCCTTAAGGGCTTTACTAACACATCTACTAACAACATGGTGAGATCTTCCTGTAACTAGGAGCACAGCTAGAAGTGGCCCCTGGCAGAATCTTAAAAGGCTGTTTGAGTTGGTATTTGTGAACTTTGCAAGAGAAACTGAGATCTCTAGGACAATCCAGCTCCCTGTCCTGGTGAGGCAGGGTCTAAAAGGTCAGGGGAGACCACAGCCTGGTGGACTCAGAGGCCACAGGGTTTTTCCCAGGCAAAGTGCCTGACCCTGAGGATTCACAAGTCAACACCACAGCGTTACTCTGGTGTGTGGTGTATCCTCCTGAGTCTAGCATAAGGCCAGTGCCACAGGTGCCTGACAAATACCTACGTTTTTCTTAAGAAGGAAGCTCTAACTGCCATTATTGAAGTGGTTTGGTCAGCAAGTGTGGATGGGGAGAGTGAAGAAGAAGAAGGAGGCTTTTGTAGTGGAATAGGTTTGGGGGCATTCTAAGAAAGTCGTGTCTGTGGGTTGTTCCAAACTTGTTCTTTCTCTGTAAGAGCTTTGCCCTTAGAGTGGCAGATCCAAGGGTTTTCTAAGGGAAGGGAAGACCCCACCAGGTGTTTTTTTATTCTAAGGAACAGGCTCCCTGTCTGGTGTCAGGGATGGCCACCAGCTCTGAAAGGAAGCAGGGCCGGGAGGAGAGGGAATGGCCGCAGCCCCTCATGCTGCAAGTGGATGTCCTTGGCCCTGAAGACCCCTCCTTGCTCCTGTTAAGTATTGTGGGAAAGCTGTGAGGTTGATACCCTTGCAGGTGTCTCTAGGGGAGGTACCTGTGGAATTGGGGAGGGATAAACACAGAAAGTGGAAGATTGTGACCAATCCCTTGTGTGTGTGTCCATGCTCAGTAAAAGTGATTTCCCTACACGAGTTCCCCTTTGAGTCTCTTATCCAGTAGAAGAGTCAGAGAACAGCAAGGCCAAAGGGACCTTTCTGCTCTTCTGGTCTAAAGCTCTTGTTTTATTGGCAAAGACATGGAGGCCACTTGGAAACAAAGAACCCAGGGCTTTGGACGTCATTGGATGCCATTCCTTGTGATGCTCATTTTAAAAGCTTGGAAATACAGATCAGATCCATGCAGGAGAGAGATGCTGTAACTACAGGATTTCAGGGCTGAGGTTCTCAAAACTATTTCTGTGTCAAACTTGCCCAGGGCACGTAAGAAGCACAGCACCTCTAGGAGGGGCCTGGGGACCTACATTGAAAAACAACAGGAGCCATGAAGTCGGCCACTATTAAAAGAACATGGGTTAGTGAAAATGTGGAGAAATTGGGACCCTTGTGTACTGTTGGTGGAAATGCAAAATGGTACAGCCACTATGGAAAACAGTATGGAAATTCCTCAAAAAATTAAACATAGGATCTGGCAACTTCACTTCTCGGTATTGTACACACAAAAAAAAATCGAAAGCAGGATCTCAAACAGACATTTGAACCCATATTCATAGCAGCCTTATTCCCAATAGCCAAAGGTGGAAGCAACTCAAGTGTCTATTGATGGGTGGATTGATGAACAAAATGTGATATATAGCCCCACCGGTGTGGCTCAGTGGTTGAACATCGACCTATGAACCAGGAGATTGAGGTTCAATTCCTGGTCAGGGCACATGCCTGGATTGTGGGCTTGATCCCCAGTGGGGAGAATGGGGGGATCAGGCTGGCAGGGAAAGTGACCCCTAAACAATTTTGCTGTTCTGAGATCCTCATCACCGCAGCCTCTCAGCAATATTCCTGGCTCTGACGACGCAATGCTGTCTGCATGGCACCTTCTGCTTTTCCTGACACAGTTTGGTCCTCACCTGTCTCCCAGACAAAACTCTAAGCTCTGAGCTGCAGGGGTGGCTCTATCATGTTCTCAAGAATGAAGATGGGGCAGGGCAGCCACAAGGGTTTGAAGGAATCGGGCTTCTAGAGCAAGACCAAGGGCAAGCAGGTTGGGAGGAGAAAGCCAACATCAAAGGTGTCCTCCACCTGACCGGGCTGTGACAGAGGGACTGCCCTCCCTTGTCCGATGGGAAATAGCCTTCAGGGTAGTCTCCAAGGATCACCACAGCCCATCATTTACAGGTGTCTCATTTCACAGTTGGAAGCATGGAGGCCCAGGAAGTGGGAGCCGAAGGCTCAGGGTCACACGACTTCCCTTCCCGGAGGCCTTCCTTTTTGGCAGGATGTGCCCATCCGGGATGAGTTAGCCGTGATTCTCCAACCTGGCCAGGTGTCAGAATCACCTGGAGCCATGGCTCCTCCCCATTCCCCACCCGCAGAGGTTTGGATTCAGTCCTACAGTGAGTGTTTGGAAAATCTGTGACTTCAACCAAAATCTCATGGTTTGCATATGTTTGGTGTTGAAGACTGATGTTTGCGAACCACTGATTTGGAGGAGATCTTTACAGAAATGAATGGAAGATTTCTTAGTATTTATTTATGTATTTATTTTCTCGTCCCCACAAGAACCCGAAGCATTATGAAAATCCAAGAGAGCACTGTATGGGCTCACTCAATGTTATGCCAAACAACATTAAAATAAATGATCATTAGTACAAAAATCACTCAAACTGGTTGTTAGTGTTATATAAACCAGATAATTGGCTGAGTTTTTCATCTTTAGTGCAATAACAGCAGAGTGCCAACCCAGTGAGGACCTCTGAGCAGGGCTCTGGGTGGGTCCTACCAGGTAGCCGGGTTTCAGAATTGCTGCGACAGCATCAACAGAGCTCCCCCTAGTCACCGGCTTCATGGCATCCTTAGGGCAAGTCGGTGGAATAGGCAGGGATTTTGTTTTTTATTTTATTGGTGAAAAACAGTGAAAAGGCAAAGGCCCAGAGAGGTGAACACACCAGCCAAAAGCTAGGGAGGGAAGGGCTGCTTAAGTGTCTCTGTTCAAGATGCTGTAGCCTGCCCTTGACCCAGGACACTCTCAGTCGTCAGGGAGCGGCAGCTGCATATAGTTGAGAAGAGGGCTGAACCAGGCCGTGCGGTGTCTATGCACCTTCAAAGGGCAGGGGTGCGGCAGGGGTGCAGCAGGGGTAGGAGGCAGTGATGCAGGTGGCCCCACTCTGGGAGCTGCAATTCGGAAGTCACTGGCTTCCTACAGAAACACAGACCTTCAAGGTAGGCAGGCTCTTTAGGGGCCACCATGTCTGGCTTCTTCAATTTTTTGGAGAAGAAATCAGAGTCCAGAGAAGTTCCTGAGTCCTTACTGCCCCTGTGAGGCAGCATCCGGTCACCTGGCCCCAGGCCCGAGCACTCCCTGCGATGCCGGTTGCCTGGCCCTTGAATGGAGCCCGGGACCTCCTGGAGAAGAGGGTCAGGGAGCTACAAGCTTTCCCAGAGGCAGAACTGAGCTGGCTGCTCTCAGGACATGCAGGGCCTCCTCACATCCCAAACCTGGCAGCACACCTCCTTGCTGACAGATGCTGGAAGGCTCTGCTGCCCTCCCTCACCACCACCCATTCCCTTTCTGCCCACCCCTGGCCATGTGTGCCAGGATGACACAGGCTGCACCCAGTTTTATTGCTCTGGTCTTGTCAATCAGCTCCTTGTAACATTCCAGTTGCTTCTATCCTCTGAATTGCAGGGATCTATCCTCATGTTTCTGGAACTGAATGCTTCGCCACACACCACCACCTGCCCAGGTGAGAGGTAGCTGGCAAGCCCCCAGGGGAGGAAGCAGTGTTTTTCCAGCTCCCACATTAGGTTGTTGGCAGAACTGGGATCTCCTCTTTCCTGGTGCTGGGACCGGCTTTCCTCTCCCAGGCAGGAAACACCACATTCCAGCTCTTCCCAGACTCTTTGTCATCTGGAAAAAAGAGACAAATGGGAAGACATTGTTGATGTTTTTCTAGGACACTCATATACATGCTCTTTCCTCCTTTCTGAGAAGCAAAGAATGTGTCTCTCATCACGGATCCATCCCCAGGTCTTGCAGCGGCCTCCCAGCGGATTGGTCATCCTCTGGAAGAAGTCAGATGCGGAGCCATCAGAAGGGAAAGATCGAACATGAGCACCTGCTGTGTGCCAGGTGTTCTCAAACACATGCTCTCGTGTAAAACTTGGGGTCATTTTAATTTTCTTTTTCAGATGAGCAAACAGAGGCTTGGGAGCCTAGTTAATTCCCAAATTATGTAACTAGTAAGTGGGGAGAACACCCAAAATTTGACTTCACCTGGGCAGCTCCCAGCTTCATTGTGCCTTGATGAAAGCTCTGCATTAAATAAAGAAAAAAGAAAGGAGGAAGAAAGAAAACGAACCTCCCTGACTTTCCTCTTTAAAACTATTTTTTTTTTTTTTTTTTAGAAATTGGTAAGTTTTGCTAGAGTGTAAGTCCTCTGGCTTATGCTGCCCAACAACACTCTGCTTGCTTTTTAGCTTTCACTTCAGCTAGCTGGCTCAGGAGGCCCCGGTGCAGACAATTCCGAGTGACCCCAATGCACCTGCGCTGCCTGGCGGTACTTCTCAGCCTGCGGGCAGAATAAAAACCACACCATTCTGACATTAAAAAAAATTATTGATTGATTGATTTTAGAGAGAAAGAGGAGCAGGGGTGGAGGGGAGAAAACTTCTATTCTTTGTTCTATCCACCCATGCATTCATTCTGAGGTAATTTTTGTATAAGATTGTATAAGTTGAGGTAGAGGTTAAATTTTTTTTTGACTATGGCTCTCTGATTGTTCCAGCACCATTTGTTGAGAAAGCCACCCTTTCTCATTTTGCATCTTTGTCAAAAATCAGTTGAACATATTTCTGTGGGTCTATTTTTGGGTTTTCTATTCTGTTTCATTCATCTATGTGTCTATGCCTGCAACAATAACTTTTGGGGCTTTTAAAAGAAAATTATTTTTACCACTTAAAGTAATATTACATTATAAAATATTAAATATACACCCAAAAGGTTTTTTAAATTATCTCATAGGTGCCATCATCTAAAAACAGAATTATAAATATTTTGGAGTGTTTTTTCCATGCATATTTTTTAACAATATATTTTATTGATTTTTTTACAGAGAGGAAGGGAGAGGGATAGAGAGTTAGAAACATCGATGAGAGAGAAACATCGATCAGCTGCCTCCTGCACACCCCCTACTGGGGATGTGCCCGCCACCAAGGTACATGCCCTTGACCGGAATGGAACCTGGGACCCTTCAGTCTGCAGGCCGACGCTCTATCCACTGAGCCAAACTGGTTAGGGCCATGCATATTTTTTTAAAAATGTGTATTTTTATTTTGTTGGTCTCATGTTTATAATATGTATTAGTGTGGATAGGCTAGGTAATGCTGCAGAGACAAACCTCAGTGGCTTAACCCAACAGAAAACTATTTCTCAATTACACAGGATCATTGTCAATCCATTTATCTCTCTGGGGCTATTGTCCTATACATGGTGACTCCGGGACCCAAACTGCTTTAATTGGCTCTTCTGTCCCAACTCCAGGTCTCCACATTCACTGCCTCAGCATAGTAATGGCACGTGTCATGTCTGTTCACATTTCATTGGCAAAAGCTGGCCACCGGGGTGCCCTGACTGCAGGGGACAGGAAGTGTGCTCATACACTAGGAAGGAGGAATATAACACAGGATTTGGTGAGCCAGGGCATTGCATTGGCTGCATATGGCATGAAAACGGTTGTATGTTATTTTATAGGTTAAGGTTATAACAATCTCTTTCCTACTTACAAATTCTTCAAAACATGTTTAGAATGATTTACGGCCCAGAAAAAAAATCTTGGTATTTGATGAAATGCATCCTTTGTTACCTGGGAATTTGACTTATGTAAATGGCTCATTCTCCAACTATCTGAGCTATATGAGGCCTTACTGTCAGAAGAATGTCATTGCTAAGACAGAAACGACAGAGGTAAGCATTTGTATTGTGCATCTTTCCTTCCTGGGCCAGTCTAAGGCTCCTGTCAACCCCACTCTAAAATCTTCCAGTTTTCATCCCTATGACCAGTGTCATTTCGTGGTAGCTTTATTTATTTGTTTGTTTTAAATAAAAACAAGTAAAGTAAAACCAGAAGACAAGTAAACAAAACACCCAGACCCTTTAGCACCCGTAATAAATACATCCCATGCAACATTCTGCCAACACCATGTCCGAAAAGGAAGAAAATGTCACAGGGCCTTTGCTCATGCTGTTCCTTCTACTGAAAATGCTTTTCGTACTGTCTTCACCAAGTTAAATGCCATGCATCCTTTGGATTTGTTGAATGGGGATACCTTGACACACTGGTACTCTGAGTATAGTTCATCCAAGCCTTCCTTGGGGTCACAAAACAGAAATGTTCATGATAAGATGCTCAAATAGCAGGGCTTATTAAACAAATTGAAAATATCGGTGGGAAGCAAAGGGAAAGAGGTGTGACAGGTTAACACAACTGTATTACCTGAATCTTAGGTTACACAATGTCCATTCTCTCTCTCTCTCTCTCTCTCTCTCTCTCTCTCTCTCTCTCTCTCCTTCCCCTCCCTCCCTCCCTCCCTCCTCCTTGTATTACCTTTCCTGCTGATGATGGGGTTGCAAAGACCAGAGCCCAGGATAAGCAAATATAACACTCAGCAGACACAATGTGTGCTTTCTCTGTGAGCACAGGTGAGAACAGATGGCCCCAACTGCCCAGTGGCAGCTCCTCCCATTAATCTGTTGAGCAGCTGATGGATTTATCTGTGTCCTATCTGGTGAGCCCCCTTATTTGTTCTCAGATCTGGTCCCAATAATGCCAACCCTCAAACAATCTAAGTAGAAATTTTAATCCAATTTTGTAAGAAAAAATTTCAAAGGAATGGATTATTGCAATTCTTTCTTTAACTTTTTTTTTCTGTTTGATACACTCAAATTTCTGTTTAAGTCTCCAACATCCATGGAGAGTTCCTTCCTACTTCATCCTTCCCAAGTGCCTGTGGATAAATGGAAGTGTGTTTGCATGTATGCTTAATTTGCATAGGCAAGGTTAGCCCATACTTTTGTGTTCACATATTAAACACACATAAACCAAACCTGAAACCAACAAAATATTACAAAGCAGGTGTTTGCCAATTGTTTTTTCCTGTCATGAATTTAGGACATGTTCCCTGGGCCTGGGTCTGTACCTCTTAAGCTGCTCTGGCCTCTCAGGCAGTCAGCTCCAGGAGTGGGTGCCATTGCCACTCTGCGGAGGGCACCGGCCTGGGGCTGCAGACAGGAGGGTGGGGCCATCCCAAGAACGACTTCCTTATCAGGAGGATACAGAGTCTTGAAAATCCCCCCACCCCCGGAGCTTGTGTTTCCTTTTGGATCTCTGAGCATCTTTTGATCTTGAAACTAATTCATTTTTCCTCTCTCTCTTCCTATTTCCCCCTCTCTTTCCTCTCCTGTCTCAACCAATTTAGGGAAATAAGAGCCTATGTGGGAGATAAGTTTCCACAAGTTCCAGCCACATTAAACTCTATCTTGCAGGAAATCTCAGCGGAGAGGTAATTAACCAGAGCATCTAGCATGTATCAAGTAGGTTGCCCAATGACAGAGGATGTTCTTTTGACTCTACTTTTTATTGATATGTTTATTCCTCTATTTATTGCCAAAAAGACCTAGAAGAGTCTTCTGGTCCTCACATAACATCTCACACTGTAAATGCTTATTAAATTTATCATCTAATTGCCTTGATGATGAATTGTATTAGATAAACAGTGCTTTAGATAAATAGCTCTACTCGGGGTGTTCGCTTTTGCTCTTCTGGGCACCTGGCAGCTTCCTGAGGGGCATCTGTGCCCAGACAGCGAGGTTGGGTTGGTTCCGACAGGCTACGGCATCAGGCCGTGCTCTGAATTACCTAATCCCAGCTAAGAGCATTTCTGATTGCTTGACCGCTGACCTCCCGCAGCTGGATTATCAGATGTGGCTTTGGGGAATAGGCTTGTTTATAATGCCAGAGACAAAGGGAGGAAACGCAGAGCAGTTAAAACAACAGTCCTTCCTGTTGCCCCAGCGCCTTTCATCCAAGGAGGTCATTATGAAGCAGGCTCCGGGGGCTGGCGGGCCCTGAGATGCCTCAAGGGGGAAGGGGAAGGGGAAGAGGAAGGCACTGAGGGCAGGAAGGTGCAGGTACTGCCACCACAACCCTGCAGGGCAGGTGGTGATGTCTCTACTCTATGCAGGAGTGGTGACTGGGCTTAGACAGAGACATTCATGAGTTCAATTCATTTAAGCTCCTAAAGAGTAGCACTGGGGCTTTGAGGGGGACTGGCTTGAATTCTCTTTGCCTCATGGGCAAAGCAAGCATTAACCCATCCCACCTACCCCCAGTACCTCTCTCCAATGCCTAGACATGAGGGTCCCTGGAGTCTTCGTTACCGACTCAGAAAGGGTGAACATTGGAAGGACCCATAAGCATCACTGAGTTAAATAACTCATTTTACAGATGAGGAAATTGAGGCCCAGAGAGGTAAAGCAACTCATCCACACTCACACAGCACTCCACACCTCACCTGGCAGAAGGCAG
Source organism: Myotis yumanensis (assembly GCF_028538775.1). NCBI lineage: Eukaryota > Metazoa > Chordata > Mammalia > Chiroptera > Vespertilionidae > Myotis > Myotis yumanensis. Next base: position 73,223,150 of record NW_027223756.1, read on the forward strand.
GTCATCCACAGAGAGCTGCTGAGTAAACAATGGGATTAGTGGCAGGGCCAGGTCACCAGCTCCCAGTCTAGTCTCTTGGCCTATGTCAGCCTCTTTGGTGGGGATGGTTTTTGTCCACAGGTCAACAGGGGCTCTCCTGGTGCCTGCTGCCTTTAAGCATTCCGCCTACTGTCCTCCAGCAAATCTTGAGTCCCCACTATTCATGTTTTTAAAGTAACTAACATTAATTTTGAAGTACAGTAGTTGCAAACCTACTGAAAAGTTGTAAGAACAGAGCAAAGAAGCTCCACCCCCTACATCATCTCTGCACACCCCCCACCACCCCCACCCCCCAGCACCTGCTTCCTTGACCAGGAGCTCTGTGCAGGGAGGGGAAGGGGAGGGAAGTGGAGGGGATGGGATGCTATCAGAGTTGTTTAAATCAAAAGGTTTTCCCTCTCTCTGTTTCATAGTTGCCTGGAGAGTAAAACATTAGAGAACTGTGTCCTGAGAAGTCTTCTTTATTGTAAATGCCCAGACCTAGTAGGTATTCAGTAGGTAATAGTGGGATGAATTGGCCTCATACACAATGTGGGTGCATGCATTCCTAGGGCCTGGGTGGATGCATTCCTGAGGGAGGTGAGCCTCAAGCCTGTATTTGGGTAGCAGGGTGAATTTGGGAGCCTGGTCAGGCCTTCAGCCACCCTTCCTCACAGGCAAACTTGTGTGGACACAAGTTTATGAGTTATGGTTCCTTAAGATACCTAAGAGGGAACAGGAGGTATAAGAAGCATGGAGTCTCTAGGGCTGGGTTGGGGTGGCAATGCATGGGAGGGTGAAAAAGCCCAGAGGTTAACTTAGGAGGTGGCTGGATATGTAGAAGGTGATCCTCTTGGAGGAGGTAATGGGATCACAGGCACTGAAGCTCAAAGGTCACTTGGAAAGCACCTGGGCCTTCATCTCCTTCCCACATCTTCCCCAGTGAGATGAAGTGACTTCCTCATGGCAGAATCAGGATGAAGAGCTAGTCTTCTAACTCCCAAGCTTTTGCTTGTCCCCACCTCACCCCTAGTTCAAGCGTTCTGTGCATTTATTATTATTGGCCATGTGAATGTAGCAAAGAGGAGACAAAAAGCTCACAAACAGTGCACACTTTCACCTAGTTATGGCAGGAAAGAAGTGGTCAAGAAGGCTCAACACTACCTAGGGCCTGGGTGGATGCATTCCTGAGGGAGGTGGGCTCCTAATTCCAGGTGAGGAGGGTCCCAAGGAGACTGGAGAGGCCGTGCTTATTGAGGAGGAGAAATCTAAGTTGGGGTTAGTGGGCTCATTCCAGGTGGAAGAACCATAATGCCTAGAGGTGGGTTTGCTCTGCCCACAGATGGGGTGGGGCTGCAGTAATGCTGGAGCAACTATGCCTATAGGTCCATTCCTGTTGGATGTCCACTAAACCCTTGGATGGCCTCCTGATCCAGCAAGAGCCCAGGGACTTGGTACTATTTTGCCAACTGCTCTGCCAAACCTAGGGCCTCCTTCAGCTCTAGCAAGTGGTACTTGAGCAATGCCAGTAACTTTGGGGTGGCCCTGGACAGTCATGGAAACCAAGAAACAACACCATACCCACACCCACTTTCTTTTTTCCCCCCACACTCACTTTCTATACTCTGACAGTCTTGCTTTCTTTGATTTGATCTCTTCGACTAGTCACTATCCCAGAGAATCAGTTCATATGCTTGCAGGAGCCTCAAAGATGCCAGGCTGTCCTGTAGGATGCATCTTGTCCTGTGGCCCATATGCTGAGCAGCTTGCTGCTCTTGCCCACAGCCATGGATCCTGGGAGAGCATCTATTCTGAACTGTTTGCAGAGAAGAGGGGGTAGACATGTGGTTGAGCTTATGTAGCAGGTGAGTGAATGGGCTTGTGTCAGAGAGGAGCCAAGGGTACCTTCTCCCCTTAGCAGGTGCCTTCATCACTTTTTTTGCTCAGACAGCTGTGGTGTGGTCCAGCTTGACCCTCTGAGCTCTGTCTGCTCTGCTTTAGGAGCCTCAAGCCTGTATTAGGATCCTCAAGCCTGTATTTGGGAAGCAGGGTGAATTTGGGAGCCTGGTCAGGCCTTCAGCCACCCTTCCTCACAGGCAAAGAGAGAGGGTAGGGTTTTCAGTCATGAAACTTGGGTTGTTTTCAGACCTGTTAATCAGTTTTTTTTACCTGAAAAAATGTAGAGTGGGTAGAGAGGGATATTAGTTATTATATCTCTCATGGGACTATGTTGGGATTCCATAAAATAATATGAAAATGTCTCATAGCTGTAACCCACCATGAATTACTGGTTACTACATGACTTGATATAGATCTGGAGAATTTGGGGGGCAACTTGGGTCACAGACTGCAGGTTGGGGTCCCATCTCATGTTCTGGGGTTGCCATCAGATTCAAGAAGGATAAAAGATAATTTTTACTTCTCTCCCAGGACTGTGGGCAATTCTGGTTAGGCTTTTGACTCTCCAGTGCCTCCCCCGGCCTGGCACACAGGAGGGTCATGGAGAGTGTTTATGGAGCTGGCATGCACTTAACGTTTCAGGGCTGTTCCTGGTGCCCCTGCTCAGGGTTCCTTTGGCTGGAAGCAGATCTTATTTGGGGTGTTCGGCTTGTTCAATCTCTGTCTGCCTCTCCAGATCTATTCTTAGTCCTTTGACTTAGGAGTTTAACTGCTATGGATTGCCTCACGGTCTCCCTTGCCCTCTGGCTTCTCAATGGGCAGCACCAGCTGGAGGTCAGAGGGCAAGAGGATAGAGAGGTTGGGGTATGTATTTGTTTCTCCATTCCCTGCCCAGCCATAACTTTGGCAATGTCTGCAGTCCTCTACTCAAGGTCATTGGACGGCTGTTCTGTAGCTGCAGCTTTCACTGGTCCAGCAATGCTGTTTCCTCTCCTGCCCCTTCAGGCCCAGGCGCAGTAGCAGCTTCCCACTGCTGCTGTCTTCTAGGCACATCACCCTTCCTTGTTGGACACAGAATGTTGGACATTCTACCCATGTTTCTTCTTTAAACTTCAATTAACCTTTTGGCTATGTCCTGTGTTTCCCACGAGTACCCTGACTAACAGGTGGGTGCCATCAGATGCTGACCCTCACTCTCAGAGTGACTCCTGGGGTTCAGTGGCTCCAGGCCTTGAGTTTCTGTGGGGGTGGGGGGAGTCCAGCCCAGTATAGATAAGTGAGGGCAGTGGCTGAGGTACCACTCATTATATTACCACAGTCTCAGTCTAAGGAGGGGTGAGTGGAAACTGATGATTGATAGAGGGGCTGAGCCATCTCAGAGGACAGATAGGTCGTGTTTGGCTCCAAATAGTGTTAGACCATCAAAGGGTCCTCAAATGCTTTTAAATCCTAACATTGACCTCATTGACCCTCTATCAGGTCAATCTCAGACTAAGAATCATATGGCCATTACTTCCAATGAATGTTCATTCATTTACTAATTCAGGCATTTAACAAACATTCCCTGAGCACCTACTATGTGCTGTGCACTGTGCTATGTCCTGAGGACTCCAAAATAAATGGCCTAACTTTATCCTAGTACAGTAGGAGAAATAAGCTGTGTACGTCCATGACAATTATACAGTCAATTTAAGAATGAAAGAAAGAGCCGAAACCAGTTTGGCTCAGTGGATAGAGTGTTGGCCTGCAGACTGAAAGGTCCCAGGTTCGATTCCGGTCAAGGGCATGTACCTGGGTTGTGGACACATCCCCAGTAGGAGATGTGCAGGAGGCAGCTGATCGATGTTTCTCTCTCATCGATGTTTCTAACCCTCTATCTCTCTCCCTTCCTCTCTGTAAAAAATCAATAAAATATATTTTTAAAAAAAAGAATGAAAGAAAGAGAGAAAGTACTACAAGAGTTCAGGGGAGAAAGGAAATCAGGATCAGATAGAGATTCCCCTCCCCTGAATTTTGAATGGACATAACCACATAAATCAATAAATTGGATTGTATAGCCAAGAGCTGTTTGTTTACCTATTAAACCAAAAGGGAGACCTAATCTTTATTGCTATCTTACTATGTCCCAGGTACTTCATAACCATCATCTCAAACCTCCTGGTAAACACTCTTCTCCCCACTGTGCCCAGCAAGCTCCAGATTGCAGGTATGTCTCCCACCCGTCTAGTCCACATCCACATATTACAAACTGCTTCCACCCATTTCCCAGAGGAGAAAAGGCTGAATAGAATGTTCTGTCTCCAGCCCAATGAAGGGTCATAGAGTACAGTACTAGACAGTTGTAGCTAAACCTAAACAGTGAAAACAGGGCTTTCCTGCCATGGTTGCACCCTGTGGCTGCCCCAGGTTATTTAACAGCATTGGTCAGAACCAAGGTGTGATGGTTAATGTCGTGTGTCCATTGGACTGGGCTAAAGGATGCCCAGGTAGCTAGTGATACATTATTTCTGGTGTGTCTGTGAGTGTCTTTTCTGAGATTAGCATTTGAATCAGTTAACTAAGTAAATAAAGAAAATTGCTTTCACCAATGTGGGTGGGCATCATCCAGTCAATTAAGGGCCCCGATAGAACAAAAAGATAGAGGATGGGAAAATTCTCCATCTTCTTCTGTCCTGGTTCTTGGGCTTTCAGAATCAAGTAGGACCTACATCAGCTTCCCTGGTTCCCAGACTTTTGGACTTTGGGCTGAATTATACCCCTGCTCTCCTGGGCCCCCAGTTTACAGATCTTGGACTTCTCAGCCTCCATAATCACATGATTCAGTTCCTCATAATATCTATCTATCTATCTATCTATCTATCTATCTATCTATCTATCATCTATCTATCTAATCATATTAGTTTTGTTTTCTGGGTAACCCTGACTAACACACAGTGATAGTCTGTGAAAACAGGACCCGCCCAGCCTGCTGTTCTGCCTCCTCTTCGGGGAAGGTCTGGTCCCATCTTTGCTCCCTTTCCTTCCACAACAAGACCTGGCCTCTGGTGGCCCCTCACAGCTCTCCCCACCACCACCACCACCACCTTCCACTGTGTGAAGCATGATGACAAAATGACAAAAACATTCTCAAGGAAATGAGCTACCCCACTCACAGAGGCCACTGCAAGTGTCAGAGATAGCAGGGTTTGGAGTTATTCATTCTACTTCCATGGAACGAGTCCAAATCTGTGCTGGCTGGTTCCCCCTTCCTGTTTTTGAATCCAGACACTTGCTGTCACTGTATGGTCTCCATGGCAGTGCAGAATCTTTACGGGCCACTCATCCTTGGTTTTTATTTCAGCAAGAGTGGGCTGCTTCTCTTTTGCCTTCAACCAGCCCTCATCAGCAGATCGAAGCAACCTCATTGGGGGAGAGAACATGGCATTTGCAGTCTGAAGGGCCACTAAGGCTTGAGACATTCACAACCCTGAGGCCAGGAGACAAATACCCTTTGGACCCATGCCCAGCCTCAGACTTCTCCTTTGTTCAGGGGCTTTCCCGGCCTTGCCTCTCCTTGTAGGGTAGCCGTCCTCAAGCGTGCTCCAATCTTGGCTCCTTCCTCCTGTGAATAGAACCATTGTCCTCCCCTGTAACAGCATAGATTCATTAGGCCTGTTCAGAACTATACAAAAGATTACATATGGTATGATTTTTTTTTTTTATATATATAGTTAAGAATTCTTTAGGCTTTGTGAACTCTTACTGAGTTGTGGTTGTATATGCATTATGTAAAGAAATGCCCTTTCCCTATTGTGTGTGTATTTTAGGTACTGTTGTCTTGACAATATCCCCACTTGGGCGTTACTCTCCTTAGGCCCTCCAGTCCATCCTGCTGGTTGATCTTGGTTGGTTGTCACTTTCACAACATCAAGCCCCTGCTCAGAAGTCTACCATGGCTCCTGCCTGCGGTGACTGCTTTATTTAGAACCCCATCTCCCCCAAACCAGGCAATGCCATTACTCCTGAGATTTAGGTGTTCACTCCATCAAGCAATGCTCTGCTCCCAAAGTTGCCGCAGGCCTCGCCCTGCTCGGTCTATTAATGCACATCTTCCCATCCCCCAAAGTCCCACCTGGAAGTTTCAGTCAAATTCTCCAGAGGCCATGACCAGTCTCTCCTTTTAGGAACCTGTGCTGGATTTAGACTTAACATCACATGGGTTGGAATGCAATTGGCATCCAATGGAGTCCGGATTTTCAACACCGGCTGAGAATCAGCTGAGGAGCCTTTAAAAGAAACTGAAAACCATTGTAAATACTAAAAGTTGTTTGGGCCTTAGGCCAAACCAAAGGCTCTGAATCTCTGAAGGTGAAGTCTGGGTGTCAGTACTTTCTAAAGCTTTCCAGACATTAAGGGTTCAATTGTGTCCCTGTCCCCCCATCCCAACCTGCCACATTCATACATTGAAATCCTCCTCTCTGGTCCCCAGTGCCTCAGAATGTGACTGTATTTGGACATGGGGCCTTTAATGAGGTAATTAAATTAAATAAGGTAATTTATTAAGGTGGGTCCTTATCCAATACAACTGTATCTGGATAAGAAGGAGAGATCAGGACACAGACACACAGAGGGAAGACCATATGAAGACACAGGGAGAAGATGGTCATCTATAAGCCAAGAAGGGAGGCCTCAGAGAAGCCAACCCACTGACACCTTGATCTTGGACTTCCAGCCCCCAGAACTATGAGAAAAATTCTGATCTGTGGTATGTTTTATGGAAGCCCTAGCCGACTAATATACCAGATGATTCCACTGCACATCCAGGGAGCAAGCCTTCTTCTAGTCCCCGGATCTCCCCACCCCAACTCCCAGCTGGATCATAATCTTCCTGAGGGCAGGGGTGGAGCTGTACCTTTTGATTCCCTCTGTCCATAGCTGACTATTGACCCACCAGTAACTAACAGCTTGTTATGCCATAGGACACGGCCTCCATGCCCTTCTCTTCATGGTCCTTTACTCCTGATGCCCCATTATACTTGGAGATGCTTTGGACTCCCCCGCCCCAAAGTTTTTCTTGGTTATCATCTTGGCCAATTTTACATCATAAACAACTTGTGTCATTTTCTGTTAAAGGCCTTTTTCTGTTCCCTGGATCCTAACCTTAGTTGGCATGTTTAATATTTTCTCTTATTTTGGGTAAACACCTGACTCTTTTGACCCTTTTTATGTGGTAAGCTTGGCCCACATGCCACTTCCACCAATGATTTGCCACCTGATAGGATTTTAAATGTTACTCAGTGATACCCCTGACCTCACTTACCTCCCATCTCTCTGGGGTCATCAAAGTCTCTTCCCACTGTGTATTCAGGAGAGAACCTTGCCAACGGCTCACCCACCTCCACATGCCTTAAGACCATCATGCCTAGGAGAGCCCCTCTTTTCACAAACTGGATGGTCTTGCAAACCACTGGACTTGAGGTTTGGAACTGAATGTGGAGGTCGTTATTTTACTTATGGGAAACTGGGGCCCAGCCAGAGGTGGGAAGTGATTGGCCCATGGTCATAGATCGAGGCAGTGGCCAGGCCCGTGTTGGAGGCTGTCTGTCTGATAATGCAGAGATTTTTCTCTGACCCACATGGCTATCCTGCAGACCGAGATTTCCTCTCTTGGGAAACAATGTGGGCATAAAGCAAAATCAAAAGCAAAACTCTCCATTCTCCAGAAATTTTTTTCCAAGCCAAACTATATCCAGCTTTATTAGAGATACATTTTGTAAACAATCATGGTATTTCAGGCAGGACATGGGCTGGTAATCACTAACAGTATACAACAACTTTCAAGCTCCCTTCTTTAGTGAACTACCAAAATCGGAAAGCCACTATAAAACCCAATGAAATCTTCATCTGATGCTCTCTGAACAGGGAAAGTTTAGAGTGAGAGTTAACATTTCACATTAAGCATGCTGTTTAACAACTTTTCACAAGCCGACCCTGACTTTCAGGAAATGAAATGAAAATGGCAGAATATCAATCTGTAGATCCACAATCTAAAAAAGGAACTGCTGCTCCTTTAAAGGATGCTATCTTAATGGCGACATCGGAAAGTCCCGATAGCCCATTATACTAGTAATCAATTTTTTGGGGTCCGGTCCCAATAGGTCTCTGGGCTTATGGGAGACAATGTCTATGCTTAAAGTGGAGAAGGAGAAAGGGACATAAAAACGAATTTTAGTTTCCCCACACCACAAGGTGTTTGTGCCAAAGTGCCTAATGTGTGTCAACCTCGAGGGACCCCTCCTCCTAGGAACCAAGAGGAAGTCTCTCAAAACTAGAAGGGAAAGGTGTTTCTTTCTCCATGTCAGTCCAGCTTTGGAGACCTTCTATTCATACTATATGTTCTCCCCACCCCCAAAAAACAACAATGAAGTGTTCTGTGTGCTAACAACATAGCTAAAAAAAGTAAAACAAAATTCTGAATTTTTATAAAACTTGATAAAAAATAGTATTTCAAACTGTACAGACACCAGAGATACACAGTTATCAAAAATGCACACTTCACTTGGCATCTCCCGCACTGTCAGCTTTCTATACCTGGTCTGTTTTGGCATCTCCATTTTCTGCAGGGTTATTCCCATCCTTGCCAACATTAGCTTTCCCCTTTTTCCCTTTGGGTACCTTCTCTCCCTTCTTTGCAGGGGCCTTTTTAGGCCTCTGGGCTCTGGCTTTGGAGGAGCAGGTTTAGCTGATAACCTGGCAGATCTTCTCTGTGGTTTGTCCTTCACCCTGGCTTTATCTCCTTTAGCATCCCCTTCAGCCTTTCTCTTGGGCATGATGATGATAGTGGTGGGACGCCCAGGCTGGATGCGGGGATGCAGCAGCGCGTAGGCTTTGGTGGGTCCGAGGGGTCATTCTCACCTCTTCCTGTTCTCTAGAATTTGCCTTGAAGTTTTCTCTCCATCTGCCCTTTATCGCCATCAAACTTCATATAACTTTCTCCACTTGAATGCCAGTGATGGCCCAGAGTGGTCATCGCTGACATGCTTCATCTTCCACCTCTGCTGTGATCATGTGCATCTCCCCATGCAAGCAGCGATGGCTATATACATTCTGCAGGGGGACGTGGCAGAAGTTGTTAGATAAAAATGTCAGGTCAACTTTCCAAGGGGCTAAGTCAGTAAGTGCCTCTGCTTTTCTCTTTTCCTCCTCCTGGAATGAGGATGAGCGGGAAAAAGAAGGGCACAGAGCTGGAAAAAAGCAAGATAGGGCTCTGGCTCCCAGCTCTCCACACTCTACTCCAAGCTTGGGCTCAAGTGAAGGAGTACCAGCAGTGGAAGAGGACTATCTAGATAAGGTGAGAGATACTCCCATAGCAAAGAGCTTTTGTCCAGCCAAGATGCATGACTGAGCTCTAAAGGAGACCTCCTTTTGGACTCTTCTGACCCCACTCCTACTCAGGACAGGGCCTCATCAAGGCATGTTTGGAGAAGTCCATCAGAGAAGGTTCTGATGCTTAGCTTTCCTGAGCCACTTGGGTGCCATGGGATGTGGTCAGGACTCTGCAGTTGCTCAGGGAATGGCTGGGAAGCTGTGATCTTGGTGACTGAGGAAGAAGACCATTAGTTTCAGGTTAAATGAATCCTAGTCAAACTGCAGGACCCACAGTAGCTATCTTGTAATGATGAGAAAACTGTAGGAAAATTAGCAGTAAGGCCAACCGGGCAGAAATATGGAAGATGCCATATTTAATGGCATCATGGAGCTTCTGTACCACCTCAGAGTGTCTATCTCCATCTTTCTTTTATGTGAGAGATAAATAAATGTTTACCTGGATTACGTTATTCTGGGAGGAGGGTCTCTGTTACTTGTAGCTAAGGCAATTTCTGATACAGCAGTCATCTTGGGATCACTCTAGTTGTTTAAAAGTTGTTTTCTAAGTTGAGCTGAGATCAGTCCCAGTGTCCTAGGAAAGACCTAGCCATTGTTAACTCCCAGTTCTGCCCTCTAGGGTCACCCCAAAGAAATCTAGTCCCTTCCTTCTCTCTAGCATTGACTTACTCATCTTGATGTCTTTGCTCCAATGCTTTCAGTTGCAATTGTATGTTTGTTGGACCACAGGCCCCTTAGTTGTTTTCTCAGCTGCTCAGGCCCATGGGCAGCCTGAGAGTGTGTGTCCTGTCTGTGCACTTCACAGAGCCTCCCAGCTACCTCCAGCCTATGACAATTGTTGGATTCCCACTTCCCTTGGCTGTTCCCTTCATGCACTAGCCCATGGTTGGGCAAGAGAAAGCTTTCTGCCCTGGGGTTATCCTGTCCCCATTTATTACTATCTTACTCTGCGCACTGTACTCTTCACCTTATTCTTACCACTGCAAGATCTCACGAGCATCATTTATTCAGCAGTAGGGACAGACCCAGAAGCACTTACTGCATACAAGGAGCTCAGACATCCCACTTTGCACATTCCACATTGCATTTTAAGCCCTGTAAATCTAGGCCATCTCATTAGCCTACTTCCCTTGTTGATAAGGTATCTAGAGAATATTAGCAAAGTGTGTGTGTGTGATGGGGGGGAGGGTGTTGGAGGGGGGAAGACAGGAAGATACTCCAATGCTGGTTTGGTTTTGTTTTTTAAACAGGGTTTCCAAGGATTTTAGTTCCTCTGTCAATCTCAGGGTTCTTCCAGTCTTAAGTCTTTTTCCTGAGTTGTAATGGATGTGCCCTTCCTTTATCACCACAAAGAAAGGGAACCATTTTTGGAAAACTTTTCCCAGTAGTTATAGGCTGAACTAGAGAGAGAGTCTATATTCACAAACAGGATCATTTTTCTTCTTCCAAAGCCACACCATCAGCATATACTGGTCAGCCCAGAGCTCCATGGTCTTTTTCTCTGTTGTCCCTTCTCTTAGTTTCCTAATCTCCAACGACTACATCAAAGGTTCTTTTATGTGCTCATGTTGAAAGTTCTAGTCTCTTGGAAAATTTCTATTACACAACACAGTGTTATCAACTATCATCACCATGTTTTACATTAGATTCTCAATCTTAGATAAAAGGTTCTTAACCTGGGCCTTGTGGATCTCTGGAGTAGGGGGTTCCTATGGGTGGGTTTCAGAAGCCTATGAAATTGTATGCAATACTTTGTGCATATGGGAATGTGCTCATTTTTCTGGATGGGGGCGTTCTTCATGGTTTTCACAATTGTAAAAAAGGAGGGTTTTACCTGGAAAATTTTAAGAACAAATGCCTTTGATCTTTTCTCAAGAGGTCTTCCAGATTCAAAGGTAGTCATTTATAGCACAGCCTCATGTGCTATCTTTTCCTACAAACTCCTAGTGTAACCTCAGCAGCCCTTTAGTTTAGCACCTTTGTTTTTTTTTTTTTTTTTTTTTTTTTTTTTTTTTTTTGTCTTTCTCTGACTTCACCATTTCTTTTTTTTTTTTTTTTTTTTTTTTTTTTTTTTTTTTTTATTTTCCTCTTAAAGTATTACAAAGGGTATTACATAAGTATCCTTTTTCCCCCCCCCCGCCCTTGACAAACCACTACCCTCCCTTACCCCCCAGTGTCTTATGTCCATTAGTTATGCTTATATGCATGCATACAAGTCCTTCGGTTGATCTCTTACTCCCCTCCCTCCTGCCCCCCAACTCTCTCTGGCCTTCCCACTGCAGTTTGACAATCAGTTTGAGGCAGCTCTGCCTCTGTATCTATTATTGTTCAAAAGTTTGTAATGGTCTTTATTATCCATGAATGAGTGAGATCATGTGGTATTTTTCCTTCATTGACTGGCTTGTTTCACTTAGCATAATGCTCTCCAGTTCCATCCATGATGTTGCAAATGGTAGGAGTTCCTTCTTTTTAACAGCAGCATAGTATTCCATCGTGTAGATGTACCACAATTTTCTAATCCATTCATCTACTGATGGGCACTTAGGCTGTTTCCAGATCTTAGCTATGGTGAATTGTGCTGCTATGAACATCTGGGTGCAAATATCCTTTCTGATAGGTGTTTCTGGTTTCTTGGGATATATTCCTAGTAGTGGGATCACAGGGTCAAATGGGAGTTCCATTTCCAATTTTTTGAGGAACCTCCATACTGCCTTCCATAGTGGCTGCACCAGTCTGCATTCCCACCAGCAGTGCACAAGTGTTCCTTTTTCTCCACATCCTCTCCAGCACTTGTCGTTTGTTGATTTGTTGATGATGGCCATTCTGACAGGTGTGAGATGGTACCTCATTGTTGTTTTGATTTGCATCTCTCGGATGATTAGTGACTTTGAGCATGTTTTCATATGTCTCTTGGCTTTCTGAATGTCCTCTTTTGAAAGGTGTCTATTTAGATCCTTTGCCCATTTTTTGATTGGATTGTTTATCTTCTTTTTGTTAAGTTGTATGAGTTCCCTATAAATTTTGGAGATTAAGCCCTTATCCGATATGACGTTGGCAAATATGTTTTCCCACGAGGTGGGTTTTCTTGTTGTTTTGTTGATGGTTTCTTTTGCTGTGCAGAAGCTTTTTATTTTGATGTAGTCCCATTTGTTCAGTTTCTCTTTAGTTTCAACTGCCCTAGGAGCTGTATCAGTGAAGAAATTGTTTTGGCATATGTCTGAGATTTTGTTGCCTTTGTATTCTTCTAGAATTTTTATGGTTTCCTGTCGTACATTTAAGTCCTTTATCCATTTTGAGTTTATTCTTGTGTATGGTGTAAGTTGGTGGTCTAGTTTCATTTTCTTGCATATGTCTGTCCAATTTTCCCAACACCATTTATTGAAGAGACTATCTTGGCTCCATTGTATGTTCATGCCTCCTTTGTCAAAAATTAATTGAGCATATTGGTTCGGGCTAATTTCTGGACTCTCTATTCTATTCCACTGATCTATATGTCTGTTCTTGTGCCAGTACCAGGCAGTTTTGAGAACAGTGGCTTTGTAATACAGCTTGATATCTGGCATTGAGATCCCACCTACTTTGTTCTTTCTCAGGATCGTTGCAGCTATTCGGGGTCTTTTTTTATTCCAGATGAATTTTTGGAGAGTTCGTTCTAGATCTTTGAAGAAGGCCATTGGTATTTTAATGGGAAGTGCGTTGAATGTATAGATTGCTTTGGGTAGTATGGACATTTTAATGATGTTGATTCTACCAATCCAAGAACATGGTATGTTCTTCCATCTGTTTATGTCTTCCTCTATCTCTTTTTTCAACGTCCTGTAGTTTTCTGAGTAGAGGTCTTTAACCTCTTTAGTTAAGTTTATTCCTAGGTATCTTAATTTTTTTGGTGCGATGGTAAATGGGATTGTTTTTCTGATCTCCCTTTCTGAAAGTTCACTGTTGGTGTATAGAAATGCCTCAGATTTCTTGGGGTTAATTTTGTATCCTGCTACATTGCCAAATTCATGTATTAAGTCTAGTAGCTTTTTGATGGAGTCTCTAGGGTTTTGTATGTATAATATCATGTCATCTGCAAATAAGGACAGTTTTACTTCCTCTTTTCCAATTTGGATGCCTTTTATTCCTTCTTCTTGCCTAATTGCAATGGCTAATACTTCCAGTACTATGTTGAACAGGAGTGGTGAGAGTGGGCATCCCTGTCTTGTTCCTGTTCTTAGGGGAAATGGTGTTAGTTTTTGTCCATTGAGTATGATGTTGGCAGTGGGCCTGTCATATATGGCTTTTATTATGTTGAGGTATGATCCTTCTATTCCCACCTTTCTGAGAGTTTTTATCAAAAATGGGTGTTGGATTTTGTCGAATGCTTTTTCTGCATCAATTGATATGACCATGTGGTTTTTTTCTTTCAATTTGTTTATGTGATGTATCACATTTATTGATTTACGGATGTTGTACCATCCTTGCATCTCTGGGATGAATCCTACTTGGTCATGGTGTATGATCCTTCTGATGTACTGCTGGATCCGATTTGCTAAGATTTTGTTGAGGATTTTGGCATCTATGTTCATGAGGGATATTGGCCTGTAATTCTCTTTCATTGTGATGTCTTTACCTGGTTTTGGTATTAGGGTGATGCTGGCTTCATAGAATGAGCTTGGAAGCGTTCCTTCCTCTTGAATTTTTTGTAGTAGTCTGAGGAGGGTAGGTTTTAGTTCTTCCTTGAATGTTTGGTAGAACTCCCCTGTGAAGCCGTCTGGCCCTGGGCTTTTGTTTGCTGGAAGCTTTCTGATGACTGCTTCAATTTCTTCCATAGTTATTGGCCTATTGAGGTTTTTAGATTCTTCCTGATTGAGTTTTGGAATGTTGTATTTTTCTAGGAATTTGTCCATTTCCTCCAGGTTGTCCAGTTTGTTGGAGTAGAGTTGCTCGTAGTATTGTTTAACAATCATTTGTATTTCTGTGGGGTCTGTTGTTATTTCGCCTCTATCATTTCTGATTTGGTTTATTTGGGACCTCTCTCTTTGCTTCTTGGTGAGCCTGGCTAGGGGTTTGTCAATCTTGTTTATCCTTTCAAAGAACCAGCTCTTGGTTTCATTGATTTTCTGTATTGTTTTTTTGGTCTCTATTTCATTGATTTCTGCTCTAATCTTTATTATCTCCTTCCTTCTGCTCACTCTGGGGTTTTCTTGTTGCTCTCTTTCTAATTCTTTGAGTTGTAGAGTTAGATGATTGACTACCATTTTTTCTTGTTTTTTGAGATAGGCCTGTAGAGCTATAAACTTCCCTCTCAGGACTGCTTTCATTGTGTCCCAGAGGTTTTGGATTGTTGTGTTTTCATTGTCATTAGTGTCCAGGATGTTTTTAATTTCTTCTTTGATGTCATCGGTAACCCAATCAATATTTAATAACATGCTATTCAGCTTCCAAGTGTTTGAGTATTTTGGGTTGTTTTTATTGTAGTTTATTTCTAACATTATGCCATCGTGGTCTGTGAAGAAGCTTTTTATGATTTCAATCTTCTTGAATTTGTGGAGACTTTGCTTGTGACCCAATATGTGGTCTATTTTTGAATATGTCCCATGAGCACCTGAGAGGAATGTATATTCCGCAGCTGTGGGGTGAAGTGTTCTGAAGATGTCAATTAAGTCCATCTGATCTAGTGAGTCATTTAGGATTGCTGTTTCTTTGCTGAGTTTTTGTCTAGCGGATTTATCCAGTGATGTCAGTGGTGTATTAAAGTCCCCTACTATGATTGTATTGTTGTCGATCTCTCCCCTGATATCTTCCAGAAGTTTTCTTATGTATGTGGGTGCTCCTGCATTGGGTGCATATATGTTTACCAGGGTTATATCTTCTTGTTGTATTGATCCCTTTAGTATTATGAAGTGGCCTTCCTTATCTCTGGTTATGGCCTTCACTTTGAGATGTACTTTGTCAGATATAAGTATTGCTACCCCAGCTTTCTTTTCCTTTCCATTTGCGTGAAAGATATTTTTCCATCCCTTCACTTTCAGTCTGTGTGAGTCCCTTCTAATGAGGTGGGTCTCTTGTAGACAGCAGATGTATGGGTCATGTTTTTTTATCCATTCAGCCACTCGATGTCTTTTGGTTGGAGCATTTAGTCCATTTACATTTAAAGTTATTATTGAAAGGTATTTGTTTGTAGCCATTTCTTTTTGTGTGTGTGTGTGTGGCTGTTTTCTTTCTGAGCTTGATATTTCTTCTTTTTACACCAGTCCCTTTAGCATTTCTTGCATGGCTGGCTTGGTGGTGATAAACTCCCTTAGCCCTTTTTTGTCTGTGAAGCTTCTTATTTCCCCTTCAATTTTGAATGATAGCCTTGCTGGATAGAGTATTCTTGGATTCAGTCCTTTGCTTTGCATCACTTTGTAGATTTCCGTCCATTCTTTTCTGGCCTGATGTGTTTCTGTTGAGAAATCATTTGATAATCTAATGGGAGATCCCTTGTATGTTACTTTCCGTCTCTCTCTTGCAGCCTGTAAGATTCTCTCTTTATCCTGAACATTTGCCATGGTAATTATGATGTGTCTTGGTGTGGGTCTTTTCGGGTTCACCTTGTTTGGGACTCTCTGGGCTTGTGTGACTTTTTTCTTCCCCACCTCAGGGAAGTTTTCTGATATTATTTCTTCGAATAGGTTTTCTAATCCATGTTCGTCTTTCTGTTGTTCTGGCACCCCTATTATTCGTATGTTGTTTCGTTTCATGTTGTCCCAAAGCTCCCTTAGGCTCTCCTCCTGTCTTTTAATTTTTTTCTCCATTTGCCGTACAGTTTGAGTGTGTTTTGCTTCCTTGTCTTCTAATTCACTAATTCGGTCCTCCGCTTCTCCCAGTCTACTGTTGATACTTTCAATGGAGTTTTTTATTGAAGCTATGTCACTCTTCATTTCTTCTTGGGACTTACTTAAGTTGTTGATTTTTTCATCTGTTTCTTCTAGCTTCTTGCATAAGTAGTTGAGTTTTTCATCTGTTTCTTCTTGCTTCTTGAACATGTGGTGCATGTACTCTAGGAACCTTATTCTGAATTCTTTTTCCGTCATGTTGCATATCTCTGTCTCACTTAGCTGCTTTTCTGGCGAGTCCTCCTTTTCTTTCCTTTGGGGGTTTCTTTGCCTACCCATGTTTGATCTCGCTGACATATGTAGATGTTGAGGTGTTCAGTGGCTGCTCCCTGGGTGGCAGGGGCTCCTTGGTTGTGGTTGCTGCTCAGACGGTTGCGGTAGCAGCTGCTTTCCAGTTGGCAGCAGCTCCTCTGGTGGGTGTTGTTCACAGCTGTGTTGGCTCTTCTGGCTGGTGGGGGGAGGCTTCACGTACAGTTGCTGTTCCACAGACAGAGGGTGTGGTGATCAGGAGGCTGTGGTGATCAGGAGGCTGCGGTGATCAGGGGGCTGCTGTTGCTTGGATCTGCGGTCTGGGAAACGCTCCTCTTACCAGCACTGCATGGTCTGGGAAACGCTCCTCTCTTATGGGCACTGCACGGTCTGATCAGTTCCTCAGGATGCCCCCTTTAGTCTCAGTTCTCCGCAATCACAAAATCCAAATCTCAAATCTCCTGGCGCCAGCAAACCCGCGGAACTCCTTACCCTGGTCAGGGTCTGTGTCTGTCCCAAGAGACGCGGCTGTCTGCCATGCGGTCTCCCTCCGACCCTCTGGGCTCAGGTCTGGCAAACTTTCCTGCCCAGATCCCTGGTTTTTAACCTTTCCAGGGGAGGTCTGCCCTTCCAGGCTGCAAGCCGTCTCACCAGCTGAGTAAATT
This sequence comes from Myotis yumanensis, assembly GCF_028538775.1. Lineage (NCBI taxonomy): Eukaryota > Metazoa > Chordata > Mammalia > Chiroptera > Vespertilionidae > Myotis > Myotis yumanensis. The sequence continues at coordinate 73,240,206 of NW_027223756.1, forward strand.
TGCCAATTCGGGGTGGGTGTTATTAGTTTCAGCTGCTTACTCCGTTTGCTCCGGGACAAGACCTGGGACGCGTCTGCCTATATCGCCGCCATCTTGCTTCCCCTCTAGTTTAGCACCTTTGGTTTATGATTAAAGTAACTGAAATGCAGAGAAGTCAAGTAGATTGCCCACAGTCATCAGCTAGTTGCTGACAGAGCCAAGGTGGCTGAGCCAGGGACAGTTATGTACCAAAGTAGTTCTGTTTTCTCCCCTGGATTATAAATTCCATGGAGCACGAGCCCATCTCTCTACATTGGGCCTCATTCTCTGTGTCTCACCAAATGTCTGTCACACAATAGGCATCAATGTTTGTGGCTAGGTTGCTTTATACCAATTAATCAAAAGTCATACTCTCATTAGACCCTCTTTCCTCTCCCTCTGTTTACACTGTTCCTGAATCCACCACTCAGAACTTTAAGCCCAGGGAGTGCCCTGTCTGCCGTGTGGAGCCAGCGTGGTGTTTCCCTCACCCCCCACCCCTTACACACCCAGCTTTGGGAAGTCTTCACCCACCAAATTGCCTTTCTTAAAGGACAATTCATCCCACTGGCTCATTTTTTATTTTTCTATTATTTTACTTACATTTTTTATTGTGGTAAAATATTCAAAACATAAAATTAACCATTTTTAAGTGCACAGCTCGGTGGCATTAAGTGCATTCACATTGCTGTGCAACCAGCACCACCATCCATCTCCAGAACTTTATCTTCCCAAAGTGAAACTCTGTACCCATTAAACACTAACTCCTTGTTCTTCCAACCCTTGGCCTTCACCATTCTACTTTCTGTCTCTATGAATTTGACTACTGAGGTACCTCACATAAGTGGAATCATACGGTATTTGTCCCTTTGTGTATGGATTATTTCACTGCGAATAATGTCTTTAAGATTTGTCTATTGTAGCATTGTCACAATTCCCTTCCTCTCTAAGGCTGAATAATATTTATCATATGAATGTACCACATTTGGTGTCTCCATTCGTCAATGGATACTAAGGTTGCTCCTACCCTTTGGCTATTGTAAATAATGCTTCTATGAACATAGGGGTGCAAATATGTGTTCAAGATCCTACTTTCCATTCTTCTGGGTGTGTATCCAGAAGTGGAATTGCTGGATCACATGGTAATTCTATATCTAATTTTTTAGGAATTGTTATACTATTCTCCATAGCAGCTGCACCATTTTATATTCCCACAAGCCAAATTTCCACATCCTTGTCAATATTTGTTGCTTTCTGTTTGTTTTTGTTCTTAAAATACTCACCGAGGATATGTTTTTATTGATTTTAGGCAGAGAGAGGCCTGGAGAGAGAGAGAGTAAAATCATTGATCAGTTACCTCCCATACATACCCTGACTGAGGATTGAACCTGCAACCTAGGTATGTGCCCTGTCTGGGAATCAAACCCACAATGTTTTGGTGTACAGGACAGATTCCAACCACCTGAGCCACGTGGCCAGGGCTGTTTTTTTGTTTTGTTTTGTTTTTGGTGTTTTTTTTTTGGGGGGGGGGGGGGCGGGGTTCTTCTTCTAATAATAGTTATCCTGATGGGTGTAAAGTGCTATCTTATGGTCCCCTCCTCTTTCCTAGGAGTCACACTTACCCGTTTGATCACCATGACTGACTATCAGGTTACAAACTTGCCTCAGCGCCGTGGCTTTATCATGGATATGTGTACAGCCTGTGCTTGGCTCTTGGTCATACGGCATTCCACTGACTTTAACACACATGTTTTCTCCCCATGTTTTAATATCTCTGAAGTCAGGATGCTCCTAGCTATAAATAACGTGTCCTTATCTTAGTTTGCCACCATTTTTTCTTCTTGGCACATAAAATAGTGTTGTGCCTTGGCAAACTGGAGACACTAAAAGGCGGTGCTGGAAATGGTCTATACCTCATACTGCCTATGTAGACCCGGGTGGCAGTGGAGGGCCCTGTGAAGGGCCCAGCGCTGCTAAATAACAGCGCTCCTGGTGCTCTCTGAAGGCTGCATGTCATAAGCATTTTCTTCTGGGGACATATACTATTCACGTCATGGTAGCTGTCCACGTGTGATATCAATCACCCTTCACAGTTCCGGCCACGACACTGCCCCCTCCTTCCGGCTCACTCCCTCTTAGGTTTAGCCTTAGTGTCATTGCCTTATAGTTTTCTTCTGCCCAGCCCAGGCTCCACCTCGCCTGCAGACTTCTCTCACCGTATTTCTTCTTTTCCTGAACCCATCGCTCATGTTGCCTGCTCCTGCCTCCAGCCCCTCACCCTGGCCTCACTCACTTCCAGGTCTGGTGACAAAGCTATTTCCTCCCCTGCAGGCCCACCCTGCTCAATTCCTCCCACTGCCCCTGTCACCTTTTGGAGCATTTCCTGTGACTTCTATTTTTTCCTCCTTTTGCCCCTTAGTCTGTTTTTCTCTGCTTCCCTCCCCCACCCACAAACAGCTGGGATGCCTTCTCGGCTTTCTCGCCCTGCTTCCTCCTGAAATCCCCTGGCAGCCCTCTCTCATCCTTTGCTGGCCTACATCAGTCCCACGATGCTCTGACTGTGCTGTGGACCCTGGGGTTTGCTGGGACCCTTTTAGCACCAACGATTCCCCCCCCCCCCCCCCCAGTCCCCACCCCCAGTCTTAGTGCTCACCTATTCCCGAGCTCCTGCGTGGCCCAGTCCATACTTCCTGGAACCCAGGTAACTCGGGAAAGCTGAACATAGAGCCTCCTCTAACCCACTCTGCCCAGCACACCTGGATGAGGCCCTATCCCAAGTGGGAGTGGTGAGTCCAAAAGGAGGTCTCCTTTAGAGCTCAGTCATGGGGTGGCTGAACAAAAGCTTTCTGCGGTGGGAGTGTCTCCCACTTTATCTGGTGGTGGGACTTTTCCCCACCACCATGGGTACTCCCCCACCAGACCTCAAGCTGGGAGGGGAGAGCGGAGAGCTGGGAACCAGACCCGCTTTGTTGTCCTCCAGCTCTAACCCCTTCTTCTCATTGCCCCTTCTCCCTGACTCCTTGCACTCAGGAGTCAGGCTTCTCACCTTCATAGCCTTCTCTTACTATCCTCATTCCCGCTGAGTGTTAATGGGGGAAGGGCTATCTCCCATCTATGGTGAATGGGGATCTTGACCTTGTGGCCCACCTGGTTCATGATATGGCAAAGAGGAGCTAAATGGACGCAGGGCACCCTCTCTCTGGGCCAGGCCTGCTATCTAACCTACGTAGCTTGTCTTGTTAAAGAGGTCAAGTCCTTTCCTGCTCCTGCTTAGGGAGAGGAACCTCATGATTTTATTTTGTTGTTAATCCTCACCCCAAGACCTCACCCGAAGAGTGGAAGGGGGAAGGGAGGGAGGGAGGGAGAGAGAGAGAGAAACATTGATGTGAAAGTGAACATCTATCAGTTGCCTCCCGCATGCGCCCCGAACAGGTCCTGGGATCAAACTTGCAACCCAGATACATGCCCTTGGCCAGGAATTGAACCGGCGACCCTTTTGTGTGAGGGCCAACGTTCTAAGCACTGAGAAACACTGGCCAGGGTTGAACCTCATGATTTTAAGGAGAAAAAGCCCTGAGGGAAAAACCGATCCATGTGGCTTCATGTATCAGCTGACCGGAGGGCCTGTATTATGTTCTCTCCTCCCCCTACCCTCACTGGCATGTAGGAATCGGACAGTTGTCCCCTATGGGGACACAGTGGGAGGATTTGTCAGGGGCTTCAGAGCTGCATCCCCTCTCCCCTCTTTTGCCCCCAGGGGCCTTCCTGACTCAGAAATGCAGCTTCAGAATCTGGGAAAGGCAGGGCACTCACTGGGGCTGCCCCCTCGCCTTGTGTTCTTTTCTGTTTCTACTCAAATCCATTAAGCTAAGGAGAGAGTTGTTGGCTCCCATAACTGAAGAGCCCAGCTTTCTAGTTTGGGTTCTGCTCTCCAGTCTCCCTGCACCCAGGCGCTCAGCCAGGTCAGCAGACTTGGTTTCCTATTCTTCGAGTGGCATCTTTTTCTGGGTCCATGAGGCAATCCTTGTGGGGGGTCTTGATCTTGTGGCCCACCTGGAGGTCCAAAAGGAGGTCACCTTTAGAGCTCAATCATGAGGGTGGCTGAACAAAAGCCTGCCTGCAGGGCCGGTGCCCCAAAGAGGCCATCCGATCCTAGGAACTGCCGGGGCATGCAGTTAGTCGGGGCAGGAGGTGGGGGGCAGTGGGGTCTTGGCTGGCGGGCTTTTCAGGGCTAACACTGGAGCAGTCCTGGGTACACTGGGGCAATTGTCAGCTTGACCTGTAATGACACCTGCCTTTTATTTCTCCTTTGTTTCGCCATCCTCTGTTATCAGCCTCCTCCTTCAGTGAACTGTTCTTGGATCAAATGTAGGGACCTCCTGAGTTTGCTTTTGTCAGTCATTAGCCTTGTAGATGGCAGGGGACCAGGGCTTTGGGTTCTGCTGTTGAGCCACCTGGGGCCAGAGCTGACCTCGTAGTGTCTGTGCTGCTTCATCCTCCCTGGGGTGCTCACCACACCCTAACAACTCCGAGGGAGATGCACTCACCTGCAGTGTGCCTGCTCCTGCAGAGAGTGACTCTTCCCACCGCTCCCCACCCCTGCCTCCCAAACTGCTCCTCACGCCACTCTTCTGCTGGGATGACACTGAAGGACACAATGGCATTGACAATGATGCTGGGGAATATGGTGATTATGGGGGACATGGTCCTCTAATGTTACTGTGTCCCCCAATGTCATGTCCCCCAATGTTACTGTGTCCCCCAATGTCACTGTGCCCCCACACCATCATGTCCCCCACCAGCATCCCTGTATTCCCTAAAGTCCCTTCTTTTTCTTCTTTGTCCCTCTAGGAGGGCCAAGAACGATGCGCATAGTCACGAGTGAAAATAAAAATCCAGTGGGGAGAACAGTTAGTCCTTCGGGAAGGCACGTGGAGTAGCAGCACAGGCAGCTGCAGGGCTGTGAGCGGGAGGTCTGAGACAGCGGCTTAAAGGGATTAGTGGGGAGGGAGGAGGCTGGAGAAGCTAATTATAAAGTTGGTGCCAGAGATGAGTGAGGATTACAAGGCCTCTTTGTGCACCAAGGTTTTGAAAATGAGAGAAGAATCCTTCCCCGTCATAGGAATGGGATAAATAGGGAGGCAGGTAAGGACAGGAGATGTGGACGCTGGAGGAACTGTAAGCAGGGACCATGGCTGCGGCAGGCACATGAGCGAGGGTCCGGCGTGGTCTGAACCACATTGGAAGCAGGGACTACTCCTCACCGTATTATAATTACTCAACTATCAGCTTATTGGCAGGCCTGGGTGCTGTAGGAGGCCCTGGGAAACACCTGCCTTATTAATCAGTATTAATTTCCTGGGTCCCTGCTATGTGCCAAGTTTGGGGCTGGGTGCCCCGGGGAGCACTGGTTTTGCCTCCCAGGCCTTGGGGTAGATGGCCAGGAAGGATACAGTCCAGGATGTGGGAAATGTCGGGGAACCATGCTGAACATGGGAGTTGCCCCACAATTGGGAGCTGGGGAAAGTTCCACAAAGGAGGGGAGCCCAGGCAGGGCGCAGAAGGGTGGGGTGGCCTGAGACAGGCAGTTGGATTGGAGTGGGGACTTCCTGTAGGAAAGAGCAGGGGCTGAGAGGCTTAAGGAGCAGACCTGCGAGGCCTCGAATTGTGGGATAAAGGGTCTGAGCTTTTTCTTCAGACACTGCAAGCTTCTTGAAGAGGTCGGAGCACAGGAAACATCTAGGTAAAACCTGGGTTTCAGAACAACTTGGCCTGCAGGTACATAGGACAGAACATGGTGTGGTGACCTGGAGAGAAAGAGTCAGGCTTCTGCAGGAGTTCCAGGTGAGGCAGTGAGCGCCACACAGTGGGAAAAGAAATGAGTCGTTGGACAAATGGCCTTGACCCAACCATGAAAGGCCTGAGCCCCCATTGTCCATGCAGCGGGCTGGGGTTCACCCCAGGATTCATCAGCATCTTCCAAAGACTTTGGAGGATGGGAAGGAGGGCATTCTTTTCATAGAAAAGCAAACAACACCATATAATGAAGAAAGCACACAACATCGAGTGGTGACATCCTCTTTGTGTTACAAGTCTCCTTGTCTGCACTCTGGTCCCTGAAGGGTTTGGGACCCTCTCACCCGGTAGTTGAAGGATGAAAGTCCAGCTCTCCGGGCATCCCCCAGGGCCACACATGAGACTTGGCACTGAGAGAGTGGGCAAGGTGCCCAGGCCTCCTGACTGCTTGCCCTGTGTTCTTGCAACTGTATTCTATGGTCTTCTCCTTATTTACCCACCTCTTTAGGAGATAAACCCCAAGGTATTCAAAGGAGTTCAGGTGGTAGAGTCAAGTAAGAGAAATAGCAAGAGGAAGGAAAGTAATCAAGATGTATTGGTGCTTGCTCTGTTCCCAGCGCTCTATCTGCATAAACTCATTTACTCATTGTGACCACTCTACAGAGCGAATGTGGCTGCATCGAACAAGCAGGTCCACCAAACACAGAGCATGTCATTCACCTCCTGGGTCACATGGAGTAAAGGGGGGGGTGGGGGTTGCGGTGTGGAATTTGAACTCACATCTATCCGATGCCAAACCTTTGGCCTTCATTCTATTCCATCAACATGGATTAACTGGCCCAGCTGCCTTGGCTAAGTGGTTGACCTTTGACCTATGAAGCAGGAGATCACCTTTCTATTCCCTGTCAGGGCACATGCCTGGATTACGGGGGTCAATCCCCAGTGGGGGATGTGCAGGAGGCAGACAATCAATGATTCTCTCATCATTGATGTTTCTATCTCTCTATCCCACTCCTTCTCTCTCTGAAATAAAAAAAAAAAAAATTTAGAAAATGAATTAACCTGCCCGTACAGAGCAGAGTGGAACAAATTTGGAGTGGGCAGGAAGCACCTTTGTCTTGAACAGGAGAGAGGAAATGACGAATCTCTGGGCTACTCTCTGACTCTCTTCCTCTGATCGATTGCAGCTGCCTGGGCCTCCACGCCATGAACAGCACCCCAAGGGATGCCCAGGCCCCAAGCTACCGCGAGTGCCTCCTGCCTTCTGTGGCCCGGACCCCCTCTGTCACCCAGGTCACGCCAGCCAAGAAGATAACTTTCCTCAAGCGAGGGGATCCTCGGTTTTCCGGGGTTCGCCTGGCTGTCCACCAACGCACCTTCAAGAGCTTGGGCACGCTGATGGATGAGCTCTCCCAGCGCGTGCCCCTCTCCTTTGGGGTGCGCTCCGTCACCACGCCCCGAGGCCTGCATGGCCTCAGCACCCTGGAGCAGCTGGAGGATGGTGGTTGCTACCTCTGCTCCGATAGGAAGCCGCCCAAGACCTCCAGTGGGCCAGGCCGGCCGCAGGAGAGAAGTCCCTCTGCTCAGCAGTCCCAGGATGTCGAAGACCAGTGCGAGGGGCCAGGAACATCCTCTTCCCGGAAAAATCCTAAAACCCCAAGGAGGATAATGTTGGTTAAGAATGGGGACCCTCAATTCCAGCAGACAGTGGTCCTCAGTCACAGAGACACCAGGAGCCTGTCGGCCTTTCTCAGCAGAGCCACAGGCCTTCTTCACTTCCCCGTGAAGCAGGTGTACACGCCCAGTGGGGAAAAGGTAGGCTGTCGGGCATGATGTTTTCTTTAAAAAGTTCTCTGGACCTCAGAGCAAAATACTCAGATGGGATGGGGAGGTCATCCTTAAAAAGAGGGGCTGTTGCCCGGCCAGTGTAGCTCAGTGGTTGAGTGTCCATTATGAACCAGGAGGTCACTAGTTCAATTACATGCCCAGGTTGTGGGTTCAGTCCCCAGTGAGGGGCGTATAGGAGGTAGGCACTCAAGATTTTTCTCTCATCATTGATGATTCTCTTCTCTCTATCTCTCTCCCCCTTCTTCTATGAAATAAATGGGGAATATATATATATATATTGCTGTTGCCCTGCAGCTAATTAAAAGCAGATAGGGTGGAGGCGTTCATCAGTTAATCGGACAATTGTTATTCATATTATTAGCTACCATTTAGCGAGCACTTAGTGAGCCCCAGACACTGCCTTGCACACTTTCATGACTTTCTTCTCCAATTCTCCTATTATCCAATCTATTGCGTGAAAGTTCAGTGCAGGAAACAGAAACTACTCGATGTACCTTAAGCAGAAAGCAGTTTAATACAAGGCATCAGGGGGCTTCCAAATCTTCAGACATCTGGAGGGATGAAGTCTGGGCTACAGGATGGCTCTGAAACTCTGCGGGAGCTGCTACCTCTGCCTGGAGCTGCTGTGATCACTGAGCTAAAGCTGGCGTCTTGGCTGTGGCATGCAGGCTTCTGAAGCTGAGGTCTGGAAACTGTCGCATGTGCACCTTGGCGCAGGGGGACACTGGAACGCCGGCTCTGGCCATTGCTGCGGAGCTGCCACGGTCTCTGATAATGTGTTTAGAGCTTTCTAAGTCCTGCAGGACTGGGACGCACCAGAAAGACAGTGGGTTAGACATTGATGAATCTAGGGCATAGCCTCCACCACACCGACTCTCGCGGCAGTCAATATTATCCCATTTGTGGAGATAAGAAAATGGAGACACAGAAGTTACGTCATTTGCTCACAGCTGTATGGCTGCGAATGCTAGGGCCCTCCTTCATGATTTCAGAGTTGTGCTGTAAGAACACATCTAAATTGTGGTGCATTGGCGGTGCTCTAGCATGTGCTGCATGCAGATGTTACAGACAAATAGGACTGGGTCCCTACCATCAATTGGCTACAGTTGTGAGAGGGAGAGAGCAGGTGCAACATAAATTAATTGGAGGAAAAATTAGCATATTTCCGTATAGACTTACTACAGAGCTATTAGCGTTTCTGTAAACAAAGCAACTTCATTGCTCCCGGGACAGACTGTGTCACGATTATTTGATTATTCGTTTGCAGGCTCTCAACTGGATGGACACTCTCAATAATATTATTTTTTTTTCCTCATGAGTCCTAGACCTCTACCTCTTTCTAAAAAGGGAGCATCATTTCGCCTTGAATTCTGCTTTCTTCCTTGGAAAAGTCTGATTTTCTAGAAGCATGGCTACATCTGCAATTGGTAGAGTTGGGTCACCCACATTTGCATTTGTGCGATGGACCAGAGATCTGAACCAAAAGAGAAAAGTACCTGGTAGTTTGAGACCAACTTTTGATGAACTGGGTTGAGAGATCTGGTGGACAGCACACTGAATGTCATCGTGGGAGGAGAAGCTGCAAGCGTTCTCTCTTTTGTTTCCATTTCCTTGTTAATGAACATACCCTTCTAATTTGAGCAAATGAAAAAGAGCAGATTCAGCACTTTAAAGATGGAACTAAATTTCCCAACACTGCTCATTACAATGTAATGCTATAAATAGTGCAAACCCTCAGAAATGCAGGGGCCTCCGGGGCCAGGTGAGATTTTTCTAAAAGCAGGGACCTGTTTCCTAGAATGCAACCCAGCACTGATGTTGCCCACTCAACTCCCAGCCCAGGACATCCAGCTGGTGGGGCTGTGGCTGGGTGGGAAGGGGATGACAGGAGCATCTGGGCAGGAGCCTGGAGAATCCTTCCTTGGAGGAGACTGGGCTGGAAGGGCTCCCTGTGCAGAGAACAGTGTCTTGCCCTTCTCCACTCCACGAGGGGCAGAAGCAGAGGCGATGGGCTCAGATTATACTGGAAAAACACAGATCAAACCCAAGAGAGGGCTCTGCCTGGGAAAAGGTGGAATAGTGAATCAGGTCTCCATATGGAAGCTGGTTGCTTTAAAAAATGCCTATTCTGGGGGGGTACTAGTGTGGGCAGGGAAGCAGACCAAAGCTTCATGAAGTCTTTTCCAGCTGAAGCATCCAGCATAACCTCTAATCCACAGCCTCTTACAGGAGGGTGTAGGTGGAGAGGAAGATCCGGGGGTAGGACCTCAGTCCTGCACTGGTTATGGCAAATGAATGGAGATCCTTCCCTTGGATCTGAAATCTGGGGTGAAATGGGCCAACATCAGGAAAGGGCCAGAGAGAGGGATTCTTTCTCTACCTGTGTCTCCCCGAGCAGAAGAAAGGTTCTGCAGACCAGGCCTCCTGACTCAACACTCTCCTTCTTCAGGTGGGTTCTCTGAAGGCTCTTCTGCGCAGCCCCTCGGTGCTGGTGTGTGCCGGCCATGAGCCCTTCAGACCTCCGGAAGGTGCCAAAAGAAGTGGGACTGGAACTTTATCGGGGCAGACATCAAGGAACAAAAATGGTGAGTGGGTGTTGGAGTTTCCCCAGTGTGGTTTGCACTGGATGGTGGATCGGGAGAGCTGGGCAGATATTCCTTCTAGATAATTTAGGGATCCTGCCTTTGGCACCAATTCTTGGACAGCCAGTTGTTTGGGGTCTCTTTTGCTGCTTCTTCCTCATCACATCACCATCAACCTAGACCGGGTTGAACATTTGACTGGGGTATGAGAGAGGGAAGTCGGGTATTTAGAGATTTAGGATTAGGAAGAGATCTTCTACTCTAAGTTTCCAGGATCTAAAATTAGCTTTATTAAGGACTATGGCGGGCATGAGATTACGGAGGCCATGAGCTATAGGTATGTGGCATTTGCATCATTTAAGGGCCATGACTTTCTTAGACAACAGTGAGGGCCAAATGGGCTAAAACGAATGATACCCATCAATCATCTTTCCAACCCATCCATGTAAACATCCCACCATATCCACCCAAAGGCCTACTATGTGCCAGAGTTTAGGCTTTGTTATTTAAAAAAAACAAAACAACACATTCTTTTGAAAGCACAATTAACAATTATAGAAGAAGAGTTTCAGCAAAGTTATTGGAATGGCAATAGGAAAATTTTGGCAAGTCAACAAATAATATCCTTTGTGAAAAGCTGTTGAGAAATGACAAAAATGGTGTCGGTGATTGCCGCATGCCAGGCATGGGAGCTACAGAGACCCCTTAGCCACGGCCCCTCTCTGGAGGAGCCCCCCTTCTCATACGGTGCTTATGAAAGAGCAGTTTTACGAAACCTCCTGCTCAGATGCACTCATGGTGGTCTGCTCTTTTGCTGGCCACAGGCCCACCCTCCACGAGCCCCTTCCTCTTGTCACGTGTTAGCTCAGGAGATGAAATGAGAAAGCACTAGGGCTGCATTCTTTCTTGAGGTTCATTTCTTTCTGTCTGCAGTAGCCCCTTCTCCTCCTTTTTCATGGCGGGGCATGTAGGCTTGACTATCAGGACCTGCTATTGTGTGTCCAGGCCCTCCTTGCAATCATTTATCAACTCCAAAGCTTGATGAGTGTCAGGATGATAAATCACCACTAATAATTGCAAAGCATTTTACAGTTTGCAATCAGGTGCGTATGCAGCAGCTTATTGATTTTACTGCTGGGGGTGTGCGGGCGTGAGCAGGGCTAGGAGTTAGTGCTGGGCACTGCTACTCTGCCGGCTTCCCCTGCTGTCTACTGAGAACGCACTTTGTGCTAGTAATTCTGCAGGAAGTTTTGTTTGTTTGCTTGTTTGTTTTTAGGAAGTTTTTATATGCATTGCCTTGCATTGTCCAAACACACTTCCAAATAGATACCATTATTCATATATATATATATATATATATATATATATATATATTATTGATTGTTTACAGAGAGGAAGGGAGAGGGAGAGGGATAGAGAGCTAGAAACATCGATGAGAGAGAAGCATCAATCAGCTGCCTCCTGAACACCCCCTACTGGGGATGTGCCCACAACCAGTACATGCCCTTGACCGGAATCGAACCTGGAACCTTTCAGTCCACAGGCCGACGCTCTATCCAGTGAGCCAAACTGGCTATTTTACAGCTCAGAAAAGAGGCTCTGCCAAAAGCTACACAAATAGGAAGTGGCAGGGTTGAGACTGAATTCAGGCTTCAAGTTCATCTCACTTTGCTATGCAGATTCACAAACAGCAGACTGGGTGTTTGTTCTAGAATGGTTTCTGCCCTGCTGTGTTGTTTGGAGGCGGCAGGGTGTTTAGGTGTGAGAGGCTCCTGTCCGGCCTTTTTGCTCCTGCCCTAAAGCTCCCCCAGCCGCTCACTATCTTTTCCTCTTTCTCTTCCTCTGCATCGTGTGCCAGGGAGCTGGGGCCCCAAGGCCAAGCCAAGCATGACCCACTCGAGGTCCAGGCCGGGAAGCAGGCCGCAGCGGTCTTCCTTGCTGTCGGAGGGGGCTGGTCTCGGCGACCCCCTGGTGTCCCCGCATCACACCAGGGTGGGCCCTGCTCCCAACCGGCACCCTCAGGACATGCCTGCCCAGCTGGGTCCGTTGGTGGCCCGTGATGGAGTGGAGAAGAAGGTGCACTTGAACGAGGACGGCAGCCTGTCTGTGGAGATGAAAGTCCGCTTCCACTTACTTGGCAACGACATGCTCCTGTGGCCCAGGAGGGCCGGGAGGGCCAGTGGGCAGGGCCCTGTTCCCAGGGAGGCAGACCCCCTCCACTGTGTGTGGGAGGGCCACCCTGGGGGCTCCTCGGAGCCTGGGACACAGGGGCTGGGGACCCGAGAGGCAGGATGCACAGAAGCCTGTGAGCGAGGCCAGTGGCAGCCAGGGTCCGGATATGAGATCTGGACGAACCCCCTGTACACCGCCCAGAGAGAGGGGACGGCCTCCTGGGGGAGGTCCCGGCTGGCCCAGCACTCCCCCTGCAGGGGCCCCTGGAGCCGAGGGGTAGCCGGCAGGACAAGAAGCAGCCAGGACAGCGGCAGCCCTGCCTCCAGTGACAGAGCCCCCGGGGGCTCTGAGCCAAAGTCCTGCTGCTCCAGGTCCCCAGAGGGCAGCATAGGCAGCTGTGCCCTGCACCTGGCCTCTGGGGCTGCCCCCCAGAGAGGATCAGGGTGGGAAGTTGGTGGCACATCCCAGGCTGCTGAGGGCCCAGGTCCAGAGGGAGCAGGGCCGGGCAGCAGGGGCCACCGCTGCCTGGAACCCAGGGCCCAAGGCGTGGCGGGTGCTTTTTCTGATGCCTCAGTGAGTGCCGGGGCTCAGGAGGAGTCCAGTGAAAGGGGTGAGCGGCACCAGGGCCACGCCAGCAGGACCAGGCCGGTGACTTCCCCACGGAAGGCCACCCCTGGGGCAGGACCCTGTTCCTCTACTGCGAATCCCTCGTCTTTGAGGAACGAGGACCCACGGGCGGAGGGGAGTGAACAGGACACTGGACCCCCACAGCCCAGGGGTGGGCCTGGGAGGAGACTGCCCCTGGCTTCCGGCCATTTGAGCTCTGGGGACACTGCAGAAGGCTGTTCCCGGGCCTCCGCCTGCACCTCAGCCACAGGCAGGAGAAGAGAGCAGGAGAGCAGAGCCAGTGCCCTGTCCTCACCCAGCATCTCTGGCCTTGGCCGAGGGGCCCAGAGAGGTCGCCCCAGGCAGCACCACAGCCGGAGGCACACCCACTGCCCGCTCGACTCACCTGTGTCCAGGCCAATGCTGGGCCCCCCGAGCACAGGCAGGCTCTGCCCAGCCCACCCAGCACCACGCTTTTCTGGAAGCTCCTCTAACGCCAGGAACCCGGCCTCCCGGGACCCAGGGCCACCCTCCTTGGCCTCCCCTAACTCCCAGGACGCACAAGGGGTCAGCAGTGTCCCCGTTACTCCTGTGAGCAGTTCTGACTGTGCTTCCAATTTTTACCCCCCATTCTCTCCCTCTGCCGAGACCGAGTTCAGGTCACACTCACTCTCCACCACATCCGACCCTCTCAGCTCCCCAGGAGGTGGCCTGGGAGGAAAGGCAGGGGGCGGCCCCAAGGCTTCCCGGCCCTTGAGCCTGCCAGTTGGACAGCATGAGGGGGGCAAGCCAGGAGCCCACCGAGGGGGCTGCGGCTCACAGATGGGCACATCCCGGGCCTGCAGGGCCCATGGTGGTGAGACCCAGGCCTTGCTGGCCCCCCAACCTCAGGGCAGCAAGGGCCCCCTCTCTGAGCCCTGCTTGGTGTGCAGCGGGTACTGTCCCACTCCACCCAGGGCAAGGCCCCCTGTCAGGAAACACCCTTCATGCAGCAGCAACAGAGACCACAGAGACCATGGTGCTCACTGGGTGCCAGGGGCCGCCGAGCAGGCGGAGGAACCACTAGACGTGCAGAGCCCAGGGCCCCCCAGATCTCTGTCAGGGGGCATGGGGACAGCAGTCAGAGCAGTGAGAAGGGGCAGCCCCAGCCCAGGTCCCCGGCCTGGGAGAAGGTTCCAGGCACAGGTCACTGGTGGAGGGGAAGACCTGGAAGAACAAGAGGACACTGGTCGCATGACGCCGGGTGCTCTGCCCCGGGCCTCGCCCGAAGCCGTGGTCCGTGGATGGCTGAGCAACATCCCGGAGGAGCCCGTGCCCTTGAGCTATGAGATGGTGGGTGACAGCATGGAGGTGGCTGGGGACGGCCCGGAAGGCCCCACGGAGGACCCTGTTGACACACATCCCCCAGAAGGCCTGGAGGAGCCCTTTCAGGCCAGACGACCGTCCCTGGAAGGGGCCGCCAGCGAGAAGGCAGACCCAGAGGGAGCCCTCCCGGTGACTGGCGACGCTGGTCCCCAGCCAGAAGAGGGTCTTCCTCCCAGCAGGGCTGCGGAAGCCCCCGAGGAGGCTGGAGCAAGTGAAGGGGCAGCTGGGGACTGTGGTGGGAGCCAGTGTGTGCTTCCCCGCAGTATCTCTGTCTCCATACAGATCATGAAGGCACTGATGGGCTCCAAGCAGGGCCGGCCCAGCAGCCTGCCCGAGGTGTCCGGCCCAGAGGGCAGGAGGCTCGGCCACTCTGCCCGGGCCCTCATCACCTGCCTCGCCAGGCTCCACTTCTTCAATGAAGATCGTGGATCTCCCACCGGCAAGGCAAGGTTCACAGACTCCTCTCGGTACCAGGAGCTCCTGAGCACCTTGCAGGCCTCGTGGCCCGGGTGTGGCCTCAGGCGGGGTGAGCCGGACTCGGGCCCCCGGGGGTGCAGCAGGAGCCAGGCTCTGTCGGGCCTCGGGCCCCACGCTGTGACTGAGGCCTTCACACCAACGTCCTCATCTGGTGTGGACGTCGGGAGTGGTTCTGGAGGATCGGGGGAGGGCAGCGGACCCTGTGCCGTGGACTGTGCCCTGGTCTCTGAAAGGGGAGAGCTGCCCTCGGAAATCCCCTACCAGAGGCCTGACTCCAGAACCTCAGAGAACCCAGAGGAACCAGGAAATCATGAGTTGATTGGTTCCATGGCCTCTTCAAGTTCCCAAGCGTGGGCTGGTGCCACCAGGAGGGACGAGGCAGGAGGAAGCTTCAGGGAGCAGGCGCGGGGCAGGGACCTGGACCAAGTAGTTGAAAACAGGATGCAAGGAGAAGCGGTGCAGTTAGAGAAAACGCAAGAAGAAAAAGAAAGAGCAGAACCGCACGGAGAGGGTGTCCGTGGATTTCCAGAAGAGGAAAGAACCACCGGACAAGACTCAACAGGGGCTGGCTCTCAGGATGGGGCAGGTGCCCGGGAAGATGAGAGCATGCAGGAAGAGGAAGCAGGAGAGCCTGCCTCCGCAGCACTGCACCCTGCAGGGAGGGGAGAGAGGACCCTTGGTGGCCTCACTGAGAGAGACTCAAATGCCAGTGGGAATCAAAGCAGCCCCAATGCTGAGCCTGGTTTGGAGACGCTGCCCAGAACAGCTGACTCAGACCATGAGCAAACCCAGACCAAGTTCACCCAGGGGGCTGCAGAGCAGGGCACTTCTGTGGCTTACAGGGTGTCTCCTGACCCTGACCCCCTCTGGGTGTCCAGGCTGCTGAGGAAGATGGAGAAGGCCTTCTTGGCCCACCTGGCCAGCGCCATGGCTGAGCTCCGAGCCCGCTGGAGCCTGCAGAATAACGACCTGCTGGACCAGATGGTGGCTGAGCTGCAGCAGGACATGAGCCAGCGGCTCCAAGGCAGCACCGCAAAGGAGCTCCGAAAGATCCAGAGCCGGGCGGGGAGGAAGGCCCCGGGGCCTCCCAGGGTAGCCCTCAGGTGGGAGACGTCCCTGCAGACAGAGCAGCGCAGGAGTCGCCTCCAAGGCCTGCGCAACCTCTCAGCCTTCTCTGAGCAGACCCAGGCCCCGGGCGCCCCCTCCCTCTCCTTGGATTATGTGCCAAACCTCAGTGGAGCCCTGGGGACCCAGATGGGTGGGGAGGCCGGCGGGGAGGAGTTCTGTCCCTGCGAAACCTGTGTAAGAAAGACAGTGACTCCTGTGTCCCCGAAGGACATGATGGGCATAGCCAGGGCACCCATTAAAAAGGCCTTTGACCTGCAGCTAATTCTGCAGAAGAAAAAAGTAGGAAGTGCTAATGGGGAGACAGCAGGGACAGCCCCTGAGAAGACAGGGATGGAGGTGCTTCAGAGAGACCCCTCAGGGACAGGGACTGCCCAGGGAGCTGATGGAGGCCTGGAGCTGGGGTTAGGCCGGGGCCCTGGGGCAGAGGAGGGGGATGAGGATGTGGGCAGAGGTGAAGGTGCAGGAGGAGGAGAGGAAGAGGAGGCCACTCAGAAGAGAGGAGGGAACACAGGCCCCTGTGGAGGCTACCCCTTGGAGGCAGTCGGGTGGGAGGAACAGGGCGAGGGTGACCAGGGAGAGATCAGAGGTGGGGGCTCCGGGGCGGAGGTCAGTGTGCAGAGCGAAGGCTGGGGAGGCGCTGACCGAAGTCCAGGAGAACAGAATGACACCAGCGAGGTCCAGGATGTGGAAGGAGAGGGCCAGCCCGAGTCGGGAAGAGGAAATCTAGGCGAGAAGGAAGGGAGTTCACAGGCTGGCCCCAGGCAGGGCCAGTTGGGTGAGGCTTCTGGACACAGCAGCCCAGACCAAGATGGGGGGCCCACACCACCCTCTGCCTCAGGTGGAGACACCCCAGGCCACAGGTCAGGCCGGAAAACAGGCCTCTCCTCATCCAGAACATCATCTCTGGGAAACTGCTCTCAGCTCTCCCAGAAGGGCTCTGAGGAGGGGTCTTCAAATGGAGACATGAGCACGTTTGGAGATGAGCCCAAGGGAGTCCCGGGCTCCGAGAGAAACGGCACAGGCGTGTTTCCGGAAAGCTCCACTTCTGCACGAGAAGGGCCCTCCTCGGGCTCTGGGACTCCAGAGGGAGGGACAGATGAGGGTATGACTCCAGAGCCCAGAGCAGTCCAAGGCTCTGACTTAGGAGCTGAGACGAGAGTTAAAAGTCTCTCTGGGACAGAAATTAGGTTTGGCAACCTCGCCATGGACGGGACCCATGGCTTTGGCCACGACGACTTAGATTTCTAGAGATCCAGCGGTGAGGTGCCCATCAGTCGGCAGCTCTGCTTTTATTCGTGTATTGTCTACAAACCTGAGCGTGGCTCAGCCCCCTGGCAATGTACAAGGAGCATGGGGGAAAGACCAAGGACGTGCCAAGGGCACAGCCACACCATGCTGTCCTGGGTTCTAAATTCTGGAGCTTCAGAGGGCCTGCTGGCCCTCCCAGGCACTGTGTGAAGGTTATCTCAGCTCCGCCCTGCTGTTCCAGGTCAGCCTGCCCCTCCATCTGCCTGCGGAGCCCAGGGGGATGGGACTGCTTGGCAGAGCTCCAGGAGAGTTTTTGTTTGTGTGTTTGTTTTTTGCGAGCAAGTGTTTCTCTCATTCTTTTGTCTATTGATCTCCTGTTATTTTTCTCCTTGGCCTCTCTTGGCACTCACCTCGTTTGACTTTGAGGTGCTTTTCTCTAAGTGTTGAATATATTTGGTGACTCTGCAGATGTGTAGAAATTCAGGGAGAAGCAGATAAATTCAGGGTCATTGGACAAAGCTTGTTCTTAGTGTAAAAGACCAAGTGCATTTCCTTTTTAAAAAATATTTAAATTGATTTGGAGGATAGATAGCAAGAGAGAGAGAGAGAGAGAGAGAGAGAGAGAGAGAGAAATATATTGATTTGTTGTTCCATTTATTTATTCATTCAATGGTTGATTCTTGTATGTGCCCTGACTGGAGATCCAACCCTCAACCTTGGTGTTTCAGGATGGGATCATGCTCTAATTAACTGAGTTACTTGGCCATGCTTCTTAACTTATGTATATATTTTTGGGTAATGGAAACTGAAAAAGGGGAAAGAAGGAAAAGCAGTCACCTATGATCCCACCACTCAGAGATAACTTGTGTTAGAGTTTTGATTTTTTTTTCCTATCAAATGGTTTTTCTAACCATTTGATGGTGGATGTCATCGTTATACACTTCTTTTTTTTTAAAACTTAACAATGTAAGCATGTTCCCTCTTTATCTCCAGATCTTTATAAACCTACTAGAGGCCCGGTGCACGAAATTCGTGCACTGGGAGGGGGGGGGGGGTCTCTCAGCCCAGCCTGCGCCCTCTTGCAGTCAGGAGCCCTCAGTCAGACATCCTTAGCACTGCTGCAGAGGTGGGAGAGGCTCCCGCTCCTCAGCCATGAGCCCGGGTTCTGGCTTAACAGAGCTCCCCCTGTGGGAGTGCACTGACCACCAGGGGGCAGCTCCTGAATTGAGTGTCTGCCCCCTGGGGGTCAGTGCATGACATAGCAACTGGTCGTTCAGCCGTTTGGTTGATTTGCATGTGGCTGAGCATCAACCTATGAACCAGGAGGTCATGGTTCAATTCCCAGCCAGGGCATATGCCCGAGTTGTGGACTCAATCCCCAATGTGGGGCATGTAGGAGGCAACCAATTAATGATTCTCTCTCACCATTAATGGTTCTCTCTCTCTCTCTCTCTCTCTCTCTCTCCCTTCCTCTCTGAAGTGAATAAAAATATTAAAAAACAAAAACAACAACCACCTACTCCTTTGTAATCCAGACCTGTGCTCCCCCTACCTGCACCTCCACCTACCCTTGTCTTTGCCCCAATTCCTTGCGTCTGCGTCTGTCCCTGTGGCCCAGGTTCTGTCTCCAGAAGGCCCCTGCTAAGGTGCCCAGTGGAGAAGTCGCCTGCCTTTAGTCTGTGAAGCCCTCAGTGTGGTGCAGCTTGCAAGGGGTCACGTCCTGAGAGGTTTCCAAACTCAGCATGGGCCAGGTTTCCCCCTTCACTTTAATAAACATGCAAACAACACGAAAGCTTCGCTAACAGGGACAGCTCCTGATGGTGGACAGTGTCTGATGGTGGGCCCAGGGACACATGTTTCAATGAGCAGCTGGAGGAAAATTCACATACCCCCCCTTCCCAGTTGCCTGCCAGACCATTAGCTTTGCTGTTCTCCCTCGTTATGTAGTCTCCCCAAGGGATAGTGCAGGTCAGTATCAGTCAACCTCTCTCTCTCTGCCTCCCTCTCTTGAGAGGCAATTAGGGTGGGTAAAGCGAAGTCTCCCTCTGCCAGCCTCCTATTCACCCCCAGTGTCCACAGGCACAGCCGGCAGCCCCGGCCACTGGTTGTCCATAGAACTCACCTGGGGCAGACATGGACCTGGGCCACCAAAGTCCTCGAGTTTATGCCCTTACTCACCAGCTACCCGGCAGAGTGACCTAAACCTGTTTCATGACTTCCGTTGAAATGGGTCAGGCATAGCCTCCTGGGGTAACTGGCCCACGGTTTCAATCCTCCATCCATTGATACTTCCCAGCATCCAAGTTGAGCCCCAGGATCCAAGTTGAGCCCCAGGATCCAAGCTGAGCCCCAGTACCCAGGGGAAGAAGGCGGCTGTCTCATGATGCTCCTCCCCTGGGCCAGGTCTTCACCCGCCTATTGCTTCTGCTCCCTTACCCCAGACAGCCACCTGTGCCTTCGTTCCTCTGGGTTTATAGAGACCTATGTTCTCCTGGGTTCTAAATGTTTAGACCTAGTTGGGGTGTTCACAGCCCAAGGCATCCAGTTTGTCAATGAGAAGACCCCCACTGAAGCTCAACAGGTCAGGAAATGGGCCACCTCCCACTGCTGCTGCCGTCCCTCCTCTGTTTTCATCTAGATCCCCCTCCAACTCAACTCACTGCTCCCGCCACCCTCTTGACCTGGAAATCACTGCTGGTTGATTATTTTCCAAACTCAGGGAGTTTGTTCAGTCATCATCTCCCTGGACGGAGGTGGCCCATACCCCTAATGACACCCCTCTGGCTCTGAGACTGTGTCTCCTCCGCATGTCCCTCACTAGCCCAGCTCCGGCTCCTATTCTTTGCCTGCACTTTGAACCTGAAACGCTGGCATCTCCCCACCCTCAGCTCATTGCTCTCGCTCCCCTTCATCTCCCTGGATGATTGCTGTTTCTGCTCCTACGTTTTGACTGGTGACTCCCAAATCTAGGGCTTCAGCTTCCAGCCCAGAGCAGAGCCATTCCCTCTTCCTCAGCCATTCCTCTCCCACATGCTCACCTGACACCGCCAGCATCCATCGTAGACTCATCTCTTCCCTCACCACACCGTGGCACCGCCAGCATCCATCCTAGACTTATCTCTCCCCTCACTATGCCATGGCACTGCCAGCATCCATGCTAGTTTCATCTCTCCCCTCACCTTACCATGGCACAACCAGCACCCATCCTAGACTCATCTCTCCCCTCACCACACCATGGCACCACCAGCATCCATCCTAGACTCATCTCTCCCCCACCATGAGAGCATGATGTGGATAAACCATTATGGACACTTGAATGGGCAAGGCTACCTTCAGTTTGACTGTCCAGGAAAGTGCCAGGTGGACAATGACACTGGGTCTGGGTCTTGCCTAATAAGCTTTGGTGAGAGATGAGGGGAAAGGCATTCCAGGTGGAGGTGATGGACAATAGGAGCAAAGGAACAGAGAGGTGAAGCATGAGCTTGAATGAATAGTGATAGTCAGGGTCTCTGAAGTTGAAGGTGTGTGAACAGAGAGAGTGTGGACATATACAGGGCCCCATAGCACTTAAATCCCTGGGCTCCAGGATAGCCCTGACCTTTGGCCAGAGGCATCAAAACAGTCCTGGGATTAATTTGGGCTGTTGCCTTTCCACTGGACTTGAACCCTTGCTGTGGGAATTCAGCTCGATCCGAGTGCCCTTCAATGGAGGGTCTACTTTGTGCTTGAAGGTGCAACTTCCTCCTATCCACAAGGAAACCAGCAATCTTTCACTGCGTTCCTAAGGCGTATCTGGAAGAGGCTTTTATGTACATTGTCACCTTTAATACTTGCCACAACCCTACAAATTTTTCTGATTGCCACTTTATGGATGAAGAAATGGGTTCAGAGGCGAGTCGCCCAAAGATGTACGGCTGGTACATGTGAAAGCCTTGATTTGAACCCAAATTTGACTCTCCTCGGCCTGGGTTTCTTCTTCCACACAACCTGGCACCAAGCCCCACATTCTGAGGGTCCTCTTGCCTTGCACCCTTGGGCTGGGCTTTGAGCCCCACCAAATCCCCTTGGAGCCCCATTGCCAAATGCCGGTCGGTGTAGCTGTGCTCTACTGGGCTTGCACCTCTGGCCACATTGCAGTGCTGCCCTTATCTGCTGGGCTGAGTCTTCCAGGTTCTTATATCTTGTCCTGGCTGGTGTCTCCTTATCCCAGGATCCACCTCCTAGGGGGCATCCCTGATATACCTCCCCAGCCTCTCCCTGATAAGGAACAGGGAACCTGTGGTTTTCCAGCTCTGGGAAGCCTTGGGAAAGCACTGAATGTGTTTGTTTGTCAAAAGGACTGGGGGAACCGGGGATACTTGGCATGCAGGTGCCAGAATGCTGAATGCCCTGCAGCATGTGGGCCAGTCCCTCACAGGATGGGAAGTCCCACCCAAAATGCCACAGGTATTTTTATTGCTGCATTTTATAATTGGGGAGACTGAAATTCAGGAGCAGCATGGCTCCCCTATAGGCACAGGGCTGGGAGACAATCAGCATCCTTCTCCTGATTTCTGTCTCTGCTACTATCCTCCAGAAAGATTGAGGCTGTTTCCTAACATTCCAGGCTGCTTGAGAACACCCTGCCTCAAGGCAAAGGGATGAACTGGGGAACCTATCAAAGCTTCATCAATCACAGTAGTTCCAGGAAAGGACAGACCCTGGGAGCAGATACTTCCAGGTGCAATGGATGGAAGAGTGGAAAGGGTGAGAGTTGGAAAGTGATTCATTTCTTGGAAAAGGCTGAACCCCACATCCTATTTTGTTCTGCCCCAGCATGAGGACCTTTTCCTGGGCCTGGAGACAGGCCCCAGCAGGACAGGCAGCCCTGGTTGGGGACCAGGGCTAAAGAGAACAGCTCTTTTGTTTTGCCTTTAGGGAGCAATGATCTCTCTTCCCCAGTGACCGCAGCCTTCCATGCACACCTGGCCTTCCCAAATACATATCAGAATCAAACCCTCAAAGAGTTCTGAATTTGAGGGGTGGGGTGAGGGGATAGAATGCCTACATGATAAGCTGAGTCTAGTCCCTCTTTGTAAACCCTTCTATGACACCAGAGAGTGCCCAGTTCATCCTGGCTTTGAAGATGGAGAGTATGATTTCTGCCAATGGGTTCATTGCCATCAGACATCACAACAGCACCGTGAAGGCTGATTGTGAGAGGGTTCCCTGCATTCCTTGGGCCTGCGTTTCAGGGTGCACCGCTCACCAGGAAGACTGACGTTTGTTAGGACTTTCATCCAGCTCACATTGAGCAGCTGTTTGGTGCCAGGCCATGTGCTGAGGACACAGAGATGAGACCATGGCCCCTAATGAGCCCATTTCCTGTACTTGCCTGTGTGGCCCTCCCTGGGGTTCATTGGTCAGCAGTGCTACCCTCCTGACCTATAAGTGAAATAGCAGAGCTGTGTTCCTGCTCCATGTGCCCATGTGACAGCGGAAACCCCAGACAGTGGCTGAGAAACTGGGACATGCCGTGGAAGAGGCCTCAGCAGCAACCGCAGCAGCAGGCCAGGCTGTGTGACTGGTGGCACGATGGGCTGGGTATTCTCCAGGCAGGAAAGACTGGCTCAGGACGGGGTGAATTTGTCATGAGCTGAGACTGAAGGTCAGGGGGCCGTAGGGTGGGGATGACAGCAATGAGGAGAAACCATGGAAAGTCATGTGGTATGTGGGGTGGTAGTCTGTGGGTAGAGGGTGTAGGGCAGAGAGGGGGCTAAGAGCCACAGAAATGGAGGTGCTCTGAGGACTCCCCCAGGCCAGTGACCTGAGAAATACCCAATCTGGAAGGCAAAAGAGTTTGGTTAGAATGAAGGGGATGGAGCTTTGGCCAATGTGAGGGCAGGCCTCTTCCTGTACCTCCAGGAGAACTAGGCTTCAGCCAGCCCAGCTGGCAGCTAAGGTGGCCCCTGGCTCGAAGCTCCAACCAGCCATCAGGCCCCAAAAACACAGACCCAGGGAGGATTGGTGTGCAGGGGCCAGGATGCTGAACGCCCTGCAGCACGTGGGCCAGACCCTCACAAGGGTGGGAAGTCCCACCCCAAAGGCCAATCTAACAGAGTTGTGATGGCAGCTGACAGGCTGGGGAGCAGCCAGCTGAGTCTAAGAAGAGCCAGGACTATCAGGACCCCTGGATCCCTGGGGGAAGGGCTCGGCCTCACAAAGGGTGTGGCCTCAGATCCAGGTGTTTCTGCCTGAGGCCTTGTACTCTGGGGGTCAAGATGGCCTTCCTCACTGTACTTGGCTTCTAGTCCTGGCTCCGTCCCTAACCCACGTCCTTAGAGGGTCCAGCCATTCCTCCTTAACTTGGGAGGCAGGATTCACCAGGCCCTCCCTGTGGTTAGCAGCCACAGCAGAGGACCCAGAACAAGACTGACTTCCCAACTGACAGAAATGCTTGGCTTCCAGGGCTGGCGACAGTGAAGTGTTGGAAAAGTACCGCAGTGTTTCAATTATCTTTGTCACGGAAGCCTGAGCCTTTCAGACCCTATACCTGCTGCATCTTGGCTCTGCTGGGTATATATTTCTGTGTCACTGGAGCCTAGCGCCTTGCTGGACAGATACGAGCACAGAGGTCCAGAGAGGTCGCGCCCTGGCCCAAGGTCACAGAGCAAGTCAATGCAGAGTCAGGCCTAGAAACTGGCTTCTCTGATTTGCAGGCCAAGCTGACTCCCCAGCCTCAAGCTGAGGCCCCAGAGCCCAGGCCGCCTCCTCTGCTCCTGTGGGTGAGAGCGTGGGCAGGGAGGGCAGTGTCCCAGCCTAATTAGACGCTGTAGAGGAGCAGGGACATGGGGGGCCGTGCTCGCAGATTAGTGCCCCCTCCATAGATCATAGGCATGCCAAGGACATAATAAATAATCTGCCCAAAGGTTTTAAAGGTAAAAATCAGCAAACCATTAATAACGTTCCCAGCACCATACATCACGCTGAAATCTTCCCATTACCGCTCCCTGAGCCGATTCGAGTTTTCTGGGCTGTTTCTCCCCCCCTTCCCTTTCCAGTGTATCCTGCTGCAGGCGTGAAGCCCCTCCCCTCAGCCTGCCTGGGCCTGGAAGGATGGGAGTGTGGAACCTTGTCGGACTTACCACGGAGGTTCTGTTCAGGTGTGTGGAGGGATGGACAAGGGAGGGACGTCCCCTTCCCTTTCCAGGGACCCTTCTGCTTCTGCTTCTCCTTTCAGTGGGTGGGAGGGAGCTTGCCTACCTCTCCCTCTGGCTTTAAGTGGGAATAACTCTGTGGCCTCCCTCTCTGAGAGGCCAGGGAGGTTTAATTAATGAATGCAACGGGGTCACTTTAAATCGGAAAAGTGCTGATGGCTGCACTTTCCAATTCCTGGTGTCCAGAGCTCTGAGGAGGCAGCGGGCTGGGCCCGGGCTCTGCGATGGGGTTCACGGGGCACGGTATGTAATTTGAGGGCAACATGTGGTCTCAAGCGAATCAAGAGCTGGGATGAGGGAAACTAGGAGGGGAGAAGCTGGGGCAGCAGATGGTGGCCTGTGACGTGGGGTGGCACCAGGATAGGTGACAACGCATGGTGGCAGGAAGCCGGGGCGTTACGCCGGAGTCCCCTCTGCCGCACGAGGGAGAGACTTGGCCTCGTCACCCTCTTTGGCCTCAGCTTCCTCAGTTAGAAAAGACGGTCCTTTGCAGTGGCCACGTGACATCCTCCGTGAGTTCTTTGAAGGGCACATGGCTGAGTGGCTACTGCAACTGCCACAGTTGAGTGGTTTCTTGGATGCAGAGTTCACACCGAAGACAGAAGAAGAATTCCATGCTAGCTAGTGTTCCCTCCTACTAAGGTCCCCTTATGGGACCACTGTAGGGGGCCTCTTCTGGCAGCGTGGGGAAGGGGTCCCATTTCAGCTCTTTGGTCACGACCTGGGTGACCTCAGACCAGCCCTTTCACTCCTCTGGGCCTGTTTGCTCACCCACCACACTCCTCGAGTCCCTTCCCTGCTCTGCCTGCTGGGCTGAGTCACCTCCCTGACTTCCCATCAAAGAGCAGAGCTCTGGGCTGGTGGCTCCGCAGGACCTCTGGCGTGGTCCTAGCTTGGGGCCCGGGACCTGCCAGCCTCAGCCTTTTTGGACCTTGACTAAGATATGCACCTCTCCGTGGGTTCTGTTCCAGTCTCCCCACCCCAACCCCCACCCTCAATCCAGCTGACCGCACCTCCCAGGACAGTGGCACTGCACATTTTACAAAGCCCAGCCCGGTGTCCTCAGTCCCTCAGCATGACCCAGTGGAGAAGCAAGGTAAAACCTGCCCTGATGTGGATGCGTAAATAAGAGGGTTAGAGAAACCCGCCAGGAAAAGGCGTCTTGGGCAGATCCCTCAGGTGGTGACAGCCAGTGGCTTCTCGGAGAACCGGAGGAGACCGATGCCTGCTAGACAAGGACAGTCCCTCTCCAGGGATAAGGGCCTGTCCTCAAGCATCTTGGGGGTGTGAAGCAAACTACGCACCCTGTGAGCCAGGACTCAACTGGGAATCAGGTTTCACAAGAAAGACTCAAACCCTCAGAACTGTGAGTCCCATCCCACGTGGACCGTGCAGGGTGAGCTCAGAGAGGAGATTGGGCCCCACGACACCAAATGTCCTCCCAGGCTGGTGGGATGTCCCAGGACCAGATCATCTCAGCCGCCTGTGTCCTGAGGGAAGCCTCCTTCTAGTGGAGGGGCCCCAGGGGTATGTGGGAGGATCCCGAAGTCCCCTTCCGCAGACCCCTCTGTCGTCCCTTCTTTATACCTACGTTTGCCCATCTGTCACATGCTCCTTGTAATTTAGGGCAAGTCACCAATGCCTGTGAGCTCAGTTTACCCATCTGTGACAATGGGCCTAAAACCCACCTGACTAAGAGGTTGTGAGAATGAGATGGTGTAATAAATGTGGACATGTGCCATAGTAAATATTTAATAAGTAAGTTATGATTATGACACGTTAGAAATGCCTGCTTAGCAGGGAGAGCATGCTCCTGGCGTACAGCCGGGGTGAGCGCATTCAAACTGGAGGGGAGTGAATTGGGGAAAATTTCACAAAAGAGATAGCCTGTGATCGGCACTTTGAAGAAAGAGCAGGGTTTTGACTTGGAGGAGTTGGGAGCTGGGGTGGGAGATTCCAGGGGAGGAGACAGAAGCATCAAAAGCCCAGAAGTTTAGGGAGGGTCCAGCTTGACCGGACACAGGCATGTGTGTGTGTGTGTGTGGGGGGGGGGGGGGGGGCGGGGGGGCTTTTTGGCCTAGATGCCTGGCTCCAAAAGTCCTCCTCCTCTCACTGGGCTGCGTGCCATGGCCCAGGCGTCAATTCTGATGATAGAATGCACTTTGCCACCAGCTGTCCTGGGAGATTCAACTCCCTGTCACTGTGACAGACCCTCGGCCTGTCTCAGGCCTTGATGGATGGCCCCCACACTGGATGTCATACATCTCCGTCTTCCCCAGAAGCTGTGACACAAGTAATTGGTGTCATCTCTGTTGATTGCATGCCAAATGCTGACAAAACAGTCCGTACAGGGAGCTCTGTGCACTGCCCTTGATTGTGTGAGTGGGGGCACTGATCCAGCATGCCCCCCACCAACAGCTCTCTGGGGGTACCCCAGGGAGAGGCAGCGGGACCAGTTAGGAACAAATGCAAAGGTATCCTGGCCCCAACCTGGAGAATGTGCTAGAATCTTTCTAAATGGATGCAGTTCAGTGTTCAGTGGCCAGGATTTGCTCCCAGGGCTGCGCCTGGTGTCTGACACCTACCTCTCTGGTCAGTGTGGCCCATGGCTGCTCTGTATCCTGGGGACGTGGAGGTGGAGGCCTTCGAAGGTGGCCTCCTGCCAGCAAAGCTGCTACCTTTCCCTTTTCAGATGATGCCGCTAAGGTTGAATGAGTTTTACCCACAAATACAGATTGAGGTGTGTGCGAAGGGCGGTGCTTGGGGATCGGGTGGGAGTACTTAGGAGGATAAAAGCCAGGTTACCTGCTCGTGACCAGGTAGACCTTGCACTGGGTCAGGCCCAGTCTGGCTTGGCTGGGTCCTTGACCTGGCTGACCTCCGGTGGAGAGGGGTGGAGTAGCCTCTCAAACCTCTGATCTTTCACAAGAGGATGGCGGCCCCACCCGCAGCACGCAGCTCAGCGGAGGCCTGAGCTGAACCAGGAGCCCACACACGGGCCCTCCCAGGTGTTGCAGTAGGTCTTCCTCCTACTCCTGACACCTGATTCCCAGCCAGAGCTCAACAGAATCAGGGTCGACGGAGGATTGCCCGGGGGCTGTGTGAAATTCTTCTGATAACTAGAATCTACCCCTTAAAATTTTGCCTTAAAATGAAGCCGAAACAGCAGACAGCTGGGCCCATGGGCAATATCCCAGAGCCTCTTTCTAGGGCCTTCCATCCCGGCCCTGTCTGACCTGGGAGGGGCGCTGAGAAGCAGGCCCCATCTCTGGGGAAGGCGTCATTGCCTCACTCTGAATTCTCTCCAGGAGGACTTTGGGCAAGAACTGGTCTTTGGTT
Organism: Myotis yumanensis; assembly: GCF_028538775.1. Lineage (NCBI taxonomy): Eukaryota > Metazoa > Chordata > Mammalia > Chiroptera > Vespertilionidae > Myotis > Myotis yumanensis. The sequence goes on from NW_027223756.1 coordinate 73,267,981, forward strand.
TTAGTATCAAAAATAACATTTTGGTATTTGGGTTCTTCTTCTAAATATTATTTTTTGCTCCTCCCAAGCCACAGCTAGTGATCATATTTCTCTCTCAAGGGGCCTGCTGCGTCCGTGCCCCTTACCTGCGCGCTGGCCTCCATGACAGGCCCTGCCGCGGACACTCCTCTCCCGGCTCCTTTTACCTCCCGGCCCTTGTTTTCTTTTCCCCTCAACTTCCTTCCATGTTTTATTTCATTTCCTTGTATTTTCCGCATCCTATAGGTAGCTTGAAGTCCTTTCCAGTATAAGGTGGTCTAAGCAGTGAATAAACAGACCGTCTCAGTACCTGTGGTCTGGGCTTTGTACAGAAAACAGGCACATATTCCTCAAGGCTCATCATTGACCCCTTGGACCACTCCTGCGGTCTCCAATTCTGGCCTGGGGCAGGGCGGGGTGGGGTTGTGTGTACAGGGCTGGGCAAAAGTAGTTTTACAGTTGTTCGTATGGAAAATAATACAACAATTAATATATAATAATACAAGAATAAATTCTGTGTTTCGTGTACTTACAACTGTAAACCTACTTTTGCCCCACGCTGTATTCTACGCACATTTACCTCATACCTACCACATGCTGTGCACCATAGACAACCTGGGGCACCTCAGCAGACACCCCTGGCTGAGAGTAGAGGACTCAGCCAGCAAGACAACTAGGTCTAATGTTTGGCCAAACCCCGAGATATTTGTCTATCTGCTGCCCCCAACAGCCAGTCCCCTGAGTGATTCTCAGGCCTGTCTTTGTGTTGTCCTGTGGGTACCTATGGGGGGTGGGGTGGGGTGGGTGTTAAAGAGCCCTCTTGCTTGGCACGACATAGGCAGGGAGGCAGGAGAGTGAGTTTGAGGGGCTCCTGGGGTCAGCTCTGTGGTCATCCTGGGAACCATCGTCTCCTGTTCTAGCTGTGGACACTTGCCCTCCTGACCGGGGAGGCCCGGAAGGTCCCTCCTCGGGTTAATGATTCCCTGTCGGCACTGCCCCACCCACAGAGAGAGAGAGAGAAGTCTCTTGGGGATTGGAACAATGTGACGGCTGCCCTGAGGAGGGACAGCCAGCCGCCAGCCCTCCTTCCTGGGGCTCTGGGCACCCCCCTAACCACCTCCAGACACAGAGCAGTCTCCGGCCTGGCCCCTGGGACCTGCAGCTCCTTCCTCGGTCCCCGCCTGGCCTGGGAGAGTCCCCGCGGCCGGCTCATTGTCCCACTCCTGCACTTTTCCTTTGCCGCATTGTTCCCGTTATCAGCATCCTACAAGCTGCAGCGGCTGCACAGGAAAGTGTGGCTGCCGCTGGGGCCGCTGCTGAGGCGGCGATGGGCCCAGGTGTCCTGCTGGCGGGGCCGCCCGCACAATCGGGTCCCCCCACGCCTGTCTCAGAATCCCGGCCACCTGCCAGGGCCGTGGGGTGCAGGGTACAAAGCCGTGTTCTCTTTGGGGTATTTTGGTTCCCGGTGCTTGCGGCGCTGGGCCCACGCCCTCTGCTTTCCAGCTATGATGTCATGAGGCACGCACTGTTTCTGCAAGTCTCTCCACCAGGGTCCCTGGCTTGCAGTTTTCTGCTTCGTGAAGCACAGGCCTGTCTGCTCTACTGAAAGGCCAAATAAGGCTGAGGAAACGAAAGTGTGAAGGGCCCTCTTCACCCACAGTTCCGGCCCTTTCCGAAGTGAAGGGTTTAGGTCAGAGCGAACCAAATAAAGCAGCTGCTTGACAGAGTTTTTGGGGCGAAGGGTCTGGGGGGAGGGATAAGGAACCCTATTTTTGGTCTGCACTGGGCTAGAATATTTTAGCTGTCTTAGGAGAGCTGGGTGGTAACAGCGTTAGCAAATAAAAAGAAAGGACACCCAATTCAATTTGAATTTCAGATAAACAAAAAAAATAATGTGTGAGTATAAGTATTTCCCACGCAATATTTGAACTGGGCGTCCTGTATTGTATCTGGCAGCCCGCTGTAAGACCCACTGTGAGGTCCAGAATGCTGCAGGGAGGCCTTTGGGATGTTCAGACAGAATTAGGGAGATGAGGCAGGGGGTCGCCTTCCTGGATCTGTCTCATTCCCAAGAGCTTCTCTGGAGCACCTTTTCCGGCTCTTCTAGAGAAGACCTGCAGGCTGGAGGCGGCTCTCCATCCAGGGCACGGGAGATGCTCCAAGTCCCCAGAGCAGCGCAGGCCAGATGTCCAGGCTCAGTGCTCTTAGCAGCCTCCTCAGGTGGGGCCACCTCCTCAAGAGGGGCGGGAACATACCCGGAAATCTGCAGAGCTGGCCTTGCAATCCAGGTGGACCAAGGAAAGAACCCTGGCTCTGGAGCCAACTCTCTTCCTACCAGTGGGGATGTTTCGCCCTCTGCTGGCCAATGCAGGCATGACAGGGCTTCTCCTTCAAGCATGGTCCCAGGAAGAATGGCCAGATAAACCTCATTACCATCTTCAATTCAACTCATCTTTCTCTGCTCTGGAAGAATCTGCATGGTAGCTTTTCTGCAAAGAACAAATTTACCCTCATGAATCTTTGCTGTCGAAAACCCAATTTCTTTGACTCTAACCAAGCAGGAACTCAGAGAAAACAAAATGTAAACTTCACCAATTTTGTCTCCCAGAAAAGGAGTGAACTCGAAATGTCTAGACATAGAAAAGTACACAACGGTCAGTGAAGCAGTGTGTCTCCATGTCATTAACAGCGGTGGGAGCATCAGGAGGGGATGACCACGAAGAAGGACCTCTTAGCCCCTCTGGACCCTGCTCTCCAGGGCAGGATGCCATTATCTCATTTACTGCACCAGGAACTCAGGTCTGAAGCCACTGGCTTGGGTAGTTCACTATTTGCAGTTGCCTTCCACGACATGGAAAAGTAGATGCTTCCTGTGATCCCCTTCTGTTTCAGCTCAAGACAACACCAAATGACCAGCAATCTCAGGACAAGATCCTTTGCACTCTACTCCCAAGGCCAGGAACACTATTTCTTCAGGTTCCAGCCAACTGAGTGCCATGAGAGGGCCTATCGCCTCCAGCCAAGGAATCGTTTTACTTCGTGGACTGAATACAGGAAATAGTAGACACTTTTTCACCATCAAGGCATTTATAATTTGAATGGGAAAATGACATAGTTATGAGTTAATATAGCTGCAGGATTTATTACATACAAACAGGTCAGATTTGCATTTTGTGGGGACCTCAACAATCTGGGAACGTCTTAAAGAAAAATAATACAAGATTGTGAATGAATAAGTAGGCTCAAAAGTGAATATTTATTTGGAATGAGTAAACAGATTGTAACAAATTGCCTATTTTTAAAAGACTATTTTTAGAACAGTTTTAGATCCACAGCAAAATAGAAGTACAGAGATTTCCCATATGCACCATGCCCAACACAGGCATAGTTTTCCCCCCATTATCAATATTTCCCACCAGAGTGGTACATTTTTTACAATCGATGAGCCTACATTGACACATCATTATCACCCAAAGTCCGTAGCTTGCAATGGGATTACTCTTGGTCTTATACATACTGTGGGTTTGGACAAATGGGTAATGATATGTACCCACCAGTATAGGATCATACAGAATAGTTTCACTGCCCTAAAAATCCTGTGCTCTACCTTTTCACTCCTCCCTCCTCCTAATCCTAGCAACCAATGACCTTTTGACTTTCTCCATAGTTTTTCCCAAATAACATATTTTTAAAAGATAAAAAACTCCATGAATCTCACAAAACCAGAAAGGTCAGCCAGTCAAGCCCTGGCTATGTATATTTCAAATCTTGTGTCTCTGCGTGGTATACACTTCCAGGGTTGGGAGCCCTAATACATGTTCCACCCAGGCATGTTTCTGGTCTTGAACTTCCATCTCATGGCACCAGTAGGCCATGGGAGTGTGCCTGGAAGCCATTTCTACATCAGGACAGTGAGTCATGCTTAACTACACAAAGTGACTGAAGTGTGAATACGTATCATAAGAGTGATGGAGGGAAAGCCAGAGTGGAAATAATACAACGGTCTTAACCTTTGTCATGAAAATATCTTACTTTTGCTGATTTCACAAAAACATATACTGTTGGAACACATTGTTAGGGCACTTGGGCAGTGATGAGGGGCCCTGAGGCTTAACCTTCATTGGTGTCATGGTAACCCTCCCATTGCATCTAGACCAGGGGTGGGCAAACTTTTTGACTCGAGGGCCACAATGGGTTCTTAAACTGGACCGGAGGGCTGGAACAAAAGCATGGATGGAGTGTTTGTGTGAACTAATATAAATTCAAAGTAAACATCATTACATAAAAGAGTATGGTCTTTTTTTTTTTTTTTTAGTTTTATTCATTTCAAACGGGCCGGATCCAGCCCGCGGGCCGTAGTTTGCCCACGGCTGATCTAGACCAAGGTCAAATCTGAACACTAATAAAGTTAACATCATCCACAAAAATGTGTCAAGTATTTAGAGAAGAACACTATGATGTCTTGTTATCTTCAGTGTCTTGGGGGCATTTCCCCAAGAATCACAGCCCATGAGAATGATTCTGATTTTTGCCTGTGTTTTACAGAAACCAAGCTTCTGACCTATAAGCCCAATAAATAATCAAATGCTCTTTCTTTACTGTTTATAAGATCTAGCTTTATTCTGAACTCTCAGAAATGTTCAATTTAATCTGCTAATGTTCAGAGTAGTACTGTTCCAACCCTCCCCTGGGCTCCACCCCAGGAACATGAACATGGTAGGGAATGCTGGGTGAACAAGAATAATAGAGGGAAGGCATCTCGGTGAAGTAACCCGATCTGCTGTAATATGAACAGGAGGTTCAAAGTCAGTGGAACAGAACAGAGGAAACGTAACACAATGGGTGCAGGTCGGTCTAAGGGTTTCTTGGGAAGAAGGACTGCCGCAGTGGGACTGAGTTCCCGAGGAAGACCCGGGAGTGCTTGTGAACTTATGACCTTCTCATCCATGGGGCTGGTTTGGACATGTTTTGGAGGAGACAAGAGAACCAGTTAGATGGCCATTCCTAGGGCATCCAAATTCTTTCTCCTGTCCGAGGTTCATGCTTGGATTTTAGGTAAACAGCGCCCTCTACTGCTAAACAGCTCCCATCACAGCGCGTAGGGCTCTTTTCCCTGAGAGCCCCTGAAGGGGAGTGGAACAAGGTGGAAATGATGGTTTGATCCATAGAACACCAAGGGTCTCCAACCAGCCTGGTGTTGCCCAGTGGTTGAACATCCCCCTACGACGAACCAGGAAGTCACGGTTCAATTCCTGGTTGGTCAGGGCACATGCCAGGCACATTCCCAAATTCCAGTGTGGGGTGTGCAGGAGGTAGCAGATCAATGATTCTCTCTCATCATTGATGTTTTATCTCTCTCTTCCTCTCTGAAATCAATGAAAACATATTGTTAAAAAAAGAGTCTTCAACCAAAACAGAGGTTTCTGTGTCAGATTTAAAGATAACCAGGAGACCCTACTTCCAAGGAATCCAAGCTGTTTTTCTATCTACAACTGCATCCCAAAGACTGCAAGCTCATAAGGGTCCTAAGAGTTCAGGTTGGCAGGCATTCACCCGCCTGATACTAGGCTGAGGAGGCTTGTGCCCTCCAGGAGCTCCTGCCCAAGCTCTAATTGTACCTGATTCTCTGGTGCCCCGAGTCTCTGCTCTGAAGGATGCAGCTCTCCTTGGAGACCTTAGACTCTCCAACTGCTCTCCACTTGATTTCTTCTCTAAGCTCTTTGGCAGCTGAGGATGGGCAGGGAGAGCCTGATACAATTAAAAATGAGTCCATGATATTTAACCAGGTGCCCAGTGAGGTCCCCTGGGCATGGAAACCTTCTCAGAAGATAGTAAATAATAGGGACACACAGAAACAGGGCCGAATGCCTCTCTTTTGATCTTGGATTTCCTCCATAAGGATCTTGGCACCTGGGTTCAATGTTGTTCTGTTTGGGCCTTGGTATGGAAACACGAACGCCAACTTCCTTCTGAAGGCCAGGCAACCCGATGAGAACCAGGAGGAAACTCTCCAGGCACAGGGTCCTGCTTGTCCCCCCTCCCCACCCCCCCACCCCCCAGACCTCCAGCTTTAGTAGGTCAGATCGATGTCTGGGGATTCTTGGCACCCTAATCTGTGCTGAGGTTCAGGTGGAAAACGTGGAAAGTGAAAAGCCAGGCATGATATCCTGTACACACACACACACACACACACACACACACACACACAAAACCCCTGACTGTAAATACAGGATTCAGCCTATAAAAGAAACAATAAGAGCAGGATTCAATGAGGCTCCCCCGACAAATGGAGTGTTTAGGGTTTTCTTGGGATTCTATTGTGTAGACTGGAGTTTCTTAACACAGTAAGACAGCAAGCGGCTTCCTGTTATGGAAACAGCCAAACCCTGACATTCAGAAAGTCAATCTATACAGCAACTGGATAAACAACCAAGATAATGATCAGCCATAATCGGCACAATAGCCAAAATGGAATTGCTTGGAGAAAAGGGGCTGGCGCAGGCCCAAGCAGTGCAGATGAATACAAGCCATCTCCTGCGTAACAATCCCCATTCATTGTACCCCGGGCTTGTGCACACCACCCTGTCCACGGCGGCCGGGAGTGTGCGGGTACAGATCCCAGCGATATTTATAGGCAGCTTGCCTGGAGCCTTGTGTCTGGCTCCTGGGTGACCTTCCTACGACCCGGGGCACTGTGCCAGGACAGGTGTCCCCTGTCTTTGTCAGTGCTGGTGTCCCACTCCAGGCCCTGTAGCTCGTGAGGGATGAGCCCATCCCAGCCAGTTTTTCTTTTTATCATTGATTTCAGAGAGGAAGGAGAGGGAGAGAGAGATAGAAACATCAATGATGAGAGAGAATCATTGACTGCCTCCTGCATGCCCCCCCACTGGGGATCGAGCCAGGCAAACCAGGCATATGCTCTGACCGGGAATTGAACCGCAATCTCTGGGTTCATAGGTTGATGCTCAACCACTGAGCCACCCTAGAAGGCATCCCAGTTGTTTTTTGAATCCGGGTCTTCGATCCCCCATCTCTGTAGGGCCATCCTACTATGTTCAGATCACTCTGCTATTTCCTCTGAGGGTGGCACAGGTGAGAGTGTCTTTAGAATACAGAAAAAGGGACAGCAGACATGGCTGAGCACTGGGCTGGGCCCCTTGGCAACTGCAGGCCTGGGTGCAGTGGAACCCAGCCTGGCTCCTTCCAACCACTGCCCAGGAACAAGGCCTGACCTAGGTGAGGAGAAGGCCCCAGGACCTGCTCCAGCACCCCTTCCCCGCAGCTCCACCTTCCCCACACCCTGGGAGTGCAGAAGAAACAACAGTGAAGGCCAATGGAGAGTGTTCAGGTCAAGAAAATCAATCCTAGAACTCAAGAAGCATGACACTTGCTATTTCTACCACGTATATAAAGCTCTTTCGTGTCCATATCCCGTTCCACCTTGACAACTTCCCTGTGGGTCTAGTATCCCATTATCCCATTATCCCGTTTACAGATGTGAAGAACTAATGTCCATGGGACTAAGGAACTTCCCTAAATCCACGTGCCCGGTAAGTCCTGGAGTCAGAATTCCCTTAGGCCCTTTGGCTTCAAGAGCAGTGTTCCTTTCACTAACTTTCCCTAAACCTGAATCCTCCATTTCAGCACTACACAGTGTCCACTGACAGCAGCATGAGTGTTTATTTCCACCTGACTAAAGAGATTCCACTTTCTCACTCCTCATGACCATCCTTTGCACCATCCAGGGACTTGGTCTGCCTTTCTCTGCTTTCCTTGGCATTGACAATGTGATAGGAATAATGATGAGAAAAAGATCCCAGCCAGCCAAGTTCATGCCCAAGCTGCACATAGCTGTAGAGAGGCGTGGACAAACATGAGACAACCGGGCTCCTGACTCACTCTGCCAAGAAAGGATCCTCCATTGCAGGTGCTACAGGTGGGATCTCTGTCTTCCCAGAAACCACAGCATGACCTGGAATATCATGAGATCACTCCCAACACAGGCCAAGAGGCTCAGTGCAGGTGGCCTCTTTCTCTTTGACCATGTCAAACCTTCCGTGCTTCTCTTTTGCATGCTGAGAAGTCCTGCCTGTCTGGCCGCCAAGGGTTCCATGATCTGGCTCCCCCATGCCTTCTGACCAGCCAGGCTGCTGTTTCTCTCTCCCTCTCCCCACCCACCTGCAGGCCTCCTCCACTCCATTTCTCCAAACCTTACACATCCTTCCAGGTTCAAGTCACACGAAATCTTTGTGAAATCTTTCCTTATGACCTTGTTTTGCAAATGAGGAAATGGAGGATCAATGGGATTAAATAACTTGCCAAAGGTTGCACAGCTAGCAAGTGGTAACATACAGATTTCAAACCGGGCCTGTCAGATTCCAAAATCAAGGCATTTTTCTACTAAACCCTGCCTCCCCACGAGGAGCAAATGGGATGATATACTCAGTGCAATAGCAAGTATGAGGTGCCAGAGAGCTGTGAGTCCCCCTCCCCCACCTGCTTGAGGGCAGGAAGTAGAAGATGTGAATAGGGCCATGTCCACCCTAGATGCTCAGGTAGAGTCCCCTTCCATAGAGACCACAGAATTAACAACAGCTTCCACCTACGGTCTTTATCAACGACAGTAACTACCATTTATTAAGACCCAACTATGTAGGGGAAACTCTGCTAACTTCAAATGCATCACCCCATTTAATCCTCACCCCCACATCACACATTAGGCATTATTTATTTCTATTTTCTGAAGAAGACTCGATGCTTAGAAAGATCCGAGCTAGGCATTTCCCCCAACAACTATGTGAATTATGAAAGGTTATTTCTACGTTACAGTTGGCAATATTAGGACTCAATGAATTTCAGTCACTGGCTGTTGTACATTGTACGTGATGGAGCTGGGTGAGAGCTCACGAGGCCTCTCTGCCTGGGATGATGGAGGATGAGATGGAGACCCTCCAACCGGGAGTCCCGCACCAGTAACTGTGGCCTTTGTGTGATCTGATTGAGTTTCCACTGTTTAACTGAGTAGAGGAAACAAGAAGGAAGGTGAGGAAGGGCGCAGGGCCCATTCAAAGAGAACAGAGAGTATAAGGAACGTCCCATGAGGAACAGCAGCTGAGAGGTGGCCGTGTGGGCCCAGGGACCCAGGCTCTGGTGCTTGGGATATGGAGTAGTCTGGAGGGAGAGAGCCTGGTGGAGAAGGAGGCATTCCCTCATTTGAAACTTTCACCATAGTCTCTTCCCAGGCTCAGCATGTAAAAGTCAGGCGCTCTGACTGGACCCCAGCAACCAATCTCCAGCCTCTACTCCCTGGAAAGAGAGACAATCTGGAAAGGAAGGCTCCTTTGTGCACCTCCCTTAAAGCAGGAGTTAGCTCTGCCTTGGGCCTGCAGAAAAGTGGGAACTTTGTTCTTAAGGGAAACAGGCCCAGGATAGGACCAGCTGAGGACTCCCTGCAGAAAGAACCTACGAGACAGGTGGGGCACCAAGAAAGGGAGCAGAAGATGAAGATCAGTTCCACACAGGTACTGAATGGGGATGAGAGAGACACAGCCACTGCCCCCGAGTGCTGACTCGCAGGGAGGGTCAGGGAGCCAACCACAGTTGGGCCCAGGAAAATAGAATCTATCCAGTATTCCATCTATGCATGTGGATCTCAACAAATATTTATGGAACTGACTCCAAAATAGAGAAGGAAACAAGATGGCAAACCCCTGACTAAAATGCAGGGTGTTGGTGGTACATGCTAAGCCACAAGGATAGTGCAACCTCCTTGACTCTTTTGGGCTCAGGAGAGCTAAGCAAGCTTCTAGGAGGAGGAGGAGGCATCTGATGTGGGCTTGAGACAATGAAGCAAGTCTCATGATGCACAAGACTGTTAATGGACTAGGGTTCCCTAGACCTGGGATGTGATCTTTCCTCTGTTACTAGCTGTTTGTCATTGGCAAGGAACTTGACCTCTCTGAGCCTCCATTTCCTTTACTTGAGGATAATGATAACAAGGGTTTATTCTTCATTCACCAAACCATCTACTGAGTGCCCACTGCAAGGGGACAGAGAGTATAAGGAAGGTCCCATGAGGAGCAGCATGATGCCCTTCTGGGCCTGGAAACACAGTGGCAGATGTGACAAACAACGACCTGCTCCTGTGGTGCTTTCTTTCCAGTGAGAAGAAGCAGAAAGTGAAACAGTGGATAGAGTGTTGGCCTGTGGACAAAAGGGTCCCCAGGTTCGATTCCAGTCAGGGGCACATGCTGGGGTTGAAGAGGCAGCCGATCAATGATTCTCTCTCATCATTGATGTTTCTATCTCTCTTCCCTCTCCCTTCCTCTCTGAAATCAATAAAAATATATTTAAAAAAATAAGCAAGATCCCTTCAGGTGGTGATAACTTGATAACTGTTATGAAGAAGATGAACAGGGTGGGGTGGGGGGAGAGACTATGGTGTGGATCTTTCCCTGCTGGTTTCATCCTCTGTCTTGTCAGGAGCCAGACCAGAACTCTTTCTCAACTGTGCCATTGGAATGAGTGATTTGCCTCTTTGTGTCTCCCATAAATTCATATATTGAAATCCTTCTCCCCTCCCATCCCCCAGCGAGATGGTATGAGGAGGTGGGCCTTTGGGAGGTGATGAGGTCGTGAAGGTGAAGGCCTCAGGATGGGATGAGTGCCCTTAGAAAAAGAGGAAGAAGAGACAGGAGGGAGCTTGCTTCCCCTTTCCTCTTCCCACCATGTGAGGACCCAGCGAGAAGACCTCTGTCTACAAACCAGGAAGTGCGTTCTTACCAGCCATGAGATCAACCAAGCACTCCCAGCCCTAGGCTGGGGAGTCCCCAGAACTGTGAGAAATACATTTTGTTATTTAAGCTGCCAGGTCTACGGTAACTTGTGAGAACAGCTGAATGGACTAAGACACTGATTCTTCCGTCTTTCTAGCTACTCCTCTCCCCACCCCAAACTCATGAAAGCAGCCATCTTACCAGGAGACCCTCTTCTAAGGGGATTCCATAACTGAAAACTCAGCCTGGGGTGGTTGATTTGTTGCTGGTGCAGCCACCTGGCAGCCTTGGCAACAACCGCAGGCCACACCAGAAACCCAGGTGCAAAACTATCTGCATGAACCCATGGTAACCTCAACCCACCTGTCCTCCCTGCCTCCCATCCTCCCCTTTGGAAAAGCACGCAGATCAGAAAGAAGTCCATGGGCAGCACCAGTACCGGAAGCACAGTACGTTCTAGCTAGGCCAAGGGGAGCCTGGGAGGGACGGGGGCTGGGGCTGTCCTGGTTGCTGCCTATGGAGCTTTCTGGAAAGTGAGAGTATGAGCTCAGTTTGGAAATTGCAAAACTGCAAGTGATGTGGTTTGGCAGTAGAAAGGGTGTGGGAGACCGCCCTGGGGAAGGAGAGAGCTGGAGCCAGTGGGGATAAGAGGGGTGGCTGCTGCATTGCTGCTCCAATCCAGAGCCCTGAACTAAAATTGGATGGTTAAGCACAAAGGGGAAAGATCCCTAGTCAGAGCAGCACCTGCTTTCTGCTCTCAGTTTCTTCTTCCAGGCAAGGGGATGGCTTCTTAGCAGCCTCCACTAGAAGGGGTAAGTGGGCCCCAAAGAGCTCTGGAGTAGAATCATCCAGTAATAAAACTGGAGGAAATACAAAAAGGATGCCATTAATTCCCTCATTTCACAGGTGAGGAAACTGAGGGTCAGAAGGGAAGGTGTTTGTCTAGGACCACACAGCTTGTAGTCTGACACAGATTTCTGTCCTCCAGCGTGGCATTCCCACCATACTCTTCACCTGCTTTGTGTCACGCCCAGCTCGTGTGCAGACCGAAGGATGGAGAGGGGAGGACATATGGCCATGCTTCAGGTCCCAGCCCTAGGCCTGCTTAGCTTCTCAAGGAGCTGGAGGGAGACCAGGGATCCCATGTTTGCTGTAAGAAACACTAAAGTCATCCAGTCCTGGGGGTGTTTAGAGCCCAACAGATTTCTACAGTGAGGACAACAATATTCAGCTGCTCAGTACCTCCTGGGTGATGCCCATCCTTTGCAGACCTGACTTTCTAGGTTGAGGAAACAAAAGATTGTCTCTGCCACTTACTCGTTATGAGACCTCTGACACACATACGACCCTCATGCTTCTATGAGTCCCCATGCTCTTACCTGTCCGATAGTACACACCCTTCTTACATCATGCAGTTGTTAGACCCAAAATAAAATATCTGATGTGAGAAATATATGACTCTGTGTTTGCTCTGAAGCTTTATCTGTGTAGCATCAACATCACCATCACCATTTTTATCATCATCATTGTTGCCTGGAGGAAGCAAAGATGTACATTATTTTGGATGTTATGATGTGTAACTCTAATTGCTAATTACCAAAGGCCTTAGGTGACTAATAAAGACAGCAATCAGACACCTGGACTGTCCGTAGTCAGAACTTGCTCTCCAGCGGGCTGCTGTCCTCCCGGCGGGTTCTTAGTACATGTTTATTTCCTGGCTCATCCACCTGCCTTGTAGATGGAATCAAGAGAGGCTAAATGAGGCAGGACTTAGGGGTTTCCAGTGGGTGGTTCTTCCACCTGCCATAGTGATACTGCCAGAATGGAGAGATCCTGACTTCTATGTTCTAATGACCATGGGGTCGGCTACCCATGGATTCCATGGTGATATCCTTCTAAGTTGGGCACTCATGACAGGCTTCCTGGAGGAGATGGGCCTTCCTACTTGTGATGGGGGAGGAGTGACTGGTTCCCTGTGCTGGGATCGGAGCCATTGATTGTCCAAGATGTCTTGTCCATCCAGCTAGTGTGTTTTGTAAAACCACCTACTATGTAGACAGCCAAGCCATTTATGACACATTTTCTGCTTAAGAGAATAAGTCCCTCCCCCACACCCACCCACCCATTTCAGAACTAAAACAGTTAAAATGCAGCCTCACCATTCCATTGGCTTCCGCAGCATCTGGTGACAGGAAGGCTGCCTTGGTGTGGTCCTCACCTGGCAGCAGGCAGGTGTGTGCCCTGTGGCCTGGGTCATGTTGGACTTCTGTTCCCACAGTTCCTCTTCTCACACCAAGTCGACCTCACTCATCTGTGCTCCTGCCTCGTTTTTGTGGGCGTCTGAGGCCAGAGCTGTCTTTTCCCTCTTGGTTAAAAGCATTCCTGTCTTACAGTTTGATTTCAGATCACAGAAAATAGCCCTGGATGGGCAATGCCTCAGGATCTAAGGGGCAGGCTTGGTGAGGGAGTGATACACTCAAGATCACAGGACCAGTTAGTATCAGACTCCCGGGGAGGCCTTTGGGCACCTGTCCCCAGCTGTGTCAATGTGCCCCTGTTTCTCAGCACTCCCTCACCAATGGCCTCCTTTTCAGCTTCTAGCCCAATCAATCCTCCCTGCTGCTGGGGACCTCCTGGTGCCTGGCCCGAGTCCCTACCATGCTACCCATAATTCATGACCACCTATCTCCACGGGCACCTGGGTTCCCTCTCATTAGCTTCTCTTAACAAACTGGGTGGGGCCTGGAATCTGGTGACCCCCTCCTCACTCCCATCCTTTGCCCTCTTCTTCACTCTAGAACAAATCCCATGGCTGGGGTCCCAGGGCTGAGAGTGTGTCCATCACTGAGATGCAGGGGTCTAGGCCCAGTGGCCTCTGGTGGAGGCAGTGAGGTCAGGGGAATGGAGCAAGGGGCCAGGGTCAGGGCCCGGGAAGGTTTGGCACCCGTGGCCATCCCCGAGTCTGAATGAATAGAAGTCCCGGCGGAAACACCTGGTGGTAACGGAAATCCAGGACAACTTTTATTATCCCTGTTCACAGGTCCATTCAGACTACATTGGGGGCTTCCTATTTCCTCTGCCGGCACTTCACACTCATTCATAACAAGAAAAGCCATTGTGCTCCTAGTTATGGGCTGAGGATCCCCACGGGGCGGGCATTAAATGCACGGGACCGGAGGCTTATTTTTAAAATTGTATTCCCTGCTGAGTTGCGGGTTCTTATTTTTTCCTCCTCCCACAAAGAAAACTTTAGTGAAGGGGTAGTTTTCTCCCAAGTGCGACGGTGAAAAATAACTGTGAAATCCATTTCGGAGTCCCCGCGGTGCTGATGATGTGGGATCCTGCTTGGTGGAAAGGGAGCTGTCCTTAGCACCAGTCCTAGATCCTGGCCCTGGCTGTGCCCACACATTCGCTGGCTGACATTCGGCAAGGGATTCTACCCAATGGTTCAGTTCCCAACTCTCAAATGAGGGAGTGGGCCAGATAGTTGGGGTTTCTTTTCGTTCTCAAGTGTTGTGCTGACAAATGGCACAGACTGAAAAGTCAAATCCTCCTGGATGTGGCTCATGGAGAGGAATCCCTGTTTAGAGAGGGCAAGGCCATTTCTACCCTCTGGTTGTTCATTTTCAGGCCAGAGCCAACTAGAGCTCTAGGTACCCAAGGTTCCATAGCGGCCCATGATGACAGGAGATGGCCATGAGCTCAGGCTCCATGTGTAAGTCAGGTCCTCAGTAAACAGGTACCCAGCTTTGATGGTCCAATTCTGATGAGGGATCAGCAACAAGGCTGGTGCCTGGAGCTGCTGAGACTTCTATCCATGTCTCTAGATTCTTCTCCCTGGAAGAGAAATCCAACAGCCTGGACTCTTCCACCTGGTCATGACTCCCTGGTCATGATTGTATTGATAACAATATTCATGATTGTTCCCCCAAAGCTGGCCAGCTAGACAGCTTGTAAAACTCACCTGCTAGCACCTATGTTCAACAGAGCCACCTGAACAGAGCAGCTATTTGTCTGCTTGCTTTTAATATTACCTGTTAGAGGGAACATTATTCTGACAGTTGTTAAAACAGCAAGGAAGACTTCAGGACTGTCATGATAGATGTCAAGAGAATCTAGAGAGGGGAGAGAAGTGGGCTCAACTCTGAATACAAGGACAAATAGGGTCAGAGGATGGAAATTCCCAAGAGCAGGTGTCAACAGTAGGGGATTCTTGCTTAGATGACCAAGAGGCACTCACTGAAGGCAGCCCAGGTGTTCAGATATCACTTGGAGGAGGGTGGGAGTGAGGAGTTGGATCAGATATTGAGAGTAATCAGATACGGAGGGTAGAGAATTCTCTCGAAACTGACTTAGCAGAACTAAAACTGAACTCTGGAAGGATGGACACAGAAGCCCAAGGCTGAGGCCTAACTGAAAAGGACTCAGAGGAGCCTGTCTACAGTTTGGTCAAAGAGATAGTCTTAGTCATACCTGGAGGAAAGAATAGCTTTCTATTCTGGGTTTCAATGATCTGCCTCTGGGGTTTCCGTGGGGAATGCCATTGATGAGTTTTACTCTCCTATCTTCTCCTGCTGGGAGGGGTGGGGGAGGCACTTAGTCAGGTGGCAGCTGAGGTTAGATCCTGACTCAGTTACCTTCTGATCCTGAGTCCAGGATTGAAGAAGTGCTTTGGAAATGACATGGAGGGCTGCTGAGTGCAACCCAGAGCAGCTTGCGGGAACTTGGCCTTGCTTGCTGTTGTTTTTCTTTTCCATCTCATTTCCTCACTGCTTGTAGCTGAGATGGGGGTCGTGACTGTGGGGGGACATGGATGGTCAACTCTGGGAGGACCGGGAGGGTGTGGGGCTGTTCTCTGCCAAGTGCCAGGTTGCCACCTATCCATATAGGGGTTCAGTAAGTAATCAATGAATGCCTGAGTGACTGCGTGGGAGAGGGCATTCGGGCATAAGGGGGAGGAGAAGCAGAGCAGCGGGCCAGCCACAGCCTCTGAGCTGCTGTTGGGCAGACCCTTAGGGAGTTGCAGGCTATGTGCAGCTGGGGACCATCGGCCCATCATGGGTTCTGAGAAGAGCCCACGTTACCCTGTCTTTGCTTTCTTAATTCTGATCTGGGATTTTGCTAGTTTGGGGCCACTGGACGTGGAAAGTGAGAAAGAAAATGTGCTGACGACCTCAACTTCTTCTTAGTCCAAGACTTTGGAGGGTTGATAAAGGCAGTCTTGATCAGGAAAAACAGCTGAGCAGAGATTTCTAGAGACAGGCAAAGGGTGGTGGAGACAATGAGCTCCTGAGCATGTCCCGGCTCTGTGCTTCGTGACCCTGGGCCAGACGTGCCATCTGTGAAAGAGCAGGAGGACAGGAGAGGCTGCCACACCTACAATGAACTCTGCTTCACATTTTATATTCCTCTTCTCGTCAACCACACAAAACTTCTCCAGCAGGTACTCCTACCCCCGTTTTACATCTAAGGAAACGGGTTCAGAGAGGTCAATTTTGCCCTAAGCCACACGTTGCTAAGTGGCTGAGCCAGGATCTCAGGCCTGGTCCCTCTAGCTCCCAAGCCCCAAAGCCAGCATTCCCAGCCAAACTTCAAGGTGGATGATACCTCACAACGATCTTGGGCAACAAGACACCCCTTTTCTCAAGTCCACATATGCACACACAAACGTGCACAACCATGCACATATATACACATGCATGCACATAAACATGCACTGCAAAGCCATGCACACAGTCATGTATACATAGACACAGGTACACATAAAAACACACAGGCATAAACATGCATGTGCATGCATTCACACATCACTATAAAGCAGGGCTGTCTGGAGAAAAGCAAACAGAGCAACAATGAGCTGTGAAGAGTGGGCTGTGAAGAGAAGTGGGTGTCCAGGGTGAAACTGGGGACTTGGTGTGCTGTGGCCACTCACTGGCAAAGAACCCTGAGGCCCACCAAACTGGCTGGGTGAAATTTCTTTCCAGAACACTCAGCAACTTGTAGTGTATGAGGGCACATACACATATGCATGTACACACATGTTTGGACACATATGAAAAGACATGCACACATGCACACACAAAGGTGCATAGCCATGCACACATACAAACATACATGCACCTAAACACACACCACACACAGGCACACATACACATGCAAACATACAGGCATACACACAGACATAAACATGCATGTGCATGCATTCACACATGCACACACTTGGCAAGGGAGTTTGGGGTGGATGCTGACTTGCCTTTAGGAGTCCTGGCATTCCTAGCAAGGCTTTTACTTACCCTACTCTTTGTGTGGTTTAATCTGTGGTCAGGATTAGTAGCCTTTCTGGGCATCATTAATCCCTAAGTGTCCCAACCCCATATATCCCTTTCCACCCCCAATTAGACCATGTCTCTCCATGTATTGTTTACCTCCCACAAATGGATCCAATCTCCATTCAGCCCATTTCAGTCACTGTCACAAATATCATTATCCTTGTACCAGGCCTGACTAAGACCTTATCCAAAAATCCATGGATGGCGATGGGTGGGCTTTAGGCCACCCCAAAATGTAAATGGGTTATACACTGAGGAGCTGCCCAAGGTGGAATGACATGCTTCTCTAGGGCAGGTTCTGGGGTTCCAGATGTCAGCTCTCACCCCATCTTTAATTTCAGATCCCACAGTTTTTTTCTATTTATTGCTCTATGTCTTTGGCCACTAGACTATTTGCAGAGTCAGTAAACTCCTGGAGATGATCCTAAAGAAAGAGTACCCCAAGTCCTCCTGCTCTGAGCTGAATGGTGTTCCCCCAAAGTTCATATGCTGAAGCCCTAAGCCCCTCTCCATAATATTTGGAGACAAAATCCTTCAAGAGGTCATCAAGTTAAAATGAGGTCATTGGATGGGCACTAATCCAATTTGACTGGTATCCTTATAAGAAGAGAAGATTAAAACACAGACACACAAACAGAGGGAAGACCATGTGTTGACAAAAACGGCCATCTACACGCCAATGAGGGAGGCCTCAGAAGAAACCAACTCTTCCGGCACCTTGGCCTTGGACTTCCAGCCTCAGAACTGTTAGAAAATAAATATCTGTTGGCATGGACAACTCAGGCTGTACAGCCCACCCTATGAGAAAACGGGACTACACCGGTGTGTGCTCAGTGCTATGTCGGCTGCTATAGATGCCTGGCTCATAGTGCATCCACCTGTGGGGGCAAATGATGCATTTCAAAGAAAGGTGTGATTGCTGCAGGGTGGAGAGGCTAGGACTCCTCAGAGCCTTTAGGACCCAGCAGGAAAGGTTCTTTGGGGGCAAGTAAGCTATAACAAAGTCACAGTCACTCCATCCTCTCGCCCTGTAACCTGTCCCCACATCCTAGCGCTCAGGCATTTCAGTGTCTCCATCATGATCTGGGACTGCTCCTCACCCAAGCCTTCCCAGGACCCTGTGCTGGGGTGGTGGAACTGGGGTCTGATCTGGCTCTGGCAGCCTGTCACTAGAGGGGAGCCCTCTTCCTGCTCCTGGAAGGGTTAACAGAGTCGGGAGCCAACAAGGCCAGGATAGGAAGCTGGCTTCATGAAAGGGGAAGGATATCTTGCTTTTTATCCGGGTGACAATGCTGAAAGTGAGCCAGTTGGGGGAGGGGCTGAAGGCCGAAAAACAACCGCCCCCAAATAAAATTATGAATGGGCTGCCTCCACAACAGACTCCACAACAATACATGAAGGCTGCGGGGAGAGGAGGGAGCCCAGGCCTGTGGACAAGCAGCAAGGTCACGGCCCCCGCCAGCCAGAGCCGTAAACAAGGGCTCACAATGCCCTGCCTTCCTCCAGGAGCCGCTCCTCTCCTGGCCCTGGTCCCAGGGGTCCCGGCTGCCCTGTCCCTCATCCTTGCAGGAGTCTGTCACTGAGAAGCCACTGTGACTTCCTCAGGGAAAACCCGGTCTTTTGTGAGCTCTTACTTCCTCCTCCTGTGGGAACCTATGACATCTGCTCCCAGGCGTCTTTCTCAGGGGACCCAAGGTGGGAAAAGAGGAGGGGTGCTGGCTGCAGGGCAGGGGGGCTACAACCTGTCCGGAGCTGGGATTGTCATCACCAGGCCTAGGGAGGGAGAACAATGAGGGGACCCCCAGTCTCCCCCACCCGCCAGGGGTCGATGCTGGTGGGAGCTTCCTCTTCCCACAAGCCTGCTCTTTTGTGTGTGTGTTTATTGGGGGGTCAGGGGAATTCTTTTGTGTGCTTTTGTTTCCCTTTTTGTTGTTGTTGTTGTTTGGCCTTTGGCTAGCCCCCAGGCTTGGGAGTGTGGAGGGGTGGTGATGCCAGCAGGGAGGGAGTGGAGGAGCCAGGAGGTGGCCATGGATTTGTGGGAGAGTTTGTGAGAGTTTGTAAGGGGAAGTTTGGGGTTCTGTGAAGAGAAGGGAGTGAGATGCTGGGATGTGTTCACCAGCTATGTTTCTGCTGCATAGCTGCTGCCTTTGAGCCGTGTTTTGCTGTGTTTGGGCAAAGGCCACACACATGGCAGATGCCCTATGACTGGCTGAAGGGGGAGGGGGCGGGGTACAGGGTCAAGAGCTCTGTGTAGAGGGGGTTCTAGAAGCAGCTCGGAGTCGGACTTGGTCATCCTGCCTCCAAGCTGGCCTTGCAGAAAGTGGATCTGGGAAGGCCCACCAACATCCTAACCCAAACGCTGCCCTGTCTGCTCCCATGGCTGGCATCGACATGTACTCATCAAAAGCACCCGAGGGAGCCCAGAGAAGGCAGCCCTCTCAGGAGAGACCTTCCTTGACTTTGGTTCTCTCCGAGAGCTCCAGGGTGAGGCTTAGGGCGCCTCCGGCTCAGGGGTGTCGAGAGCTCCATTCTCCAGAAGAACTCCTAGTCCCCAGGAGAGGGGGTGGGGTCAGAGGACTCAGCCTTTCTCCCAGAAGTGAGCAGGAAAATGAGAAAGCATAAAGAGAGGGAGTGGTTTGGAGAAAACAAGGTACCTGCTAAAATATGACATAGCTGTATGTCCACACGTAGAGATTTCTAGAGCAATTCCTTAGACCAGAGAGTCTTTTGCACATACACGTGCATGGAAGGAAGAACACCATGGTCTTCACTTACACATGGAAATGAATCAGAATGATGTCCCAGGTCCTAGCTCATTAGCTTTCTTCTCCACTCAGCTAATTCGTGTGTTCATTCAATCATTTTATGAATTCAACCCACAAACATTTTATTTTGTTATTATTTTTTATCCTCATCCAATAACATTTTTTATTGATTTTTAGAAAGAGGGAGGGAGAGAGAGAGAGAGAGAGAGAGAGAGAGAGACATCGGTTGCCTCCTGCATGTGCCCTGACAGGGAATCAAATCTGAAACCTTTTGGTGTACAGGACGACGCTCCAATCAAGTGAACCACCCAGCCAGGACTGAACCCACAAACATTATAAATAAGTCTCATCATTATTTGGCACTGCTTACATCAGCTTTTGATGTCTCATGTGGAACTGCACACTCAGGCTTGAATTCTGGGCCTTCTAGAAAGCTACAGAAACTTTTTTTTGATATTAGTTATCAGGGCCTGAAATATAAGGATGTAACCAAGGGCAAACCAAGGCTGGGGTCTCAATGAAGGAGCACAGGGAGCTGGGCCTGGGAAGGAGGATCCAGTCTGTGTGCCTGTGGCCAGCATCTCGGTGCTCAGCTGGCAGCACCTTCTGCGTCAGACGCTGCATCTGTCTGTGCCATGTGTGGGATATTCACAGCGTTATGTGCAGGAAGGCCTTCCAGGGTCACACAAGTCTATGGAAGGCTGGGTCTTTTCTACAAGGCTTTCCAGAATCCTTACTGTGCCAACATCACTGTGTACCCCCAAGATGGAGTGGGGAGGAGGGATTCCCAAACCTGCCTGAACACATAGGTTTTCATGAGAACCTGGGAACACTCTTTGGGAAATGCTATCTGGTAATGGCAGAACCTGTTGGAAAGGGGAGGGCTGACTTTGGGCCCCAGGAGAGGCCAGGCTCATGTCAAGAATAGACAGAGCCAGGCCGCTAGGGGAGGGGTAAGGGACGGGTAAAGGAGGAAAGAGGGTCACCTGGGAGATTTTTGTGGGATTTGGAACAAGTGACCTAAAACGACAAGGGGACATTCTGTCTACTTTAGCGGAAGAGTCTGCTTCTTCCCCCTATGGCCCAGAGGACTTGGAGACAAGTGTGAGACTGAAAGGCCAGCTTAGAGGGAAGGGCCACTCAGGAGAAGCAGAAAAGGAGTGTGAGTGTCACATCTGTTGGAGACAAAAGTCCTGGTGAGAGAAGGGGCAGTGCCACCATAGCCACCAGGGAGCTTGGAGACTCATAGCCCCGGCAGCAGGAGGCCCGACTCACCGGTCTGAACCCCTGTGAATGGCTGTCTCCTCCCGCATCTTAGTTAACCATGAACATCTGCCTCCTAGTGACAGAGAAAGAGGCTGCTTGACAATGGACTAGCGCACAGCGGGAGGAACATTTTCACAGGTTCCATGTGGCTTAATTGAATCCTATTTAATGCAAAGCATCTGCTGCATAATCATGAGTCGCTGATCTGTTCCAGCTGATAACATCAGCACGTTGGGAAAGAGGGAAGCTTACTCCCAGAGCCTCACGGCCGTGATCCAGGACTGATCATCCTTCTGTGTTCAGGCTGTTGTAGCCTCAGGGATCCATGAAACCCTCAGGAGATGGCGAGACTGGATCCAGGGACTCAAGCCCTCTCGCCAGTTCTGGGTCCACTCAGGGAGGACCCCGTGTCCTTGTCATCCTCCAAAACCCTCCCAGGGGAAGAATATCTGCTCCTGACACAGGTGTCAGCGTTAAGAGAAGCCCTTCTTGGGTCTGGGCTCTCTTTTCTCCTTGAAAATTGCCCAGTTATAGTGAAACTATCAAAATATATTTCCACTGTGGATGGTAGGAGACTTGAAGATATTTTAAGGTGTTTTTTTTTTTGCCCTGACTGGTTTGGCTTTGTGGATAGAACGTCGGCCTACGGACTGAGGGGTCCCGGGTTCGATTCCGGTCAAGGGCATGTACCTTGGTTGCGGGCACATCCCCAGTGGGAGGTGTGCAGGAGGCAGCTGATCGATGTTTCTCTCTCATCAATGTTTCAAACTCTCTATCCCTCTCCCTTCCTCTCTGTAAAAATCAATAAAATATATTTTAAAAAAAAAAGATATTTTAAGTTTTTAGTTCTCCAGGTTTTAGTTGCAGTTCTTGGCCGGTGTATTGGAAGCCGTTGTCTGAGGTTCACGTTAGCAGATGTGGCTCCTCTCCTTGGTTTTGTGACTAGTGACAGGCCACAGAGTGAATTCTAGCCCATGAGGGGGACTTGCCTCTTCACCTTCCTCTCTGGACTTCAGAGAAGAGCCTCCTACTCCAAGTCCCCGTCACTGTGCCTTAACCAACAGTTTTACACTCATTCACTCTTACATGCAATTGTTGCAGGAAATTACAGCATTTGCTTCTTCTTGAAGTTGGTGGTGGGCAGAAATCACGTGCTCTGGGGGGCCCCTTCTCAAGTTTCCCCAGTTCCGGTCAGCTGTGGGGGTCTCCTGGGCCAGGCTGCAGGCGTGGCCCAACCACAGCTGGGATGGAACTCCCCAGGCTGCAGGAGGCTTGCAGAGGTAGCCCTTGGGGTCTCCAGTGCCTGGCAGAAGCCAACCCCCTTCTGTGGGAACCTTGACCTTGTACTCAGAGGCTCCAGTGAGCAAGTAGAGTCCTTAGGGTAGTTGATGTGCAGAAGTTGTTTTACTTAGATCCTGGCTGGACTTCTCTGAGTCAGATTCGGGCTTTCTATCAGGCAACAGACAGGAATTATTCTAGCCAGTAGGAAAAAGCTCTTGGAAATGAGTGGGAGGGGTGGACACCGTAAGATTTCTCTTCAATGAGTCAGGGAATCAGACTGACCCTGTGGCAGGGCTCCATGGGACAGAAGGAGATTCTAGAACTTGAGGTTAGCTTGGATCTAACTCCGGAATCCTAGTGGGGACCCTGGAATCTGTCTTGTGGCTCTGGAAGTCTTGGGAAACCTCAGGTCCCCTGGACACAGGTGAGCCCAGGTATGGGTTTACTAGGACAAATGAGCTTAATTCTGAAAATTCTAACCTCAGCCAGGAACTCCCATAGCAACTACAGGGGGTGCCCATCCCCCAGCTTGGGTTCTGCATATTCCTGGTCTTTCCTTTCAACCCTGAGAGAACCTGAAGTGATGAGATTTTAGATAGACTACAACAAATTTAATGAGTCCAGAAATTTTCCAAAAATATAAGCTTTTCTGCTCATAATGTCGGCCTTTATTTTGAATATATTATTTTATTTTCTGTGCATGGTTTTGGTGGAGGGTGGGTTAGCTAGGAGCAAGGAAAAGATTTTAAAGGTCATAGAAGCAGACTGAGGAGCTGTGGACAGGATGCAGTCAATAAAGGCCTCAGCAGTGGCCGGGGCCTTTTCCAGATGCATGTATTTGCTTCTTTAAGTGGATGAAAGATAAAATTGAGGACTTAAGGCAGCAGTTCTCAACCTGTGGGTCGCGACCCCTTTGAGGGTCGAACGACCCTTTCACAGGGGTCGCCCAAGACCATCGGAAAACACATATATATTTACATATTGTTTTTGTGATTAATCACTATGCTTTAATTATGTTCAATTTGTAACAATGAAATTGGGGGTCACCACAACATGAGGAACTGTATTAAAGGGTCGCGGCATTAGGAAGGTTGAGAACCACTGCCTTAAGGACAAAGAAAATGGGAAGTGTAGGCAGGGGTGAACATTTAGAGCAAAGGGATTATAATTAGAACTTAGAGTGGTTTTAAAAAATAACTGTTGGTTTTTATCCCCAGATGATGCAGTAATACACATTAATTTTCTAAAATATGGACATCTCACTTGGAAGATATGGAGGCTTGGAGGGTGGCCACAGGGACAAAGGCTATGAGCAAGGGCAAGGGGCCTCAGAGTCCCTAGGGTAGGAGACCATGCAACGCAGAACCAAAGCCTGGCTGGCTCCATAGGGTTTGAATTTTTTCTGATGGTTCTCAGCAACCTCATAGGGATGGCTCAGGAGTGGGAGGTCCACCCCTTGCTCCTGTGTGCCCTTAGACAAGTTATTTCAATCCCCATGGGTCTCCTTTTCTTCATCTGTCAAATGGAGATAAATAGTACGGCCTACTTCCTTGGGTCGCGTGGATTTGAAGTGAGGTATTCAACTGGCATATAAATGTGTTCAATAAATATAATTATTATATTAATCCTTGTCTAAGGGTTCATCAAGACAGACTCCCAGCCCTCTCTCTTGCCATGAAATAAAATCATAGAGTAGCCAGAGGCCTAATTCTCCTTATCAGTGTAACTTGCTTCTTTTTCTAGTAATTACCTGAATTTTCATGATTAGGCAGGGAAAATGGTCCCATTAACAGCACTTCAAGGCTATTTCTACCACAAAGCAAAAGGATTATCAAAATGGAGAGTCTTATCTTGATTTTTCCATTCACTTTGAGACTATGTGTTAGAAATGTGTTTTCAGCCTGAAAAATGGCTCATGTAGAAGAAAAAGGAAAGCACAGATTTTGCAAATGAAAGCATGGGACTCACGTGGCCCTTCTTATGTGCTAGCTTACTGGGCTTGACTTTTTAATTTTAATTTTTAAAATTTATTGATCTTGGAGAGAGAGAAAGAGAGAGAGAGAGAGAGAGAGACTTGTTGTTCCACTTATTTATGCATTTATTGGTTGATTCTTGAATATGCCTTGACTGAGGATCGAACCCGCAACCTTGGTGTATTAGGATGATGTTCCAACCAACTGAGCTAAGCAGCCAGGGCCAGAGACAGGTTTGCTTTTTCAACTCAATTCTTGGCAGATTAGAGTAGAGAGATGTTCCCTGGGAACCCGCCCTCCCCCTGCCTCCAGCCATCAAGGCTTTGCCATTATTAACATTCCCATGATTTCACTCACGCTGTCAAAGAAAAGGATTTCTTGGAAGTTCCAACTTTAGGGCATCAATGAATTAGAAATGGGGTCTCTCTTTTCACTCAAATGGTCTCCAGCTTTAAACTACAAGGAAGATGAGAGGCTTCTTCAGCAGTAGCTCCCAATCCTTTTCTTCTAACACATTAAAAAATTCCCTTTTGCATAGTCACATGAAGGCTGCCCGAGGAAGGCAGGAGATGCGTTCCCTTCCCCCCCAGTGACCTCCAGTCATTGTCTGCAATGCTTTTCACCACTCAGTTGCTCCCCAGTGCTGTTATCCAAACGTGCGATGGTTCTGTCATTTAACTGTCCCTTTGGGCAGGGACATTTGAAACCAGGGATTTTGCAAAGGTGCCGCTTTTGGAAGTGGTTTGTTGGCTCCTATTAAACAGCCCCATGGAAAGAAACGGATATTGGGAATGCTTTATATGAGGACTAGTGTCCAGGTGCACGGATTCGTGCACATTGAAAGGAAATTAATTAGAAGAAACATTTTAATATCACTTTTCACGTCTTGCTAATGAAAAGAAAATAGGATTCTACCGAATCTCCTATCTACCTACTCCAGGACTTCTGTGAGGATCAAATGAGATGAGGCACATGAAAATGCTTCACAAACATTTGGTTAAATTGTAAAATGTTTGCACCTGGCTATAAAACAAGTCATGTTCCTGGGCTGAAGAAACTCCAAGGAGGCTAGTCGCTAGGGAGAGGAAGCCTGGTGTTGCTACGTGATGTCATTACCTGGCACCCACAGCAACGGTTTCCGGGCTGGGCTGGGCTGTGGGCCACATTTTGTGCCATGGGGTGTCATCAGCATCGGTTGCAATTTGGTTGGGTGTTGCTCTGGGGTGGTGGTGGGGCCTGTGTCCCACTTGGGAGAAGCCGAGTGTTGGTTTTTTGGTGCCAAGTCCTTGGTGTCGTTTATTTTTAAATAGCCAGTGTGTGTCATGGCAGCTCCTGGTGGTCATTGTTCATCATAGCTTCCAGTTGGATGGACACTTAGCCTTTTATATATATAGATAGTTTGGGACTTGACCCAGGACAAAGCAATCAGGATGGGGAGGGGACTTCTCGCTAGTCACTGAGCACCTCCGGGACAGTGCAGGGTGAGGAGACATTATTCCATCATTCTTGGCTGCTCCCTTCACTCCCTCCATTGATTCATTGGTCAGCATTGCCAGGGTTAGGAAGTGATGTCCCTCTATGCAATTCCCAACTCTTGAACAAGATTACACAGGCAAAATAAGTCACAGGAAAGCTTGTCCTCAATCCTCTGGGACACATGGCACTCAGTTCACCTCTCCAATGTGGCACTTTTAATATTGCATCCATCAACCTCTGATGCTGCTGGGGACTCAGGTTCCCCCCCTCCATCCCCCAGACATTGAGCTCCCCGCAGAAGGTGACCATGCACTGCCTGCCATTGTGTTGCCCAGCATAGAGAAAGGCACTTAACACTTACTTGAATCAATAACAAAATGAGTAAGTGAATGAATAAATGAATGGATGAGTGAATAACTGCATTTTGAAGCCAAGGGTGTTTCTGTCTCACAAGTCATTGTCTTGTGAAGAAAGAAGGCCACTGAGGAGGAGATCAGTGAGAAGTCCAGTGTGCAGGATTGCTTCCTGTGCCTTTTGACCTTCAGCTATGAAGCATGACCTTTACTGCTTGTTGAGCACAGACTGCTTTTAAAGGATATCCTTCCACTGCCCTCCCAGAAGGAAGGGGAGATTGGATGGTGCTTAGAGCCCACCACTGTTAGGACCTTCTTGAGCATGCGCAGAAATAAAAAGGCAATCAGGGAAGGTGGCGGCAGAAGGGAATTTCAAAGCAATCCTGTAGGGAGGCTGGGTCCATTTTGGCTGATGGGGTAGGAAAAAATCTTGGTGGAACTAATTGATTTATTGAGAGTCATCTGAATGTGAAAGAAGACAGCATAACTGAGCAAACACCCTTCTCTCAAGCCCTCCCTCCACCCTATACAAATGTGTGCATGCATACACACATGCACCACACCCATGCACAAGTGCACACACAGAAATGCATGCATATCAGGTTCTTTGGGAAGTAGATCATGTGGTGGACACAGTTATCTAATAGAAAGGTGCTTCTTCAGAAGAGGTAAAAATCCAATACAGCTAAAACCCAAGGTAACATAGCCCAGGGTACCAGGAATTTGGATATAAGAAAATTGGCATCAAATATTCTCGTGGTCGGGGCAAGCTGGGAGGAAAGGGCAAAGCTGGGTGGAGAAACTGCAGGCAATCCTGATTGAGGAAGCAGGGAAGTAGATGATGGGTCCCTGTGCCCCAACTTTCTCCATAAAGACCAACAAAATGGCACCAATTAGGGGAGTCCTGGAATCTGCATCTGTCTTGGAAGTCCCAGCAAAAGTCCTAGGACCCAGAATCACCTATGATTTTTAAGCCAGAACAGACAGCTGCCAACAGGTGGCGCCAAGCAAGAACCTGGGTTGGGACAGACCATTCCTTCATCGACTTGCAACATCCCAACCTTGCATTTTAGGAGCTTGGATTTATCTGCCCTACCTATGGGGTCATGGCAGGGTTTTACTAGTACTATAGAGATTCTCTATGGAATAATGATCATTCTCGGGGTATCTACTAGTAAAATGCTTTGTAGTTTAACAAGTGCTCTGCCTTATTGCCAAGCTGGGGGTGACAGCCATTGGGAGGATGGGGAAATACAGTGACTCTCAGAAAGCTTCAACCAGTTATCAGGCAAGGAGCTTATCCTACCTCCTCACCCTTCAGGGCTATATCTACTTTCTCTAGCCTCCTAGGCATCTTGAGACCTATCCAAACACTCCTCCTTTGGAGTCTGAAAGAACTTTGTTCCCAGACACCTGGTAGACCTTTTGCCTGAAGCCACCCTGCCACCTGGTGGCGACATCTGAGAACTGTAACACCGTCCTGGCCAATACCACATAAGCCTTGTTGGCTGGGTTCCCTCAGCCCTCCCAGCAACCTAATCAAGTCCTATTCATTTCGCAAAGCGCTGTGCAGCTCTGTTTGGTAAAGGCACCCGTCGTTCTTTTCCCACGTAGCGACACGGTTCTGTCCCTCACTTCCTCTAGGTCTGATTTCACAGCTATAAAGCCGCCTGTCCCCACATGCAGCCTTCCCACCCGCTCCCCATTCTTTCCTTTCCTTCACTGCGCTGTCTCCACCAGTCATATTCAGTAGCATGTTTGTTTATTGCTGGAATGGAGGCTCTCTGAGGGCGTGTTGTACTTGTTCACGGTTCTAGCACTACGTTAGGACAGTTTGATGAGTTCCCAGTACATGTTTGATGAATGAATAAACTGCGCCAAATGCACACCTGCGTGATGGTTTTGCTTTCTCTAAACACTTGCTTTCGGTTTCCTGAACTGTATTTTTTATGTGCCATCTTGCACATAGGTTTATTTGTGTAAATCTCTATTCCCTCCTGTATTACAAAAAGATAATGTTCGCATTTTCTAACTGAAACGGAAGCTCAGCACATAAATATTTTTAGTATGTATACTATGATATTACTATCATTAATAGCAATCCCTCACATTTATAATCTGTTTTATAGTTTCTATCACTTCCTACTAGTACACTTGATCTTCTCAATTATTCTATAATATATTTAAACAGGGATTATGAATCCTAGTTTTATATATGGAAACTAAGGCACAGCAAGATTAAATGACTAGCCTGAGATTATACAACTCCAAGTATTCTGTTCCCAGTTTTCCTTGATTAGTGTCCAAATGGGGAGACTGCCACTCAGAGGAGCTTGTTGGGGGAAGGTGACATTACAGTGTGGCAGACGGATCTGTGCAAAGAGCCTGTGGTCTGTAGAAAAGCTGTTCTTCTTTCTTTGTTAATCCTCACCGAGGATATTTTTCCGTTGATTTTAAGAGAGTGGTAGAGAGAGGGAAAGACAGAAAGAAATATCAATGTGAGAGAAACACATCAATTTGTTGCCTCCTGTAGGCGCCTCAACCAGGGCCCGGGCCCGGGAGGAGCCTGCAATCGAGGTACATGCCCTTGACCAGAATCAAACCTGGGACCCTTCAGTCCACAAGAGAATGCTCTATCCACTGAGCAAAACAGGCTTGGATGAAAAGCTGATCTCTAAGATTCCCTCCCCTCTGCTGTATTAATCTGCTTGGGCTGCCATAATAAAGTACCACAGATGGGGGAGGGGGGTGGAGCTTAAATGACAGAAATGCATTTTCCCACCAATCTCGAGGCTGGAAGTCTGAGATCAAGGTATCGACAGGGCTGGTTTCTTCTGAGGCCTCTGCCCTTGGCTCATAGATGGCCATCTCCTCTCTGTATCCTCACATGGTCTTCCTTCTGTATGCGTTTGCCTCCCAATTTTCTTGTTTTATAAGAACACCAGTCATATTGGATTGGGGCTCACCCTAATGACCCCATTTTACCTTAACTGCCTCTTTAAAGGCCCCATTTCTAAACACAGTCACATTCTGAGGTGCTGGGGGACATATGGCTTTTGGGGACACAATTCAGCCCATAACAGTCCGCCCCACCGCTTGCCCCCTATCAGATGAATGCCACCTCGG
The DNA here is from genome assembly GCF_028538775.1 of Myotis yumanensis. NCBI lineage: Eukaryota > Metazoa > Chordata > Mammalia > Chiroptera > Vespertilionidae > Myotis > Myotis yumanensis. The sequence goes on from NW_027223756.1 coordinate 73,297,343, forward strand.
AGGGCCTCTGGATGCCTTCTACCTATTCAGAATTGCCAGCTGGTTGTTTGATGACTGGGACATGGAAAGGCAAGGTCTCAGGCCATCAGTAACTGAAAGGGTGGAAAATTCCAGAAGCCATAGAGACACCCGCTAGCAAAGCAGCTGGCCACTCTGCATGGCAGCAAACCAAAATCCTGAGTAAGTGGCAGGGGACTTCCCTTCCAGGAGGAAGTTGGCTCTAGGGCCAACATCTAGGGGAACTTTCTATACACGTGGACTTAGAGTTCAACTTGAGATACCTAAGAAGTTCCCCAAATTTGTCCCAAACAACTGACACCTGAAATTTGTTCATCTCATTTTGAGGCAAATCTCTGCATGGCTCTGGACCTCGCTTTCTTAACCTGTAAAATGAGGGACTTGGACTAGATCCAATAGTAAGATTTAAAAGAAGGGTTTGGGTCCCAGCTTTAATCCAACTAGCTATTGTGTCCTCGATCAAGTCGCTTCACCTCTCCCAGACTTTGTCCCCATCCCATAAGGAAAGAGTCAGGCAATCTCTAATTCAGTGCCTGCTCCGAAATTCTCTTTTAAAAGAGAGAAGTAGGAAGTACAGCTCTAGGATCAAACCTTTCCCTATCTGGTTGAGAGTCTTCATCATCCTCAGACCCCATGAAGTTTCACCAATTGGCCCAATAAGGTCTTTTGAAGCAAAAAGGTCCATTCAGAATGAGGTGCTGCCTTGAGCTGTCACTTTTCTTTAGTGCTCTCCAGTCTGGGGCCGTTCCTCCATATTGCCTTGATTTCCACCTCCTTGACACGTTTGTAGATCACGGTCCAGTTATTTTATAGAGTGTTTCTCAATGCCAGGTCCCCTCCACAGGACACCTTGGACTCTGACTCCCCATATTGCTCATCCTGCTGCATGGAGCCCCTGACGCCCCATCCAGGCTCTGCCTCTCATTCTGGCCCACGCCTCCTTGAGGGAGTCCTCCTCACCCTGCTTGGGCTCCAGTACCCTTTGCCAGGCCACTCTTCCTTGTGGATGCCCTCCTTGCTGCTCTCACACAGCCCTGAGACACCCTGGCTTTCCTGTCCCTGAATTAAGGACATAATAGGTGCTCTAGCAAGGTTTAGGACTAAATTGTTTGTGAGGAAGGGGGAGGGGAAGGGGAGAAGGGAGGCTGGAGGGTGGTAGCTGAAGACTTTAGTACTGAGTGTATCCCCTGAATATGGATGGTGTCTGCTGAGTGGGGGTCAATAGGAGGAAGAGAAGGACAGCAGGCTCCAGGATTCAGAAAGAGGCAGCCATGTGTTAAGAAGACAAGAACAAGGGAACTGAAGGCACTTATGCACACTCAAAGCTTTGGAAAGATCATATGTGTGATCCACTTTTGGGGTCCAAAAAGAGAACCCCACAAGGGCAGGATGGGTGGGGATGGGTCTCACTTTGGGAGGCTACTTCATGTGGGGCGTGTGTTCTGAGACAAGTGACAGGATGGTGCCAATTGTAAAACTAAATAGGAGAGGTGACAGTGAGCTGGGGACGTGTAGCTTGGAGAATTCCAGGCTCTGTGAAGCCAGCAGCACGATCTTCGCACATTTTCATGACTGTCTGGTGGCCCCCGGAGCAATACCCAGTGCATGGGCGAGAGGGCTACAGGGAAGCCCATTAGCTCGGCATGGGACATTGGTCTCCGGGGCAAAGTTGTGCAAAGCTGAGAAGGGCTGTGCGTAGGTGATGAGTTCTCTGTCATTTGTAGCATTCAAGTTGAAGAACTAGTGGGATTTCTATAGTGAACCTCAAGTCTGGACCAAGAAAGGGGTGGGAGAGGAGAGAGAACTCACTAACAGCCCAACCCAACCTGAGGTCTTGTCATTCAGCTTTGCCCTATGACTGGTGTCTACTGGATGTCACCAGGTGCCAGGCTTTGCTCATCACTTCATCTGTGTCATTGCACCTGGCCTTGGCCTTATGCAGTCCATGTGACAACTCTCCTCATTTTACTTTATTTTAAAGTATATTTTTATTGACTTCAGAGAGGAAGGCAGAGGGAGAGACAGAAACATCAATGATGAGAGAGAATCATTGATTGGCTGCCTCCTGCATGCCACCTACTGGGGATCAAGCCCACAGTCTGGGCATGTGCCCTTGACTAGAATCTAACCTAGGACCCTTGAGTCCACAGGCCAATGCTCTATCCACTGAGCCAAACCAGGTAGGGCCTTTCCTCATTTTACAGGCAAGGAATCTGGGGCTTAGATGTTCTTGGGCTAAGCCTTGAGACTTGGCCAGTGTGATTCTGGACCTGATCCCACAGCTCCCGACAGGGAAGTCCAGGCCTTGTCTGCTCCCCTTGGTGAGGTGACACAGATGTGACCCTGCTCTCTGAACCCCAGCGGGAGGCTGCCTGTCCTCCTCGTGTCTGTGCTGGCAGCTGCTTACACAGCATCTGAGCCCCTGGGTGACCTGGGGACAGCGCTGGGGAAGGACACTCCACGGGGAGGGGTGGCCCATTCATAGCGGAAGCAGAGAGAGATGAGCAGGGACCAGCGATAGAAAATGTGTCTTACTGGCCTGTTCTGAAACAGAACAGAAACGCAGAAGTCAGAATGAAACAGGCACTTTGCACCCCAGAGCCAATTAAGCTATTCCGGGGCCTGGGGGCACTTAGGGATTTTGTGAGGTTTCATTGCTCAAGACAATGAATAATACATAAGTCTGGAGTTACAATTCAAATGATGACTCATGAATCACAGTGAAGGCTTCATTCCAGCCCAATCCATAGGCTAATCATGTGACCTTCTATACCTTAGAAAGCCTGGGCTTGGCAGCCGGGGCCCCTTATTTCTTGGCAATTAAAATTTTAATTGTTTAGGAAAATACTTTTTAAAGTGTGAGGCCATGACCACCGCTGGCCTGCCACTGCTTCTTCCTGGTCCCCACAGAGATAAGGACAGAAATGGAGAGTAGGTGCTTAGAGGCCTTTATGGCCATTGAACAGTGACTGTAGGTGGGTTAAATCTAATAATGAACGTTTGGGCTTGCATTTTATATGTTCATTTTTCTAGTAATTCAATTTTATTATGAAGGTATTGATTTGCAATTAGTTAGAAATTTAAAATGGAAAACCAAAAGCAATGGTCTGAGAGGCACAGGTCCGGGACATGGTCCTGCTCCTGATGGTGGTGTCTGCAGGGTCCATGGTCAGTTCCTGGCCCTCGGTGCCCAGTCTCAGCAGAGACACAGACAGCGGTTAAATGTGTGGCAAGGAGGAGGCACCCTTCAATCGCAGTGGGCTCTGTGCCAGGCACTGTGCCGGGTTCCCACTGTGCAGCCCCTTATTTCATGGCCATGACCGACCTTCCTGGAGCCACAGAGCCTTCCTTGCACTTGCAACCAGTGACTGAATCAGGACACCCGAGTTCAAACCCCGACTTTGTCACAAAGTAGCTAGGTGACCTTGAGTAAGTCACCTCTCTCTGTTAGCTTAAGGGCCTTCCAGATTTTTCATTCTATGACTCCAACACTGGCTCTGAGAACCACTGTGATGCCGATTTTAAAAACAATAAAATCTGCCCTGGCTGGTGTAGCTCAGTGGTAGAACAGCCGGTCCCAGGTTTGATTCTGGGTCAAGGGCACGTACCTGGATTGTAAGTTCTCAGGTTTGTTCCCTGAATGCCGGAGGCAACCAATCAATGTTTCTCTCTCTCTCTCTCTCTCTCTCTCTCTCTCTCTCTCCTCTGTCTCTCTCCTCTTCCCTCCCTTCCACTCTCTAAACATCAATGGAAAAAATATCCTCAGGTGAGGATTAACCAAAAAAAAAAAAAAAAAAAAATCAATGCCAGATTTCGAAATAAGGTCTCATAGCATACTGAAAGAGATTTCTTAATCAAACACAGAAGAGTCACTGACATGCAACACATACTTTCTGACACCGCTGTTAAGGTTGAATTTAATACAAGCTGTACATATCTGAAGTGTCCACCAAGGTGAGTTTTGAAAGATGCATTCATCATCTCATCCCAAATATTTAACATTTCCATCACTCCCAAAGGTGACCTTGTGCTCCTTCAAAACCCACTTCCCCTTTCCCTCTGGCCCTCAGGCAACCACTGATCGGCTTTCTGTCACAGATGACTGCATTTTCTAGAATTCTATGTTAGTTGAATCACACAGTATGCACTTTTTTGTCTGTCTTTTTTCACTCAGCATGGTGGTTTTGATATTTATTCATCTTGTCACATGTGTCAATAATTGGCTCCTTTTTATAGTCAAACTGTATTCCATTGTAGAGATAAACCACAGAAGTTTTATCCACTCAACAGTTGATAAACATTTGGGTTGTTTCCAGCTTTTGCTGTGACAGATAAAGCTACCGTAAAATTTCATATGGAAAGTCTTTGTGTGAACTTGTGCTTTCATTTCTCTCGGGCAAATATTTAAGAGTTGAATGGCTGGGTCCTAAGGTAGATAGGTATATGTTAGACTTTTAAAGAATTTACTAAACTCATTTTTTTAGTGGGTTGTAGCATTTTACAACCCCATCAGCCTTATGTGAAAAGTCTAGTTACTCTATGTCCTTGTCAATACTTGGTCTCTGCCAGTCTTAAATATTAGCTTTTCTAGTGAATGCATAGTGGTACCTCCTTGTGGTTTTAACTTACATTTCTTTGATGACTAATGAATATCCTTTCATGTGCCTATTGATAATTTGTAAATATTTTTCTGTGAAATATCTCTTAAGTCTTTTTAATATATTTTTATTGATTTTAGAGAGGAAGGGAGAGGGAGTGAGATAGAAACATCAGGGAGAGAGAATCATTGATTGGCTGCTTCCTGCATGCCCTTTACTGGGGAGTGAACCTGTGCCCTGACTGGGAATTGAACTGTGACCTCTTGGTTCATAGGTTGACGCTCAAGCACTGAGCCATGCCAGCTGGGCTCTCTTAAGCCTTTTACCTATTTTTAAGTTAACTGAGTTGCAATGATTCTTTATATATCCTGGGTAAAAGTCCTTTGATATATGTGTTGCAAATATTTTCTCCCGGTCCCAACCCTTGGTCTCCAGTTCTGTGACTATACAATCTCAAAGAGCTTTACAGCGCTCTACAAGGTCATCCATGAGCCTAAGTCCTGGCCAGGGGCCCAGATGAAGACCTGCTCTAAGGTTTCAGGCCTGGTCAAAACATAATGAGGCTGGTGCCATTTGCAGAAGTAGGCTAAGTGAAGGTAGAGAACTTTTTGTGAGTAAGACAGTATGTATAGTTTAAGACTAATTGAGTTTTAGGATATGGCCGTAAAAATGAATGAAAAAGTTCAACAGAGAAAGGTTTAATGAGATTCCCACTGCCCCCACATGCTAACCAGAGAAACCATAGCTGAGGGGACGTGCTTGGTAGAATCATCCAGGGAGAGCTGGTGACTCTGTTGAGAGCAATGCAAGTCCAGCTGCTAAAGTCGGTAGGCATTCCTGATTGAAGGCAGGACACTGAATGAGTCCTCTAACCTAGAGTCTGTAGAGGGATTGAGGACTGGAGAATAAAGGGGTGAATACCCCCAACCAAAGAGAAGAGGAAGAGCAGACATGGAGAACTCATGGGAGCCTGAATGTTGTGTTTGGCTTTTGTGACATTAATGGGGGAGATATGTGCAAAAGCGAACTTGGTGAAAGAGAAAAATCTCAAGTTATATGCATAAGAGAAGACATGTAGACACTTGGAGAGGAGAAGAGGAGGGTGGGGAAGGCAGCTTGCCAACAGGAGATGCAGGAATGGAGAGGAAGAGCAGGCTGGCTGGGAGTTTGAAGAGGAGGCAGGATGAATCTGAACAACTGCTGTGAAATGTACATTTTGGGAACAGAGCTGAGACTAGAGGATTTGTGACAAGTTTCGATGTGTGTATCCAGTGTTTTCTCTCTCCCTTTCAAGAAATTTCTAGTAAAGAACTTCTAATGCGCCTCAAAGTTTTGGAAGTTAGATCTGTATGTATTCTGAATGTGACAGCATGCTGAGGCTGGCCCCAAGGCAGCCCTGCTCTATTCAGGTTACTCAAAGCAAAGCTTTGAGGATAGGAGCCCTTGGCTCAGTGCAGGGACCTGGTATGTCTTGTTCCTTAGTTAGGAAATGTTGGCACTGTGAATGTTCTCAGCAGCTGATGGCTGAATATATCATTCTGAAAAGCCTGTAGTCATGTATTGTGTATTGCCTGTGGAGTAAGTGTAGGGGAGTCAGATATCCTCCTTGGTCAAAGGAATCCCTAGAGAAATGTAAGAACCCTTTGCAGAATAAAAATCAATGAATGTTGGGGCAGCATCTCAGCTCTTTCTTAGGGGCGGGGGGGCGGGGGGAGAGGTTCCCTTTCTTGGAAGAGCAAATTAATGCCTAAAGAAGGCATTAAGCGGTTGGTCTCCAGGTTAGGCACCTGCTCCCTATCTTTTCATTGCCCTTTATGTAAATCATTCTAGCCTCTCACTCTCCACACGCTTGCTTATATACTCACTAGAGGTCCGATGCAAGCCGTGGCTTCATCTGGAAGGTCGTCGGAAGGTCATTCAGTCTAATGAGCATATTATACTTTTACTATTATAGATTACCCCGTTCACTCCCAACAAGCCTAGCAAACAATCCCCATTGTTCACGATGCTCTGAGCGATGATTGTGGACTGCAAACAAATGACTTGAGTACAGAGACTTCAGGAGCGCCACAGAAATCATAGTGCTAGACCGTCCTACAATGAACAGGAAGTTCACTGGTCTGCAGAGCACTGTGTGAACCACTTGGGGTGGGGAAGGGAAGTTCTTACTTGGGAACTCTGTCTTATTGTTCATTTCTCAGATGTGTCTCCCCGAACCCTCAACTTAGTTAACTCTGCCATGGAACCCTGGACCTCCCTTCAGTGAAATGTGTCCCTCTGTCATTGCTTGTGCAGTGCTGGCTTCCCTACCACAGCACAAGCTCCAGGAGACACTCACCATGCCTACCTCAGTCAGAGCAATGTGCCCCGATCCAGGGACACTGTTGATGCAGAATAAATGTGTGTTGACTGAATGGCTAATTGACTAATGTCGTTTATGTGTCTGATTGAAGAGGCCCCGAAAGGAATTTGCTCTTCCAAGAAAGGGCAATCCGCCCCCACCCCGCCCCCGAGAAAGAGCTGAGATGCTGCCCCTCTTTGCAAAATAAATTCATTGATTCTTATTCTGCAAAGGGTTCTTACATTTCTCTAGGGATACAAAGTTTGACCAAGTTTGACCAAATCCCTTAGAGTGAGTACAAACTGAGGCCTTAAACCCGGGTATCATACCCAAGGGCCAGTGTCCTGGCCTTAGAGAGTGTGCAGAGGCAGTGTAGTCCAGTGGTTAGGCCCACTGCCTCTAGAACCAGATGGTGTGGGTGTGAATACCAGCCCTCCCAACTCCTAGCTGCATGACCTTGAGCAAGCCACATCACCTCCTTGAGCCTTAGTTTCCTCAATCTGTAAACAACGCATGATAATAATACTTCATAGGGTTCCTCTGAGGATCAATGGGGATCTTCACATAAAAGTATTTAGAAGAGTGTTTGGCACATAAGCAGCATTATGCAAATGTCAGCCGTTATGAACAAAGTGGGTTGCATGGTGTTTCTTATGTCTCTGCTCAAAGCCACTGAATCATGTGATTGGAGGGGACCGAATCTGAGACATTTCTGCCTTGAATTAGGGGTTGAATTAGAGCTCAGGCCCTGGGGCCCATGGGTGCTCTAGGGGCATCTCCCATTAACCCTGGTTCTTAGCACTGTTCACTCTGAGTGAATGCGTTCCCTTCTTTGAGCCTCAGTTTCCTCATCGGAACAAAGGAAGCGGTCATCCCTGCGTTGCTACCTCTAAGGACACCAGGGATGAGCTATCGGGGGGCTTTTAAATAGGAAGAGTAAATGGTTTCACAATTATTTTCCAAACAAGTGAGTTGTCAGGAGGAAATGCCAACAGAGTTTTGAGTCGGAAATGCTCATCCTGCAAGAAATTGCCCAGAATCTGCTTCTTAGGCAGCCAGGTGACCTCCAGTGGCGAGCCGACAGCTCATTTCATTGGCTCCATCTGCGCTCACAGCAGGCACTGCCAGCGGTGGTGGCAGCGAGCCCAGGCCTGCGACACTGACAGCCAGCAGCCGGGAAGAGGCGGCGACATCTGTGTGGGGGTGGAAGCGGATGCAGCATTTATAGTCAGAAAACAATATGCATTTGTCAGGGTTTTGCTCTTTCTTTTCTAAATTCAGAACATTTGGGGAGAGAAGAGGGAGGAATACTGATTTCCCCTCCAGGAAGGGATGATGGATGGCAGGAGCTGGCAGGAAACACAGACACTTCCTCCCCCACCCGCCCCATCCATCCCATGCCATCTCCTCCCTGGCTGTGGCCTGCCTTCTCTCTCCCTTCTCCCTCCCAGTCTCTCCCTGCTCTGGCTCCATCTCTCTCTCTCTACCTTCCCTCCCTCCCCAACCGACGCAAAGATTCTGCCTGCGTATAAGATTCCAGCACACATCTCCCAAGGAGTTATTCCCTGTGCATAATGGACTCTCTGTGATGAGAGGGTGCAGACCCCAGTGCAGGTCATTTGGGAGGCCTGGGAGCAGGATGGGTTTTCCCCAGAGGATGCAATGGCTACATCTGTGCTGTGAGCAGCAGCAGAGGCTGGACAAGGGCAGTACTGAGCTCACCAATGCCTGCTCATCAGGGACACATGGCTGGGAGGAAGGAAATGTGAGGGTTGGAGTCTGTGGGTGGGACAATCCAGCTGGCAGGAGGCAGTGAAGAGAGAGAAGGCAGAGAAGCAGCAAATGGGGAGATGCAAAGGGAATTCAACCTGAAGGAAGGCTGTCAGGGGCCCTGGAAGGAAGCCTGACTCTGACATCCAGCGCTGACATCACCAACATGAACTTGGAGAGCCACTGCCAACCTAGTGCTCAGAACAGTGCCCAGGGTTCCTCAGCCTCAGCACTGCTGATCCTGGGGGCTGGATGAGTCTTCGTTGTGGGGGTTGTCGGTGCACCATGGAATATTTAACAGCAGCCCTGGCCCTCTATTCCCCAGATAGATGCCAATAGTACCTAAGTTCCCAGGCGTGACAACTAGAAAGGTCTCCGGACATTGTCCAGTGTCTCCTGAGGGGAGGGGCAGGGGACAAAGTCCCTACTGGGTTGAGAATCACAGAAAAACAATTTCTATTTGGAAGTGACCCCCAGTGAGACAGTGGGCCTTTAACATTTTATCACCAGGCTTTCAAATCCTGACTCTATGAAGAATAATCTGAGATTTCTGCTGTCCTCAATTCTGCATCTAAGCAGCAAAATGGAGAGAGGTTGGCACAGCTGGGTGCACATTGGACATGATATATGGTTAGATCCACCTGTAATGGGTTTGGATCCTCAAGTTTTGTGGTTTTATTTTGTTTTGTTTTCTTTATATATGCTAATGTTTTAGAACTAATAGAGAAAATCCATCATAAAACCCATGAAGATTGGATGTAATTCAGGTAAACTAAGGCATAGAAGAGGAAGAGCTCTCAGTACTCTTAGTCAGAACTAGCCTTGGGTTGCTGCCACAGACCTCAGCTCTGGTGCTGAGGTGGGGAGAGATGCACAGGCGAGGTTCTTCTCAGAGTCCCATGTCACACAAGCCAAACAAACTCAGACATCTGGTCCTTTATAGTCAAGACTAGAGGCCTGGTGCACGAAATTTGTGCACTGAGGAGGGGGGTTCCCCTCAGCCAGCCTGCACTCTCTCACAGTCTCAGAGCCCTTGGGGGATATCCGACTGATGGTTTAGGCCCATTTCCTTCCCTGTCAATGGGACATCCTTAGCACTGCCACTGCCGTGGAGGCGGGAGAGACTCCCACCACTGCTGCTGCACTTGCCAGCTGTGAGCCCAGCTTCTGGCGCACTGACCACCAGGGGGCAGCTCCTGTGTTGAGCTTATACCCCCTGGTGGTCAGTGCACATCATAGCGATTGGTCGTTCTGCTGTTCGATCAATTTGCATATTAGCCTTTTATTATATAGGATAACAGAGGAGGAAGAGAGAAGGAATCTGGGTTTCTGGGAGCCATACCACCAGGAGCTGCCTATCTCCAGACTTCCTTTACATCAAAGAGTCAACCCTGTGTGTTTACCAGCTGCTTTCCCCCACTCTGCATATCCTGGGGGATTCTGTTAATGGATCCAATCACAGAAGCTCAGCTCCATCCTGGAGGCTGGTCCTCAAGATCTTGTTCAAATATAACCTCCTCACCTCAGAGGTTCCGTTCATCCTTGCAGCCAAAGGCAGGCTCAAACCTCTTACCTCTCAAAGCCTTTGGTCGGGTCCTCTCTCACAGCACCTCTTCCCCAATTGCACTGCTATCATGTCCATGATTCAATTGTCCCACTGTCTTTCTACCTTACCTGCCACCAAAAACCCAACTCTGGAACAGTTCAACAGCCTTCCTTCTTTCCTTCCTTCTTTCCTTCCTTCCCCTCTCTCTTCTTTTCTCCCTGTCTCCCCTTCTCTCTCTTCCTTTTTCCTTTATTTCATCACTTATTCAACAAATGTTTAGTAAGCACCTGTTCTATTAAGTGCTAGGGTGGGCTCTGAGTGTTGAATGGTGAGAAACATAATCTTTAACCTCAGGGGCCATCACTATAGTCCAGTGAGGGAGATAGTGAATAAATAAATGCAGTGCTGAATGCAGGGTGTTGAAATAAAGAGTAACTAGGGAAACACACTAGATACAGAAGTTAGAGACATTTTCTTATAGTAGGCATCCAGATTGGAGTTTTTTGTTTTTGTTTCTGTTTTCTCAGAAGGTGTTTAGCAGGGTGTACCTGGTCTATCTAGTATTACTTATGGTAAATAAACCTGGAATCTATGAATTTATAGTCATGATGCTCTGGAAAATATCTTATAAATCAGGGGTGGGGAATGTCCAGCCCTTGGGCCATATAAGGCCTGCAAAATCACTTGGTCTGACTCTGATGAGCCATTAGGAGTGAATTAGTGAAATGTTTGACCAAATATAGCAGGCTAATTTTTAAGTTGATAATTTTGTATAGCTCAAGAATGATATTATAAATATGCAAATGGCCTTTGGCAGAAAAAAGGTTCCCCACCCCTGGTATAAATTATGTACCTAATCAAATAGAAAATGGAGATATTTTAAATTAAACAGTTTTTTCTTGTGTAACTGATGTGCCCCAACCATCACTTAGAGACCTCACATACTAGATCCAGGTCAGGGCTGACCTCATGGCAGCTGGAAGAGGTCTGGCAGCCCCAGACTTTGCCATGCTTTGCCTGTGCCCTTCAATTATGCATGTCCTTGAAATTATTAGTAAAACTTGATACTGGGTAAAAGATTTGATTTATGAATCTGATTTGACAATCTTGCCCTTGTCCTGGTTTCAATTAACTTTTTTATGTGAGTGTAAAATGTATTTTCTCCCGGTCAGTTCTCCCTCTAGAGCTCCAAGCCAGATAGTATTCAAATACCTATTAAACACCTTGACTGGATGTTCCACAGAGAGTTTAAACTCAACATATCAAAATCTGAACTCTACATCTCTTCTCTCCCCTTCCTCCTCCCCTTCCCGACTTCCCTCTGAATGTCAATCAATGGGACTGGAACTTCTATCGCCCCAGATGTTCAAACAATAGAGTCAGGAGGGCCTGGAGCTGATGACGCCACTGCTCAGGGTTAAAGTGCTGTATGTTCTTAAATCTCGCCAGACTGTTTTTTTCACCTATTGCCAGACCTTAATGGTCTCTTGGAGCTTTCCTATCTTATCAGCCCCAGCAGTTAAATATTATGGGCAAATCTAAGTTTGAAGTATGCAGATTGAAAGAATTCATATTGTTAAAATGTCCATTCTACCCGAAGTGGTCTATACATTCAGTGCAATCTCTATCAAAATTCCAAAGACATTTTCACAGAAGTAGCAAAAACCGGAAAGGAGAGAGAGAGAGAGAAAGAGAGAGAGAGAGAGATCAATTGGTTGTCTCCCATATGTGCCCCAACTAGGGATCGAATCCCCAACCTTTTGGTGTACTGGACGATGCTCCAACCAACTTAGCAACCTAGCCACCAGCCAGGGCAACTAAAACAATCTTGAACAAGAAGAAAGCTAAAGGCACCACAATTCCTGATTTCAATCTGTATTACAAAGCTACAGTAATTGAAACAGTATGGTATTGGCATAAAAACAGACACAGGGACCAATGGAACAGTATAGAGTTCTGAAATACACCCACATAGGTGGTCAACTAATTTTTGACAAAATTGCCAAAAATATACAATGGAGAAAGGATAGTCTCTTTAATGAGTGGTGTTAGGAACACTGGGTATCCATATGCAAAACAGTAAAATTGGACCCTTGTCTTACAACATACACAAAAATCAACTCAAAAGACTTAAACATTAGATCTGGTCATGTAAAGTCCTAGAAGAACACATGGGGAAAAGGAAAAATAAACAAGTGAAACTACATCAAACTAAAGGCTCTCCACAGCAAAAGAAACAACAAAATGAAAAGGCAACACACAAAATATGAGAAAATATTTGCAAATTATATATCTGATAAGGAGTTAACATGCAAAAATATATAAAGGACACATAGAACTCAACAGCAAAAAAACTAAATAACCAAATTTAAAAATGGGCAAAGGAACTGAATAGACATTTTTCTAAAAAAGACATACAAGTGGCCAACAGGTACATGAAAAGATGTCTAATTAATCATCTAATCATCAGGGAAATGCAAATCGAAACCACAATGAGATATGGCCTCACACCTATTAGGATGGCTATTATCAGAAAGTCAAAAGACAGCAACTGTTGGTAAGAATGTGGAGAAGAGGGAATCCTTGTCCATTGTTGGTGGGGAAGTAAATCAGTGCAGCCATTATGGAAAATTGTGTGAAGGTTCCTTAAAAAATCCAGCAATCTGCTTCTGAGTACATATATCTCCAAAAGAAATAAAATCACTATCCCAAAGAGATATCTGCATTCCATGCTTATTGCAGTATTATTCACAAAAGCCAAGATATGAAAATCAGCCTAAGTATCTATGGACAGATAAATGAAAAAAGAAATGTGGTACATATACACAATGGACTATTATTCAGCCTTTAAAAAGAAGAAAATCTTGCCATTTGCAATAACATGGATGAACCTAGAGGATTTACACTAAGTAAAATAAGCCAGACACAGAAAAATATCACATGATCTCACATATATGTGAAATCTAAAAAAATAAAGGCAAACTCATAGCAGTAGGGAGTAGAATGGTAGTTACCAGAGGCTGGGAAGTAGGGGGAAGAGAGAGATATTGATCAAAGGGTACACACTTTCAGTTATGAGATAAGTTCTAGAGACCTAATGTACAGCATCAGCATCATGACTATATTGCAAACTCAAAATTTGCTCAGAGAGTAGAGACCTCAAGTATTCTCACCATATACGCACTAGGTAACTAGGGGAGGTGGCAGATATGTTAATTAGCTTAATATTGGTACTCATTTTACAATGTGCACATATATCACAATATCATATTGTACACCTTAAACAAATATAATTTTTACTCATCAAAAATAAAACATTTTAAAAAGTATGCAGGAGTGAGGCTGGTCCCCTTTTATCAGTCAGAACTCTTCCAGTTGTAAGACACAAACACAAAACTTTAACAAAAGGAATCTCATTGGTTCATAATTAAAAGTCTGTGCTTCTTTGTAGCATCTTGCAGTGCCAGAAAGTAATGAAGTGTTTAACACACACACACACACACAGACACACACACACACACACACACACACACACACACACACATACTGAGGGGGTATGTTAGAGGGGCAAAGGAGCCAACACAGAGCTCCCAATGACTAAAGCTGGAAAATTTCAACACTATAATTAAAAAATAGTTTTGGATTATAACCCAAAGTAAATATTAGTATACAAAAGTCTATATTGCTATATGTAAATGATTGAATCTATATATATAAAACCCTAATATACAAATAGACTGAACTGCAGAACAACCAAACAACCAAACAACCAGTTGCTATGACATGTGCTGACCACCAGGGGGTGTGCGCAGAACATGGTGGGCATTGGCAGCAGGTGGAAGAGCGTGGAACATGGTGGGCATTGGCCATGGCGGGATGGTGGAGCAGGTGAGCATGGGCACCACCCAAGGAGGGACGCCAGTTGCTGTCATCAGAGTGAGCCTCTGGTGGTTACTGAAAATTCTTTGCTCCTGTGCACCACGGTCTTGCCTGGCACTTGCACCTGCTGCCAGTGCCAGCCACACTCGCACCCGCTGCCAGTGCTGGAGCCACCACTTGCACCCTGATCGCTTGGCACCATCAGCAGGTGCGACTGGCAACTGCCGGCCCTGATTGCCCCTCAGGGCTTCTCCACCTCCCCCTGCTCCTGAGGGGTGTTCAGGGCTGGCAGCCACCTCTTGTACCCGCTGCTGGCAACGGCCCTGTTCGCACCCGCTGCTGGCACTGGAGCCACTGCTCGCACCCGCTGCTGGTCCTGATTACTCGGTGCCATCAGCAGGTGCGAGCGGCAGCTGCTGGCCCCAATCGCTCCTGAGGGCTTCTCCACCTCCCCCTACTCCTGAGGGGCAATCGGGGCAGCAGCTGCCACTCGCATCCACTGCTGGCACTGGCCCCAATCGCTCTGCGCTGTCAGTGGATGCGAGCGGGGCCGGCACTGTCAGTGTATGGGAGGAGCAATGGTGGGAGCAGGGCTGCTGGAAGATGGGACCAGGGGCCGCAGCGGGAGGGGCTGGGCAGGGGCTCAGAGGATGGGCTGAGACCCGCCTCTGTGCCCACCGCAGCCTTGTGGCCCACAGTTTCTTTCAAGGTGCATGAATTTGTGCACTGGGCCCCTAGTAAAGTAATAAATGGGAGAAAGAGATGAATATTTCATGAATAAGAATTCCAAGTAAATATACTCTTCCCTAAAGGAGGTGAAGCATAACTCACCACACCTTAAGGTGGGCCTGACACTGTGACTTCCTTCCAAAGAGTACAGTATGGAAAGGAGGTACAAAAGTAACTTTAGAGTGGAGAAATCCAACTAACGCTGCCTCAGCCAGGTGATCAAGGTGAACATCAACAGTTATAAATCACGTGGATGACACATACTCTTAATAAAATGTGATCAAAATGGCACTTAACCTTCCTTCCCCAACCCATAGCTCCAGTCTAGCCATGGAAAAAGATCATATTCCCATAGAGTGGCATCAACAGTAGACTTGACTAGCACTTCTAAAAATGGTCAAGTTCATGACACACAAGGAAAATTTGAGAACCTTGTCACAGCCAAGATGCACAAAATTTCTATTACAGCTCATGCTTTATTCTGAAATACAAAGTCTTAACATCAGCAGTTATCCACTAGGTCAGAGGTTCCCGGAGTTTCTCAGTTCATGGGCCATTAGCGTCCTAGTAATTTTTTTACACTCTTAGGCCAAAATAAATGCTTAGAGACTGCATTTACTAAGTGGTTAAGTCCAAATAACTTAATAGTAGCTCTCCGCTCAGTGCCTGGCAGATGATGCCATTTCCCTCCATGTCCAACAGATGTCTCTGTGCTTCCATCGTGTCCCTGTGAGTTTGTAGTAGTGCCCAGGGCACCTCAGTGCACAGTTTAGGAACTGCAGCTCTAGGTATTAAACTCTGATGGGCCATACATGATAATCATCTGGCATGATCAATCATAGGTGAGCTGACTGGATAGTGTTCAAACTCACTGTTTCCATATCATGATAAAGCATTGCATGCAGTGCTCAGTTCAATGTTAAATGGCAACATCGCTTCCAGCTCTATATCATAGTGGCGCTTTTCACTCACTGTACTGAAGATATTCCTTTCTGTATCAGTCAGAGACAGAACCAATAGAAGGTATGTGTATATACATATAGAGATTCATTGTAAGGAATTGGCTCATGTGATTGTGGAGACTGACAAGTCCAAATCTGCAGTGTGGGCTGTGGTCTCAAAACCCAGGAGAACTGATGGTGTAGATGAGTCCAAAGGCAGTTTGCTGGAGAACTTCTCGTTCAGGGAGGCCGGTCTTTTTGTCTATTCAGCACTTCAACTGATTGGGTGAGACACACCCACATTATGGAAGAATATCTGCTTACTGAAAGTTTCACAATTTAAATTTTTAAAAATATATTTTTATTGATTTCAGAAAGGAAGAAAGAGGGAGAGAGATAAAAACATCAATGATGAGAGAGGATCACGGATCAGCTGCCTCCCACACGTCCCCTACTTGGGATCAAGCCCGCAACCCAGGCATGTGCCCAGACCAGGAGTTGAACTATGACTTCCTGGTTCATAGGTTGATGCTCAGTCACTGAAAATGCACTAATCATTCCTCCAGAAGAGGAGGCAGTCCTCAACAGATGTTTAGTCTTCTAGATATCCTGTAACCTAAGTACTATTCCATATTAAGTCCAATAAACTATGACATAGCCCTAGCCGATTTGGCTCAGTAGACAGAGCATCGGCCCTCAGACTGAAGGGTCCCAGGTTCTCTTTCAGTCAAGGACATGTACCTCAGTTGCAGGCTCAATGCCCAGCCCTAATTGGAGCTCATGTGGGAGGCAACTAATCAATGTGTGTCTCTCACATTGATGTTTCTCTCTCTGTCTCTCCCACTTCCTTCCACTCTCTCTAAAAGCCAATGGAAAAATATTCTCAGGTGAGGATTAACACACACACACACTCACACACACACAAAACTATGACATAAAGTCAACATACCTTATGTTACATGATAAGAAGAAAAAGATATTTGCTTAATATATATATATATATATATATATATATATATATATATATATATACATACACAAACATGCATAACAAAAATAAGAGAAAAATTCTCATGACAATTATAGTCCCTGTTTCTGTAACTGGTCACATGGTTATAGCTGGTATCTATAACTACCTTTTCCAATATCTATTCTGCATTTTCTTTGCCCTCAACAAGCACCTCAGCTGGTCATGGTCCCTTACCTGGTAGGGTGATCTAGAAATTTCACCAATGGTAGAAGGACCTTGAAATTTTTCATATTTGTTTCCCATCCCCTGGCATGTAAATATCTTACCGAATAAGTCTAGAGTAGTTGCTTACTTGGTCCAGTCAGCACAGTGTCGTCAATGCAATGGACCAGTGTGCTATCTTGTGAAGGGAAGGGGGTCTTGTGATCAAGAGCCCTGACAACTAAATTCTGGCCATAAGGTAGAACACTGAAGGTGTGATGCTGGTCTTGCCGGCTGAAAGATGACTGCTTCTGGTGAATCTTATGCACAGGAATGGAGAACAAGGCACTTTCCAGATCAATAGCTACACAGCAAATACTAGGAGGTGTGTTAATTTTCTCAAGCAATGAAACCACATGTGGAACAGCAGCAGCAATTAGAGTCACCGCCTGGTTAAGTTTACAAGAACCCTCTGTCTTCTCAGAGACCTAGCACTCTCTGCCCAGGCCAGACAGGAAGGATGGATGGGAGTGTGGGGGCATCACTACCCCTGCGTCCCGTAGGCCCTGATGGTGGCACTCATCTCTGCAGTCTTTCCAGGAGCGTGGTGTTACTTTGGTTCACTATTTTCCAGGTAGGGGCAGTTCTGGTGGCTTCCACTTGGCTTTTCCCACATAATATCCTTCACTCCCAGGCCAGGGACCAGTGTGGGGATGCTGCCAGGTACTCAGTGCATCTATCATAATTATACATCCTAGAACTGGGGAGCAACCACGGGATGGATCTGGGGACTCCTTGGGCCCATGGTGAGATGGACTTGCTCACCTGACCTCCACAAGCCCCTTCTCTGACTGGTGGGCCACAGGGACCCTGGGTCCCCTGGAATCTGTCAGGTCAGAGCCAGTGGGCAGTGGCCCCCCAAAGGCCTGATTATCTCCTTTTCCCCAGTGCAGTTACCCTGGTGAAAGGCTGTGGTCCCTTGGGGAGGGCTGGGAGAAAGATTAGCATATAAACATTTGGTAGAGCACGGGACTCCCTCATTGGGGGACCCAGCCTCCCCTTCATTCAGGGGGCACTGGGCTGTAAACTGGCTCAAGTCTGAGAACTGATTGAGGGGCCATGACTCTCTGTTTTTATGATTCAGATTAGACTTTATTTATTTGACCTAGAATTTTTCTGCTTACACAGAACACCATGATCAGTGAGCTAACATCACGGCTCTGTGCATATAGGACTATTCTAATTGCTGCTTTGACTCTCTTTTCAGTCAGTAACCACAACCACCTACCCTTTGTCGATTGAGTGCCCCCATTATCTCCTGCCATTTGAGGATCCAGTTACCCCCATTGCATTCAGGTTTCCCAATTCAGTGGCTGCAGGTACCCCTGTGAGGTCTGGCCTTCAGGGAAGAACGACCACAGAGCTCTCCTAGGATGCTGGGCTCACTCGCAAAATTATGTCTTTTCTCAGGGTGGGCGACTAGGTCCCAAATGACAAATCCACGCCAACATTCCAATCCCCCTCTGCATTTCACCAAGGCAGGCCCAGCCTTTCTAACTCACTCTCAGTGGGTCTCCTTTTAGTGCATGCTTCAGCCACACAGACTGGTAGAGCCCTTCCTGACTCTGGGAACAGTGGATGCAAATGTAACATTAGATGCAGAATCCCTGCTTCGTGAGCCCATCTCAATCAATTTACCTGATGCAAATGTATGTTCCTCCCACCATCACCCCACCCTCAATATCCATTCCCACACATTGCCTAGATTTCTATCGGTACGAATTAGAAAACTGAAGAGGTTCTTTTGGGGTGCGTGTCCCTCCTCATGGGTCATGCTTTGTGCTTCACCTGTAGGGCTCTTCCAGGACTTGAGTCTAGTTATAGAAGCAGGGAGGGCGGTGGAGTGGGGTCCCCAGGAGAATCAGCATTGTCTTGCTTGACAGCTGCCTCAGGGAAGGCCATGGCCCTTTCCTCAGCAGTGCAGGGTTAACACCCTGGGGTGGGCAAAGAGGTCCGTCCCTCTTACTGGGGGGCGGGGGAGGGGCGCGGGGAGGGAGAGACTGTGGCCACTGGCAAAGAAAACTCATCAGAACTCAGGGGCCCAGTGTCCCAGTTCCATCAGGGTCTTCTCACACATCCCCATTCAAATGTTCAGGATCACATTCCTTCTCCACCAATGCCTTTAATAGTAGATAGACACCCTGCAAGGCTGGGGGTATAGCTCACCCTGTAATTCAGCCAGTCGAAGGATGAGGTTGTGAGTTTGATTTTAGCCGTCTCAGCCCTGTGGCTACAAGAGATAGGAGTCTACTTCCAGGTAGATGTAGAAGCTTTCGGGTCATTTGTGGGGCTTCTGAGTCACAAGAGTTAGACCACAGACTTACTGGAATTGTCGGGAACAAGGTGCTGTTTCCACTGAGGCTGCTTAGCTGGTAGGATGCAAACTGGAGGGACTGGGGTCATTGTGGCCTCCACTTGGAAGCCCTTTTGAGAAACAGTCCCTGTCAACATCTGTTCTCTCCACCTCACTACTCGCTTCTCCCCAATGTAGCCACATGGCTACAATCATTCAAACACATTCTCACACACCCTCCTTGGTTACGGAATAGCACTTGTGTTATCACCAGTAGAAAATGGCTTAGAACAGCATGTAGGACAGAAGGCAGAGCAGGAGCCAGAGTCTGGCGCCACCTGGCTCTGGGAATTCGGAGGCCTTGGATCTCATCAGTATCTCTGGGGAAGGAGCGCTCACCTCCTCAGTTCTTATTTTCTCAGAGTCATAGGGCCTTCCCTCCACCTCCGTCACATTCTTGATCCAGGGGCTATAATTATCTAACAAGGTGTAAATTCCTGGAATGTTCTTCCGTCCACAGCTCCTTCCCCAGCTGATGATGCCCACCTGGTACCACTTCCTGTCGGATTCTGTGGTGCAGACCAGAGGCCCTCCACTGTCACCCTGTGGGCAGAGAACACAGTTCAGTAGCAAGTCTCATTCTAAACTGCCCATTTGTGTAGTAATTTTCATGGATGGAAGAGGACCCATTGACCTCCCCTCCTCCGGGCTGCCAAAGGAAATCTGTCATTGCTGTCCACGGCCCACCTCAATCCCAGGCCCCCGGGGGAGTGTGTTGCTGTCAGGTTGGCTCTGGGAACTGTGGGTTGTAGACTGTGGGCAGTGGATGGGGTAGGACTAAAGATGGAAGAGGAGGAGGAGGAGGAGGAGGAGGAGGAGGAAGAGGAAGAGGAAGAGGAAGAGGAAGAGGAAGAGGAAGAGGAAGAAGGCCCTGGTGAAAAAGAACTCCATCTGCAGATGGGAGCTAGAAGTCAAAGTAAATATTCACAGGCCAAAAGAAGCGGAGAGATGGCCTCTTCCATGATCATAAACAGGTGACTAGAATGATTAGACTCTGGCAGGGGGGAGGGGGAGGAGGACTAATATTTCCTGGACATGTGCAGAGCATTGTGTTAGCCCCTGAACTTTCTTTTTTCTCATCAACCCCACCACCTCATATCTCTGTGAGGTTGGTGTTTTGATTCCTATTTTCTAATAAGAAAATTGAATGTCCAAAGAGGTTTGATCATTCCCATTTCACAAATTTTCATTGAGGAAAAACTAATTGTTAGGCAATTGGGATACAAGACCTTATGCTCTAGTGGGGGAGATAATATAAACTGTGTTTGATGGGCAGGAGAAGTATGAACAAATCTAGAAGCAGTGCAGAGGGCGAGGAACTGATTCTGTTGAGGGAGAGTTCTGTCAGAAGAGACTTCAAGGCACTTTGTTTGAAGGATGATTAGGAATTTGACAGACCATGCAGAGAGGAGCCAGACAGAAGGTAGAGGGACTGGATAAGACGAAGTGAAATGGTGAGGATCTGAAGGTCAGGATGGGGAGGAATGAATTAAAATCCACATGATCTGATGACTGGTGACATTGGACATAGATGGTGGTGACTAGTTCCCAGGTCATGGAGTGTGCTTAGAGAGATAAAGTGCAGGAGAAGATAATTAATAAAGTGTTTGCAAGTGGAGTTTGGGTTGGCTGTGGAATGCATCACCAAATAGAGGGTTAAATAGAGCAGAATTACAGAGAGGTTGGGGTTCAAGGACACACAGTAAGCATTGGCCAAAACCAAAATTCCCCCTTTCCTACAAAGCGTTTGCTCTACTACTTGTCTGTTTTTTGTGGGTGTGCGCTTTTTTTGGTGCTAGTTCTGTTTCAAAGTCATGGGGCAAAAACCAAATAAACAGGATCTCTACTCAAATAGCTCCTCCCATGAATGATGTTTTATGAAGGCATGCATGTTATACAATTTTTATCAATATGTTGCCTTGATTATTTATTTTCTTACATAACAAGGAGAGAATGGTCCTTGGGCAAGTAACTTTTTAAAGCCTCAGTTTCCGTGTGATTAAAATAGAGATAATACCAACTCCTTTCCGAGATTGTCAGCAGATGAAATTTTTTAAACTCTGTAAATCACTCACAAAGTATTGTTACTAGCCAGCATATGTGCGATGTTATATTTTGCTTGACTATGCCACTTAAAAATGGTTTTTTAATTGAACTTTTTTTTCCCACACTATAACCTTAACCAGGAGATTACAAAGAAGAAAAGTTCTGGGAAAAGTAAACCCAAAAAACTAACTGTTTTTAATTTTAGCATTTACTGCTAATTTGTATTTTAAGCATAGCATAATTTTACTGCCATTATTTTGAACATATTTAAATGCTATCATCCTAAAATGATCATTTCTCTTAATATGTGATTACATGCTTTTTTAAAGTTGGCTAAATTTAAAAGTGTGATTTTATTTTTAAGGGCAATTATTTTTAAATGGTTTCTTTGTTCTAAAGTGATGATAATGTTGTATAATTTCAGGAAAATTTCCTTGACTGGATCACTGTCAGCTTATCGTGGACAATACAAAGCTTTCTACACAGAGGGCAAAGCTTTTCATTTCACAACTTAAAAAAAAAGGCTTAAAACGATAATAGCACATTTATTTACAGAACACTTAACTAATAGAGAATTTTCGAAGCTCTCATTAAGGTGCACTTTTTGTTGCAAGAGATTGCAACAAAAAGCCTAGACTCCGGATGGACATCCAGCTACTGCAGCAGAGGGTGCAGAAAACATCGCCAGAGATGGCACTTGATTTCAGATGTGGCCACAGTTGGTTTGGCCATTGGAATATGGGACGGGGTTGAATCAAAGAGATTGGAAGGAGAGTGGGAGTATGGGTGGGGCCTGCTTCTTATATTCTTGCGTGAGCATAGGAGCGACAGCCTGGGATAACAGTAGTCTCCCACACATGGCACGACCTCCCTTACCGCGCTGCTCACCTGCCCACACTCAGCTTCTGTCACCTCTGGCTTCTGAAACCCTGGAACTTCCCTGATCACATGATGCCATTTCACGCCTCTGATTTCCCTCATGTTCTCTCTGGGACGCTCTCTTTCTTTTCACATTGTCTGCTGAATGCTGTCTCCCCCCAGCCCTCCCTCTCCCCGCCCTCCATTGCTATTTAGAGCTCTTTGTCTCTGGCTCTAGCTTGAACTGGTTGCTCCTTTAGGTCTATGGCATGGCTGTGATCCCAGATCTTCCTTTAACCACTGTGTCTAGGAAGCTTTGTCTTCTCTTTGTTTTTATTTATTTTTTTGTTAATTCTTACTGGATGATATTTTTCCCATTAATTTTTACAGAGAGTGAAAGGGAGGGAGGGAGGAGAGAGAGAGAGAGAGAGAGAGAGAGAGAGAGAGAGAGAGAGAGAGACATCGATGTGAGAGAGACATATTGATTGGTCTCTTCCCGCATGTGCTTGACCAGGGCTGGGGATCTAACCTGCAAGCCAGGTACAAGCCCTGACCGGGAATCAAATCCTCAACCCTTCAGTGCAAGGGCCGATGCTCTAACCACTGAGATGCTGGCAAGGGCTGTTTTTTAAATTTTTGATACAATTATAGATTCATATGCACTTGTAAGAAATCATACAGAGAGATTCCATGTACCCTTTTCATGTTTCCCCCAAGAACAACATCTTGCAAAACCACAGTATAATAGTCACAAGCAGGATACTGACCCTGATACAGTCAAACTGAGAACACTTCCATCATCACAGGGCTCCCTCATGGTGCCCATTAGGCTATATCCATCTCCTTCCCTCTCCCAGCCCCTCCTTAGACCTCTGCTGCAACCAACAATCTGTCTCCAATTCTACGATTTTGTCATTTCAAGAACGTTATGTAGCTGGCATCATGCAGTGCGGGCCCTTTGGGGGCTGGCTGATTTCACACCACATAAGCCTCTGGAGACCCCGCCACGTTGTTGCATGTATCAATAGTTGTTTCTATCATAGCTGAGTGGAATTGCGCGGTATGGATGTACCATAGTTTATTTAACCATCCACGTCTCAAAAGACGTTGTTTCCCATGCTTGGCTATTATGAATACAGCTGTTATAGAGCCTCCTGTACAGGTTTCGGTGTGAACACAAGCCTTCATTTATCTGAAATGAATGCCTGAGAGTAGCATTTGCTAGATTATGTGGCCAAAGCATGTGCCACTTTTTAAGAAACTGGCAAACTGTTTTCCAGAGTGCTTGGGCTATTTTCAAGTCCCACCAGCAATGTGTCCAGTTTCTCAGCATTCTTGTCAGCATTTGGCGTTGTCACTTTTTAAAAAAAATTTTATCCACTCTGAGAGGCGTGTAGTGATGTCTCATTGTGGTTTGAATTTGCATTGGCTTAATGGCCAATGACACTGAACATCTTTTCATGTTCTTATTTACCATCCGCTTATCCTCCTCAGTGCAATGTCTGTTCATGTCTTTGGCCCATTTTCTAATTGCAGGGTTTGTTTTTCTACTGTCGAGTTTGAAAGTTCATTATCTATTCTAAGTATAATACCTTTGTGGGATATTATCTCCCAATCTGTAGCTTGTCTTTTCATCCTCTTACTAGGGTCTTTCACAGAGAAAAAAAATCTTTGTTTTGATGAGGTCCAATTTATCAATTTTCCCTCTTTCGAACTGTGTTTTTGGTATCACTCTAAGAACCTCATAATGAGTATTTCCCAATCCATGTCCCCATTCCCAGGGCCACGCCCTGATTCCCACACATTTCCCAGACTCACTGTTTATTCCCAGTGGAGAGAGGACACCCTTGCCTTGGCAGCCCTGAGGGGATGAAGGCCTGGAGAGAGAGGGAGGGGACACCCCTAGTTACCTGGCAGGAATCGTAGCTCTTATTCTCATACCCAGCGCACAGCATGTTTTTGGTAAGCTTTGGAAACACCTTTCTACATTCCCTCCGATCCATGATGACCATTGGCACTTTCATCAGGTCAGTGGTCTCAGAGTGTTTGTCACCTGGCCCACAGAGAAAG
Source organism: Myotis yumanensis (assembly GCF_028538775.1). Lineage (NCBI taxonomy): Eukaryota > Metazoa > Chordata > Mammalia > Chiroptera > Vespertilionidae > Myotis > Myotis yumanensis. The sequence continues at coordinate 73,321,723 of NW_027223756.1, forward strand.
CACATCAGGAAAGTCGCTGGACAGCAGTCTGTGTGTGTCAGTAATGCAAGTGACCTGCCCTAGACCACCCTGCGCATCCCCGCAGCCCACCAGCCGCCCTCCACCTTCCTCCACATCCTCACCACTTCCCCCCGTCGCTCCTTCCTTCCTTCAATCCCACGCAGCTCACTCACTCCACCACCCCAGGTTTCCCACAATTCCCCACCTACTCGAATCATTGCTCTCATTCAAAATCAGACCCCTGCTTCCAAGAAGACTTCCAGCTTGACTCCAACCAGCCTTACAGACTTGACCTCTTGGAAGTGGCTATTGGTCATTTCTCAGCATAGTCCTGCCTCCTCTTCCTGCCTGCCGATGGCCACTTTTCAGTATGAGAGGATGGCCCTCCCCTGACACGGGGCTGCTGAGCGTGGACCTGCACTCCCAGTGGGAAGTTTTCCGGTCCCCCGGGCAGGGGAGGTTGGCTGCAGGTCTTCACAGGGGACTGGCCCGGGCCCTTTCCAGCCGGCTTCTTTCTAGCTCACCAACTCTGACCACATAGACCTTTCAAAATACTACTCCTTATTGACTCTTTTTAATCTGGAGGCCTCCTCCTCCTTCACTTCTAACTTTCGAGGGGTGCCTGGAGCGCAGAAGCAATCACACGCCAGTGGCTCTCTAGCTACTGAACTCCTGCAATCCCTCCCTTTTTCCAGACCTCAGCTCGGTGCAAGGCGTCCCTGTGGACCCAGAGTCTCCCTCAGGCCTGAGACAGTGCTGTGCTGTTCCCATCCCCTACCTATTGGCTCTTGGTTTTGTTGAGTTTTCTTTGGGGACAGTCCAGCAAGGCTTTCGTAATCCTTTTCTGCCCTGGTACAAGTTCCTCCTGTTTTGGCCAAGCCACAGTGCAACAACAGGGAACAAGTAACAGCAGATTCTCAGACTGGCTGGGCAACACTCCAGGGCCATCAAAGGTCTGAGCCCGGACAGGCATCTTGAATGCCTGTACAAACCAGGTGGGAGACATTGATGTGTGAATCAAGGGAGATGTGAAAGAGAAAAGAGGAGAGTGGCCCCTGGCAAACCGGAGAGTTTAAATTCAATTACACAAACAAACAAGACTGCTCTGTGCTGGCTGAACACGCCCACACCCGGGGCAGTCTCAGACCTGGCATCTCAGCCTGGGCCTTGGGGTGATGCTTCCTTGGCCCTCAGAGGCTGAGATTGGGTCTCTGGGAGCCTCTGCTGGGCAGGAATTTGCTCCAATGCAAGTTCTTTTCTCGCCCCTGCCCCTCAGCCCTCTCTCCTTTCACCCTCCTCCTGCCTCCTTTGGATTGAGTGGCCCATCTCCAGATGCCTGTGATTGGCTTCTCCCCCAGCGGCTCGCAGAAGCTGCTGTGCAGTCACGTACCAGGTTTGGTCTGCCCCCATCCTGCCACCCAGCATTTGCTCCACTTGGCGGGGCCGGGCTGCCTGGGCATGCAGATGGGCTCCTTCAGGCCGCTGAACCTGATGTCTGTGTTCAACAGCAGCAAGGCGATGTCGTTGTCCATGGTGAACCTTTCGAAGTCCTTGTGAATCACTATGCTGGTGACCCCCTTCACTTCCAGGGAGGGGCTCCGCAAGTCGTTGGTTCCCAGCACAACGCTCAGGTCTATGGGCCTGGGTGGCACAGAACCGGAGAGGGCAGGTGGAGCGGAAGGAAAGTCACCAAGCACCCAGAATTTTCTGTGCCCCCAGAACCTACCTCCCATATATTTCTAGGGGCCTTTACAACTTGTTCTACTGGGGCTGTTGCTAAAAAGATATGATACTTTTAAAAAGGTAACAAAGGAGGGCAAAGCAGTCTTTGTGGCAGACCACAGCGACACGGTACCCAGCACAGTCCCAGAGGTGTGGAGGGGACACCCCTCCTAATGGGGCCAGGGCAGAGCTTAGCTTTGGCTGCTCCAAAGAAGCCACCACCTGGCACAAATCAAACCAGCCCACAGAGAGGTAAGGTAGTATTACATCGATTCGCCTGCCAGCAACTTAGAGACCCCAGACTGGAGTTTAATCCAGACATGCCACTGATTAAACAGAAAGAGTCTTCAGTCATAATTCAGGAATTCCCTCCAGGCAGAATGGCTAGGAACTTTCCAATAGCCTGTCTTTAAGTATCCCATGTGGGCAGATGCAACAAGCTACGTGGTCATGCCATGGCGAAACTTTCCCAGATGCTCCATTTACCCTTTAAAGCAGTGGTTCTCAACCCTCTGGCCCTTTAAATACAGTTCCTTGTGTTGTGACCCAACCATAAAATTATTTTCATTGCTACTTCATAACTGTAATGTTGCTACTGTTATGAATCATAATGTAAATATCTGATATGCAGGATGGTCTTAGGCGACCCCTGTGGAAAGGGTCGTTCGACTGCCAAAGGGGTCGCGACCCACAGGTTGAGAATCGCTGCTTTAAAGTCAGTTGGATCTCAGTTTCCTTCTCTATAAAATATGGTTGTTCATTCTATCTGCCTCAGAGGGTTGTTGTACGATGAAATAATATACGTAGTTGCTTACATGGTCACTGGGCCATGATTAGTAATCAGTAAATGCTGGGTTTGCCACCCATCTCCTGGAGCTCAAAGAAAACTCTACAGGGAGCAGGGAAGTGGGGGTGTCCAAAGGCCTGGAAACCCAGGCTTTCAGAAATAGGAAAATTTCTTCCTGGAAGGATTTGTCTGTCCTAGGAGAGGTAAATGGACCAAGTCCTTTAACTCTGCCAGGCCAGATGCTCCTGGGGTGTGTGATCACAGAGAAGCCCTAGTTACCGGCCCTGGGTGACCGCAAGGTGGACACAGCAGGGGTTCACCGCCTCCTCAGCCCCAGGGCCATCATGTCTGACTCAGGACTGACAGGCCCTGGGACTCCCTTTAGCAATCAGGTCTGCCTGAGTGTGGGGACACTCCGGGGGTGGACAGTGTCAGAAGCAACAGGGATGGGCTCTTGATACTTACTCTACTTCCTCATTTGATAAGCAGTGAGCCGCAGTGACAATCCACCAATTGTTGATGATCGTGCCGCCACAAAAATGTTGATTTCTTGTCTGAATACTCACCATCCATGGGAACTCGCCCTCCTCAGCCTCCATCCCCTCTATGATTCTGGAATACTGAGATCCTCCCTCAAAAATGGGTCTTTCGCCGCATGCTGGTGGCATGGAAGAGGAGGGAAGGGAAAAGACGAAACCACTCAATCAATATCTATAGGAGGCCTCTAGGTAGCTACCGTTATGCTCATTCTAGACATGAGGCATCTGAGGCTGGCTCAGGGAAGCACCCAGATACACGAGTAAGCCAGCCGATGCTTTATGTTCATAGCACAGCGCCTGGGACACGGGTCAGAAGTGTTGGCTCTGCCCCCTCCAGCATTGTGATCTCAGGAGACTCTCTTCACTGAGCTTGTCTCTGTTCTCACCCAAGAGAAATCAGAGGAAAAGATTTGTCCAACACCAACTATGGAGTGGCAGGCAGAATAACACCCTCCTCCCCGCAAAGATGTCCATGTCCTAAAGCACTGATGGATAGTGCTTTAAGGCAAAAGGGATTTTGGAGATGGAATTAAAGTTGCTAATCAGCTGATTTAAAAATAGGGAGATTGGCCCGGCCAGTGTGGCTCAGTGGTTGAGCATCGACCTATGAACCAGGAGGTCACAGTTCAATTCTCTATCAGGACACATGCCCAGGTGGCAGGTTTGATCCCCAGTAGGGGGCATGCAGGAGGCAGTTGATCAATGATTCTCTTTCATCATTGATGTTTCTCTCTCTCTTTCCCTTACTCTCTGAAATCAATGAAAATATATTTAAAATAAAAATAAACTGGGGAGATTGTCCTGGGTAATCTGAGTGGCCACAATGAATCCCAAGGGTCCTTAATGGTAGTGGACCAGGCAGAAGAAGAAGAAAGATGTGACTAGGGAAGAAAGGCACAGAGCTGCCTTGGAAGATGGAAGAAGGGGCCCCAAGCTGAGGAATGGGGATGACCTTCAGAAGCTAGAAAGGGCAAAGGTTCTCCCCAGAGGCTCTGAAGGGAATGCAGTCCTGCTGACACCTTGATCTTACCCAGGGAGACCCGTGTCTGATCTGCATTCAACAGAACTAACTGTAAGATAAGAAATGTGTGTTGTTGAAGCCACTAAGTTTGTGGTGGTTGGTTCCAGCAGCCCTAGGAAGCTAATTCATGTGAGAAACCAGAACGGTCCCAGAAAGGGGCCTGAACCTTCCAGAAGTCCTGAACTGTTCTAGAACATTCTGTTTCCTGGGAGGCCGAGAGCACAGGCTGCAGCTGCCTGTGCAGAGAAGAGAAATCTGTCTCTGGAGAGAGAGTCCTGGCCCAGCTCCCAGGAGAGGAGCCACTCCTTTAGTGTTTGTTGTAGTCAATTAATTAATCAATGAGCTCGCTAACCGACTCCCTCCACTGCCCCTAATGCTCACCACTGACTGGAAGAAGGACATGAGCAGGGCCACTATCAAGCCCTTCCCCACCCCTCCCCGCCTGGGAGAGCTGCTCTGGCCATGGGGGGGTTGGGGGGGGATTGGAATAGGGAGGTGGGGCGGGGGAGGAGTCAACATACCAAGAAGTGTGCCCCTGGCTTGGGACATGAGCAGCAAAACTGATAACAGGAACATGACCCTTGGCTTTGCTGCTGGCCCAGGAGGTGGCGGAAGCCAGGGCTGAGGGGAAAGACACTGCCATGGCCTCTTCTCTCCCAGCCGGCCCAGCTGGCGATGTCACAATGGGCTGAGTGGTTGAGAACTTGGGTCCTGCAGGCTTCTCTTCTTGCCATTTGTTCCTAACATGGCTGCACAGAGGGCCCTCATCCTTGAAATCATCTTTTCTGAGATCCTCTTCCCGATGACCTGGGCACGCCCACCCTTCACCAAGTCCTTGGTGGGCACCTTGCTTGTGGTTCCTGCTCTAAGTAACCCATTTTACGGCTCAAATGCCTCCTCTCTCACAGAGCCTGTCAGGTCAGAGGTCCCTGTGAATGCGCGCCTGAGGCCCGAGTGAGGGACTACCAGGCTGGACCTCGAGGATGGGGCAGAGCTCAGGCGTCCCAGGGGGCCTCCCCCAGCACTAACACGGGGTGGGGGTGGCAGGGGTGAGGGGGTGGCAGTTGCCTCTGACCTGGGGCTGCCAACATGGACCTGGCCTTCCTTCATGCCCAACCTAGCAGGTGACAATCCTGCTCTCACCACTTTCTAGGTTTATTCCACATGATGTCCCAACCCCCAGGTAAGCCCCTGACCACATCTAAAGATGAAAGGATCAGACTCACAGATGTAAATTCCTGGCCCATGGCTTCCCCTCACATCTGCAGGTTTGATCCTGGGTCATGGATTTGGACCTTCCTGTTGACCTCACACTTACCATGCACTGACTCGGGTGCATTGGACACAGGCACCCTCAGGACAGCCTCGCTGGCAACTTGCTCATCTGCAGAAAAGGGATAACAATGCTCTCAAGTAAAGTTGTGAAGCTCAAAACAAGATTATGTGACCCAGGTGTGGCCTCGTTTTACTACATCTCCAGCTACTCTCCCCTCTCCATGGCCCCTCCCTGCAGCTGCTCCTCAGCGCCCAGGTGTCCACTATCAGGGTTGGGCCAGCCTGTTATGTGGCCATGGATGGTGCTGTCCTCACCTGTCCTGAATAACACCTCATCTGCGTCCTCAACAGAACATCCTGGCCCTGACGAAAGGCTAAGCCTTTTTTAAGGGCATATGGGCAAAGGTCCCAAAGATTTCAGGCCACCTGGCCTGGCCTGCCACAACTGAAGACTGGCAGGAGAACCTAAATAGAACCTGGAGAACCTAGGGACAGAACCTAGGGACAGAACCTAGAGAGAGACAGAACCTAAAAACAGAACCTAGAGACAGAACCTGGATAGAACATGGCAAGAGAACCTGACTAGAACCTGGTGACTGAACCTGGCTGAAGAACCTGGATAGAACCTGGCTGGAGAACCTAGCGAGAGAACATGGCAAAAGATCCTGGACAGAACTTGGCTGGAGCTCCTAGCCAGAACTTCGCTGGAGATCCTGATCAGAACTTCGCCAGAGATCCTAACCAGAACTTGGCTGGAGATCCTAACCAGAACGTCTCTGGAGATCCTGACCAGAACTTGGCTGGAGAACCTGGCTAGGCTGCTGATCAATTGTGACCCCTCCGTGTCATTCCTTCTTCGCCAACTCCGTCCACACCTTTGGGGACCCCTGGACCTGTTGGGGCTGGACCCCAACAGGGAAGCTCTGGGCTTTCCCTTTGTGCTTCCTTTGAATTTGGCTCCCTCCCTCCCCTGGCCCTGCCACCACCCCTGGCCAAATACCTGCAGCTTCTCCTTTGCTCACCTACTGTTGGTTCTGGGGGTGAGGAGAGGAGAAACCTGGGCAGGGTCTGACTGGAAGGATGACAGCTGATCCCACCAGTGGGGATGCAGGGATGACAGGCACACCCACTCACAACTGCTGCTCACTTTCTAGAAAAGTATCCGGACAAAATCACAGCTCACCTCTAAGAAGACCCATTTTCCGCTGGGGCTATATCTCTCCTATTAACATGGGCCCTATTGCTTGTGACATATTCATTCACTGTGCGGCATTTCTTTGCCAAGCTTCTTCACAGTAACAGTGGGCTGCACCATGCCTGGGTGGGATGCCTGGGTGAGACAAAACTGCCATGCCTAGCCACAACACCAGAGGGCACCAATCCTATAGATCACAATGGGAATGACTCCCCACCAGAACTGGATGAACATAGGGGCCCAAGTGTGGAGAGAAGCTCTATAAGGAATCTATAGAAATTCGACGAGTAAAGGAGGCACATGATGACATAGGCTGCCTAGGACTGGTGCCTGGCCGAGGTTCCAGAGGTCCCTAGGGCAGCCCTATTGTAGTGACTTTGTTTACCACCATCCTGGCCAGCAGTTCTAGAACTGGACTAGGGAACACACTCAGTGCAGGTTAAGGCTGCCAGATTGAGCAAATAAGTATCCAGGATGCCCAGTTACATTTGAATTTCAGATCAAGAACAAGTGTTTTCCAGTTTATGCACCACCCCCCATGCAATGTCTGAGTATGCAGTGTATCTGCCTACTCATCCTGTAGAGCTCGTCAATCACAATACGTCCACTCTCAACCTCTTTCGTATCTCAATTACATCTGTTTCAGAGGTTGAAGTCCAAACCCCCAGCACCTTAGAATGTGACCCTGCGTGGAGACAGGGTCTTTAAAGAGGTAATCAAGGTAAAATGAGACCCTCAGGGCAGGACCCTAATTCACTAGGACTTGTGTCCTTGTTAGCAGAGGAAGAGACCCAGGAGCGTCCATGTCCAGAGAGATGACGGTGTGAAGAGGCAGCAGGAAGGTAGCTGTCTGCATGCCAAAGGGAGAGGCCTGGGCAGGTCCTTCCATTGTAGCTCTCAGAAGGAACCCAGACCCATCAGCACCTTGCTCTTGGACTTCCCAGCCTCCAGAACCAGGATGTTTCTGTTGTCTAAGCCACCCTGTCTGTGGCATTTTGTTATGGCAGCTTTGGCAAACGACAGCACGCACCCTCTTTCCTCCTTTAGGCTACCTCATCTCTCATCAGTATAACCAGAGCCACTTCCTCTCTGATAGTCTCTTTCCTAGTCATCCTCTCTCAAATAATCTCCATGTTACACCCAGAATAACCTTGTAATGCACGTGGGATTATATGACCTGCTTTCATTCCACCACTCTCCCCATCAACCTCACAATAAAATCCAAATCTCCTAACACGTTGTAGAGGCTTTGAGATCTGGTTCCAGAGACCATGAAAACGTGCCCAAAGACCCGAAGTTCGTTAATGCGGAAGCAGATGATAGAATACAGGACTCCTCAGGAGGCTCAGAGTCAAGGGTGAAAGGGGAGTGTACAGACAAAAGTTTGCCTGCAATGGAGTCCACCTAGTCTCCCCTGCAGACTCAGCCAGTCTACCTTGCTCCCCTACTTCCTCTCTAACCCCCAGCTTACTGTGATGTCACGCAGGACCATGTATTTGTGATGGTCACCAACCTAAGCAGTTGTAGCTGGCATTTTATCACCTTGGGCTGGAGGCACAGGTTGGGCAATTCTGGAATAGAACGAAAAGAAGATGCTCCAGTTTCTCATTCCACTGATGCTGGAGTTCACTGAATACCCCCATAAAATTCCAGGTCTGTGCCAGGAAAACCTAGTGCAGAGGATGGGGAGAGGCCTTCAACCTCTTACCTGGCTCCTGCAGAGCTGAGGGAGAGGCCCACGGGGGTGCTGAGTGAGAGCAGATGCCTCTGGAAGTGAGGATATTACAATCAAAGCAAATGCATTAGGCTCAGTGAATAGTCATTTAAGATGATCCTCTAGGGCAGTGGTCGGCAAACTCATTAGTCAACAGAGCCAAATATCAACAGTACAAAGATTGAAATTTCTTTTGAGAGCCAAATTTTTTTAAACTTAAACTATATAGGTAGGTACACTGTTATTAACTTAATTAGGGTACTCCTAAGGCTTAGGAAGAGCCACACTCAAGGGGCCAAAGAGACGCATGTGGCTCGAGAGCCACAGTTTGCCGACCACTGCTCTAGGGCAGTGGTTCTCAACCTTGGCTGCACATTAGAATCACCTGGGAATCTTTTTAAAATCCTGATTTCTGGGCCTCATCCTCCCGAAATTCTGTTTCTTTGTTATGGGGTGGGGACACAACATTAGTAACAAAGAAACAGAATTTCGGGAGGATGAGGCCCAGAAATCAGGATTTTAAAAAGATTCCCAGGCGATTCTAATGTGCAGCCAAGGTTGAGAACCACTGCCTTAGGGTCTGGACCCAAAGTTTTGGAAGTACAAGGGACTTAGAGCAACAATTCAGCAACTGCCTTTGCTTCTCCAGTCCCCTCTTTGTAAAGACATTAAAGATCCAGTTCTGGGCCCAACACCCTGGGAGAAGCAGTGGAGCTGTGGTGGCAGAGGGACTTATTTAACTTAGGCCACCGGTGTCACATTATGTCCTCTCGTTCAATGGGAAAAGTTATAGGGCTGCTGCAGGAGCAAATGAGTTAATGCAGCATTTCCCCAGGTATGTTCCCTAGAGCTTCTCTCCCGCTGGAAGCTGTGCAGAGAGGAGCTCTATGGTCACCTTTTCTGTAAAGTCACAGTGGAGATCTACATATTAAGGGTTCTGAGAAATCTCACCATAAGGAGAATGGTTTAATTTTATTTAATCCACTATTTCTGAAATGTTTCTGTGCACAAGACCACCCTTACCCCCACTCCCAGCCGTATTTGTAACATTTTCTACTTGCTCTGTTGAAAATTACCTGTCCCTATAGTTTTCCCATTTTTCCTATTTGAGCGGGTTTTGTAAATAGATTTGCAGAATCTTTTAAAAAAATTTTAATGCCATTAACCCTCTTTTTCTAATATGTGCTGAAAAATCTTTTCTCCAACTCTATTTTAGAAATACAGAAATTTAAAATTTATGTACAATCCAGCAATATTTTTACTTCTGGTTCTTGGCTTTTATTTGATGAATTAGAAAGGCCTTTTTATCCCAATATTATAAACACAATCATACCTGTAGCATTGTGTGAGCTCTAAGATCAGGAACAAGACATGGATGCCCACTCACTCTTCTCTTATTCAATACTAGAAGCCCAGTGCATGAAATTCATGCATGGGGGGGGGGGGGGGTTATAGGAAGGGTTTTTCAGCCTGGCCTACACCCTCTTGCAATCCGGGACCACTGGCTCCTAACCACTCGCCTGCCTGCCTGCCTGATTGCCCCTAACCCCTCTGCCTGTCTGCTTCATTGGTCCTAACTGCTCACCTGCCTGCCTGATCTCCCCTAACTGCCTCTGCCTTAGCCCCCACTGCTGTGGCTTTATCCAGAATGACATCCGGAAGTTCGTTCGGCTGTCCAATCTAATTAGCATATTAAACTTTTATTATTATAGATGATACTGGAAACCCAAGCCAAGAGCAATTAGCAAGACAAAGAAAAACACATCCAAATCAGGAAGGAAGAAGTAAAACTGTTGCTATTTGCAGATAATATAATTTTGTATATAGAAAATCCCAAAGACACAACAAAAAAATTGTTTGAACTAATCAATGATTTCAGTAAAATTTGCAGGATACAAAATTAACACACAGAAACCAGTTGCAATTCTATACATTAAGGATAAGACATCTGAAAAAATAAAGACAATAATCCCATTCACAATAGCATCAAAAGGAATAAAACACTTAGGAATAAGACTAACCAAGGAAGTGGAAGTTCTGGACAATGAAAACTACAAGACTTTGCTAAAAGAAATTGAAGAGACATAAACAAATGGAAAGGCATCAGATGTCTGATTTCAAACTATCCTACAAAGCTACAGTAATGAACACAGTGAGATACTGGCACAAAAATAGACATCCTGACCAGTGGAACAGAATAAGGATCCTAGAATTAAACTCCCTGTTGTGTGGTCAACTAATATTTGGCAAGGGATCCAAGATCACCCGATAGAGAAAATATAGTCTCTTCAACAAATTGTGTTGGGAGAATGGATAAACACATGTAGAACAATGAAATTGGACCCCTATCTTACAGCACTTACAAAATTAACTCAAAATGGATCAAAGATTTAAACATAGACCTGATACCATAAAACTCTCAGAAGAAAACATAGAAAAGTAGCTCTTTGTCATTGGTCATGGCAGTGAATTTTTTCGATACAACAATAAAAGAACGAAAGCAAAAATCAACAAATGAGACTACATTAAACTTAAAAGCATTTGCACAATGAAAGAAACAATTAACAAAATAAAAGGGCAACCTACAGAATGGGAGAACATTTTTGCAAACTGTATATCAGATCAGGGATTAATCCCCCAAATATATAAAGAACTCCTACAACTAAAAATAAAAAAAAATCCAGCCCTGGATGGTTTTGCTTGGTTGGAGCATTGGCCCGAAGACTGAAGGGTCATGGCTTTGATTCCAGTCAAGGGCACCTGCCTTGGTTGCAGGCTGGATCCCTGACCAGGTCATGGGGGGATTGGGGTGTGGGAGGCAGCCAATTGATGTCTCTTTGTCTCTTCCCTTCCCTTTCACTCTCTAAAAATCAATAGAAGAAAAAATATTCTTGGGTGAGGATTAATTATATATATATATATATATATATATATATATATATATATATGCTCTAATATGCAAATTATCCGTTACAGTGTCACAGTCATTACCGCGGGTGAGCAGGGCTGCACGTGGTGAGGGGCAGGGCTGTGCACAGTGAGGGGCGTGCACAACCAGTCACTAGGAGATAGGTCCTCTCCTGCCTCCCGCGGAATCGGTGTGGGTCCCTCCAGGCTCCCGTGGAAGCAGCATGGCTCCTGGTGGAGCACTGCAGTTCCTGCCTGCTCCCGCAGAAGGGGCGGGCAGCCTACTGTGCATGATATCGAGAAATGGGCCACTAGTAAATCAATCAATCAATCAATCAATAAATATCCAAACAATTTGGTTGTTTGAAAAATGGGCAGAATAATTAAATAGGCATTTTTCAAAAAAAAGACATGCAAGTGACCAACAGGGACATGAAAAGGTGCTTGACACCACTGATTATTAGGGAAATCAAATCCATAAAGAGGAATCACAGAATGGATATCATCAAGATAAGAGATAACAAGTGCTAGTGAGGGTGTGGAGAAAAGGGAACCCTTTTACACTATTAATGGGAATGTAAATTGGCAGAGCCACTATGAAAAACACTATGGAGGTCCCTTAAATAATTAAAAAATAGGACTACCATATGATCCAACAATCCTACTTCTGGGTAGATAGCCAAAGCAAGTGAAAACAGGATCTTGAAGAGATATTTGTATTTTCACATTCATTGCAATATTGATCACAATAGCCCAGATATGGAAGTAACCTAAGTGTCTATCAATGGTTGAGTGAATAAAGAAGATGTGGAGATATATATATATATATATATATATATATATATATATATATATAAATTTGTCCACGAGAAAGAAGGGAAATCCTGCCATTTGCAACATGAATGGACCTCAAGGACATTATATTAAGTGAATTAAATCAGACAAAGAAAGACGAATATTGTGTGATCTCACGTATAGAATCTACAAAAACCACATGAAAACAGTGGTTGTCAGGGGTGGGGTGGTGGATGGGGAGATAGTGGTCAAAGAGTACAAACTTCCAGTTATAGGTGAGTAAGTCTCAGAGATCTAATGTTCAGCCTGGTGACTAAAGTCACACTGTATTTGATACTCGAAGTTGCTAAGAGATTAGAACTTAAATGTTCTCAGTACAAAAAAAAAATGGTAATAACAGACTTGATGGAGGTGTCAACTAATGTTATTGTGGTAATCATTTTGCAATACATAAGTGTATCAAATCAACACGTTATTCATGTTAAACTCACACACACACTGCTGTGCATCAATTTACCTCAGTAAAGCTAGAAAACAAAAGCACCCTCAGTATAGGGGCTAGAGATACTGCAGAAGGAAGGGCCTTTTCTTCCTGGCTCTGTCCGTCAGGCTTCTGTTTGCTTCTCCTTGCTGCTAAAGCTGGATTGCTGGGGGCAGGAGCGACATCCAGTGGTGCTAGGCTCCAGCTATGGGTCCCCTTATGAACCTGAGCCCTGCCCTCTGGTCGGTGACATCCTGCTTTATAAATGGCCAAAAGATAGCCTATGGTTGCTTATTTCTTCACAGCAGGTTGATACCCAGTAGTTTCACTTATTCTTTTTCTAATTTCATAAGATGAAAGCTGAGTTCACTGGTTTGAGACGTTTGCTATTTTCTAATATAGAGGTTTAGTACTGCAAATTCCTCCCAATAATATGTTAGAATCATTTTCCTAAATCTTCTATGTTGTGTTTTCATTTTGTTCAATTTAAATTGCATTCTATTTTCCCTTTTGCTTTCTTCTTTGACCTGTGGATTATGTAGAAGTATGGTATTCGGATTCTAAATTTTCGGAGACTTTCCAGATATCATTATGTTGTTATCTAATTGGATTACACTGTGGTCATAGCACATAACTTGAATCATTGCAAATTTATTGAGACTTCTTTTATGGCCCAGAATATAGTCTCTCCTGTTAAATGCTCTGGGACACTTGGCAGAGGGATGTATTCTGTTGTCACTGGATGGAGTTTGAAAACGTATATTAGATCAAGTTGGTTGACCATGTTGTTATGTATAGTGTATATTCTATATAATAACTGATTTTCTGTCTACTAAGGAGAAGTAAAAACACTCTGAACCTCTTCCCAAATTGGGGAGCCAACGGTCTCATAAATTACAATATCCATCTCTGGGTGATAATCATTGTTTTTTCGGTTTAATCACAATCCCACCTTCATATGTGTCAGTTTGGGCCCTCCTGGTAGCAGATATCAAGATAGAATTCAATGTATGTGAAAGAGATTTATTGGGGGCGGGGGGAATGCCTGAGCTGGATAAAGGGTGGGGGAGTAGGAGGAGGCAGGGCAGCTTTAGACTCCAGTGCAGGTTTGAGAACGTCTCCATCAAGTTCATAGGAGTTCCTGAAAAAGATTGCCAGGTTGGGCAGTAATGAACAGACTAACAACCCCTGCCATTCTCAGGCATTGGCTGGGTTTAGCTTAAGGACAGGGTGGAGGATGGAAGGGCAGTGTTTCTGCTGCCCATCGCCCTGCTGCTGCCCTGGGCACACGGCTCTCTGGCACGTAGGTCTCTTGTGGTGTTCTTGTGTCTGTGCCTCACAGCACAGGGAAGCTGTGTTCAAAAGGTCAAGTCCTAGGATGCTGATTTTCTAGTTCTGGGTGGGAGCTGGGGAACTGAACGTTCATTAAGCCTCTCAGGTGAATGTGATGGGAGGTGCCTGGACCAGACTTTCAGATCACTGCTCCCACACTACCCCAAACTGTAAAGTTATATGTGGATGAACTGTGTGTGTGTGTGTGTACGTGCGTGTTTAACACCTGTGTTAAGCATCAGAGTTTTCCAGAGTGGATGGTGAATGTAAGCAAACCCCCTGAGAGCAGGAACCAGCTGTTAAGCTGGAGATGCCACCTGGCCATGTCCTGCAGCTTTAAGGCCAAGGATGAGCTTAGGAAGGATTTCCTTGCTGCTTTCTCCTTGAATAGCTTATGTGTGGAGCCTAACTGGTCTAATGCAAAACCATAACATGATAGAAGTATAGTGAAGGCTGTGTATTAACAACTATGGTGGCTTCATCTCCCTGGATCCTCAGAATTTATGGAGCTTGTGGTATGTTCAATGTGTTGGCTGACAAATATCAAACCTCTACCACATGCTGGGAGCTGTTTTAGGAGCTGGGTTTATACCAGAGAATGGCATATTCATTCTCTACCCTTAAGCAATGTTACTATCTAGTGAGGGGAAGGAAGTATTAAATGTATAGATGATCCATAAACAAATTGATCTCATCTCCTGTTAAGTGGTCTGAGGCAGACAAAATTGGCTAATGAGATGGAAGGTCTGCAGGTGGTTGTTGAGACTGCTGTAGTAGGTGGTCACAGAAAGCCTTCCTAAGATGACCAGACACGTGTTGAGAACCACCTGATATGAAGGATATGTATTTCCAAGCAGAAATGACAGCAAGTGCAAAGTCCCCTGAATGATGCTCGTTATGTTTCAGAGGCAGACAGATCAGTGCAGCTAGGGCAGAGGGAGTGGGAAGGGGGAACAGGAGAAAGGTGGGCCTAGAGAGGTCAGGAGGGTCCGGATCACCCTGAGTCCATAGAGGCTCAGTAAGGACTTTGGCTGTTATTCTGGATTCAATGAGAAGCCATAAGAGAGTGTAAATGGGAGAGGGAGAAGTCAGAGGTCTTGAGAAAGGTGCTCTGTCTGGTACAGAGGACAGACCTTGCAGGGACAAGAGTGGAAGATGGGAGGTGAGGTAGTGGCGTGGGGCTGTATAGTGGTGATGGATGATATGGTGATGGATGATGATACATGAGGGTGGTGGTGTGGAGATGGTTTGAATATATACACCTTTCACATTATACTTTCTTGTGAAAAGTGTTTAATGTCACTGCCTTTCTCCCCGAGAGTAAACATGTTTAACACTTGGAAGGATGTTTGCCTTGTGGTTATGAGAACAGATTCTGGAGTCAGACTGCCCAATTTCAAATTTTAGCTCAGTCATATGCTAGCTGCTGGGTCTTAGCCAGATATCCCAATCTTAAACTTGCCTCTGTTGCCTCACCTTTCAAACGGGCAATAGTAATTTCAGTTACCTCACGGGGTTTACAGGTATTTTAAGTGTTTTAGAGAGAACAGAATGGTGCCTGGCAACTACCAAGTGTTCAACAGTTTAGATTTTATGATGTTTATTTTTCTCAGGACTCAAATGACATTTGAAAGACGTCGAAAGAAGTCAAAGTAATCCTATTACATAGGAAATGCCAAATTTTTATTCCTCTCAAGGTGCCATTGGGATGATCTCTAGAATTAAAATTGGGAGAAAATTGGTACCACCAACCACAGTAAGAAACACAGAAGAGGAATCAGTGAGGAAGGTGGGGAGTGTGCTGATCAGTTTCCCTCAGCTGTAAGATTTCTGGTGTCTTTTGGTCCATGTGAGAGGTCCTTAAAAATATATGTCCAAAATATGCCAAGACAACATACCAAGGCCCTATTTTCATAGGACAATGAGGCCCAATTTCAAATAAATGAGTGCCCACTTGGACTCCCCCTTCTAGGGACAACAGCAAGATTCAGGTCCAACTCTCATGGTTGTGTCTCCTCCCCAAAGGCCCACAGTGGGAGACCCCAAGAAGCTAAGCTATGGAGGAGGCAGCAACCATTTCTCCCCATAAGCACATCCTCTCAACTGTGGTGCCATTGACAGGCCTAGGGGCACATTTTTATCTGATGGGTCTCCCACCTGGGGTTACCCTGGCTAAGTCATCACCATCTGTACACCAGGGGGGATGGAGGGGCTAGGAGAAGCGGTATTATCCTTAAGTCTCTTACAATCCAACCAACCTTGACTATTGGGCCCTGAATCTCTTTCTTCTTTCTGCTTTTAGAGACATGTGGTGAAACAGTATATCTTGATCTCGAGAAATCAAAATTTTTGAAAATCAAGGGCAGGAAGCCTGCTAAAATTCCAGAGTTCCCATGGAAGGTGAATATTTTTGACCAAGGGAGATATCTCTGTGGAGGATCAATTCTCAATGAGTGGTGGATTCTATCTGCATCCCATTGCTTTATAAACAAAAAAAAGTAAGTATTGCAAACAGAGTTCTTTTTAAACAAGTGTGGTAGAATATTTGCCCCTACCTGCTTAGTATTCTCCTAGAGCCTCCATTCAGGGTTGTTAGCCATAGAACAGAGTACCAGGAGGTTAAATATATGCCCATGTGGCTGAACATCACCCTTTGCAGGTGGGAGAGATGCTGCTCTCCTGCTAGGACCTTTTACAACTTGCTGTGTAGGACCAAAATGGCTGGATGAATGTTCTTTGGACTTCTCAGGATCTTGCCATGTAAACCTGGTCTAATCCTATGGAAAGTACTTCCCTAAGCATTTGCTCCCACCTCGGGAGAGAGTAGGTTAGCAGTGAGCACAGAGTTGGAGAACCCTACAAGGAAGAGATTGGAACACTGGGGCAGGGCGCCAGGCCTGGCTGCGTAGCAGCAGCTCCTAAGGTGCTGTCTTAGCCTACATCCTCCGATCAGTATTGGTGAGAAACTTCCCAGGTGTTTGTTGGAGAGCTAGGGCAGCCCTTGTTGCAAATCCAGGGACAATTCCCTCTATTACTTGTGCATAGCATGGCTTTCCAGACATTTGTTGATGAAATTTACAAGTAAATTTGCCCAAGCAAGAGGTCATCAGCCCAAGAGTTGTTGGCAACAGGGTGGACCTGGAACTCATGTCTGTCTCCTCCTGCCCAGTCGGGGCTCTTCACCTGGCTCTATGCCAAGGGTGTGGCCCCAGATGCACCATCTCCCCAGCTCTCAGGATCAGAGCCTCAGACTGTTGGAATTTTTTTCTCATAAGATTCACCTTTTGCTCTTTCACCACTCACCCTTTTTTCCTTTTTTTTTTTTTTTTTCAAATTTAAGGTCTACCTTAGAGGTCATATACGATGATGGAAAATCTAGCACCAACAACTTGACGACAAAGAAAGTAGACAAGCTAATTACTCACCGCTTCTTTGACAGTTTGCTCTTGCGTAATGACATCGCTTTACTCCTGCTCAAAAACCCATTTAACTTCAGTGTCATGGGATTGCCCATCTGCCTCACCGAGGTCAATGAGATACAGGAATGGAGAAAGTGCCACTTTACCAGTGAGTTACTGTAGCCCAACCCACTGGGGGGTAGCATCCTGTTTGATGTATGTAAGGAGAAACGAAAGCTGCAGACCCTGCTGGCCCTGGGAAGACTTCCTGGTGGATTTGGGGCCTTTAAGTTCTCATTTAAGGTTCTATGATGAACCTTCTCCTCAGTTCACATGGGAGCTGTCCTTCCTGGGCCTCCATGGCCTCCTGGAGCAAGTTTTATGTCTAGCTTGTAGGACATGAACCTTGAATAGGGCCTCAAGATGACCCAGGCAGAGCTTTTCAGAGTCAGAGGGGTGACTTGGAGAAATGTAGAGGGACCTATTGATGGGCAAAGGGGTGGCAAAATGGACTGGGAACCAGGAAATCTATACCCATGTCGTCCAGCACAGTTCTATTCCAACTGATGGTGTTGGTTCTGTGCCCTTGGGATAAGGGGCTCTGTTACTAAAATATTGAAAACCACAAGCTGAGGAGAAGGGCATAAACTGAATGTGAACTTGTCTTTATAGAGTCAACCTGCAAACTACTCCCACCACTTTTCCCAGCCACACAAGATGGTGACCTTCATCCTTCATCTTGGTACATGTGTCTTGCCCCATAATCAATAGAGCAGAAAAAAATGAATTCCAGTCAGTGCTCCTCTTCCCAGTGGTACCATAATGGCTGCATGGGATTCTCACATAGTCCCCAAGCTCAAAGCTATGTTAGAATTCCTGGTTGGGAATTGCCCTTAGAAGTTTATCATGAGCTTCAAAAAGGGCCACCTTCTTAATGTAGAACTCCTCATGCTTCATCCAGCACATATTCATTGATCCTCTTCTATGATTCAGGAAGTGTTCTAGATTCTAGGGATTCAGCAATACTGTACAAAGACAAAACTATCCTCATCCCTGGGGAGTGAGCATTTTAGGTATTGGGCTCAGCTCCTTAAGCCCATCTTTATGTATTGTGGGCCCCCGGACAGAAATTGTCACTGTGGGTTCTCTTTACATCCTTGTGGCTTTAAAAGAAACATGTTTTAGGACCCTCGATGGAGTCTGCAGCTTCTGCACGCAGGTTGAAGCCCAGTAGAGTCCAGTTCTGGGGACCTGTGGATTCAGAGAGGGTGGGCTTGAGAGTTTGCTGGCCATCCCTCCCACTCCACCTCACTCGGTCCACATGTGGGTTGTTCTCTGGACCATAGGGAAGTTCCCTTGTCATTGAGGTGAAAAGATACAATGTGGGTGGGTGCTTGACCTCCATTCATAGGGACCACTTTGAGCTCAGAGTCCTCTCCCCATCTGCTTCTTCTTTGGGTCAGTTTCTCATGGAGGTGTGCGTGAAAAGCTGCAGAAAGTCAACGTGGAGCTGGTTGAATGGAGTAGGTGCTCCGAAAATATGCCTATGGTCACCCGGGACATGCTGTGTACTAGGAGCGCTGAAGATTGGAAGGATGCCTGCCAGGTAATGGAGCTGGGGAGGGTCACAGGAAATGCTGTGAATATCATGTTTTCCATCACCATTTTTTACACCTGTTCGGTGCTCAATAGCACACAAACCGCTTTCACAAGTACATGAAAGGGTTGAGCACTGGCCCTACGAAGCAGGCCTATTTCAGATGGGGAGACTAAGAATCAGGGAAGCCAACAGTCCCGAGGAGGACACACAGCGAGGTAAATTAAAGACCCAGAATCCTAAGGAAGGCACGCTGACTCCTGGGGTTAGAGCCATCTTTGGGATTCCAGTAGAAATGGGGCTCCAATGCCAGCTGCCCAGCCTGCTAGTGCGCAGATTTGGATGCTCATGAATAAAAAGGTGGTGGGAGCTGCCCCTGAGTACTGGTTCTCCATGTATCTGGGCCCAGCTTAGTGCTGCACATGTGTCATTTCCTTCCATTCACACAGCAGTCCGTGCAGTTATTATCACCAGCATAAAAACCACGCTGAGGAAGATTTTCACATTCTCTCAGCTAAAGCTTGTCCCTGGGATTGGAACCAAGGTCTGTTTGGCTCCAGAAATTTAGGTTCTTTTTTTTAAAAAAAAATCTATTTTTATTGATTTCAGAGAGGAAGGGATAGGGAGAGAGAGACAGAAACATCAATGATGCGAGGGAATCATTGATTGGGTACCTCCTGCATGCCCACACTGGGGACCAAGCCTGCAACCTGAGCCTGTGCCCTTGACTGGAATCAAACCCAGGGCCCTTCAGTCCACAGGCCAAAGCTCTATTTGTTGAGCCAAACCAGGTAGGAACAGAAATTTAGATTCTGGACTGTGTTCTGCTGAAGATCTTTCATTGAGATCCTCCCTTCTCCAGAAAAGTGATTGCAATTCATTTTAAAGAAAGGTCATGGGATTTTCCCGTGACTTCAACAGATCTGGTAAAGGAGAGTTTGGTTCCAAGTAAGATGATGGGCACAGCATCTTCTTCATGAGAACCTTCTGGTGAAAAGAAATCAAAGCATGTCCTGTTTTTGTTTGTTAACAGTTTTGCATTAGAATTTTTGCATATTATTAAATGTTCAACTTTTTTGTGTCACTTAATATTTTCAAAGATAACTCATATGAACCGCCTGGTCCTATTTCTGTAAAATAATAATGACGTATGTACAGTTGCATGTATAACGATGTGGAAAGTTGACTCAGGCGTTTCCTCTGCGTGGCTAGAATCACAAATGTTACTTATTGCACTTATTTATTTGAATAGGTTGTAAAGAAAATTCAAGCAGTGAAGATAGCGCACAGTTTACCTCTTATATTCCCCAGAGAAACCATTGCTATAGAGTCCCATAGTCTACCCAAAACATTCTTCTTACACACAATCATGTGTCTATGTATAAATTTAATTATTTATATAATTATGGGTATTCTTCATGTTGTTTTTCCATATCTGAGTTTTCTCACCTCTTTTGATTGAAGAAACCTTATTCTTCAATAGAATTTAAGAAATGGTCCAAAAGGTTTAGGGCATGAAAAGTGGTGTAGGCATCAATTTTCACATCAATGATGTCTGTTTTGTTGATCTGTGCTTATTTGGCAATCTTTTTCAAGATGTTCTGTTCTTTATCTATTGTTGACTATTACAGATGTCCCCCATTCCCACTATTTGAACCACCTCCACCCATCCCCCCTCCCTCTGACCATCACCAAACTGTTATCTGTTTCCGTGGGATACACATATATGTTCTTTGGCTAATCTCTTCACCTTCTTTCATTCAGTGCCCCCCAAATCCTCCTCTCCTCTGACCTCTGTCAGTCTGTTCCATGCCTCTGGTTCTATTTTGTTTATCAGTTTATTTTTTTTTCATTATATTCCACATATAAGTGAGATTGTGTGGTATTTGTCTTTCTCTTACTTATTTTACTAAGCACAATAATCTCCAGGTCCATCCATGCTGTCACAAAAGGTAAGAGTTTCTCCTTTTTATAGCTTCGTAGTATTCCATTGTGTAAATGTACAACAGCTCTTTTATCCACTTATCTTCTGATGCACACTTGGGCTGTTTCCAGATCTTAGCTATTGTAAATAATGCTTTTATGAACATAGCGGTGCATATAGTATTTCAGACTGGTGTTTTGGGAGTCTTAGCATATATTCCCAGAAGTGGGATCACTGGGTCCAAAGGCAGTTCCAGTTTTAATTTTTTGAGCAAACTCCATACTGTTTTTCTCAGTGGCTGTACCAGTCTGCATTCCCACCAGCAATGCATGGGGTTCCCTTTTCTCCACATCCTCACCAGCACTTGTTTGCTGATTTATTGGTAATGGTCATTCTGCCAGATGTGAGATGATATTTTTTAAAGTGTAAATTGTTTAAAGTTTCATGTTTTAAACTATAACACTTAAGTGCATGGTTGGAATTACATATCTATATCTATATCTATATCTATATCTATATCTATATATCTGTTATAGTCAACCAATAATCTATTATGGGGCTCTTTTTGCTGTGGTGAACAATCCAGAAAGAGCGATATGGGTTGGTTGAAAGTGGCTTTGAAGTAAAAAGGCAGGGGGACTATTGGAAGAATTCCAGAAAAAAAAAAAAGCAAAAGTGCTTATAGGCAACATGAATTAGCAACTCACTTCTCTGTACATCAAAAAGAATGCACAGGACTGGCTGAGGATTGTGATGAATATTCCCTTTTTGACCATACTGTCACTCATCATCATTGTTTTTGACCAAATTGCTTGTCACTCTTTCTGACAGTCACAGATCTGGGAACATAGCCATGTAGTTGGAGAGTCTAATCAAAATTTAAAATATCTGCTCATCAAAAGATGCTCTAAGTGCTTCTTGCCTTGTACCAGGTGCCTACACAATAGGCTATAGAGCAGTAGTTCTCAACCTTCCTAATACCGCGACCCTTTAATACAGTTCTTCACGTTGTGGTGACCCCCAAATAAAATTATTTTCATTGCTACTTCATAACTGTAATTTTGCTACTGTTATGAATCGTGATGTAAATATCTGATATACAGGATGTATTTTCATTGTTACAAATTGAACATAATTAAAGCATAGTGATTAATCACAAAAACAATATGTAATTATATATGTGTTTTCTGATGGTCTTAGGCGACCCCTGTGAAAGGGTCGTTCCACAGGTTGAGAACCACTGCTATAGAGTAACTTGTTACTGTCCCTTCTATTCCCAAACAACTCCTAGGGTGACAGCGGGGGGGCTCTGGTTTGCCAGAAAAATAACAAAAGCCCATGGTACCAGCTGGGCATTGTCAGCTGGACTGTGAACTGTGGCGAGAAGAATGTGATTGGAGTGTACACGAAGGTGGCTAATTACCTGTTATGGATATTCGAGGAGACCACAACAGCAGGAAACTCCTTCATGCCTGATCCAGACTCTGGGTACAATTTGCTTCTATCACCATCGCCCATCTCATTACTCTATTTTGTGATGCTTCGATTAACCCTGTGACTAAACACTGTATTACCTCAAAACCAAGTGTCCTTCTCAGTTTGTGGAGTAAGGTTGAGGGCGCAGTGAAGGCTGTGAGGAGAGATTCGCATATGATTAGTTGTACCTGAAGTAATCATATACATAGAGGGGTGCTTAAAAAACCCAGGACCCACAACCACGCCTATTGTTCCCCTGGATCTTGGGGTAAGTTACCAATTTTAGCCTGAGTCCTCTCCACAGGCTTGGGTGGAGCATCCCTCCATGGGATCTCTGGAATAGAAAGCCTGTTCTTCCCTCTCTTACAAACAGGTATCCTTCCACAACTTATTTCATCTTCCAAAGGTGTTGGCAGCTCTCAGTTTTCTTTTGCTCCTGAAGTAAGAAACATTCCAACTCCTCTCCCATCATTTGTAGCTCATCCCTGAGACCTACAGACTTGGTTTCCAGAAAGATCCTTGTTCTTTGCCCTCCTTCGCTTCCATATCTACCATCTGGTTCAGAGTCTCCATAAATGCTGCTTTTGGCTCTTATAGATCATGGGCCATGGTGCTAAGATTCAGGACCAGGAAATCATTGAAGCAGAAAGGTCCTAGAGATACAATGGGAAAGCAACACATTGTGAATGGGTTATGGTAACCAAGGCACCTATGCTTGCAAGCGTCAGAAACGGAACCTGAAGCAAACAAGGAAATGAGTAATATACTGGGGTAGGTAGTACAGAATCAACGGAAGAGCAGCACAGACTTGGGAGGCTGTTCTAGCAAACAACTCTAAGTGGGACTTAATCTGGGGTGCATTTGGGCCATCAGGAAGAGTGGGTAGACTCTCTGGCCTTCATGCAATCAGCCATGAGCATAATTCTTCCAACCAGGCTAGACATGCTAAGTGGCATTCTTCTCTTCCGAGGCAACTCAGAACAGTTTTGAAGAGAGAGGGGAAAGCGGTAGAGTATTCAAAAAGATGTGTGTATTCCTTTGAATTTGCCTTTAGTGGAATTCATTGAACTGTGAACAAAGATGTAAAATGAAAAGGAAAATCCGACCTTTGTGCATATGCAATTTGAGAGGGGAGAAAAGAGGATGCCATTTGTCTTTCTCTGTCTGACTTATTTCACTTAGTATAATACCCTTTATGTCCATCCATGTTGTCACAAATGCAAGATTTCATTTTTTTCATGGCCAAATAATATTGCGTTGTATAAATGTACCACATCTCCTTTATCTACTCATCTAATGGGCACTTGGGTTGCTTTCATATCTTGGCTATTGTAAATTACATTGCAATAAACGTAGATATATTTTTGAATTAGTGGTTTTTACTCATTGAAATTATACCCAGAAGTGGAATTGCTGGGACATAAGGTAGTTCTATTTTTAACTTTTTGAGAAACTTCCATACTGTTTTCCGTGGTGGTTGCATCAATTTGCAATCCCACCACTAGGTGGGTACTAGAATTATCAAGGAGAATCACTTCATAAATTATGTAATATCTAACAAATATTGTACACCTGAAACTAATATGAAATAATATTAAATGTCAACTGTAATTGAAAAATTAAAAAAGAGAAGAGGAGGAAAAGACAGTTTATTTACATTGGCCTTCATCAGCTGTATCAGAACAGGACAGCTTGGCTGCCTCTGAATCTGGAGAGAGGGTGATTGGAGCAGCATTTAAGTGGGCAAGAATGGGAAGAATCAGTATACAGTTATGTTTTGCCAAACCTGCAAAGTTACCACAGGAATTTTGGCATATTGGTAGGCAAGGAAATATGTCCAGGAGCAGATGGGTTAGGATCCCAGAGAAGGTAGGTTTTAAAATTTCCTCTTTCCCAGCCAGTGTGATTCAGTGGTTGATCATCGACCTATTAACCAGGAGTTCATGGTTCAATTCCCGATTAGGGCACATGCCCAGGTTTCAGGCTCGTTCTCCAGTGTGGGGTGTGCAGGAGGCAGCTGATCAATGATTCTCTTTCATCATTGATGTTTCTCTCTCTCTCCCTCTTCCTTCCTCTCTGAAATCTATAAAAATATATTTTTAAAAATTTTCTCTTTTTGTGAAGACGCAGTGATGCAGCCCAGCCTTCCAGTTGAGAAGCAGAGGCTGGAAGAGACTGAGGCCCAGGTCTAGTGCCCTCACCTCAGGACAACAGGCTGACAGAGAAGAGGAAACAGGCAGGCCCCTCAGCCAGGCTCCTATGAAAAGAAGTCTGTGCAAAAAAGGGGCTGCTTTTTGTCAAACTATGATGTTTATCAATCCTGAAAGGAAGAAATTCGAGATCAGATTAGGGTTTTTCCCCTTCAAATTAAGGTATAATTTAAACAGAGAGAAATGCCTCGATCTTGAGTATATTATTTGATGAATTTTTAAAAAATGCTTATAGCCATGTAGACCCACACTCCTATCAAGATATCGAACACTTCCATCACCATGGAAAGACACTTTGAGTCCTTCCCCTACCAACTCCATCCAACCCACCAGAGTCAGACACCATTCTTGCTTTTTTCACAGGGTATTAGTTTTGCCTGTTATAGAACTTTCCATTAGTGGAGTAACAGTATGTACTTTCTCATGTCTGCTTCCCTTAGTTTAACATAATAGTTTTGAGGTTCATCTATGTTGTTGCATGTGTGTGTAGCTCTCTCCTTACTACTGCAGAGTGGTATTCCACATGCATCTTGATGAACGCCTGAACTGTTTCCAGTTTGGAGCTATTATTTAAAAAGGAAAATGACTATGAAGGGTCTTGTGACAAGTGTTTTTGAGTAGATGTTTCTATTTCTCTTGGGTAAATACCTAGAAGTAAAATTTGGGGATCATATGGAAGAAACTGACCATTAAATAGGGACACCCACATTGGAATGTTACTTGAACAAAATATAAAATGTGTTGTATTAAGCCTTTAAAATTTTGTGTTACAGCAAGTCGTGTTACCATATTTACCAAACTCAGTATACCTGACAACCTATCTAGCAGCTGTCATCTGAGAAGAGGGGCAGTGTTAGATGCTGAGGTTGTAATGGGCATCAGTGATTAATACAAAGGTAATCCTGAAAAACTAAAGTCATCCTGGAAAGTCAAAGGCCAGAGGTGTTGACTATTAGAAGTATGATAGACACAGCAATTGTGGTAAGTAACAGGACCAGGAAAATCATTGTAATAGTGTGGACAGCAGGGATCTTGGGCAGTGGTCACTAGTAATGGGGTCCCTAGCAAGGAAATAAAGCCCACTAAGGTCTTAATTGACATGTTTAAACCAAAAACAGATTACATGTGATGAGTAGAGGCCTCCTTGAGCACAAGTCTTGAACAAACACTTAAAAAAACAACACCCCAAGATCTTTAAGTAGCCGATAAACATATATAAAATGTTTTATACATATTAATTGTCTAGGAAATACAAGTGAAAGCCACAATGAAATAACTCTATTACTTTCCAGAAGGACTAACATTAAAAATATTGGTAATGCTGAGTGCTGACAGAATGTGACAACACAGGAACCCTCATAGGCTGCTGTTGAGAGGACAAATTAGTACAACCCCTTGGAAACAACTCTGGCTGTTCCTAAAGATGACGCTGGCATGAAGCTGCCTCTTCTGCCACAGGAAAGAAGGACTCTTCCATCCCCCTCTCCCCAGAAGATGCTGTATCTCTGCCTCCAGCCAAGTTTGAAACATCAGACTGTTCTTCTAAAAGGGTCCTTTTGCCCACTTCAAAGCTAAATTAGGAAGCATGACATGTTTTGGGCTGCCATAGATTTTCCACCTGAACACTGGCCTTGGCTCTGTCTTCTCCAGTGGGACCAAAACCATCTGTGAAGGGAGATTCCAATATGCAGGCTAAGATCCCCTTGACCCATTTTTGAAAATCTCAGTTGCTGTGGTTGGATAGTCACAAAGAAAATTTAAAGGTAGGCCCTCCTGCACAGTGTCAAGGATATAATCCTGCTTAATGACAGAGATAGAAGGAGGCAAACCCTATCCTCTGTACTTGCTGTCCATGTTTGTGCTTAACCAGGCCATGGGCACAACTGCAGTCAAGGTTAGTGCTAGTGCAGGGACTGCCAACCTTGAGCGAATCATCACTGTTGTCTGACCCCAACACACACATTGAGAAGGACAACTAGTCTTGAGACAACAGATAATGTAATCACTGGTGTAACAGAAGCAACACAAAATACCAGCATGATAGATGCAGATGGTGCTGGTACATGAGAGCAATTACAAAACATTGCGAAGAGAAATTAAAGACCTAAAGAAATGGAAACATATCATAGATTAGGAAACTCAAAATTATCTCAACAACAATTCTCCCTAAATTCATCTATAAATCCCTAAGCTGATCCTAAAATATATATGGAAATGCAAAGGACCTAGAATAGCAAAAATAATTTGAAATAGAAATATAAAGTTGGGGGACTGGCAGTACCCAATTTCAAAACTTACTATAAAACTACAGTGATCAAAAGAGGGTAGCATTGGCACAAGAATAGAAATATGGATCAATGGAACAGAATTGAGAGTTCTGAAATTTAGGGTCAATTTTTTATAAAGATGCTAAGATAATTCAACCAAGAAAAAGTTAACCTTTTTAACAAATGGCCTTCGGACAATTGAATAGCCATAAGTAAAAAACAAAATAGCCCTTTCTGGTATGGCTCAGTGGTTAGATCCAACAGGCCCACACACTGTAGGATCATGGGTTTGATTCAAGCACATGTGCCTGGGTTGCAGGTCCAATCCCTGGCCCCAGTCAAAGGAGGCAACCCATGGATATGTCTCTCCCTCATCTTTTTATCTTCTCTCTCTTCTCTCTCTCTCTCTCTCTCTCCCTCTCTCTCTCACTCTCTTTCTCCCTCTCTTTCTCCTTCACCTCTGTCCCTCCTTCCCTTCCATTCTCTCCAAAAATCAATGGAAAAGGATTAACAAAACAAAACAAAAATATTAACATAGACCCTCGACTCACACTATGCACAAAAATGAACTCAAAATGATCCATAGACCTAAATTTTAGAGCTAAACCTACAAAATATCCTAAAGAAACATAGAAAAAAAGTCTTCATGACCTTCAGTTAGGCAAAAGTTTTTAGATACAATACCAAAAGTATAATCCATTCAAATTGATAAACTGAATCAGGGCAAAAGAGGAGGAGTGCCATTTAAATCGTTTCCAAAAGCAGGGCTCCCATGCTGCCTTACCAGGGGAGGAAAATAAGATTTTATCAGATCAAAGAGCTGCCTTACAAGATCTCCAAAAAGAGAGATTCTGCATAAAAATGTCAACATCACAGCATCTAATCAGGACGAGAATGATCTATGGCATAAGGAGACGGGTCCCCCAGGTCACCTGGAAGTTCCATCAGGGCCAAGCTTTTATTCCTGCTTTGTCTTCCACAAAAAAGAAAGACTTGGTAAAGCTCAGAAGGAGCCACTCCAAGGGCCAGCCCTCTACATATCCCAAGTACAAGAGCAGAAGGAGCTCTCACCTCAGGTGGAGCGGATGGTCCTGTGTAAGAAGCAGCATTTCCAATGTAGTGAGTGGGAGAAGAGCTACCGCATGAAGTGCAGCTGATTGTGCACCAGGTCATTCACACGGGGCAGCGGCCCTTCTGGTGCCCCGAATGTGAGAGGACCTTCTGGTGTAAAGCCACTTTGAAGAAGCATCAGTGTTTGCACAAAGGTCAGAGACCATTTTCCTGCCAGGAGTGTGGCAAGGGTCTCACCCAGCAGTCCAAGCTCACTGAGCACGTCAGGGTGCACACTGGGGAGAAGGCTTTCCAGTGTCCACAGTGTGACCGAAGCTTCCGCCTGCAGAGAAGTTTGAAGGCCCGCCTTCGCCTGCACAGTGGGGAGAAGGCCTTCCATTGTCCGGAGTGCGGCCGGAGCTTTTCCCGGAAGGAAGGCAGCTGTGAAGGCCCACCAGGTATTTACACAGTGGGGAGAAGCTGATTTCCTGAGATCAGTGTGATAGGAAATTCCCCCACGGGGCTAGACTCACTGAGCATGTCAGAGTTCATACTGGAGAGAGCCCTTTGAGTGTCCTCAGTGTAAGAAAGCGTCCCACCTAAAGAGAAGCCTAAAAGCCCATCTGTCAGCACAGCGGGGAGAAGCTCTTCCCGTGTCCAGAGTGTGGGAGGACCTTCTCCTGGAAGAACGCCATGAAGGCCCATCAGCGTCTCCACAGCGAGGAGAAGCCATTCTCCTGTGCACAGTGTGGCAAGAGGTTTACCTGGCCCTCCAAGCTCACTCGCCTTAGCCGAGTCCACAGCAAGCAAAAGGAATTCTCTTGTGCCGAGTGCAAAAAGACCTTTCCTCGGCAGTCAAGGCCCACGGAGCACCTCAGGGTCCACACCAAGGAAAAGCCATTCTTCCGTGCTGAGTGCAGCCAGAGCTTCCGCAGATGCTCACACCTCACTGAGCACAGGTGGCTTCTCAGTGAGGAGGATCCTTTCCAGTGTCCCGAATGTGGCAAGAGCTTTTCCTAGAAGGCCTCCATGAAGTTCCACCAGCGGATGCACAGGGGCAAGAAGGCCTTCCCCTGTAGCGAGTGCAGTAAGGCCTTTACTCAGCAGTCTCAGCTCACTGAGCACGCGAGAATCCACCTGGGGGAAGCCCTTCCAGCGTCCCGAGTGCAATAAGAGTTTCCGTCTCAAAGGACATTTGAAAAGTCACCTGCTCCAACACAGTGGCCAAACCCCATTCTCTTGTGTTAAGTGTAGCAAGAGTTTCACTCGGCTGCAGTACAGGCTGACAGACCACATTCGAGTTCACTGTGGTCCAGCGTGTGACAAGAGCTACTGCGTTCTGGGGAGTTTGAAGGTCCATTTATAAATGCAAAGAGGACAGAAGCCCTTCAGGTGTCCCGAATGCGGCAAAGGCTTCCTCCAGAAGAGAAGTTTGAAGACCCATCTGCACCATCACAGAGGGGAGAGGCCTTTTGCTTGTGATGAGTGTGGAAGGAGCTTCACATACCTGGGGGCACTCAACACCCATATTGCTCCATTGCGTGCCAGGGAAAAGGCCATCAGTCTCTAGGTCAAGCCACACAATGAGCTCTGTTGGCTCGCTCTGGCTGAGTCAGGATAAAGAATTCACAGAACACTGGCTTCAGACACATGGGCCAGATGCATAGGAGACCGGGTGTGACGCCTCCTTGACAATGGTTCCAAGTAATTTAGGCATAAGATAGTCAGGCATCTCCCCTCTGTAATCCTCACAGGCAAAGCCTGCCAATCATGGAAGGAACATTTTATTCTGTTCTGTTATTTTATCCACTGTTGTGTCATCCAAAAGCATGATAATGCCTTCATTCAATTCTGAACCCACAGTCTCGGTGAAGAAATGTTACAGATGGAATTGTTTTCCCCCAAATGCCTCAGTGTGCTTTCCATTACTGGGCTGCCTTATTTAATTAAGGTTTTCCATCTTCTCACATAGTGAGTTTCATTTTCTCTCAAATGGTGAGAGGACATCTGTGTCTAGTGGGAATTTCTCTATATTGCTCAAAATAAATGTCATTTACCATCTCATTTGTTTAAAAAAATCAAAACTCTTTTGCTTCAAAAGTCACCACCAATAAAATGACAAGTCAAGCCAAAGACTGATATAAAATTTTGTAAATCCTGTATCGAATAAAAGACTGGTATGCAGAATATACAAAGCACTCTTCAACTCAATAATAAGAAGGCAAACAACCCAACTTGAAGAAAAAAATGGACAAATTAATTAAGTAGACATTAGAGAAGATAAATGAATGGCTAATAAGCATATGAAAATATACTCAACATCATTTGTTATTAGAGAAGTGTAAATTAAATTCACAATGAGATATCACTATACACCTACAAGAAGACATATAATTAAAAAAGACAACAACAAATATTGGCAAGGATGTGTAAGTACTGAAACCCTCCTACTTTGCTGGTGGTAATACAAGATAACAATTTGGTATTTCTTAAAATGTTAAAAATGTATCACTCAACACAGCAATTCTACTCCTAAGAATCTATCCAACATGTATGTGAGTGTTCTTAGCACCACCATTCAGTAGAGCCCCAATAAAAGATAACCAGGATTTTGATTAACTGGTGGTACATGGATAAACAAATGTGGTATATCCATACACTGGAATACTATATAGCAACAATGGGATGGACCTCTGATATGTTATACAACGTAGATGAATGTCAAAACCATGATGCCAAGTGAAAGAAGCCAGATACATAATACTGCCTACTGTACAAGTCAATGTACACGAAATAGTCAGAAAAGGAATATTAATGGAGACAGAAATCAGAGGCTGAGGTGGGAGTGGTGATTAACTAACTGCAAAGGAGCATAGAGAAACTTTCTGGGATGATGGAAAGGTTCCCAAACTGGATCATAGTGATGGATGCACAACTATAAACTTACTAAAATAAAAAAGATCGTTGTACACTTACAGTGAGTAAATATTATGATATGTAAATCATACCTTAATAAAGTTGTTTAAAATTTTATTGATTTATTGTTTGATTTCAGAGAGGAAGGGGGAGGAAGAGATAGAAACATCAATAATGAGAGAGAATCATTGATCCACTGCCTCCTGCACACCCCACATTGGGGGTAGAGCCCGCAACATGGGCATATTTTAGGTCTGGGAATGGAACTGTGACCTCCTGGTTCATAGGTCAACTCTCAACCACTGAGCAACACCAGCCTGGCTGTTGAAAGAATTTAAAGCCAAAATTCTTACAAAGAGGTAACAATTCAGACATTGCTATACACATTTAATGATGAACTTTTGATGGAAATTAAATTAACTTCGTGCTATCCTACAAAATTTGAGAGCTGTGTTTGTTGTCATTCTTAGGGACTTTTCAGGGAGCCCAACTATTGGGGGGTTTTAAGCAGCAAATGAGATCAGGAATCTTCCAGGATCATGGGTCAAGGAAGAGTCACAGAGCTTCCTAGTACCCATGGGGGGGCGGGGCGGGTGAGATAAAATGCTTCTTCCTGATCGATTCCAGGCACCTCTAGAATTAGATAATTTCAGAGCACAGGTTTTTCCCAAATGACCATCTAGCTAGAACAAGGGATGGATCCGAGCAGATGGTTTGAGCTCGGGAGGTCTCATATCGGCTTTTGAATCCAGTTGGCTTCCTCCAGTAGTGCTGTTTCAGAAACTTCTACTCCCTGAAGTTTTCACTGTTGGTTGCTGAATACTTGTTGAAGAAATACTTTCAGAAATGAATGAAGGAAGTAAAACTCAAGTCTGCAGAAGCCAGTGTGGTTTCTGAGCATGGAAAATTATCTGTTATGTTAAGCCAGCGGTTCTCAACCTGTGGGTCTCGATCCCTTTGGGGGTTGAACGACCCTTTCACAGAGGTCGCCTAAGACCATCAGAAAACACATATATAATTACATATTGTTTTTGTGATTAATCACTATGCTTTAATTATGTTCAATTTGTAACAATGAAAATACATCCTGCATATCAGATATTTACATTATGATTCATAACAGCAAAATTACAGTTATGAAGTAGCAACGAAAATAATTTTATGATTGGGGGTCACCACAACATGAGGAACTGTATTAAAGGGTCGTGGCATTAGGTAGGTTGAGAACCACTGTGTTAAGCGAAATAAGCCAGTCAGAGAAAGATAAATATCACATGATCTCACTCATTTATGGAATATAATGAACATAAACTGATGAACAAAAACAGATCCAGAGACAGAGAAACATCGATCAGACCGTCAAACCTTAGAGGGAAGGTAGGGGAGGGTGGGGGTAAGGGGGAGAGATCAACCAAAGGACGTGTGGGCATGCAGATAAGCCTAACCAATGGACACAGACACCAGGGGGTAAGGGCATGAGTGTGGGGGGGGAGATGGGGGAGTAATGGGGGGATAAGGACACATATGTAATACCTTAATCAATAAAGAAATTTAAAAAAAAGAAAGAAAATTACCTGTTCTCGCCTTGCTCCCAGGAAACTTGATGCAGTTGGGAAAAGCGTGTTCTGGTTCTGGCCATGTCACTTGTAGGGCATGTGACTTTGGGCCAGGTATTTAAATTCTCTAAATCTTAGCTTCCTGGCGTTTGTTGTTGTTGTTTTTTTGCTAACTTAACCAAGTTTTTAATCTTTTCATTTGTTCTGTCCACCTTCCCTCCATTCTATTTAACATATTTATTATGGTTCATCTAAAGCTCCATATCTGGTGCCACCAATGTCTGATTCCTGAGTGATTCTGTCTCTATTCATGCCTTTCAGTCTGCTTTGAGTGGGGTACAGCTTCACCAGCCATCTTTAGGACAGTGTTTCCATAATTTCTTTCCTATTATTTTACATTCTACCTTCTGTGTTCTTATATTTAACACATCTTACTGGTACATAGTTGGTTTTCTTTTTCAACTATACTTGGCAATGCTAATGTCTAGACTCTAGACCAGGGGTGGGCAAACTTTTTGACTCGAGGGCCACAATGGGTTCTTAAACTGGACCGGAGGGCCGGAACAAAAGCATGGATGGAGTGTTTGTGTGAACTAATATAAATTCAAAGTAAACATCATTACATAAAAGGGTACGGTCTTTTTTTTTTTTTAGTTTTATTCATTTCAAATGGGCCGGATCCGGCCCGCGGGCCGTAGTTTGCCCACGGCTGCTCTAGACTATGAAGTACATGTTCTTGTTTCTTTGTAAGGTTAATAATTCTAATTTTTTAATTTGAATTAAATGTAATTCAAATACTCGACATTGTGCATTTAGAAAAAGGAAAGGGAAAGAGGTTCCATCCACAGACTGTTGCTTCCACGTGAGAAGAGTCCCCTGGCCTCTGTTGGCTGATAAATTAAAGGGCTGATCACCTCCATTCAGTCAGGGGTCAGCTGGGTCCTGGCTGCCTTTGCAGTCAGACCTCAGACAGGCTCAGTCTTTCTCTCTCTGATCCTTATTTCCCAGGCATGGCCTTTGCTGTCCTGATTGAGAGCCTGGCCGGTCTCAAACTCCTTCAGCCTTGAAAGTCCACAGGAGACCTGGGATGCCCCATCTACATCTCCAGCTTCTCACCTCAGGAGCTTCAACCTGGCTCCTGTCTTGGGGAGGACAGGAGTGATGATCTTGAGGCAGGTTCCTTCCTGTGGTGGGTCTTTCTTCCCTAAGCATTGGAGACAGCACGGCAACTCCTGTCCTTTAAGTTCATGTTAGCCTAGCTTCTTGCCAGTCATTCATTCAGCTTGAAATTGTGCACTTGGGGCTTCTCAAGTTTCCCATTTCATCCAGATCCTGCCACACCTGAGAGCTTTACTGGTTTCTCTCAATTCCTATGAATGGCCTCTTTCTGAACCAAGTCTGAGCCTCAGCCTGTACTCACAATTGGCAAATGTCCCCAGGGGAGAGGAGGGACAAAAACCTGTGGGCAACTTGACAATATCACCTCATTTTGTAACAGTGTTGGTTCTCTGAAATATGTAGTCCCTGTAGTTCTCACTGCTCTCATAGCTTTCCTATGCTGTGATTCCAAAAAAAAATTAATAAATAAATTACTCAGGTTTTTCTGTTGATACAGTGTGAGTACTGGTCTACCATAACTTACAGCATACTACCCAGAAATGAAAATGGAGAAATTAGTTTTTAATCCTTTGGAAAGCAAAATTCTCTGTCAATATCCCCCTTCCCAAGTT
The DNA here is from genome assembly GCF_028538775.1 of Myotis yumanensis. Lineage (NCBI taxonomy): Eukaryota > Metazoa > Chordata > Mammalia > Chiroptera > Vespertilionidae > Myotis > Myotis yumanensis. Next base: position 73,355,615 of record NW_027223756.1, read on the forward strand.
CACAGTATCCATCAGGATTTTTGCTTCAACACAGCTGATGGCCATCTTCAATACAATGTTTTTTTTTCTCTGAAATATTAGTCATAGCATGTCATTGCTATCCTCTTAAAGGGCATCTGGAGGAAAAGAAGAAATCTGAACCTAAAGTCTTAACAAAGGTTAGCAAGGAAGGAGAGAGATACTCATAGGTAATAAAAATTTCAAATGATGTAGCAAAGAGTGGGTTGGAGTAAGAATTATCAGGTTGTGGTTTAACACTAGATTCTGCCCCATACTGGGTTACATTGGGCAAGCCATTTCTTTCTCTCGGTCTCAGTCTCCTGGCATTTGAATTAAGGTTTGTTTGGCACTAAAACCTTACTCACTATTCCAATGCTGTCACCTGGTGCATAGGGGAGCCCTGATTTAGCTCTTGTCTGTCTGTTTGAAACAGCCCCCAATGCAATAGAAGTACTAGAAGGGCAGTGTGGTTTTCTGGCTTCTGTGGAAAACAGATAAATGACCTCTGAAATAATTTCATCAGAGCTAGAGTGGAATGAGAGGGCTCAGGATTAGGGAGACGCCAAATGTGAAGACATAAAGCTCTACCTTACTCTGTCATTCCAGCCAAGAGGGCTGAAATCTGCAAGTCCAGGGTCCTGGAGCTGAACAGAGGGTTCCCCAAGCCCCCATGGTCCTGGGGAACAGGGGCCAGCCTGAGATGCCAGGGAACTGGAGGGGGTGTGAGGATAAGGCACGACTTAGCTGGAGGGCCTGTATCAATTCATCACCACTTCAGCCCTACTTGACCTACTTCAGACACTGTCAGCCTGGTGGCATCTGCTGCAAGAGAAAGGAGCCTAGCACATAAACACAAATCGGGAGGAGCAGAGCTATTTGGGGCAGGAGACATTAGGAAATAGAAAGTTCTCCCTAAGGAGTGTAGCCTGCTTCTTTTTCCACTTCTGTATTTGAGCTCTGCCCTGATTCTTTCTTGTTCCCAGCCAGGTAGGGTATTGAGCACAGGATGACAGAGACTCTGCTCCCGTTTCATTAATTCCACGTGGGACAGAGTGGGTAAGGCAGGTCCTGTGCTTGTGCCTTCACACAGGAATTAATTAGACTCTGATTGATTCAGTTTAGAGTGAAGAACTGATGTCTTCTAAGAATATTAAGATCTAATCTCAATATTGACCTTGTCCCTTAATTCCATTTTTCCCCCCGAGCACTCACGTGGAATTCTGAATCCCCACTCACCCTTTGAGGAAAACAGAGGAGACTGATGGTCCTGAAATCAGGCAGGCTTGTGATGATGAACAAGGAATCTGATCAAGGCTGAAACAGGTGGAACCAAACCAGCGAGTTCCCTAAAAGGGGTTAAAAATGACATTAAGAACTCAGTCAGTCTAGCCGAAACCGGTTTGGCTCAGTGGATAGAGCGTCGGCCTGTGGACTGAAAGGTCCCAGGTTCGATTCCGGTCAAGGGCATGTACCTGGGTTGCGGGCACATCCCCAGGAGGAGATGTGCAGGAGGCAGCTGATCGATGTTCCTCTTTCATCGATGTTTCTAACTCTCTATCCCTCTCCCTTCCTCTCTGTAAAAAATCAATAAAATATATTTATAAAAAAAAAAGAACTCAGTCAGTCTAAGTATGTCTTGAGAAAATTGTCTTTGCACGTTAACAAATTCTGAGGACTAAGGACTTGCTTCCCAAGTGTGATATCATGTTGTCCCCCTAACAACCAAACCGGGGAGGTAGGCATGCAATTCTGTGTGCCACCTGCTAGTGTCGCTACTCTACATTGGGCTGGTCCTCCTATCCTCTCTCAGGATTGTAATGACTGACATTGGGGAAACCTTACTTCCCGAATTCTTTCTGTAGGAGTTAAGTCCCTTCAAATTAAGGTCCCTGATATCTTTGAGGCCTCGGTGTCTTCCTCTGTAAAAGTTGGATTAAGTGGCTCCAAGGGCCTCTCCCACTTCTATTCTTGGTGACTGTAGGCCCACCCACCTCTCTGTAATCTTGGTTTCCAGTACTTAGAGCAGTGATGGCGAACCTTTTGAGCTCGGCGTGTCAGCATTTTGAAAAACCCTAACTTAACTCTGGTGCCATGTCATATATAGAAATTTTTTTTATATTTGCAACCATAGTAAAACAAAGACTTATATTTTTGATATTTTTTATATATTTAAAAGCCATTTAACAAAGAAAAATCAACCAAAAAATGAGTTCGCGTGTCACCTCTGACACGCGTGTCATAGGTTCGCCATCACTGACTTAGAGCTTTCTTGTTCTTCAATAACAATGTTTGCAGAAAATGTTGTCCTTTACACCTTTTAACTCTTTTTTAGAAACAAGTAAACTCGGACTAAGAAAATTAAGGGAACTTGCCCTGGGCTGGCTTACTTTAATGGTCCTGCTACCCACACCACAGCCTCTCACTGCCTGTCTCCCTCTCTCCACTCCATCCTGGACCAAACCCAGGGCTCAAGCTTTGCTCTCTGCTCGTTTCCCAGGAAACCAGCTCCATCGGGGAGCTCACCAAATGACAGGGTTTCAATCACTACCTGTTGAGAGATAATCTCCAGCCCCAGCTCTTAGCCAAGATGTTCTCTCTTGCTGGCATGCAAAGCTACTGCTGATACTGTGGGCCCTGCTCACTTTTGCCTTCCTAGGCCCATGCGAATCCAGCATGACCTCATTTTGATGTGGTGACATCTGCAAGGACTCTATTTACAAATAAGGTCACACTCACAGATATCAGGGATTAGGACTTAGGCATTTCATTTTGTAGGAACACAATTTTACACACTATAATAATCAACTTACTTAAAACTGGCAACTAAGAAAAATCTTAAAACCACACAAATAAGTGAAAATATTATGTTCAGGGGATGACAGATTTTTCGTTGGAAATAACACAAACCATAAAAGGACAATAAAGCAACATCTTTATATATTACTTGAGGGAAAGGTATCAATCTAGCATTTTACATACAATAAAATATGTTGCATGAACCAAGATGGCATGAAGACGTTCTCAGACATACAAAAGCTGCACGAATTCATCACTAGCAGAAATGCACTACAAGAAATGCTAATGGAAGTCATTCAAGCAGAAGTAAGATAATACAGATGGAAATGTGAATCAACAAAAGGAATGAAGGACACTAGAAATGGTAACTATGTGGGTAAATAGAAAATATTTTTCTTATTATTTTAATAAGAAATAACTGAATGTTTAAAACAAAAAATAATAATGCATTGGGGAGTTTATAACATGCATAGAATAAAATGTATGATAATAGCATGCTGACCTTAAGTAGAGATATAGAAATATATTGTTTGAAGGTACCTATAGTATGTAGTAGCAATGAAATAGATGGTGATAAATTAAAGATGTTTGCTATAAACCTTAAAGTAACACTAAGATAATACCACACAGATATATAACTAATTAATAAGCCAACAAAGGAGATAAAATGGAACAAAAAATATTCAATATCCCAAAAGAAAAGTATGAAAAATGAAAAGAACAAAACACTGGTAGGACAAATAGAAAACAAATAAATATATAGAGGATTTAAATCTACCCATATAAATCATCACATCAAATTTAAAGCCCAATTAAAGTCAGAGATAGTCATATTAGCTTAAAAAGCACAACTCAACTATATGCTGCATACCAATTCACTTTAAGTATAAGGATACAAATTACTGAGAGGGAAATGATGTAAATTATATATACTATGAACATGAATCTGAAGAGAACTGGAGTGACTATATTCATCTAAGACAGAGTGGATTTCAGAACAAAGACTATTACTAAGGACAAATGAATAATTACAGCTGGATATTTCAACACTGCTCTCTCAGTAACTGGTGGAAAAAGTAGATGGAATATCAGTAAAAATATAGAAGACTTAAACAGCATAATTAACCAACTTGAATAACTGTCAATTATAGAACACCCCAACAACAGCAAAATACACATTCTTCTCAAGTGCACTTAACACATTTACAATGGATCATATTCTAAGCTGCAAAATTAGTCTCAATAATTTCAAAAGTATTCAAGATACATAAATTATGATCTTTACAACAATGAAATTAGAAACTGATAACAGACAGATCTCTGGAAAATCTCCAAATAGTTGGAAACTAAGCGACACACTTATAAATAACCCATATGTCAAAGAAAAAAATAAAAAATTTAAGAGAATTTTGAACTAAGTGAAACATGAAAACACAGTATATCAAAACTTGTGAGGTCCCTCAAAGGTAGTAGGAGGAAATTTTAGCACTAAATACCTATATGAGGAAAGAAAAATGGTCTCAAACCAATGATCTTATCTTCCAACTAGGGGCCACTAAAATGGAGAGAAAAGCAAAGCTAAAACAAGCCAAATAAAGAAAAGAATGATAGAGTAGAAATCAATTGGATAGGAAATATTGCAGAGAAAATTCAATGAAATCAAAAGGTGGTTCACTCAGAAGATCAAGAAAATCGATAAACTAGTAGAAAGAATGACTAGAAAAAAAAAGAAGAAACAAATTACTGATATCAAGAATGAGAGAAGTAAAATCACTAGAGATTCTATGGGTATTGAGAAGAGAGGGATTATTATGTCAATGAATTTGACAACTTAGATAAAATAGACAAATGTCATATGAAACAAAAGCTAGCAAAGTTCATTCAGGAATAAGTAGATAATCTTAATAGCCCTATGTCTGTTAAACAAACTGAATTTGCAATTAAAGACCCTTTCACACAAAAACTGAAAACGTAGTTTCACAAGCAAATTCTATGAAATATTTCAAGAAAAACTCACACCAATTCTAATTTTTCTAGAAAATTGAAGAGGGACTGCCTTCCAAATATTCTATGAGGCCAGCATTACCTTGATAGTATAAATCATACAAGATATTACAAGAAAACTCAGGCCAATATCCCTCATAAATACAAAAGCAAAAATTATTAAGAAAATTTTAGCAGGTCAAATCCAACATTATATAAAAGGGGTAGTACATTATGATCAAATAGATTTATCCCAGGAATACAAGGTTGATTTAATAGGTCAAAAATCAATGTAATTCACCATATTCACAGACTCATAAAGATCATCCATATCATCATCTCCTAGTTTTAAAATATCATTGGCAAAATCCAACATCCATTCCAGATTTTTTCTAAAAAAACACAACTTTCCACTAACCAGGAATAGGAGACTTGACAAAGGATTTGTATGAAATAGCTACAACTAACACCAAATGCTTTCCCAAGTCAAGGATGTCTGCTCTTACTGCTTGAATTCAACACCCTCCTGGAGATCAAGTTCTACATAAGGAAAGGTGGGGAGGGAAGGCACACAGACTAGAAACAAAGAAGTATAATTGTCTCTATTTTCAGATGGCATGATCATCTACGTAGGAAATCCCATATAAACTACTAAAAAGAGACTAGAATTAACGAGTTTTCAAAGGTGGTATCATCAATGTGCAAAAATTGACTGTATTTGTACAAATTGGCAGTGAATGATTGGAAAGTGAAATTTAAAAAACAATATTATAACAACTCCATAAAAATATGAAATATTTGGGAATAAATCTAAAAAATATGAGAAAGACCTATACACAGAAAACTATAAAACATTATCCAGAGAAATAAAAATCAATCAATCAATAAACTGAGAACTATATTGTGTTCATGGATTGCAAGACAATATTTTTAAGCTGTAAATTCTCCCCATTAATTTTCTGATTAAATGTAATCTCAATTGAAATCCCAGCAGACTGCCTTTTTATAGAAATTGACAAGCTGATTCTAAAATTCATATGGAAATGAAAGGACCTAAGATTACCAAGAGCAACATTAAAAGAGAACAAAGTTGAAGAACTTACACTATCTGATTTTGCTAAATGTTATAAAGTGGTTAATAAGCTACAGAGGGAAGATATAAACTATTGAAGCCTACATTTCCAAAGAGATATTTAAAAACAATTGTATTCCTCCCAACCAATGTTGTACGTAGATCAGATCCTTCCCATGGCCCCTCCCAGAAGCCCATGCAGTCCTGTTCCCAGGGCTGCTCACAGATCACTGTTATGGAGCCATGTGGCCCTTACGAAGGCTGCTGGGAAAATGCAATTCCTGTGCGATAGTTTTACATGAACTTGGCCAGGCCAGGAAACAACAGGTTTTGATTCCTCATTGCCTTTTCCCCCTCCTTGAAATAAAGAACAAACTCAAACTTTAGAGACATATAGGAAATATTCATGCTGAATGATGAAAAAGAACAATTTAAGTAGTTAAGATTTAACTTCTCTAGAGTTAAATCTAGAGAAGGTTTTGAACTTTTTCACTGATTTTCACAGGCCACACTCCCTGATTTTAAGACTTATCCAGAAGTCAACATAACTGGGCAGTAAATTTAAACCACATTATCCCAAGATAAGTGCATCCATATATTTTTAAAGGGCTATTTTTTCATCATTGTATTTAAAAATCAATGTATTAATTGAGTACAAATTTTGAGATAGGTGAACTGTTAGGATTAATTTGCCAAACAGAGTAAAAATGTCTATTGTAAGATATTAATTATGCATTAAACTAATTCAGTGACTGATGCATATCAGGCAGACAATAAGTGTTTGATCAATGAGTGAAAAATATATATCTAGTAATCTATAGTAATCAAGACAGTGTAGTATTGGCATAAAGATAGACAAGTAGATTAATAGAACAAAATAGGCAGCCCAGAAATAGACCCATATATATATGAACAATTGGTTTTTGAGTAAGAGTAGTCTTCTCAAAAAATGGTGCTAGAACAACGGAATATTCACATGCAAAAAAACAACTTCAACTTCAATTCATACTTTATGCCACATATAAAAATCAAATAGACTATAGGACAAAATGTAAAACCTTTAACTATGAAACTTCTAATCTTAGGCAAAGGTATCTTAGATATGAAAACAAAGGCACAATCCATAGAGGAAAAACTTGAAGAATTTGGCTTCATCATAATTAAGAATTTCTGTCTCTTAAGAGAATAAAAGGACAAACTACAAACTTGGCAAAACAGACATCTGATATAGTACTTGTATCTACAATATATAAAGGAGTCTCAAAACTAAATATTCATATAACAACCTAACAAAAAGTGGGCAAAAGATTTAAAGAGACATGTCACCAAAAAAGATATGCAGATGGCTAATAAAAACATGAAAAGGTCCTCAACATCATTTATCATTAGGGAGATGCAAATTAAAACCACAGTGAGATACCACTCTACACCTATAGAAATGTCTAAAATAAAAAAAAGACCGGCCATGCCGAGTATTGGTAAGGATGTGGAGGAACTTGAAATTTTATATGCTGCTGCTGCTCATCATGGAAAATGTTACCACCACTTTGGAAAAGAGTCTGTCTGATTATTAAAACATTAGACATGCACCTATCAGATTATCTAGCCATTTCATGCTTAGATATTTTGCCGGGGTCCAGCCCCAGTGGTCCAGGGGTTCCCAAAGGTGTGGAAGGAGTCAGCGAAGAATGTTTTACACGGAGACAGTGTTCAGAACTCTCTAGCTCTCTTTAGTCTCCGTGGATCTTCCTGTGCCTGGCTGAGGCCACAGAGAAAGATCCTGAGGCAAGCTGAGCCTTTATTTTTATAGTCAGAGGTAAACAAGGTAGTGGTTACCAAACTTACACTGTTCTTGTGAGTTTCACTTGTTTACACTGTTCTTGTTAGTTTCACTTGTTTTTGTTCTTGTTGCACTTCCCTCAGCCCATTAGCTTCCCAGGTAAGATCTAAGAAGCATTCAAGCCTAATTTTGCTAAGAGGACTGTGCCCTCTAAGCTGGGACTTGTTTGTGACTTTGCCAACAGGTCAGTCCCAGGCTTAATCCTATATTGTCCCCCCACAATATTTATGCAGAGAAAAGAAGACATATGTCCCTACAAAGATTTGTACATGAGTTCGATTCCGGTCAGGGGCACATACCTTGGTTGCGGGCACATCTCCAGTGGGGGGTGTGCAGGAGGCAGCTGATCGATGTTTCTTCTCATTGATTTTTCTGACTCTCTATCTCTCTCCCTCCTCTCTGTAAAAAATCAATAAAATATATTTGAAAGAAAAAGAAGTGACATGTCTCTCTGAGTGAGCTGCCCAGTGTAATATTTTGCATAATGAACTTCAAGAAGATATTGAGGACATGCTAATGAAGCCCACACATGACACAAAACTGGGAGAGGAAAACAGTATTTAAGGGTATAAGAATATGAATGGAAAGCTCTGTCTTGATGGTAGTTCATATGAAAAGTGCTTAGGCTTTCATTAGTCCTATGGGCCAGCAAGATGACTTGACTTCATTAGTAAAAGGAAATCATAAAATCAAAGGATATACAAGTCCCATCAAACTCCCTTCTTACTCTAGTGCTACCCAGTAGAACTTTCCGTGGTAATGCAAATGTTCTAATCTGTGGTAATGGAAATGTGCTAAATCTGCAAATCCAATATGGTATAGCCACAAGTGGCTAGTGGCTATATCCTGAGTACTTGAAATTAGTGCAACTGAGGAATTGGATTTAATAATTTAAATTTAAATAGCCACTTGTGGTCAGTGGCTACATGTTGGACAACACAATCTTAGACAAAGTACCTTCATTTTGGGGCAAGAGCATCTAGCAGTGCTGGCCAACAGGTGTGAATCAGGATTTTTTTATTTTTATTTTTTATTTTTTTAAAATATATTTTATTGATTTTTTTACAGAGAGGAAGGGAGAGGGATAGAGAGTGAGAAACATCGATGAGAAAGAAACATCAATCAGCTGCTTCCTGCACACCTCCTACTGGGGATGTGCCTGCAACCAAGGTACGTGCCCTTGACCGGAATTGAACCCTGGACCCTTCAGTCCGCAGGCCGACGCTCTATCCACTGAGCCAAACCGGTTAGGGCTGAATCAGGATTTTAGAAGAAATCTATAAAGCATTTTTTTTTGCCTAGAAAATATTATTTGGGGAGAGTGTGTTCTTCAAATATCCTCAAGTATCCGTCTCCTAATGAAGGGGGTCAGGCTTCTCTGGGGGCCCCAGAGGCCAGGACCAAGGCCAGTGGCCTGAAAACCAGGAGGGAGGTTTCTTTCTGAGAGGTATAGGAATCTGGAGCCCTTTCCAATAGTGAAAAATTGCCTATTGGGTCCTCAGCTTCCTCACCTATAAAATGAAGGTAGTCATCTAAATTATTTATAAGACTCCTTCCAGCTCTATATCTGTGGTTTTACATACTAAGGTATAGTATTTTAAAAACATTTTACACCCTGGCCAGTGTGACTCAGTTGGTTGAGGTTCATCCCATGCACTGAAAGGTTGCCAGTTCAATTCTGGAGCAGGGCATTTGTCTAGATTGGTTGGGGTGCATTCAGGAGGCAACTGATGTTTCTCTATCACAATGATCTCTCTCTCTCTCTCTCTCTCTCTCTCTCTCTCTCTCTCTTTCTCATCAATATAAACATATTTAAAAAATAATGTTTTTTAAAAATAAAAACATTTTTACTTCATTGACATGAACATAGAACAACAGCATCTTCCTATAGTAATTTTTGGAAGTAATTATGGAAGAACGTTTACCTTCCCTATTTGTGTCTATGAAGGCCTTGCCAGGAAACAGATGGAACACTCAAACTGGGTACTGAAGGAAAGGTTCCTTCATACAGAGAACAGGTACAAAGTGAACAGGGTTTAGGTAAACCCCCAAATGATGGTGCTGTAGTCACAATGAGCCTCAGTATGGAGCGTATACCACCCACAGACAGCCAACCCATGGGGTCCTGCAGGGAGAGCACATCCTGTGACCGAACTCCTCTCCCTCCCTCAATCTGCTGCTAGTGCCCCCTATTTTACATAATTGGACCAGATCCAGATTAGAGCAAGAGAGCAAGGAAGCCTGGAGTTAGAGCCCCTTTAGGAGTCACAGGACACAGAGTAAGATAAGATGAAGAAGAGTTGAGTCTGGATCTGGAGGAACAAAAAGATATCAGCACAGGCCACTGTCTTAGTCAGCTTGAGCTGCTATAACAAAAATACCATAAACTAGGTGGCTTAAATAGCAAACATTTATTTCTCACAGTCCTGGAGGCTGAGAAGTCCAAGATCAAGGTGCCAACAGGTCTGGTGTCTGGTGAGAGCCTGCTTCCTAGAGGGTGGACAGCAGCCTTTGAGCTGTGTCCTCACATGACCAAGTGAGGGAGCTCCTGTTTCTTTCTCCTATTAGCCTCATCCCATTATGGGGGCTCCACCCTCATGATTTCACACTATTCTAGCCCCTGGCCTTTTTTGTTGTTGTTGTTCATCTCTGCACCGCCTACTTCTCACTTGTTGGGTCCTTTTAAGACACCCACAACTCTTTTTTTTTTTTCAGTTTTACATATTTTATTTTATTTTTTTAAATTTTGTTTTATTGCTTAAAGTATTACAAAGAGTATTACATATGTCTCCCTTCCCCATCCCTTGACATTCCCCCGACTTCCCCTACCCCTCAGTGTCTTGTGTCCATTGGTTATTCTTATATGCATGCATACAAGTCCTTCGGTTGATCTCTTACCTACCCCCTCAACCCTCCCCAGACTTCCACTGTAGTTTGACAGTCTGTTCAATGCTGCTCTGCCTCTGTATCTATTTTTGTTCATCAGTTTATAATGGTCTTTATTATCCATAAATGAGTGAGATCATGTGGTATTTTTCTTTCATTTACTGGTTTATTTCACTTAGCATAATGCTCTCCAGTTCCATCCATGCTGTTGCAAATGGTGAGAATTCCTTCTTTTTTATAGCAGCAGAGTATTCCATTGTGTAGATGTACCACAGTTTTCTAATCCATTCATCTGCTGATGGGCATTTAGGCTGTTTCCAAATCTTAGCTATGATGAATTGTGCTGCTATGAACATAGGGATGCATATATCCTTTCTGATTGGTGTTTCTGGTTTCTTGGGATATATTCCTAGAAGTGGGATCACTGGGTCAAATGGGAGTTCCATTTTTAACTTTTTGAGGAAACTCCATACTGTTCTCCACAGTGGCTGCACCAGTCTGCATTCTCACCAGCAGTGCACGAGTGTTCCCTTTTCTCCACATCCTCTCCAGCACTTGTCGTTTGTTGAACTCTTAGTCCCATTATGAAAGTACCTTCATTTAAACTTTCTGAGTGGAATTCTATTTACTTCCGGGCCCCTTCATAGTTGATACACTCAGGGTCATCTTCCTAAACACCTGAGCCCGAAGCTCCTTGACTCGGCCTCAGAAAGTCATGGCACCGCCGGGCCGAACGCCAGGCAGTGGGCTAATGCTGAACAGAAAGACTAGGCCCACCCTTCTCAGCAGACAAGACCGACGGACAGTCGAAGATGGGTCAGTTCCCTTATGGAAACACAAGCTCCAGGCCCTGCCTGGCACTCCTGGCGAGAATGGAATCAGTGAAGTCTCTGTAGTCTTGTGCTCAAATGCTGCAGGCAGCCTGGAACAGGAAGAATTGGGGCACAGCTGAAATCCAAACGGGAAAGCAAACAGCTAAGATCCATGGGGAACAATGTCTGTTTCTTAATCCGTCTCCTGCCCCAAATAGATCCGCTCTCCTCCCCCAACTTGTGTTGACGTGTCTGTTTCTTTCCCTGGCAGCAGGTGCCACCAGGCCTTCAACTAGGTCAGGGGCAGTGATGAGCCCACACAGGCCCTCAGGTCATGTCCTCCCGTGACCCCACTCTCCAGGCTCCCAGGCCTGGAGTCACAAAGCCCGGACCCCAAGTGATCTCCTGCTGCTCAGGGCATCCTGGCCAGGCCCCTGCTCCCTAGAACCATAGGGAACGAGTCGGGGATCCTGTGAGGTGGCAGGGGCCGTGAGCTGGAGGCAGAGGGCAGCTCTGGGTGGTGCTGCAGCCCTCCCTGCCCTGTTGTGCAGGTGCCCCTTCATCCCCCCCCCCTGCAGCCCTGCTGAGTGCCCTCGGAGACACCCCATACTGTCAGGGCATCCAGGGAGCCATGCATCCCTGCTGTTCCCAAGTGCGCAAAGCACAAAGGCAATTTTAAAAGTTTAGGTTTTGATATATAATATGTATTTCTTTAGTAATTCACCTTTTTAAGGTGTACCGTTCCATGAATTCTGACAAATATACAAATGGCTGTGTAACCACCACCACAATCCAGACATAGAACCTTCCCACCCAAAAATGTTGACCTGAGTCCCTAGGAACCATCCCCTTCCACCAACCCCAGGCTCTGGCAGTAACTGATTCATTCTCTGTGCCTGTTGTTTTGTGTTTTCCAGACTATTTTCTAAATGGCATCATACAGAATGTCATGTCTGGCTTCTTCAACTTAGCCTCTCCCTCTCCTCCCTCTCTCCCTCTCCCTCTCCCTCTCCCTCTCCCTCTCCCTCTCTCCCTCTCCCTCTCCCTCCTCTCCCTCCTCTCCCTCCTCTCCCTCCTCTCCCCCTCCCTCTCCCTCCTCTCCCTCCTCTCCCCCTCCCTCTCCCCCTCCCTCTCCCCCTCCCTCTCCCTCCCTCTCCCCCTCCCTTCTCCCCCTCCCTCTCCCTCCTCTCCCCCTCCCTCTCCCTCCTCTCCCTCCTCTCCCCCTCCCTCTCCCCCTCCCTCTCCCCCTCCCTCTCCCCCTCCCCTCTCCCCCTCCCTCTCCCCCTCCCTCTCCCTCCTCTCCCTCTCCCCCTCCCTCTCCCCCTCCCTCTCCTCCTCCCTCTCCTCCTCCCTCTCCCCCTCCCCTCTCCCCCTCCCTCTCTCTCCTCTCCCCCTCTCTCTCCCTCTCCCCCTCCCCCTCCCTCTCCCTCTCCCTCTCCTCCCTCTCCCTTTTTCTCTTCCTTTTCCTCCTCTCCCTGTCCTTCTACTCCTTCTTGCTGAATACTATTGCTGTTGTCTGATGCACCACTGTTTATCCATTCACTTGATGTTGTTTGTACATGTAGGTTGTCACCAGATTTTAGCAATTATAAGTCAAGTCATTGCAAACATTGTGTACAGGTTTCCGTGTGGACATACATCTTCATACAACTGTATTTTGATACAATGTGAATTCATCTACTGATATGCTGGAAGGTTTGGAGATTCTTTGAGGTCTGAATGAAGATAATTGGTATGTTGCATCTCCCATTCTGAACCCTGGGCTGGCCATGGAAGCTATGTGGTTAAGTTGGGCAGGACTGTGGATGATACTGGCCTCATTCTACCGAATGTGAACACGTGCTCTCCAGTGCCCTGTGTTTGCAAACTTATAGCTGCAATGCAACATTTTGCTCTACTGAGCTCAAATTCATGATGTTTTCCAAAGGACAAAGGTCAGGAGGCCTTCTCTCTGGCAGAGCAAAGATATGAATTAGCTTGATTACTTTTAATGCTTTGCTTATATCCAATAACACAAACTAACATTCTAATTTTAAATCTGCCTTCACTTATTCTGATGGAATACTTCCAAGAATTTTTAAGATAAATTTTAAAGTCTCAAAATAGCTAGAGGAAGAATAAGTCCCATAGTCATTTCCCCTAAAATTGAAATCCATTATGTATGAAATTTTAGAAAACAATTGCACCTACAGCTCCCAACAATATAATTTTTAGTAATAATAACTGTTCTCCACACACCTGTCATATCCATGGTGATTTCTTAGGAAAATTATTCAGTGGCTACATAGAAGGGAGGACTGTTTATTCAGATTCAAGCTTTATTCCATAAATTGGCCCCTGTCCACCACTCAACCTCCTACATTATTCCAACTCCATATTTTAGTTTGAAGTATTTGATTTTGCCAACATTTGACTAAAACAGTAATTCTATATGGTTTAACTTAAATGTGTCTACAGTTGCCATACACCTCAGTACCTTTGCACATGGTTTCTGCCCATCTAGAATGTCATGTCAGTGTCCTTGGGCTGTCATAACAAAGTACCACAAACTGGGTGATTTAGAACAACGGGAGTTTATTGTCTGTAGTTTTGGATGCCATAAGTCCAAAGTCAAGGTGTCAGCAGGGTCCTGCTCCCTCTGAAGGTGTAGGGCTAGATCAGTTCCAGAGCTCTCTCCGGCTTCTGGTAGTTCCTCAGCATGTGGCAGCATAACCCCAATCTTTACATGGCATTTTCCCTGTGTGGGTATGGGTGTGCATCGCAAATTTCCCTTCTTATAAAGGCTCAGTCAGCCCTCGCTGGCTTGGCTCAGTGGATAGAGCATCAGCCTGTGAACCAAAGGATCCTGGGTTTGGTTCTGGTCAAGGGCAGGGACCTTGGTTGGAGGCTCCTCCCTGGCCCGGGCCCTGGTCAGGGCTCATGCAGGAGGCAACCAATCGATGTGTTCCTCTCACATTGATATTTCTCTGTCTTTCCCTCTCTCTTCCACTCTCCCTAAAAATCATTGGAAATATATTCTCGGGTGAGGATTAACTGAAATTAATTAATTAAAAATAAATAGGCATCAGTCATATTGGATTAGGTGCCAATCCTGCTCCAGTATGACCTCATCTTAATTAATTACACCTGCTACAATCCTATTTGCAAAGAAGGTCCTTTCCTGAGTTCTAGGGATTGGGACTTCAACAGATGAGTTTGGGGAGGGCACCGCCCGTAAAAGTCTCTGTCCTTACCCAGTGCCATTTCTCTGTAGATTAATGCAGCCCAGACTGAGCTTATTTCCTCTGTAGAACCTTCCCTAAAGGCCTCTCTCTCTCCCCGCCGACCTCCACTTACCACACATCCATGCTTCTTCCAGACTGGGTTGGGTGTCCCTCCACAACGCCCAATGACACTAATACCCTTCCCCCATTGCACTGAGGTGGTGTCTTTGTTCACGTCTCTCCATGATGAGTGAGAGCTTCCAGGAGAAAGAGAACAAATGCTGTTCATCTTTACACCACCCCCCAAGCCTGGATATAGAAAGGGCTCCAAAAAGTGCTAACTAACCTAGTGGACAAACAAATGAATGAACTGCATCAAGGAAAAGCACCCTGCAGCTGATCTCTGAATGGGTCTGTACTTTATGCATATCTTATTCATAGAAATGCTGGTCAACGCGCCTTCTTTTGCTGGAAGACATTAATTGAGATGCAATTAATAGAGAGAGACACTAGGAGAGATTAAATTAATAGAGATTTAAAATCACAGACTTGGTGTTTGCCATGTGCTAGGATACATAATTAGTTCATTCATCCTCCCAACAATATAATGATGTATTGTTATCATGCCCATTTTACAGATGAGCAATCTGAGGCTCAGAGCTCAGTAGCTTCCCTAAGGACCACTGGCAATGTGAGCTCTGCTCTGTAGGAGTCCCAGTCGGTGCTCACTCTGCTGTATCTAATCTGACCTGTTTGGACCAGCAGCCTCAGATCCTTTCTCCTGGGGAGTGTCTTCAGCAATTTTGTCCTGACACATTAGTGAATCTGAGATGCCCTGACTGGTATGGAGTCCTCCCACTCTGCTCCCTCTGGCCCCCCAGTTCCACACTGACATCCATATCTCAGAGGACTGGCTCATGGAAACCATCAAGGTCTGGGTCGAGGGCACCAGCTGGTTGCTTTGACTGGACCATGCCAGCTCCACCCAGTGCCCTATTGTGACCTCAGAGGTCAAGCTGGACTGAGAGAAACCAAGCACAGAGGGCAAAGCCACAACTGGGTCTGCCTGAATTGACTATGTACCATCTCAGCAGAAGTCTCTCCATTGGCTTGAGTAGAGACCATGGCCAAGGACAGGGTGGAGGATGGAAGAGCGGTGTTTCTGCTGCCCATCGCCCTGCTGCTGCCCTGGGCACACGGCTCTCTGGCATGTAGGTCTCTCGTGGTGTTCTTGTGTCTGTGCCTCACAGCACAGAGGAGCTGTGTTCAAAAGGTCAAGTCCTAGGATGCTGATTCTCTGGTTCTGGGTGGGAGCTGGGGAACTGCACATTCAATAAGCCCCTCAGGTGAATGTGAAGGAGGGGTGCTTAGACCAGACTTTCAGATCATTGCTCCCATACTACCCCAAACTGTAAAGTTATATGTGGAGGAGCTGTGTGTGTGTGTGTGTGTGTGTGTGTGTATGTTTAATACCTCTGTTAAGTACCAGAGTTTTCCAGAGTGAATGGCAAATGTAAGCAAATCCCCTGAGAGCAGGAACCAGCTGTCAAGCTGAAGGTGCCACCTGGCTATGTCCTGCAGCTTTAAGGCCAAGGATAAGCCTAGGAAGGATTTCCCTGCTGCTTTCTCCTTGATTACCTTCTGAAGGCTCATGTGGAGCCTAACTGGTCTAATGCAAAACCATGACATATAAATACTAGAGGCCCAGTACATGAAATTCATGCATGGGCAGGGTCCCTATCGGCTGCTGGTTGCCGGCTGCCAGCTGGGCCTTCCTTCCTGCAGTTGGCCAGCTGGCCCCTCCCCTGGTCAAACTCCCAGTCGAGGGGACAATTTGCATATTAGGCTTTTATTATATAAGATAATGAAGGCTGTGTATTAACACCTATGATGGCTTCATCTCCCTGGATCCTGAGAATTTATGGAGCTTGCATTATGTTCAATGTGTTGGCTGACAAATATCAAACCTCTACCACATGCTGGGAGCTGTTTTAGGAGCTGGGTTTATAACAGAGAATGGCATATTCATTCTCTATCCTTAAGCAATGTTACTATCTAGTGAGGGGAAGGAAGTATTAAATGTATAAATGATCCATAAACAAATTGATCTCATCTCCTGTTAAGTGGTTTGAGGCAGACAAAATTGGCTAATGTGATGGAAGGTCTGCAGGTGGTTGTTGAGACTGCTGTAGTAGGTGGTCACAGAAAGCCTTACTACGATGACCAGACATGCGTTGAGACCCATCTGATATGAAGGATATGTATTTCCAAGCAGAAATGACAGCAAGTGCAAAGTCCCCTGAATGATGCTCGTTATGTTTCAGAGGCAGACAGATCAGTGCAGCTGGGGCAGAGGGAGTGGGAAGGGGGAACAGGAGAAAGGTGGGCCCAGAGAGGTCAGGAGGCCCAGATCATGCTGATCCCCATAGAGGCTCAGTACGGACTTTGGCTGTTATTCTGGTTACAATGAGAAGCCATAAGAGAGTATAAATGGGAGAGGGAGAAGTCAGAGGTCTTGAGAAAGGTGCTCTGTCTGGTACAGAGGACAGACTGTGCAGGGACAAGAGTGGAAGACGGGAGGTGAGGTAGTGACATGGGGATGTGTGATACGGGGATGTCTCATATGAGGATGTATAGCGTGGGGATGTGTGATGTAGGGCTGTGTGGTGTGTGGATGTGTGGTGGTGGTTGTGGTGATGGTTGGTGATACTAACATGTGGGTGTTGATTTGAATAGATATACCTTTCATATTATACTTTCCAGTTAAAAAATTCTTTCTCCCCGAGAGCAAACATGTTTAACACTTAGAAGGCAGTTTGCCCCATGCATATGAGAAGATTCTGGAGTCAGACTGCCCAATTTCAAATTTTAGTTCAGTCATATGCTAGCTGCTGGGTCTTAGCCAGATATCCCAATCTTAAACTTGCCTCTGTTGCTTCACCTTTCAAACGGGCAATAATAATTTCAGTTACCTCACGGGGTTTACACGATACTTTAATTGTTTTAGAGAGAACAGAATGGTGCCTGGAAACTACCAAGTGTTCAATAGTTTAGAGTTTATGATGTTTATTTTTCTCATGAATCAAATGACATTTCAAAGACATTGAAAGAAGTCAAAGTAATCTTATTACATAGGAAATGCCAAATTTTTATTCTTCTCAAGGTGCCACTGGGATGATCTCTAGAATTAAAATTAGGTGAAAGATGGCACCACTAACCAGTCAGAAACTTGGAAGAGGAACCAGTGAGGAAGGAAGGGGCTGGTCAGTTTCCTTCGGCTGTAAGATTTCTGGTGTCTGTTGGTCCATGTGAGAGGCCCTTGAAGATATCTGTCCAGAGCTGAGGAGAATGTTCTATACCAAGACAATATACCAAGGCCCTGTTTTCAGAGGACAATGAGGCCTAATTTCATATAAATGAATATGCCCACTTGGGTTCCCCCTCTTTGGGGGCAACAACAAGATCCAGGCCCAAGGCTTGAGGTTGTGTCTCTTCCCCAAAGGCCCTCAGTGAAAGACCCATCTAAGAAGCTAAACTATGGTGACGGCAACAACCATTGCTCTCCACAGGCACATCCTTACAACGGTGGCACCATTGACAGCCTGAGGGCACACTGTCTGATGGGGTTTCCCACCTAAGGTTACCTTGGCTAAGCCACGGCTATCTTTGCGCTAGGATGGGGAGGGGCTACGAAAAGGGACATTGTCTTAAAGTCTCTTCCAATTCAACCAACCTTGAATATTGGACTCTGACCCTCTTTCTTCTTTCTGCTTTTAGTGACATGTGGCCAAACAATACACACCCAAACTGAAAAACCAAAAGTTTCAAAAATCATGGGCGGGGAGCCTGCAGACATCACAGAGTTTCCATGGCAGGTGAATATTTTTGACCAAGGGAGACATCTCTGTGGAGGATCGATTCTCAATGAGTGGTGGATTCTGTCTGCGTCCCATTGCTTTATAAACAAAAATATGTAAGTACTGCAAACAGACTTCTTTTGAAACCAGTGTGGTCGAATATTTGCTCCTACCTGCTCAGTATGCTCCTGGAGCCTCCATTAGGTTTGTCATAGAAGTTACCAGGAGGTTAAATATACGCCCTTGTGGTTAAACATCACCCTTCGCAGGTGGGAGAGACACTGCTCTCCTTCTAGGAGCTTTTACAGCTTGCTGTGTAGGACGCAAATGGCAGAACAAATGTTCCTTGTGCTTCTCAGCATCTTGCTTTCCTAAGCATTTGCTCCAGGCCTAGCTGCATAGCAGCAGCTCCTGAGGTGCTTGCTGTCTTAGCCTACATCCTCCAATCAGTATTGTTGAGAAACTTCCCAGGTGTTTGTTGGAGCTAGTCCAGCCCTTGTTGCAAATCCAGGGACAATTCCCTCTATTACTTGTGCATAGCATGGCTTCCCAGACATGTGTTGATGAAATTTACAAGTAAATTTGCCCAAACAAGAGACCATCAGGTCAAGAGTTGTTGCCAACAGGGCGGACCTGGAACTCATGTCTGTCTCCTCCTGCCCAGTAGGGGCTCTTCACCTGGTTCCATGCCAAGGATGTGGCCCCAGATGCACCATCTCCCCAGCTCTCAGGATCAGAGCCTCAGACTGTTGAAATTTTTTTCTCATAAGATTCACATTTTGCTCTTCCATCACTTACCCTTTTTTCCTTTTGTTTTGAAATAAGATCTACCTTGGAGATCATACACGAAAACAGAAATGATATCACCATGAACTTGACAAGGATAAAAGTGGACAAGCTAATTACTCACCCCTATTTTGACAGCTGGATCTTGGATAATGACATCGCTTTACTCTTGCTCCAAACCCCATTTAACTTGAGTGTCACCAAAGTCCCCATCTGCCTTTCAGAAGTCACTGACATACATAGATGGAGAAACTGCTGGGTGTCTGGATGGGGCCTTACTAGTGAGTTACTATAGCTCAGCCCACCGGAGGGTAGCACCCTGGCTGATGTTTGCAAGGAGAATAAAAAAAGCTGGAGACTTTGCTGGCCCTGGAAAGGCTGCCTGGTGGATTAGGAGCCTTTAAGGTTCTATGATGAACTTTCTCCTCAGTTCATATGGGAGCTGTCCTTCCTGGGCCTTCCTGGCCTCCTGGAGCAAGTTTTATGCCCAGACTGTGGAACATGAACCTTGAAAAGGGCCTCAGGGATGACCCAGGCAGAGGTTTTCAGAGTCAGAGGGGTGACTTGGAGAAATGTGGAGGGACATATAGATGGGCAAAGGGGTGGCAAAATGGACTGTGCTCAAGGAAATCCATACCCATGTCATCCTGTGAAGTTCTGTTCCAATTGATGGTGTCAATTCTGTGCCCTTGGGATAAGGGGCTCTGTGACTAAAACATTTGAAAATCACAGATCAAGGAGAAAGGCATAAACTGAATGTGAACGTGTCTTTATAGAGTCAACCTGCAAACTACTCCCACCACTTTTCCCAGCCACACAAGATGGTGACCTTCGTCCTTCATCTTGGTACATGTGTCTTGCCCCATAATCAACAGAGAAGAAAAAAATGAATTCCAGTCAGTGCTCCTCTTCCCAGCAGTCCCCCAATGGCTGTATGTGGATTCCCACATGGTCCCAAAGCTCAGAGCAACATTAGATTTCCTAGGAATTGCCCTTAGAAATTTATCACGAGCTTCAAAGAGGGCCACTTTCTTAATGTAGAACTCCTCATGCTTCATCCAGCTCATCTTCACTGATCCTCTTCTATGGTCCAGGCAGTGTTCTAGGATCTAGGGATTCATCAATACTGTACAAAGACAAAACTATTCTCATCTCTGGGGAGTGAATATTCTAGGTGTTGGGCTCACCTCCTCGTGAGGCCTGACACAATTCAAGCCCACCATTATGTGTTGTGAGACCCAGGACAGAACTTGTAACTATGGAATCTCTTTACATCCTTGTGGATATAAAAGAAACATTTTTAGTCTCTAGTTCAGTGGTTCTCAACCTTCCTAATGCCGCGACCCTTTAATACAGTTCCTCATGTTGTGGTGACCCCCAATGTCATTGTTACAAATTGAACATAATTAAAGCATAGTGATTAATCACAAAAACAATATGTAATTATATGTGTGTTTTCCGATGGTTTTAGGCGACCCCTGTGAAAGGATCGTTCCACCCCCAAAGAGGTCTCGACCCACAGGTTGAGAACCACTGCTCTAGTTGGAGACTGGCAACTTCCATGGGCCTAGAAGATGGTGCACACAGGCTGAAACCCAGTAGGGTCCAGTTCTGGGGACCTCTGGATTCAGGGAGGGTGGGCTTGAGAGCTGCTGGCCATCCTTCCCACCCTTTCCTCACTCAATCCACATGTGGGTTGTTTTCTGGACCATAGGGAAGTTCCCTTGTCATTGAGGTGAAAAGATACAATGTGGGTGGGTGCTTGACCTCCACTCATAGGGACCACTTTGAGCTCAGGGTCCTCTCTCTGTTTGCTTCTTCTTTGGGTCAGTTCCTCTGGGAGGTGTGCATCAAGAGCTGCAGAAAGTCAACATCCAGCTGGTCAAATGGAGAAAGTGCTCCAATATTATGCCTATGGTCACCAGGAACATGCTGTGTGCTGGGAACGCTCATGGTGGGAAGGATGCCTGCCAGGTAATGGAGCTGGTCCTTTGATGGGAAAAGGGCTGCACAGAGTGCTGGCCAACCTTTCCAGGATAACTGGCTGCCCTCCTCCTCCCCTGAATAAGTTTCCTAAGGCTGCTGTAAAACCCACCACAAAGAGAGTGGATTAACACAACAGAAATGTATTCTCTCCAGCTCTAGAGGCCAGAAGTCCATAGTCAAAGCACCCATAGGTCCACACTCCCTTTGGAGGCTCCAGGGGAGGATCCTTCCTGGCCTTTTCTGGCCTCTGGTGGTTAAAATCCTTGACATTCCATAGCTTATAGGAGCTTCACTCCAGCCTCTGCCTCCATCTCTTTACATGGTCTTCTCCCCTGTGTGCCTGTCTCTTCTGTTTTCTCTTAAAAGGACAGTGTTGGATTAGGGCCCACCCTAATTGAATAGGACTTCATCCTAATTAAACTAATTACATCTGCAAAGACCCTTTTTAAAATAGGGTCACAGCCTGAGGTTCTGGGTGGACATGAATTTGGGAGAGATGATCTTCAACCTAGTACAGATGCTCTGTAACCAAACAGAGGCTGTGCAGGGTGGTGGTTGGGGGTGCGGGCTCCCCTAGCTTCTCTCCTGGCTTCTCTACTTACTGCCTATGACTTCTCTCTGTGCCTTTTCACATTTCATCACCTGTAAAATGGGGATACTAAGAGTTCCCACCTTTTATAACTGTTGTGGAAATTGATTCAATGCACAGCCCGGTAGAGGAGGAACACGAATCTTGAGTAGGGCCTCGGGGACGACCCAGGCAGAGGTTTTCAGAATCAGAGGGGTCACTTGGAGAAATTTAGAGGGATATATTGATGGGCAAAGGGGTGGCAACATGGACTGGGCTCATTTTGCTGTGAATATCGTGTTCTCCATCACCATCTCTTAGACATGTTTGGTGCTCAATAGCACACAAACCACTTCCACAAATACATGAAAGGGTTAAGCACTGGCTCTACGAAGCAGGCCTGTTTCAGATGGGGAGACTGAGGATCAGAAAGCTGACAGTCTTGAGGAGGACACACAGCGAGGTAAATTACAGACCCAGAATTCTGAGGAAGACATGCTGACTTCTGGGGTTAGAGCCATCTTTTGGGTTCCAGTAGAAATGGGGCTCCAATGCCAGCTGCCCATATTTGGCTGCTCATCAACCACAAGTTACCACTGAGTACAGGCTCACCACACATCAGGGCCTGGCTAAGTGCTGCACACGTGTCATTTCCTTCCATTCACACAGCCGTCCTGCAGGAGACGTGCAGTTATCACCAGCATAAAAACCACACCTTAAAACACGGAGGAAGATTTTCACATTCTCTCAGCTGAAGCTTCACCCTGGGATTGGAACCAAGGTCTGTTTGGCTTCAGAAATTTAGGTTCTTAATGAGACTGTGTTCTGCCGAGCATCTTTCATGGAGAACCTTCTTTCTCCAGAGAAGTGATTGCAATTCATCTTAGAGAAAGATCATGGGCTTCTCCATTGACTTCAAAGAATCTGGTAAAGGAGAGTCTGGTTCCAAGTAAGGTGACGTGCACAGCAACTTCTTCATGAGAACGTTCTTGGTGAAAAGAAATCAAACACATGTCCTGTTTTTTTGTTTGTTTGTTAATAGTTTTTCATTAGGATTTTTGCATACTACTGAATGGTGCCCCTTTTCAACTTTTTTGAGTCACTTAATATTTTCAAAGATAAATCTATGTAACCTATGAAATGAGATGTACCGCCTGATTCTATGTCTGTAAAATAGTAATGCATAACAATGTAGAAAGTTGACTAAGGTGTTTCCTCTGCATAGTTGGAATTACAAATGTTATTTATTGCACTTATTTATTTGAGAACCTTGTAAAGAAAATTCAAGTGGTGAAGATGGCGCACAGTTTACCTCTTACACTCCCCAGAGAAACCACTGCTACAGAGTCCCATAGTCTACCCAAAACATTCTTCTTATACACTATCATGTGTCTATGTATAAATTTAATTATTTACATAATTATGGGATTTTTCATGTTATTTTTCCATAGCTGACTTTTTTGACTTTTTTTTTTTTTTTGAAGACACCTTATTCTTCAATAGAATTTAAAAAGTGGTCCAAAAGGTTTAGGGGCATAAAAAGGCAGAGTAGGCCTCAATTTCCATGTCAATGATGTCTGTTTTGTTGGTAATTATTGGCAATCTTTTTCATGATGTTCTTTCATTTATTATTGACTCTATTACAGATGTTCCCCATTCCCGCCCCCACAAATTTAACCACCTCCACCCAGCTTCCATCAGCCCTCCCTCTGGCCATTACCACACTGTTGTCTGTGCCCATAGCTATGCATATATGTTCTTTGGCTAATCTCTTCACCTTCATTCATTCAGTCTCCCCCATCCCATTTCCTCTGATGTCTGTCAGTCTGTTCCATGTATCCTTACCTCATATTCAATTTTGTTCATCAGTTTATTTTGTTCATTAGATTCTACATATAAGTGAGTTCATATGGTATTTATTGTTCTCTGTCTGGCTGATTTCGCCTAGCATAATAATCTCCAGGTCCACCCATGCTATCACAAAAGGTAACAGTTCCTTCTTTTTAACAGCCATATAGTGTTCCGTTGTGTAGATGTTCCACAGCTTTTTTATCCACTCATCCTCTGATGTGCACTTGGACAGTTTCCAGACTTTAGCTGCTGTAAATAATGCTGCTATGAACATAGGGGTGTATATATTCTTTCTGAATGGTGTTTTGGGATTCTTCAGATATATTCCTAGAAGTGAGATCCCTGGGTCAAATAGCAGTTCATTTTATTTTTTTGAGAAAATGCACACTTTTTTTCACAATGATTGCACCCATCTCATTGCCGCCAGCAGTGTAGTAGGGTTCCATTTTTCCATATCCTCACCAGCACTTGTTTGTTAACTTATTGATGATGGTCATTCGGACAGATGTGAAATGATATTTTTAAAAGTGTAAATTGTTTAAAATTTCATGTTTTAAACTACAATGTAATCTTTTAACTAAGGAGTTCCCTCTGCATGGTTGGAATTAGGAATTACATATACTATGTCAGTTGGTATGCCTGCTGTATTCAACCAATGACCTATTATGGGGCATAATGGATTTTTGTGTTTGTGTTTTCACTTTTTGCTGTGGTGAACAATCCAGGAAGAGCAATATGGGCTGGCTGAAAGTGGCTTTGAAGTAAAAAGGCAGAGGGACAATTGAAAGAATTCTGAAATTTTAAAAAGTGCTTTGAGGCAACATGGATTAGCAAATCACTTCTTTGTATGTTAAAATAAATGCACACAACTACATGAAGGTGATGATGGATGTTCCTTTTATGACCAAGTTGTCACTTATCATCATTGCTTTTGACCAAACTGCTTGTCACTCTTTCTGACAGTCACAGATCTGGGAACATAGCCATGTAGTTGGAGAGTCTAATCAAAATTTAAAATGTCTGTTCATCAAAAGTCACTGTAAGTGTTTCTTGCCTTGTACCAGGTGCCTACACAATAGGCTTTAGGAGTAACTTGTTACTGTTCTTTCTATTCCCAAACAACTTTTCTCTTCTAGGGTGACAGTGGGGGACCTCTGGTTTGCCAGAAAAAGAACAAAAACATATGGTACCAGCTGGGCATTGTCAGCTGGGGAGTGGGCTGTGGCCGGAAGAATGTGCCTGGAGTGTACACGAAGGTGGCTAATTACCTTGTATGGATTAATGTGGAGACCAACCTGTCAGGAAGGCCCTACATGCATGAGCCAGACTCTGGGTACAGTTTGCTTCTATCACCATCGTCCATCTTGTTGCTCTATTTTGTGATGCTTCTATTAACCCTGTGACTAAACACTGTATTACCTCAAAACCCAGAGCCCTTCTCAGTTTGTGCAGTGAGTTCAAGGGCACGGTAAAGGCTATGAGGAGGGATTCACATATGATTATTTGTGCCTGAAGTAATCATATACATAGAGGGGTGCTTAAAAAACCCGGGACCCACAACCATGCCTAGGGTTCCCCTGGATCTTAGAGTAAGTTACCAATTTCAGCCTGAGTCCTCTCCACAGGCTTGGGTGGAGCATTCTTCCATGGGATCTCTGAAACAGAAAGCCTGTTCTTTCCTTTCTTACAGACAGGTATCCTTCCACAACTTGTTTCATCTTCCAAAGAGGTTGACAGCTTTCAATTTTCTTTTGCTCCTGAAATAAGAAACAATCCAGCTCCTCTCCCTTCATTTGCAGTTCATCCCTGAGACCTACAGACTTGGCTTCCAGAAAGATCCTTGTTCTTTATCCTCCTCTGCTTCCATATCTACTACCTGGTCCAGAGCCCCCATAAATGTTGCTTTTGGCTCTTATAGAACATGCACAATGATGCTAAGATTCAGGGTCAGGAAACCATTGAATAGAAAAGTCCTAGAGATGAGGTGGGAAAGCAACACACTGTGAATGAGGGTAGCATGTAGCTGCTGCCTCTTCTTCCACAGGAAAGAATGACTCTTCCATCCCCAACTCCCCAGAAGATGCTATATATCTGTCTCCAGCCAAGTTCAAAACATCAGAGTGTTCTTCTGAAAGGGTCCCTCTTGCCCACCTCATAGCTAAATTAGCATAACATGATTTGGGCTGCCATACCTTTTCCACCTGAATTTGGCTTCTGTCTTCTCCAGTGGGACCAAAACAATCTTCTAAGAGAGATTCCAAAATGCAGGCTAAGGCCCCTTGACCCATTTTTTTAAAATCTCAATTGCTATGGTTGGATAGTCACAAAGGAATGTAAAGATAGGCCCTCCTGCGCAGTTTCAAGGGCATGGTTCTGATTAATGACAGAGATGGAAGGAGGCGAACTCTGTCCTCTGCACTTGCAGTCCAGGCTGTGTGCTCAATCAGGCCGTGGGCACAGCTGCAGCCAAGGTTAGTGCCAGTGCAAGGACTGCCGACCTTGGGTGAATTATCACCCTTGTCCGACCCCAACATATACATCGAGAAGGACAACTAGTCTTGTAAAATAGAACAACGTAATCACTGGTGTAATAGAAGCAATAAAAAATTCCAGAGTGATAGAATATATAAAGAACTCCTCAACTCAATAAAAAGAAGGAAAACAACCCAACTTTCAAGAAAAAAACTGACAAATTACTTAAGTAGACATTTCATTAGTTAAGATAAGTGAATGGCTAATATGCATATGAAA
The DNA here is from genome assembly GCF_028538775.1 of Myotis yumanensis. NCBI lineage: Eukaryota > Metazoa > Chordata > Mammalia > Chiroptera > Vespertilionidae > Myotis > Myotis yumanensis. The sequence goes on from NW_027223756.1 coordinate 73,382,006, forward strand.
ATATACTCAACATGATAAGTTATTAGAGAAATGCAAATTAAATTTACAATGAGATACCACTATACACCAACCAGAAGAGCTATAATTAAAAAAAAAAATAACAAATATTGGCAAGGATGTGTAGATACTGGAACCTTCCTACTTTGCTGGTGGTAATGTAAGGTAACAGTTTGGCATTTCTTAAAATGTTAAAAATGTATCACTCAACACTCCTAGGAATTCTACTCCTAGGAATCTACCCAACATGTATGTGTATGCTCTTAGCACCATTATTCATTAGAGCCCCGATCTAGAAATAACCCAGATTTTCATTAACTGGTGGTAAATGGATAAACTAATGTGGTATGTTCATCCATACACTGGAATACTATGTAGCAATACAATGGAATGAACCTCTGATATGTTATACAACACAGATGAATGTCAAAACCAGGATGCCAAGAGAAAGAAGCCAGACACATAACACTGCCTATTGTTTAACTCAATTTACATGAAATATTTAGAAAAGGCAAATTAACAGAGACAGAAATCAGATCAGAAGAGGCTGAGGTGGGAGTGGTGATTAACTGCAAAGGAGCATAAAGAAACTTTCTGGGATGATGGAAACGTTCCCGAACTGGATTGTAGTGATGGCAGCACACCTATAAACGTCTAAACAACAACAACCACAAAAAAAGAAACTAAAAAACATTGCACACCTAGAGTGAGCAGTCATTATGGCAGGGGTCCTCAAACTATGGCCCGCAGGCCACATGCAAATACAAATATTGTATTTGTTCCCGTTTTGTTTTTTTACTTCAAAATAAGATATGTGCAGTGTGCATAGGAATTTGTTCATAGTTTTATTTTAAACTATAGTCCGGCCCTCCAATGGCCTGAGGGACAGTGAACTGGCCCCCTGTTTAAAAAGTTTGAGGACCCCTGCATTATGGTATGTAAATCGTAACAAAGTTGTTAAAAATTTTAAAGCCAAAATTCTTATGAAGAGATAAAAATTCAGACATTGCTATACACATTTAATGATTAACTTTGGTGTTAATTACATTAACTTTGTACTGTCCTACAAACTTTGAGAGCTGTTTGTTGTCATTCCTAGGGACTTTCCAGGGAGCTCAAATATTGGAAGTTTTTAAGCAGTGAGTGAGATCATGGACCCACCAGTATCATGAGACAAGGAGTCACAGAGCCTCCTAGTGCCCTGCTGGCTGGGGGGTGGGGGGGGGGTGGGTGTTAAAATGTTTCTTCCTGGTGGATTCCAGGCACCTCTAGAATTAGATAATTTCAGAGCACAGATTTTTCCCAAATGACCACCCAGCCAGAACAAAGGGTAGATTAGAGCAGATGGCATGAGCCCAGGAGGTCTCATATCGACTTTTGAATCCAGTTGGCTTCCGCCAGCAGTGCTGTCTCAGAAACATTATTCCCTGAAGTTCTCACTGTTGGCTGCTGACTGCTAATTGAAGAAATACTTTCAGAAATGAGGGAAGCGAACTCAAGACTGCAGAAGCTAGTGTGGTTTGAGCATGGAAAATTACCTGCTCTTGCTTTGCTCTCAGGAAACTTGGTGCAGTTGGAAAAAGCATGTTCTGGTTCTGGCCATGTCTCTTGCAGGGCATGTGACCTTGGGCCAGGTATTTAACTTCTCTAAGCCTCAGATTTCTGGCTTTTAATAGGAAGATAGGTAATAACGATGCTTTCCTCATATGTATCAGCAGCAAATTCATATAGAGAGACTGCATGTTAGTTCTGCTCTGTATAAAGGAAAGTGAAGTTAGACCGTCTGAGCTTTACCCTGAATCGTGGTACAATCTTGGGTCTCTCTCTTTGCTTTGTTTTTCCTGGGACAACACATTTGTCTGGAGACTGTCCTGATACTGGTAGAAGCTTAGAATCTTTGAATTCTATTTACCATTGTTGTTGTGCATTTTAGTTCTATATGGCTAACCTTATAGTTGTTGCTTTGTACTATATATTCATTTATATTTACCCACATATTTACTCTTTCGGGTTTTATTTCTACCCAGGATCTTATTTCTTCTGCCAGAAGTTCTACTTCTCATTATTCTTCCCATGCATACCTGCAGGCAATAAATTCCCTCAGTGTTTTTTGGCTTCAAAACATTTTCATTTTACCATCATTTTTGAAGGCTATTTTGCTGGGCTAGGTTCTAGACTGTCTCTTATTTTTCTTTCGTCACTTTAAAGATGTCATTCCATTAATTTCTGGCTTCCATCATTTCTGTTGAGAAGTCATATGCCATTTTGATTGCTACTCCCCTGAAGGTAATGTGGCTTTTTCCCCCTCCCGTCTTGGGTTTTCACTAGTTTTACTATCATGTGCCTAGTTGTACTACTTCTGTGTTCCGTTTGCTTGAAGTTCTCTGAGCTTCTTGAACATGGGGGCTGGATGTTCTTAAGTTCTGAAAAATGCTCATTCGATATTTTTTAAACATTCATTTCATCTCATCCCTTTCCCTCTCTTTCTGAAACTGTAATTATACATATGACGGACACTGTGAATGTGGCCCACATGTCTCTAATGCTGTGCACATTTCCTTTCCTTGTCTCTCGGCACTGGCTTGTCTTTCAGTTAACTAATTCTGTGCTCTGCTGCCTCTAATATGCTGTGGATACCAACAATTTCATTAATTTAAGATATTGTATATTTTGAGTTCTATAAGACCCATCAATTCTTTATAAAGTATAATTCTTTAAAGCTTTTTTATTAAATTTATTAGTGTGACATGGGTTCATAAAATTATATAGTTTTAGGTGTATAATGATATAATACCTCTAGATATTCTATTCTGTGTTCACCACCCAAAGTCTAGCCTCCTTCTATCACAATTTATTGCCCCTTTGCCTCTAGCAATCATCATATTGTTGTCTGAGTTGTTGTTGTTTTGATTAATCCCTTCACCAATTTTGAATCTTTTCATTCATTCTGTCCACCTTCCCTCCATTCTATTTAAAATATTTATTATGGTTTATCTGAAGCTCCATGTCTGTTTCTTCCAATGTCTGAATCCCATGTGATTCTGTCTCTATTCATGCCTTCCAGTCTGCTTTGAAATGAGTACAGCTTCACCAGCCATCTTTAGGACAGAGTTTCCATAATTTGTTTTCTATTTTCTTACATTCCACTTTCTGTGCTCTTATATTTAAAACATGTAAGTGGCACATAGTTGGTTTTATTTTCCATCTATATTGACTGTGTTAATGTCTAAACTGTGAGGTATATTTTCTTGATTTTATGGTAAGGTTAGTAATTCGAATTTTTAAATTTTAATTAAATGGAATAAATTCAAATAAATCGACATTGTGCATTTAGAAAAAGGAAAGGGAAAGAGGTTCCATCCACATACTGTTGCTTCCACCTGAGAAGAGTCCCCTGTCCTCTGTTGGCTGATAAATTAAAGGGCTGATCACCTCCATCCAGTCAGGGGTCACCTCGGTCCTGGCTGCCTTTGCAGTCAGACCTCAGACAGACTCAGTCTTTCTCTCTCTGATCCTTATTTCCCAGGCATGGCCTTTGCTGTCCTGATTGAGAGCCTGGCTGGTCTCAAACTCCTCAGCCTTGAAAGTCTACAGGAGACCTGGGGTGTCCCACCTACATCTCCAGCTTCTCACCTCAGGAGCTTCAACCTGGCTCCTGTCTTGGGGAGGACAGGAGTGGTGATCTTGAGGCAGGTTCCTTCCTGTGGTGGGTCTTTCTTCCCTAAGCATTGGAGACAGCACGGCAACTCCTGCCCTTTAAGTTCATGTTAGCCTAGCTTCTTGCCAGTCATTCACTCAGCTTGAAATTATGCACTTGGGGCCTCTTAAGTTCCGGTTTCTCTTCCAGATCCTGCCACACCTGAGAGCTTTACTGGTTTCTCTCTGCTCCTGTGGATGGCCTCTTTCTGAGCCAAGTGTGAGTCTCAGCCTGTATTCAAAATTGGCAAATGTCCCCAGGGGAGAGGAGAGACAAAAACCTGTGGGCAACTTGGCAATATCACCTCATTTTGTAACAGTGTTGGTTCTCTGAAATATCTAGTTTCTTTAGTTCTCACTGCTCTCATAACTTTCCTATGCTGTGATTCCCCCCAAAAAAAATTATTCAGGTTTTTTTGTTGATACAGTGGGAATACTAATTTACTATAATTTACAGCATACTACCTAGAAGTGGAAATTGAGAGATTGGTTTTTAGTCCATTGGAAAGGAAAATACCCTGCCCACACCCACCCCTCCCTGTTTACAGTATCCATTATCAGGATTTTTGCTTCAACACAGCTGTTGGCCATCTTCAATATAATGTTTTTCCTCTGAAATATTAGTCATATCATGTCATTACTATCCTCTTAAAGGGCATCTGGAGGAAAAGGAGAAATCTGAACCTAGAGCCTTAACAGAGGTTAATAAGGAAAGAAACAGGTACTCACTGGGAATGCAAATTTTAAATGATGTAGCAAAGAGTGGGTTGGAGTAGGAATTATCAGGTTGTGGTTTGACACTGGATTCTGCCCCATACTGGGTTACACTGGGCGAGCCATTTCTTTCTCTCAGTCTCAGTTTCCTGGTGTTTAAAATAAGGTTTGTTTGGCAGCAAAAACTATTCCTTACTCACCATTCCAATGCTGTCACATTGGGCATAGCGGAGCCCTGACTTAGCTCTTGTCTGTCTTTTTGAAACAGCCCCCAATGCAATAGAAGTACTAGAAGGGCAGTGTGGTTTTCTGGCTTCTGTGGACAACAGATAAATGACCTCTGAAATAATTTCATCAGAGCTAGAGTGGAATGAGAGGGCTCAGGATTAGGGAGATGCCAAAAGTGCTGACAACATAAAGATCTACCTTACTCTGTCATTCCAGGCAAGAGGGCTGAAACCTGCAAGTCCAGGGTCCTGGAGCTGGACAGAGGGTTCCCCAAGCCCCCATGGTCCTGGGGAACAGGGGCCAGCCTGAGATGCCAGGGAACTGGAGGGGGTGTGAGGATAAGGCACGACTTAGCTGGAGGGCCTGTCAATTCATCACCACCTCAGCCCTATTTGACCTACTTCAGACACTGTCAGCCTGGTGGCATCTGCTGCAAGAGAAAGGAGCCTAGCACATAAACACAAATCGGGAGGAGCAGAGCTATTTGGGGCAGGAGACATTAGGAAATAGAAAGTTCTCCCTAGGGAGTGTAGCCTGCTTCTTTTTCCACTTCTGTATTTGAGCTCTGCCCTGATTCTTTCTTGTTCCCAGCCAGCTAGGGTATTGAGCACAGGATGACAGAGACTCTGCTCCCGTTTCATTAATTCCACGTGGGACAGAGTGGGTAAGGCAGGTCCTGTGCTTGTGCCTTCACAGAGGAATTAATTAGACTCTGATTGATTCAGTTTAGAGTGAAGAACTGAAGTCTTCTAAGAATGTTAAGATCTAATCTCAATATTGACCTTGTTCCTTAATTCCTGGTTGTTGTTTTTTGTTTGTTTGCTTTCTTGTGTGTGTGTGTGTGTGGGGGGGGGGGGGGGGTTGCACTAACTTGGAATTCTAAATCCCCACGCACCCTCTGAGCTAGAATAAAGGAGATAGATGATCCTGAAACTAGGCAGTCCTGTGGTGATAAACAAGGAATCTGATCAAGGCTGAAAAAGGTGGAACCAAATCAGCCAGTTCCCCAACTGGGATTAAAAATGAGATTGAGGTCCTGGCCCATTTTGCTCTGTGGTTAGAGCATCAGCCCATGAACTAAAGGGTCTTGGGTTTGATTCTGGTCAAGGGTACATACCTCAGTCGTAAGATCCATCCTTAGGTGTGGTCAGGAGGCAACCAATCAATGTGTCTCTCTCACATTGATGTTTCTCTCTCTTTCCCCCACCCTAAAATTCTCTCCAAAAATGTATGGGAAAAATATCTTCAGGTGTAGATTAACAAAATAAACAAAACAAAAAAAATGAGATTGAAGACTCAGTCATTCTAAGTACTTCTTGAGAAAATTATCTTTGCAAGCTGGCAAATTCTAAGGACTAAGGGCCAATTTTCCAAGTATTATATCGTGTGGTCCTCCTAACAGCCAAACCGGGGTGGTCTTAAAGTGTCATCTTAAATACATGCAAAATTCTGTGCCACAGGCTGGTGTTGATACTCAGCATGGGGCAGTCCTCCTAACTCTCCCAGGACTGTAATGACTGACATCGGGTAACCTTACTTCCCAGACTCCCTCTGTAGGAGTTGAGTCCCTTCATATTAAGGGATATCTTTGAGGCCTCTGTGTCTTCCTGTGTTAAAGTCAGATTAAGGGGCCCCAAAGGCCTCTCCCACTTCTATCTTTGGGGACTGTAGGCCCACCCACCTCTCTGTATTCTTGGTTTCTATTACTTAGAGCTTTCTTGTTATTCAATACAAAACACTCGCAGAAAGTGATGTCCTTTACAGGAAATGTTCACATATAGCTCCTTGAATTCTCAAGGCCCCTTTTAACTCTTTTTTAGAAACAAGTAAACTCAGGCTGAGAAATTTAAGGGAACTTGCCCTGAGCTGGCTTACTTTAAAGGCCCTGTTACCCACACCACAGCCTTTCACTGCCTGTCTCCCTCTCTCCACTCCATCCTGGACCAAACCCAGGGCTCAAGCTTTGCTCTCTACTTGTTTCCCAGGAAACCAGCTCCATCAGGGAGCTCACCAAATGACAGGGTTTCAATCACTACCTGTTGAGAGATAATCTCCAGTCCCAGTTCTTAGCCAAGATGTTCTCTCTTGCCGGCATGCAAAGCTACCGATGATACTGTGGGCCCTGCTCACTTTTGCCTTCCTGGGCCCATGCGAATCCAGCATGACCTCATCTTAACGTGGTGAAATCTGCAAGGACTCTATTTCCAAATATGATCACATTTTATTGGGGGTTGTGGGGGGGGGACACAATTTTGCACTCTACAATAATCAAACTTAAAACTGGCAACTAAGAGAAAATCTTAAAAGCAAACAAATGAGTGGAAAAGAATTATGTTCACAGGATGATAGATTTTTTCATTGGAAACAACACAAACAAAAAACAGACAATAAAGCAACATCTTTATATACTTCTGGAGAAAAAATGTCACTGTAGCATTTTACATACAGCAAAAATATGTTTCATGAACCCAGGAATGAAGATGTTCTCAGACATACAAAAGCTGCACGAATTCATCACTAGCAGTAATGCACTACAAGAAATGCTAATGGAAGTCATTCAAGCAGAAGTAAGATAATACAGATGGAAATGTGAATCAACCAAAGGAATGAAGGACACTAGAAATGGTAACTATGTGGGTAAATAGAAAATATTTTTTCTTATTATTTAAATAGAAAATAATTGACTGTTTAAAACAAAAATTATAACAATGTATTAGGGAGTTTATAATATGCATATAATAAAATCTATATATATACAAAAAGCCAGCAACCAGAATGCTGTAATGACCAGAATGACCGGTCGCTATGATGCCTACTGCGGCCAGCGAACTGGCTGGATCTGGGAGTGGGGCCAGTCAGCCAACCCCTGTGGCCCCTCCCCCTGGCCAGCCCCACCCCTGATAGCCCCCCCCCCACCCCAACAGGGGGTTGGGCCGGCTGGCCAACCTCCTGCAGCCCCTCCCCCCAGCTGCCCCTGCCCCGGATGGGCCCCCCACCACTCCAATTGGCCCACAGCCTCTCCCCCCAGCCAGCCCTGCCCCCAATCTGTCCCTCCACCCCAATCAGGGGCAAGGACTGCTGGCCAACCTCCTGCTGCCTCCTCCCGACAGGTGCAGCCCTCATCTGCCCCAATTGGGGCTGGGCTGGCCAGACAGCACCCATGCACGAATTCGTGCACTGGGCCTCTAGTGTATAATAATAGCACAATGACCAAAATAGAAGTATGGAACTATATTGTTTGAAGGTACTTTTACTATACATTTAAGTGATGTAATAATAATGAAGTAGATGGTGATAAACATGTTTACTATAAACCCTAAATCAATACTAAGATAATACAACAATGATATGTAGCTAATAGCCATAGATCTTAGGAGATAAAGTGAAACAAAAATATTCAATATCCTAAAAGAAAGAAGTGAGAAAAAATGAAAACAGCAACAAAGAACAGGTAAGACAAGTAGAAAACAAATGAAAATATAGAATATTTAAACCTAACCATATAAATCATCACATCAAATTTAATGGTCTAAACACCCCAATTAAAGTCAGATTAGTTTAAAAAGCACAACTCAACTATATGCTGCATACCCACTCACTTTAAGTATAAAGATACAAATTGATTGAAAGTGAAATGATGTAAAGTTAAATATACAGTGAACATGAATCTGAAGAAAGTTGGAGTAACTATATTCATCTAAGACAGAGTGGATTTCAGAAAAAAAGAGTATTTCCAGGGATAAAAGATTATTTTTAATAAAAAAAAGTCAACTCATCAAAAGAATATAAAAATTTAAAATGTTTATGCCCTTAGCACAGAATTTTCAAATACATGAAGCAAAACTGAAAGGAGAAATAGACAAATGCACAATTACAGCAGGATATTTCAACACTGCTCTCTCAGTAATTGATGAAAAAAATAGACAGAATATCAGTAAAAAATTTAGAGGACTTAAACAGCATAATCAACCAACTTGAATAATTGTCAATTATAGAACACCTCACCCAACAACAGCAAAATATATATTCTTCTCAAGTGCACTCAAGACCTTTACAATGAACCATATTCTGAGCTGTAAAATTAGCCTCAATAATTTCAAAACCATTCAGAGTATATCAAGTATGATTTTGGACAATAATGGAATGAAATTAGAAACTGATAAGAGATCTCTGGAAAACCTCCAAATAGTTGGAAACTAAATAACACACTTTTAAATAACTCATAAGTAAAAGAAAAACATCAAAAAGAATAATTAAAAGAGCTGTTATCTAAGCGAATCATGAGAACACAGTATATAAAACTTGTGAGGTTCCACAAAGGTAGTAGAAGGAAACTTGTAACACTAAATACCTATCTGAGGAAAGAAAAACAGTCTCCAATCAATGATATTAGCTTCCACATAGAGGTCACTAAAATGGAGAGAAAAGCAAAGCTAAAGTAAGAAGAATAAATAAAATTTTAAGGATCAGAGCAGAAATCAATTGGATAGGAAATATTGCAGAGAAAAATCAATGAGTCCAAAAGTTGGTTCAGTCAGGTTAGGAAAATTGATAAACCAGTAGAAAGAATGACTAGAAAAAAAGAGAAGAAACAATTTACTGCTATCAGGAATGAGAGAAGTAACATCATTAGAGATTCTATGGTTATTAAGAAGAGAAGAGACTATTATGTCAATAAATAAGATAGATAAATGTCATGTAAAACAAAAACTAGCAAAGCTCATTCAGGAAGAAATAGATTATCTTAATAGCCCTATGTCTGTTAAACAAATTGAATTTGCAATGAAAAACCCTCTCACAAAGAAAACTAAAATGTAGATGTTTTCACTGGCAAATGTTATGAAACATTGAAAGAAAAACTCATATCAATTCTAACTCACTTTTCTAGAAACCTGAAGAAGAGGGAATGCCTCCCAAATGATTCTGTGAGGCTAGCATTAACTTGATACCATAAATCAGACAAAGACATTACAAGAAAACTCAGACCAATATCCCTCATATACATGAAAGCAAAAGTTCTTAAGGAAATTTTAGCAGATCAAGTTCAACATTATATAAAAGGGATACTATATCATGATCAAATAGATTTATCCCAGGAAAAAAGGTTGATTTAACAAGTTAAAAATCAATGTAATTCACCATATTCATAGACTAATAAAGAACATCCATATGATCATCTTCCAATTTCAAAATATCATTGTCAAAATCCAACATATATTCCTGATTTATATTAAAAAAACAACTTGCCCTAGCCAGTTTGGCTCAGTGGATAGAGCGTCGGCCTGCGGACTGAAGGGTCCCAGGTTCAATTCTGGTCAGGGGCATGTACCTTGGTTGTGGGCACAACCCCAGTGGGGAGTGTGGGGGGGCAGCTGATCGGTGTTTCTTTCTCATCGATGTTTCTAGCTCTCTATCCCTCTCCCTTCCTCTCTGTAAAAAATCAATAATATATATATATATATATATATATATATATTAAAACAACTTTCTGCTAACTAGGAATAGGAGACCTGACAAAGAGTTTGTATGAAATATCTAACTATCATCATATTTAATGGTGAAAAGCTTCCCCAAGTCAAGGATGTCTGCTCTTATGACTTCCATTCCACATCATACAGGAGATCAAGTTCTGCATAAGGAAAAAAGAAACTAGAATTAATGAGTTTTTCAAGGTGACAGCATACAGAATTAATGTGCAAAAATCGCCGAAACCGGTTTGGCTCAGTGGATAGAGCGTCGGCCTGCGGACTGAAAGGTCGCAGGTTCGATTCCGGTCAAGGGCATGTACCTGGGTTGCGGGCACATCCCCAGTAGGAGATGTGCAGGAGGCAGCTGATCGATGTTTCTCTCTCATCAATGTTTCTAACTCTCTATCTCTCTCTCCCTTCCTCTCTGTAAAAAATCAATAAAATATATTTTTAAAAAAATGTGCAAAAATCAACTGTATTTGTATAAACTGTCAGTGAATGATTGGAAAGTGAAATTTAAAAAAACACCAAAGGAATACTATGAATCTGTAAAAAAGAAGGATCTCTTTCCCTTTGAGACAGCATGGCGGGACCTGGAGACTATTATGCTAAGCAAAATAAATCAGTCAGAGAAAGAAAAGTATCACATGATCTCACTCATATATGGAATCTAATGAACCAAATAAACTGATGAACAAAAATAGACTCAGAGACATAGAAGCATGAACAGACTATTGAACCTCAGAGGGAAAGCAGGGGAGGGTGGGTGGGAAGAGATCAACTAACGAACTTGTATGCATATATGAATAACCCCTGGACACACAGTGTATTGTCACACTGTGGACTATGTCAGACAATGGGGTGATGAGGGCCTTGGCGGGGAGGGGGCGGGGCGCGGTGGGGGGGACAGGAGACTGGAAGAGGTTAATGCGGGGAAGGAGGGGTCATATGTAACACTTTCAACAATAAAGGTTAAAAAAGAAAGGGAAAAATAATAAAACCATCTATAAAAGTCATTTTATCTTTAAAACCTGTGGTTCTACATAATATAGTATTTTTAAAATACCTTTACTTCATTGACATGAACATAGAACAACAGCATCTTCCTATAGTAATTTTTGGAAGTAATTATGGAAGAACGTTTACCTTCCCTATTTGTGTCTATGAAGGCCTTGCCAGGAAACAGATGGAACACTCAAACTGGATACTGAAGGAGAGGTTCTTCATACAGAGAACAGGTACAAAGTGAACAGGGTTTAGGTAAACCCCCAAACGATGGTGCTGTAGTCACAATGAGCCTCAGTATGGAGTTTATACCACCCACAGCCAACCCATGGGGTCCTGCAGGGAGAGCACATCCTGTGACCGAACTCCTCTCCCTCCCTCAATCTGCTGCTAGTGCCCCCTTTTTACATAATCGGACCAGATTAGAGCAAGAGAGCAAGGAAGCCTAGAGTTAGAGCCCCTTCCGGAGTTACAGGACACAGAGCAAGATAAAACGAAGAAGTGTTGAGTCTGGACCTGGAGGAACAAAAAAATATCAGCACAGTCCACTGTCTTAGTCAGCTTGAGCTGCTATAACAAAAATACCATAAACTTGGTGTCTTAAGTAGCAAACATTTATTTCTCACAGTTCTGGAGGCTGAGAAGACAAAGATCAAGGTGCCAACAGGTCTGGTGTCTGTTGAGAGCCTGCTTCCTGGAGGGTGGACAGCAGCCTCTGAGCTGTGTCCTCACATGACCAAGTGAGGGAGCTCCCATTATGGGGGCACCACCCTTATGAATTCACACTATTCCAGCCCTGGCCTTTTTGTTTCTGCATCACTACACTTTCCTCCCTGTCTTTGCCATTTGTATGTCCTGGTGGTTCTATTTAGAAGGCATTTCCTTCCAGTAACCATAGTGGGGGTGCTGACGGTGATTAGGAATATCTGTGTTTAGGGCACAGCAGAAATCCCAGAGGGAAAAGGAAGAGACAGACTAAGATCCATGGGGAAGAATGTCTATTTCCTAATCCGTCTCCTGCCCCACATAGCTCTGCGCTCCTCCCACAACCTGTGTTTCCATGTCTCCTTTGCATCATTAAGATCATTCAGTTCTCCACTTAAGCTTCACCACTGCACAGAGGCCTCCACTGACCAGTGTGGGTGAGACAGCCCTCGAGGTGACCACCTCAGACACAACTTACTACCTTCTGCTACCAATCACCTCCATGTCGTTTCTCAGGGCCCATAATTGTCCTATTCATTCATGTGGTTACATGGTTACTGCTCAGGCCCCCACCTCTTCTTGTCTTGAGTATAAAGACTCTGAACTAGCAACTAGCATAGTCCCCAGTGTGATAGCTGTATCATGTATGTGAAAACCAGTTATTCTTACTAAAGTTGCAAGGAGCCAGAGGTGTACATTTTCCGAAAATTTCAATCTTATTTCCCATTTGGGGAAGAATGACTCAGGCCTTTATCTTACAATGCTTAGGAATATCCTACCCAAACAAGCAAAAGACAGATGAGACATCATACAGTTTGTATTATTAGATTGTAGCCTTTATTAGAACAAGCAATTCTCATAGCTGTAAGCAGCGCATTAGAATTCATCAAGCTCACGCCCATGTTCTCTGCCGCAGGAGGGCCGAGGAGAGAGAGCGCGCCTTACACATGTGCAAGGCCAGAGAGCAAAGTATTTCAGGGAATGATTCGTTGAGGCTATAAATGTTTGCGAATTTTAAGGCACTGGAGGGCGCAGGGTGTGTGAGGGGGCCGGGCTCAGATGGAGGGTTTCCAGCATGCCCCATCCGGCCCAACGTCTCCCCCTCCTTCCCTGGCTTCCATGGCAGGCACCACAGCAGGAGAAAAGTGAACACAGAGTATTCATTATCCTCATTCAGACCCCAAATGATCCAAAGAATTTCACAGCTCTACTCCCACCACAGCTGATTAGGAGATAAATTACGTGTTATCAAGTTGGCATGGCGCTTCATGTAAATCACACCTCAATAAACCAGGTGTTTACCAAGCCCTCTTTGCTTCCTGCATTTCTAAAAGCCAGTGATGTGAAGCACGGAACTGCCCAATTTGTCTGAAGCGTTTTGGCTGTGACTTCGAGGGCCAGCCACATGGGGAGATGTTACTTTTTAATGCCCAGCGGACAGGACACCCCGGTGCCCCCCAGGCCGCAGTAGCCGTCAGGGTTCTTGCTCAGGTACTGCTGGTGGTAATCCTCGGCGTAGTAGAACGTCTGTCCCTCCCGGATGTCGGTCGTGATCGGGCCGTAGCCATTCTCTGACAGGACCTGTGTGGAGAAAGGCACCATCAGAACCTGATCCTGGGCAGAGATGGTCCTGAGTCAAAGGGAGGGACACAGCGGGCTGGGAGGAAGGCCGACACCGGTGGCTAGGGATGTGCAGTTGGTCCTTGTGGGCCTGGGCTTTGCCACTTCCCAGCTGAGTTATTCTGGGCAAACTATATCACTCTTGATTTCCCAGGGGAAACAGCAGGGGCGAGTGGCTCCCTGGCTGCCCTGGAAGAATGGGGGTCTCCGAAGGCACTCAGCAGGGGTGCAGGGAGGGGATGAAGGGGCACCTGCACAACAGGGCAGGGAGGGCTGCAGAACCAGCCAGAGCTGCCCTCTGCCTCCAGCTCATGGCCCCTGCCACCTCACAGGATCCCCGACTCGTTCCCTGTGGTTCTAGGGAGCAGGGACCAGGCCAGGATGCCCTGATGTCACTTGGGGTCCAGGCTTTGTGACTCCAGGCCTGGGAGCCTGGAGAGTGGGGTCAGGGGAGGACGTGGCCTGAGGGCATGTGTGGGCTTGTCACTGCCCCTGACCTAGTTGAAGGCCTGGTGGCACCTGCTGCCAGGGAAAGAAACAGACACGTCAACACAAGTTGGGGGAGGAGAGCGGATCTATTTGGGGCGGGAGACGGATTAAGAAACAGACATTGTTCCCCATGGATCTTAGCTGTTTGCTTTCCCGTTTGGATTTCAGCTGTGCCCCAATTCTTCCTGTTCCAGGCTGCCTGCAGCATTTGAGCACAAGGCTACAGAGACTCGGCCCCAGCTTCTCGGATCCCATTCTGGACAGGGGTGCCAGGTGGGGCCTGAGGCTTGTGCTTCCATAAGGGGACTGACCCATCTCCGACTGTCCGTCAGTCCTCACATCTGCAGAGCGCTGGGAATCCCATATTAAAATTCAGCATGACTCCCTGCCACAGTTTTCCCCTGAGAACTTGCACCTTTCTCCGGAACCTCCTCCCAGCCCAGTGAGGACCTGACAAGCAGGCCGGATGGGGGAGAGGCAGCATCCTTGCCACAGTGGGCGGGCTGGACCCCACCGCTCAGGAGCAGCCAGTCTCCTTACAGGGGTTAGAAATGACGACGAGCAGCCATTCTGATTTCAGTTTTGACACTTTTTTGTAAACCAGCAATTATCGAGGGTTCACCATATGCCGCACTCTGCACTGAGGCTTCACATTAGCCTCACAACAGCCATCTGAAGGAAGTTCTATTATCATCGTCTATCTTTAACAGTGTGTGTCAGATATGGGCATTCTCGGCTCACTGGCATTGCATCGGCTGGAAGCTTGGAAACTCCATGTCCCGGTTCTATTGTCACAGCACTCGGGTTTACATGCCACTTATGGGAGAGGCACTGGTGGGACCTGGCAGGCCAGGTCCAGGGAGAAGCCACTGCTCTCAAGGTACACCCAGACAGCACACCTCAGACTGCCAGCTCTTCCTGAGAGCTGTCCACTCCCATGCTGACAAGTAGCATCATCGGCAATGGGTTCTAGCTATTTCTGTAGCTTCCTGATATCCTGACATCCAGGGGTGCCTTTCCCTTCACTCCAACGGCCCTTCTAATGATTCTAGAAGCACCAGATTCCATTTGCAAAATCCATCTGCTCCCAAAACCTCACATGCTCTCTGCCTCCGTGACTGACTGCCAGCTAACTCAGCATTTGCTGCCTGTGTTGTTTTCTGGACGCAGAACGTCAGTGAGAATGAGAAGCTGGGATGGCCTAACTGTCCTGGTTAGAGTTAGAGTTGGGAAGGACCTCATTGTGATGGAAAACGGATCAGCGCCAATGTGTACAGTGGCAACACATTCACTTAATTTATCACTAGTATTTGCACATGAAGAAATGCCACTGAAGGATGGCTTCGGGACAGGAGGTGGCTGTGGCAGGGAGGAGTCTGGTGACAATGATAAGCCCAAGGTCTGTGGGGTGTCCAGGGTGAGAGCTTGTGGGAAGAAAATGATGCAAGGTAGGGACTTGGCATTCCTGGCCCAACTTCAGAGAACCAGGGACTGTTTAGGGCAGATTTAAAATCCTCTCTTATTTCTTGGAGCTGTACCCAAGTTCCAAATAAAAGGTTGGTTCCTGAGGATTTGGGATTTACAAGTGCAGTTCACACCCGCACTAGGTCTGCAACCCAGGGACACCCTCTGAGCTTGCACTCACACTGCTGCAGGCACAGCCATGGAGATGCTCCCCTCCCAGCTCTTCCATTCACACTGCTGCAGGCACAGCCATGGGAGGTGCTCCCCTCCCAGCTCTTCCACTCACACTGCTGCAGGCACAGCCATGGGAGGTGCTCCCCTCCCAGCTCTTCCACTCACGCTGCTGCAGGCACAGCCATGGAGGTGCTCCCCTCCCCTCTGAACTCCTCCACTCACACTGCTGCAGGCACAGCCATGGGGAGTTGTGCCCCTCCAGCTCCTACCCCAGACTCTAGGCAAACACTGACATGAGTCTTCCACACTCTGCATGACATTAGATACTGACCTCAGAATTCCCCCCACTATGGCTACACTGCTGAGATCCTCTAACCTCCACTGTCTCCATCACCCTCAGGGCCATGGCTGGCTCCCAGGTCTGCCCACCTCTCTGCTCACCCGCCTCACCAGGGCTCTGTCCTTCCTGGGGGTCACCTCCTCAGGCACTGCCTGTGGGATGAACTTCCCTGTCACAGACAGCAGTCCTCCCTATACCAACAAGGATTGCCTTCCCAGAAGCTTCTCTATCTGAGACTGGCGCCTGTGGCCTGTGACGCTATTGCCAAAATTGCCAGGCTCCCTCCTCTTCCCCACATCAGCTCTCACTGACCCCCTACCCACCCACCAGCCCAGAGGGGCAGCATTGCTTTGAGGAAAGCAATGGGAAGGGAGGCCCGAAGGCGGGGCCCAGGCAGTACCAGGCCTCTGCCACAAGATGGCAGACAATTCGCTTTTATTTGAGAGGAAAACACCATCAACAGTGATGAAAATCCACAGAAACAGGGCTATGCTGCCCTCCTCCACCTCCCCTTCACCTGGGACATTCTGCACAGGCCTTGTCCGTGTGGCAGACACATGCTGGAGCCCCCAGGCCTGCAGTCCACACTGCAGTCCACCAACTCCAGGCTGAGGCTTCCACTCAGCACAGAGCCGTGGCTCTAAAACTGGGGGCAGGGGGACAAAAATGCACCGAAGAAACCGGATATGAAAGAAGAGGAAGTAGGCAGAGGAAAAATCCCACCTGGTCTCTATGTTCCCTTCTTCCCCACAGCCTGGCATCTGTTTTCTCACTTGACAAGAGGAAGTCACTCCCCTCAGCCACCTCCCAGGGCCTGTTGCTCAGACACACCCAGCGGGATGCAGCGCCAGGGACCCAGGGCCCCTTCCCGGCCCTTTCTGCTTATTTAGGTCTTGTCTGTGATGGCCAGTTTTGCATTGTCCTCCCCTCCCCAGAGCCCGTCCTCCACCTCTCCAGGCTCCAGGCTGGGTCCGTCCCCACACAGAGCCAGCCCCTCAAGTCCCTTCTCCGCTAGGTTCCTCAGCCAGGACAGCTCCAGAGGAAGAGCTGATCTGGGCCTAATGCCCCACCCCCATGCTTCTATCCCCCCCTCTTATTGACTTCTTGGTTGTGGCATACTTTTTCTTGCTGATGTTACAGGCTGAGCCACCTGGTTCAGATATCTCTGGAAGGTCACCTCATGGAATCAGTCATGCTTTTCTCACATACTTTACCTCACTCTTTCTTAGATAGGCTCAGGAAGACTCCTATGGCTTTTTTCTCTTATCATTTTCGCTCTGGAACAGATTTTCTGTCTGTAAAATGGGCACAACACCCAGCTCATTGTGCTATTGTGAGAATCCATGATAAAGCATAAAAAGTGCATAGCACCTGGCATATTGTAACTACACAACAGTACCGGCTCCCTTTCCCATCATGCCCCAGGTTGGAGGAAAGCTGGCCCCTCCATCTCGCCCTCCTCACGTAAGCCTCCATCTACACCAGCCATGGCCCAGTATTCAGAATCTTCAGAAAGGACCACCAAGTCCAAAGCCATCATGACCACTGCCCATCACCGGGTTCTGGAAACATGCAGGCATATCTAATTGGACGTTGTTAAGAGAGATGACTAATTCAAGCACAGCGAAGCCCCACACCAGAAAAACGGCTGTGCTGCCAAAGGGAAAGCCAGCAGGAGCGGGAGAAGGGATCCAAGTGCCAACCTCATCAGATTCATGTGTTTTAAAGCCTCATTATGTCTAGGCCAGGCTAACCCCACCTCCTCCACCACTCAAGGAATTTTTAGCCTTATTTGATGTTGGGTTCTTAGATAATTATTCATAAAGTATAAATGTATATTTCATTTTATTTTAGGCTCACTTTTGAAAAATGTTTTAATGGTGAGAAATGTGTTTCCTGAACTGAAATCCAAATTACGATTCAAACCACAGAAAATTGGTGTTTGACTTTTAAGAACTCCACCTGGAACTATTGCCCAGGGGCCAACCAGGCCTGCCTTAGAGACAAAGGCTGTGGGGCAGGAAGCAGGAGGCAGGGATTATTGCTCACTGCGCCCTCTAGTGACAGCAGGGAGAACGTACCGGGCATAGCCCACTCCTTGGGTCCTACTTTCCCTGTGGAAATCGAGACCCCTTCAGTTCCTCCCAGATCCAACTGCATGGAATTCCATGCTCTGTTTCTATCCTGAGCACACACACACACATGCACACACTGTTGAAGCTTAATAAGCTCAGCCAAGGCCAGTGCCCAAGTCAGCAGTTTTATTCCACTGGCAGCTTCTGGTTGACCAGATTGCCATCAATCAGAACTTCTGGGAAAGGACATAAAGTGACTGGCATGGCTTTTAAAGAAAACCACCAGACAGAAAAACACCATCTATTCTGAACTGAGCTGAGGCTCATGTGTATCCAGTTCAGGACGGCCCAGAGCACCCACAAAACGGCAGGTGTGCAAGAAGCAGGTCTGCCCCAGCCACGATGAATTCTGGAGCTCCAGGAGCTCCAGGCTCGGAACCACAGAATCACCCCTATAAGTCATCAGGAACAGTGGGCACAGCAAGGGCAACAAATCAGGGTGAGCGAAAGAACAGTGCCCAAAGGGGGCCGTGGCCTCTATGGGGCCCAGTCGGAGCGGCACTGACCCTTCACAGCTTTGTGGGACGAAGGGAGGTAGAGTGGAAAAAGAGGTGACACAGTTAGATCTAATTGGATCCATTAACAAAACCTGCTGATGCAAATGGTGGCCTCTAAATGGAATGCTTTTGGCTTCTCGGGGCAGTGGCATGGCCCTGCACTCTGCCCTTCCCAGACTCTGCAGCTTTCGTTGTCCATTCCTCTGTGTCCCCCTCACCCTCGAGGTAAGTCACAAGTGCCTTCTGACTGGCAAGGGTATTTTTCTTGGTTTGCAACATAAAACGATAGCT
Source organism: Myotis yumanensis (assembly GCF_028538775.1). NCBI lineage: Eukaryota > Metazoa > Chordata > Mammalia > Chiroptera > Vespertilionidae > Myotis > Myotis yumanensis. Next base: position 73,400,829 of record NW_027223756.1, read on the forward strand.
ACAAGCAGAGAAGGGGGAGAGGGGCGGGCAGTGTGGCCAGTAGGATTTGGAGCTTCACCCTATCAGCCGTGGGCAAACTACGGCCGGCGGGCCGGATCCGGCCCGTTTGAAATGAATAAAACTAAAAAAAAAAAAAAAGACCGTACCCTTTTATGTAATGATGTTTACTTTGAATTTATATTAGTTCACACAAACACTCCATCCATGCTTTTGTTCCGGCCCTCCGGTCCAGTTTAAGAACCCACTGTGGCCCTCGAGTCAAAAAGTTTGCCCACCCCTAGCTCCTCAGAGTGTGGACAATGGGCCGTCAGCTTATCAGAAATGCAAAATGGGGCCCCTCTCCAGACCTGTTGAATCAGAATCTATTTTTTTTACAATCATCTCCAGGCAATCCAAGTGCATGTTAGAATTTGAGAAGCTCTGTCCCAGGCAACCAGTGTGGTAGATGGCCTTAGTGGTCACCAGCATCCCCTGCCCTCCCCCCAGAGGTCAGGTTGCATGGCTGGAAGGTGCCACTGCCCATTTGCTCTGGCTTCGCAGTGCTTCCGGCACCCATGAGATACTAATGTCAATCACACACTCAAGGGCTGCTGCTTCCTCTGGATTTGATCTTTTCTTTGAGGACTGTGGTTCTGAAAAAGAATTCCAATGACGTCTCCTATATGAGTTTTCTTTTCATGGCTTTCATTTTTATAGAAAATCTCTCTCTCTCTCTCTCTCTCTCTCTCTCTCTCTCTCTCTCCTGTATATAGTTCTAAGGGTGATAATTGCTTTTTCATATCTATAATCAATTAACTTATTTTTCATATCTGAAGTAAAAAACCATCAGCTGTTTTTGTTATATCCTTCGCATTTAGTATACAAAGGAACCTACTTGTCACTTTCCAGAGGAAGCCAAGGACACTGGCGTTCACCTTGGGGATGAAATGCAGATTACATAAAGAGGAAAGCGCCTTCATTCTGAAAGGTTCAATAGAAAGGGACTTAAAGCAAAATGCCAGCGGCTTCAGTTTAGTGCACTGAATTCTGCGAGGAAAAGGAACTTTTCTGAATGCCACCATTTCTCCTTCATGCCCAAGTCTCAGGGATTCGGAGAAAGAGGATTCATCCAGATTTGAACTGCAGACAGAGTGGCCATCGGTCATGACTTGCCCGGACTAGGGGGCTGCTCAGGATGCGGCACTGTCAGAGCTAAAACTGGGGCAGTCTGGGGTCCACTGGGACGGTCCTCACTGCAACTGAGGAACAGGTAGACATCCATGCCCATCACTGGGCAGTTTTCTACCATCTGGGCCTCAGTTTCCTCAACTGTAAAATGAGAAGTTAAGCGAGGGGCTCGCCCTCCTGTTAAACATGTTCTTTCCTTTGAGCCTTGAGTTCCAGAGCCTTTTCGAAATTGTGCTCCCCCCCGCCCCAGATAACTGTTTTATTGGATTTTATTGATCACACTATAGAGAAACAAATATCACTATTTCTTTCCATTTCTGTCCCTCAGGCTGAATAATCTCAATGAACTCATCTCCTCTTCCTCATCTTTCTTCTGAAAACACAGCCCCATTAGTGATTGGTTTGTGTGTTTTTGTTCTACTTAGTCCAGAATTTCTATTCTGTTCTTTTTTAAAAGTAATGTCTATCTTTTTATTGATATACTTTATTTGGTGAGACACTGTTCTCGCTTTTTCTTTAATTCTTTAGACATGGTTTCCTTTAGTTCTTCCGGCATAATAGCTTATATCAGTTTATAACAGCTGATTTAAAGTCTTTGTCTAGTAAGCTGTACTTCCATGTTTGTCTCATAATATTTTTCTTGAAAACTGGGCATTTAAAATTATATGATGTAAATCTGAAAATCGGTTTGTTATTGCTGCTGCTGCTGTTCACTGGTTAGTGACTTGCAGGCTAATTCTGTAAAGTTTGTTTTCCCTTTCACGTGTGGACACTGACATCTCCACACGGTTAGCAAATAGGCAGGGTTCCTTACATACGGTGAAGCAATGTCTCCCACCTTCTGGCCCTGTGTGAATGTTGGAGCAAACATAGAGCCTCATGGCTACAGAAGCTTTAGCTCTGCCTAATCTTTTTCTCTTTGCCTGCACAGGGCCTCAAAGTCAGCTAGAGGTGAGATATTAGGGCCTTCTCAGGTGAATACACAGCACAGTTTGGATATCCATTCATCAACTGAAGGACATCAGGGTTGTTTCCAGTTTGGGGCTATTATGAATAAAGCTGCTATAAATATTCAGGTATAGGTTTTTGTGTGCACATAAATCTTCCTTCTCTTAGGTAAACATTTAGGAGTTGGACTGCTGGGTCACATGGCAAAAGCATATTCAATATGAGGAGACATTTCCAAATGGTTTCCCAAACTGGTGTACCATTTTACATTCCCACTAGCACTGTTCGCCCTGCATCCTTGTCAGCACTTATTATTTTTAATTTAGCCATTGTAACTGGTGTGTAGTAACTGTCTTTCAACGTGGTTGTAATGTGCATTTTCCTAATGACAGATACTGCTATACATCTTCTAATGTTCTTATTTGACTTCTGTATATCTTCTTTGGTGACATCTCTGCTCAAATCTTTTACCTATTTTTAAATTAATTTGTTGTTATTGTTGAGTTTTGACAATTCTTTATAGTTTTGACAGTAATTTTGAATGCATAACCCCTGCAGAGAGACACTGATATTGAGTATCTTGGCTTTATCTCTATAACATAATGCTTTCTGTTTTATGTTGAATACAATATCTATCTATCTATCTATCTATCTATCTATCTATCTATCTTCACATTCATACACATAAACACATATGGCTCCTTAAGCAATTTTCTTTTTCAATTTAGTTCAAGAAACACTAATGTTTCCCTTTAAGGCATGGTGCAAGGTACCACGGAACCAGAATTGAATAACACATTGCCTGTGCAATTGAGGAACTTTCCCTTTTAAGAAATGTGGTTTTAAACTGGATTAAATTAAGAAATACACACGAATGACTGTATGTGACACATCAGCTTTTTGTACATAAAATTACTTGTTCAAACAAATGGTTGAAACATGTTCATTATGACTTTGTAAGGTCCATTAATTATCACAAGTAAATCCTTTCTTCATTCGTAAAAATATTCCTCAATGCAACCTAAAGCAACATATATTCTGAAAGAAGGCAGTTCTCATTAAAAGATTCTGCTGCAATTTTAAATGGATATGCCTGTGCCTGAGCCCATGCAAAGTGATGAAAGACAAGTCCTGTTCTCTTCAAACACAAAGTACAACCACTCCGAACACACCTGAGCACACACCTTCTCCCTGCCGAGCGGCAGTGTCTACACAACAGCTCAGCAAAGTCTCACAGAACCGCTGTGTGACCATCTATCCTCACGACTGCGGGATGAATCTTCTGAACAGAGAAGCTTAAAAAGCAATGGCAATTTCTTAAAATCCTCTTACACTGAATTTTAAAAAGGAGACTGAGCAACTTTATTATTTTTTTTATCCACTGATTAAGACAATAAAAGTTGTGCTCATTTCAATATTAAGAAATTAAAAGCTCCCTTGAGACGTTCTCTGCCCTGGAGTAGGTCACATCTGTCACCTGCAAACAGGCCGGCCAGCTTGCAAGCAGAAATTCTCCCTAGGGCTGAAATATGGATAACCTCACACTGTCTTGTCTAGGGCTGAGAATTAAATGACTGGGATTTTTTTTTTTTTTTATCAGAGGAAACTAAAAATAGGACTATAAAATAAAATATAAGCTCTATGAGAAAATTCCTTTAAGATATGTTTTGCTTGGATATAAAATGACGTGAAAGAAAGAAAGAAAGGAGCTTTTGTCCCTTTACGCTGGGCTCTGTAATGGCACAGTGTGCGTCAGTGGGGGACGCCCGCAAGGCTGTTTCCCTGAGGCACTGTCAGCATGCTGTCCAGAAGCTGCAGGTGACGGCACGCTGCTTCCTGGTTTCGGGCAGCACTATCTCAACTTCTAAGAGGCAACATTGGAGGACTTTGGCTCTTCTAATTGCTAATAAGTTAACAAAGGGGAGAGTAAAACCCGAGTGGAGATAAGGTGGAGGGGTCTGGATTAACGAAGACTCCATTCAGGCTGTTTAAGCTTCTTAGCAATGAAATACAGTCAGGATTTTTTTCTAGAGAGTAAAGGGAGGGAGGGAGGCAGGGATGGAGGGAGGGTAGGAGGGGAAAATGGGAAAACGAAAAAGAAAGAATCAAAAATGGGCTATGGGTGCTCTTTGCCAAGGCATAATTTTAATTTTCTTCAAGGCTCAGAACCAGTGGGAGGACTGGAACTCCCTCGAGAGAGGCTGGCAAGAACATCAGATAATTATACGACTTAAACTTGGTAAAGCAATGTAATTGGTGTTGTTACCAGTTGAGGTGATGTAAGTCCATGTTAACTGGAGTTAAGACAAAGGCACTTTATATTTAAAGGAGCATTTTGTATCTCTAAGTATCAAAACTTCCTCAGAAGTTCTCCAGGGGCCCTCAAGTAAATCATGTCTGTACAGATGGACGTGACAAGAGGAGTCTAAGTTCTACCCCTGGTTCTACCAAACCATGTGACCTTGAGGCTGGGCCTTCTCATCTGCAAACTGGGGATAGGAGACTGACCTCCCAGCACTGTTTCAAGGAATAGATGAGATTACACATTCAAAATAGTATGTTCCATTTCAGTAGCACAACTCACCCTGTGTTATTGTTTCTGAAGATGTTATGACTCTTGGAGCCCTTGGCATGTCACACTGCGGGACTTGGGGTGGCAGGGATTATGCCCAGAGAAGTGGGAAGACCAGAGCCGCACTAACTGAACCCTCGTGTCGCCCTTTCTTGTTTTCCCCCAGCACAACCCACGTTCACATGTCATGCAGAGCTTGGGTACTGTGAAGACACAGCCTGTGGAGCAGACGTCCCACACCAGAGCACTGGTGGCCCGTGGCCACGCCGCTCTCCGCCCACTCCAGTACTGAATGTCACAAGCTGCGCAGCGGGGATGGGACTGGCGTGCCATTGAGGAGAATCTGGACACAGGTCTCGGAGGATAACCTTTGTTCCGTTGATTTTTTTATGAAGAAATATCTTGATCAACGTCTATTAAGACCTCAGTGAAAATCTCTGTCTCTGTAAGGCCAGGAACAGAATGTGCACGTCGGAGGAGGGGTGGGGATGGAGAGGAGCTAGGGGGTGCCGCTGACAATCTCCCTGAGTGCTCACTCTGGGCCAGGCCTGTCCTGGATGCCTGGATGTGTTATTTCTAACAGCCCCCCTGATGAAAGACCCACTGTGATCCGGTTTCTGTAAGGAGGACATTCGGCACAGAGAACAGCAGAGCCAGGACTTGAACCCAAGCAGTCCAACTCTGGGGCCCGTTCTTAACTAAAAAGTACTTTAGTCCACTGTGTGACAATACACCGGGCCGATGGCAGAATATTTACTCACATGACCCACTTTCCATATGATGAAAGAGACTAACATCATCTGAAAACCAGGACGTTTAAATTACATATCCCTTTTGAGTATCACTATAAAGATGCAAAATAAGGCCGGTCCAAGGACATGATCCTGAGAACCTTGATTTTTATACTCCCCCCGCCCCCTGAGATGTGGCCATTTATCTCTGGCTTTTGTTTCCTGTCAGTAAGCTAGGTCCCTGTCGGTGACCACACAGATTTTCTGCTGTGCTCCTGATCTCATGATGACCCTTGCAACAAAATGAGAATTTGGTGTAAAAGCTTGTCAGCCTATCCACTGCTTCTTACTGAAAGTCTAAGAAGTTCACATCTATTGGTTCTTGTTTGCATCCTATTAATCCACTCAGAGAATCTCTGCATTGCCAGAGTAGCTTAACACGTTAAGTGCCCAGTCACTGGTGACTGACACTATACTTTCCGTCCAGAAGACAAAACAGGCTGGGCGCTTAACGTGTTAAAGATTTAAGCGGTCCTGGACGAAACTCTCAGAATTGATATCTGATCAGGATTCCGAATGCTATCATAGGGTGCAGACAGGCGTTCAAATATACATATAGTGATCATGAAAATGCAAGCAAAATGCCAGGTACTGTGTTGTTCAGACCAATGATGACTCAGATTCTATTTTCTGGGACCCAGACCCTTCTCTCTACCTGCTTACTGAAACCTGCCACTCATCCCTCGCCCCACAAGCTTCAGCCTTGGCACATCCAAAATTGGAGCCATTCTTCTTCTCTTCCCAAAGCTAGTCATCTTCTCCTGTCCCCTTTCTGGAACACGACATCATCAGCCACGTCCCCCAAGCCATATATCTCATTGCTATTGTCAACTCGCCCCTGTCTGATGTCTTGTAACAATTTATGTTTACCAAGCAAATTGTGACACTGCATCCTGAATGGTTCAAGAACTCACCCTACCCGCATTGACACTTCCCAGGATCAGCCACCATCGACCTTGCCTGGGCTGTTGCCATGGCCCTCCATCTGGTCTTGCTGACTCATTTTATGACCCTAAAATCTGACCCTGACCCTGACCATGGACCAAGAGGGGCCTGATGAAAGGTTGACGGTGAGAGCAAGGGTATGTTACATCCACCTCCACACTGTGAAATATATGCCTTGTTTATCACCTTCACAAATGACACAAAGCAAATGTCACATCTGACAAGGCGAGACTCGAGGCCGTTCTCAGCATGAGTCTCACCTTGGTTCCTTGAACTGAATATATTTCAAGGAGTTCTCGCTGGCCACAAAAGTAGATCCAACAACAAGATGTTTCAAAGAGATAAAGAAACCTCTGCACACTTCAAAGAAATCAAAGGAACTAGCACAGAGCAGGGAGACACAGGTCACATGTGAAAAAATAACACATTTTTTTGTGTGTTAGGGCGTAGGCTGCCAGCTTAATTGATGCCAAGAGGGAAAGTGGATAGGTAAGCAAGCAGTGCATGGTGGCAGCATGGAGGGGGTAACGCCAGCAGGCCCGAGGCTTTGCTGCCCATTCTGCTGACTGACATTCCTGAAGTAAGTCCTAGCCTGCTTGCCCTTGAGCATCCCCTTCCACCTCCTCTCCCCTTCTGGGTCAGGATACTCCACTTACCTGAATGACCTTGGCCAAGTCACTTAGCCTTTCTGTACTTCAACTTCCTCATCTCTAAAATTAAAATGACAATATTACCTTGTAGTGGCGTTTGTTCAAAGTTTAAAAGGCAATTGTTAAAAGACTATTATTCTTATTTTCCAGATGCCTAACAGAGGCTCAGAGAGGTTAAGTAACTTTCCCAAGGTCACACAGCTACCAAGTTGCTATGGTATTGGATGCCATACCTGGCCCGCCAGCTAGACGTTCTCTCAGCCTCCCTGGCTGAGTGCATGCATCCCCGCTCCCTCCCACCCAGCACAAGCGGATGAGTCTGGATTCCAGTTCCATCCTGGCCCACAGGCACCAGGCTGTGCCTGACACTCTACAAAGAATCAGACACAGTGAAAATCATTACTCTTTCTCCTCCATACTGGGAAAGAGCAGGAAGCATGATACTAAGTTCCTATTGTCATGTTCTGAGCCTATTCAGTTCACTAGAAACTCGAACACTGCAGAGAAGCTTACCCATGGCAGACACTCAGTGCACAGCCCTCTCTGTCACCCTCTGTCCCTCATGATCCATGTGTGTATGTGAGAGTGTGCATGCATGTGTGTGTGTGCAAGCATGTGTGGGTGTGCGTGTACAAACATGTGCATGCACATGTGCATGTGTGTGAGCATGCATGTGTGCATGTGCCTGTGGGCATTTCCCCTCTGAACCCTGCCACTCCACCCATTCACATCATTTACTCCAATGCTTTCCTTATTCACCACCAGGCACTAAAGTCTGGTCTAAAATAGTGATGGTTTTGGATCCTTAAGGTGTCCAAGTTCCAGGGAAAGAAAAGTGACAGCTGAGGAATCAGGGTAAAAAGGAGAAAAATGCGGGGCGTGGAACACACATTTTTATTCTCTCTTTTTAAGAATCTGGCATAAAAAGCTCACCTCCTTCCTGCCAGGGATGGAACAGGAGTGACTTGGCAGCAGTCTCGAGCCAGATGTCACCTCATCTGGTTGCCTTGGCTGCTTAGTTGTTTGGAATGAGCAGCCCAAACACAGCGCAGGCGGGGCTCCTGTGAGGCTGTGGGCCGAGCTGGGTGGCAGCCCCAGCAATGCCCGGCTCCTCAGAGGGTGGGGGAACTGCCAGGGAAGGAGCAACTCTACTCAGGGTAGGGGTCCTCTGGAGGGCACACCGGCTGTCTCCCAGGAATGAGCTTTGAGATCTCACTCGCCCTGGCACTGGGCACAGCCATGTCTTGCTATTTTCTGAAGACAAGGCTCCCAGTGTATCTGGGATCCAGTCCACAGTGAAGCAGCCCCTGCTCCCATGGTCTCTTCATCCAATGTTTGCAGGGCTGCACTCTGGAAACAGATGGAGGCGCAGGGCACAGTGCAACCTCTGCCTCTGGCGGCCTGCGACCTTGGCCATGCAGCTTGGCCTTCATGCCCTCCATCCGGGCTGAACCCAAGCAGTCATGGGGCACCTGGGGAACAGCCACGTTCCCGGACAAACTGGCAAGGAGATGCGCGGTCTTAGAATGGAGGAGTCAGAAAGCTGTGCCTAGGAGCAGGCACGTGCTCCATTCATGTCTTGTGGCCAAATAAATGCTGAAGGGTCTCAGACTGAGGGGGTGGCCCTGGGGACCAAGGGTGTCCTCTGGAATGAGCCCCCGGTGTCACCTGAAACCCGAGGCAGGCGCCTGTAGAACAAAGCCGAGAGCTCAGGCGTGTTTGCATGCACATCAATGAGTGCGATGGGAGGGTGGCGTGTGGTACAACCTGCCAACAGGCCCATTTTGGTCACCATCTGCCGTGGAGAGCCCGAGCACCTGTCGCAAACAGCTGCTGATGGCAGAGCGTAGGTGAGGGAGGGGAGGCAGCCCCGCCCCGGGGTGGCCTTTCAGGGCGCACAGGGCCTGTCCCCACAGGAATGCCAACTGTTCACTTGGAAGCCCGTCCCACTTAGGAGGGGGTGTGACGAAATCCTGGCCATTCCGTGACTTCTGCGAAGGAAGAGTGTGTGTGTTTGGTGGGGGGAGGGGCTCCACACTGCCCTTGCCTCGGGGGCCAGGGATGACAGTCACCTGCCACAGGAGCTGGGGAGAAACTCATTCAGATTCCCAGTTGGGAAGAGAAAAATGCCAGGGCAGCTGCTCCCTGGAGGTCTGAGCTCAGACTCTCCCAAGGTGAGATCCCGGCCTCACTACCCACGGAGGAACAATAGTGACTCCATGTCCTTGGCCCTACTGGGAACAAGACATCATATCGTGTCACTGGGTGAGGTGACGCCTTGAATGAGCATCAGAGGGTGACATGGCTCAGGGCCGGGTCCACTGAAGGATTTTTGTTTAGGTAAACAAAGTTTACTCCATTATGATGAAATAAAAACCTTGAATACTGTAATAACTTTTAATGAAAAATCTTCTCGAGTGAGTTATTGCCCCCCTGCCCAGCATGATCTCAAGTATTTGTTGTGTATTATCTTCTCATTAGCTGTATTTTACTACCTGATTTTTTAAAAATACTGTATATTTTTAAAAAATATTGATTTCAGAGAGGATGGGAGAGGAAGAGATAGAAAGAAACATTAATGATGAGAGAGAATCATTGACTGGCTGCCTCCTGCATGCCCACTACTGGGGATAGGCCCACAACCCGAGCATGTGTCCTTGACTGGAATCAAACCTGGGACCTTTCAGTCTATAGGCGGACGTTCTATCTACTGAGCCAAACCGGCTAGGGCTAACTACCCGATTTTTAAAATTCCATATAGGACAACAGTCCTATATGACAGGTTCAGTTTTTATCCCTGTTCACCACCTAGGGAACTAGGGCTTGAGGAGGTAACTCTACTCACCAGAAACCCCACTGGTAGACACAGAGCTGGGGTTCCAGCCCGGCCACGTGCCTCCAGCCCGAACCAGTCAGCCATGCTCCTACTTCTCTCAATTGTGTCCCCCAAGCAATTTCAACTTCGTGAGGTCTTAATGAACATCCACACTTGTGCCAAGACCACACATATGGGCCTCTGTGGGCCACATAAGGCACACGCTGTGGGCACTTTTGGAAAAAGCTTTTCTCCAGAGCCACCAACGGCCTTTCTCTTGAATGTCAAAGCCAGCTCGAAGCTCCCTGTCTCCAGCTCAAAGCTAGGAGACTGTCCTAGTCATCAATGGAGTTAAATTTGCGGTTCTACTTTAGCAACTATGTAGGACCCTCTGACCTCCATGTGTGTGTTCCACCTTTGTCTCCCGCTTGACCTTCCCTTAGAATGTGTATTTGTCCTGGCCTTGTTTTATTTTTGTAAGCCATCTCTAATGCTTGGGAAATAAGTCAGAGGCATAAACAAATAAATGAACACATATTTGTGTCCAAGGCCCTGACATTGACCCTGGGGAACCAGGCTCATTCCCAAGGCTTTCAATTCTTGGGGGTCATATATCTAGGATAGGAATTGCTGGGTCATATGGTAATTCTACACAGTTTGAGGAACTGCCGAATTGTTTTCCATAGTGGCTGCACCATTTTACATTCCTACCAGCATAGCACAAGGGTTCCAGTTTCTCCACATCCTCACTAATACCTGCTCTTTTCCATTTTAATGGGTATAAAGCAGTACGTATCTCATTGTGGCTTTGACTTGTATTTCTCTAATTACTAATAATATTGAGCATCTTTTCATGTACTTATTGGCCATTGCATATCTTCTTTGGAGAAATGTCTAGACAAGTTCTTTGTCCATTTTTTTAAAATATGTTTTTATTGATTTCAGAGAGGAAGGGAGAGGGAGAGAGAGATAGAAACATCAATGATGAGAGATAATCATGGATCGGCTGCCTCCTGCACACCCCCTACTGGCGATTGAGCTTGCAACCCAGGCATCTGCCCTGTCCGGGAATTGAACCTGAGATCCTTTCGTGTATGGGATGATGCTCCAACTGGCCAGGGTCAGCCTTCCTTCTTAAAACTGCCCCTTACCCTTCTCTTTCTGCCACGACCTCAGCAATGTAACTTCCCCAAAGGCCCATCGCCTACATCCTCCAACCAGATCATTGTTGCCTCTAGGCAGCAGGTTCCCCATTCAGAGCCAGCACTATCAACACAATTCTCTCTCTCTTCTCCCTCATTTGTTCCCACTCCCGTTTGCCCTCTCTCAGTTCCAACATCAACCATAGGAGGGGCAACCATAAGGTAATACTTAGCTACAGCCTTCACTCACTCATTACTTATAACCATCACCCCCATACAGAGAGACTGAATAGGTCATAGGTCATGAAGTCCCCCCATTTTATTTTTTCTTAAATCTACCTTCTCCCTTTCATCCTCTCCAGCACTGCCTTATTCCAGTCTCTCCCTCATCATTTCTTACCCTTGACCCCTTTTCCTGCCCCCAGGTCCATGCGGGGCCAGCCCAGCCTCCATAGCTCCTGCAGAGTAACGTGTAACATGAGACTTTATCTCCACTGCTCAGCTCCTCAAAGACCCCCATTTCCAGGAATACAGTCTATCCTCCCCATTCCCCCAACACACACCACACACACACACACACACACACACACACACACACACACGATGCCTTAGATGCACTGAAACTGCTGCTGGTCCCGAAATAATCCTTTTAATCATCATTCTTTCACACATGGCTTTCCTCCTGCCAGGAAAGTCCTTACTCCTGTCGTCCACATCAGTGTTCCAAAGCAGCTCACATATCCCCTCCTTTATGATAGTTCGGGATCATGCCCCAGAGCACCTGAAGCAGACTGGCTGCTCCTTCATATGTGTTGTGTTGTGCATCCTTTGTAATTTGTTAGTAACAACAACAGCAGTAATAATGCTACCACCACCATTTCTGCAGGCCTCCCATATTCCAACATGCTGGGGGACACCGCGCACACTCATCACAGTGATACCGCTCTCATTGGTTTCCCTGTCCAGTTCTTCCCCTAGACCAGCGGTTCTCAACCTGTGGGTCGCGACCCCTTTGGGGTCGAACAACCCTTTCACAGGGGTCGCCTAAGACCATCAGAAAACACATATATAATTACATATTGTTTTTGTGATTAATCACTATGCTTTAATTATGTTCAATTTGTAACAATGAAATTGGGGGTCACCACAACATGAGAAACTGTAGTAAAGGGCCGCGGCATTAGGAAGGTTGAGAACCACTGCCCTAGACAGGGAGGGATCTGAGGACAGGGACTGCCCTCAGTGCGGCCCCAGCACAGTGTCTGGCCCCCAGCAGGTGTTAGCACACTTTTGCTAAATAGAGGAATGACTTCAAGCTCCCACTTTAAAGTTTTGCGGCCTTTGGAAAATTCCACAGTTTGGGCAGCTGCTCGTGTCCTCAGTGCAAATAGGCAGCTTATCAATCCAAAGGCTGGCAGCAGATCCGCTGAGCTGAGCGCAGCTTCGGGCTCTCTCCCAGAGCCGCCCTGCACCCAAGTGGAAGCCGCATCTGACGCTCCTGATAGGAGCGTCTGCCAGGAACCAGGAACCTACCATTTCAGTGCTATTTTAAAAGCAAATTCAGAAGCCACGGTGTTATTTTTTGCCCTTAAGAACAAGATAACGCCTTTGACATAACAAGGTTAAAAAAGAAAGAAAAGCCTCAAACTGCTTTTCCTTTCAGCTGGAATGAAAAAATCCCCCAATCTCCCAGTTCCAGCTGGCAGACCACTGGACGCTCCGCTTCCGAGAAGGGGAGCAGGAAGATCAGCGCTCAGCAGCCGAGAACTTATTTTTGACTGAACAGCTGGTGGAGGAATTGCTGGCATGGGCAGCATCTCCCCCACACAGCGTGCAGGGGCAGTGACATGGCCTGGGCAGAACCCCTGTCTGGACACGGGCATCCACTCTGACACTGATAGTGACAAGTCTGTCTTGGGCCATGGCAATCCCAGTGGCAAGGGACCTTCAAGGAGAAAGGGCTGCTCAGTTCACTCCAGGGGAACCTCACTGAGCCCCCAGAGGAAGCTCTCATATGGAAAAGGGGAGGCCTGTTCTGCTCTAGACCTGAGTCTAGGACAAATGAGCAGAACCACCCAAAGGCAGAATTTAGCTAGTTCATCACAAAGAACAACTCTAATCAGAGGTGTGATGGGGGATGGTTTGCGTCAGGCCTGTTCCCACAGAGGCTGACTGACTGACCACTGCCAGGAGTTCGTAAGGGGGGCCCCTGGATGGAGTGAAAACTGAGCTTCTCGAGGTTGGGAAGCCAATGGAGACCAATTAGCAGTGGATGGAAGCTATCACCGTGGACGGCAGCTGGATGGTGGATGCCAACATTTTAATAGACTCCAAGGTGGATTTTTATACTAAATTACAAATTTGTTGATCTGCTCTGATGAAAGCCACAAAGTAATTGCCAGTCTTCTTTACTTTGTGCTGAATCCACACTACCTTTTGTAGTGCTGATATTGTAACTCAAGTTCAAGGCTGTCCGCATTTAACACAAGAGAAAACAGCGGGCCCCTCCCCACCTCTCTTCCTCGCCAAGCTGTTACAATGGGCAGGCTTCTTTACTTCTGCCTTTTTCTTTTTTCGTAATTTAGAACAACAAGAATAAAAAGTCCTAAAGACTCTGAGAAAACAGAATGTTCTTCAAAGAAAGCATTCGCATTTATATTCAATCCAGATACCCAGCACTCCAAAAACATCTTCATGTTCAATGTGGAACATTTTTAAAAGAAAATCTAAAGCAAGAAAATATGAGGTTGGTAGAGGAAAACGTAACTTTCACTGGTGGTGGGCCTCCCAATTCAAAGTTAGAGGTCACAATCTGAAGTGGGCCTGGTCCTGCCTTAGCTCACCATGGATGGTCATGGATGAGGACGTGCCAAAGGGGTGGCCCCTGCCTCCTGGGATCTCTGGTGGGCACTCTGAAGCCGGCTCGGCAGGCGCTCCCGGGGAAGCACACACACTCCTGGCCTCACACTGGTGCTCTGCTCACATCGGGCTGTTCTCGCCTCCCACACCAGCCCCTGGACTCTCTACCGGTCGACAGGCTTGTCTGCTGGCTGCTGTTATTTCAAATGAGCTCATGCTGAACAATGCTTGTTAAATTCCCACACAGTACCAGGGTCAATATCAGGGCCTTGGAGAAACTTCTAAATATGTGCCCATTTGTTTGTTTATGCCTCTGCTTTATTCCCTGACCATTAGAGATGGATTACAAAAATAAAACAAGACCAGGACAAATACACACTCTAGGGCAGTGATGGCGAACCTTTTGAGCTTGGCGTGTCAGAATTTTGAAAAACCCTAACTTAACTCTGGTGCCGTGTCACATATAGAAATTTTTTTATATTTGCAACCATAGTAACACAAAGACTTATATTTTTGATATTTATTTTATATATTTAAATGCCATTTAACAAAGAAAAATCAACCAAAAAAATGAGTTCGCGTGTCACCTCTGACACGCCTGTCATAGGTTCTCCATCACTGGTCTAGGGGAAGGTCAAGCAGGAGATTGGAGGTCAGAGGGTCCTACATACTCGCTAAAATAGAACTGCAAATTTGACGTCATGGATGACTAGGACAGTCTCCTAGCTGGCTGGGATGGAGGGCAACCCTTAAACAAATTTCTGGAGTCTAAGAGCATAGAAGCTGGCACACAGTGGACACTTGAAACCTTCACTGTCTGGACGCCGACCGGGACATGGGCACACAAGAATTCATGCCTCAGAGCGTGAACGTCCAACTGAATAACTTTGGCTGGGCGGGTAAGGGAAGGCTTTACCCAAGAGGTCTCATCTAAATGAGGCTACTTTGATGAGGAGATCACCAAATATCGCCAAGCCAGTAATCACTGCTGCTACTAACAGCAGAATGGAAGCGGTACCGTGAAGAAAAATACCACACAATTCCTCAAGCAACGGTGGCCCCTGCTAACCAGGCCCGAAAGTTGAAGCAAGAAAACATCTAATTCTGTTTAATCAGAGGCTGCCTGACTGACCATTGCCAGGGGTCGAGAAGGGGCTGAAACCTCAGTTTCAGGGCCATATCCACGGTCTTCAACTTCGTCTGACTTGGGCAATTTCACTTACTTAACAACCTTGAGGTTCTAAGTGGATGTATTGGTCTTGAAACATTTCTAGTAGCAGTTCCTTTGAGTAAAGAGACAAGGTCCTTCAACTGTCAAAAAGATGTCATCCTTCTAGAAAGTTCTAATCCCAAAATTACCTTCAGCCCATACCCGAAGTCTTCATACTCTAGGGAATCTGAAATGACCTTTAATCATTCCCAAAGGTTTACCAGCCAAGACACTTTCAGGGGATCACGATGTGTGTTCTCACTGCATAATCTCCAGACACTAGTCCCATGTCCACTAGACACACATCTGGTTTTCCTCCAAACAGTATTTCCCTTTAATGATATAGCCTATCACAATGAAGGAACATGAGAAGTTACTGAAGTGCTGCATGTCCCTCCACAGACATGCTGCACCTTTTTGCATAGCCTTTGCTACTCAATGTGCAAAGAAACGGGGATGGGAAGCAGAGAGGACTCGAAGGCGAAGCCCAGCAGCACTGACCAAGTGTCTGAGTGCTTCTCCCTGGGGCCTGGCACCTGTACCCAGCACAGAGACTGTCAATCACAACACCTGCTTCTCCCTGTAATTCAACTGGCCACTGGTACCAGTTAGCGAACAGAAAAAAACACACTGAAGGAAAAGAAGGTGGGGGATCAGGCCCTGCAGTCAGGAGAAGTTAGCCTGAGAGATGAAAGGTTGCAGCTAAGGGCCCTTGTGGCAGGGGGTGGAGTAGGGAGGGGGTAGCGAGCAGCCTCAGACATAGGTTATTTCAACAGATATTGTGCAATACAAAGTGTAGACAAGACATGGCCCTCTTGAGCTTGATCCCACTTGGGGGGGCCTTGTGAAGATGGACAGGAACAGGAACCTTTGTGAGGTGTTGATTCTGATTTCAGCTTTTATAGAGGAAGGGTCTGTGTGCTGAGGAGTGCTACTTATATTTTTTACTAAAGATAATTTGCCTCTGAGATTCAGAAGATACACTATCTACAACAGCAAGGACTTTAAGCGTTTTTTAGGGATTCAGGGCAAAAAGATGAGAAATACTCTCAGAAGTAGGCAAATGCATTTTCACTGGATCAGAGAGGGTTTCAAATTATCTGTGCTGAAAGGTAATTTCTGTAGCCAGGGTGAATCAGAGTCAACAGACATGAAGACATTCTCAACAGTTCATTGTAAATGGAGGGGCAGTGGCAATGAGCCTTCTGATCCTAAGCAGAGATGACTTGTTCATGCTCTACTGAGACTTCTGCAATAGCCTCTAAAATGACCCTAGCCTCTATATCTGCTTCCTCTGCTCCATTCACCTTGCCACTGCTAAAATAATTTTTCTGAAACACGTCCTGACTGTAATCCCCTGCTCAAAAATATGGCTAAATGTTTCCTTCACATTTTGGCCACCGCCAAATTTTTTTTTGCTGTTTCTTTTTTAAAAATTTTATTAAATTTATTGGGGGGGGCACATAAGCTAATAAAATTATATAGGTTTCAAGTGTACAATTCTATAATATATCATCTGTATATTGCACTGCATGTTCACCATCCAAAGTCAAGTGTCCTTTCATCATCATGTATTTGACCCCCCTTACCCTTTTTTACCTCTCCCCACCCCCTTTCCCTCTGGTAACCAACATACTATTGTCTGTGTCCATGAGCCTTCGTTTGTTCATTTGTTGCTTCCAATTTTATATCCCATATATGAGTGAAATCATATGGTTTTGACTTTTTCTGTCTGACTTATTTCGCTTAGCACGATATTCTCAAGGTCCATCCATGTTGTTGTAAATGGCAGTATTTCTATTCTTTTCATGGTTGAGTAGTATTCCATTGTATATAATATGTACCATATCTTCACCCTATCATCTATTAAAGGATACTTTGGTTGTTTCCATGTTTTGGTCACTGTGAATAATGCTGCAATGAACATAGGGGTACATGTATCTTTATGAATCAACGTTTTCAAAATTTTTAGGCAGATACCCAGAAGCGGGGTTGGCCTCAGCCAGGTGTTGCAATCTCAGTTCCTCCACTCCCTACTCCTTCCTCCAAACACCCTGTGGTTCTGTCCCAATGAACACACTGTCTTCCAGATCTTGTTTAGGTTATTCGTTCTCCCTGGGAGGCAGTCTGTCTCCCCTACCAACCACAGTCCTTTGTAAATATGTGTATATGTGCACACACACGAACACACTTCTACTTCTGTTTAAAAATCCTACTCACCTTTCAAGTCATGCTCCTAAACAGGAGCGCCCTCTGGAAAGCATTCCTGGTTTCTCCAGATCAGAATGCAGTGCTCCCAAATGTGTGTCCCAGTGTCTCCTGAGCTCACCCATGTTGCCACCTTTATCGCATTGTTCTGGGTGGCTGTGTGTGTGTGTTGGTTTCTTCCACTTGATTGGAAGCCAACTTGAAGGCAGAGGTTGAGCTGTAATCATTTTTATTGGTCCCACCACCCTCCCATGGACCTCAGGGCCTAAGACAGCATCTTAAACATGGTACTAAGTCCATGTATTGACTGAATGGAATATAGAATCACAGATAACTGATTTATCATCAGTAAGAAGTATGAACAATATCAGGATCCAATTCACACCAACAGCCCACTATGGTATGAGGTAACAATTAGACAAGCCAATTCACATTAGTACCTCCTGGTATAAATTATTTAGCTGACACCATTTGCTGAGAGACTTGGAGAAGGAAGAGGTCCTAGTTCATTACCCAAGGGCAGTGAGAGGCATGAAATCTGACCAGACTATGAATCAGCTCTATCTCCTGGCTGCTGTGTGACTTTAGGTAAGTTGCACACCTTCTGAGCCTTGGATTCCTCATCTGTAAAATGGACATGAGAATTCTGCTAATCTAACGAGGCTATTTAGAGAATCAATGAGATCATACACATGAAAGAAATTTAAAAACTAAAAATACGCTATTCAAATGAGAAAACTTAGATAATTGTTTTTGTAACTCTTACTGGGATAAGCAAATTTTCATGGTTAATATAATGTTAATCCCCCTTTTGTACTCTGTAAAGAAGGAATGTGATGGGAATGGTGGGGAGCTCTATTTATGTGTTGGTAAAGGGTCTGCTACTTTGGGATAGCTTCTTTGAAAAAAAAATTATCTTTGAGGACCACAGGGTTCTAGCTTCCAAAAATACAGACACATAGTGTCACAGTGTTATGTTAACTTTGGTTTCTCTATAATAAAACACTGAATGGCCTCTTTTGGTTTTGAAAAGGTCAGTGAAAAAAACTCAGCATAACAAGAAGATGAAGAGACTGGTAAAATATTTAAATGTGATTATAAATACACAAGATGCATATGCCATTTAGCTAATAGCTCCTATCAACTCCCTAGAAACTCCACGCTAACACTGGACATGTTGTCTTAGGGTCTCCCCCATCTGCTGTTTACTTCGTCACCTATCACAGAAAGCTTACAGGACACAAGGCCTGTGGGCTGGCCATGTGGCCACCACACATTACATTCTCTTCAGAACACATAACCACCCACATGGCATCTTCATGTAAAAACATGAAACCTGCAGAGTGACCATGTAGAAGGGTACACATGATGCCCAGGGACCAGTCACAAAACTGTCTCCATTCAGTACCTGCACATGCTCGCCTGTTAGCCACATCACTGCACATGCCCGCTGCCCCCATGCTGACTGAACAATTAGACACGCTTGCTGCCCTGTGCAGGTCATAAATGATATACAGTAGGACAACTGCATGCTGGCCTCCCTGAATATTGACAATTCCTATATTGTAATCAAACACACAGAATAGTTCCACATACATTCTGTGCTTCCATAACTACAGGTTCTACGCTCGACTGCCCAGCTGTGCATCTATAATAACTAGGTGCTGATGCATCTGTAATACCTAGGTGCTGGTCACAGCACTGTGTTCACAACAGCACCCAGGAGTGGGTGACCATGTCCCAGGTATGGAATGATAGTACCAATTCCCTTCAAGATGGCATCCTTTTGCCTAGAATACAAGGCCCATTTTCACTAAGAGCCAAGAAATGCCTGTCAGTTCTACATCAGCATTTGCTGCAAAAGCTTTGGATTCAAGTCTGAAAACTCCACTATGGTGAGTTCAGTGGGAAAGTAAACAGGAAAATGTGTCCAACCAATGGCAGAAGAACGACCATCAAGCTGATGTTGTTTCCACTCTAAAAGCAGAAGAGGCCGTGACTCCTTCCCACACACTGGAGATGAGGGCAGGGCAGGGACAGCTCTGCTTTCTGTCTCCTCCTCCCCTCTCCCCATTCTGGGACTCAGGAGTAGCTACGGGTAGGGGGGGTTGTTCCCTTCTCATGTATAACTAAGGGCACAGGGATGACAGAACATTTCTTGAGGTGGGGGGAAGGGGGAGGCTCCTCTGACATCAGCTAATTCAAAATTGAAAACACGGAGGGCTGCGGGGTAAAGTGATGGCTCGGGCCGCACTGCTGATTAAAGGACAAAGTGTATTCACAGTGACATACTTAGCCACCAGATTAATTTTTAATTACAGAATATACTTGGCTACTGAACACATTAACTGATAACAAAAACAGCACCATGAGCAGATCCAGAGAGAGGGAAGAAGCGGGGGTGAGGGTGGAATGTGGAGCTCAGGACCAAGAGGAGGGTGAAGGTGGGGACAGCAGGGAAGGACCCTAGTCGGGCTCAACGCCCAGCCCTTTGGTCTCAGGGAAACCATCTTCCCTCCACAGGCCTTCTAACATTCATAATTCAGACAGATGCAGGAGGTATGAGCATCAGTCAGTGTGCCAGAAAGCCTGGCGTGTAGGCAGTGAAATTTAAGAGGAAAGGAGACAGATGCCCACCCATTCAGCCGTGGCCAGCCCGGACCGTGCGCCTGCATCCCCTCTCCCTCATCCTGAGGTTCTCAGGTCAGCTGTTATCACCACACACAGAGACACAGTCCTCACATCTCCCTCTCTTCACAGAGGCAAACCTCCCACCACAGAGCCAACAGAAGGCTGCGACTCATCAAGCTTTCTTACTTCGTTTTCTGAGCACTCTGTGTTCACACAGTGAGTTTCTTTAAACCTGAAAGTCTAAATACCAACTTTTAGAAATGTAGAGAAATGTTTCAGACATTTCTACAGACCAGGGAATGGTCACTGCCTGACCAGCACTGTGGCAAAACTAGGCAGTGACCCAAGGTCCTGGTAAGTGAGGGCAGTATTGAAAGATGTCACCATCTGCCCACCACTCCTCCATCACTTCCTTTTGCATGGGACACATAAAGCCACAAACAAGTGAGGCCACAAATTCCTCTTCTTGGACTCGAGGGCAGGGCAGGCTAGGACAGTGGGTAGCAGACACGTTAGGTGTGGTCGTGTAGAAGGAGAACCTGGTCAGTCAATGGTCAAGTGGCCAGATGTGTGTCCCTGGAAACACACCCACTTCTCTGGCCTCAGCATCCTCATCTGTGTCATGCGGGCTTTATGGGGCCTCTATCAAACCCTCCTGGGCTCCTTAATTGGGTTTAATATTAGAAAAATGTCCACAGAATTATCCATGAGCGATGGAAAATATTTTAATAGAGATTAATTAAAGATGTGAACTTGGTTTAATCACCCAGAATGCCGCAGATACCTACGATTGCCTGCTGGGCCCTGGGCAGTGCACAAGATCTCTCATACTCAGTACAGTGCCTTCCCCACACAGGGCCCATCTGAGTAACCAGCGCCCATTTCAGAAGAAACTGGAACTTAAGTTTCCAAGTGTCCGAGAAGGACTGAAACCCAGGCTTCCTGCTGTCACAACTGTGATGAATGAACTTCTTTCTAACTGGGTTAAGCTGGGTTGTTTAAGGGAGAATAAAAGTCAAGGTAAAATTAGGTTAGCGTTTTTATAAAAGTGTTCTTCCTGTAGAGTCTGAACATGGATAAGTTCGAGAACGACTTCCCTCTGTTTTTGCTTTTGAAACCCCAGAACATGAGCTGCATTTGAGAATGGGTAGCATTCACCTTTAAAAACCCCAGAGCACAATACCTCATGCTATTTTTAAAATGTCATTTCCTATCCTCATTTCGTCACCTTTAAATTGGAGTGAGTGCATGTCCACACCTCTCAGGGTGCTCAAGTACGGTAATACGACAACCATAATTCACCGAGCAACTGCAAGGTGTCATTTTATTGTTGTAGTTTTTACTTTGACTTGATAAATATCTAAAAAGTTTCCCAAATCACCATGTGACAACAGCCAGACATATAATAATGTGATTCAACTGGAAGCTGTCATGTTGCTCACAGGGCTGCGGATGCCACCGGCTTCCCAAGAGGGTGGGGAGCCAACAGGAGCAGGGCTGTGACACCCAAAGGGTAGGAGCCCTAACAATGACCCTGCTCAAAGCTGACAGCCAACCAGACTAGTGCTGCTGGTCATCTGTGTTTGATGAAGCCCTTAACTAGATAATTACCAGGCACTCCATTTTGCAAAAGGAAACAATAGGCTTCCAATACACGGCCATTTAATAAGCTAGCATCATAGATAACTAGTTAAACGTGAACTAGGTGGAACAGACAGGTGGAACCTAGCGAGAAAGAACCTTTCAATGCTAACGAATCCTGCCCTTTGTATCTCCTCCACCTGCACCCCGGCTTCAGACCTTTACTCTGTAAAAAGTAACCTATTTGGGGTCATTTTAAGTGGAGCTGAGCAGCTGTTCCAGCAGAACTGGTTTGCACGTCCCGTTTTCTGAACTTCTGAACTGGGGCAAACTGCCAACATCCCAAGACATCAGCAAGGATGAGAGTTTCCTGTCCAAAGAGCTGGTCAAGTGAACGTTTACCCAGTGAGCACACTGCCCACCAGGAAAGTACAAATTTAGCTTTGTCAGCACCAGTGAACTTTTCTTAAAAACAACTTACCTTGTCTTTCTCCCTTTTTCCCACTAAGATCCATTTCTCTCTCTTTTGATCAGGACACTATTTGGGATTCTACTTAAATCCGTGTAGCCTTAATTGCAATTCTTTGATCTGAAACAAACAATTTGTCTCTTGAACTGATTCTTGTTTGTGAAGTTTGACATTTCTGAGGCCTCCTGGAAATCTCCACGGGGACCATGGAACGAGGGCCTCAGATGCCACGTGTCCCATATTAAACTCAGTCCCTTTCTCTGAGAGACAGCCCCCATCAATCTCCAACAAGAGAATACTCTTTTTAAATTGCAGACCTGATCTCACTCCCCTGCCCCCACCCTGCCCCAAACATAAATGTCAAACCAAATCCATCCCCTTACTTCTCCTATCCTCCCCGCTCTGCCCCACACCCAGGACTCACCCTCTGCCACAACATGCCACCCACCATGTGGACAAGTTCTCTCCTTGATCAATCCCTACTTAGGCTCCTCCGAACTCTTCTCAGCAAGGTCCTGACTTTGGGCTTTCATGTTCGTCTCTGCATTGTCCAATTTTATCAACAATTCTGTTAAATCAGTTTAACCAGACCGCCCCCCCCCCCCCCCCCGCCACACACACACAGACCTGATCACCTTGATAACTGATTGGGTTGCTCATCCCCACCATCGCCAGGTGATGTCTGATCATCCTGGCCTGCCTTCAGCAAGATCCTGGTAGATTAGTTTAACCTGTTGTTTCCTCTTAGTAATTTTTCATCGACAGCCGCTCCACCGCTACCCCTTGCCTATAAATTCCCACGTTTCCCTTGTTGTATTGGGAGCTGAGCCCAATTTCTCTCTCCTGCTGCAAAACCTCACTGTAGTAGTCCCCCTTGAATGGTCTTCCTTACACATTAACAAGTGTCATGAGTAATTTTATTTTTACTTTAACAGTTGACCAAATAGGACTCAAATGGGGGACTTCTACCTCACCCAGCAGTTCTCAATCCTGGCCACATCCTGGAAACAACTAAGTGTCTAAAACAAACAAACAAAAAACAACACAAAAGCCAAAACTCCTATGGCCGGGTCCTACTGCAGATCAGCTAAACACCAGAATGGAGTTGGGGGGGGAGGGGTGGTAGTTTTTAAATCTCCACAGGTGACCCCAGTGAGCAGCGGGGGCTGAGAACTTGTGGCCCAGACATCTTCCCTTCGCCACCTAAAGAAGGAACGCCGGACATCTTACAGGCGTCCCGATGACTGTCACTGGGGCATTTATCCTGCTGCCCTGCACTCTTTGGAGGCAGGAATTCTGGTTTTCACCCCGTGGGTCCCAGGACTGGCGGAGTGCCTGGCGGAGTTGCTGAACTGCTCTGAAGGCATCGGAGCAGGCAGGTGGGAGCAGAGAGAGAGAGTCTCCCACTTCACGCAGGCTTCTCCTCCTCCCCCTCACCTCTAATCTCAGGGGCACAGAAGGTGTCACACGTTCTCCAGGGTGACACAGCCCTCTCTGTCAGGCACTTCTCATTTCAGGAACAAGCTCTGGGCTCACAGCTGTCCTCAACTGGCAAGCAAATGTCACAGTGAGCATTATAGCATGTAGCTTCATGGAGCACGGGTGATCTGGAGTCCTTGATTTTTGGGTGAATCTCAGCAATATGAAGGCAGTCATATCCCCCATCCTCTGAACCCCCAAGAAAGGAGTGGGTGTGAGCAGATGAAGACAGTCCCTAAAGTTCTTTCCACTCTAGCATCCTACAATGTCTGACAAAGAAAACAGAAATGCTTTGTCCTTAGCTGTGCGCAAATGAAGCAGAAGCCACCAAAGTGAGGGTGACAAAGAGCCGGAAGGAAACTCACAAAGGCGACCAGGCCCAGAGCAACCCACAATTTCACAGCCCATCGCTGCGCTTTGTCTGAAAAGACTGCTGAGAGAAGAGATGTGACGTGGGGTGGCCAGAAGAATAACTCCAACCATGCTTCCCGGAATAATGCATTTCATATTCCTTTTGATTCCAAGGTGTCTAATATGATTTCCAAAACATTTTTATAAATGTCAAACTCACTGTCAATCCTAAACCACCTGGAAAAAAAATAACTGACAGGCAGCTAAATTAAGGAGCTATAATTTCACTGCAGTGTTTCAGGGACCTTTTAAGCCACAAGAACCAAATTGAAATTGCTTCAATAGAGCCCAGGAGCTGCATGAGTTAGAATAGGCCACACAAAACTCCCTTTCTCACACACACACACACACACACACACACACACACACTTTAAAATGGAATCAAATTTCCTAAGAGGGTAGATCTTAAGTGTTTTCACCCCCCACCTCCTCACCCACACACATAAGTGGTAACTATCTGAAGAGATGAATATATTAATTAGATTAAATATGGTGATCATTTCACAGTATATACATAACCAAATAATAAAATTGTACACTTTAAATATGTACAATTCTTTTAAAAAATGTTTTTATTGATCTTTAGAGAGAGGGGAAGGGAAAGGGAGAGAGAGGAAGAAACATTGATCGGCTGCCTCCCCCATGAACCTTGACCAGGGATTAAACCCACACTCCAGGCATGTGCCCTGACCAGAAATTGAACCAGTGATCTTTTGGTACATGCAACGACGCTTAAGCTACTGAGCCACGTCAGCCAGGGCTACAATTCCTAAATGTCAAATAGACCTCAACTGAAAAAAACTGAGCTTATGTGAGATGAATGGAAGCCTTTTCTCACCGCGGGACTCCTTTCACCCCACTGCCATTCTAAGCCCCCCTGAACCATGGCTCACACAGGCAAGCCTCCTGCAGCTGGACCCCGCCTTCCTCCTGCAGTCTCCTTGCTTTCCTGCTGGCCGCACAGCTGGCCTGCGCTGCTCTCTGGACAGTTCTGACTCGGCCACCCACCGCTCTCTAGACCTGCGCGCATCACCAGGCCTCAGATGTTCCGCCTCAGAGACCGGGTGGCAGGATGAGGTGGTCTCTTCTGGATGCTTCTGTATCTCTAGGAAAGCTCCACACTCTTGCCTGTTTCCAAACATGAAGCTCTGGGAATTCTGTTCTCCCATCCAGCACCTCCAGAGGAAGACACACTGAAGGAGCTGAGTGCCTACAAGGGAGTTGACTGAGGGCCGGGATGGGGAGTCGCCAGGGAGCTGATGGGGTGATGTCAGTGGGCACTAGCAGCTGGTGGAGAGCTGGCCCTCCTCAAGTATGGCCTCGTCCTTCCACGCTGGGAGGGGCATGCGCTTGGGGAGCAGGGTCTGGGAATACCATTCTGGCTTTAAGTGACCTTCAACCCATTCAAGACCTCTGCCACCTGCAAACTATGAAAACAGAGCTGAGGTCTTTGCCATGTGAAGCTATAGCTAGTGGACCCAGAGGCCCATTAGCCAGATTTTCATGAGATGCTTTGGCAAAGCCCTCTCCTGGCACCGCCTTTACGATTCTAGCTCAGGTCTCTAAATGAGAGGCAGGTGTAGGATGACAGCCTCTGGTCATTTTGCAAATAGGGCACTCAAGGTGTGCCTCCCTCCTGGGCCGAGTTGAGCCTCCACACCAGCTGCTACCGGTTGGTCCCGGCACTGAAAGCAGTTCACGGGAGACTGGTGACAGGCATCTCCTCAGACCCAGGGTGGGTGGGGCAATAAAGATTAAGGAAGTCATAGACCTGGACTCTCATCCAAAAGACATAAGAGCACCACAGAGGTGAGAGGGTGCCTGCAGGCAGAGCCATCTTCAAGGCCACAGGCCCCTGAGCGGCTGACAGTGCTGACAACTGAGAGAGGCAGCCAGAGGAGGGCAAAGAGGGGACCCTATCTGCTGAAGGAAACAAAGACTCACAGCCAAGCAATCCTCGCCCCAGTCCCATGATCGCTGCATGCCACTTAACCTCACTGGGCCTCAGTTTCTTCATCTGTAGAGTAGGCAGAACAACCCCATTTCAGAAAGAGCCATGTGGAGCCACTGATAGGGCATACATGCAGATTGCACTAACAGGACAGACAATGGCATAAAAGATGCCCCAACGGTTACCCGTTGGCCTAGTAATACCATCCTTAGGGATTTAACCCAACAAAAATCATTTTAAGAGCAACAGTGTATTTATATGGCCCAAGACTGATCAGTGGTCTTGTCAAAACAAAGGGGCTACCACTAGGGACCATGCTGGTCAGTCTGTGTGTTTCCGACTCCAAGAGGGCTGTGCCAGGCTGGCGAAGGAAGGAGACCAAAGGGCACACAACCGGGGGAGAGGGAGAAGGTGGAGGCAGCAGGAAAAAGAAGGAGGGGCCTTCCTGCTGGGGACCAGGATGCTCAGGAAATGACCGACAGCAGGCCTGGCACAGAGTGAGGCCACAGGCTTCCATCCCATCAGGGCAGGGGAGGTGCCCGTCCCCGCCCCACTCCAGGCCCCCCTCTGCTGATGCCACCTGTGAGCAAAATGAGAAGATACTCAGGTTAACAAAAGTGGGCAGAGCAGGGATCTTTCAGTCCTGACACGTCCCCGCAGATTCAGTATCTGTTCCGGGCTTTTTGTTGATGTCTTTGACACTAAGTAATCTTTGTAGATAACCTCATGTTGAGGACCTCAGGGAGGTCAGGCGCTGAGCGGACGGGAAGTCACGTGGAACGCCCAGGAGCTGCCCTTGCCCTGGACAGGCAGGTGATTTCTCCCACAGAGAAAAGCTGCAAGTCGCCAAATGTCTAGGGGCAGGGCGGTCAAGCTCGAAAAGCCAGTCACACGAGGGAAGTGTTCTGCAGTCATTGAAAGTGACAAGTATGAAGGTTATAAAGCAATGGGGGGGGGGGGGGGAGCACTAATAACGTTAAGTGAAAAAGTGCAACTCAGAAACGTCGCTGTACAATGTCATCTGTAAAAGAATATGTGGGCAAGTCCACAAAGACTGGCGAGAGCCCAGGAAGATGGAAACAGTTACTGTGATGGAGCAGGGGGGCTATGGGTAATTTTCCCAAGTACCTTTATGGTTGCAGTGTTGCCTTCGTAATAAAATTCAGTTTCAAATAAGAGAGAGGCTGGCACAGCAGTGCTCGGATGTCAGCCTGCCCCAGACCATTCACAAGGCTTGTTAAACTCAGCCCCTCCCAGGGTTTCTGAGTCAGTAGGTCTGGGGCAGGGCCTGAGAATTTATAATTTTGACAAGTTCCCAGACGATGCGGGCGCCACTGGGCCCACACTCTGAGAAACACTGGGCTAGTTGGTGGTCTCTATGAAAGTGTGAACTTTGAGCTGCTGAAGAGGATGTCAATCCTCACCACTGTGGTGAGGCTCTAGCTAGTCCAGGAGATGATGCCAGTCTGTTCCAATGGGCATGGAAAGCCTGGTCACCTGTGCTCTGTTCACGGTCAGGATCACCAACTCAGCAAGGTCACTGGGGTTGCTGCCCTGATGGGAACATTCCTCACGGGTCACAGAGACTGAGGGAGCATTTCAAGCCGGTGAGCCACCAGCCCCCCTAGTTTCTGGGGGAGCCCTGAGGCCTGACTGCTGGGCTTTCAGCAGGCATTTCTTTGGGGCAGCTGCCCACTCAGGGAAATCCGCCCTGAGCAATTGCTCTCCCCAGTCTGCTTTTGCCTGGGCCCCCGAGAATCAGAGGGACCCTTAAGTGATCTGACCCCACTGCCAGCTCTCAGATGGGAAGAAACCAAGGCCCAGAGGGGAGAAGCCACAGAACTGGCTAGTGGCAGGCTGAAATTAGAACCAGGGCTCTAGGCTGCCAGGCCACAGTGCTTTCTCCCAGCGCCCTGCTCTAAGAGTGAGCAGAGCTCCTCTGCCAACATCCAGTCACTGATAAAGACATCTGCTGGCCTGGCCACCCGGAGCCCTTCACCCTGAGCAGGTGTCTCTGATTAGAAGCTTCTGTGCTGGGGCCAGCACGCTCTGTGGGGGGTCGCATGCCTGCTGCCAATGCCCGAGCTCAAACGGAGCCCCTCCTGGGCCACCAGCACCAGCTCTGCCAGGAAACGTCTTCCTGGCCGGCCTGGGGTCTGTGCTAGGCGCTCAGGCTGGCTGTCCCTGGGAGCCACGTGCCCCCTCCACACCCAGCACTTTGGTATTTATGACCCTCCTTTGAAAAAGTGTTTTCCCAGCAGGAGTTTGCCCTGTGAACTTGCCACAATTAAAGCAGCTCAGAGAGACCCAGCAGAGGCTTAAATCTGATTTCAGAGCCTGAAGCCAGTCAGCCAAGGTCTCTGAAAGACTCAGGCTGCCTGCTGTCCCTAGCTCCAGCACAGGGGCTTCCAGCGGTCTCCATGAGCTGGGCAGATGCAAAAGCAAAAGGTCGGAAGAGCAGGGTGTATTTGTAGGTAAAAAAATATCTACACCCCTTATTTTATCCACCCCCATGCCCCTTTGTCTCCCACCTGAAGGGTATTGCTACAGAGAAGCCATGCCTTCTAGTGGAGTCAGATACTGAGGTCGTAATAAGCTTTTGCTGAAGTGAACAAAGAATCAAGATTTGCTAGAGGAAAAAGAATGCTACTAGTAATATCAAAGGGTCTGGCTCTTAATAGGTCAAACTGTGCCTCACATCGGAGGCCCCACATCCATGCTGGCAGAAATCTGCTTAAAGGGGATTCAGGCCACCTCCAGGTTTGGGATTTTGCCAACCAAAAATGTCAAATGCAATTAATGTAAAATCATGCAGGCAAACTGGCCTGGTTTTTACCCTCCTGGCTGGGTCCACCTGTATAACAGGTGAATTATTCCAAAAAAAACCTTGTGATAATTACTTTCAATAAGATGGATCACCACGGTCCTTTCATACAGCTGCATAACGTGAACCGCCACTACAAGTTAGGTCATGACTGGCAGCCCCATTTTACAGATTAGGAACCCGAGTCAGACCCAGAAAGCTTGAATGGCCCCACACGCTCACAGAGTATGTGAATCTGGGCTAAGACTGAGCTCTCTTGAGCCCTACACCCCATCACTTCTTTTTTTTAAAGTTTCAGGCAAGTTCTCCTTTTTTAACCTAAGTGCAATGGTAACAGTGAAGAGAGCACCTGCATATTGGCTGTGGCTCTCCCCAACCACATATTGGTTGTGGCTAGTGCCCACTAGACTAAGACTGCTTTAGGGAAAGGACTTTAGTTTACATATGTATTCAGCATTTAGCATATGTCAGTTCTTGTGTGTATGTATGCATTGAATGTTTGTAGTTACAAGAATTGACAACTCAAACTAAACTAAACTAAAACTGGCTTAAAAACCCCAATAAAGTTAAAAATAGAATTTCCTTGGGGTTCCAAGTGCTTAATAATAACTAACAGGCACCATTCTATAACTTACATGGAATAACTTATTATTTTATGTATCAAACCCTAGGAGGGAGGTACTATTGTTATCTTCATTTTACAGATTGGGAAACTGAGGCAGGGTAGAGCAGGCAGGTGCCATGTCCACATGCCCACCACACACAGTAAGTAGCGGAGCAGAGATTCAGGTGCAGGCGATGTGGCCGCAGAATGCACGGCTCTGACACTGTGCTGTTTCACCTCTAACTAGGCCAGTGGTTCTCAACCTTCTGGCCCTTTAAATACAGTTCTTCATGTTGTGATCCCAACTATAAAATTATTTTCGTTGCTACTTCATAACTGTAATGTTGCTACTGTTATGAATCGTAATGTAAATATGTGATATGCAGGATGGTCTTAGGCGACCCCAATGAAAGGGTCGTTCGACCGCCAAAGGGGTCGCGACCCACAGGTTGAGAACCACTGAACTAGGCACTGTCTTCATCTGTACTGGACTAGAGATGCAGGTGCCGACTGAAGATGCCTCACAGTTGAGCAGTCCGAGTGGATTTGGCTATTCCCGTTTGGACTGTACAAGCCAGGGCTGTGAGGATCCTTGGAGAACATGCTGGAAAAACCAGCACCCCAAGGAATGCACCATCTCATGGGTACAAAGTACACGAATGCCTGCTGAATGATCCCACTGAAGAAATGGATGATCTGCCTACTAAGCAACAATGAGCTGCTCAGACTGTCAGAAATGTAAGACTGCACCCCGGCAAAGGACTCACTGATCACACCTGACGAGATCAAGTCAAGTTCTAGGAAGACACAATCTTTCCAGAAGAAGGTCCTTAATCTTGTGCAGGAGGGGGACATCACTATAACATAGGAATGCATATTAATAACCGACCCCATCTGAAATCCACACAGAAGCCTCTAATATAATGCTCATTTTACTGACCTAATGCTCAATTCCATTCCCATGAGTGGACTGGCCTTCTACAGGCAAAGGGACAGAAGCGAGCTTGAGGCCTTATTAATCAATGGGTTGCCATTCTGAAAAACCCCACACCCAGGGACCTCTGCTGGCTAATGGGCAGCTCCCAGTAATCCTCTACTCTCTGCTGGTGCTCGGTTGTGGCGGACGGGCAGCCTGGTCCAAGAGCTTCCCCAAACATGGCCTGTTCCTACTGAGACACCCACAGAATCACAAGCTCTGCAAAACATCATGCCGTGGGCCTTGCGAGGGAAACACAGCATATGGAATCAGGTCTGCAAGAACAGTTGTGGTAGTGCCCACACAGGAGGCTTTCGTCCACCTCCGGGGCCAAGGATCCGGCCCCAGCGGGCAGAGGCGGTGCATGATGCCATTAACTCCTGATCTAACAAGAAGTCAGATTGTATCCTGGCTGGGGAGTTCGGTTGATGAGAACATCGTTCAGATATGCCAAGGTTACAGGTTTGATGCCCAGTCAGGGCACATGCAAGAATCAACCAATGAATGCATGAATAAGCAGAACAACAAATCCATGTTTCCTTGTCTCTCTCTCTCTCTCTCTCTCTCTCTCTCTCTCTCTCTCTCTCTCTCTTTCTCTTTCTCTCCAGTAAGTAAATGAAAAAGTAAGTCATTGCTACAGAGTTGATGCTTGCCTTATCTTCTTCTGACTTTATTTGGGATAGGGAGAAGGGAAGGTGTCAGAAAGAGGAAAAAGCAGAGGAGGAGCAGATGGGTATCTGTACAAGGTCATTCCTAACATCTTCTCTCAATTCAAACATATAGGAGATTTCAAAGGCGAAATTAAGGGGAAAGTGCAAAATGTTAATCTCTCAGTGTTTCAAAGCAAAAAGCCTTGACCCCGACGGCTACATCTGCATGATTAGTTTCCTGCCAAAGTACAGTGGGAAGGGCACAGAGAGACCTGCATTGCAGCTTTATTTGTCATTTACTAG
Organism: Myotis yumanensis; assembly: GCF_028538775.1. NCBI lineage: Eukaryota > Metazoa > Chordata > Mammalia > Chiroptera > Vespertilionidae > Myotis > Myotis yumanensis. Next base: position 73,432,015 of record NW_027223756.1, read on the forward strand.
GTAAGACCTTGGGGAAGTCATTTAATATTTCTGAGACTTACTTTACAAACCTGTAAATTGGATTCCTAATACCTTCTTCTTTTATTATTATTGTTATTATTAGTATTATTAATTGATTTTAGAGAACCGAACTCGCAACCTGAGTATGCGGCCTGCTCGGGAATCAAACCTTTGACTTTTTGGTGCATGGTATGATGCTCAACCAATGAGCCATACTCTAATACCTTCTTAATAGAGTTCTGTAAGTCGTATATGTAAAGCACCAAGCCTGGGGATTGAGGCCTGGATTTGCTGAACTAATGGTTGCTCATCTCTACCACAGCACAGTGTCAGTGCAGGAGTCTCCCCATACCACCAATCCCACACCACAAGACCCCAGATGAATTGCTATTTCCCCTACACTATCGCTATCCACAATCCCCAAATTATATTCTGTGAGTTCACTTCTGTACTTTCTTATCATCAACTCCACAGGCGAAGTGTTTTGGGACCAAAAGGATCCTAGGAATTTGGCCTAAAGAACAAAAGCCCATCAGCTCTCCGCACTGAACAGAAGGAGGCTTGACTTCTCCATCAATCAGCCTAATAGCAAGGGAAACCGTCTCCACTGGGGTTCCCCGTGCTTGCGGATAAGCCAGGAACGGGGTGTGCGGTGTGCGGGGGCAGGCGGACACCACGGTGAAGGATGCTAACGTGGTGGTGTGTCACACACCTGCCCTCAGGTCTGGCCCACAGCCTCTACCTGAATGCTGAAAGCCAGTGGTCTTTACACGCACCCCCACCTCACCTCCTGCATCTGCTGAAAGCCTCCCAGAGCCCCACGGCCAGCTCCATCACACCCAGGCTGCTCTGTCAGGCTTTGAGGCCCTACCCTAATCTGGTCCATTTTCATCGTTTCCCACTTGATCCCCATAGCCCCCACTTCCTGTAACATCTGCCCTCTCTCTGGGTGTCCCCAGAGTTCTGTATACTGAACATGCCCTGCCCCTGCGCCTTAGTCACTCTGGCTTCCTTTCTGGAGTCCTCCGCTTCAGAAGGGCCAATCTTGACCCCAGTCAAGGGTCAAGTTCCCGACCCCCTTCTTCCATGAAGCCTGCAAAGGTGGCAGGTTGGTGTCGTGTCAAAGCACAGTCAGACAGGCCTGGGTTGAAGCCACAGCTCCCAGCCCACCTGGTCACCATGAACAACTCACCTAACCTTCCCGTCCTTGGACAATGACAATGACAGTCCCTGCCTCCTGTGCTAGATTGGGGACTAAATGGAAGCATGCTTGTAAACTCTCAGCACAGTGGCTGGTAAAAGGCCAAACCTTTAGAGGAAATCCTTTTGTTTTACTTTATTGGTGTTTGTAAAATAGTTTCAGTTGTCTGCCTCAACTTTTAAACCCTCAGAAATGGCAGCTATTATTTTAATTAGTATTCCCTGACTATTCCACCCTTCTCTTGCAAATTCCTCTAGCGCCTATAGTCTGTCTCACATCATTCAGTGTGATGTATGATGGTTTTCCTTATCTTAGCTTTGTCTAATTGTAGGCTTATGCCCTTTGTTCACATCCAGGGAGAGAGAGGTGGGAGTAGATTCATGTCAACTGGATCATTTCTGTCGCTAGGAACACAGTAGTTGTATAAGTCAGATTCTCTGAAATTCAGTGTGGATATCTAGAAACAGGGAAAATAGCACTTGCCCTACTTACCTCGTAACATTGTGGTAGGGGGTGCGATAAAGCACAGTGGTATATGTACAAGCATATTATCACTGCAAAGCACTGCACGTGCATAAGAAATCTGCATCTTATTTGCAAGCATGGTGAAAATAATCTCCATGGAGTTTACTTGGAAAATTACCCTAAACACTGTCGGCTCAATGAGGCCTGTGATTGTAATAGTCAATTTCTTAATTCCTAATTGGACCCCTCTGGCTCCTGTGGCAGCAGCTGCCCAGCAGGGCCAGTGACACCCAGTGAGAAAGCCCTGAGCTGTGCTGGAGGTGCAAGTCGGTGGGCCCGCTGCCTGGGTGAGAACAGCACACGGTGCCTTCCAAAGCAGAGGAGGCCCTGTGTGCACAGGCACAGAGGTGGCAACGCGGACACGGAAGCTCAGGGTGGAGTAAAAGGGGGTTGGCAGAGAAAAGGGAGGCTGGCAAGTTGGGGACAGCTTTGTACACCATGTGCAGGAGTCCAAATGCTATCTTGGCCAGGGGACCAATCTCCTCTTCTCCCTTCCCAACTGGTAAGAATAGTTCCCTTTCTGCTATTTACTTTTGCTCAAGCAAAAATCTGAGAACAAGACACACAGTTATGTCACTCCCAAGTGTGGGGACCATATGAGGAAGGCCCTTGTTTACCATGCATTCATCACATGTGGGGTCAGGAAAATTAAGGACTGAGGTGCTGTACAGCCAAGGTTTGGGACTGATGACAGGCTTCCATGGAAGCTGCCATAATATACATACGAGCTTCCCCAGTCTTAAATCTGCACCACTTCTAAAGGCTGAGATGGCAGATGACTTCCTTTCTGACTTTCAAGTGCCTTCTAGTATTTAGCTCCTTCCTGATCTTGTCTCAAAATAACATGTCCTAAACATACCAATGAATTAAGTTTCTATCAACCACGTGTCATCACACGGAGAGCGCTGTTTGTTAACTGGAACTGCATGAGGTGCAGTGCAGAAGCATGGCTTGAAAACACCCCCAAGGGGTTGTGGTCTGTCTGCCTGGGCTGAGCAGCCATGGCACAGGATGGTGAGATCTGCGTTTGTGGGAAGGGCCACAATCACAGGAGTAGCAGCACTGTGGAGAGGAGACGGCTCAGGGGAAGATGTATTTCTAAGGATGAGCCGGTGCCTATGCGCACGTGGATGTGTGACGGCACACCCCAGAAAAAGAACCAGCACGTTTATTTTCTCCATGGCAACCCTGACCCATATTCGCTCAAATAAATGTTCCCACGTTGACTGGCTCATCTGGCAGAACAGACCCATGCGCCAGTCCCGGGCTGACCAACAAGACCTTGAGGGTGAAAACCACAAGGCATTTGGAACAAAGTATGCTTTCCTCCTTACTGTCCATTCTGACAAGCAATTCCTCCTGTATTCTAGGTATGTAGTGTGGATTGAAGATGGCAGATGAAGATGAGAAAAGGGGTTCAGAACGAGGGAGAGGCATTTCACAGGTTATTAGGATGTAGGCCCTCCAGGCCCTGGTTCCCTGTGCTGACAGCGCAGGCAACATGGCTGCTACTCTTACAGTAATTGCCATTGGATGAATGAATAAGTGAGAACTGACATTTGACTAAAAGAAGAGTATAACTAGCAGTTTCAGTAAAGAAATCTCTTTCCTAAGAAGCTGCAGACATTGGATGGTTCTCTAACTTGCTATTTCTTGACTGGCTATTTCTTGAATGTTATGCTACCACAAGAAATTACATCCTGAGGAATGATTCTCATCTTCTCTTGGAAAGTGGCGGCATCCAGTAGAAGGAGCATGAACTTGAAAGCCAGAAATTCTAGATTTACACCCCCTGTCTTTGCCACTTACTGGCTATGTGACCTTGGGCAAGTCATTACATTTCTATGACCATTATGGTTTCCTCAGCTGTAAAACAAAGGTACTAATTATCTAGTGCCAGGGAGAATAAAAACAACATGTAAAAGCATTCTGCAGCTGCCAAACATAAAACAAATGTTGGATGTTACTAAACCAGAAAGCAAAAACAATGTCAAAACAAAGTTAATGAAAGTGTCCCCATCTACCCTTATGGAGGACTCACCATCAGGTTCCTGCTAAAGCAAGAACAGAACACACGAAGTGCCAAGTGTCCACTACAGATTAGATGCTGAATGTCACTGTGTGGATTGTTCAGTTATGAACTCATGGTTTCATCACCACGTAGGAGAATGAGGGAATGGCTGGCTGCTCCTCCTTTATCTGCTATATGTTATTAAGGATGATTTTAAACTTGGAAAACAGATGAATAATTCCCATGAAGGTATTTTTCTTCTTATGACTGTTTTTTAAATGTCTTTGTGACTAATCGGCCCTAAATAAGTTGAATAACTTATTGAACTATCAATAATGCTCAAATAGGATGACTATTGATGACCATTACCTAGCACATATTAATACTTATTTTAAACCACATCCCATTTTTAACAATAGTTTTAATTCTAAAATCAAATGTTGACATACTCTAAATTCTGTAAAAGAATTCTGTAATTCTTTTATGTCCTCAGTTTCTGATGGACTGCTTTAAAGCATAAAACACCATAAGTCAAAGGCAAGCAAAAGTCAAAAGATGACCCCCTCTTACTTGCATCTGACAGTAATTTATACTCCATATATAAGATCAGTCTCCATAGGTGGTGTTTGGTTTGCTGTAATTATATTTACTTTTGAAATTTTAGTGGTTGCTTATTTAGGTACTTGGTCTGCAATTAAGGCACCTTACCGTTAGGTGGCAGTAGTGTCACAACCATGCTATACTCAAATAAGATTATGTCTACAATAGATTATTTCTTAGCTAGGAAGGAGAGTTTATTTTTCTTTATTTAAAAAAATAAGGAAGAAAAGAGCCACATTTCAACAGTATTTTTAAAGTGACTTAGTTTTTAATACTTGATATAACGTAACATAAATATTATAAACTTTACCTTAACCTTTTATTCTCAATTTCTCATTCCCTACTTAATATAATTACTCCCCCACACCCCAGAACTGAATGCAGAGCTCATTTCAAACTCACTAAGAACCCTGAGCTTGGATTCTGACACTCTTTTAGCTTTTGAACTTCAAGTCCATTGTTTCAACAGACCTGTTGGCACGGCTGTGTCCTATAACCGCAAAAACTCCGATTTCTTACTAAGCTCTTTGAGACTACTAGAGGGGAAGACTTGATTTGCTTTGGGGACTACTAGGTCAGCTAGAAGACCCTTTATAATTGACTGTCCCATTTTTCAGGCAGAAGGAAAAAACAGTTACAGACAGGTACAAGCACCCGTGGGCAGCAGACAGCATGAATCCATTTACTACACGGAAGAAAGTGATGTTCTACTCTTTCTTAGGGGAGAAACATCCCTCCTGCCCAGGGGAATCTTAAGATGTCGGCTCATTTAAATATAATCTCTCTTCGGTTCCCTTAGTAACCACGCTAACTCAGGGTCAGATACAAACTGTCTCACAACTGCTTTTTATAAAGGAGCTTTTATCCTTTATTACAGAACAGTGCATCTTGCAAACAGCATTTGTTCAGATAGCTGGACAGAGTTTTAAACTCAGATCTAGAGGGTACCATCACTAGAAGCAATCATGGGCAAGGCCCTGATATGGGACCTTTGGCCCATAGCGGCACCCTCTTCAGTCTCTAGAAAGGATCACATGTTCATCTTCCAGCTCCTCTGTAGAAGTCAAATGATAGTGCTGCATTTAATCTTTTTTTACACTTTCAGGGTTTTTGTTTTTTTCCAAACTGAGATTCTTCTGGAAAGATTTTTCAAGACAAGGGGAGGAAGGAGGCCTTACAATGACTCATTCTGCAAAAATGAGTTAAGACTATTTTAAGCTTTAAAAATGTTCCCTCATAATCACCATTGTTTTATGCACCACACTAAGGACACAGAACTAAGGGATTTTGGAGTCAGAATGGATGTTCTAAGGCGCCCTTGCACCCAGGTCCCTATCGGTCAGGCGTCCTTTCTGTGGCTTCATGCTCCGCAGTCATTCTGCTGCTGCCGGACCTCACGGTGCAGGGCATGCCCTCCTTTGCAGGGCAGGGAATTCTACTGAGGGGCAGCTCCATTCGCTTGGAAATCCCCTTTGATGGGCTAACACCTGCCCCAAGTCTTCACCTGTCCCCTGAAGTGAGTGAGGACCACAGTGCCCTTTCTCGTTGCCAACGGCAGCCCAACAGCATCTTGAGTGCAGCCTTCACACTTCACTTCAGTGTTTTCTTCTCAGGCTCCACAGAACCTCTTTCTCAACCCTTCCTCACAGAGCCCCACTCATCTTGATTACCCTCCTCCCCATGGGCTGTGGCGTCAGGGCACCACAGGTGTCCCAGGACTGGGCACGATGCTCCGGTGTGCGGGAGCACAGGGAGGCCTGCCCAGTGCCAGACACAGAGCAGCAGGTTCAACTAAAAGGAGCTCTAGCAGGCTCCCAGGTTCCAACCTGCCTCGGCCTCGATGCTTCAGGTGGGACTTATCCACACCTCTGTGCCTTGGTGGGCTCAGCTCTATAATGACAACAGCGACTTCACAGGATTTCATCAACAAATGAAATTACACCATATCAGATGGTAACTACAATGCTAATCGAGACACAACAGAATCAGAAGAGTTCGGGTAAGTCAAAAGCAGCTTTCACAGGTAAAATACTGCAAAACTGGGTCTATTGATCAACACAATCAAGCTCTGTCACCCCGTTAATCCACGCATTAAGTGAGCGTGAGCTGAGTGCATACGAAGGGTGCTCCAGACCAAAACCATGAGTAACACGGCCTTGACCACAGGAGTCTCCCACAGCGGTTCTAGTAGTGAAGGCTGCTAGTGGGGCAGGCCTGTTAGAGCTACATGCAGACAGGTGCTGTGGAGCACCTGTGGCTCTAGCCAGGGTTGGAGGCTTCCAGAAGGAGATGCCACCATCCGGCCCAAACTTAACCACCGCTGCAACCGCAGTTCCAATCTCTGACACTCATGTCCAAATCAGGCTGAACAGCAGCTCCCTGGCCCCCAGAATGTCTGAGTCCATATGGGGGTAATGCCTACCCCTATCCCCACCATCGGTTCAAGAAGAATTCCAAAGAAGGCTGCACTAGGCTGGGCTCAGAGGTCACCTAGTGCCCTACCCAGCCCCAGACAGGTACAAGCAACTGCTTGTGTCTTCTCAGCTCATGCCCGCGGCACAGGATGCCAAGCGGTAGACAGGTGGCTTTGATATATATTTAGAGCCCTTTGCTTCCTCTGCCCACTCATAACTTCACACTTTTCGCCAAGCTGCCTTCGCCTAGAACAGCTTCCCAAAAAGAAACATAAAACCTCTCCTCTTTTACTCTTAAAAAACAAATCTCCTTCGAACCCATCTGCTCTGGAAAGCCCTCCAGATTGTGGGCTGATCTTTGACAAGGCCAACATCCCAGGTCCACAGGGTCCGCCAAATCCTGCAGAAACCCCCTCTCTCCTGTTTTCCTGAAGCAGCGGGGAGATAGGGCATGGGAGGTTGCTGCAGTGAGATGGTAAGAACTAACCTAGTTACCCATAATGACTAGTCAGGGCAGGGAGGAGGAAGTGACAGGAGGGATGCTAGGGAGCTGGGAGGTCTGAGTTCATGGCTTCTTTCTTCCGCTTCCTAGCCTGTGACCTTGGCCAGGCATCCCACCTTCACATATCTTAACTTTCTCTTGTGAGCAACCAGGGAGCCTGGCGAGGAGCGGTTACGGGGCTCCTTCCCTGCAGCCAGAGCTTGTGCAGACAGCTATCTCCCTGAGACAGGACCACTGCTCCAGCCCGGAGCCCGGAGCCCGGAGCCCAGAGCCCGGAGCCCTGTCCTCTTCTATCTAAAGCCGGGCAAGTAAAAAGTCAATGTCTTCAGCCTGTAAGCAGTTCCTGCTGTGGCAGGTACAATTCAATACTATTTTGGTGGAAAAATCAGGTAAAAATGCTGAAAAATGAACTCTCCCTCAAATGCCAGCCCCTCTCCCCAAGTTTTTTTTTTTTTTTTTTTTTTTATGCCCATTTGGTATTTGTTTTTAATTCTGGCTGATTGTCAATTTTAAAACCTGATGCATAGAGTGGCTTGCTATTCCGGAGGCGTTATTTTAAGATGAAACAATGTAAATTCTGACTTTGGATGGCAGATGGCTGGCAGTTTGCTGTTTGGCAAACCAACTGGTATGGTATGTTGGAAATTCAGAGCAGCAGGTATGCAGTTCAATTTGAAACCACCACAGATGCTCGGAGGGAGAGGGGGAGGGGCACAAGCTGGTCAGGAAATTAAGAACAGTACTCTGAGCTCAGAGGGGGAAAAGGATGATAATTAGCTGAAAGTTTGCTTCTTCCAGTCTCTACTTTTTATTTTTTCTTTTCTTTTTTTTCCCTTTCTTTTTTTATTTTTTATTATTTTTGGCTGCTTCTTAGAAAACCAGGAAGGCCCTTAGAAGTCAGCCCAGCGAAAAGCTTCTAATTTTGTTCCATAGCTGTTTGGCAAAGCTCAGCCTCAATGAGGAGATTCGAAGGTGAGGAAGAAGCAGATAAAGAGAGGCTGAAACACACCCTCCAATAGAGAAGCACCGAGAGCAACATTACATAAGGAGCCTACTCCTGAGCTGATTTTTAAGACAGGCTCAATGAATGGCACTTCAGGAAGGAAGGATTGGCCATTTAGGAAAGACATATATCCATGAAATTGACACCTCTGGTGTTTCTACATCCGGGGAATTATGGGCGGAGGGACGACGGCTGGGTCCCCATTGGCAGAGGGACTGAGCTCTGCCTGGACTCGCCCGTCAGTGAAGGTCTAGTCAAAGTCAGTGCAGACACAGTATCCTTTTAGAGAAGGTCACTCAGCTGCAAACCTCAAGTTGTCAGCCTCCTGTCAAGTGGAGCGTCGGAACAGGTCATTAGAACAAGAACTCTTGATTTGTGTGTGTGTGAAAATTGAGCCATTTCTTCTTTCCTCCGAGTTCCTATGATGGCTGAAAGGCAAGCAGGGAAGTATTACCTGTTAAGTGCCCTACAATTTTCTTCCCAGGGGCTGGAAGTGAACAGCAGACTGGCAAAGGAGCTGGAATAGAGACCCACCAAGTGAGATTCTGAGCCTTAACAGTATCCTTCCTATTGCTCTTGCGTTGAGGGTCCTCCGGTACATCCAGGCCCCAAGGCACTGGCTTTGATGGCTCTGAACCCCCACTCTGGGTGTTAGTGGATGGCAAGCTAACTAAAGTCAGAGCACCACAGTCTTAAAGGCTTTGAATAACTCAGATGGGCAGGGACAATCCCAGTCACTGTATTGCAATCAGGGGTTTTGGCCAGAAAAACAAGCTAATTAAAATTCCATTTCATAACTTAATTGCTCACCTGGACCTTCTGTAATACGCAGAGGGTCTCTGGGTTATAGGCACAAGACTGTGTATACACCACTTCCTCAGCAGAGCATTGCCAGGACGAAGTCTGGAGAAAGTGGGTTCTTCTCTCTGCTTCCCTTCCACACACTCAGTTGCGTGAACGTGTGTGTGCGTGTGTGTGCGCGCGGCTTCCTTTCTGCAAATGGGTAGCATCTACAGGGTCTCATTCTAGGCACTGGAGGACTCAAAGATGAATCAGACATGATCCTGCCCTAAAGAACTCTCCAGTCTAAGGGGAATAATGATGTGTGAGTACACAGAATCTCAGATGGAAGGGCCTGGAGGATAGAGACAGATGAACAAAGGGAACCCCTAGTTCCTGGTTTCCTGAGGAGACCTACGGCTCCCCTTTGGACGGGAGGTCCTGGCACAGGCCATCTGACAGATTCCTCTCATGCTCTATGTGCCCTAGGGGTCAAGGAGGGGGAGCAAAGTGTCTTAATCCTTTTCCTCTATTCTATGGCCCAGAGAAAAAAGCCAGACTTGGCCAGGTTCCTTCACAGTTTCCCTGAGAATCTGGTTCAAAACCCTGAGAAGGGGCTAGATCAAGATGGACCCCCAGCTTGAAAATAAATCAGGAACTGCCATAATTCAAGTACAGAAAGACAAAGACATCTAAGGAAGAAGGATACAGATGATAGGAAGATGGACATTTCTGGGGGGAAATGTGCCTGTGAAATCACCAACCACCAAATGTGAACCACACAGTGAAGGAGGCTGGCGAGGGTCCCTGAATACATTTCTTGTGAGTGCTCTTAACACCAAATGGATCAAAATAAAATTTTCCCCGAGATGCCACAGAAACAGCATGTCCTTCTGTTGTTCCAAAACTGACATTTAAGCAGCAATGAAGCTGAGTGTATTGGAGGGAGGGAGGCAGTGGCAGGGACAGAACAAAAGAGTTGGGGGCCAGGAGGGGTGGGGTGTATCAGGGACAGCACAAGTTGGTGGCAGGAACTGTGTTTAAATACTGACAAGGAGGGAAAAGGAAGGGTCAGGAGGCCAGGAGAGAAATCAGGACCAGCCTGCGTGAGCTTGACTTTCCCATCTCTCAAGCAACATTTTGCAAAGGGGTCATCACCTGAGACACCCTCCCCTTGGGAGCCCATGGTGAGGGGACAGAAGGGGCTTCTCTGAGGATGGTGGGCTCAAAGGGACCTGCCAGGCAAAAGGAGTCATATCTATGAGCCCATCCTATATAATAAAAGGGTAATATGCAAATTGATCCTAAGGGTGGAACAACAAGGAACGATCAGGAATGACCAGTCGCTATGACGCGAACTGACCACCAGGGGGCAGACGCTCAATGCAGGAGCTGCCCCCTGGTGGTCAGTGCACTTCTACAGGGGGAGCGCTGCTCAGCCAGAAGCCAGTTTATGGCTGGCCAGCACCAAGCACCACGGTGGTGGCGGGAGCCTCTCCCGCCACTGTGGTAGTGCTAAGCCATTAGTCGACATCCCCCGAGGGGTCCCAAACTGTGAGAGGGTGCAGGCCGGGCTGAAGAACCCCCTCCTCCCGCTCTCCCTCCTCCTTGCAAGTGCACGAATTTTCATGTACCGGGCCTCTAGTCACATATAAAAAGAAGATGGTTGAGGCATGGAAAACTCAGAAATGGGAATGGAGCCAAGAGATGTCACAGTGATCCCTCCCCATTACACCACCCACGTTGTTAAAGATGCATAGCCACCTTCCTGGCTTGGGTTTCTCTGCTTATGGTATCACTGTGAGTGGGTATTTCTGATTTGTTTTGGTGGCTGTAAATAAATTTTTATGTAGAAACACATGCTTAAGAGTACAGGAGGAGAATGGAATGAAGTTCCTGCCCCACCTATGGGGGCAGGGAGCCTGAAAACAAATATCACAAAGTATTTCCCTTTCACAAGAGATCGCATTTTCATTGGCAGGAGGGCTCCCAATTAATGGCAATTATTTGGGGGGTATTACATTGTGCCAGGCACCAAGGGCTTTACATATATTATTACATTAATCCAGCAGCAACAAAGCCATGCACAGATTGTTTATACCCATTTTACAGATAAGAAAACTAAGGCTAAGGGAGGTTAACTAGCTTGTTGAGTTCTCACAGCAAGTTAGAGCAAAGCTGGATGGGAACCCTAGGCTTTCCCTCCCAGTTCAAGATTCTTTCTCTGTTTCCTATAAAAAGAGTCAAACACGATGAAACAATGATACAGGGGATGAGGAAAAGAAAAACCACACCTCTCATGTGAAGGAAACTATTTCCCCTTTCCAGGAAATGAAGGAAAGACAGAGGGAAGAAACAAAAGAAAGAAAAGGAAACAACAGATTTGCCTTGAAGGATGACAGAGTGATGTTGAAATTTTAAGACACACAAATTAGGGAGACATTTTTTCACATTACAAAAAGTGTATTTACTTAACAAAGTGATTTCCTTAAGGGTTACAGTATGTAGATGGCTTCCCAAGTATATTTAATCTAAGAGCTGAGTAAAAATCTTTCCCATGTGACTTTTGAGGAAGGCAGGCGGTGTCCTGAGAAGATGGGACATGAGTCCTCAAATGTTCCCCGTGTGTCTCCCAGTAGTAGCTTTTATTTGCGCCCAGAGTTTCCCATCTTCAGAAATCCTAACTCAATACAAACTAGGTTTACACGAGCCCCCAAATCCTGGACATAATTGGCTTCTAGTGATGGGAGAGTCAAAGGCGAAGTTACCTATTGCACAGATGCACCCACAGCCACAACCACCAAACTGGAGTTACGGCCTAAAAAGCTGAAAGAAAAGACTTAGAACCACAAGTCCCAAGTACAAGTCTCTCAAGCAAAAGGGTAATAACTTTAGAAACAGACCCCAGAGCCTTTTGGCCAAGGCAGAAACACAGCCTTATTAATGACTCCTAGGAGCTAAGGCAGTCACGGATCTGGGCTAAATCTTCCCCCAACACACTGCGTTTCAAAGGCCTGTTATCTCAGAAAAGGTCGCACTAAGTGACTCTTATAATTATGTCTCCAAGAAACAATACTGTTCTCCTTATTAAATGTTTCAGTGGGTGGCCCTACAGAAGGCAGCAGGAACTTGACCCCGGAGCCACTGAACCTTGGAGGACAAAGGAAGAGGCCACTAAGGAGTTTTCCAACTCTATTAGCCAGGGTGAGGCTGTTTATTGGGTTGAAAACAGCTTTAATTAGGGGCCTAAGCTGAGAAGCAGATAAGTTATTGCTATATTAAGTGCTTTAATAGACAAAGGCACTGGGAGTCACAGCTTGCCCAACTACTTTCCATCCTGGTCTTGGTTCAAAGTGGCAGGCTGTGACCTCCAAAAGTCAACTCAACATTTGCAACTTATCTCCAAATAACAGGCAGCAGAGAGGTACTCTCCTCCCACCAGAGGGTGAACTCCTCCTATGCCAGGACGCCTGTACCCTGGCATCCCAATGATCAGAAGTCTCTTTGGAAATAGGATTCGGTACCAAAAGTGCTGGAGTTCTACTCCAGAGGTAGACAGTTTCATTTCACTCCCCAAACATTGACTGAGTCCATGTTACATGGGACGACATGTGAAGTGCTGCTGGAGATTCAACAGTGAGCCCTGTCTTCCATCAGCTTAAAATCCTGCTGGGAGATTCTAGGAAGAGGGTGCTGCGGTGACCTCTTCCCAATGCTTCACAGAAAAAGAAAATACAGAGAAACTAAATGCAAAATCAAAAACATACAGACAACGCTTACGATGAAACTAGATGACAAAGTATCCCCGTGAACCCCAAAATACAAGTGAACGGGCAAAACCACCAATAGCTACAAGCTGTGTGTATTACTGGCATCTGCAGTAAAGAAAGCACAGGGAGGCAAAAGGGCATTGATGGATCTGCCGTGCAACGGGGTGTTCTGGGAAACACAGATGGCCAAACTGAGAACAACGGCTGAAACCAGGAGCCGCTTTGCTCATCTAGTAGTAGAACGTAAGGACTTGATTAGAAGGTCTGAATGCAGGGCTGGAGCTGCATGGTTCTATCCACTCGCAGTGCATCCTTCCAGGTCTCCACTGCAGGGGCAGAATCAAAATTGAGCAGATAGAAATTACAGAGATAAAAAAACCCATGTGCTCCAGATAAAAGTAAAGGAGGGGAACAGAAACAGGAAATACCAGAAAGAAATCTGCCATATTTTTCTAACACTACATGAAACAACAACACAGAAGGGAGCACCGTGAAGTTAGAAAAGCTAAATAGACCAATCCTCCTCCAAAAAAGGTTTAAAAAGTAAATTCACATAAAAAGTCACATTTTGCACAAGACTCCCCATCTGAGACCACCTTCCTCTTAGGGAGGTTTGGTAGGGGAATTGGGAGAAGGGGTCTCTCTGGTGGTGTGCATATAGGTAAAATCTCATACATATCTACATATATACATACATATATACATTTGTCCCAAAAATGTATATACACTTCAACAGCTGATTCTATTACATTTTTGAAAATGAAATGTATTTTAATAAACACTGCCTTTATAATTATTCAAAGTGTGCATATATTTTTGGGGATTATATATATTGCAAAATAGCATCCCTACAGATCATGAAGGCATGCCAGAAAAATGGGCTCAGAAAATGTCAAAATTTAGCATACTATTTCAAAATCAGCTAAAAGCCTGAAAAAATGATGCAAAATTTGAAATGTCATTAACAAATAATTTAAGAAATGAAGACTAAACTAGAAGGAACACAAAAGCTAATACATAAAACAAATGATGTCTTAAGGAAATGGAAGGTAAAATGGCTAAACCTTAAAGTTTTAAAAAATAAAAAGAAATACCCTGGCCTGGTGGTTCAATTGGTTGGAGCATCATCCCATATACCAGAGGGTTGTGGGTTCAATTCCCAGTTAGGGAAATGCCTAGGTTGCAGGTTTGAAGGGTGTGTATGGGAGGTAACTGATCAAGATCAACATTTCTCTCTCTCTCAGCAATGAAAACATACCCTCAGGTGAGGATTAAAAACAAAGAAAAAAGAAAATGAGGAAAAATATTTTTAAAAAAGGTCTCAAGAAAGGGACAAATATTGAATATAGGAAAATAAAATTAAATCAGAGGAATACTTGGAACTATTAACCCAGAAAAATCAACATCAAGACATAATCTAGTAAAATTACTCAACTTTAAAGACACATAAAATACATGACATAAAGGGAAAGAAAATTAGATTATCCCATGCTTTTTGACAGCAATATTTTATGCTAGAAGAAACTGAACTATTTTCCTATATTTTCGATGCTCATATTTATGATATTAAAAACAAGTGTGAGCTCAGGATTTGATATCCTGCAAAACTGACCTCATGTATAAAAAGCACAGACAAACTATTCCAATATGCAAGAATTCAGAGAATATTGCTTCCATGAGATGAAATCTTACTAAGGAATCTACTAGAGAATCAGCTTCAGACAACCAAAATGATGAAATTGGCATCAGCATAAAGATAATGAATATTAAATGTATGGCTACCTATAGAACTAAAAGTAAATGAGGGTTAAATAGGAAAGATTATGGTATGTATTGGCTATATGATCTGGTAACACACATCTATATATATAAAAGCCTAAGCGACCGGCTGACCAGCCAGTAGCTATGACACGCACTGAACCACCAGGGGGCAGACATTCAACGCAGGAGCTGTTGAGTGACAGCAACTTTGCAGAGTGCCCTCTCACATACTGGGACCCCTGGGGGGATATGGGACTGCCAGTTTAAGCCCAATCCCCGCAGGCCAGGCTGAGGAACCCCAGCAGTGCACCAATCCATGCACCGGGCCTCTAGTATAATAATAAATATAAAAACTGGGCATAGGGAAGAGAATATAGAGATAAAAAAAAGTAAACTGCTTAGTAACCATAATTGATGGTGGTGGTGTTATTGTTATTCTGAGACTTTGAGAATAATTATGGATGTTCTCAATCTAATTCAGTGTTCTTAAGAACCAGGATTCTTGGTTTGGTATAAAGGAGATACAAATGCAATATAAAGCCTTTAAGTAAAAACTCTATGGTTTTGAATTTGAGTCTGAAATAGTTTGAACTCACAAAGTATTTGATCACACATATTTCCCCTTCCACACACACATACTATATATGTGTATTCTATGTCTGCCGAAAAGCTTATTCCAACCCAGTAGGAATAAGCATCTATAGCATCTAGATTGTGGTCTTAAAAATGCATTTCCCCACTAAAAGAAACTAGGCTTCTCGGAGAAATGGTTGATTCCAGGTCTGGGGCAGGAAATACACAATATGAGCCTAGAGTGTCTTCATATGCCAGATAGTGAGGTAGATCAGAAACCTCCTTAAGTCATATCAAAGGACTTAGGAGCCAACTGAAGAAGCTCCAACAGGCAATAGATGGAAATCCATCAGATATGTGTAAATCTACAAGTTCACAATACCATTTAAAAGGAACTAATTGATTGCATTTTAAACATGACAGGAATCCAATTTATTATCTTGCAGGCTGGGTATATGAATACATTAAACATTTTTTCTGACCTTCCTATAAAAACTGCACCACTGGGTAACCACATGGTAGATGGGTGGAAGCCTCCCCTTCAAAAAATATCCCAGCTAATAAATGAGAACAAAATTATAGAGTTAGAATTATTCATTTTGCAGCCCCTAGTGAAATGGTGGATCTAGACATTAAGCATCACTGAGTGTTAACAAGAAAATATAAAAACCACACGATATGTGCTTCCTAATGAAAAACACCACTACCTTGCCAAGGAGATGGACCCTGAGTCTGGTCAAGCCTCTGGATGCAACTGCCAATGTTCAGAAAATACAAAAGACAGGAGAACACGTTGAACAGCACTGCAAGCATACAGCTTGTGGGACTCTCTGGATTAAAAATGCCTGGGTCCTTCCACAGAAAAAGTGTAAGGAAAAGAAAAGGATGGAGGGGATGCTGCAGCTTTTAAATATATTTTTATTGATTTCAGAGAGGAAGGAAGAGGGAGAGAGAGATAGAAACATCAATGATGATGGCTGCCTCTTGCATGCCCCCTACTGGGGATCGAACCCACAACCCAGGCATATGCCTTGACTGGAATCGAATCTAGGACCCTTCAGTCTGCAGGCCAATGCTCTATCCACTGAGCAAACCAACTAGAGCAGATGCAGCAGCTTTTAAAAGAGACTTCAAAGACATACTATATGCAGCAAATCCCCTTCTGAGAACTTATTCTGGGGAAATAATGATGGTTACATGAAAAGATTTCGCCACAAGTATGCTTATCATAGTGGTGTTTATGATCAGGAATTATCAGAAACAACCCAATGTCAAATAATACTAGATTGGTTAAATAAATTATGGTATGTCTATCCAGTGGACATGATGTAGTGAAAAAAATAACATCATGGTATGAAAAGATATTCATGAAATATTGATTAGTGAAAACATATATTACAAAATAATGTACAGGGCGGAATAAATGGTGATGAAAAGAGACATAATTTGGGGTGAACATATAAGACAATACACAGATGTTGTATTATAGAATTGTACACCTTAAACCTATATAATTTTATTAACCAATGTCATACCAATAAATATAATTTAAAAACACAGGATGTACACTAAGATTCTATTGTTTAAATTACTTATTCCTACAGTGAATGGATTGAAGTATAATATAACAACATGCTTAAAAATCTGATTATTAAAGGTAGTTTTTATTCTCTTCCTTTTGCTTATCTGTGTTTTCCACAATAAACATACATTTGTTGCAAAATACAATTAAAACAAAATTCTCTTCCTCCAGAAACCTCCTTAAAAACTCATCCGATTCTCTCACTTATTCTCACTGTGTGTTCTCAAAGTGGTG
This sequence comes from Myotis yumanensis, assembly GCF_028538775.1. NCBI lineage: Eukaryota > Metazoa > Chordata > Mammalia > Chiroptera > Vespertilionidae > Myotis > Myotis yumanensis. The sequence continues at coordinate 73,448,971 of NW_027223756.1, forward strand.
ACCTCCAGTGGGATCCTGCAAACAACATGGATTCCACCAACTAAGAGATAAAGTCCAAAGCAAATGTATTATAATTAATGTCTTAACCAGACCTTCAGTGAGCTAGCTTCCCTGCATATTAAAAGATGAGCTTCCCTAAGTACAAGAAAATGTTTATTCAGGCCTTCAAAAACCCCCAATAAATTTAAATGCCAGTGCTAATCAAAGATATCCAAGACAAATTAAAGTGTTGTTTTATATTTACCATCTCAGCAAACATTAAAAACGATGATAGCACCCAGGGCTGGTAAAATTGCAAAAGACACATTGCAATGAAGTGCACTGAATAACCTGTACTTTTAAATGGTAACCCACTGAAAAAAGGAAAAAGAATTACTTTTAGTTTGCTTCATAATACTTGAGCAAATTTTCTTCACATCCATTATCCTGCTTTTTGTTTACAACAAACGTGTTTGCCCCATCTTTAAAGACCTTTGCTTCATTGTTTTTCTTAATTTTTAAAAACCAAAGTTTCCCAAGACACATTACAAAACCTGGGAAAAGAGCTATTTATTCCTATTTATTATAATCCCGTGTACAATTCAAAAGAACTTCCCAAATAGAAGTCTGCCATGTGCTTGGCATCTTGGAACATAGAGGGGTGGGCACCGAGCAGGTGCAGAGACAGAGAGGGATGGCCACTGGTCATATCTTCCTCGATGGGCAGCCCAGTCTGTTCATATTCTTCAATTAAACATGCATGGGTGCCTTAACGAGAACTGCAGAGCCAGGCAGACGGACTCAGGAAAGCATTAAAGAGCAAAGGCCGCCCAGAAAATTGCATTTAACAGAAAAGCCAGCCACGCTGCTCTGCAGTGGACACTGACTGCTAGTTGTAATTACACTGACTCCAGTTTCAAGTACAGGAATTACAGACTCTGACTTGGGCGGAAGCCTCAACAAGGCCTACAGTCCCTCCCCAAATTTCTACACATGCCATGGAGGGTCTGGTGGCCACAGGAACAAATCAGCGTAGCAATTTATTTTCTTTCTTTATATTTTAGTGAGCACGCTTCAACAGAGAGCTAGCCACTGCTGGGTGGCATTTTATTAGCAGGGCTACAAGGAGCGCTCATGCTCTCCTCCAGCAATGGGCTGTGTGCAAAAGGCCGTTCTCCTGAGGATGAGCTGTAGTGCTCCCGCTATTGTGAGTATTGCTTTGCTTTGTCTCACGGTGAGAATGTGTGTGCATGTGTGTGCATGCGCGCATGCATGTAGGTGGCTAGGCCTATAGTTACAGAAAAGTGCAGGGAAAGGGATGCTAACGTTCTCATTCTCCTCCCCCCAACCAAACGGGCCGGTGACGGGAAAACGACTTCATCTGCAGAAGCACACCCCAAAGACAGCTCAGATGGGCAATGAAGAGAAAGCAATGTAGCTCGCCAGCTGATCCGCGCGAAACGCTCTGATATACTGCAAGGCGGAACTGATTTTTAAAAATAAAAGAAAGATAGCTGAGGCCCTTTTCTCCCCCCTGGTTGTTGTTGACTCTCCAAAACACTGGGTCTGGCACGGGTTCTGATCCCTGGAGTTTGATGCACGTTTGATTCACAGACTGCTGCGTGTCTACACCAGATGGCCTTGAGTTAATGAACACAAACTCATCACTTTTGCTCACCAGGGAAATGTGCAGCTCAATCTGATTTGTACTCTACAACTAAAAATATTTGAGTATTTTTAGGGAGCATTTTACTGAGACAAAATGGCACTTCAGGAAAGCATTAAAAGAACAGAGACTAACCAGCAAATTGCAACTGCAATCTTCTATACATGGAAAGCTAGCCCTCAGGTCATTCTGTGATCAAAATTAAAGGAATCTGCTATGAACTGTCCAGGAATGATGGCCCCATTCTGCCCTCCACCACTTTCCTCTTCTCCAACCCCTCAGTCTTGCCTCAAGCTGAACTTGTGGTCCCAAAGCACAACAGAGAACGCGCTCCAAACACTCGATTTTCTCATGTATGTAACCAGCATAACTATTTTTCATTAAGGTACACACATGCATGCGCACACATATCCTTTTAATGTGTTCTTATCTATATGTTCTTATATCTATATCTATATATATAAAAGCCTAATATGCTAAGTGTCTGACCAATCGGTCGACCATTCCATTGACCATGACCAGTTTCTATGATGCGCACTGACCCCACCAGAGGGCAGACGCTCCAACTGGTAGGTTAGCTTGCTGCTGGGGTCCGACAGATAGGGACTGGGTGGGACATGCCCTGAAGCCCTCTTGCAGTCCCTCCCCAGATGGCCACCCCAATCAGCCTCAATTGGGGCTGGCCAGCCAACCACCTGTGGTCCCTCCCTGGCCGGCCGGCCCCCATCGGCCCCAATCAGGACTGGGCGAGATGGCCCCACCCTTGCATGAATTTGTGCACCAGGCCTCTAGTATAACAATAATTTTAGGCTTCATTAAATGGACCCTACAAGATCTCCATCTTGTCCAACTATGATAGAACTTTGTTCAGCTGAGTATTTTTGGGTCATCAGCACCAGCAAACAAAAGGCTTGACTCTATAATGAATTAGGAAACAGGAAGTTGTTTCCTATAGCTTACTTCTTCCTTTTTCTAAACTCCCACGTTTCCTGCTGTTTTACTAAATCTTAGCAATTCAGCTCACAGACATTAAATCCATTGCTTCACAAATCAGCTCAGTTCTCTTCTCTCTCCCAAGAGAGCACACAATTAAAATATCACCTTCTTTTCTCATGAACTGTGACTGTGGGAGACCCAGGGTCCAGACAAAGTTCCTTATGACCCTGAAGCCTGGGTCCCATTGGGAAGCTTGTCAGAAACACTGAGTCTCAGGCCTCCCCCCAATCCTACTGAATCTAGGTCTGCATTGGCACAAGTTCCCTGGGACCCACGGTGGATGAAAGTTGGAGAAGCACTGCCTTCCAGTCATCTAATTACATGTAACATTGGGATCCGGATCACACGTGCTCTTACAGGTTGTACTGTCTAATTGGAGAAGTAGTTTAAGCATCCAGAACTCTTCCCGATAAATATATTTTACAAGCAGCAGTTTTTAACAGAAACCTTTGACCTTTCTGTAGTGATTATCTTTACAAATAGACATCACTCTTCTGTTTAGAAGGGAAAAAGAAAATATTGTTCATTACAAAATGTTCTTTGCACAGATCAGCCATTTTTTACGTGGACGAGGAACTTGGGACTAGGGTGTCAGCACTAGGAGGTGAGCAACCAGTGAGGCCCCTCCAGGTCCTTGGGCAGGATGCCCCTGACTCACTGCCTCTCCGCTCAGGCAGCTTCAGGGAAGTGCTCCTTCCAGCCAGTTCTGGAGCAGCTGCACAGCATCAATAGGACTAATCGTGTTGTGTGGTGGTTTAAAAATATACTCCTTGTCACCTTAAGGCAGGGGTGGGGAACACCCCAATCACGGACAGATAAGGCCCACACAATCATTTGGTCTGGCCCTGCCAAGGCATTAGGGGCGAGTTCATTAAATGTTTGACCAAATACAGCAGGCTAGTTTTTAAGTTCATAATTTTGTATGGCCCGCGAATGATGTTTTAAATATCCAAATGGCCCTTGGCAGAAAAAAGGTTCCCCACCTCTGCCTTAAGGGAAGCCAAGGCAGGAGGGGGCAGTGAGGCCTCTGGCTGCTCAGGGTGACCCCACTTAACCCTTGACTGCCAGGTAGACTGCTGCAAATGGCTAAGAAAATCTGAAATGATCCTTGGAACCAGAAGAGATCCAGAGAAAGCACATGTGAGGAGAAAGCTTATTGCTGTAGAGGTGGAGGCAGAGGCCCCTGTGGGTGCTGTGAAAGGGGTGGGGGCTGCCAGCCATGGTAATAGGCCTTGTTGCCCGGGCCAGCCACAAGCACACTCAGCCCAAAGGCCAGCAAATCAGACCCTGTGGATTTGAGAGCCCCTTTCTGGTTCTGGTTCAGACACTGTGGCTCCTGGTAAGTGAGTTCTATTTCTATGAAACGACTATGGTGGTTCTGGACTAATTTAACTAAGAAATTCTTCTTGACAATAGATTCATAGGATGTCAGAGCAGAACGGACTTCATATGACCTTCTCATCCAAGGCTTTCAAGTTCAAATGCCTTCAGAAGCCAATAAGGAGGGTAAATGAGGTCAGTGAGAAGAGTCTAGAACTGCAATGTCCAGTACTGTAACCACTGGCCACAGGTGGGGTCTGAATACTTACCATGTGGCTTGTTCAAACTGAGAAGCACTATAAGTATAAAATATGTTTTTCAAAGGTATAGAAGTAGTAAAAATGTAAAATAGCTCATTAATTTTTGTACTAATTTTATGTTTAAAAGAAAATATTTTGGATATATTGGGTTAAATAAATTATTGAAATTAATTTCACCTGTTTCTTTTTTATGTTTTTCATATGGATGCGAGGACGTTTTAAATTTCGTATGTGACTCAGATGTGTGATTTGTCTTCTATTTCTATGGGACAGTGCTGGTCTAGAACAATGGGAAGGATGGCAGCTGCCCCTAACTGCAAGTACATGTCTTTTTGAAAGGTATTAAAATTCAAGCTTAAAAACAGAAAAGAAAAAAGACTACAGACCAAATTCCAGCCACAAGTCACTGGTTTGTGACTAATGACTTTTTAAAAGGGGGGAAGTGCCCCAACTACACAGCTGGTTAATGTAAAGTCTAAAATGAAAACCTCGGTATCCCCTGACTCTCAGAGTCCAACAATTCTTTCTATGGAGGCTAGTTTCACAGAGTCAAAATCTTAAATGGCAGCTCAAAGGAAACCTGTGACCTTCATGTAGTCCCTTTACTTGTCTGGGACTTGTAACTGGTCTGAATGTTGTGCCCCGCCCCCTCTTGCCGACTCCCACCCCCAAATTCATATGTTGGAAACCTACCCACCAAGGTGATAGTATTTGGAGGTAGATACTTGGGGAGGAGATTAGGTCACGAGGGTGGGGTCTCATGAGTGGGATCAGTGCCCTTATAAAGGGCTCTCTTGACTTCTGCCATGCGAAGACACAATGAGAAGTCTGCCATCTGGAAGAGGGCCATCACCTGACCACGTGGGCACCCTGATCTCCAGAGCTGTGAGAAATAAATTTCTGTTGTTTATAAGCCATCCAGTGGTATTTTGTTATAGTTGCCTGAACAGACTAAGACAAAGGGGTTGTAGAAGGCCTCTTGGCCCCCGTGGGCTCTAACAGTCATTCATAGCTCTCACCTAGAGAACCTAGGAGTGAACTCATCACAGGCATTAAGGACAGTGAGGCTGGAACCAAATGAGCAGCAATGGGGAGACAGCAGTTTTCCATGACCTAAACTGAGTACCAGTCTTGTATTAGACCAACCTCATTCAGTAAATATTTACTGATTTCCACTAAAGTGTCAGGCTCTTTGTGAGGTATAGCGTGGAGGGAGTTTACAAAAGCAGCTAAGGCAAGGCCTCCTTACCTCTGAGGAGGTACAGAAATAGAGAGTGTTCAAGGTACATCACCAAGATGTCCATGTTAATGAATGGGCAGGACGCCATGCAGTTGCAGAGGAGGAAGCAGTGCCAAAGAGAGTGAGGGGTGGAGTCACTGAAGAGTTAAAGTTTTGCCCTGACCGGTGTGGCTCAGTGGATAGAGCGTCGGCCTGCGGACTGGAGGGTCCCGGGTTCGATTCTGGTCAAGGGCATGTACCTTGGTTGCGGGCACATCCCCAGTGGGGTGCGTGCAGGAGGCAGCTGATCAATGTTTCTCTCTCATTTATGTTTCTGACTCTCTATCCCTCTCCCTTCCTCTCTGTGAAAAATCAATAAAATATATTTTTAAAAAAAGAGTTAGAGTTTTAATTAAATCTTGAAGAATGAAGAACAATGGAGAATGGGTAAAGCTATTCCAGACAGGTGGTCTAGTATACATATGATGATGAAACCAAGGAGAGTGGGGAGGAGCACATTTGATCAGAGAAACATTTCATGGTATCAGAAGCTCATCCCGTGCACGCTATTCAAACCATTTCAAACGCTGCCCCACCAGCCATGACAGCAAAGGTGAGGTCTGCTGGGAGTGTGGATGTTGATGCTAGCAAAAGCAATTTCTAAATGTAAACTTCAACTCAAACAATGACAGTATTCTGTTTTATTTGTAATTGTCTGAATTTATGATGATCATATATTTGCATTATGTAAACGTGTTTTAAATGAATATGTGCATTGCATATGATTATTCAGATTTTGTAGGTATTCTTTTCATTTCATTTTCTTAGGCTGGCATTTTACATAGTGCTAGCATTTCATTTTGTTTAAGAAAAATCCAAGAAACAAAATACCAAGTTGGCAAGCTTTTTCAGATAGCACAAGCCCAGGAGCAGCCATTTCCTTCTTTCCTATCACGCTGGTCTCGAACTTGGTACACATTCCTCTTCTACAGTAAGCCTTCTCTCCCCCAATACCTCTCAGATCCCAGCTACCTGTTGGACCCAAGTTCTGCCAATCCATGACTCTTTCCAGTATGACATATGACTGCAAAGTGTTAATGAGTAAGAAAATCAATATTTTAGATGCCTCGGTAGTGTGAACTGAACGCCTACTCAGGAGAAGCCAATTATCTCCGGATGGAATTTGAGAAACAGGCATTTGGCCATAATGCTGGTTTAGATCTCACAAAAAGACATCTTCTGGGGAGAGGGCCCTAGAACTTACTCTAATACAAAGCAATTTACTAGCCCCACAAAAGGAAGGACTAAGCACATACTGATAGTTCAGATACATAACTATTCTGGTATTCTGTCTATATAATCCCATGATTTACAAGCAAATTCTTAACTGCGGGGTTGAATTAATCAATCCCAAATCAATCTAAATATAAACCCATTTTATATGATAGTTAGTCTAGATACACAGACCAGCTTCATCACCACTCATTCATTCAACAAACATTTATTTTGTGCTTCCTCTATATATAAGGCAAAGACCAGATAGGGTGCGTGTTTCAATGAGCTTAGAACACACACACACACACACACACACACACACACCTATCTAATAATAGGATAATATGCAAATTGGTCAGGACACCATCATGTAACAACCGATCAGCAGAAGGCTGCCTGCACGTGTGCGGTAGTACTCCGGAGATAGGGCGGAAGCGGGGAGGTGCCTGGAGGAGGTGGGACCATCCCATGCTGGGGAGGGTGGGAGTGAGAGCCTATAGAGGCCCCCTCACCAGTCCTTTGCCACCCGCCACTCGCACTCAGAGGGCTCCGCCACCCACCTGCCAGGGGAAGGAGTGCAGCATAGCAGGCAGGAGGCTTCCACACTCTCCTCCGGCGCCATGATGGGGTAGAGCCGCTGAGTTGCTCCAGAGATGGGGCGGAAGTGGGGGGGGGGGGGGAGGGAGGCACCTGGAGGAGGTGGGACCAACCTGAGGCGACTCAAGGGACCGAGGGTGGGGCTTGAAGTGGCCTTCTGGCCAGAGGGGTCAGGGGCAGGGCCAGGCATGCTAGAGCTCTGCATGGAGAGGTTTGGATGTTGAGGCAGGGCAGCAGGGGGGTGGGCGCAATTTCGTGCACTAGGCTCCTGTGTATACACACACACACACACACACACACACACACACACGATGATTTAATGATTGATCAGGAAATCAGGTATGTGTCAAGGAGTACTGAGCACTATCATAGACCTAATCAGTTAAGATATTGTACAGAGCTCTGAATGACAGGCTATGAAGCCTAGAGTCCACAGAAGGGTTTTCCTAAGAGAGAAGCCTAACCAAAATGTAACTTTGGAACCTAATGTGGAAGATGACTTAGAAAGGGTGAGACTGGAATCCATGGAAGCCAGTGACCAGGTAGGAGGCTGGGGAACTGTCCAAGCCTGAGCAAGGGCTGAGATGGGAGTGAAAGGAATGGACAGAAATGGAAGTGTTAAAGATGAAGGAAGCCCACTGGTGACTCATCTAGAGGGGACAAAGGAGAGTGTCTGCGAGATGGGTGGGGCTTTAAAAAATGGGAGCATCCCAGGGGGAGAAAGATAAGAAATCTGGTTTTAGACGTTATTTTTGAGATTCAAGTGAGGTATCCTGTTGAAAATATCCATAACGCAGTGGGAAAGGTGAACCAGAAGGTGAAAGGTGGGAGATAAATTTGGCTGTATTGGATATTCATCAATCATTTGTTTAATTAATATTTATATTGGTTATAAGCTGACTGGGTACTAGACACTGGGCTGGAGGCTGAAGATACAATGATGAACAAAACATAACCCCTGCCCTAAAGGTGTTATGGGAGTGAGAGAGGAAACAAACTAGTAATAATTATAACAAAAAGGGATACGTGTTATGATAGGAATGCAGGTGCTATAAAAACACACTAAAGGGGGCTTAAGCCAGAACAATGGAGCCAGGTAAGGGGAGGGTGTGAGGAAAGAGAACTAGGAACCACAGACTAGTGCCTTCAGTTGGGGAAATGGTGAGAGGCTGAATATACAGATGGACAGTGGCCAGACTATCTATAAAAAGAGGATTCTGAGCCACAACCTGCAGCAACCAGCCCAGAAAGCCAAATAATAACCCCTGTAGCAATTGGCTCCAAACAGTCAGACTTGGTTAATAACCGACAACTTCCCTAATTTTTGCTTCCAACTTAGGAACAACCAAAGAAAAACAAATATGTCCTCCAAACCAATCACATAGGTTGTCCCATGTCTAGTTATCCCACCTGCAACTTGTCCATGCCAACAGCTTCCAATCAGGGCACACCTAAAGCCTTCCCTTTTTTCACTATAAATCTTCCCCACTCCTGCTCGTCTCTGAGTCTCTGCCAAATGCAAGTGATGGTGGCCACCTCCCTTATTATAGTAAGTTCTGAATGAATAGTCTTTGCTTGTTCACATTAGGGGGACTCCATTTATTTTACAAGTAGAGGCCCGGTGCACAGATTCGTGCATGGGTGGGTCCCTTGGCCTGGCAAGCAATTGGGGTCATTTGGGGGGGCTGGCCAGTCAGGGGGAGGGAACTGCGAGAGGTTGGCCAGCTGGGTGGAGGGACTGCAGAAGGTTGGCCAGCCAGCGCCCCCCCCCCCCCACACACACCGCCCCCCCCCCCCCCCCATTGGGGCTGATGGGGAGGCAGGCCGGCTGGGGGGAGGGATCGCAGGAGGTTGGCTGGCCGGCTGTGGGAGGTTGGCTGTGGGAGAGCACTGACCACCAGGGGGCAGCTCCTGCATTGAACACCTGCCCCCTGGTGGTCAGTGCGCATCATAGCAACCAGATGACCGATTGTTCAGTTGCTTAGGAATATATATATATATACACATACACACAAACTAGAGGCCCAGTGCACAAAAATTTGTGTACTTGGAGGGGTTCCTCAGCCCGGCCTGTGCCCTCTCGCAGTCTGGGACCCCTCAGGGGATGTCCACCTGCTGGCTTAGGCCCACTCCCCAGGGGATCAGGCCTAAGCTGGCAGTTAGACATCCCTCTGGCAGCCCAGGAGCCCTCGGGGATGTCCACTTGCCAGCGGGGAGCAGGCCTAGCTGCAGTCGGACATCCTTAGCACTGTTGAGGAGGTGGGAGAGGCTCCTGCCACCACCACTGTGCTGGCAGCCATCAGCCTGGCTTATGGCTGAGCAGAGCTCCCCCTGTGGGAGCACACTGACCACCAGGGAACAGCTCCTGCATTGAGCATCTGCCCCCTGGTAGTCAGTGTGTGTCATAGTGACCAGGCATTCCCAGTCATTCTGCTGTTAGGGTCAATTTGCATATTACCTTTTTATTATATAGGATAGAGGCCTGGTGCACAGGTGGGAGCCAGCTGGTTTGCCCTGAAAGGTGTCCCAGATCAGGGTGGGGGTGCCTGGCCAGCCTGGGTGAGGGGCTGATGGCTGTTTGCAGGCTGGCCAAGCCACCCAGTGGGGACCCTCACCCCATGGGAGTGTGGCCAGCCTGGGTGAGGTGTTGATGGCCGTTTTCAGGCTGGCCAACCCCCCTGGTGACCCAAGCTCCCAGCCACTCCTTTTTTATCTTTTTTCAGCAGGTATCTGGGATTTATCTATCTTCTATAATTGAAACTTTGTAGCCTTGAGCGGAGACCAGTGCCAGCCAGGGCAAGGGGGAAGCTTGGCTTCCTCCATTGCCAGGAGCAACTCAAGCCTCCTACTCTCTCCAGCTCCGTGGCCACCGCCATCTTTGTGATGGAGTGAGGGAGTGACGGAGTGACGGTTAATTTGCATATCACTCTTTTATTAGATAGGATATAGATACTAGGAGTCCAGTGCACGAATTCCCACACCTTGAAAGGAATTGTGGGTCATGAGGCTGTGGTGGGCACAAGGGTGGGTCTTGGTCCATCCCTCACGCCCTTGCCCTGTCCCTCCCACCACGGCCCCTGGTCCTCTGTCTGTGGGCAGCCCCACTCCCACCACTGCCACTCCAACATGCTGACAGCACCGGCCCCACTCGCACTCGCTGATGGCGTGGAGTAATTGGGGCCGGTGCCAGCAGCGGGTATGAGTGGCTGCTGCTGCCCCAATCGCCCCTCAGGAGCAGGGGGAGGAGGAGAAGCCCACAAGGGTGATCGGGGCCAGCAGCTGTCGCACACACCCGCTGATGGCACCGAGCAATCAGGACCGGTGTCAGGCGCCGGCAGCAGGTGCGATCAGGACTGTCGCTGGCAACAGGTGAGAGAGGTGGCTGCCGGCCCCGATCACCCCTCAGGAGCAGGGGGAGGTGGAGAGGCCTTGAGAGGTGATTAGGGCTGGCAGCTGTCGCTCACACTTGCTGACAGCGCCAAGTGATCGGGGCCGGTACCTGGTGCCAGCAGCAGATGCAAGTGGCGGCTCCGGTGCCGGAAGTGGGTGCGAGCAGGGCTGGCACCAGCAGCAGGTGCAAGCACCAGGAAGAACTGCAGTGCACAGGAACTAAGAATTTTCAGTACCACCAGAGGCTCACCCCAATGATAGGGACTGGCGCCCCGCCTTGGTCTGGTGCCCCCACTCATCTGCTCCACTATCCCACCACGGCCGACACCTGCCATATTCCACGTTCTTCCACCTGCTGCCGATGTCCGCCATGTTCCGCAAGCGCCCCCTGGTGATCAGTGCACATCATAGCGACTGGTTGTTTGGTTGTTCGGTTGTTCCCCCGTTTGGTCTATTTGCATATTAGGGTTTTATATATATATAGATTTGGGGTAGAGGGTTAGCAGAATTGAGAGTGGAGTTTGGGCTGAGGAAAGTGGGGAATCAGCAGCCATGTTAGGGATGACCTACACTAGGTGAAGGAGCATGAAGTCCATGATGAGTATAAAATCATCCATGCAGAGGTCAGAGCTTATTCTCAATCTTTAGTTCCATCTTTTCAGAGAATAAACAAAGGATTGGGTGGGGACAAGACTACATTTTCTGAGTCAGGGATCCAAAGTCAGTCATTCTTTGCCCACCATATAAGAAGTAAAGGGTCCATGGATGTCCTGGTACCCTTAGGGGGCTTTGCAAATTTGAACTGAATGATCCCTGACTTGGAAACCTGAGATTCCAAGTTGTAGATTCACTCAAAATCACTGTGGTTAGCTCACCCAGCTTCTTAATGATTTTTGACTCTCATTTTATGCAACATACTCCTTCCCTCAAAGCCATTGGATATGGCTGGTTTTGTATGCCTGAAGGTAGAGGAAATCAACACCACTACTGTATCTAGTCCAACATTAGAGGTGATGGCTGCTGAGACGTCTTTGTACAGATGGAGTGAAAAATGACAGACACACACACATTTGACTCAATTACATAGCTGTTGGTACAAGGGATAGGATAAGAACCTAGGTCTTCTCACTCCAAAGCCAGTATCTTTTAGCAGATATGTGCTACTTCTTTAGCAGGAGGGAAAACACTCCAATCTTGCATCTTAGAGATAATGGTCACATGTCAGTTCTAGGCATAATGCTGCCATTTGGGACCACAGAGCATTCTACCTTCAAAGACTTCTTGGGTGACCAATAGAGCCACAGAGGTGCCTCACTCAGCAAGACTGAGGATGAATTCATTCATTCATTGATTAATGACACCCACATATGCCTAAATAGGATCTTAGAGAGCGGGGCCATGGATTGTAGATTATCTCATTTGACTGAATACTTAAAACTAGTTATTTATAGGATATTATTTTTAAATCTCTGTCTTTTGTTGTTCTTTTGCTAGTGAAACCTTTGAATTCACATATACTGTTTTAAAACAATATTAAAAGTTTTGCAGTAAAAATCTGTTGGCTTATATGTGAGAGCCACCAGGGGCAACTGCCCCTTCCCCCCAAGTAAGAATGTATTAGATTTACATTTGTCAAACGAGGAGAACTGGGTCACCTACCATAACTAAGCTCTCCCACACACTGATCAGTAAACAATTAAAACGTGGCTTGGGAATGCAATTTGCAAATGGATGGTGATACAGAAGCACACATTCCACTTTGGGAGAAAAAGAAAAAGAAAAACATATGTCGCAAACAAATTTTAATCATCATAAATCATGCTTCAGTTTATTCAACTGTAATAATACTATTTGTTGGCTCATTATGAGGTTTCATACCACCTTGAAAACACTGATCGTGCCTGCATGACGTGCAGCATGGATTGTTGGGTCTGACATGTAAACTAATTATATTCGCTTTTTGTTCTGCCTTCAGCCTATTGGGAAGGCATATACAAATATGGCATTCACTGTGCAACCTGGAATCCCCATGCTTTGCTCAGTTGCTCAACCAGCCTAAAGGTTGTCAGAAAAGGGAACAACCTTGACCACAATATGGGGAAAAGTTGGTAATAAATCCTAGGAGTGGTGCCTGCTGTAATATTACAGATGTGCACCTCTAAGAGTTGGTTCATTTAAAGCAAAAAGAGGATTATAAAAATGATGAAGAAATCTGGATTCTATCAGAGTGTATTTGGCTAATATTTATTGAATGCTTATGTAAGATGTCATTCCCTATCCACATATTGTCTCATTTAATTTTCCCAGCAAGCCAAAGAGGTATTTTTATAATCTACACTTTACATATGAGGATATTGAGGCCAGAGAAATTAAGAAACTTGTCCAAGGTCACACAGTAGCAGAGTTGGAATTGGAACCCAGCTGTCTTTCACTTGAGCCTGTGCCCTAAGCCACTAAACTAAAGATAGGACAAGACAGTGGTCAGAAGCTATAGGTTCTACGCTCAGTTTGGCAACTAGGCTCCAATGCTTTCTCTCAGATCCTTTTCCAGGTATGACAGTGAGTGAGTCAGTGATGTCTGCTTTCATTTCTGTGCTTCTCTGTGAGACACATCAATTGGTACCACATACAACCTGTGTACTCAAGATCAACAGTTCATTGTGACTTGGGGACCTCTGAGGCTCCCCAAGACTTTTTCAAGGTCCACAGGGCTAAAACTATTTTCATAATAATACTAAGGTATATTTCCTTTTTTTTCATTCTCATTCTCTCAAGAGTGTAGATAGAATTTTCGAGAAGCTGCGTAAAATGTGATGGTATTACTCTGATGGCTAATGGAACGTGTGCTTGTGTTTTAAATTTTTCATTTTTAATTTCTAATATGGTGAACCTCAATAGATATAACTCTCAAAAACAAAAGTTCATTGGGATCCTCAATAATTTTTAAGCATTTAGAGAGATCCTGAGGTAAAAAAAAAAAAAAAAGTCTGAGAATCACTGCCTGAGGTCATGTCCATAAGACCAATGGAAACAAAATGACCTAAAATCTCAAACACCGAAGAACAGAACTTAAGAACAAAAAGACTGGTGCTTCTGTACAGCTAATTATGAACAAGCCATTCTAATTCCTTGAATTGAGAAGACACAGCTGACTACAAAGCATAGGAGGACCAGACAGGGGGAAAAGGCTGCTTGAGAAGAACTTATGGTTAACTCATCCCCCAAATCCTCCATTGAGTAGGTGTAGCTACTTTCAGGAGAAAGAATGTACTGGTAGAAAACTGAGTTATAAGCGTACCTGAGTTAGCAACTGTCGTTCATGGCCCAGGCCTTCCTCATCAACAGTTGAGTGTTCAAGGTAGACTCCCTTGGACAGGTCATGGCCTCTGTGTGCAAGGTGCCAATATAACTGAGGACTTCAATGAAAAACTAAATATGGTGTGCCAGGGTGGAAAGAGCATGAAGAGAAGAGAACTAATATGGATCAAGCCCTCCTGCAAATCAGGAGCTTGGTACACCTTATCTCATTTATTCTACACAATATGCTTCTGGGGTTCACATGATTAGATCCATTTCTGAGATTAGGACATTGAAACTGAGTGATGAAGTTAGTTATCTAGGCTCAAGCACCCAAGACTATGTTGTAAGACTAAGGACTAAGCCAGGGGTGGGAAAACTTTTTGACTTGAGGGCCACAATGGGTTCTTAAACTGGACCGGAGGGCCGGAACAAAAGCATGGATGGAGTGTTTGTGTGAACTAATATAAATTGAAAGTAAACATCATTACATAAAAGGGTACGGTCTTTTTTTTTTTTTTAGTTTTATTCATTTCAAACGGGCCGGATCTGGCCCGGGGGCCGTAGTTTGCCCATGGCTGGACTAAGCACTAAGGTACCCAAACCTAGCTGTGCATCAAAACCTTAAATTTCACATTTCCTGGCCCCACTCCTAAAGATTCTAATTCAGTTGATGTGGGTGAAGTCTAGAATTCACAGAACCCTACAAACAGTTGACTTGTAGCTTTGTGTGTTTTTTAATAGCTATATGATTAGTTGGATAAGTCATTTCACATTTGAAAGCCTTTTCCACGCTAGCACTAATGGTTGGCTTTATTTTCAGGGCTATTTTTGTTGTTGATGTTAAAAAAAACCCACACAGTATTTTTATTATATCTTCAGCTAAGTGGGAACTGAGCCAATAGAGAAGCTGATGCAGGTGCTCTTCCAAGCTCTAAATGGTCACGCATATGCCTTTCTAGACTTGGATTCTGCACATGGGTTTCCACAACATCTTCCTCCACAATATGTAGGTACTTGGTAAATACTTTTGAACTGAACTAAAATGTAATTGTATATAATCCTCACTCTGCAAAGTAAGTTTCATACAGACCTTTTCCGTCATGATTTTATGGTACGTTTCTATTTAGATGATGCCCAAACCATCCCAAAATATACAAGTGACCAAAATAATTTTGCGAGAGAAAAGTAGTGGGGACAATGGATGATTTAATAATCTCACTGACTCTGGCACCAATCTCCTCCCTGTCCTTAGCCAGGGGCCTTTACTCAGCGAAAGTGCATTGTATTCGAGCTTTCAGGCAGCCTAGACCAGTGATGGCGAACCTTTTGAGCTCGGCCTGTCAGCATTTTGAAAAACCCTAACTTAACTCTGGTGCCGTGTCACATATAGAATTTTTTTGATATTTGCAACCATAGTAAAACAAAGATTTATATTTTTTATATTTATTTTATATATTTAAATGCCATTTAACAAAGAAAAATCAACCAAAAAAATGAGATCGCGTGTCACCTCTGACACGCGTGTCATAGGTTCGCCATCACTGGCCTAGACCCTCAACAGAAGGAACAACAAAATGTCCTCAAGCCATCAGCGCTGGATCTTGACAAACCAAACACTAAGGACACATGCTTAGTAAATGTAAAATAGGCATGATAAAGCATGAGTAGAACCCCATGTAGAAACCTGCCGTGTGACGGAATGGAAAAAGTGCGCAGAGAGTTTGGAATCACAGGACCAGAGTACGCAGCCTGGGCTCACTCATTTACAAGTCGTGTGACCTTGGAAACTGTCAGCTTCTGTCTCCTGTAGAGCAGGGATTCGCTGGAACTACCTCATGCTCACTGGGAGGAGCAGATGACAGAGTGTTCATGGAAGCTCCTTCTTCGCCCTCAACCATGTCAGTGTCGGCCAGGGGGCAACAGCCAAACCCCATCTGGTGTCAAGCTCTGAGGTTGAAGGTCCTCCTGGGTGTGGCAGGTATACATCTGCCCCTATCCATCACTCATCGGTGGGGACCTCAAACCCTGCCTGGAAAAGGGAACCCAAAGAGGCCTGGGTTTGGTCACTGAGACTATACCTGTCTGATTTGCCAGGTGCAGATTCAGGCCTTGGGGGCATGGATTCATTTGGCCATGGGGTAAGGATACCATTTACCTACAGCTATGAGGCCAGAACAGTAAAACTGCAATGTGTTGTTAAATTCAGAGGTGACTCCGAGAGAAAAACGATTTTAAAAACAATCAGTTTCAGGTGTAGATTTTGAAATGGGATGCTGTCCTCTTTTCATTTTAGAGTGACAGGGTAATGGTCAAGGTAAATGGAATCTGATAGAGGCTTTTATTCTGACAGCTTAACTGAGGCCCAGGCCTTCTCACTGTGGAGATGTGTGGGAGTAGCAAGGGTCATCCTCCGAATTTCAAATCCAAATGCTACAAAAGAAAAGAGAGCTGAAAGGAGTTCAAGGTGAAGGAAAAGGCAGCCCACTTTTCTTTATGTGCTCTGCTTTTGTCCTTCACACACTTCACACTTGAGGGAGAAACTAATGACATTGACCTTGGGGCCCCCATTCCACCCGACATGTACACAGCTGTGGCATGGTCCCTGCGGGCCTCTGCCCTCGGCAGCATGGTCCGTTAATGTGGCCCAGGCAGCAGCTGACTGAAAACAGTGGCAGGCAAGCACTAGGCACCGACCCCTGACACCGTGGGCCTTTTTTTCCTCCTCTCCGCCAGCAGCCAATGGGCGGGCTCTCTCCACCAGCTGCCATGGCAACGAGAAGACTGCTCTGCAGTGCCCAGAACAGATGTCACATGAGCAAAGATGAATGTGTTGGGGGTGGGGAGCAAGTGGTGGGGGCGGAGGGGTATGGGGGACACATTTGGAGTTAAATGGTCCCACCAGAGGGAGTAAGGCATATTTTGAAGTAAGTGCAAAGCGGGTAACATCTATTTTCTTTCTTTTCCTCGTCCTTTAAGTTCTAAACCCACACGCAGACACACAAATGTCCTTTCATTTCTGCTACTGAGGTGCCGCGGCTCTCTGGCTTTCATGGCAAACATGAAAGCTCTGATTTCTGGAAGCCTTAAGTGAGCATCGCCTCCATTGCAGAAATGCAAGCAGGCATTGAGGAACTGGAGGGGCAGCTCGGTTGCGGGGACTGGAGAAACTTCGAACCCACAGAGCTGAGACAAAATCCATGGGAATTTTAATGGCAAACGCATTGCCTCTGTAGACAAACAACAAACTCTGTTTCACTCTTGTTGCACTAAAATGGAGAGGCTCCTACTTCCCTCCCCCCTGGTGTGGGTTCTCTGATCAGACCACTCCTAGGGGCCATCTTATATAAACTAAACGAGCGCAAGGCTTATAAATCTACCTGCTCGAGCAACAAAGGCTCTTTTGTTGTCTCTAAAATAGATCCTATCCTAGCTCAAATACTGTGTTTAAAATGTTTCCACTGCCTTCCATTTATCTCGCACTGAAATTTAACAAGCACAGCCTGTGCACGCAGGCGCACCGCTAAACCTATATGTTAGTTGGTAAGATAAGAGTGATATTAGCAGCAGGCAGGCACTAGACGCTGCAGGCCTTTTTCCCTCCCTGCTTGGAGCCAATGGGCAGGAACCTAATCCTGTTCCTGTTATCAGACCCCATGAATCAAGAAGGCAAGAGGGACAACATATAGGTCCTGTCCTAGTCCGATGGATGAAATGCACTGAATGTGCCAGAGGATGGGGAAAATGTTGTTTAGAACTGTTTTGCACTTGTGCTTAATTCCCCCAACAAGCATTCATAGAGTGCCTGCTTTGTGCAAAGAGCCACACGGAGTCTGCACAGGATGCAAAGCAAGGAAAGGTGCCACTTATAATCAGGAAGGAAAAGAAACATGGAAGCTCTCAGAATAGGTTGGACGAAATGAGCGTGGCCAGTTAAGCAGGATGAGACCATGGGAGCAGGCAGGCTCTGAGAAGTGTCCTGGTGTGTGGGGAGAGGAGAGCGCCAATTCTGTGACAGACACCTGACATATATACCATTATCCTCTGATGCTTAGAACACCCTATAAAGGAGCCATTATTATCCTATTTAACAAATCAGGAAACCCAGGCTTAGAGGGGTAAACAGTCCAAGGTCATACCATTCGCAAGTAGCAGTGCCACTGTTGTCCGGAGTCCTCCACCCACCCCCATGGGGTTTTTGCTCCATGAACCACAAGGCACATGCTGCAAAGACTGCAACTGTGTGTGCATGCACTGTGTCCTGGCCTTTACCTAAGCAATACCATCAATGAAATCATGGACTTTGAACATTCCCTGCGTATTTCCTAATACACATTGAAACAAACACATAACTGTTAACATTTAAGAGGTTTATCGGGATATACCCTAAAGTAATTTTGTGTACCACATGGGGTATATATGTCACACTTTGAGAGTCACTGCACTTTCCCATGTTGGCCTTGAAAGGGGGTGTGCCTGTGTAGAATTTGAATTCATTCAAATGATACTCTATGTTGGTCAGGGTTATTTGGCACATATACCTCCACTAAAACGGTTCTCAGAAGAATGCTCTCTTCTGTTATTGTTCTGGCCAGTAATGGGATCCTAAGGTGCTTGCAAAGCACTTGAATAAAAAGCAGTGGACATGAATAAAAGACTGATGGCCAGCATGCCCTTGTCTACATAGCTCCTGGAAGCTGCTACTGCAGACCAAACTCCACCCCAGGGACGGTTCCCTGCCACTGCAGCAACAGTCTACAGCCACCAGAGGGCAGTAACACAAACCAGATTTTTCATTTGGATCCAAATGTGGATGCACAGTTTAATAATATGTAAAGCCTATTATTACAAGCTTTTCCTTTCCCCACCCCCTATTAATGAAAAAATGCCCAGGGGTAATGCAGATATTTCTAAATACAGTGCAAGAAAGGGCAATCTGCACTCATACACAGGGAGTCTAACACACAGTAATAAGTGGGAATGAAAATAATCACCCAGATGCAACTAAACCATTAAGGCTAAAGATTTAGCCGCCTATATGGCTGCATACATTGAAACAGAGATACTGAACTCCAGAAATGGCATTTTAAAAACATTTATTTGACAAGTTCTTATTTAGAGTTCATAATAATCCCTGTAATGATAACCACAAAGCTACAAGAGGGGTGTGAGAGGAATTTCATCTGTATTGCTAGGCACACAAAGGGGGATTTTTCTTTTTGACTAAGGTAAGTGAATGAATTATTCAGGGCCTTTTCACTGGCATTTAAAAATCATAGCTCCATGCTTTAAACAATAGCACAAATAAAAAAAATTAAAAAGAAGAACTGGCTAATCCCCAAGCCACAAAATATCAACTGACATCTACCCATGTCTATACAGGGTGCTACTAACTGATTTTTGGTGTTGGTAAAAGCAGAGTCTTTTAGTGCTCCTACTGGTTTTAACAGCATAGCATAGAGAATATAGTCGATTTCAAGAGGATACTTCTAGTAGCAACCTACCCACTTCCCTGGGAACAAAGAAATAGAATGGACCTGCCATTTTCTCAATTCATGACAGAAAGGAAGATTCCCTGGTCCTGTATTTTCACAATGGTTTGGAATCTGAGGGCCTTGGGAAAAGCAGGATGCAGACAGCCCCGTCTCTGGAGTCACCCCACTAAACCCTGATATTCGTAAAAACGCTTGCACACAACCTGTGAGAAAAGCATCTAGAATTCAGAATCAAATGACTGTAACTCTCTAACTGCCCTATCCGGGTCATCTCGGGAATGTGAGTGGAGCCTCTGAGCTTCAGTTTCCTCCTGAGGTGGCAGGAGAAGAGATCCTGAGCTACCTCCCTATGGGGTCAGGGTCACTCATATAATATGGGACCAAGCACTGAAAACTATTAAGATTTATTTCTTTAAATTTTGTTCTTATTTTCTCCATTTTGTAGACAAGGAATGAGAGCTTTACAGCCTTGTCCAAGCTCACAGTCAGTTAAGGCAGAGCAGGACCCCAGCCAGGCGTTCTCATCCAAGGCCTTGGTTCTTCCCAGCCCTCGGTCTGGGTCAGTTTGAGCTGCTATAGCAGAGTACCACAGTCTGGGTGACTTAAAACAAAAGAAATTCATTTGTCACAGTTCTGTAGGTTGGGAGGTGCCAGTGGGGTAGGTTTCATTGTGGGGACTCTTCTCATGACCTGTGGATAGCCACCATTTCCCAGTGTGCTTACACAACCCCTCTTTGTGTGCATGTGGAGACAGAGAGCTCTCTGGAGCCCCTTATTATAACCCTAATCACCTCTCAAAGGCCCCATCTCCAAAGGCCATCACATCGGGGGTTAGGGCTTCAACATAAGCATTTGGGGAGGTGGCCCGACACAAACATTCAATCCAGAACAAGGGGTAACAGTGGCCTTCTTTATCCGACTACATCTTTTCAGTTCAGGTCAACAAATATTTGCTGACAAGCTGCTAGGTGCCAAGTACAACCCCAGGCCTCAGGGAGAAAAAGGATGAATAAAAGAGCTCACTGAACATCAGTCTAGTGCCTTGGAAATGGTCTACGGAAAGAGCATTTGTGACATGTGGGCTTTTGTGACTGGGTACAGCACCGTTTATTGGAGCAAACTTCAGAGATCATCTTCAGATAGCTGTGTCTGAAACAGTTGCAATGCAAATCTGCCAACTAATCAGTACACAGTATTTGATAAGGTAATCAATGTATTAGTTTACTGAGGAAGTTAGGGGAAGGAAAGGAAGAAGGGATATTTCCAAAATTTCAGCCTAGAGATGCGTATGAGAAACTGATTTTTGGTGTTGGTAAAAGCAGAGTCTTTTAGTGCTCCTACTGGTTTTAACAGCATAGCATAGAGAATATAGTCGATTTCAAGAGGATACTTCTAGTAGCAACCTACCCACTTCCCTGGGAACAAAGAAATAGAATGGACCTGCCATTTTCTCAATTCATGACAGAAAGGAAGATTCTGCTCCTCCTGGTAGGAAATTATCGAGTCCAGTTATATCATGATGATTATAGCATAACTGGATATTTACTAAGTATATTTAATTTTTCTTAATTGGGTTGCCAAAATTAAAACTACTTTCTGGATTGGAAAACTGAAGGGGCTCAGCTTCAATTAATGCCTATGGGTAACATCTACATGGCAGTAGGAGGTGTGTGGATGCTAGTAGCTTTTTGTATTTTTATATACAAGTATTTAGTCCAAAACAAATGGGACATTACATATATGTAAAGTCTCATTCAACTCTTATAACAAGCCTATGAGGAAATTTTGCTGTCCACACTTAGAGAATTTTAAAATGAAGATCAGAAAAGTCAGAGATAGTAACTGAGCACTAAAATATTCTTGCCAACCATTCAAACGTTATTTTGTTTACTTACTGGTACATACAACCATGCCCTTCCATCTGCTCCCAAATCTAGCTCTTAAGGATTTTTTTCCTGTTGTTATATTTGGTATGCTATTTCATTTTAGTATGTCGTATGGGGGTGAGGATGGGTCTTTCTTGAAGGTAGAGATTTTTGAAAAGGGATAAGCTTATGTAAATTTCTACTTCCCTTGAAAACCAGACCAAAACTCCAAGAGAGAAGAGACCTCATTCTATCCTCTCTGGTGAATGGGTGTGTTTTATCTGTGGCCCTGGGGTCTAGAGGAAGCCAGATGGCCAGTCCACCTCGCCCAAGCATAAGAGCTTCCAGTTTCAGTCCCTATTCGACAGAGGTACATTGGAAACCAGGCCTGAGGACTATAGTGGACTGAATAATGGTGCCCCCAAATGACTGTGTCCCAATCCCTGGAGCATGTAAACGTTACTTTATATGGCAAAGACTTCGAAAATGTGATTAAATTAAGGATCTTGAGATGGGAGATTACCTTAGGTTATCCAGTGGGCCCTAAACGCCACCACATGTGTCCTGATAAGAGAGAGGTAGAGGGAGATTAGACATAGGAGAGGAGGAGGCATGGTGACCACCAAGGCAGAGACTAGAGTGAAGTGACCTCACGCCAGGAAATGTTAGCAGCCACTAGAAGCTGGAAGAGGGAAGAGAGGGATCCCCCTAGAGCAGTGATGGAAAACCTATGACACGCGAACTCATTTTTTTGGTTGATTTTTCTTTGTTAAATGGCATTTAAATATATAAAATAAATATCAAAAATATAAGTCTTTGTTTTACTATGGTTGCAAATATCAAAAAATTTCTATATGTGACACGGCACCAGAGTTAAGTTAGGGTTTTTTCAAAATGCTGACACGCCAAGCTCAAAAGGTTCGCCATCACTGCCCTAGAGCCTCTGGAGGGAGCACAGCCCAACTGGAACCTTGATTTGGGCCAGTGAAACTGTGGACTTCCAGCCTCCAGAACTGTAAGAGAACAAATTTCTGTTGTTTTAAGCCACCAAGTTTTTGGGCGTTTGTAACAGTAGCAATGGATAAATATGATGGGGTAAAAAGTCAGAGAATTAGAAAATTAGAGAAAGAGAGACAGTTTCATGTACCAATCACTGATTTCATCTCACTAAATATTACCTTATGATTGTGATATTTAGCAATTTCTTGTGTCAAGAGAGATTGCAAGATAGGCTTTGGGGTTAAAGAGCACTATGGTTAATGCAATAGTTAAGCCCTACAGGTCTATAACACGTACTAAAGAAAGCAGAAATTCCTTGGACCTCTGAATTTGGTCTCTTGGTGGCAACAGTGAGTCCACACAGGAGTTAACCTTGAAATACAAAGAAACATAAAATCATTCTTTATGATGGCTGCACAGCTGTGAAATGTTCCATGAGTGACTATAGTTCTCATCCGGAGTCCCCAGATCTCATGGACTTTATTCAAAGGGCCTGAGATCTGAATAAGAACTGTATGTTAATTCTTAGATGCACCATGATAATTTGGCACTCTAACTAGAAGCTTCATATGTCTTATGGGAAGGCAGCAAAATGATTGTGTGGGACCCTGTAGGCCAAGTAGTTTGGATTTTATTCCAAAAGTCATAAGGCAGCCATGGAGGAGCTGGCACAGGAAAAGGAAATGACTGGAATTGGATTTGGGAAGATGCTCTGACTGCCCTGTGTGGGTAGGAGGTGTGTAGAGAGGTAAGCAGCTCATAGTTCAGGAACTGATAATGGTGCCTGAATTATGAGAGTGAACATGAAGATGAAAGAGAAGGCACACTGGAGATATATTTAGAGGTAGAATCTAGGTTAGTCTGATTAATTGGAGGTGAATCGGGGATGACTCCCAGGGATCTTGCATAAGCAAGCTAAAAGATGACGGCTGGGAAGGCTGGCAACGGGTGAGGACAAGGAGCTGGGGGCTTGTTTTAGGAGTTGGGGGTGGGAATTAAGCCTCCAGTTTATGAAATATTATGTTACAAATAAGTAGAACTAACAAGTAAGTGGTGGAATATGGGAATTTGGAACCCAGAGGGGAGTCCTAGACCAGTGATGGTGAACCTATGACACGCATGTCAGAGGTGACACGTGAACTCATTGTTTTGACTGATTTTTCTTTGTTAAATGGCATTTAAATATATAAAATAAATATCGAAAATATGTCTTTGTTTTACTATGGTTGCAAATATAAAAAAATTTCTATATGTGACACGGCACCAGAGTTAAGTTAGGGTTTTTCAAAATGCTGACACACCGAGCTCAAAAGGTTCACCATCACTGTCCTAGACCATAAATTTTGAGCATCATTGGAGTAGAGATGGCATTTAAACTATGCTATAAAAAAGAAGCAAATACTTAATTGGTAGCACAGGTAGGTAGGTTATTTGAAAATGAAAGCTGTTCCTATCTCCTCTCTCTCTCTCTCTCTCTCTCTCTCTCTCTCTCTCGCTGTCTCCCCCACCACACACACACACACACACACACACACACACACCAGCCAAAAAATAACTAATAATTTGTCAGGGCTTAACTGGAGAGCATGGGGGAGTGGCTGACTATTTGGCTGCAATTTAAGTGCTTTGGGAAGAAAATTAAATAATCAAATCTGAAGCCATTCTTAAAAATGCTTGTTGTAATCCAACATTGCATACTGTTTTTATCTTTCACTTTGGGCACTTTTCTTTAAAATGATATGATATAGAGTATAGATGACAGATTGCTAGGTAATTGAAATTTAAGGTGAAATATGGTAAATACTTAGAGATTATAGCTATGTTGAAGGTATGAATGAATGAATGAATGGGAGGGTGGATAGATGGATGAATGAACAAACAGACTAAGAGACTGATAGAGACAAATTGTAAACACTGTTTTATATTTGGCACATAGTGGGTAATTTAACATTTACCCAATAAGGTTATCCAGAGGAAAGGTTGTGCTTACTGTTGGTGAAGCCTTGAAGAGTTGGGAAGGAGACAGGCCATGTGGCCAGGAGAACAATCTCTAGATTTACTAATTCTCTTTCAAATTTCAAGAAACATAATATATCAGTGAGCAAAATATTTAATTCCGAAATGAGGAGCTGCATTTTCAGGATGTAAGAATCACATGTGAATAACCCCCACCTGCCAAAGGCCATGATTCAGTGTAGAATATAAGAAAATGTTTTTCATGACAGGTTCACTAGGGAATATTTGATAATCTGAAAACAATTAATAATACATCAGACTATCTCCCTAATTAATACCATAAGCATATAATGCCAACATGAAACTCTGAGAAAAAATAAGAAAATGCAGTCAAGAAAGGATTACAAAGTGTTGGTCCAAAGGCAAGAATAACGCCCCCCCCCCCCCCCCCCCCCGCCAGGTGTGTTATTCATCAAAGACACGACACAGATGCCAAATTCTGTGAGTGCAATCCAGCCCTTTCAAGGTCAGTGAGCCCGAAGTGAAGTTCAACTTTCACTCTGACCCTCTTCTGTGAGATGCCAGCTCCTCCAATCTCAATAGAAATTAGCAAGCTTCTTCGGCCATTCTTCCTTGCCTAGGGTCGTTAGTGAGCCTGGTATCTACAACCTAGTCAACTTTGCACAAAACCACAGTTTAGATGGAAAATCACTTTGGGTTTCTGGCTCATCAGCAGAACTGCACATCTAATTAGCTCAACAATTGGTCCCTGTGATAAAATCAGCCAGTTTTATGTTCAAATGACTGCTCTGTGCTAAGCAATCCTGTCACTCTAAACTTCACATATAAAGTTGCTGAAGAAGCTGGTTCCTAGGAGGTCACTGGGGGCAAACTAACGAAGACTATCAAATTAGTACCCAAGTCAATGTTACAGTTACGACATGGGGGGCCTACCAGCGCTCAAATAAGGTGAATTCCCAGAATGTAGTGACAGGGCCAGAAATGCCAGATCTTATAAGGGAAAATAGTCTGCAGACATAAAACGCATGGAAGGAGTCATCTGCAGAACCTCCCCACTCTTAGAAATAAACCTAAATGTTTATGATTACAGAGTCCTACGCACTAATCTAGGATTGTGAAGAAATGGCTCTTCCTATTGAAGACCTCTGTTGTTTCAGGAATTTGTTCAGGTCACCCTGGGGAGAAAACATAGGCTTCCTCCTGTCCTTCTCTCACCTACTGAGGCAGCCGGTGATATCTGAGACTCTTCCACTCTGTGCAATCATTAGAAACCACATTACCTTTTAAGGTAAATGTAAAAGCACAAATCAACTTTTTTATGGTACAGAAGCTAATTATTTCACCTCCCACAGGCATTTTGAATTAGTAATTTCTTGTGTGTATGTGTGTGTATGTGTGTGTGTGTGTGTGTGTGTGTGTGTGTGTGTGTGTGTACATTATCAATTATACCAATTGAATGGACAGTTGGTTAGAAATCTATACAAGTTTCCAGTTTGGAAATAAAAGATATATAAATAAATATAATTCTGCATAAAGATAAGAAAGGTACATATATACCACAGTAAACATACCCATTTTATCTATGTATGCATTAGATAAATATAGTAAGAGATATAAAAATGACTTCATTATGTAAAGTGCTTTAAACAGTGATTAGCATGTAGTAAGCACGCAGTTGGTACTGTTTTTGCTGTCCTATCATTATCTTCATCATTATTTAGCTACATATACTATATATAAATATATTATGTAAACTACATATATAATCGTATGTTATATAACTATGTAATTGTAGCAGGATTCCTGCTGAAAATTAAACTTGTTTCTCTCTTTCGCTGCTGTAACAGAGGTGCCAGAAAGTCACTGAATCTTGGCAAACCACTCTTGGGACATTGTGGTCAGTTGCCTGGTCTGGGTTGGGTAAAGGACCCCTTGTAGCTCATCTCATGCACCAGTGCAGATCCTCTTGGCCTCACCTTCATCTCCCCTGCCCCATACCTCTGCAGTGCCCAGCTCTGCACGGACTCGAGATGTGACATCATTTGTTCTGTGAATCCATGATAAAGCAGATACATGTGCTTATGTTAACAGCAATGAATATCTGTATGCTGGGGGCACAGAAAACCCCAATATTTATGCAAAAGAATATCCTACTTTAATATAACAAGCAAAAAATGTATATATGTATATGAATGTATGTATTTAATTCCCATATGTTTAGGTACAGAACATCCAAAGAGCATTTGGCTAGAATAACTGTCTAGAACAGTGATGGCGAACCTCTGACACGCGAACTCATTTTTTTGGTTCATTTTTCTTTGTTAAATGGCATTTAAATATATAAAATAAATATCAAAAATATAAGTCTTTGTTTTACTATGTTTGAAAATATCAAAAAATTTCTATATGTGACATGGAACCAGAGTTAAATTAGGGTTTTTCAAAATGCTGACATGCCGAGCTCAAAAGGTTCGCCATCACTGGTCTAGAATATAAAAATAACATTCCCCAAATCTCAAAAAATAATGGAGAAATTAGAAAAACAGTTAATTAATATTTAATATCTAAATTTTATTTCATATGTGTATCCATTGTATAAAATCAATGTGGGTTCCACTTAACGCTAAGGGTAAGAAACTATATTGGGGTAGAAACCAGAAAATTAGGTATAAGTCAGCCTCTTCAACATCACATGGAAGCACTTAAAATTTTCATTGTGAACACCAAATCATTTTGAGATATTCTGGAGAGAAATTAACATCCTTCCAAGGTGTCTTAGTATTGCTATATTCCAGGACTGTGAATCTTCACAATAGGCAATTTATATATAGCATCAATCATAGGTAACTTTAAGTATTAACTGTTAAGATTGTCTTTATAATTAAACTAGAGGCCTAGTACACGAAATTCGTGCACTGGGGGTGGGGGTGTCCCTCAGCTCAGCCGGCACCCTCTCTAATCTGGGACCCCTCGGGGGATGTCCAACTGCCAGTTTAGGCCCGATTCCACAGGACCTAAACTGGCAGTTGGACATCCCTCTCACAATCTGAGACTGCTGGCTCCCAACTACTTGCCTGCCTGCCTGCCTGATTGCCCCTAACCACTTCTGCCTGCCAGCCTGATCACCCCCTAACCACTCCCCTGCCAGCCTGATTGATGCCTAACTGCTCCCCTGCCAGCCCGATTGCCCCCAACTGCCCTCCCCTGCTGGCTGGGTCGCCCCAACTGCCTTCTCCTGCCGGCCTGTTCACCCCTAACTGCCCTCCCCTGCCTGCCTGATTGCCTCTAACTGCCCTTCCCTGCCGGTCCAATTCCCCCCAACTGCCCTCCCCTGCTGGCCCAATTCCCCCCAACTGCCCTCCCCTGCAGGCCTGGTCGCCCCCAACTGCCCCCCCTGCAGGCCTGGTCACCCCCAACTGCCCTCCCCTGGCCTGGTCGCCCCCAACTTCCCCCCCTGAAGGCCTGGTCACCCCCAACTGCCCCTCCCCCCCGCTGGCCTGGTAGCCCACAACTGCCCTCCCCTGCTAGCCATCTTGTGGCGGCCTTCTTTTGATCTCATAGGGGTGGCCATCTTGTGCGAAGAGATGATGGTCAATTTGAATATTATCTCTGTACTATATAGTATAGAAATAATTTTTAAGTTCTTGTTTGGGGCTGATTCTGAAACCAGAACAATGTCCTGTCTGGTGCAGACATTTCCCGACCCTTCTCTCAGATGTTGGTGTTCCTCAGGCCTAGGCCTTCTCCTCTCATCTCATCACTTTCCTCAGTGAGTCTATCAGCAACTTGGGCTTTATTTACCAAGTATAAGTAAACTCCAAATAATAATAAGGGCTGCCATTTGTTGAGCACTTACTATGTCCTAGGTCTTGTACTTTACAAGCATTAACCCAGTTAATAGTTGTAACTGCCCTCCCTGCAAGGTAGGAACAGCCCACTTCTTCTAGCAATCACTCGGATGCCCATATCATGGGTAGCTCAAACTCCACATTCCCAAACTTAACTTACCTTCCCCACAAATCTGCCTGTGCTCCTCCATAACATCATACAAGTCATCACGGTCCAGAAATGTATAAGTCACTCTGGACTCCTCCCTCTCATTTATTCTCCACTCCCAATCAGTTCCAAGTTCTATGAGTTCTACTTCCTAAGTATCCCTTCATTCTATTCATATTTTTATCTTCTAGACCAGCCGTGGGCAAACTACGGCCCGTTTGAAATGAATAAAACTAAAAAAAAAAGACCGTACCCTTTTATGTAATGATGTTTACTTTGAATTTATATTAGTTCACACTAACACTCCATCCATGCTTTTGTTCCGGCCCTCCGGTCCAGTTTAAGAACCCATTGTGGCCCTCGAGTCAAAAAGTTTGCCCACCCCTGTTCTAGACAAAGCTCCCATCATTCCTGGACTGGAGACCTGCAACAGCCACCCAGCTCATCTCTGCATCTAGTCCTATTTTTCTAATTCTGGCTACTCTACTAGCTTAACCTTATGACACAGGGCATCTAAAATATGGGGATAATAATGAGGTTTCTCATCCTTATAGGCTGCTTGAGTAAATATGATATATGGCATCTAAGTGTTAGGCGCTTAATGAAATCTTAACTCAGCTGACATATAAATTGAGGCGATTTGATGCTAGAGACTACACACTTAACTGCCACCACATATGTCCAGGGAAGCCCACCGTAACCAGAAAGGTCATGATGAAAAAGGATATGAGAAATAATAATTTAGAATTAAAAGTTTTTTAGGATATAAATATAAGTATACTTAAGTTATTCTAAAACTTAGCAGCTTAAAACAACACAGCTTAGTTAGGTGCCCCTGGCTTGAGGTCTTTCATGAGGTTGCAAACTATTAGTTGGGGCTGCAATCTCATCTGAAGACCTGCCTGAGGCTGAGGGGCTTCCAATCTCACTCAGTGGTTCAAGGAGGCCTTCGTCCACTGCCACGTGAGCCTTTGCTCAGGGCTGCCTGACCACACGGCTACTGGTTTGCCCCTGGACAGGTGATCCAAGGGGCAGTGAGAGAGAAAGGGCCCCAAGATGTAAGTCACAATCTTTAATAAACTCATCTCAGAGGTGCTATCCCATCATTCTGTCATTCAGTAGAAGCGAGTGATTAAATACAACTCATACTCAAGGAGAGGGGATTACACACAGCCAGAGACCACTGAGGGCCATCCTAGAGGCTGCTTACTAGTACCACCCAGGTAGACATCACACCTTGCAGGGACAGAGGGGGTGTGCTGAGGAAAAAGTGGGGCCTGTCAGCATATCCTTTAGCCCTCTCTGTTTTTTGGAGTTCCATTGAGTTGCATGTCCTGCTAATTCTTCATCAGTAGATACACTCTTGTTCCTGCCTCCTCCTCACCACCACCTCTGCCACATGTGGGACAGGTTGGAGAACCCACACATTCTTAGGAACTGTGCATATCAGACTATTTACATAATTCTAAAATAGATCAGCATTACAGTAGCTACTCGCTCTGTTGTTAAATGTGAATCCAAATCAGGGGAATTGGGGAGACTGGGTGAAAAAGGTGAAGGGATTAAGTACAAATTGGTAATTATGGAACAGTCACAGAGATGTAAACTACAGCATAGGGAATATAGTTAATAATATTGTAATAACTATGCATGGAACCCCATGCATACTTGAAATATCGGGGGGACCACTCTGTAAAGTACATGATTACCTAACCATTATGCTGTACATCTGAAATTAAGACACAATTATATTGAATGTAAATTGTAATAAAAAACTTAAAAAAATTAAAAATAAAGTGGATTAAGTATAACTATAAAAAAGAAAACAACAATAATTAAAATTTAAGCATCATGAAGTTCTAAAAATTAAAGCAACTCAACTTATTATTATTATTTTTAATCTTACCCGAGGATATTTTTCCATTGATTTTTAGAGAGTGGAAGGAAGGAGGAAAGACACAGAGAGAGAAACATCAATGTGAGAGAGACACATCAACTGGTTGCCTCCCACACAGGCTCCACAGGGGCTGGGCCTGCAACTGAGGTACATGCCTTTACCAGAATCAAACCTGGGACCCTTCAGTCCATGGGCTGATGCTCTACCCACTGAGCAAAACTGGCTAGGGCAACTCAACTTACTTTTAAAAGAATTAAATCTCTATTGGGGGAGATTTTTAAATTATAACACAAGTTAATAGTGAAAATAATTATTTTATGATATAATGTCCATATTTCTGAGAAGTATTTTTTACTATATTTCAATCTAGTATTACAAGCAACACACAGAGCATTACAGGTTGAATGTGTGTAGAAACACAGGAGAAAAGGGCTGTCTACCAGTCAAGGGGAGAGGCCCTGAGCAGATCCTTCCCCACAGGCCGCAGGAGGAACCAACCCTGCTGACCCTTGATTTCAGACTTCCAGCCTCCAAAACCATGAGACAATAAATACACTTTTGTTGTTCAAGCCACCCAGTCTGGTTCTTTGTGATGGTAGTCTGAGCAAACAAATACAGCAAGAAAAAAGAAAAGGAGAAATTCAGAGAGAGAAGCAGAGCAGGATAAAGAGAGCGGGAGAAAGACTATGTGTTGATTTTAAAGAGAAATGCATAAGGGCCTATTATTAAAATCTCATTTGGCACATTTATGGAGTGGAGTGGCTCTATTCCAAGAGGCTGATAGAAATTTTCAAAAAAGTGTGCAAATGGAACTCAGTGCCAGGTGAAAAGAGCCAGACTCTCCCTCCACAGGTGGGGCCGCACCTGGCAGGGGCAGGCACCAGGGCGGGCGGAGGAGCCCAGGAGCAATGGGAGAGCTCACCTTCTGGTAGTCTTCTTTGGATCGCAGGGCCACCTCCATGTGCGAGGCGAGGGTCGGATAAATGGCTGAGCGGTACTGAGAGCCGTGGTCATTGCCTTGGCGCATGCCTAAGAATGTGGAAAGTAGAGGATTACTGGGGTGACTGGACAGCAAGGCCAGGGCCACTCGGTCTCTATGACTCAAGTGCCAAGTGCTTCTTTTAATTTTATCTTGCCACCTCCCTTCTTAAATAAGCATAAAATGTGTCTGTTTTGCTTTGCCTATTTTAACTATAACACATACTAGAGGCCCGGTGCATGAAATTCATGCACTGGGGGCAGGAGGGGTCCCTCAGGCCAGCCTGCACCCTCTCCAATCTGGGACCCCTGTGGGATTGGGCCTAAACCAGCAGTCGGACATCCCTCTCACAATCCGGGACTGCTGGCTCCCAACCACTTGCCTGCCTGCCTGCCTGCCTGATTGCCCCTAACTGCTTTTGCCTGCCAGCCTGATCACCCCCTAACCACTCCCCTGCCAGCCTGATTGATGTCTAACTGCTCTCCTGAAGGTCTGGTCACCCCCAACTGCCATCCCTGGCTGACCTGTTCCCCCCCAACTGCTCTCCCCTGCTGCCCTGGTTGCCCACAAGTGCCCTCCCCTGCTGGCCTGGTCACCCACAACTGCCCTCTCCTTCTGGCCATCTTGTGGCGGCCATATTGTGACCACATGGGGGTGGCCATCTTGTGTGAGGGCATGATGGTCAATTTGAATATTACC
The DNA here is from genome assembly GCF_028538775.1 of Myotis yumanensis. Classification (NCBI taxonomy): domain Eukaryota; kingdom Metazoa; phylum Chordata; class Mammalia; order Chiroptera; family Vespertilionidae; genus Myotis; species Myotis yumanensis. The sequence goes on from NW_027223756.1 coordinate 73,480,877, forward strand.
TCTTTATTATATAGGATCTTTGAACCTAGTTAAATTTATCATAGGTCTTGGATCATAATAGATGCTCTCTAAGTATACATTTTTCTATGCAGATACTTAAATCATCATCTAGTCCATTTATCACTTACAAAGCTCTGTGATGCACATTATTCCTTTGGCTCCTAATGAGACTCCCTCTATGGCAGGTATTGCTGGCCCTCACTCAGCAGTTAAGGAAATGTGATGATGTGCATGTCAGGGCCTGGAACATTGCTAGGTATGTGGGAGGTGCCTTTAAGTGACACAGTAACTGATGCTCAGCCTATGATCATACACCTAAGCAAAAAAAAATCCCTGGGACTTAATGTTGCCCAGTGCACTTTTCACCCTGTCACAGCAGCTAGGATGTAGATGGTGGTCGATTTCTCACTGAGTCGTTTAGTCCTCAAACCTAAATAGCCACAGGCTTAATATGGATCCCCTACTGATCTCTATACTGCTGTCCAAATGAACTTCACATGTTTATTGCATCATTCAAGAATCAGTGTTAGTCTTAACAAATGCCCCCAAACTCCAACAGAAGATTCAACCTTTCAAAGAAAACCAGTTTTGTATTTCAAACTTGATGCACAATCATATCACCTGGGGATGTTGTCAAAATGCAGGTTCTGATTCCACAGGTCTGAGTGAGCCTGAAATTCCGCATTTCTAAATTGTTCAGGGGTGGTGCGGGGTCACCAGATGGAACTTTGGGTAGCAAGGGTTTAGTGTTTGCCCAGATATCTTCAAGATTCCTTTATAACCTGTCAGTGACATTTTTAATTCCAGCAATGTAGTGAGGAAAACCTGAATCTTCCAAGCTACACTTTCTCAGGTATGGCGTTGACAAGGCTCCTTCCACCCCACATGTCATATACACGCCTTTCACGGAACTCCTATTCTTTTACATTTTTTAAATTAATGGTTGATTTTTATAGAGAGAGGAAGTGAGAGGGAGAGAGAGAGAGAGGCATCAATGTGAGAGGGAGATATCAATCGGCTGTCTCCTGAACACCCTCTACTGGGGATGGAGCCCAAAACCAGGGTATGTGCCCTGACAGGGAATCCAATCATTGACTTTTTGGTGCATGGGATGATGCACAACCAACTGAACCACAGTGGCCAGGGCAGAAATCCTCTTCAATCTTAAGTCTTAGTTCAAGCATCCTCTCTCTGGAAAATCTTCCCTGGTCACACCTCACATGACAGTCACGGACTCCTGTGGGCTCCCTAGAGGTTTTATCTTGCTGCATTGGTAGCACGTGGTTGTCCCTCTTTCTCTTCTGTGCCTGCCAGTGGGCATAGCGTTACAGCCACAGTGCCTGATATAACCTCAGCCAGAGGGATATACTTCTACTAATATTTGTTGCATGAAGAACACATGGTTCATACCTTGTGATCCGGGGCCCCGCAATCAATACTGGAGGGCTCTGTCACATTTACTTTGTAAATGTAAATACAAATTCCAATATAAATAAAATAATCTTTCTTAGGAGCTGCAGGAAAAAACTACAAATGAGCTGCTGTGTTTGATCTTAGAGGTAAGCTCTGGAGTTAAGGACACCAAGGTTCACTATGGATGGGCAAGCTAGAACTCATGCTCACAACTGCAGGCCCAAAACAGAGGGTTACATGGTAACAAAACAGTGGGACTTAGGGTCAAGCCATAGGCTACTAGCGAGGAGAAGATGGCACTCTGGAGGTGTATATGTGTGTATGTGAGTGTGAGGGCGTATTTCTGATGCCCGCTTGTCCACACCCCCAGTTTAGCTGACTTCGTGGCAATCTCCTCCCACCTTCGAAGCCCCATCCTCTCCTCACTGCACAGAGATCAATGAGGACCAGGAACTAATTAGTGACTAAAAGAGCCAATAATGACACAAAAATGTTAATTTAACCTATTGTATGCCATAAGCATCTATAGAAGCAAGTGGCGGACCTCCCCCACACGCCATGTGCGTCTATAGCTGCAAACCTCGAATATCAACTCTGCTCACCCAATTTTAAAATCAGATTTATTAGTGACATCTCTGAGTTTGTAAAGAAAATTATGGTAACTTAAATTCATAAATATTCCAGCGCATATGGAAGAAATGGGGATGGTCTGTTTTGGACACGTGGCAGTTACTGGTTAATAATATATAATAAAAATAAACCCTCTCACCCCTCCAATAAACAAATATCAAATTAAAACATCTATTTCAGTGTAAGCATCCTAGTATTATTAGCATATACAATATATAAGTATTGTTACAGTATAAATATTACTTTCAGTGCATACTCTGTAAGTATTATTAGAGTATCAGTATTACTTATTAAGCACCTAAGATGTACCAAGTACTTTTCCAGGTGCTGAGGACACAGCACTGAATAAAAGCACATCATCCCCTTGCAGAGTTCACATTTTAGTGGAACCTAAGAGACTGGGGAGATATACATTCCAGAGTGGTAATCTGGTGACATTTTCACTTCACCTTCCTCAGTTTTACCTCCTTCACTGACAAGCAGGGCTTTCTTGCATAGCTACTTCCCATCCTTTTGTGCATAAAGACATGATAGTAGTGACATTATTCTACACAAAGAAAAAAGATCGTGGGATGGCTGATTTTTGGTAAAATCTGACTCCTCCCGTTCAAGTCTCAGAAAAGCAGGGTCTTCATGAAGAGTTGTTTAAATCTATTTAAACTTTATTTCTTTTAAAAGAGAAATCAGTATGTGAGTAAAAAAGAATCTGCAGGTGTGACATTTCTATTTTCAACAAGTTTTGCTAAGATTCCATATGCCTTGTACAATGAAGATAATAAATAGCTGTATGTCTGGTTGAAGGTCTTTGAATTATCATAGGATCCTGAGAAATTGTTGCTTATGGATAAACTAGAGGACTGGTGCATGAATTCACTCACGGGTGGGGTCTGGCTGGCCCGCCCAGGCAGGGCCGGCCCAGGGGAGGGGATGTGGGAGGTTGGCTGGCCAGCCCCACCCCAATTGGTGGGGGGGGGGGGGGGAGCCGATCAGGGACGGGCTGGCTGGGGGGAGGGGCTGACGGCAGCTGGCAGGCCGGCCCTGCCCCCTGGTCAAACTCCCAGTCGAGGGGACAATTTGCATATCACCCTTTTATTATATAGGATAATGGCTTTTTATCAAACAAAATGGGAGTAATGGAGAATTATTCTAAGGAAACGGTATAATAATGGGCTCTCCCACTAATCATATTTTCACAAATAGTCTGATAGCAGAGTCCATAATGAAAGCCTTAAGCTCACATCTGTATTTAGAGCTTCTCTTGTAGTGACATGACAACCTAAGGGGTAGGAACATCTGGAAGGTTTTACAAAATTGTGTGGTTGGGAAGAAAAGATGCACATTGTCATGCTAGGCAAGTATGCCCTATGACTATTTTTATAACTGGCAACTTATAATTTTTAATCCCTTTACCCTTCTTGCCTACCCCCCAGCACCACTCCCACCAGGCTCCTATTAGTTTGTTCTTTATATCTTTGAGTTTGTTTCTGTTTTGTTTGTTCATTTATTTTGTTATTCAATTCCACCTATAAGTAAATTATATGGAATTTGTCTTTCTCCATCTGACTTATTTCATTTAACATAATATTCTCTACCTTCCATATTGTTATAATGGCAGGATTTCATTCTTTTTATGGCCAAGTAATATTCCATTGTATATATATGTAGCACATCCTCTTTATCCATTGAATAAAATATCTAGGAATAAATTTAACCAAGGAGGTAAAAGACTAGTAATCAAAAAACTATAAAACATTGAAGAAAGAAACTGAAGAAGATACAAATAAATAGAAGAATATACACTATTCTTTGATTGGAAGCATTAACATCATTAAAATAAAAAGCAATCTACAGATTTGATGCAATCCTTATCAAAATATCAATGGCATTTTTTCAAGGCAATGTACTTCTATAAAAAACAATCCATGTATTATTTAAGTAATTAGTGGTTATATTACTGCTGCAATCCAGGACAAGGATTTACACACCTTACCCTGAAGCCATGATCCCTTAATTTAAATTCTAACTTGATCATCTGTTCATTGTAATACTATAATACTGATACAGCTCCTGTCACTGTTGCCCTTGTCCTCTCTGTGCAGATTTGGGGCATCCCGAACTCACTCTGGGATGGGCAGCCTTAAGTGAGAGTAACATCGTGGGCATTATCCACAACGATGCTCCAGTCTCCCTGTACCTTTCTCTTTGCCCAAACCAAAAGGGCTACTCCTCCGGTGGAAAGATGGGAGTTATTCACACAGTGACAACCACCACCTGCAGGCAGAAGTCTTACAATTTGAATTTACAGCCCTGACCTTCTGACCCTTTTGATGTTCTAATGAAACTAAAAGCTCCCCATGTCAAAAACAATATACACTCTCTTCCTGGTCTCTCCAGCTAAACCCCTGTGGACAGGAGAGAAGACAAGAAAGTGCTAAACAGATACATACAGTAGAGGGTGGAGAGAAAACATCAATGCCTTGTTTTGATTCCTTGAATCTTAGGTGATACTGGACAAGATATTAACTCTCTCTGGTCTACTCATGAATAAAAATGTTAATTTGATTCAACTTCCCCCCATCAATGTTCATCCTGATGAGAAGGTATAATGTCTTAAAACAAAACCATACACTCATATTCACATACTTGTATGTGTATTTGGTTAATTCCAATGCATATACCTTTCATTTCACTGATGAAGGGGCTTAGTAAATGAATAGGAGCTTGAAATTTGGAAGCAGATGGTTCATTGGAAAATATGATTTGATGCTCAACAGACTGAAAATCCCATAGAACTATGGATTTTCTGTTCTTGTTATTTTTAATACATTGCATTTACAGATGTTTAGCATCATTAAACTTTTCACCATTTCTTTCAACCTCCATTGGTTTATGTTATGAATACAAAACAGTAATTCACATGTGAGGAAAACCTGTTTACTAAATCTCTTGTAAGAAGACTAGGACTTAGAGCTATAAGACCTTGTTTTTAAGTCTGACTCTGCCACTGACATGCTTAATGCAAATTGCCTAATCTTTCTGAGTCTCAAACCTCTTTTGTAAAACAGGAATTATAAAGGCCTAAGCAGTGGGTTTGTCGTGAGGAATAAATAAGATAAAACCTGCAAAGCACTTTTTTTAACTATTATGTAGATGTTAAATACTTTTACATGTACAACTTTTAATAATCTTAAACTATTTCAGAACTACTTTTGAAATAAAAATAACAAATGATGTCATGCAAGATAGTCTAGGATTAGCCCTTGAAAAGCATTATTTATATTAATCTCTCAGATATGCACACAACAGAGGTCACACAGATAAATCCAAAGAGAGGATCAAAATTTATTTTATGTGTATAGGTATGTACTATTTTAGTTTTAACTGCTTATTACCTCTTTTTATCAGAATTACCTTTTAAATTTTAACCCTGCCAACCTCCAGCCCAATTCTTCATTTCAATGGAAAATAAACCTAAGAGAGGGAAAAAAAATCTTTGAGTGAATTCTCCTACCCCTGCTCGTAGCCATGAAGAGTTTTCCAATGTTTATCACTATTGGTCTCTGACCTGGTTTGAAAAAAAAAAAAAATCAGGTCTTTTGGCATTATCTTATATCACCTGAGCTCATACCCACTGAGGTGCTAGAAAGGGAGACAGAAAGATATGCAGAATGGTAGAAAGAAACAAAAAAAATTAAAAATCATTGAAAAATAGCTATAAAAGCCCACACTATTTCCTGGCCACTGCTTGCCTTCTTTCCTTCCTCCCACCCATTCATCCATCCTTCCCATCTCAGGCAAGGTACCAGGTACAGGGATTCAGAAATAAGTCTCATTTTTCAACTAGATCACCTTCGTAGGACAATAAGGGGAAGTAGGTGAAAAGTAATAACCATAACCGAGTGTTGGAGGTGTGTTTTAGTCCACTCAGGCTGCTGTAAGAAAATACCATTAACCCACAAACTCGTGGTTCATCAACAACAGAAACTTATTTCTCACAGTTCTGGAGGCTGGAGGTCAAGATGCCAGACAATTTGATGTATGCTGAGCAGCTGCTTTGTGGTTGCAGACTTCTTGCTGTCTCCCTGCTGTGTCCTCACACAGCAGAAAGAGAGTGCGCTGGCTCGTGGGCCTCTTCTAAGGGCACTAATCCCATTCACAAGGGTGGAGCCCTCATGACCTACTTACCTCCCCAAGGCCCCACTTCCAAATACCATCACGTTGGGAATTAGACTTTAACATATGAATTTAGGGGAGACACAAACATTGAGTCCATAACAAGATGTTATGGGGGGAAAAAAAATCTGTGATTGGAAAAATACAAGGATTCAGAGGAAAGAGTGGGTAAGTCCACGTGATCCAAGTGGAAGGGACCGAAGGCTGCATAGAAGAACTGACTCTTGTCTTGAAAGAGAAGTAGATGGGGAGAGGGGTGAGAGACATTCTCCAGGAGGCCAACGGTAAGGATTATGGAACAGTGTGGTGCCTTCAGGGACATGATAGGAATCCGGACTGTTTGCAAAAGCAGCAGCCGCGTGTGAGTATCTTCATCAAAGCCCTGGGCTTATCTTCTCCAGCAAGCCTGAAGTCCAGAAGAGAAAAGTAATACCTAGGAGCTACTGGAAATGCAAGAAGTGGTCTTGCTAACCCACTTAATCACAAAATAAATGAGATATTTGACTGTTATAAATTGATCTAAGCAGCCTTTATGTAGCTGTTCTCCAAAGGACAGAATTAACCAAAATCACATTTAGAGAAAGGGGGGGAAATGTAATTGAAAGGCAGAGAATCCCTATTTGTCTTTCAGTTTTCTTCAAACAAATATTGTCTCTCCAGCATGAAGTATTCATATGGTGCCGACTGTGTGCTCAGCACAATGGAGGCTACAGAGGGCTTGGGTTATATGCTTTGATCTCAAGAAATAGCCTGAAAACGGCAGGGAGGGAGAGGAACAATTTTGAGCTTGACACTGTATTTACCTGTACCGGGTCTTTGCCAATGCTTCTCATTTAATTCTCACATAAGCCCTGTGAAGTAGGTATTCTTAACCTTCTTTGACAGAAAGAAAGCTACGAATCAGAGACTTAAAGTGATCCTATGGATGTCACACAGCAGGTAATCGGCCAGCCTATGATTTAAACCTAGCCCTACCTGACACAAAGCTCTTTCTCTTTTCAAAACTGAAGTACAAGAAGTTAGAGCGAAACAATCAAAGACAGTGGAACAAAGCGCCCTGTAGGCAGCGTATCTGGTGGGGAGAGGGCACCGCAGAAATAAGAACAAGTTTGGTATTTCCTGAGAATTGCAAAGAGCCAAGGCTGGTTTCTGCCAAAGGGCCAGGAAGGAAATGAATGTGGTCAGCTGAGCATGATGCCACAGGTGTCAAGACAGGACACACCAGGGATTTGAGATGTAGGGAAAAGTCAACTTCAAGAGAGCCCCAGGATTCCGTGGAAGCCCAGGTGAGCATCAAAAATCCAGAACTCTCCTTGGCACAGACTCAACAAGCATTGCAAAGTTCACTGTGCCCTCCATTTGGTTTTGGAAAATCTAAGAGGATACGTTATTGACTTTATCTGGCTGTCTTTACGTCCCAGAAAGGCAAGTAATGGGCTTGCTGTAGTTGGTGAAAAAAGAACAACTGGCTCAGAAACAACATCTTGTGTTTAAAATTCCTCCATAACATTCTCTGAAGTGATTAATGAGGACTGGGCTTTGGGGTATTCCTGAAAAAAACTGACCTCTTGGCACCTACTAACTGTTTGAGATTTCTCCATCCACCCTCTCCAAATAAGATTTGAAAGGGACAAGCCACCCCAAGACTGCTCTAAGATTTCTCTCTCTCAGTAAAGCCAGAGAAAGCACTAAAAAGAAAAAGAAAAAAAAAATGGAGAAATGCTTAATCTATAATGAAGCAAAAAGATGGATGATTTCTCATCTGCTCAATGTGCCTTCTAAACTTTAGCTCATCTTTGGGCCCTAGCCCTGTTTTATACATTCTATTTGGAGAGATGAGAAATATGCAAGAACATGGGAATTTTAAAGGGAAGTTCACCCTGTGAATTGTTGTGAGATGATTACTTTAAGAAATTCCAGGAGCCACCAGCTAATAGTGAACATCAGGGCAAAGAAGGACATATTCCTAAGGGACGGAAATCACGAACTCTGTGTTAGGGAACGTCAAAGGGGCAATCTCATGAAGGGACTAGCCATGTTGGTTGCATAGACATGGTGACTCCCACCAGGATGAATCCATATTCTTCTCTTCTCTAGACTGTTGTCAGCGGGAAATGGGTCCTGACCCACAGACTGTGAATGAAGCAGAGAACTAGGCCTGTGTTTTGTCATGAGACAATTCTGGGTTCTAATTCTAGCTCTGCCTGTTACTAACTGTAACCTCGGCCAAGTTACTAGGCCCATCTAAGGTCTGGATGAAGAAATGTACCTCACAGGGTTGTGTACCTGGGAGCTCAGTAAACATCTTCCCCTCCTGTTGGGACAAAATTGTCCCCAGTTGAGACCCACTACTACATATTAATAAACCCCGCCTTCTGATAGTGTCACTTATAAAGCCTACTTATTCAGGCCGCTAAATGAAACAATGTGTAAGAATTGAAAACTCTGGGATGGGTGAAAACTAGTTGTTATAAAAGAGTCAGAAGTTTTTGGCATTTATATTTTCATTTGTATCCACTAATTTCAGTGGTTAGTAGTGTAGATGTTTTGTTTTTTTTAACCTCACATTCAAGAGAATGGAGATGTGCAATAGAGAACAAGACTTTCTTTTTTTGGTTAAATAGCATATTAAGTTATATATTGAAAGTCTAGAAAGAAGGGGAGAAGCACAAATTAAAATCAACACGTATATATACTGTTTGAAAGAGATAAGGTTCTTGGTTGTATGGAGAAAGCAAGAAAAAAGTCTTTTCTCCCTTCTTATTTACACTGTGGGCAGCACTGACATTATCATCATAATGTGTTTTCTTGGTGACTATAGCATCTTACCATCTCTCTCAGAAAGTCTCATCTCTCTCAAAAACTGGTACAGTCCTGGCTCACTGTGCCAATGAGGAACTGCCATCAGTTTAACAGAGAATAAAACTAAAGGCGAGTAAAACAAGATAGAATTATATTGCTTTTTCACTTTAAGTGGAAGCTGTTGAAGTAGGTGGTCTAGAGGTGACAGGGTGGTTCATGGTCACAGGAGCCCAGATTTTTTCTTTCCACTCACGTATCCCTAACATATGGCCCTCATCCAAGGGTCTGGTACTATAGACATCATATCCAAGTTGCAGACTAGAAGAAGGGAAAATAGAAGGGCACTTCTTCCCACTCCCTCTGCCTTTAAAGAGCCTTCCCAGACGTTCACTCATATCTCATTGGTGAGAATGCAGTCACATGGCCACACCTCCAGAACTGCCCTGCCTGCCACACGGGAGCAGGCCTAGGCCAGACTATCCAGGCCACATCCTTGCTCAGCTTTCTCCTCTTTTCTATCCTATTTCCCTCTCACTCACTCAGAGGTTCTTTTCTTTTTCTTCAATAAGTCACAGGACTGAATCCCTGTCTCAGGCTCTGTGTCGAGGGAAAATAACCTAACAATTGAAACTATTCAACTAGTTTTGCTCTCATTCAAGCCACCTGCTGCCCACCTCTTCTGCTATTCTGTTCCTTACATTCTATCACTTTTGTTGTGATAAACTATTATTAGATACTAGTGGCTCAGTGCACGGATTCGTGCACATTGAAAGGCAATTAATTAGAAGAAATATCGCTATTCACCCTTTCTCTATAATAGAAGTGTCAACCAAATTCACGACTGACAATGACAGATCAAAACACACACGTGCGATTGGCACCAGCGAGAGCTTTATATGTATCGTGCATGTGCAAGTCAACATTTATTTTTAAATATATATTTTTTCACTGATTTCAGAGAGGAAGGGAGAGGGAGAGAGATAGAAACATCAATGACGAGAGAGAATCACTGATCGGCTGCCTCCCGCACGCCCCCCACTGGGGATGGAGCCGGCAACCTGGGCATGCGCCCTTGACTGGAATCGAATCCGGACCTTTCAATCCACAGGCTGATGCTCTATCCACTGAGCCAAACCGACCAGGGCAACGTTTATTTTTAAATGGCCAGTGTGCATCATATGTATCGGCCAAGTCGGTGGGTCGGACGGTTGGGTGGACGTATGGTCGGTCACTTAGCCTTATATAGAGAGAGAGATGTTTATTGAAGTGTTATTAGACAAGTTTATTAAACTGCTATAAATTAAGAGATCAAACTTCTTGTGGTCAGTATGTGGTTTCCATACACCTGAGCGACATCATTCTCAGGGGAAGATCACTGGCCTACATTCTGCATTGGTAACACTCAGGATGGTATATCTACATTATATTACTTGAGTCTCTTTGTGCAGTAAACATAAGGAGAAGCTTAGCTGCTATAACTCCGTTTACTAGATTTTGAACACTCCCACTTGCTTCTCCACAATTTATCTCAATGAAAATGAAATAACCAATGAATGGGTCAGAATTTCAAACATTCTATGCACATAAATAGAGTCAGCCCCTTTACTCCTTGCTTCTTGTACTGACCCTGCCTCCACAGAGACGGCACAAAAAAGCCGCCTATGTGTTGCAGGGGCACAGGAGCCAGCATGGATGACTGGCATTCATGGAACAGCGTACACAAGTGCCATTTCAAGGAGGGCCTCCTGCCTTCTGCTGGAAATAGGGCTTCCACGGGAAAAACATCACAGGGCACTGAAGTCCTCCAATAGGTAGATGAGCCTGTATTCCTCATAGTGATAGACAGCACTTCTCATCATCACCCATGTGACCCTTCCTGGCACACCTGGCCTTTAAGTCAGGTGCTTGAGACAAGCCTTATTAATATGGAACAATCTCACTTTACCTGACTGAAAAATTAATCCTGTCAATTTTAACTGACATCTCGTTTTAAATTTAAAACACTAAGCAAACAGATGGAGAGCCCTTGTTTCATAGGAAGGAGGGAAGGTGGGAGGGAGGGAGGGAGAGAGGAAGGGAGGGAGGGACAGAGAAGTTATATATTATCTGCTTCTTCAAGTACCTCTTTTCTTCCTATGGAGTGTGAAAATAACTCTCAGGGGCGGCGGGGGGGGGGGGGGGGGGGGGGGGGACACTGGGCTGGAGAAACTATGATGAACGGTCCACTACGAAACTGGCCAGACCAGATTTGACAGGACTCCAATGGCCCATTCCAACCTCTGCCTAGGAAGAATGTAAGCCATACCAGCTAAGGCAAACTGATCTTTTTCACTTTTCATGTCTCAGTATTACACGTAATACTTAGTTTTCCCAGTTAGTTACAATTACACACCTACATGTGCCTATTTAACCAAACATATCTTACCTACAAATGTAGGTGATCAACAAAATAGCTAATGATTCTAAAGCCCTTATTATGTGCCACTGTATTTTATTATGTTATTCATCCAATTCTCCAATGACATGGAGTATTATTATCAAACCCTTTTTTTGAAGATAAGACTGATACTCAGAGAGACGCTCAATACCAGCCCAAAGCCTGTGCTGGATCTAAAACTAACTCCAAAACCAGGGCCTGCGGGGATCAGGCCGAAATCAGCAGTCCGACATCCCCCAAGGGATGTACTAGTGTGCGAAGCAGCAGGCAGCCAGGGAGGAGCCCGAGCCCTAGCCCGGGCCGGCACTGCTCCCACTCATCCCGGCCCCACTGAACCTGCCGCCGCTGCTCAGTAGCACTGCCAAGGACGCGGGAAAGGCTTGTGTGTCCACAGCTGCGCTCACCAACCATGAGCCTGGTGTCTGGCACCCGTTAGTCAGCTGAGTAGTGCTCCCACTGTGGGAGCGCACTGACCACCAGGGGGCAGGTCCTGCATTGAGCATCTGCCCCCTGGTGGTCAGTGCACATCATAGCGACTGGCCAAATGGTCGATTGGTCCAACGGCTGCCTGGTAGCTTAGGGTTTTATATAATATAGATATAAAAGACTCAGTGACCGACCATCCATCTGTCCGACTGTCCGACCGACCAATCAGCCAGTATATATGACGAATCCTGGAAATTTAAATATAAACATGGACTCACGCATGAGTGATATTTGTCCCTGTCTGACACTGGCCTCCCATTTAAATTAATTCGAAGACAGTTTCCTGTGATGCCAGCATTCACAATGACTATTAATAAATCATAAGGACAAACTCTAGTCAGAGTAGGAATATTCCTACCTAAACCTGTTTTTGGACATGGTTGGTTATATGTTGCTTTCTCTTGAGTTCAAAGAGCATGTGACATTAAAGTTAAAGTTGTAAATACTTCATCACAAAGGAAGTTAGTCAAGCACTCTGAAAGTGTTTTTATTCTTAATGTGGTATACAGGGAGAATTAGAATAAGTTTAATCAATTTATCAGTCATTGTTTGTATCAATGTTGTTTTTATATCATGTTTTTGTTATTTTTATATCATGTCTTTGTTACTGTTATATCATATTGTTTATTTATTAATCAATTTATACATTATTTTCACATATATTTTACTAATTTTCTTTAGTCTCTGACACTTATAGAGAAAGGGCAAATAGCGATATTAAAATATTTCTTCTAATTAATTTCCTTTCAATGTGCACGAATCCGTGCACCAGGCCACTAGTTGCTATATAACAGAGGTGCCACATATTCACTTTACACCTAAAAGGAAGGTCTGATTTTCATTAATGAGAAAACATTATGTCTACAATCAAAAATAATTTTGAAAAGAGGGTATGGTGATTTATTCCTAAAAGGTAAAAAAAGTTATATTGGCATAGATTTTGTTTCTATCAAAGAAAAATTCTATTTATGGCTGGCTAAGGGAAATATTTTATTATGATACTAGAGGCCTGGTGCACGAACTTTGTATGGGGGGGGGGGTGGAGGGTATGTGTCCCTCAGCCCAGCCTGCACCCTCTCCAATCTGGGACCCCTCGAGGGATGTCTGACTGCCCATTTAGGCCCGATCTCACCGGGATCGAGCCTAAATGGGCAGTCGGACATCCCTCTCACAATCCAGGACTGCTGGCTCCCAACCACTCGCCTGCCTGCCTGCCTGATTGCCCCTAACCACTGCCCTTCCAGCCTGATCAACACCTAACTGCTCCCTTGCCAGCCTCATTGCCCCTAACTACCCTCTCCTACAGGCCCCGTCGCCCCCAACTGCCCTCCCCTGCCACCCATCTTGTGTCCACATGGGGGCGGCCATCTTGTGTGTTGGAGTGATGGTCAATTTACACATTACTCTTTTATTAGACAGGATTTTCTTAGGATGTCTGAGACTCCACATCCGTTTGAACTTACAAATTTTACCAAATAATGTGTCTTAAAATGTTCAAATTACCAGAGAATGTATTTAAAAACTTTCAAAATAGTAAAATTTCTATGTCACCATTTCTTATCCAAGTCTTAAAGTTTTGTAGGAATGAGTCAGCCAGAGTATTCCACTATAGAACATTAGGCATGTAAATGATACTTACAAGATGTTCACATTTGTATCAGTATCAGCACACATGTGCACACTCATTCACAAAGTTTGTGCTTCATCATGGACATTGTTCATATTGTTAGCAGGAATAGCAATCAATATATTAACCTTTGTCATTTCTAGATCTTATTACAGAAAGGTACATAAATGTACAAAAGTACATAAAACAAACCACAGTTTATTGAAGTGTTCACATTCTATAACCACCACTCATGTCAAGAAATAAAGTGTTGCCAGCACCTTTGAAAGCCCTCTATGTATCCCTACTGATAACAGACCCTACTTCTCTCTCTAGTTATAACCATGCCTGATTTTTGTGACCATAATTTCCTTGTTGTATTAGGCACACAGAAGAAACAACATAGTTTAGTTTTGCCTGCTTTGGAAATTTATTTAAATAAAATTACACTGTAATTTTAATACTTCACATACTATTATGTTCATGAGATTCTTTTTATTTTCTTCATTTTCATTGTTTCATAATATCCTATTGTATAATAGACTGCAACTGATTTATCCATTCTACTGATGATGAATATTACCAGCTTGGGCTGCTAAGAACATTTTTGACATGTATTCTGTAATACCTAGAGATAGAATTGTTGGCTAATGGAATTTGCATGTCTTTAACTTAACTGAACACTGAACTGGTTTCCAGAGTTGTACCAATTTACAAAACCTGCATCATTGCATGAGACTTTATGCTTGATATGAAATAGAATCTCACTAGAACTTAATTTGCATTTCTGATTAATAATGACATTGACTATAATTTCACATTTTCTCACCACTATTCAAGTGCTTTGCCCATTTTTCTATTCAGTGGTCTTTTTTTTTTAATCCAATGGAGATATTTTTAAAATCTATTGTTATATATCCTGGATACTAATCTTTTATAAAATATAACCTCTCTGTTCTTACATTTTATTTTTTTATGAACCAAGCTATGATTTTAATATAGCTTTTTCTTTTTAAAAAATGTTTTTATTTATTTCAGAGAGAGGAAGGGAGAGGGAGAGAGAAATAGAAACATTAATAGTGAAAGAGAATCATCGATTGGTTGCACACCAGCTACTGGGGAATGGAAACTGCAATGCAAGCAAGTGCCCTGACTTGGAATCTAACAGTGACCTCCTGATTCATGGGTCGATGCTCAACAACTGAGCCACATTGGCCAGGCTAAGTTTAAATATAGTTTACCGAATGTTTTCCCCTTATGAGTAATGCTTTTGGGGTCTTGCTTAAAAAAAAAATGTGTTTCAAACCCAAAGTTGTCATGATATTATCTACTTGGAGTTCTGGAGTTTTGCTTTCACACTTAGGTCTTTAATGTACTTGGAATTGGATTTTATGTATGGTGCAAGGTAGAAATCTAATTGAATGTTTCCTCATGTGAAAATCCAAATCATCTTATCATATTTATTAAAAATGCATTCCCCTTCCAGCTGCCCAACCATTAAGCAAGTGCCACATTTTCTAGAGTTTTTGGTAGCACTCTACTTCAAGGTACCAATTCCTGGTAAATAAATAAACCCTGAAATTCCACTGGCTTAAGTTACTAGTTTATTTCTTTTTAAAAAAAATAGTTGCCAGAACCGGTTTGGCTCAGTGGATAGAGCGTCGGCCTGCGGACTCAAGGGTCCCGGGTTCGATTCCGGTCAAGGGCATGTACCTTGGTTGTGGGCACATCCCCAGTGGGGGGCGTGCAGGAGGCAACTGATTGATGTTTCTCTCTCATCGATGTTTCTGGCTCTCTATCCCTCTCCCTTTCTCTCTGTAAAAAATCAATAAAATATATTTAAAAAAAAAAACAAAAAACTAGTTTAAAAAAAAAAAAGTTTATTTCTTGATCATGCAAAATCCAATTTGTAAAGAGGAGTTAGAAATGGTTCTGTTTCATGAACTCTTTCAAGGTCTAGCCTGATGGAAGCTTAACTATCTTCAAGATGTTACTTCAAAGGTTTGCCCTGGACTCCACATTTAGTTGGCAGACAGATGAAGAGAGAAGTTCAAAGATCATGCAGGAGGTACTTATGGGCCAGACCCATCAGTATCACCTGTCATTTATGCTCACATCCCATTGGCAAGAACTTAGTCATGTGGCCACTACAAGGAAGGATGGGAAATGTTGCCCAGGTGAGAAAAGGTAAACAGGTATATGCCATATTTTTCAATCACTTTTCTTTCCTTGACTCACTGCATGAGCCAAGAACCACAGTACAAAGCTCATTAGAAGTTGTAATGGCATCATTAGAGTTTCTCAATATTTCACTGATAAGTATGATAATTACTGTAGATTTTTTTATATATTGTTTATCAGATTAAGAAAGTAATCTTTTATATTTATATTAGTGGCCCAGTGCATGGATTCATGCACATTGAAAGGAAATTAATTAGAAGAAATATTTTAATATCACTATTTGTCTTTTCTCTATAATAGAAGTGTCAACCAAATTTGGAATGGACAATGAAAGATCAAAACACACATGTGTGATTGGCGCTAGAGAGAGCTTTCTATGTATCACAGGTGAGCGAGTCAACTTAGCCTTTTATATATGTAGAATAAACTTGCTTAATTAGACCTGCTTTCTGATGTAGCTAAATTTTTTCCAGCCCAGTGAAGCACCCCAACTTCTCTTTCAGGTCATTGTCAGCAACACAGCAGTAAATATAAACATGAAGCAGATTATTATTGCAGATCACACAGGGAGAACAAAGGGTAAAATATTTAACTGCAGCAGTGTTTGACTATATTCTGAAGTCATTTTCAAGGTCCACCATTTCTTACTGCTTTTCAGTAGGGTCAAGTTTCTAAACTTTCTAAATCTCTGTTTTCTGGCTAATGCAAAGAAAATAGGATTCTACCAAGTCCCCTATCTATCTACTTCAGGACTTCTGTGAGGATCAAATGAGATGAGGCACGGGAAACACTTCACAGACATTTGGTTAAAGTATAAAATGTTTGCACCTTGCTATAAAGCAAGTCATGTTCCTGGGCTGCAGAAACTGCAAGGAGGTTAGTCGCTAGGGAGAGGAAGCTGGGTGTTGCTATCTGACATCATTACCCAGAGTCCACAGCGACCATTTCCAGGCTGGGCTGGGCTGTGGGCCCCATTTTGCGCCATGGGTCTTGGCAGTGTTGGCTGCAATTTGGTGGGGTGTTGCTCTGGGGTGGTGGCGGGGCCTGTGTCCCACTTGGGGGAAGCCTAGTGTTGCTTTGTCCGCGCCAGGTCCCTGGTGCCGTCTCTTTGTAAATGGCCAGTGTGCATCACAGCAGCTCCTGCATTGAGCGTCTGCCCCTTGGTGGTCAGTGCACATCATAGCGACAGGTCAGAGGGACACTTAGCATATTAACCTTTTATATAGAGAGATTTTTAAATTGTTGTTCAATGCATAATTGACTTAAACACCTTTTCTGTAACTATTTTAATAATTATACTTTTTTTTCTTTTAATCTGCTAATGGGGTAAATTACATTGGTTAACATTAAAATGCTAAACCAAGTTGCATTCCTTGGAAGAACCTAAATTGGTCATGATGTATTATACTTACTATATAATACTAACTTCAGTTTGCTAATACTTTTGTTTAAAATTTCTGCATATATGTCATGAGTAAAATTGAACTATAATTTTCTTTTTTTACATTGTCAGATTTTAGTATCAAGATTATGTAAGCATCATAAGATGAGCCTTGGCCAGTGTGGCTCAGTTGGTTGGGATTGTCCCATACACCACAAGGTGGAGGGTTTGATTCCCAGTCAGGGCACATACCCAGGTTTTGGGTTCCATCTCCAGTCAGGGCATGTTTGGGAGGCAGCTGACCAATGTTTCTCTCTCATATCAATGTCTCTTCTCTCTCTCTCTCTCTCTCTCTCTCTCTTTCTCTCTCTAAGGAAAATCATAAGGTAAATTGTATCTTTCTTTAATCTCTGGAAGAGTTTGTGGAAGATTGCAATTATTTCTTTCTTAAATATTGGTAGAACTCACTGATGAGGCCATCTGAACTTAGTGGAGTTTTTTATGAAAAGCTTTTTAAATATTGATTCAATTTCTATTGATTATAGGCCTATGTAGTTTTATTATTAAAGTCCTATTTTTAAGACATTTATTTTATCTAATATTTCAAGTTTATTGGTACAAAGTTGCTTATCTGTAGTGATATCCCATTTTTTAAATTCCTGAGATTAGTTATGTGTGCCTTCTCATTTTTTCCTTGATCAGTGTACCAAGGTTTTATCAATTTTATTAGCCATTTTGAAATACAGTATCAACTTTTAGCTTCATTGATTCTCTGTACTATGCATTTACTTTCCATTTCATTTACTTCTCTTTATTATTTTTCTTCTTCATTGTTTGGTTTATTTTGCTGTTGATTTTTTAAGTCCTTGAGGTAGATGTTCAGCTCAGTCTTTTTCCTCTTCTTATGGATAGATTTAAGGCTCTATATTTCCCACTAAGAACTGATTTAGCTATGCCCTGTAAGTATTGATGTATCGTATTTTCATTTCCAGTCGGTTCAAAATATTTTCTCATTTCCATACTGACTTATGTTTGATCTATAAGATATTTTGAAAATTTCAAGAGTATTTTCTACATCTTTTTGCTAGCATAATTACACTATTATACATAATTAGAGATGTGTGTAGCACCAGACACTTAAACCCTTATAGCACTAGAAAGGCAAAGGAAAAATGTTAAACATAAGCTCTATCGTATTATATGAGAGAGGGATTTGAAAGTGCAAATAGCATATTTGCAAAGAGCAAAGACACTATATGCAATATTAGCATAATTGCATTCTGGCAAGAGAAACATAATCTCTATTATTTTAGTCCCTTTGCAATGTACTGAGACATTATGTTCCATGTGTGATTAAGAAGGTATAGGATTGCCTGGCCGGGTGGCTCTGTTGATTAGAGTGCATCCTGTGCACCAGGAGGGTTTCAGGTTTGATCCCTAGTCAGGGCACATATGGGAGGCAGCCAATAGATGTTTCTCTCTTTCCCTGCCCCCAAAATCAATAGGGACATATCCTCAGGTAAGGATTTTTTTAAAAGACAAAGGTATAGGGTACAGTGTTTAATAGCTATCCAAGGTCAAGTGCTTTAATTGTGTTGGTCACACCCTCTATACCCTTAATAAGTCCCCCAAAATTCAACTTTTCTGGGATTGGCAAATTCCCTAGAAAAATGGACTTTTAGTCTGGCAAATTTTACCTGGTAATTCCTAATCATTTTGTAAGCTCTTTGATGTGACATGTTTAATATATTTTTATATCTTATCCAACATTTTCAGTTGCTTTTGATGAGAGAGTTAACCTGAATAACCTCGCCATTTCCAGCACCTGGAAGTCCTAGCTCCTGTCAGTGCTATCAGCTCTTATTTTGCTTTAATTTAGAACTATTTTGTGTGAAGCAATACAATTCTTCTGACTTCATTTCTTTTTATTGATTTTATATCATTTTAGAAACTTATTCAAACTTTAAACAATCTAATCATTCCTACGTAAAATATGTGGAATTCTTCCTGGCTGAAAGTTTTCAAAAGCCTATTTGAACTTCGTCTTAAAAATCCTTAACAGAATTATAAGGAACTTATGAGGACAGAAAATGTTTGATGGATAATGTGCTACTATTTCCAGCCATGGGTGTTTTTTTCTTTCTTTCTGTTGGCTAATGGCATTGTGTAACAACGTGGAATCATGCGCCACATATGGAAAGAACACAAGTTTTGGAATTGTGCCTTAGGTCCAAATCCCAGCTCTGTCCCATTAGTACTCATCGGCTCATGGCAAATCACTTCACCTTTCTGCGCCTGTTTGTTCATCTGTAAAACGGGTCCAAGACCATTTGTTCACAGGTGACTTTAAGGATCAAATGGGACTGCGTGGATGTAAACACTTAGCACCATGCCCAGCCCAGAGAAAACACCCGGGGGGGGGGGGGGGGGGAAGGTCTTTTATTAGTTTGGAGGCACCAAACCCTTAAACCCTTACAGTACTAGAAATGCAAAGAAAAAATGTTAAATATAAGCTCCATAGTATTATATGAAAGAGGGATTTGAAAGTGCAAATAGCACATTTGCAAACAGCAAAAATACTATGTACATGTATGATAATGTTATGCAGGGAAAAGTGCAACTCAGAGAACAATTAATAAAGAAAAATGTCGGTTAAATTCTTTGTTTCATTTTTTTCTGTTTCTAAAATTCTTAAAAGAATGGAGTCCCTTTCAGAAATCATAATGCCGGGTTTGGGTCGTTTTTGCATTTTATATGTGTGCAGCTGTTCCTCCACTATAAGTATGCACATCTGCTCATTAGCAATACAATGTAATTTCTACTGTCTAATTATTTGCAGATGATGGATTCCTTGTACATGGTCTAAAAAAAAGATAGTCCTTCAGAATTGGTGACTTATCTAAAAAACTAACTTAAAAGGGTCAGCACAACAAAGTTCAGGTATTAATTTGGCAAGTTCAAATATATGAACACCACTCTTAATTGATGCCAACTTGGTGAGAAACAGAAGGAAAGTAGGGTTTTTCTCTCTCCAATTAATGTTTCCCAGTAGACAGCAGGGCGGGGGAGCTTGCTTCTCTACTGTGCACCTGGAAAGAGGTTATGAAGCAAACTGTTCAAGATGGAATGGACGAACCCACCCCTGATTCTCTGGGGGCCTCATGAGAACAGCCCACCTGAAGTGATGCTGAGTGGGGAGAGGAGAAGGGGGAAGTGGGATCAAAGGGCACTGAATGGAGGAGAGTCCATAGGGGTCTCTAGTTCCAGCCAAGGACTGAGGAGCCACATTAATTCCCTACTCATGGATCTGAGGGCTACGGCACCAGCGTGTGTGGTCCTGGGGGCTCATGAGACCTAACACCACAGATAGTGTGGCCCACTGGGCAGGCCTGACAAAGCTTTCAGAGGACCACTGGGAGCTCGCTATGGGAGGGGATGTGGGTATGAGAGGAAAAGAGGCACTGAGGAGTCAACTGAGGATAAAGGGTATAAACCAAGTAGAGGATGATCGGGAGTATTGAGGACATTTGCTGGGGGAAGATCATAGAGGAAAAGTGGAGAAATACTGGGGTTCAAGAAGGAGTAGGGCAAATAACCAGGAGCTGGTGCCATGGCTCTCACCCAGGCAGGACAAGTACTGTCCTACACTCTGCCTGGTACTGGGTTCTGCCCAACAGACTACACTCCCTCACACATCCTGACACACACTCATGGGACAGGAACTGTTTTACTAATGGGGAAAGTGAGACTCACCCATTAATTTTTCAATGAGAAAATATTTAATATGAAGCTTAGTTTCTAGAAGAGGAGATAGTTAATAAACAAGTAAGCAGACAAATCATTGTACCTGTAATAAATGTTAGGCAGGAAGGAGAGTGCAGTGATAGAGAAACCTGGGAGTGGGGCTGAGGGAAAGTACTTCCGTTCAGGTAGATCGGGGAAGACCTCTCTGAAGACAGAACACTTTGAGCTGAAGAAAAGGAAGGAGTCAATCAGGCCAAGAGCTGTGGGTAGATTGAACAGTAGGTGCAGGCTCCAAGGCAAGAAAGTCCTTGTGTACAAAGGCCACAGTAACAGAAATGCTGTGTAAGGGCTGGGGAGGGGTAGGCACCAAGCAGCTAATCCCTGGCCATGCTGACCAAGGTAATGTCTGTATTGTTGTCCCAAAGAAAAGAGACAACCAGCCCTGTGCTTTAAGCCCTGTGCTTTAAGAGAGGGACATACTTTGTTTTGTGTGTTTAACAGGTCATTATGGAGAATGGGTTAGGAAAGGACAAGACGGGTCAGTTAGAAAGCTACTGGTAGCAGCCAGATGAGAAACAATACAGTTAGGACCCAGTGGTCAAGTGGGGGAGAGAGAAACAAGCCTTGGTAAGGCTGTGCAACTTTCCCAGGCCACACAGCTAGCACGTGGCATACCCAATTAAAGCCATATCTCCTCTAACCCCAAAGTCCATACTCTTAACAGATTTCATTAAAGACATTTAATTGGGGAAAATTTTAATTAAGATCTTCAGAGGAGTGACTAGGAGTTCATCAGCTTAGAGTTGAAGGCTATTTTAGTACGGATAGAGTTTCATCTGTTGTAGAAAATAAAAAAGCCTAAAATAAACCAAAATAACAGTAGCTTAAAGAAGACAGTTCTTGTATAGAGTCCAGCCTGGGATGATAACTCTGGAGCCTTCTATCTTGTAATGTCTCAATTACAAGTGTAAAGCCCCCATCCCAGTGGTCCAGACAGTTCACCACTACAAGCACATGCAACCTGTGGGAAGGGAGGAGGAGGAAGAGAACATCCCTTCCTCTCAGTGCACACAACCCAGAAGTTGTGCACCATCACTTGTAGTCATGGCCAGGGAGTCAGAATTTGACACATGGCCATACTTAACCATAAGGCTTCTGGGAAATTTAGTTGCTATGGGTAGAAGCATATCCAGCTAAAATTCCAATACCACAGAAGTAAGGAAACTGATATGGGTTCGATGCCTAGTCTTAGCCAGGAGGCCTCTGCAGGAAGGCCACTGCTCCTTCAGGAGTTCTCTGGAGCAGCCCCCACCTGTGGCCACAGTTCACCAGGAAGGCCTGGAGCTACTGCAAGAGGTACAAAATCCACCTGCACAGCAGGTATGGTAGAGGCTGTAGGACACATTATGTGTGTAAGAATTTCCATTTTCCGGAGGTATGGGGACATTGTGTTGGTTAATAAAATAGGCATTCAGTTTAAAGTGTGATTCAATTCATAGTAGCATTTTAATATATTTGCTTTAAAAAATATACTAAGGGCCCAACTATATCACAGGGAGCTCCATGAAAACATTTATCAATATGGATATAAAAATAAATAGACCTGGTGAAATTGTGTTGTTGTATCGAGAACATAACAATGCCTGTCATTTGCATGGTACTTAACCATTTTCAAGTTATTTTCAGATTATTTTCATTCTAATCATGGCCCATGAAGTAAGCTATATAGACATTAGTATCCCTTCTTCTGAAAACAGAGGTTCAGAATGAATAATTGTTTTGGCCAAGGTTGCAAGATTGGGAAGAGATCCAGCTGGGGCCAGAACCCAAATATAAATCTCAGGTTCTGCCATGTTGCCTGGAGACCAGAGGAGCTTGGGGACCGTATGGTCAAGAATGGGCATGCCCCAGTCTACCCTTAGAAGCCTGGAAGAACTTTATTTCTCCAATGAATAAAAAAGAAAGACAGACTAGGACATAGTAGCTTAAACAGTGCTATCTGAAAGCTCCGGCAAAAGTACAGGTTTTGTGGTAATCGGTAAATTAAGAGAAAAATCTACCCTATTTACTGGCCAAATGTATAATGATGCCATTAGGTCTGCTACGCCCCATTGAGTGGTACTCTCTCAGGACTCACTGCATATTGGCTGTGGAATTACAGGTGTCTGGCCCCACCTATATCTTTAGAAGCCTACACTTTCTAATAGTTCTCTTATGGGTTTTGCTCCCTTCAAAAGGGAAGACACGGGGACTTCCTCCTTCCCATCAGGATGGAGACTGTGAGAGCCGCCTTTAGTACTTGGAAGCAGTGAAGAACATGCAGGGTATTCTCTGTCTAATCTATGCCATGAATACCTGAGTTAATAAAGCTGACTTTAATTAAGCTGAAATTCCTGCTTTTTCTTCCACAGTAGACACTTGACATTAGCAAGAATCCCACATATGCAAATATTCAGGAAGACTGCTTTTCCCACAAAATGAAGTAAATTAGAACTAAAACATTTAAGTGGCCCCTTCAAATCCCTAATGATTTTGTAAACAAGGTACTAAAGTCTTTCAACATGCTAATTAAAACACAGTTATCTTGAGTCATAGTTCTGTGGAGAATTGTGTGTTTTCTGGGTACAGCTTCACATCAAAGGTCAATGCCTTCTCCACTTTTACTCAAGTTTTGTCTTTCTGGTGACAAGCAATTCTGGTAAAGGCAAGAACATTCCTTAGGCAGTTTTAGGAGTCACTCTTGTTTCTGGAAAAGAACCTATTGCTTCACAGACCAGAGTCTCCACCAGATCCAACATGCCACTTGTTGCCTCCGAAATGTCCATGTTCTGAGTCAGCACTCAGTCTTAAATGTCTCTATTTACCTCATTTGGACAAAGGGATGCTTTTCTTTTCTGTGCCACTTTTCACTGGGAAACATGACAAGAAGAGAATTGAGAAGCTGTGGTCAAAGGATCAAGTTCATGTGCAGCCCAGCTATCTCCTGCTACATGACCATATATATGCCCATCATTCAGGAAGTGAGCTTCAAATTCTTACCTCAGAAAAATTACAGGTAAAGATATGTCTTAGGATGTCAGGGCTCCCTGGAAATAGTTAATCCATTGATACCAGGATTATTCTGAACTTATGTTTCTTTGCTTTTGATGTTCCAGTTTTAACATATGTTAGTTTTAATGATTTCGGGTTAATATTTTGGACTATGGGAGTGGTTTTCAACCTTCCTAATGCCGCGACCCTTTAATACAGTTCCTCATGTTGTGGTGACCCCCAACCATAAAATTATTTTCGTTGCTACTTCATAACTGTAACTTTGCTACTATTATGAATCATAATGTAAATATCTGATATGCAGGATGCATTTTCATTGTTACAAATTGAACATAATTAAAGCATAGTGATTAATCACAAAAACAATATGTAATTATATATGTGTTTTCCGATGGTCTTAGGCGACCCCTGTGAAAGGGTCTTTCGACCCCCAAAGTGGTCGCTACCCACAGGTTGAGAACCGCTGGTCTATGGTCTTATAGACATTTATCTAAATGCTCATTTGATTCCAGTACATTGAGATTAAACCATTTTCTTCCTTTAGGAATACATTTTCCCTATGCATTAACCATACTTCTACTTATTCCAGACCACTTAGTGATTTTGCACCACCTTGCACAATACCTAGCTAACAGAGTAGAAACAAGATAAAATTTGTTAATTAATATCTTTCATAGTAATTCAGAAATATGGAGAGAAGATATGGATATGATATGATCTTAGGTCAAAGATCCCAAATCTCAAACCCAATTCTGAATTCTGAATTACCAAGGAACCCTTTAATCAAACCACCAACCAGTCTTGAAGAAACAATTATTATGTCCTTCAGTCCATGTCTGAGTCAATGGTAAAACTATTAACAAAATGGCTTTAGACCTCAGATTTATAGAGCCAAATGAACATGGTTAGCTAATAGTTATTGAAAATAATGAGCACAATGATTAAGCTGAATAGGGGAATTATTCAGGACTTTTGTTATTGCAAGTAGTAGAAAGCCAACAAACTAGCTTTAGTAAAAAAGAGGAAAGAGGAGGATATGTATTAGTCCCCACTGCTTGGAATGCTACAAGGAGAACTCTCAGAATTGAAGGAAGAACTGTAGGAGCATGAAGTTTCAGAGCCCCAAGTCTCCTGAAGGTTCTCTCTTTCCAACTCTCACTTCTCAGTGTCTTCTCATCTTCTTCCCTTGCTTATCCTGTGAACAGACTCTTTCCATGCTCAGTACACCATCACCTTGGCACCCAATAAAGTGAGAACACTAGTTTCTCTCATCAAGAGTCCTGGGGAAGGACTCTAATTGGTCCTGCTTGGGTCACATGACTGTTCTTTGGATCAAACATTGTTGACAACAGGAAAAGATACTGTGATTGGCCAGGCCTGGCTCATGTGATCACTCATTTGGCCTTTTTTTCCAGAAGGTTCATGGGAAACCTTGCAAGGCAGAGAACGATTGTTACCACGGCCCATTACACTAAACTATCCAAAAAGGTAATTCTAATAATAACGTGGGAAGATCAGATATCTTGTGATTTACTATGAGTGACGTGTATATTGCATCAAGCACTATTCTAAGCAGGAACAAATATATGAAAGGGCAGAGAAACTCTCCTCCTAGCTGTGCAATTTGTCCAAATATCCGTGTAAAAATGTCACTCAATAATCAAATCCCATGGTCCTTAAACCACAATTTCATCTTTTGGCTTGTAGAACTAAAGCTGAAGTTTAACAAGATGACCTCTAAAGTCTTTTCCAGTTTATGCACCCCAGTTAGAATAAAAATAGCCCAAGAAGAATAGTACACAAACCAAAATGGTGTACTATTAGTGTTATGAGCTATATTGTATTTCCCTAGTACCCACAAATCATAATTTTAAACCCTAACCTCCAGTACCTCAAAACATGACCATATTTGGAGATAGTCATTAAAGATTAAGACTAAATGAGGCCAGTCCAGCTGAGTGGCTCAGTGGTTGAGTGTTGACCTAAGAACCAGGGGTTAAGGTTTGCTTCCCAGTCAGGGCACATGCCCAAGTTTTGGGCTCAATCCCCAGTGTGGGGCATGCAGGAGGCAGCCAATCAATGATTCTCTCTCATCATTGGTGTTTCTATCTCTCTCTCTCCCTCTCCCTTCCTCTCTGAAATCAATAAAAAAAAAAACCCACACCATTAAACAAAAAGATTAAATGAGGTCATTTGGGTGGGCCCTAATTAAATCTGAGTGATGATGTTATAGTAAGAGGAGATTAGGACACAGATGCACACAGAGAAGATTGTGTGAAGACAAAGAGAAAAGACAATCAGGGTAAAACCAACCCTGCCAACACCTTCATCTCTGACTTCCAGCCTTCAGAACCGTGAGAAAACAAGTTTCTGTTGGTTAAGCCACCTCAGTCTTAGGTACTCTGTTATTTCATCCCTAACAAATTAGATAGTAAACAAAGGATTTCAAAAAGGGCTAAGGCACAGTTGAGATAAATTTAACATGTGGGATGGAAGACCAAGAGGTTCTTTTAAGATTCTTTTCTAAAGTAGAATTTCCCCATGAGATTCAGGGGCCAGTACTAGTGACCTAATTATCTGAGGTGTACTGGTAAAAATATGATAAAATTGGTGAGAATTTAAGAGAAATAAGGAGAGAAAAGTGGATAACAGACTTCACCCTTTTCAAAATTTTACCAGGGCTAAGCATAAGGTGATTCTTTCATATCATGGCATTATGGCTGGCATGGCCAAATGGTGCATACCCAACTTCAGGGATCTGTAGGAGCCTGTCTCCTACATGACTTCAAGCTTACTGGCTCCTGGTATGCGTTTCCATTGAGAATTTTGGAGTTCTCAGCAACCTGCCCTAACCCTTGGCTTTGAGAGGCAAATGGCTGAATGGCTGCTCCTAGTGATCACCTTTAAGAGCTCATCAGGCACAGCTTCCACTGAACCAAGCCTGTCTCACTTGATGACAGGAGGCTGGTAGTCCACATTGGGGTGACACCTGAACCTTCTGATTATAGTATTCTTGCCCTACCAGTCCTCCCTACCCCTGTCCCCTACATCATTGCTCTCCCACCAGAGACTCATCCCCCCATGTCTAGCCACACTTTACTAAAATGGAAAACTGGTTCCTGGCCTCCTTCCTAGGCCTTCATCCCCCCTGGTGGATTTGCCTGTATCCTGGGCTTGCCTTACCCTGGTTCATTTATCAATTTGTTATTCTTGTCTTAGCTCTGACCTTCACCCTTTGGCAAATCACACTGACACTGGGAGGTTCTCAGAACCAGGACCCAGCAGCCTCTGCTGCTGAATCACATTAAGGTTCCAGCACAAAGCACAATGAGCATGTGGAAAAAGACATCCATTCACCAGGAAACTGCCAACACAGCATACCCGCTACACAAAAACCTGACACTAAAGGGAAGCATTTTTAAATAGACTGATGGCTAAATGAACAGGGTTTGTGAAAATCATATAGGACTTTTCAGCTCATAAGCCTCATAATATCAGATCATCCCATTGGCAAAGCAGTGATCGTAAGGCTGTTAGGATGAGATCTGGAAATGGCTCTATTATTGAATATTACAATGATATTTGCCAACATGGGATTTTTGCTTGTGTGTACATTCAAATAAAATTTCTGGCCACCATTGTTTATAACACAAATATATTAATATTTCCATATAACAAATTTCACAGAAGACAAATGAGATATTTAAATAACAAAAGCATTGTGGAGCTACTGAATACTGCATTTTACCTTTATGTTCTTTTTTCTTTTTTTATCACCCATAGACATTAAAAAACACACACCCGATAACGTCAAAAGATGAGAAAGGCTACATTCAGGGAAATAAAGGAACCATAAATCAGAAAACTTTGGAGCTGCTAAAAGACACTTTAATTTTGTACACAAAAGACTGCATTAAGGAGGAATAATGCAATAATAAAGGTGAACGAACCTCTATTGTCTGGCGTCTTTCTCTGTGGGAATTTTCCCACCCCTGACAGCTGTAAAGGGGGGAGGGGCACCGACTGTGGCTGCGCCTTTATTCTCTCACCCTTTTTCTCCCCAGCCCCTCCTCTTCTCCATCAATAAATGTCTGCAATCATATTCTTGAGCTCCAGTGTGATTTCAAGGTTCATCTCTTCCATGCAGCTCAAACACTAATTATCCCAGCTGTAATTAGTAAGATAATTAAATACTGGCTCACTCATCTACCTTGGGTCGGGTCATGATTCTCCCAGAAGACCTTGAGCAGCTCCTCAAAGCTGATGTGCTCTGGCTGGTACACCACCCGGACTACTTCGGCATGCCCAGTTTTTCCTTGAAAGAAACAGAATGTACAACCAAAATTTACTGACAGCATCAACTTATTACAAGTTACTTATTAAAAAACAACAACCCACTAGACCAAGGCTAACATCCTTTTCTCTGAAGGAAGGGTGGGAGCATAATTGTGCTTCAGCTGAGGTTTTGTTCTAAGTCTCTGTCACTGGTTCTTTTCCCCTAAAAGCATGCAGTTGTCATTTATCAAGTTTCCTGACGATGCTGAATTCTCCACAGTGCTCTATTTTTCTTTAAATTTCCACAAGAAAACAAGCTCGCGTTTTTATTTTTCCAATTTCACCCTTTTGAAACCTTATGGATCCCCTCTGACATAGTGCTTGAGATTTGAAACCCTGCGAAGGGGAATGAGTTGATTTATTTTTATCATCATCCCTTGCTGTATGCAGGAAGCTCAGCTGCAATACAGAGAGAGATGGTGCCAAATAGAGAAACTTGTTAAATGCAGACCTATAACTTGTTCATGTTAGATAAATTCATTAACAGAGGAACAATTTGCTGAGCTGTTAACACTGAGGCAAGGTCAGGTTCAGATACCCAGTGGGGCAGGAAGTGCTTTCTCAGCCCACTTTGTCTATGTGGTAAACAACTACTGTAGCAAATGTCTGTCTCCAGCACCTGCGCCCATTCTCAAAGGTGGTCTCCGAGATTCTGTGGATCTGTGAAAAGGATATTTGCAGTATCACTTATACCTACGGAATTCATGCCCTTCCTTATTTTACAGTGTTAAGACATAGTAAATAATAGAACCGTCCATACAAACATCATCTCCATATTTAACTTTGTTGTCCATCTCTCTTTGATCCTCTCATGTGTAGTAAGACATTTAGCCTCGTCTAAAGAGTTATCTGACCTTTGCATAGGCCTCTAGGTCATGGTAATCTATGTCACTGGTAGAAGTGTTCTTCTTTAGGGTGGGGCTCTCACACCAACAGTCTTAAGATGGAGCTTGGGAATCTTAAGATTGAGCAGCTCCTCAAATCTTAGAATAAGGTTGGCTATGCCCAACAATGTTAAGGTGAGGGCTAAAGACCAACCATATGACAGAGGGTGGGGATAACACAGACTGAGTTCCATTCTATGGACAATCATTCAATCTATCTATCATGCCTATGTAATGAAGCCCCAATAAGAACTCTGGACACCAAAGCTTTCACCAGTTTCCTGGTTGGCCATACTCTCTGCATATGGCAGCCGTGGGCAAACTACGCCCGTTTGAAATGAATAAAACTAAAAAAAAAAAAAAAAAAAAGACCACACCCTTTTATGTAATGATGTTTACTTTGAATTTATATTAGTTCACACAAACATTCCATCCATGCTTTTGTTCCAGCCCTCCGGTCCAGTTTAAGAACCCATTGTGGCCCTCGAGTCAAAAAGTTTGCCCACCCCTGGCATATGGTCATACATGGATGCCAGGAAGTAACATACAGGCGAGCAACACCCTGACTGTATGGGACAGGACACAGAGGCTTTGCACTGGATCTTTCAAGTTTCTGCTCTATGCATCTCTTACTTTGGTCGATTTGCCCGAAATAATCTGTAACTATGAGAATAACAGCGCTCAGTGAGTCCTAACAAATTATCAAACCTTGCCGGTTCCAGGAATCCCTTGAACTTACACCTCAATTTGTAACCCTGTTTTCATATTTGTTGGTAGTCCCACCTTAATTCTCACAACCATCTTATGGTGTAGGCAGGGAAGGTAAAACTCCCCATTTTACAAATACAAACATTAAAAGATGTGTAAGTTAAATTTGCACTAAGTCAAATAGCTAGCGAATTTCTGGACCATAACCTGAAAAAATACCTTATGACTTCTTTCCAGGATTCTGTCTAACACATCAAAGCAAAGAGAGCAAAGTGAACACGAATCCAGAAAAGGAAAAAAAATCTATTCATTATATTTTATCTTCTTTCATATTTAAATTTGTTTGATTACAGAGACAATAATTTGCAAAGAGTATGAAGCTTAGAAAATGTGGAGAAGTATAAAAAAGAAAACAAAAATCATCTATACTCCTCCCTTATAAGTACTATCAATATTTTTTACTCATCTCTTTCTGGATATGTACTAGATATGCGCATGTACACACACACACACACACATACACACACACACACACACACCGCCACATACAACTTGTTTTAGTATAATCACTGCATCAGGCTTTATCCACTTACCAGCATGTTGTATTTCCCCATATCACTGAAATTTTAAAAAAAATACCATTTATAGTGACTACTAGTATATAACACTCCAAAGAGGGTTGTACTATTATTACTTATTCAATCATTCCCTGTCATTGGGCATTTAGACTGAATCCTGTTTTTATCTATGAATATAAATATCTTTTCACATTTCTGAGGCTGCCTCAAGCCATATATTTGTGGAATTTCTAAATCAATGTATATAAACGTTTTTAAGTTTCTTGATATCTAATGTCAAGCTGCCACTGGCAGCATATTTGAGGGCCAGTCTCAGTCACTATTACAATGTTTTTGATCATTATCAGTTTATAGCTAGACTGTAGTATTCTATCATTTTATTTTTAATAAATTTAATTAGTGAGTTAAAAAGTCATGTTTATTAACTATTTTAATTCTTTATTTTTCTAATTTTTGTAATACATTTTTTATATTGGGTTATTAATATTTTATTAATTGATCAGTCTACATAATTTTAATTCAAATGCTAGAGTCATGTCAGTTAAGCATCTAGACAGATTTTATGCTAACAGATATGAAAAGAAAAATGAGGAAATTATAGGAAGAAGATACATTAAGTATAATAATCATGTTATTGTAAAACCACTTTTGATCTATTTTAAAATATTATTATTTTGTATTTTGAAATGTTTAAAGATATGATTTAACTACATAAGAAGTAAAGCCCTAAGAATATTAAAAATGGCAATAATATGTTACCAACATGACACATATAATTCATAATAAAGGCATAGAAACCACACTAGAAATAGGCAAAAGATGTAATCATACATAGAAAGATATAAACGTAAATCAAGACTAAAAAATGCTCACCGTTTTTAGTGATAAAAGGAAATAAATGCATATTGAAACATTAAGGTACCATCTCTTCCTTATTACATTTTGTAAAACTGCTTACAAGTGCCCTTGGTGCTGATGAGGAGCTCTAGAACCTGCACGTTCCCTTGACTGGTGCAGTGACTACACCCTTCTGAAACACCATTAGCATATGCAGAAAAGCCACACAGATTAAGATTAATTCACCCTAAGTGGTCCAGGAAATAGATCTCAAAGATATAACTCCAAACAGTGGAAAAGAGACATGCACACACAGAAAATTCACTCCATCATCATTACAATGGTGGAGTATTATAAGTAACCCATAAGTCAAACAAACAAACAAACAAAAAGGAGCAAATTATGGCAGAGCCACAGGATGAAATATCATGTAACCATTAGAATACAATGTCCCAACCATGGTAAAAGCTGTTACTTCTTACTGAATGCTGATAAAATGGCAAGCACTTTCCCTACTTGATATTCTTTCAGGCTTACAACAAATTTTTCTATTGTGGAAAATATATAGAACATAAAATTTACCATTTAACCATATTTAAGTGTACAACTAAGTGCAATCACTTGTGCTTCCCTCACCACCATCCATCTCCAGAACGTACTCCCTATTTCCTTCCTCCTCTCAGGCAATCATCATTCCACTTCTGTCTCTTTAATTCAACTACCCTTGGTACTTGATATAATTGTAATCATATAGTATTTTTGTGTGTGACTGGCTTATTTCACTTAGCATAATGTCCTCAAGATTCATCCATGTTGAAACATGTGTCAGAATTTCCTTTCTTTTTAAGGCTAAATAATATTCCATTGTATGTATATACCATAGTTAGTTTATCCATCCATCCATCTCTCCAAGGACACTTGGGCTGCTTCCACCTTTTGGCTATGGTGAATAATGCTGCTATAACTATGGCCATACAGATATTGCTCACAACTTTACAAGAGAGATGTGCTCCCCATTTTACATATAAGAAAGCTAAGGCCTCTCCACAAGCTTTTTCACACAATGTCTCATAGCCAGTAAGTGACAGGATCCAGCGAAGATCCAACCAGGAGTTAATGGGAGGTGAGGCTTGGGCTCCTTGTATGACTCTGAGCCAGGCTTCAGATACCTAAAGTCACCAAGTGACAGAAAATATAACACAGGCAGTGGCCCAGGTGAGAAGTCACAGTTGTGAGGTAACTGACATCCAGGCTGGCAAGACTGTTCCAAAATTAGGTTCTTCTTTTGTGGCAGCAATAAAGGGTCAGGAAAGATTTCCACTCACCAGCAAACACTTTCAGACATAATCTGAGCACTGACATTACTTTTGAAGAGGTTTTGAAAAATGCTTGGTTGTTTAAAAGAAACTATTACCATTAAAATTCAAGATCCACCTGAATTAATAAACAAAGTGTAGAGAAGCCTTCCTCAAACTCACCTTTAAGTTTCTTTACTTTATTTCTCCAAAGTACAAGAGCCGGTGTAAAAATACACAGTGCAAATGATCAAAGGGATTAAGGGGCTAGAAGCCACTTACAGAAGTGTCCACGCCTCCAGGAACTTACCAATGTGCTAGGCTAATTTGATTCCTGAAACCAATCTGCAAATACTTTCTGGTGCTTCCAGAGATAAAAGGCTGTATCTTAAAAATACTTCTAGCTGTTTCTTCACATAACTTTGTGCAAACAGCATAATAGATGTGATGTGCAAACGTGCTTGTTAACAACTCACAGCAGCATGATAAGTGCTTTCACATGGTTGTTCAAAAATATATTGAAAAAACAAATGAAAAGGATGAATATCTTCCCTGGGCATTTCCCTGTGTGGCCTCACGGGGTAGATATGAGCAGTCATTCCTTACAAGACAAAACATCCTAGAAGAGACATAGGGGGGAGTTCTGGGGTCAGAAAAATTGGGCAGTCTGGAGACCTCGGAAGCTTTTTAGGAGCCAAATCATCCATACACAGCCAGGTGTTTTTAAATAGCTCCCCAAGATAAATAAGCCAATTTTTAAAAGCCCTATGTCATAGCTCTCCATCCCATGGGGGAAATGTTATCTTCAACTCTTCCAGGTTAGCCTGATTAATGTTTGCTACATCAGGCAGGTGAGGAGAGAAGAGAGAGCAGGCAGGTGGCCTACTCAGTAGGACTGGGCACATGATCTGACATTAATAAATACACACAGATTGGAGGGATCTTTGTGCTGGATTTTTCCACCACTGACTTCCCTTCACCTGGATGAGTGGCCATGCTGACCCCAGCCCTGCTCACCTGCCTGCGGACCAGTACCCTAAATGGAATCATACTTACACGCTCTGCTCTGTTTCTGTCCCTAACCACTGAATTCTATGCAAACCTCACCACATGTCTTACTATGGACACAGTTACTACCCAGAGGAAGATATCAGATACAATTGATGAAACTTTAACACTTTACTGTATGGGTGAACATTGTTTTACTTATTCATTAATTAATAAATATTTACTGAGTGCCTACTAAGTTCCAGGCATTGTGCTAAGTGCTGGGGATCCAATAGTAACGACTGTTAATACAGTGACAACAAAGAACACTTGCAGCCTGGGCACTGCCTGCAGTCTGGGTCCAGGTAAGGAATTTCTCTCTAAAAGAAAAAGACCTGATCTATTTTATTTTTTAAATATATTTTTATTGATTTCAGAGAGGAAAAGAGAGTGAGAGATAGACACATCAGTGATGAAAGAGAATTATTGATCAACTGCCTCCTGCATGCCCCACACTGGGATCAAGCCTGCAAACTGGGCATGTGCCCTGACCGGGAATCGACCTCTACCTCCTGGTTCACAGGTTGATGACGCTCAACCACCGAGCCATCCCTGCTGGACCTGATCTATTTTATTGGTCCTACAGGCAAGATGGTGGGTAAAAGTGAGCTATGGTTATTTTTTCATTAAATAATAACTATTCTTCAACTCCCCTCAACTTTCTCAGCCAACAAGGCCCATCCAAACCGATAAACCAGATCAAAGAGCACACAAAGGAGCCAGAAGTGTGAAAGAAGAGGCAGAGTGGGGGATGACTAATACTGCCCCTTTCCCATACGAGATTGAAAACACTGCTTTCCTCTTGCTAATTAACTACAAAGAGGTAAGATGTCAGCTCAGTTTCATCTCCAGCTCCTGCAGGTAGAAAATGTGATTTCCAACAATGTACTCATTATAAAAAAAAGTCCTAATACATCAAAATTGGATGCCCTGTGGAGTTCATTATAGGATTTGAGGAGTGTCTATACTGTCACTTTATCTTGGCTCTTTTTCTTTTGTCTCATCAGTCACTTAAAGTGTCCAAAGAGAAATGTAAGCTTTAAAAAGCTTCCTATTGATTAAAAAATAGAACAAATACTGTTAGGGTGATTGTAATTTTTTTCTTTTCTTTCTCTCTCTTCTTTTTTTTTTTTTTTTGGTCCACCATGGGGACATGGCAGGGAATTTACAATCCTCTGGCGTGTATTTAATACAGACACATCCTTCCGAGATTATTCTCTCCGAGGGGTGATAGCAACACAGTTGAGGACTTGATCAAGAAAATTGCTCAAGAAAACAATAAATGACAACCATTAATCCTTCATGCTCCTAGAGCTTTCTTACTGCTACAAAGCTAACTAGTAGGTAACTAGTCCAGGAGTGAGCAGCTTACTAGCTTCTGTATCCAACCTGCTGATTTTAGAGGCAGGCCTGCACATGCTTTGAGCTGATTTCTTCAGAACATGAAGTGTATGAAAGGATCTATGTGGCTGGGCTCATCAATGCCTATTTCCTAGACCAGCACCAGCTCCCACGCGACCATGAGATGGGCAGGAATTATGAGATACTGTATTAGCAAAACTAACCTGCCAAGTCGAGAATCACGGTACCCTTGAAGCAGAGAGATCAAACACAGCTTTATTAAACGGCCTGATTTAAATTTAAAAGGGCACTGCACACTAAGAAACTAGGACTCCTTGATGCTGTTAAATTATACCACCAAGTCAAAAATGAGTCCTACTTGCACCTTGTTATTAGTGGGCAACACAAGAGTGGTTCCCAACTGTGTGCCTTAGAGTGAAACTTTTAAAAAATGCTCCCATCTCCCACTTTATTCACACTGGGGTTCTGATACAGGAGACCTAGGGTCAGTCCTGGGCATATTCTCCTCACAAAGCCTTAAGGGTGCTTTTGATGCAAAGTTGGGAAAGGAAGTCATGAAATTAGGCATTTGATAAATGCAGCTATATCAAGGAAGAGAAACCAGACAAGATTTTTTTAATCAAGTCTCAGGATTGTAAGGTACTCGAAAGATCAACTAGCCAAATGCCACATTGTTTTACACCATTGCAACACCCAGATGAACATCTCAAGTGGTGGGACACACGTGATTTCACAAAGGCATCCATGCCATTGTCGGGATGCCCTAACCGCTGGAACGTTGCACCTTTACTGAGGCAAATCTACCTTCTGCTTGTCCGGGCTGTGCCTTTGGGGTCTACTCACTCCTCAATGACTCCCAAGAAGGCTACAGGTATAGAGCTTCATGGGCCAGATAAAGGGCACTGACTTTGGATCAGAAGAGTTATATCTGAAGGCATAATCTTCCATACAAGCCACTTATCTTCTCTTATCACAGTTCCTCATCTGTAAAATGGGGATACGAACATCTGTCCTATCAATCTTAGAGTATGGCAGCGAGCACTAAATAATAGATACTGAAGGGAAAGCACTTGGGAACTTGCTGGCAATCTATGTATCTGTACTAGTCTGTCTACATCACATAGTACTAGTGATAAGCCATGTCATAATGGAACTTCACTATATGAAAAGCTGTCAACCATTTAGGATCCATGTTAATACAAACAGAACTATATGGAATGCTCTCCAAGCAAAACTGGGTTTCTTTGGGCAAGCTGCCAAAAACAGGTTTTCTTAAAAGTGTATATGTTCCAAATCAGAGTGAAAAGATAGCTAGAGCACCCCTGGAATCATGATAACAAAAGAGGTCTTCAAAACCAAGTCAGATGTATTTTCATATTCTTCAAAAACCATCCGAAATGCTTAATGACATGGAGGAGAAAAGGCACCCCAATTAGAGCTCATCTTTGCTAACACTGTGGCTGCTTATACAGAGGTTCCAGAAGAGCTACTTCAAGTCATCCAAGGATAATAACTGCCTATTCATCTGGCACATAAACCACATTACAGTTGCTTTTTAAGTGTAAGTGTTAGCAGCATATTCTCCCAATTTGCATGGTACATTATTTATAAACTAGAGGCCCAGTGCACGAAGCTCGTGCACTGGTATGGTCCCTAGCAGCTGCTGCTGCCGGCTGGGTACTCCCTCCCTTCCCCCAGCTGCCTGCCGCCACCACTGGCCAGGGCCTCCCTCCCTTCCCCCGGCCAGCCTGCCCCCTGGTCGAACTCCCAGAAGAACTACAGTCGAGGGGACAATTTGCATACTATACTTTTATCATATAGCATACCCCAAACAGGAATGTCTTGGCAGGATCTGCCAGAAAGCATGGCTCTGACTTATTTAGCTGCCTAAATTAATTAACAATAAATATAACTTATGCTTAGTTTAAATATTTTTTAGAAGAATGGAACTATGAACCAGCATTTAGATTTGTGCATAACTTAGCCTCAAGCCGATATACTGTTGGTGGTCTGGGAAAAGTCTTGGCTTTGTCTACCTATTTGGTACCAAAAGCATCACTTATTTGGTCCAAAAAATATATATTAATCCAACAGCCTTATCTTGAAAGCATGTCAACAAGATGAGCAACCAAAGCTTAATCTTAATTTTAAAACTGACTGTGAAAATATCAATAGAAACTCTTAAAATATCAGCTGATTCTGTAAATTTAGTCAAATATAGTCTAATTCTGGCATTCTCAATGGGGTTGTATCATTTCCAAGGGAGGGGGGAATTGGCTCTTGGGAGACAAAAGCATCTTACATGTTAAAATGATATGGCCCTCCAAAGGGCCACCATACACAACTAACATACAGTATAACTGTGATATTAAATTTTAATCGGGGCAGGAGACACAATTAGGAAAGAAATGGCTAAAAAGACTCCCTAGGGCAGGGGTGGGCAGCCCCTGGCACGCGTGCCAAACATGGCACGCCAGTAACTTTTGCTGGCACGCGAAACCCTCTCTTAGAATCTTCCATTTACAATTTTTTTCTTAATATCGACTTTTTTATTTTTCAGATAAATTCAGTGTAAGTGCAACTTAGATAAATAAATAATTTTACATAACAAGTTATCTTAAAGACCATAGACATGGATTGACGAGAAAGGGGAAGAGCAATTTCTATGCCTCTGCCTTAACTCTCCCTGCCTTCCTAGATCCGACCAGTGTTTTGGTTTCATCCACATACGCTTGTGAATCTTTGTTCTCAGTGACGAATTTTATTAAGTCTCGTAATAGGAGTAGCCTGACGGATGAAAGTAGTAGCTCGTGCATATCTCTGAAGGTCACGAAATATAAACCTGATGCAAAATCTCTGTCATCAGTGATGCAGCAGCAAAAGTCTTACTGATAATATCAAACGGAGTCATAAAGTTTTCTGTCGGACTATCAGTGTACATGTACACATTAAAAAATAAATGTATTTTTTATCATCATATACTGTGTTTTTGTCACTCGAATGAATTTTATTATTTCTTCACAGTTCTTCACATACATACACCTTAAGAGATATCAAGTAGGAGTAACATGTTCTCAAAAAATTAGGGTTGGCACGCAGAAGAATTTTGAGTCAGAGATTTTGCTGGTTTTGGCATGCACTCACAAAAGGGTTGCCCACCCCAGCCCTAGGGTGACTATAATTTTTAAAGGTTGAGAAACAGTGGCCTAAATTAATTCAATTAATACAGCAATACAATCACATTGACGAAATAGCTTCCTTAACATCCTGCCTCATTTTCACTTCTGGATGGGGCCTGTAATAGAAGGCAACCACCAGTGGAGGGATTTGTTCAACATGGACTCATTGAGCAGCTAGCATTGGCTCTGGGCACTCTTTTGGGTGCAGCAAATACAACAATTAATAAGACAGTTCCTGGCCAAAAGGAGCTCATAGTCCAGGAAGGCAAAGAAACACATGAGGGGAAACTCACAGGATAAAGCCATTACTGCTAGGCGAGGGATGTGTTCAGAGTTCTGTGGAAGCACATAGGGGGAACACACAGAGAGGACTCAGAGGAGAGGATGACCCCAGCACTCTTAATACTATGCTCTACCATAGCCTCCCTTGGCCTCTAGACCTCTCTCATGACAATTTCACACTTGTCAGACATTCAGGCAGTCCAAAACAAAAATGGGGAGCATTTACCTAAACTACATGCCTTTTCCTCTAGTTACCTTAACCTATGAAGGGAAATTAGGCCCTCAGCAAAATTTAATCAGGCCAGGACACTAAGACCAAGCACATCACATTAGCAGGGTGCATGTCCCAATTTGAGACTTAATGTAACTTGTTCCATATTAACCCAAACCCTGCACTGGATTTTTTGTTCCTTAAGTGTAATAGTACTCTATAAGTTTGGGATGATGACAACAATATTTTAGATTTGTGTAATACTTTTATAGATCGCAAAGTACTATTATATGCAATAATTATCTATGAAGTCTTCATAGTACCTCCATCTATTATTACATCCATTTTACAGATGAGAAAACCAGACTCAATGAGGTCAAATTATTTGCCTAGTTAAGATCACACAGTAGGTGGCAGAGCACAGTTGTTTGGGTCATGGCTCCCACCTAGTCATTGACCCAGTAACATCATGCTCTCTCCCCGGAAGCCTTGGAGCTAAGGGTAACCACTAAATGACTGCTGCCTATGGATGTCTATAGATCCAAATTCAGCTGTATTCTGATTGATATTGGGATATTTTGGCCTTGATTAGCAAGTATTTGGTGACAACCAGTAATTAATTTAGGAGCCCAAAGATATGCCCAGAGGAATAAAACCAAATGGTTCATGAGCACTGACAGTGCTGTCAGAATATTGATTTGGATAATTACTTAACTTTTGTGAGTTTCAGTTTCCTCATCTGCAAACCAGGTACATATAAAAATGCCCCAAAACACACACACACACACACACACAGGTTTTGTTAACTATAAAGTGTTCCAATTCTTAGATTCCTCTTCTCCTTCTCTCTGTCCCATCTTGGCCAGGCAATAATTCAATAAACATGGGACTGAGTCATGGTTACATGAATGGCACTAAACCGATGATAGGAGACATCCAAAGACATGTGATACAGAGCCTGCTCTTGGAGAACTCAACTAACAGCACAAGCCAGGAAGTGTTAGGAGCCATGGCAGAGGTGCAGGTAAAAGGAGGAAAGAGAACAGGGAAGGTCTCACAGAGGAAGTGCATCTGACGTGTGGGCTGAAAAAATGAGTGCAACTTTGACATCCAGAGCTGAGGATGAGGGTTTCAGACAATGAAAATGACAAGCACCATGGCACAGAGAAGGGAAACCACAGAGTGGATACGATGGCCCAGATGAACTGCTCTGCAGCGTTCCTTCTGGCAAACATGGTGCTGATGGCCACGGTACCACAACACCCACGGTGCTATCTGGTACACCCGCATCTTCTGCTCCCACCATCAAGGGCTTGGTTACCAAGTTAGCTGTGTTTGTTCCCAAGCCTGTTTAGAACAATTGTACTTTACATTGTAATTACAAAGTTGAATTAAATAGCACACAGTGAAGAAAATAAATAGTTTTATTTCTATTAAGAATGAAGTCGAATGCTTTAGAAAAACTCAAAAGAAAGTTGTTTAAAATAGGTGTGGCAAGACCACTACATAAGAATGGGAAGGGTCCAAGAAATCTATGACATTTCTATACACCAATAATGAACTTACAGAAATAGAGACTAAAAAAGCAATCCCATTTACCATCGCACCAAAAAAGTTAAGATACCTAGGAATAAACTTGACTAAGGAGGAGGTAAAAGACCTATACGCAGAAAACTACAGGACACTGAAAAAGGGGATAGAGGAAGACATAAACAGATGGAAGAACATACCGTGTTCATGGACTGATAGAATCAACATCATCAAGTTGTCCAAAGCAATCTATAGATTCAATGCAGTCCCCATTAAAATACCAATGGCATATTTCACAGACCTAGAACAAACTTTCCAAAAATTCATCTGGAATAAAAAAAAGACCCCAAATAGCTGCAGCAATCCTGAGAAAGAAGAACAAAGTAGGTGGGATCTCAATACCAGATATTAAGCTGTATTACAAAGCCACTGCTCTCAAAACTGCCTGGTACTGGCACAAGAACAGACATATAGATCAATAGAATAGAACAGAGAATCCAGAAATCGACCCAAACCACTATGCTCAATTAATATTTGGCAAAGGAGGCATGAACATACAATGGAGTCAAGACAGTCTCTTCAATAAATGGTGTTGGGAAAATTGGACAGATACATGCAAAAAAATGAAACTAGACCACCAACTTACACCATACACAAAAATAAACTCAAAATGGATAGAGGACTTAAACATAAGACGGGAAACCATAAAAATACTAGAGGAATCCACAGGCAGCAAAATCTCAGACATATGCCGAAGCAATTTCTTCACTGATACTGCTCCTAGGGCAATGGAAACTAAAGAGAAAATAAACAAACGGACTACATCAAAATAAAAAGCTTTTTTAAAAAATATATATTTTATTGATTTTTTACAGAGAGGAAGGGAGAGGAATAGAGAGTTACAAACATCAATGAGAGAGAAACATCGATCAGCTGCCTCCTGCACACTCCCCACTGGGGATGTGCCCGCAATCAAGGCACATGCCCTTGACCGGAATCAAACCCGGGACCCTTGAGTCCGCAGGCTGATGCTCTATCCGCTGAGCCAAACTGGCTAGGGCAAAATAAAAAGCTTTTGCACAGCAAAGGAAACCATCAACAAAACAACAAGAAAGCCCACTGCATGGGAGAACATATTTGCCAATGTTATCACCAATAAGGATTTAATCTCCAACATTTACAGGGAACTCATACAACTTAACAAAAGAAAGATAAACAACCCAATCAAAAAATGGGCAAGGGACCTAAATAGATACTTTTCGGAAGAGGACATAAGGAAGGCCAAGAGACATATGAAAACATGCTCAAAGTCACTAATCATCGGAGAGATGCAAATCAAAACAACAATGCGGTACCATCTCACACCTGTTAGAATGGCTATTATCAACAAATCAACAAACAACAAGTGCTGGCAAAGATGTGGAGAAAAAGGAACCCTCGTGCACTGGTGGTGGGAATGCAGACTGGTGCAGCCACTGTGGAGAACAGTATGGAGTTTCCTCAAAAAACTAAAAATGGAACTCCCATTTGACCCAGTGATCCCACTTCTAGAAATATATACCAAGAAACTAGAAACACCAATTAGAAAGGATATATGCACCCCTATGTTCATAGCAGCACAATTTACCGTAGCTAAGATTTGGAAACAGCCTAAGTGCCCATCAATAGATGAGTGGATTAGAAAACTGTGGTACATCTACACAATGGAATACTACACGGCGGTAAAAAATAAGGAGTTCTTACCATTTGCAACAGCATGGATGGAACTGGAGAGCATTATGCTAAGTGAAATAAACCAGTCAGAGAAAGATAAATATCACATGATCTCACTCATTTGTGGAATATAATGAACAACATAAACTGATGAACAAAAACAGATCCAGAGACAGAGAAGCATCAATCAGACCGTCAAACCTCAGAGGGGAGGGTGGGAGTAAAGGTGAGAGATCAACCAAAGGACTTATATGCTAGCATATAGGCCTAACCAATGGACACAGACAACAGGGGGGTGAGGGCATGAGTGGGGGGGGGGGGTGGTAATGTGGGGATAAGGACACATATGTAATAACTTAATCAATAAAAAAAATTTTAAGGAATAAAATTAATAAAAAATGTAAAAAAAAAAGAATGGGAAGGGTGGTTGTCAGGGTCTGGGGAGAGGGAGGAATGGGGAGTTATTGTTTAATGGATACAGAGTTTCAGTTTTGCAAGATGAAAAGAATTCTGGAGAAGGATGGTGGTGATGGCTGCCCAACAATGGGAATGAACTTAATACTACTAACATGTATTATGTCAAGATGTTAAGTTGGTAAATTTTATGTTACATGTACTTTACTACAAATAAAAAGGGAAAATAAGATTAGGAAGAAATAAGAATCTAGATAAATTTAATGCTCAGGTTGCTTTAGACATCTTTAAATTCTCCCTTGATTTTAAAGAAGCCAAAACTGGAAATCATTGATAGTAATAAAGAAAAACACTTAGTACTTACTCTGTACGAGCCATAGCTCTAAGCACTTTATAGATATTAGCTTATTTAATCTTCCTGAAGAGCCGATAAGAAAGGTACTATTATACCCATTTTAAAGATGATGACAATTAGGCACAGAGAGGTTAAATAGTATGGCCAAGATCACAACACCAATAACAAGCAGAATCAGAATCCAGGTGGAAGTCTACTCCACGCTGTGCACTCAACCCCACTCTGCCAAGGAAGGAAGACAGGAGGCACTCTAGGGGGAGGCCCCACCATCAGAAACACATTGACCCCAAATCCAAAGGTTGCACAAGAGGGTACATTTATTTATGTTTAAAAAACAGCAAGGTTTCTGCAAATCTCTCCTTTTTAATGATTCACCACCCCTTTATTTTTTTCATCTTTCCTCTAATCAATTTCCCTAATGAACCCATTATCATGCAAAAGAAGCACTGGATAAGAGTTTTTCTACTCCATTCACTCTATCTAGAGCAGTGATGGTGAACCTTTTGAGCTTGGCATGTCAGCATTTTGAAAAACCCTAACTTAACTCTGGTGCCGTGTCACATATAGAAATTTTTTGATATTTGCAACCATAGTAAAACAAAGACTTACATTTTTTGATATTTGTTTTATATATTTAAATGCCATTTAACAAAGAAAAATCAACCAAAAAAATGAGTTTGCGCGTCACCTCTGACACGCGTGTCATAGGTTCGCCATCACTGATCTAGAGCCAAGGATACTGCTCAGTCCAGAGGCCAGCAGTCAGCCCTCACTGGGAATCCACATGAAGGAGTAGTTCAGGTGCTGAGCTCACAAGGACACAGTAGTCCTCCCACAAACATGGAGGCGGCTCTGAAGTCAGCCAATGATATGCAGGTTTTATAAGACAAAATGTAGGCTGCATTGTGTCACTGGAACCTAAGAGAATGTCCGGATGCATCTCACATGGTTCACTGGAATAGAAACTCCTGTAAGAAACCTTTCCAAGCAAAGAGAAACGCTTGATT
The DNA here is from genome assembly GCF_028538775.1 of Myotis yumanensis. Lineage (NCBI taxonomy): Eukaryota > Metazoa > Chordata > Mammalia > Chiroptera > Vespertilionidae > Myotis > Myotis yumanensis. Next base: position 73,524,518 of record NW_027223756.1, read on the forward strand.
AAAAAAAAACACACAAAAAACCAGAGCTGACCCTTAATGCATAGAGCTTGCAGATTGTTTCTGAAGACAAAGGGAAGGAAAATCCAATTCTTAGTTCCAGGAGCTTAATTTAGCAGCCCCGTGTGGGCTGTTCAGGTGGTGAGGGTGTCTGGAGGCAAAGACAGTGATTAAAAGGGCATCCCCGCTCTCCTGTGTTTACCTTCATCTGCACACCCCTCACTCACTGATCAGAGAACAGACTGGAATGTACCTGGGCCTGCAGACACCACTGGGCTAGACACCAATGGGGCACAGAATGAACATCTAACCCCCAAATGGCAATCAGGCTGGCAAATATGAGCTTCTCCAGGTCTGTTAATACCAAAAACATCTGGAAAAATGGGTTTTATAGTTTTCACTTGGTAGAGATATCCATTATGTAGGTCAGTATAAATTATATTCCTTGACCATCAAAATAACTAATGAAAATAAGTTCAAATGACTTTCAAGATGTAAATCTGAAGCTGCAGAAACATCGGTAACTATTTCTGTGCTATGTTCTCTATCTTGGCCCTTCCACAAATTAGGAATAATTGTACTTGCCAGACACTTACTTCAGAGGTTGGTGAGAGGATAATGTGTGTAAAGCTTGTTGGTTTTTGTGGATGAAAGGTTTTTGATTAGTACAAATTATGAATTATTACTATTCATTAGAAATAACAAATGCATTATTTCAGCTCCTAATGCATCCCTGACATCTGCATGCCATTGTGCACAGGAGGATGATCTTGGAGAACACACCCTGTTCCCAGCACTGCTACTGATAAAATTGCACCCCTCTACCTTAAAAAGAATACTTCAGAGCAGCCTGAAAAACCTGAAAAGTAAGTCCCATAGTTCTTTGTCCCTTTATCTAAAAAGCAGGAAAAAATATATAATTAGAAACGTGGATAAGAAGCCTTCACCATTGTGCTTGGTTATAAGCTTCAGATGTTTGGATCCCAGCTCGATAATGGCCATCGTCTTGATCAGTGCCCCTTCACAAAGCAGGCTCCTACTTCACACACAGGGTGGGGTGAAGGTCTCAGGCACAGAGAATAAAGTGGAATTCTCCACAGAGGAGCCACTCCATAGAACCTGACTATTGTGTAGATGTGATACCATTCTCCCCTGGGGCATATGCCAGCAATCATATCTTAAAGAACATTTCTTACCTATAGCCTTTCCTAAAGTATGTTATATATGGTCTGCTTGCTCCTGCATTCACTGTCCTTATTGTTTCAGGATCCTGCTTTCTCAAAATCATCAGTCTAAGCCTGCGTGCTAGTCAGCAAGTACTGACATTCTCAAGGTTGTGTCATTTCAGTCTGTTTGTGTACAATTATCTATGAGGGTGGAAATTGGAAAATTATGTTCATGTCAATGTTCTCCATTAATTTTCATTACGTTGATCCTTTTTAATAAATAAGTTACACTTTGTTATGCAACATTTCCAATGACAAAGAGGGAGAGAAGGAGGAGGAGGTGGAGGAAAAGACAGAGAGGATGGAGAGAAAATAAGAATTGGCAATACAATTTAAACTAAGTAGCTTAGAGCTATTATAATTTATTGGCTATTTCAGTAGAAAATGCTTTCTTCTTTGGTAATAACTTTATTGAGGTAAAATTCACACATTATACAATTCACCCATTTAAAGTATACAATTTAATAGCTTTTAGTATATTCACAGAGTTGGGGAACCATTACAATAATCAATTTTAAAACATTTTCATTACTCCAGAAACAATCCATACCTTTTAGCTCTTGTCATCCAAACCCTCCAACCCCTCCAGCCCTGGGCAACCACTAATTTCTGTCTCTTTAGATTTCCATACGCTGTACTGTTCGAATACATAGACTCATACACTATTTGGTCTTTTGTGACTGGCTTCTTTCACTTAGGCTAATGTTTTCAGGGTCACCATGTTATTGCATGTATCAGTATTTCATTCCTTTTCATTGTCAAATAATAATAATTGTGTGTATACATCACATTTTATTGTCCATAAATCAGCTGATGGACATTTGAGTTGTTTGCTGTTTTTGGCTATTATGAGCAGCCAAATAATGCTGCTATGAACATTCAATTACATAAGCCTGTGTGTGGACACAGGTTGTCATTTCTCTTAGAATATATATCTAGGAGTAGGATTGCTGGGTAATATAGTAACTCTATGTTTAACATTTTAAACCTATTATATGTCAATATCAAAACACTTTAAAAATTAAATAATTCAAAAAGAAGAAATCACAATAAAAATTTTAAAATACTTAAAACTAAATTATAGTGGAAATTCTACAATTAAAACTATTGGGAGGCAGCAAAAGTGATTCTTTGGTATAAATTTATAACTTTAATTCAATTATATTATGAGGAGGGAGCAAAAAGTAAAAATATCAATGAATGAAGGAACAAGTTATAAAGAAAACTATAGAATAACACAAAGATATTTGGAGGAAGGAATGAAAAGAGAGAAGCATAAACTAATGAAACATAAAACAAATATTCAATAGAAAAGGATCATGAAGCCAAAAATTTATCAAGAAAAAGAGAAAGCACAAATAAATAAAATTACAAATAAAATGGGACCATAAATACAGATGCAACAAAGATTAAAAAGATGAGAAAAACACTATAAAAACTGCATGTAAATACAATCCATAGAAAAAAAATATAACTTTCCAAAAATGGCCCACAAAGAAAGAAAAAGGCCAAAATCTCTTTAATAACTAAGTTTTAAAACTAGATTGTTAGTTTAAGAAAAATCTTCCCAAAAGGAAAACAATGAGGCCTAGAGGCCTTTACAGGTAAATTCTATAGAATAGTCAAGAAACGGATTATCCAAATCTTACATAAACTCAAAATAACAGAAAAAAAAGAGGTAGGCAAGATACAAAATACACAGACCATAAAGAAAAGTATCAAGAAATTCAATCACATTAAAATGAAGAACTTCTCATCAAAAGATAATGTAAAGAATTCTTTAAAAGGAAAGTAACTAAAGATAAGAAAAAATATTTGCTATATGTAGAACTGTCAAAGTATTAGCATTCGGTAATCATAAAAACTCCTTAACGGAGTTTCCAGGAAGAAAAAAGACAAAATTCTCAACAGGATATATATATATATATATATATATATATATATATATATATATATATATCTTCCCCAGCTGGCATTGCTCAGTGGTTGAGCGTCGAATCAAACCATGAACCTGGAGGTCAGTGGTTTGATTCCCAGGTCTGGGCATATGCCTGGGTTGCAGGCTCAATCCCCAGTAGGGGGCATGCAGGAGGCATGATCAAGGATTCTCTCATCATTGATGTTTCTATCTCTCTCTCCTTTCCTCTCTGAAATTAATAAACATATATTTTAAAAAATTTATACCCTGAAATAGGTCTATAATACCTTGGAAATCAAAACCTACAGATACTCTTCAACTCAAAATTCCATAAGGACTGGTGTGACTCAGTTGGTTAGGTATCATTCCATGCATTGAAAGGTCACTGGTTGGATTCCCGGTCAGGATACATTCCCAAGTTGCAGGCTACATCCCCAGTGAGACCCCATTCAGGAAGCAACTGACCCATGTTTCTCTCTCTTTCCCTCTCCCCCCTATCTCTCTAAAGTCAATAAAAACATATTTTTAAAAAACTTCCAGGAGGAGTCTAGAGATATTCTTACACTCAGGTACCAAGAGATGTGCAAGGATATACAAAGCAACACTACTTAAAATTGGAAAGAATGAAAACAACCCAATGTCCAGCTATAGGAAAATGAAAAAATAAATTGTAGCATGGCTATCCAATAATATACTCTCAGCAGAAAACAGTGATGAACTACAGCTATGTGACTTAATATGGATGAATCTCAGGAACAATATGCTGACTGAGAAAAAGAATTCCTGCACAAATCTGTAGAGTACAATACCACTTATAAAATGGTCCAAACAGGCAAAACTAAATAACAGGTTGCTTTGGGATACATGAGCATGTGGTAAAACTACAAAGAAAAGCAAAGGAATAATAAACACCATGTCCAGATTATGAACAAAGCTGAGGATGCAAGGAGGAAGGGGCAAGCCAAGAACTTCGACATTATTGGTAAAGTCCTAGTTCTTAAATGGATGGGTTCCTTTTATTAGATTTTACATTTTAATTCGCTTTATAAACCTCTTTCGTGGATCAAATATTTAATTTCATTAAAAAAAAAAACACCTGTAATGCCCTTAGACTAGCAGCCTTATATCTGTTCTTATTAAAAGAAACTATAGATATTAACCTTTATTTTTCATTTTAAGAGCAAGTTAGAACCACTCACCTAAGCATTTAACTTTAATTATACATGAGTGCATGAATTAATTATGTCTACTAATTTTTTAAAAAGTTGTACTGTGTCAATCTAGAACTGAGAGCCATCATTTTCATTAGAGTGGCCATGATGCAAACCTCTTTTTCCTTAATATATTAAAAACTACACTTCAAAAGCCTTATAAATAATAAAACCCAAAAGATGGCTTAGAGGTTGTTCAATGACTCTTGGAGGGTGTCTGATAGGAAGTTAAATATGGTTGTTTTTGCAGTAAACCTTAAAATAAACTAGGCAGTTTCCTACCACAGACCATGCCTTCCTGGATTAATTAGAAACTCAGGCCTTGAGGTGCGAGTTATATTGTTCATGGCTGGCGAGGTCCAAAGACCTCCCAATAATGGCCTTCTGAAAACATTATTATAACCTCTCTTCCTAATGGGGGCCTGCCTCAGGTCAGGAAGCTTGGGGTGGGAGGGGAAGATGTGGTTAGCTTCTTCATGCTCCATTTTATCCTTCTTCTCTGTCATTCGGACCCTTCCATGATTGGGCCCTGAGAAAGGAGACAGGAAAGAGAAAGCTCAGTCCTGTATGGTAGGTGACATTTGTAATCTGGTATGGGCTGAACTGTGTCCCCTCAAGGTCCATGTGCTGACATTCTAACCCCCAGTACCTCAGAATGTGCCTATATTTGAAATGTAGTCTTTAAAGAGGTAATTAAGCCCGGGTGGCGTGGCTCAGTGGTTGAGCGTCAACCCAGGAACCAAGAGATCATGGTTCAATTCCAGGTCAGGGTACATGCCCGGGGTGCGGGCTCGATCCCCAGTGGGGAGGGCGCAGAGGAAGCCAATCAATGATTCTCTCTGAAACATCATTGATGTTTCTTTCTCTCTCCCCCTTACTCTCTGAAATCATTAATATATATATAATATATATAATATCTACACTAATAAAAGAGAAACATGGTAATTAGCGTACGACCGCTACCCTTTTCATTGGCTAATCAGTGAGTATATGCAAATTAACTGTCAGCCAAGATGGCGGCCGGCAGCCAGGCAGCTGGAAGCAAACATGAGGCTCGCTTGCTTCAGTGACTATGGACTCCAACGTTCCCCGCCTGACTTTCCGGCCTCTCAGTTGCAACTCTAAGCAACTATGTACTATGTTGCAAATAAGAAGCTAAACAAAAGCCCAGAAACCAGCTTTCAGTCAGCCAGGCTTTAGCAACATTGTATCGATGTTTTCAGCGGCCAGGCCTCAGAGCTAAAGCTGGCCCAGAATAAAAAAAAAAAAGAAAAGAAAACAAGGATCGGTTGGAAGCTTCAGTAACTCGCTTCCGGAAAACAGCCCTCAGCCCCTCACCCAGACTGGCCAGGCACCCCACTGGGGACCCCCACCCTGATCCAGGACACCCTTCAGGGCAAACCAGCTGGCTCCCCCCCGTGCACCAGGCCTCTATTCTATATAGGGAAAGGGTAATATGCCTCCCAGCACCGGGATCAGCGGAGCAGCGAGGCCTCCCGGCACCGGGATCAGCGTGACAGGGGGCAGCGCCCAAAACCCCTGATCGCCCTGTGGCTCTGTGTGTGACAGGGGGCGGGGCCACAACCTCCCTATCTGCCCTGCTCTGTGCCTGATAGGGGGGAGCTCCCCAATCCCCTGATTGCCCTGCAGCTCTGTGTTTGACAGGGTGCAGCGCACCAACCCCCTGATCGGCCCTGCTCTTTATGTGACAGGGTGCAGCGCCCCAACCCCCCCCCCCCCATGGGCCCTGCTCTGTGTGTGACAGGGTAGAGCCATAACCTCTCCATCAGCCCTGCCCCGAGTGTGACAGTGGCGGCGCCCCAACCCCCTGATCGGCCCTGCTCTGTGCGTGATAGAGGGTGGCGCCCCAACCCCCCTCCACGGGCCTTGCTCTGTGTGTGACAGGGTAGAGCCATAACCTCCCCATTGGCCCTGCCCTGAGTGTGACAGGGTGCAGCGCCCCAACCCCCTGATCCGCCCTGCTCTGTGTGTGACAGGGGGCGGTGCCCCAACTCCCCTATTGGCCCTACTCTGTGAGTGACAGCGGGGAGCTCCTCAACCCCCTGATCAGCCCTGCTCTGTGCGTGACAGGGGACAGCACCCCAACCCCCTGATGGGCCCTGCTCTGTGCGTGACAGGGGGTGGCGCCGCAACCTCCCCATCGACCCTGCCTTGAGTGTGACAGGGGGCGGTGCCCCAACCCCCCAATTGGCCCTACCCTGAGCGTGACTGAGGGTGGCATCGCAACCTCCCGATCCGCCCTGCTCTGTGCATGATGGGGTGGCGCCCCAACTCCCCAATCGGCCCTGCTCTGAGCCTGACCAGGGGCTGCACTTAGGAATTGGGCCTGCCCTCTGCCACCCGGGAGCAGGCCTAAGCCAGCAGGTCGTTATCTCCCGAGGGGTCCCAGACTGCGAGAGGGCACAGGCCGGACTGGGGGACCCCCCCCCCCCCCGGCCCCGAGTGCACAAATTTTTGTGCACCGGGCCTCTAGTATATATATATAATATATATAGGAGATATATATATATGTGTGTGTGTATATATATATATCCTATATAATAAAAAGGTAATATGTAAATTGATCCTAACAGCAGAATGACTGGTCACTATGACACATACTGACCACCACGGGGCAGATGCTCAATGCAGGAGCTGCCCCCTGGTGGTCAATGCGCTTCCACAGGGGGCACTCTGCTCAGCCACAAGCCAGGCTGATCGCTGCCAGTATAGCAGTGGTGGCGGTAGCCTCTCCTGCCTCCTTAACAGAGCTAAGGATGTCTGACTGCAGCTTAGGACTGCTCCCTGCTGGCAGTGGACATCCCCTGAGGGCTCCCGGGCTGCCAGAGGGATGTCTGACTGCCAATTTAGGCCTGATCCCCCAGGGAGTGGGCTTAAGCCAGCAGGTGGACATCCCCCAAGGGGTCCCAGACTGTGAGAGGGCACAGGTCAGGCTGAGGGTACCCCCGAGTGCACAAATTTTTGTGCACCGGGCCTCTCGTATATATATAAAAGCCTAAGTGACCATTACGACCAAATGACCAGAATGACCAGAATGACTGGAATGACCGACCGACCAGTCGCTATGACGTGCACTGACCACCAGGGGCAGACACTCAATGCAGGAGCTGCCCCCTGGTGGTCAGTGCGCTCCCACAGCCAACCTTCCATGGCCCCTTCCCCCAGCTGGCCGGCCCCCATTGGCCCATGATGCTAAACCATTTGTAGAGACCTGTTTCTGGGTTGGGGTTTTGTACGTAGCAGAGCAGCTCTCTCGCTGCAATCTATTGAAAGTCAGCCCTTGACACAGGGTTTGTCTCACTCCCGTCCTCTCCCTTACCCGGGGGCCGCCCGCCTGCCGCAGTGGTGGTGCGGCAGTGAAGGAAGGAGGAGGGGTGAAGGTGCAGAACCGCACGGTGGCGGGGTGCTGATAGTGGTGGTGGCATCTGGTGTCCGTTCCTTCCACGCCCAGTCTGGTGACCATCGCCTCCTCTCCCAACCCCACAGGGGCCCTTGGGCTCGGGCTGGGATGGGGAACCAGGGGTGGGTGACGGCGAACATGGTCCCTTTCCCAGGGAGGCTGAGGTCCAGCTCCCTCCTAGGGCCAGCGGCCGAACTCTCGCAGTGACCTCCCCCATGGCTGGCCGACTGCCTGTGGTCCCACCGCCCCCCAATCCATGCATGAATTCGTGCACAGAGCTCTAGTAAATAAATAAAGAGGTAATTAAGTGAAAATGAGATCAATTGGGTGGTCCCTAATTCAATACGACTGGTGTCCTTACAAAAAGAGGAGATTAAGACACAGACACACACAGAGGGAGAATGACCTTAGGTGCTTGGGGTTCAAAGGCAGGATGTGATTCAGCCCCTGCCCTCAAGAAAGTGGAGTCTCAGGGTTCTCCAATCAGTGAATCCCAGGCTCTGCCATCCCCTGGCCCCTGCGGTTAGTCTAAATTTCTTTCCTCGAACATGCTAATTATTTTACCTTGTTACTTGGGGAACAGGGAGGAGCAACTCTGGGATAAGGGATCCAGCCAACGGAAGGGGGAGTAGAACCAGAGAGTGAGAAGATGAGGAGAGCCAGCCTGCACATCCCTTTGTCGGCTCGATTCTGGGCCTGGCTGTCACTTCTGCTGACAGATTCCTCCATCTGATAGGGGAAGTTGGCGCACGAACTGGAGGTGAATTCTACTCACCAAATTCAGCAGAGCACAGAACCTAGAATAATGGAGATGGTGCCTAATCCAGAGTCAGTTCCTACATGACACCTTTCCAATTCCCTACAGAAATGCCCCCTCACACCTTTGCGTTCTCAGGGCTTTCCACCTGGACCTGTATGTGGCCCTCAACACTTTCTACCTTAAATTAGGATTATCTCCTCTGCTCTTCTAGAAGATGAGCTACTTGAATTACAATAAACTTACTTCCCATAGACCTTTGTACTTCTAACAGCACCCACACTGCCAAGTATGTAGATTGGCACTCAGTAAGTATTGAGAGAACTTTTGTACATATGTGTGTGTTTTAACAATGCACATAATTGATTCTTCAGTGATGGGAAAGACTGACAAAAAAGGTTAACTCAAGTTTTTGATTTATAGGTTTGATTTTACAGTTGTTTCACAGTTAGAGTTATGTTTGTTTCAGGAAGTAAAGATATGCATAGAAATGCTTAGAAACATTTTAATCTGCTGCTTACCTATTAGCAAATCATATCTTAGATCAAGTCTACAATAACGAGTCAGATAAATTGGATCATCTTACTATCTACACAGCAGCTACCTGCCCCCCTACACGCACTTTCCTTACTTAAAGAATACCAATCAGCTTAGGAGTGAGGCAGTCAGGCAACTGCAGACAAACTGGATCCCTTTGACGTATCACGGGTACATTTGGGGGATGTTTTTTGGTTTTTGCATTTTTAATTTTAATTTCTCAATTATAGTTTACTTTCAATATTATTTTGTACTAGAGGCCTGGTGCACGTCCCTTGGCCTGTCCTGCAGGGTTCGGGCCAAAACCAGCTCTCCAACATCCCCCGAGGGGTCCTGGATTGCAAGAGGGTGGTTCTCAGGTGACGCACCCTGGAACTGGGCTCCCTCCTCTCTGGTTCCTGCAGCTCAGCAGCTCTTGAGTTGTCTGTCCCCTGGTGGTCAGTGTGCATCATAGCTACTTGTTGGCCAGTCAGATGGTCACTTAGGCTTTTACATATACTGTACAGATTGGTTTCAGGGGTACAGCATAGTGGTTAGATAGTCATATACTCTACAACGTGCCCCCCCCCCCCAATACTTCCAGCACTCAGGGTAGGTTCGACTGTGCTAACTCCTCATAACTACTGCACTCCTCTGTTCAGTGATGGTATAGTCACAGGTTCGTGAACAATTCTAGCCAAAGAAATACAATAGGATGCCTTCTGAGGGACTTCTAGGAAACTCTCCTTCTTATAAAAAAATACAGAAGTGGACTATTAACCCTCTTTTCTTGACAGTGGATACTGAAGCTAAGGACTTTGATGCCTGAAATTGGAGGACTGACAAGCCTGAAATTGGGCAGCCATCCAGGGCCAATGAGGGAATACTGCCAAAGCTGAGAATAGCAGAGGAGAAAAAGCTAGGAAGAACCTGAATTTGTGATGATTTTTTTTTTTCAAGCCACTGAATTAACTATCCTGGAACTTCTTGACTTCTAACTATGCAAAAAGTACGCATTCCTATTTTTAAGCCAATTTCCGTTGAAATTTATGTTACTTTCCGCCAAAAGTACCCTAAATAATCTACATATTGGATCTCATTAAATCCTCACAACAATGGTGTGAAACAGGCACTTTACAACGGAAATAAGCTAAAAGTGAAATGGCTGAGCCAAGGTCACATGTCTATAAATGGCATAACTGGGTCTGAAATCAGGCCTGATTCCAAATTTGGTGTTTCTGCCCATGAAACCTGATGACACACACAAAAAAGCCTGGAGCAAGAAAACATACTGTCAAATCATCCTGACATCCTTACCGTGTCTAATGAAGGCGGCAGTGCCATCATGGAAATACAGGCTAGACACTGAGTACAGTGCTAATTCTGTCAAACACCCCAGGACTATGATGGAATCACATACCTTTTCTCAATTAGGAGGCTCATATTCTTCAACTGTAACTTACAAGTGCATTCAAGACAAATCTGAAAATGGTTGGTGCCAACTATATTTATACAACTATTGGCATTGTGGGAGATACACAAGAAACCAGATAATAGCCTGTCTTTAAGGAATTTGTTCATCTGATAATCTGAGTCATGGATACGTGAAATAGCTAAAGACACCTACTAAGAATTCCATCATCTATTAGCCTGTATGATGTCAACAATGGCATAATAGATGCTAAATACAGCATAAAACTCAAAAGTAATATGGATCCAATGGTCAAGTGTTAAACATCCTCAATAGGCAACCACATATCTCATGCCTCCTATGGATTATGCTCAACCATATAAAATTCCTAATATCCAACCAACCATTTTTTACTACAAAAATCGCAATTTTGTATGTTTCAACCAATCAAGGCCCAGAGATATAGCAGAAAATGAAAAGCATTTGATGCTGTGGGAGAGTCAGAGACATAAACTGGCAATAACAATACCATGGACTAGTGCTCAGTAGAAGTGCGGGTGGGGTCAGAGCACATGGGGAGACATTGAACCCAAACTTGTGAAGGAGATGCCTAAACTGAGTTCTCAATGGGAATTTGCTTTGATGGGACTGATTTCTTAAACGTCTAAGATTATTTATTTTTACTGATTTTTGAGAGAGAGAGAAAGAGAGAAAGAGAGAGAGAGAGAAAGAGAGAGAGGTTGATTGGCTGCCTCCCCCCACACGCCCTGACCCGGAATCAAACCTGAAACCTGGGTATGTGACCTGACTAGGAATTGAACCTGAGACCTTCTGGTATATGGGATAATTCTCCAAGCAACTGGGCCACCCAACCAGGGCAGGATATTTAATTTTAAATAAATGTTCATCTTCCCTCCCTATTTCTACCTATGCCGTGTCTGGAGAGCCAGTAATTTTATACTAATTGATTCTAAAACAGAGTTATGTTGAGTAGCTGACACAGAAGACATGTGACATGTGCTTTAATCATCATCTATCCATCAAGGTAAGAATTAGAATCCCAACTTTTACTAATGAAGACATAATCTCAAACAGATACCCAACATCATGTGGCCATTTAGAAGCAGAGCTTGGAAAGAATTGGTGAAATATAAGAAAAAAGCAACAGCATGATCCCCATATAATCAATGACCTAAATGCCCTTAAAAAAAAACTCAACCACCAAGAAAACACTATTTTAAATTGTATTTTAAGGCAAAAATCTATTCTGGTTACTGAGCATGCTCACAAGACTACCATAACACTCTGTCCCTACCACCCAAAGAGTGCCAATAAGATGTAGACCTTCAGTAAACTTCAAAGGTCCAAGCCAGAGTCGAATCAGTCAGAAGGGGGGTTTGGAGATGGTGAGGTCTTTTGGAATCAACTTAAAAAGTCTATTTGCAATGTTTAAAGCTCCATAAAGAGCTGTACTCATAAATGATAACCATTTCAGCACTTTCTTCCAGGAGTTACCATGAAATTGCAGGAAGGGAGAGCTGAGAATGAATCAGGGATGGCAGCAGATTCTGCAAACTCTTCAATAGATAGCGACTTCATCGTCTTCGGAGGTCCACCTGCATTGCATTTCCTGGCTTCCCTGGCAGCTGGTGTGGCCACATGATGGAGCTCTGCTGAGAACGTGAGCAGAAGCCACATGTGCCGTTTCTGAGCCAAGGCCTTTAAGCAGCAGGTCTGCCCTCTCTGTGCTTTCTCTGCCCATCTGATGGGCTAGATGGGGATGACAACAGGGTCACAGAGACAGCAGAGTGACAACATGGAAGCTGTCTGGCTCCCAGAATCACCACAGAAGGAAAGCTGCCCACCGACCAGGAATGCCTGCTTTCAGCTGTTACATGAACAAGCAAATCTTCATTATGTTTCAGCCGCTGTTCATTTCGGGAGTCTATTTGTTATAGCAGATAATCCAACCCCACAGATCGCGGCATAATCATGTCAAGAAGCAGGTGTCTGCTGCCTCCTGTGTGATAAAGTGATTTATGGAACAGATGCTCAGACAGAGTCCCAAAGGAGGCACATCCTCTGATCTAGAGCAAGGGGCTCCCCCTGTAGTACCTGGCTCTCAGGTCCACATCCCTCAGGCAAGGGATGATACCTCAAAGCTGTTTTGGAAGAGAGATCTGAAGACTAAATAAATAAATGATCCAACTGATAGTAACCTATTTAACAAGACCATGAACATGAGAGTTATAAAAGATATCAAAATATTGGGGAAAACAGGAGAAAGAAATGGAAAAAAGGTTTTAGAGCTTGTCCCTGGCATAATATGTATTACTCCTTAGTAAGGGTTTCTATTGCCTATCTAAAGAGTTCTTAATGAAAAAAAAAAAGGCCTATATAATAAAAGCCTAATATGCTAAGTGTCCAGTTGTCTGGTCATACATTCAACCAATCAGTGTAATGTGCTAATGATATGCTAAAGCCACTCAACCACTCGCTATGATGTGCAATGACCACCAGGAGGCAGACAATTGACCAGTCAGCCAGTCGCTATGATGTGCATTGACTACCAGGGGGCAGACACTCCAACCAGTAGGTTAGCTTACTGCTGGGATCCGGCCGATCGGGACTGAACAAGAGGGGCCAGACACACCTGGAGCCCTCCCGCGGTCCCTCCCCGGCTGACCAACCTCCTGTGTCCCTGCTCATGCACCAGTGGGGTCCCTCGGCCTGGCCTGCACCCTCTCACAATCTGGGACCCCTCGAGGGGCATCAGAGAGCTGGTTTTGGCCCAATCCCGCAGGCCAGGCCGAGGGACCCCACTGGTGTACGAATTCATGCACCGGGCCTCTAGTATGTAAATAAGTAGCCAAAGAACTACAGATAAGATGACCATTTATGTATAAGAAAGATGTCTTTAAGTATTAATCCTGTTGCATCTTTAAAGTTTTCTTAATAAAGATCATTTTAGGCATATACCTGCAAATGAAACAGGGCTAAGGAACAAGAACCTTGACTTATGTGTGCATGAACTAAAAACCATTGGAAAGGAACACGTCTGGGATTTTAAATACAATTAAAGTATATGCAATGATACCAAGTTATTTGAGGCTTTTTGACTTCCAGAAATTAGCATATTTGATCCAAATATCAGTAAATTTATTTCTTTATACTCTACACTTGGTAAAGGGGAAAAGCAAGAAGACAACACTGGGATCAGATCCAGTGAATCGTATTTTTTAATGGAATAAGAAAACCCAGAAGTTGGATGTATTGAATGAGAGGATGAGGTGGGATTTTAGAAAGCTTCCTGTTCAAATTCCTAATTTTATACATGATGAAATTTAGGTACATAGAGGCTGAGTCTTTTTCCCAAGGTAACACAGCCATTTAGGAAAAAAGTGGACTAATTCCAGGTTTGCTGACTCCCAGACTTGGGTTCTTTGGCTCTGATAGTAGAGAAGGAAGATCAAACTTAATCTCAGAAAAATATTTGCACCATACTTGCAATTAGCTAAATCATACAAAGTGGAAAGATATGTGGCCTAGAATTGGTAGCATCTTAAATTGGCCATCTTACATTGTATAAGAATAACTTCATTGATCTTAAAAAATTGTTAAAGACATTTTAAAAACATTGCCCCTATTTCTTCCACCATCACCACCACTGTTATTATAAAAATGTAGGTCTCATGTAATGAGGTATATACTTTCTTATTTAGAAAAGCTAACATTATTTATCATCATCATAATGGTTATGCACCTTCAATTATACTGAGTAAAAAATCAAATCCCTTTTAATTCTACCTTTCTTAATCCTGAAGGATATTTCTTCCAAATTTCCCCGGCAGATATACTAGTAATTCAGATTAAAAAAAAAAAAATCCTTTCTTTATGTTTTAAAGGGAGCTGTAAATCCTATGCAGACCTCAGGGAGGTAGGGACAAAGGGAGACAAGAAGGGAGGACTCATTTGCTTATTAGGTTTTCATAAAAAATGAAGAATAACAAGCAGATCTAAATCTGCCCACAACTGAAGCCACTACTGAAACATTAAAGACTCTTCTTGTAGGCAAATTGCAATCCCTAACTTTCTGTTGTCTCCCATACATACATGCTGCTCCAATTGAAGAGACATTATTAATAAAGGAAGAGATGGCTACAAATTAAAGCAAGCCCTACTTAATCACATTAATCCAGAGCAAGTCAAAGGCTTCAATTTTCGAAATAATTTTGGGCTTAATGCCTCGGAGATGGGCAGACTGCTCCATTGAGGCAGCAGCTGGTCCAATTTAAACTGCATTGTGAGGCTGGAATTGTCAGATCCTTACGGAAACAAGGAAGCCTGACACTTTTCAGGATGCAACCAAAACTGCTGAGACAAAGGAAATTGCAAGAAATTGAAAGGGCCCTGTAACAATTACAAGGCGGCCCACTGTTGATGGGTTGTATATGATTAACCGACTCGCACTGTCGGACGGGGTGGCATGCACTCACTGCGACTGTGCCTCCAGCCATTGAGCCCCAACAGCTGCTGCTGGAAGCAGTCATGGAGCCACTGCTTTGGGTTACCGATTAGAAAAAGGCCTGTCCATAAAGAAAGAGAGTAGGGACCAGCATAAAGGCCACCTTACCAAGGCTGCCAGCCTCTCCCATAGAGACGGCAGCTGCACGTCTGGACAGGTACCGCCGAGGAAATAGGGCTGGAGCATTAGGTGGACGGAAGGGACTAAACCCTGTGTTCCAGAGAACAGGTTTCAGCAGAGAGATTTTTATTTTTCTGAGCAATTATCTTAATGATTTTCTAACTTAATGATTTTCAAAACTAAAAAGTACGTAAAAAAAAAAATAAAAAGTACTGAGTTGTGAATCAAGAGATCTAATTTCTAATCCCAGATGTGTAACTCTGGCTGAGTGATGTTGGGCAATTTGCTTTATTCTCTGGCCTCTGCTTTTTTCATGAATCAAACCAAGGTTCCATCTTTGTGTTACATGGCTTATACACGGGGTTGACCAACTCCAAATTTCCAATAGCATCCCTTACATTTATTTACACAGTTTCTAATGTCCTGGGAAACGCCACTGCACAGTGATAAAGAGCTCACTATCTTTAGGACCGATTTCACCACTGAACAATGAAGGGGCCCTACTGAGGAAGCAATTTGCATGATTTCACTTGTTTCAACACTCCAATTTTTTAAAATTCCTAAGCATCAAAAAGAAAACACATCCAGTTTCAAACAGTAAAATAATAGCATTAACTCTCAGACAAGGCTTGAACTGAGGAGAGAAGCTACGGCAGGCAAAGAAGACCAAATCCTATCCCAGCTCCTCTGCTTAGACAACTGGAGGCTAAATTTCTGAAACTTCAGTGTGGGATCACCTTGGAGTCACTTAGCTCATTATACAACATGTTGGGTTTTCTCATTTTAGCACTCTGGTTGTTTGTGGCTTTAAATAGTCTCTTTGCTGATGTTACCCCTGTCTTTGACATATTATAAGAAATTTTTAGAAAAGGGATACCTGGAATATAAAAGACAGCAAGTAAAGTTATTCTAATATTTAAACCAAATAAAAATAATGCATTTGTATGTGGGTCAATTAAGTCCTACATTAATGCAATAGCCCTAGGAAGCCAACCAGTAAACACTGGTCCAAGTAATGAGTTTTAATTGAAATAACTACATTAAGTTTTAAAGCAATTCAGAAGAGGACGGATTGGCAGATGGATGGATAATATACAGGTAGATAATAAGTGGGTGGGGGGGGGGTTATTGACTTACAGGCGTGCCTCACCTTAGGTAATAGAGATGCTCACTAAAAGTCCATAGCTTCTCCAAATTGAGCACCCACTTCAACCTATCACCCAGCTGAACTCCTTCAACTTGACAGAGAAGCACATGACTCTATTTCCTCAATCTTAGTGTCAGGCTACTTAAAACATTTGGAGCTAAGCATCCAAATTCCTCAGGGAATCTTCCAAAATCTGCCTCCCTATACCTTTCACCAGTCTTGTTCTCTCTAAGTAACACACAATTTTCCTCCCTCAGTTCTTCAAACATCTGAAAACAACTAACCCGCTCCCCCATTTCTCACTACACCTACCCAACCAAGCCTTTGACTTACAGAATCTAAGGATAATTGCATGTTAGAAGGCCTCTGAGTTTAACAGGTGTGGCAGTTAATTACGTTATTGCCTGTCAGCTCCAAATCCACCCTTCCTTCCTGCTCTGTGATAATGGAGGTGGGCTCTGCGAATATCTCCTTTGCTAGATGCCATGACTTTAAGCCTGGTCACTAGAGGGCACTGGAGGGACACTAGAGGAGGAGAGAGTTTTTCTCTTCCAAGTTCCACCACGCCTCCTCGGCCCCCCCCCCCCCCCCCCCCCGCCCGCTTCCCTCAGAGGGCTCCTCAGAACACAGCTTTCTCCAGCCTTCCCCTCCTGTGCAGCAGTTTCCTCTCACAAGGCTCAGGAGGCCCCTATTAGGGCAACTGCCACCTCACCCATGGATAGAATGCTGCTTAATCCAACTGTTGGCTCCTTACTGTCAGCTCCCAATTCTCTTTATCATCAGGTTGTGCTCAAAGTAATTCAAAAAGTTGTATTATCTGCAAATGAACCTTCATATGTACAGTATATTATCTACTTCAATTCAGAATACATTTACATAGTCATAATAATATGACATTGTTTACTGATTTACTAAAAAATTTATCTATAATAATAAAAGGGTAATATGCTAATTAGACCGGACATCCTTACCGACAAAGCCAGGGTAAGAGGGAAGCCCGGGTCCTGGGTGCTGGAGGGAAGCCGGTGCCAGCAGGCAGCCAGGGGAAGGAAGGCCTACTCTTGCACGAATTTCGTGCATTGGACCTCTAGTATAGTTATACAGGAAAATGAGAGGAGGTGAGATGGTGGGAAGTGGGGCAGTGGTATGAGAAAGCTAAGTGTCCATCTATTATTGAGGATTATAATAATAACTAGAGGCCTGGTGCATGAAAATTCATGCACTGGAGGGGTAGTCCCTCAGCCCCGCCTGCCCCCTCTCACAGTCTGGGAGCCCTCAAGAGTGGGAGGCAACCCAGTGATCAGGGGAAGGCTACACCCCATCACACCTCTGCTGCTGCCACTGCCTCGGTTGGTCCTGGTTACCTGAGCCTCGGGCAGCCCTGAGCAGCTGAGCAGGAACCATCTGAGGCTTGCCTGCACCTCGGGCCGGCCCTGGGTGGCTGGGGGACCTGGGGGTCTCCGGAAACAGGCAAGTGGCCAGGCCCGCCTCGGGGTGGGTCCGGCCTTGCTGCGTGCCTGCCACCCCAGCAGGCTGAGGGGACTAGGCGCCACCATCTTGTGGCTGTTGGTGCCACCATCTTTGAGGGCATGACAGTCAATTAGCATATTTCCTCCTTATTGGCTGTGGGCACCGCCATCTTTGAGGATGACAGCAATTAGCATATTCCCTCCTTATTGGCTGTGGGTGCCGCCATCTTTGCAACAGCGTAAGGGTCAATTAGCATATTCTCTCTTTATTAGATAGGATAATTTTCTATATATATAAAAGCCTAAGCGACCATTACAACCAAATGACCGGAACGACTGGTTGCTTTGATGTACACTGACCACCTGGGGGCAGACGCTCAATGCAGGAGCTGCCCCCTAGTGGTCAGTGCACTCCCACAGCCAACCTCCCACAGCCAGCCAACCTCTCTGGTTCCTACCCCCGGCCGGCAGGCCCCAATCGCCCAATCGAGTAGGGATCCCGAGCTGGGATGGGGGACCAGGGGTGGGTGGTGGCAAACATGGCCCCTTTCCCAGGGGGGCTGAGGGCCAGCTCCCTCCTTGGGGCCAGTGGCCAACCTTCCACGATCCCTTCCCCCAGCCAGCAAACCTCCACGGTCCCTTCCCCTGGCCGGTTGGCCCTGGTGGCGGCGTGGCAGTAAGGGAAGGAGGAGAGGGGGAGGTAGGGAACCGCACTGTGGCAGGGTGCTGACGGTGGGCATCGGCATCCGGAGTCTGTTCTTTCCATGCCCGGCCCAGCAACTGTCACCTCCTCTTCTGACCCTGCCAGGGCCTTCAGGCCCCAGGCTGGGACGGGGAACTGGGGGTGGGTGGCAGCGAACATGGCCCCTTTCCCAGGGGGCCGAGGGCCAGCTCTCTTCTTGGGGCTGGCAGCCAACTTCCCGTGGTCTCTCCCCACAGCCATCAAACCTCCTGCAGTCCCTCCCCCCATCCCACAGGCCCCGGTGGCAGCGCAGTGGCAAGGGAAGAAGGAGGGCAGAAGACAGGGAACCACATGGTGGCAGTGTCAGTGTCAGGTGTCTGTTCCTTGTGCACCCAGCCTGGGGACCATCGCCTCCTCTCCTGATCCCACCAGGGACTTCGGGCCCTGGGATGGAATGGGGAACCAGAGGTAGGTGGCAGCAGACATGGCCCATTTCCTAGGGGCCGGCAGCCAACCTCCCACAGTCCTCCCCTGGGCCAGCAAATCTCCCCAGGTCCCTCCCCCCGTCCCTCCCACTGGCCAGCAGGCCCTGGTGGTGGTGTGGTGGCGAGGGAAGGAGAAAGGAGGGAGGCAGGGAACTGCATGGTGGCAGGGCGCCAATAGTGGGTGTCGGCGTCCAGTGTCTGTTCCTTCCGTGCTCAGCTTGGCAGCCATCACCTCCTCTCCCAACCCTGCCGGGGCCTTTGGGCCCTGGGCGGGGACAGGGAACCAGGTGTAGGTGGTGGTGGATGCAGCCACCCACCCCTGGTTCAGAGGCCGAGGGGGGGAGGGACAGGGTCTGCTGACTGGGGGGAGGGACGGGGTCTGCAGGCCCTGATGGCAGCACGGCACTGAGGGAAAAAGGAGCGGGGGGGGGGGGGGGGGGGGGGGAGACTGGGAACCACGAAGGCGGCGGCGAAGGTGGCGGCATCCCTTCCTTCCGTGCCCAGCCTGGAGACCATTGCCTCCTCTCCCGACCCCACCAGGGCCTTCAGGTCCCAATTGGTCCGGCCCTGATTGCTGGCCAGGCCTAGGCACCCCACCCGTGCATGAATTTCATGCTCTGGGCCTCTAGTTATTCTATATACTTCAAATTTACCGTAATTTTTACTACATACCAAGCATTTTACATATAGTAACTCACTTAATCCTTACAATAATGTTGGCAGATAAATAACATTATTTCCCCCTTTTACAAGACCTGAAATTCAGGCACAGCAAAGTCAAATAACTTGTCCAAAATTGTACAACTACGAGGGGGCAGACTTAATGTCAAAAATGGGTATATTAAGAGATAGCAGTATAAATGTATTATTTTAAGATATAGGGGTCACTAAGCAGAAGAAACAGCTAAAATACAGACTTCTGGGGAGCAGGATTTAAGGTAGAGTAGAATAAGGAAGAGAAATATTTCTTTTATTTTGAATGGTAGTTGATTTTTAACTCTGTGCATATAAAATTTGAGTTTAATTCATTATAATACAAATTTAATTCACTAAAACAAAATTCAAATACATTCAACTGAGTGAGAACTTGCTCATACCTATAATCTCAAATCTGTTCCTGAATTGGCTTTCTGTGTGTGTTTTTAAAAATATTTTATTGTTGAGAGTACTATAGATGCCCTCCCTTTTTTCTCCTCCTTTGCGCCACCTCCTGAATCCCACCCCACCCCAGGTCACCATCCTATTGTCTGTGTTCATGGGCAATGCATATATGCATATAAGTTCTTTGGTTAATCTCTTCCCACCCCTACCCACTTCCCTCTGAGCTTTATCAGTCTGTTCTATGTTTCCATGCCTCTGATTCTACTTTATTCATCAGTTTATTGTGTTCATTAGACTCCACATATAAATGAGATCATGTGATATTTGTCTTTCACTGACTGGCTTATTTCTCTTAGCATAATACTCCTCAAGTCCCTCCATGCTGCTCTCTTTTTTATAGCTGCATACTCTTCCGTGGTGTAAATGTACCACAGCTTTTTTATCCACTCATTCACTGATGGGCACTTGGGCTGTTCCTAGATCTTAGCTATTGTAAATAGTGCTGCTATGAACATAAGGGTGTATATATTCTTTCTGACTAGTGTTTCAGGGTTCTTAGGATATATTCCTAGAAGTGGGGTCACTGGGTCAAATGGAAGTTCCATTTTTATTTATTTATTTTGGGAAACTCCACACTGTTTCCCATAGTGGCTGCACCAGTCTGCATTCCCACCAGCAGCGCACTAGGGTTCCCTTTTCTCCACATCCTCACCAGCACTGCCATTTGTTGAATTATTGATGGTAGCCATCTGACAGATCTGAGATGGTACCTCATTGTCATTTTAATTTGCATCTCTATGATGATTAGTTACTTTGAGCATTTTTTCATATGTCTCTTGGCCATTGTTTTTATTTTAAGAACACAACCTCTGCATTAATGGACTGACAGCCTAGAATAAAACACAGACATGTAAATCTATATAGTACAGACAACTGCAGGCTTTCTTACAGGATTTGTATTTGAGCTGGGTCTTAAAACATTAATAAGTGTGATAATTAATTTTATGTGTCAGCTTGAATGGGCCACAGGGTACCCGGGCACGATTCTGGGTGTATCCAGATGACATTACAGTTGAATCAGTAGAGTAAAGCAGATTGCCCTTCCTAATGTGGTGGGCCTCATCTTATCAACTGAAGACCTGGTATAACAGAAAGAATGAGTAAGGGAATTCCTCCTGTCTGCCTGCCTTGGAGCTGGGACATCAGTCCTTTCCCTGCCTTCATATTGAATTGAAACATGGGCTCTTCCTGGGTCTCGAGCCTTCTGGCTCTTGGGCTAAAACTCACACCACAGCTCCCCTGGGTATCCAGTTTGCCAACTTCAGATCTTGGGACTTGTCAGCCTCCATAATCTTGTGAATCACTTCCTTATAATAAATTTCATAGATAGAAAGGTATATAGAAAGATAGATAGATGATAGATAGATAGATACATAGATGACAGAGATAGATAGATAAATAGATAGATAGATAGATAGATAGATAGATAGATAGATAGAAGATAGATCACCATGATATTGGTTCTGTTCCTCTGGGGAACCCTGATAAAACACAATAAGCTTTTATAAAGTACAAAGTAAGAAAATAACTTCACATAGAGGAAATAAGCTTTCATGACATTTTGGAGGCATAAAGGGACTCAACATGTTTGGCTGGAGATAGAAGAGACTGAGAAAAGAAAAAGGTTAAATTGCGACAATTTAGAAAAAGAAAACTCATGGAAATTAAATAAATCATTTAAATGGAATTCCATGATAAACCATTTTATGAAAGAAACAATCCCCTTTGTAATGTAAATAGACAGTTAATAAATCTAAATTTTTAAATAGGGATACAACTGTTTTTAATTGAATTTATGGGCAGTTATTTCTTGCATGTAAAATGCACAGTAATCTATTCCTAAAGTTATATCTATTTACTTATATTTTATAGTCTGTATAATTCCTATAGAATGGTTTTAAAGAATTTTTATTATGGAAGTTTTCAAACATATATAAAATCAGAAATAATTGCAAAATAAACCCCCATTACCACCTATCCTCCAGATGTAAAAATTACCAATATTGTAATATACTTAATTCATCAATCCTTTTTTCTTTTTCTTCCTTTTTTTCTATTATTTTATAGTATGCTAAAAATAAGAATATTTTTGCCGAAACCGGTTTGGCTCAGTGGATGGAGCGTCGGCCTGCGGACTGAGGGGTCCCAGGTTCGATTCCGGTCAGGGGCATGTACCTGGGTTGCGGGCACATCCCCAGTGGGAGATGTGCAGGAGGCAGCTGGTCGGTGTTTCTCTCTCATCGATGTTTCTAACTCTCTATCTCTCTCCCTTCCTCTCTGTGAAAAAATCAATAAAATATATTTTAAAAAAAATAAGAATATTTTTGTTCATAACTGTAATATTATCTCATCCAACAAAATTAACAGTCACTCCTTAGCATCATCTAATTCCTAGTCCATATTCAAATTTCCCTATTACCAAAATGTGTCTATTTTCCCACCATGTTTATTTTTATTTTTTCCATCACCATTTATCCCCTCTATGCCCTCATCCACCTTCACCCAACCCCCTCACCATCATCCCCGCACTGTTGTCTATGAGTTCTCTCTCCACCTTTCCAGCATCCCCTAAAAATGCCTTTTTAAATCAATTTCCATCCCATGGTCCACACACATATATGATTATTATGTCTCATAAATTTTCTGTAATCAATCATGCTTTTTTAACTTGCTGACATAGTTAAGAAACCAGGTCAGTTGTCCTTAGCATACTCTACATTCTCGATTTGCCTATTGCTTCTTCGTAGAATGTAGCCTGTAAGGTGTTTCTCTATCCCCTTCATTTACTGGTAATTGAACCTGGGATCTAAGGTTTTGACTTTATTTAGGATCAACTATTTTTCCAAAAGTTCTTCATATGTGGTGCTATGTATTTCATCTTGCATCAAATCAGTAGGTATATAATGTCTGGCTATTCCTCTGTTAGTGATTATTAATTAATGGATTCAGGTGGTGACAGCCATCTAACCTATTCCCAGAAACGTTTATCCTAGAGGTTGCAGTAGGGTGAATACTGCCTAAAGAAATCGCCTCATTAGAAGTTGCAAATGATAATTTTTCTAGTTCTAAAATTACTTTTACATTAACAGCAAGATGTAAAAATCTATAGAAATGAGTTTTGGTTATAAACCAGGGGAAATTAATGTATGAAATAGGAGCCACTACAATTGGCATACAATAAATTGCACATTTAAAATGTATATGAGACGTTTTAACATATGTATCCACTCTAAAACCATCACCATATTCTACATAATGAACATGAGCCACTATCATTCTCAAATGTTTCCCATTCACCTTTGTAATTCTTCCCTCCCATCCCCTGCAGGCCCCATTCCTATGCAACCATTTCTGCTACTATAGCTTTGTGTTACAGTTATGTAATTTGAATCATATAGTATGTACTCTTTTTTGTCTGGCTTCTATCACTTAGCACAATTGTTTTGAGACTCACCCATATTGTTGTGTGTATCCTTTGTTTATAACTTTTTATTACTGAGTAGTATCTCTCTGAGTGGATGTCCCATTTTGTTTGCACATTCTCCTGTTATGGGCATGTGAGTTGTTTCTCACTGGAGGCTATTATGAATAAAGCTGCTATAAATATTCTTGTATAGGTTTTCATATAAATATTAGTGGCCTGGTGCACAAATTCATGCACATTGAAAGGGAATTAATTAGAAGAAATATTTTAATATTGCTATTTGCCCTTTCTCTATAATAGAAGTGTCAGAGATTAAAGAAAAGTAGTAAAATGTATATGGAAATAATATATAAATTTATTAATAAATAAACAATAACAACATGATATAACAACAACAAAGATATGATATAAAAACAACAAAAACATGATATAAAAACAACATTGATACAAACAATGACTGATAAATTGATTAAACTTATTCTAATATCTCCCTGTATACCACATTAAGAGTAAAAACACTTTCAGAGTGCTTGACTAAATTCCCTTGTGATGAAGTATTTACAACTTTAACTTCAACATCACATGCTCTTCGAACTTGAGAGAAAGCAACATATAACTGACCATGGGCAAAAACAGATACAGGTAGGAATATTCCTACTCTGTCTAGAGTTTGTCCTTGTGATTTATTAATTGTCATCGCAAATGCTGGCATCATGGGAAACTGTCTTTGAATTAATTAAAATGAGAGGCCAATGTCAGATTGGGACAAATCAATTCTTGGAATCAGAACAAGCTCTCCTTTTGCAGATCCTGTTAATACTTCAGCTTCGATTATGTTAGGTCACAATCTTTTGATAATCTAGTACCATTACAAAGACCCCATTTACTATTAAGATTTCTCAGTAGCATGATGATTGCACCTACTTTCAATTTTAATTTATGACACAGCATTCCTGAAGGTGTAATACTATTAAGAAATTCGATGGGAAAATTTTCCTTTTTGGCATCACCCGTTGAATCGATGGAATCATCACTCAAATAGGTGTGAAAATCTCCATTGAGTATATCCAAAATTTCTTCATTTAATTTATGAACGTGCTCATTTTTAGGACAAAGAATTGCACGTTTAGATATGTTTTTAATATTATCTATAGATATACTATTTCCAAAGGTAGCTTCAATAATAGATCCATTACAAATCATTTCACAGGGGATTTCAATAATATCCATTCCTAAATGAAAACTGCTATCAAGTTTGCCATCTCCAAGTTTTACTAACCATTCTGGGCTGTCAGGGCGCGGACAGCAAGCTGACCAATGGCTGATTCTGCGAGAAATGGGGCTCCTGCCTCCCTGCTGTCAGGGTCCAGGGTGCGGGTATCTGGCTCCAAACCCCCTGCTGTCAGGGTCCAGGGTGTGGGTGAACGGGATTTGGGGCTGTCAGGGCGCCGACAGCAAGGTCTGGGTCAGTGCTCGTCATAGCTACCAGCTGGTGGTCCAGTCCTTGGTCGTTATGCCATAATGGTCGCTGGGCTTTTATTATATAGGATAAGTTTTCATTTCTTTTGGGTGAATACTAAGGAGTGAGATTGCTGGTTCATGTGGTAAATGTATATGAAATGGTACAAGAAACTTCCAAATGGTTTTCCAAAGTGGTTGGCCATTTTGCATTCCCACCAACAACATATGAAAGTTCCAGTTGCTCTCATTCTCACTAGTAGTTGGTATTGTCAGGATTTTTAAATTTAATCATTCTACTGAATTAGAGTGGTAGCTCAGTGTAATTTTAATTTGCATTTCCTTGATGACTAAGAATGTAGAGATTCTTTAAATATTTTTCTATGCCACTTGTATGTCTTCTTTGGCGATATATTTATTCTAATCTTCTGCCCAATTTTTAAAAGTTGTTTATATCTTTATTATTGAGTTTTGAGAGTTTTGTATATAAATACTTTTATTCTTCTATGGAATAGGAAAAAGAGAGCTCATAATGGAGCTTAATGTTATTTACAACCTGAAGAAAAATGTGCACCAGGCAGCTAGGGGTTGAAATAAAATAAAGCCCTCTTCCAGGGATAAAACACGATCTCTGCCAACTCGGTATTCTAAGGTGGTGAAGCCAAGCGTGGGGAAGATGCCTGGCTGGCTGTCAGGTTAGGATCCCTGTCTCCCACAGTGTGGATCCCCACACCGCAATATCTCAGCCTAGCTAAACAGTTCTCTTCTTTCAAAGAAAAAACACAAAAATCATGGATTCAACCTTTCCTAAATTCTTCATAGGGTCATATATTAAATGAGTTAACCATATACATTGTGTCAATACTCCACAGAACTGCTCATAAAATCAAAGAATTTCAAATACATCCACCCCTATGATACTGATCCCTGTATAGCGCCCCTCACAAGCACTTGGAACTAAGGTTGGTCTGACATGGTTTTAGTGACTCTGCTAGCACCTGGAGACTAGCAGTCCATGGGAGAATCTTGTGTGTGACCAGCATCAAGCTGTCCATCTTTAATTTTCAAATTTCTCTTTATTAATTTTTAGAATTAACTTAGATTAAAATTCTATCATATGAATCAGGCAACTAGTATATTATACATTATTTTTCGATGTTTTCTTAAAAAAAAGATGTACCTATAATTTCTATACAAAACAGATAGAAATGTGGCTCTCTACCAAAGAATACCATGTTGCCTCTTATGTAGACTTTTACAACTCAGTGCTTTACCTTGAACAGAAATAGCTACCGTTGGAAGAACCAAGAAGGCGGCGTAGACAAACACCTATACTCGCTGCCTCCCACAACCACATCAAAATTACAACTAAAATACAGAACAAACATCATCCAGAACTGCCGGAAAGCTGGCTGAATGAAAGTCCTACAACTAGAAAAGTAAAGAAGAAAGCACACTGAGACTGGTAGGAGGTGCAGAGGTGGGGAACGGGCTGGTCCGGCACCCACATGTGCCACTTTTTTAATCAGGAGGGAGATCGCCTCTGCGGAGGCCACCCAGAGGAGCAAGGGGTCCCACCCTCACACCAGACATCCAGCGCAGGGTCCCAGAGCTGGTAAAAGAAGTCCCTACAGCCAGTAAGAACTACGGGCTGTAAAAACCAGTGCGGAATGGGGCTCAGTGACACACAGGCTGCTGGAGATCCAGCTGCTCCTCTTAAAAGGCCAGAGCACAAACTGAGCTTATAAGCTCCTGCTTCCTCTGAGCTCCAGTGCCGGGAGAGGCTCTGGGGAACCCAGACACATACGAGGAGAAATTGGACTGTCTGCCATCGGGGCAGGAACTCGGGGTGGCTTTCTTCCAGATGGAGGTGCTCGCAGTGGTCATTGTTCCCATGTTGGGACTGCCCCAGTTGCAGGGCTGACTGGCAGCCATTTCTGTTTGCTTAGCCCTGGTGATTCCCTGAGATCCCACCCCACCCAGTTTACAACCCCACCCAAGCTGTGCACAGTGGCTTTTGCATATGAATGGCCTGTCCTTTCTCAGGCTAAAAACCTGTCAAACAAGCTGCAGCTGGGTCAGGGAGCTCCAAACCCTATCTAATAATAGACAAACATCGTAATTGACCATACCTTCGCTACGCTGCCCATTGGCTAATCAGGGCGATATGCAAATTAACTGCCAACAAAGGTGGCGGTTAATTTGCATACGTAGGCGCAATGCTGGGAGGCAAAAGGGGAAGGACGGAAGAGGCCGCCTGCCGCTGACGGTGATTGGCAACCCAGGAGGCAGGCAAGTGATCGGAGAACTGGGGCCACCTTTGCCCGCCCCCTGGCCAGTAATCAAAGAAGCCAGGCAGGGCAGGGAAGAGGCGGCCACCAGCAACCGCCTCTTCCCTGCCCGCCCCGGCCGGTGTTCAGAGAAGTACCTGTATTTTTTTTTTCAAAGTACCTGTATTTTTAATAATTTCTTGACATGGTAAAAGAATTTTACATTACGATCCAAGGGGGGTGGGGTGAGGAGAAGGAGCAGCAGAACAATCCAACAAACAAAAAGGGAAACAGAAATGCATGGTGGAAGGGATTTGAAGGGTGGGTAGGGGCATTGCCCAACTAAAATGCAATTGGTTTTTTACTGAGTACTATTCATGGGAGGACAGCATCCTGACTCCTTCTCTACATAGCATATTGGGAGTAAAAATGATGCATCCAGGTGGAAATATGATTAGGGGTTGGAAGACAGACAAGGAAAGAAGAAGTCAGAAACAGACACACACTGAGAGAGTCACTGGCTGGCTGGCTACAAATACTGACTCTCCAGTAGTGATAGAATAAAAAAGTATGGGCTATCTCTGGAAGATTCAAGAGATAGGGGGCAACTCTTCTATGGTTTTGACTTGCCCAGCAGATTTCCACATACACACGTGAACACACCTATGTTTGCATGCACACACATATACACATAACTGACTGCCCTCCCTGGAAGCACAGAAGAAGAAGCCGCCGCCAGAAAAAGAAGCTGCCCACCTTTGGTCCAGGTGCCAGCGCCTGTGGCTGGCTGCAGCCCAGGAGACGGACAAGCCACCCGCCTGAGGTCCCAGGCTGCAGCCACCTGGAGAAGCTGCCAGCCCTGTGGTCCAGGGCGCCAGAGCCTGTGGCCAGGGAAATAGGTTCCCTCTTCTCCTACTGCAGTCATTACTTCAATATTCCCCTTCTGAATTTCTCTCCTGTGCTGCAACCCAACTCCACTTTTCATCGGAAGGATACGGAACAGAGAGAGCAGTGTTAAAAGCTTACATTTTTAAGCCAGTAAGGTTGGTACTTAAACATATAAAAGGAAAACTAGAGTCCTTAAGGTAACAAAGGCTACAAAGGACAGGGACAACGCATGACCTATTATATCCAGCAATCCATATGGGGACTGAAAACTTTGCAATGGTGACAATTAGTGAAGATATGAATCAACTAAAATAGTTGACAGGGACAATTCTTCCATCTTTAAAAATATCTACATCAAATCTGTTTAAATAGATTTTCATCTGCATAATATAACACATTCTGACAAGACCACCACGACCACCAATGTGGTCAGTGTTGTGCGGATAAATGTTTAATAACTGAGGGACCCCCCCCCTCCCCCACGAGTGCACAAATTTTTGTGCACCGGGCTACTAGTTTATCAATAAAAGGCCCAAGACCCTGCACCATCACAGCTGGGCCTCATCTGGGCACTTCCAAATCCGATAAAAAGAGGAGGAATCTGCAGATCTCTCTGTAGCTCCTGCTGGGTGGCCCTAAGCAGGAACTGACTTTGCACCTCCCTGGAGACCCAAGAGCCAGTGTACCCATTGGTCAGTGTCAGACCATACCAGATCACAACCCTTCACATCCATAAGCAACACACTCAAGGGGCAGACTCAGTGAGCACCAAAGCCCCACTGAAGCAAGTCCTGCTCCATAAGGGTGTCTCCTGCACAGCAGCTCTCCCACTGTGGTCGTAGCTGATCCCCACAGACAATTGGCCTGGAGGTCAGTTCCTCCCAGTAACACCAACAGCAATCAAGGCTCAACTACAACAAGACTATGCACACAGCCCACAAAGGGGTGCAACTGGAGTGCCCATCTCAGGTGATTGGGGAGGCTGAGCCACTGGGCCCTATAGGATACCTACTACACAAGGCCACTCTATCAACTCAAGGAAACTTAGCAGCTCTACTCAATACATAGAAACAAACACAAGGAAGCAGCCAAAATGCGGAGACAAAGAAACATGTCACAAATGAAAGAAATGGAAGAAAGCAAACTACTGGATATAGAGTTCAAAACCACAGTTATAAGGTTACTCAATAATCTTCTAGAAACCTCCAAAGGACTTAGTGAGACTTTCAAAGATCTTAGTGAGAATGCCAAAAAAATGGAAAAGGATCAGTCAGAAATTAAGCATACACTGACTGAAACAAAGAATAATATACAGGGATTCAATAGTAGAGTAGAGGATTCTGAGAATCAAATCAACTATTTGAAATATGAGGGAGCAAAAAAACACCCAACCAGAAGAGCAAAAAGAAAAAAGAAACCAAAAATATAAAGATAATATAAGGAGCCTCAGGGACAACTTCTAGTGTACCAACATCCAAATTATGGGGGTGCCAGAAGAAGAGAGAGAGCAAGATATTGAAAACCTATTTGAGGAAATAATGACAGAAAACTTCCCCTACCTGGTGAAAGAAATAGACTTACAAGTTCAGGAAGCGCAGAGAACCCCAAACAAGAAGAACCCAAAGAGGACCACACCAAGATACATCATAATTAAAATGCCAAGGGCAAAAGACAAAGCGAGAATCTTAAAAGCAGCAAGAGAAAAATAGTTACCTACAAGAAAATGCCCATACGGCTGTCAGCTGATTTCTCAACAGAAACTATGCAGGCCAGAAAGGAGTGGCAAGAAATATTCAAAGTGATGAATAGCAAGAACTACAACCTAGATTACTCTACCCAACAAAGCTATCATTTAGAATTGAAGGTCAGATAAAGAGCTACACAGACAAGAAAAAGCTAGAGGGGTTCATCACCACCAAACCAGTATTATATGAAATGCTGAAGGTTATTCTTTAAGGAGAGGAGGAAGAATAAAAAGGTGAAGATAAAAAAATATGAACAACAAAGTGTCAACAAATTCATATGTATCAAAAATTGAATCTAAAAATTAAACGAGTAAAAAATCTGATGCACAGAATAAACTGGTGAATGGAATAGAATTAGGGGCATGGAAATGGAATAGACTGACGATTCTCAGAGGGAAGGGTGTGTGTGGTGGGGGGTGGCAGGAAGGGATTAGACAAAGATCTTATATGCATGTATGCATTACCTACGGACGCAGACAATAGGGTATCGAGGACCTGGGGTAGGGTGGGAACTGGGTGGAGGGGATCTATGGGGGGAAAAAGAGGGACATCTGTAATAATCTCAACAATAAAGATTTTTAAAAAATAAGAAATAGCTACTGTTAGGTGGACTTTATTTTATTACTTGTAATAGAATTTGGTAGATAAGTAAAATTTCTAGATATAGACAGATAACAAAACAATTTTTCTGATAGTACTACATTTAGGAAAGACCAGACCTAAGATGTGAGACTTAAATGAGTATTTCGGTTCATACTTCTATAGTAAAGTTTTTTTCTCCTTCACTGTTCTAACAATACTATATAACATCTGCCTTGTCCTTTTTAAAATTATTATTGATTTCAGAGAGTAAGAGAGAGGGAGAGAGAGATAGAAACATCAATGATGAGAGAGAATCACTGATTGGCTGCCTTCTGCACACCCCACACTGGGGATCGAGCCCACAACCTGGGCATGTGCCCTGATCAGTAATCAAACCATGACCTCCTGGTTCATAGGTTGATGCTCAACCACTGAGCCATGCCAGCTGGGCTGCCTTGTCTTTTTTAACACTCACAACAAATCCCTGAGGTACCTAAGAATAATTTTCCCATGATCACACAGAAAGCAAGTGGGAGCAACAAGACTGAGAGCCAAGTTTTCTGTTTCCAAATCAGGTCTTTGTCACTGTACCCTCTGCCTCCCCACAGGTAACACTTCATTGTTGTCCATGAAAGTCTTTGCCTTATGCAACCAGAAAACTCAAATTAGCAATGTTGTCCCAACCTTACAAAAGTGATCATGTAATCATGGGTAATATTTTTCATAAACAGGTACATATCCTGCCATATTTATGATTCGGCTCTAAGTTCTGTTTCTTTAAGAAAAGAAATTCCATTAAGCTTTTATTTTCCCACTGAAAAATAGTTGACAAAGGGTTTCATCTTACAATGAAACCATTTAAATGACTCAGAAAAACTGAGAATAGCTCACTCGGTGGTATCATTCCTTTGAGCACAATTGTTTGGATGAATTCTACTCTTTCCCATTATCTGAACACAACGTGTGGCAGCAAATTGCATTTGGTGATAACAATACATTTACATTGGCTAGAACTCTATTTTCAACTGCCAATAAAGACTCCAGAGAAGCAGTCAAACCTGGAGACAAATGACTATGCGAGGAAGCACAGAGAGCACCTGCAAATGGGTTCGTGGGTGATGCCTTATCTATTTGTAGCAACTGTGTTCAAATCGGCATCTTTTCCAGAAAACTAAAAATAAGGGTTCCAAGAGGTGGGAAAAGGTTACTACTATAAAGTTGTTGGATAACGAATGTCAAGAGGTTAAACTGTATCTGAATTCCAGGAGGGTAACATGAAATAATTCTCTTCAATTTTCAGCTGGGTACAGGGAGATCCACTTAATGACTGAGTGTGGCCTACCGAGAAAATCAGATAGTGGTCTTGCTCAAAACAAATACTGGGTCACACAGCCCTGTGAAGATCCCACGATGTTGAAAGAATGCATGGATTTAAAATTTTTGAAATCAGGATTATTTTTAAAAATTATTCATGACGCAGAACTTGTTTGCACATATACTAATCATTCAACAACAATTTACAGAGATCTTACTACATGTCAGACACTGATCTAGCTCATGACAGCAAAGTAGTAAGACAGACAGTGACTGAGGTAGATGGAAGGACAGTGCTGTGAGGATATATAATGGGTGTGCCCAGCCTTACCCAGGGAGCACAGCTTGGAAAGTGAAGACTTACAGATGAGTTACGACTACGATAAAGGAATAATCTCTCTCCTTATCTCCTCTACTCTTTTTAGAAGTCATTTTTCAGTAACATACTTTCCACCCACATGCCTTGAGTGCCAATAAGAGCTATTTTGTTAGATGAGAATGAAGTGTTCCCATTCTGTTTAAAAATAAATAAATGAATTGCCTGCCGTAGTTAGAAACAATGTGCCACACGTGCATCTCCTCCATTAGGCTAACACAGTGACTGTCCTGCTCATCTTCATATTTATTCATTTAGTTGTTTATTCATCAAACACTTATTAAATGGCACTCGGGTTATAAAGATAAATTAGAGGTCTTGGCCCTGAAGAAACTCCTGCTCCAGGCAAGGAGAGAAGCAATCACTGTGATGTAATAAGTGCAATGAGGGAAATACGCAAGGGGCATGAAGAGATGGAGGGATTGGAGTGCTAACCTAGCTCAGAATCTGGGGATAGGCTTGGGGAAGAAAGCTGGAGGAACTTAGGCCAATTCTCATGGTGCTCAAAAAAACAAACAAGTGCAAGTAATTTTTCTCTGTATGAAAGGATAAAAGGCACAGAACACATTCTCCCAGCATGCCCATGGATACATTAAAAATATTTTTTTCTCATATGGCAGAGGAGGGAATTGATGTTGGGAGAGGCTAAGCAACTTACTCCTAGTCCCCCAGTAGGTGTAAGGGGCTGTCAGAACACACATACTTCCATCTGCTGACCCCTATTTCAGTGCCCTTTTCTGTGAATCTCCACTGCTTTTCAGAAAGCAAGGCTGAATCATGGGGCCTATGAAGAATTCCCAGGATGAATGACTGGCTCCAATCCTGGATGACTGTGTCGTGGAACCTCAGTCGTACACTATATACATTGGTCATTGGGATGATGGGAAGAATTCCTCCTCTCATGATTACAAAGACAAACACAGACAAAACTCCAGCTACCCTCCTCAGCCCCATTCAGTCTCTCCAAATTGACTTCTTAACGGTCCATGAGCTGAGCTCTTCAGCCAAAGCAGCCTCCTCACCCACTGGGTCTCCACAATAAGAGCCCAAACAAGCTTCTCTTTCGGCTGTTCCTATGAATTGCAGAGAGAGGTCCCACATTGCTTGGGATATAATTACATGATTAAGCATTGCATTCTCTCCAGGAACTCTAAAGTGCCATAATTACCACAACAGGAAGGGGCAGGGAGTAAACAATGTGCAATCATGGCTGTTGACAAGGTTTTAAACTTGAGTCTAGGACTATGCTGGTCTCCATTAAAGGGAAGAGACATACTTACTCCAACTATGTTCATATCAAGAAACATAACAAGCTATAATCAAGAATATAATCAAGAATATAACAAAACACTGATTGCCCTTAATGACCTTGTTATTCTTTCATTAAATGTATTATGAAAACTGGGCAATGTATTTTAGTGGATTTTTTGAGTGATGTACATATTTAATGTATGGTTGACCTGTGCATTTAAATATGATATCTTTGGTAGAAGGGTCCTGTAGCCATTTGTGGATAAAGAGACCATATGCCTTTACTACACTGCACTTATGTCAAAAGACTGGAGCGGGGGGTAGGATTTGAACCATAAACAAAGATTAATAAAAAAAATGGATCACAGACCTAAATGTACATGTTAAAATATACAAATTCTGGGGCAGGGGGGGTTGGAATCTTTGTAAATTGGGTTAGGCAAAGAGTTCTTAGGTATGTCACCATAGAAAAATACTTGATTGGAACTCATTAAAATTTAAAACTTCTACTTTTTGAATGATACTGTTAAGAGAATTCAAAGACAAGCCAAGATCCAGAGAAAATGTTTGCTAATCAAATATCTGAAAAAAGACTTGTAATCATAGTATATAAAGATCTCTCTAAAATAGGAAAATAATATAATAAAAATGTACAAAAGATTTGGACATATTTACAAAAGAATATGTATAGATGGTCAGTAAGTACATAAAAAATCCTCAATATCATTTAGTCATCAAAGAAATGCAAATGAAAGCACAATGATATCATTACACAGCTATCAGCATGGCTACAATTAAAAAGACGGACTAGCCCTAGCAGTTTTGGCTCAGTGGATAGAGCTTCAGCCTGGGGACTGAAGGGTCACAGGTTCAATTTCAGTCAAGGGCACATGCCTGGGTTGTGGGCTCCATCCCCAGTAGGGGGCATGCAGGAAGCAGCTGATCAATGAGTCTCTCTCATCGTTAATGTTTCTGTCTCTCTCTACCTCTCCCTTCCTCTATGAAATCAATAAAAATATATATATTTTTAAAAAGCCTGGCTAGAGTAGTTCAGTTGGTGAGTGTCATGCTTTGTACCAAAAGGTTGCCAGTTTGATTCCTGGTCAGGGCACATACCTGGGTTGTGGGTTCAGTATGGTCAGGGCATGTACTGAAGGCAATCGATTGATATTTCCCTCTCACATCAATGTTTCTCTCTCTCTCTCTCTCTCTCTCTTTCTCTCTCTCTCTCTTCCTTTCTCTCGGGTAAGGATTTAAAAAAGTACTAATAAACTTTAATTTAAAAATGATTGACTATACCAATGGTGAAGATGTAGAGTAACTAGACTCTCATGCACTGTTGGAAGGAATGTAAAATGGTACAAGCATTTTGGAAAACAGCTTAGCAATATCTTAAAAAGTTAAACATATGCCTACCATATGACTGAGTTATTCCATTTCTAGGTATTTATGTAAGAGAAATTAAGGTATGTCCACACAAACACTTGGACATGAATATTTGTGGCAACATTACTTATAATAGCTGAAAACAATCCAAATGTTCACCAACAGGTAAATGGATGGTATATATACACAATGGAAACTATTCAGCAAGAAAAAGAAGCAAACTATTGGAAAATACAAGAACATGGATGAACCCCAAAACAATGCTATTGAATGAAAGAAGCCAGACATAAAAGAGTACATATTCCATATAAAATTCTACAAAATGCAAATTTATTGATAGTGACAGAAAGCAGATAAGAGGTCATCTGGGCATTGTCAATGGAGGTTGGGGAAACTGGTGGCAGGAAGCAGGGAAGATGAGGAAGGCAGGAGGGAGGGATTATAAAGGCACATGAGAAAATTTTGGGGTGGTGGATATATTCAATATATTGATTGTAGTGAAGTTTTACCATGTTACATATGTTAGAACTTACCAAATTATATAATTTACATATGGGTATTTTACCATATGTCAATTATACAACAATGGAGCTGTTTCTGAAAAATCTATAATAATAAAAGGGTAATATGCTAATTAGACCGGATGTCTTCCAGACGTCATTCTGGATGTCCTTCCTGATGAAGCCGGGGCCGGAGGGAAACCTGCCCGGGTCCCAGGTGCCTGCCAGTGGCCGGAGGAGGGAAGCAGGCATGTCCTAGGTGCCTGCCAGCGGCCAGAGGAAGGAAGCTCGGGTCCCGGGTGCTGTAGGGAAGCTGGTATAGAAGGGAAGCTGGTGCCGGCAGCCAGGGGAAGGAAGGCCTACTCTTGCATGAATTTTCGTGCATTGGGCCTCTAGTTAATATATAAAGAAAGACCTGGTCCTGATCCAGTCCCTGCTAGAGGCTAGCTATCTGACAATGGAAGGCATTAGCCTTCCTGGGTCTCCATTTTCTATTGTGTAAGAGTAGAGATGATTCCAAAGGTCTTTCCAGCTCTGTTAATTTAGCTGAGGTAGGGGTCACTTGCCCCAGCATTATCACAGTTGGTCAGGACCCCAGGAGTTCTCAGCCTAAAGACCTGGCTTAAAGGTATCCCAAGCTGACTGCTGCCTAAAAGGCCCAGTGGCATACCTCTCCTGCCTGAATCACCATTCAGTGGTTGGCATCCGTGTGGACCACGTATCTTCCAGGAGCCAAGAATCAACCTGGACTCCTTGTGGCCGCTCCAGCCCAGCCTGTGCCCTTCACCTCTCTCTTCTCTTCCCACCACTCAATGCTTGACCAGGCTCTCCTCCAGCCACACACTGGCACCTTAGCATTTTGGTCTGATTTCTGGAATGTGGGTTGGCATACCAGGGTAAACACCACCACGATATCCAGACAAGCCATAAAATCAGCTGCAAGTCAAAGTAAGCAATAACTTCCAATATTTTTGCTTTCCTGAGTCAGACAAAACCTCAGTTTGCCCTGAGCTAATCCCAGTGGCCACTGTGACTCACCAAGACCTCAGCCTCACCTCAACTCCAGTGGCAGAAATACTCAGAGGTAGATTTAAGCCTCCTGTCCCTTCAAGTGCCAACCTGATCCTCACTTCCCCATTCAGCTCTCACTTCTATTTCAACACACTGGCCTCCCTGTCTATTTAACTGACTTCCCAGGACTCTCTACATTAGCTTCTCACTTTATTCCAGGTTACTTCCTTGAACTTGATATATAGGATTGTACCACTGGCCCATTCATCAAGGCTAAAGGTTTCTCACTGATTAGCCATGTAACTTAATCACCATGTACTCCAGAAGGTATTCTCCATCCCACCTGCCCTTCTCCATCTCCATGGTGGACCTCCAGCAGTGTCCTGAGTCATGCCTACCTGAGTGGCCTACCTAGTCACTCCTGCTTGACCAAGCATCTCAGGCCCAGCTGACAGCCAGCTCCCTACTGCACTCTTCAGGGCCCAACCTGGAGCAACTTTGCCCAGCAACTCCGGCTTTGGCTCAAACAACCATAGTTCCAACAAATGAGTTAAAACATATCTGGAAAAATTACAAAATAGAAAACTTTGAAAAAAATTCAGGGCTGAATTTATGGGAAAAATAACAGAATTAACTATATTTTGCAATCATTTTAAACTATGTGCATGTCATTTGGAGTAGTCTCATTCAATGATAAGGTTGTTTTGGACAATTAAGGGAATGGCATATTATATCATGGGGTAAAACGCTATTTGCTAATAGCCGGAGTTCTCATATGCTGGTGAAGATGAAGGGAACACCATTTTAGCAGTGACTTAATGACACATATAATTTATGGGCGGATAATGTACTATAGGTATAGTTTGAAGGTGAATTTTAACAAAAGACTGGCTTTTAGAGGAATAGCTCTCTAGTCAAAGTTTTGAAGTTATCGCTGAGTATGACTTTGGAGGGTTTTGTTTCCTCTCCTGTAATAAACCATTACTCCATTAAAGTAAAATATACTTGTCATGACAAGAAGCCACATAGAACTGATTAACAGGGTGGAGCAAAAGTAGGTTTACAGTTGTCTGTGTGGAAAATAATACAATAATTAATAGATAATAATACAGGAATAACTCTGTTTTGCGTACTCACAAGTGTAAACTACATTTTCCCCACCCTGCATAGTCAAATCATTATTTACCTGAGTTAAAAGGAGGAAATGATGGTATGAACAAGCAACTGACAAAGCTTTAAAATTACTAAAGCTTAGTTTTGAATCTATATTTGATTTATAACAGCATTAGCTATTCTAAGAATTCATTTCAAATAAAATAACAAAATCAGCTGGGTTATCTTGTCCTCTTCCCTCTCCTTCTCTCCTAGGCTCCTTCTCTATTCCTGCTCTGAAAGGCTCCCCAATGGGCCAGCCATAAAACCAGCACCAGGTCCAAACTGGGAGCAGAAAAAAAAAAAAAAGATAATAGACTTGAGAAGCATTTCAGTGTTTAAAAAAAAAGTCAAAGAGTCTTTCAGGATTTGAGCACTAAAAAGGCTCTTGGAGGCTGTCACAGATAGGAAGGAAGATAAAAGGTTTTCAGAAAAATGTACTCAGCATTTAAAAAAAATGCCTGAACACACATACATGTCTTCCTAGGATAATGTGATCTCCTCCCCTCCCCCCATCATGGTAGAACCCAGGTTTTTTCAGGGTGTGTGTGTGTGTGTGTGTGTGTGTGCGCGCACATGCGCACACGTTAATCCTCACCCAAGGATATTTTTTCCATTGATTTTTTGAAAGAGTGGAAGAGAGGGGGAGAGGCAGAGAGAGAGAGAAACTTCAATGTGAGAAAGACACACTGATTGGTTGCCTTTGACAGGCACCCTGCCCGGGGCCAGGGATCGAGCCTGCAAACGAGGTATGTGTCCTTAACCAGAATCAAACCTGGGGCCCTTCAGTCCGCAGGTCAATGCTCAACCACTGAGCCAGACTACCTAGGGCAGAACTCAAGTTTTTGACAGAGTGAATGGTGGGCATTAAAAGACTCCCGTTGGAGAACAGGGCCACTAACTGTCTGCACATGATGAAGGCAAAGGACAAATCAATGATAACTCTTCAATTTCTAGTTTGAGTTACTACTAGAAAGGTTGGAGGCCATTAATGGAAAATCAGGAAAAGTTAATTTAGGATTTACAGTGATAAAGAGTTTAGGCTTAGCCATGTAAATCAATGAACACCTAACTTAGAAATAGTTTCGTAATAAACCACTGAAAATATGATAACTTTTCTAGACACTAGCATCAGGGTAGGGCAAGATGAGCTGTCATGAACAGTATGCAGGCAAGACAATCAGCCCTAGCTGATTGGGTGGGTGGGTGGCCACAGGCAGGTACCAAAATGAGCATAAGTCAGGAAGCATAACTGGGGTCAGCTACTACAATCAGCAGAAGCACAAAATGACCAAGGGAGCAAAAAATGAAAGACGGAAACCATGGGTGTAACCTACTGTCAAGGTCAACAGGAAAAGGAAAGGTGTGAGCAATAGGGTTCAGGCATGGCACACACCCAACTGACTTTTTTGAAGACTAACAGAGCCTGCTTTGAAGATTCACGACCCACCTTTCCAGAACCACTCTGGTCTACCAATACTTGACACAAGCAGTTAAAAAGTATTAGATGCTCTGTGAAAGAAACTGGTAAGGGAGTGAAAAGATAAGTCACGAAGTCGGAGGACATATTTTCAAGTCACTTATCTGATAAAGAATAAAATACTAGTACTCTTAAAACTTAATAAGAAAACAAGCAACCCAAATAAAAAATGGGCAGAAGTCTCAATAGACACCTCACCAAAGAAGATATACAAATGGCAAAAAAAGCATATGAAAAGATGTTCAATATTACAGGTCATTATGGAATTGCAAACTAAAACAACGAGATACCACTACATACCTATTAGAATAGTGAAAATCCAAAACATTGACAACATCAAATGCTGGTGAGGATGTGGAACAACAAAGAGAAGCTTTCATTCATTGCTGGTGGGAAAGCAACATGGTACAGCGTCTTTGGAAGACAGTTTGGCAGTTTCACATAATCTTACCACATAATCCAGCAATCACGGGCCTAAGGAATTTACTCAAATAAGTTGAAAACTCATGTGCACATAAAAGCCTGCACACAAATGATCATGGCAGCTTTTTTCCATAATGTCAAGAATTGGAAGCAACCAAGATGTTTTTCAATAGGTGAATGAATAACCTATGATACCTTCATTCAATGGAGTATTATTCAGTGATAAAAAAGAGATGAGCTATGGAAGCCACAAAAAGACATGTAATAACCTTAAATGCATATTGCTAAGTGAAAAAATCCAGTCTGAAAAGGCTACATACTGTATGATTCCAACTGTATGGCATTCTGAAAAAGGCAAAACTATAGCTAGTAAGAGATCAGTGGTTGCTAGGGATTTGGAGGTAGGAAAGGAGGCAAGAATAGGTGAAGCACAGGAAATGTTGAAGGCAGTGAAACTATTCTGTATGATAGTGGGTACCTGACATTATGCATTTGTTAAGCCCACATAATGTACAACACAAAGAGTGAAACCTAATGTGAACTATGGACTTTAGTAAATAGTGGTGCATCTATATTGCTCATCAGTTATAACAAACGTACCAAACTAATGTAAGATGTCAAGAAAAGGCAAAATGTACTGGGGTGGACAGGTAATATGGGGACTCTTTGTACTTCCTGCTCAATTTGTCTGTAAACCTTAACTGCTATAAAAATTAAAACCTATTTTTCAAAAAAGCAATGGATGTTCCCCTTCATGAAAACACAAACAAACCTGCCCTGCTCACCCCTCACTGTGTCTGGCACCTAGCACAGTGACACTCACTGAGTAGGTAATTAATTTTAAAAAGTTTTCAACAGAGAACTCCTAACGTGAGTATGTGCATTTACTAAATGTATGTAAAAGTGCTGAGTGTGTAGCAACTTACAAACATGCCAATTCATTCATTGTATTATCAAATGAAAAGATTATCAGTACCATTAGAGCAGACTATAGTTGTTGTGGTAACACTTATTGAAGCAAACTAAACATAGCCAGAGAGAATAATTTCTGTTTAGTTTTAATACTATTTGGTTTTTAAGTGAATGTTTCATCTTGCATTTTATGCTATATTTTGAAAATTGAATCGTATCCTATAATTAATTATTTTCAATGAAGTTTTTATTTTGCAGTCTGTGCTTAGGGTAAAAATTCAGCATTAAGAAAATTTAATTCAAATATGTTTTGCATAGATATCAAATATCCACATGCTATTCCTTTCCCAATGCTCTGACTGTCATGATTATGGCATTCAGAAATGACATAACATCAGGTCTTACAAAGATGAGTGAAAGACAGTAAGTTCTCTTACAAAAAAAAAAAAAGCATGTCTTAAACACACACGCACAGAGACAATGGGACTTCCTTTGTTCCCTTACTGAAGTTCATTTGCATTCCTCCCCACTAGTACATGATTCCTTTCATATCATGGGCACCCTAGTTCTACCTCTGCCCAGGTATGTTGTCATTGGGTCAACCTGGTGCATCCTTGGATTTCCTTGCAGGCACTGTAGTCCCTGGGTATCCAATTTATGTGATGAATCATCCATCTGCTGCCCTAACTCCAGGCTACGTGACCAGCCCATCTGTGCTTGTTGACATTACGGGCTGCCTCGCTTAAGTGCAAGTGCTTCTCTCTCTCTCTCTCTCTCTCTCTCTCTCTCTCTCTCTCTCTCACACACACACACACACACACACACACACCACATTTGGAAACATTGCTCCTTCTCTGTCCCATTGATCTTGGCTACCTGCAGCTTTTTCACTCCACTTTCATCACTAACCAGAACACCATGCCCTACTCAGTTGGCCCAGGCCCGGTGGTATTAAATAGCTTTTGCTTGCTTGTCATGTGCGATTCTTCATCTCGAAGTGGACCATTCATTCTGCAGCAACTGTTCCAAATTACAGAGTGAGCAGCATTCATCATCACCATCTAACACAGCCACTGATTTCTTCCATCTCTTTGCCATTTATTCCAACAGATCGTATAGTTATTGCATTGCTTTCATCTTGGCTGTATGTGCTTCCAATCCAGGATGTATTTTCTTTTCTGGAACTTCTGTATCTTCCAGAATCTCAGGGAAACATGTTTAAGCCCCAAGTGTCTGCGTTGAGGTTATAAAGGGCATCGCTCCAAAGCAAAACCATGAGCAACAGAAGCTCCTAAGGATGAGGGTTTTTGGGGCAGGGAGAGGCAAACAGAGCCTGAAGAAACCAATTTCAGAAACACCAGTGAGCAGACAAAGCTACAAAACCAAAGGGAAAAACCCTGGAGAATGGCAATCACATTTTTTTTAAGTGGAAGATAAGATCCAGGAAAGATCCACATCTTGATTCTCAACTCAGCATAACTGATCACTTGCCTATATTCCCTACTAGAGTATATATCACTGGAGTAGAACAGTCAACATAGTCTTTTCTTAACTTTCCCAAATGCCCAGAAGATGCGTTTTACCTACTGGATACTCCATAGGTAAGGAAGGGAAAGAGGGAGGGACCATGACTTATGAATCCCATGTGGAGGAAGGAGGAGTGAGCGGGAAGCAGGTCACTGCAGACTGGAGAGTGATGTGGGGACCTAACTACCTGGTTTCACCAGGAAGCATATCCTTTGCCACCTACTTGGCATGAGTAAGAACCACCCTCCTCATAGTTGTTACAGGCTCCTTTCACCGGTGTGTGAATTACCTCCTCTTCATGTCATTGGATTCCATTTTGTACATTCAATGTTTCAAATATACTCCAGAAGCTATAAAACTGTATTTATTTAGCTTCTGGGGTTCTCCAGAAACTATCTGTGTAAATTGTGTCAGCTTGCTACATTCCAACAGATGCTGAGACAGGGATCCTTGTAAAATTCACTCGCCATTACCAGGAGGTAACCAGAGTCTATTTTTCAGGGCATTGAGAACCTTACTAGACTTGATAGATTCAAAAGTAACAGATGAACATGTTTATCTGATTTTTTTAAACATTCTCTTCGATAATTGACACGTTCTGTGCTGAAAAATCTGAAGCAACGTATGGTTTTATCTAAATTTCTACTCTCTGAACCATCAGACGAGTTTCAAACTGGCAGACATAAATAAGTGCTTCCTTGAGTTCTGCGAAGGAGAAGACTCGTTGGACCTTTTTCGTGGTATTTTCTCATTCTTCAGTAAACCAGGATGCATTATCATTCAGGGCTCACTGCAAGTGCCCCAGGGGCTTCCCAAAGCCATCAAGATGGATCTCCAGCCTCTGCCTCCTTTAATACACTGTGTGTTTCTAACAACTCTGACTTATTCGATTAACATTGGCTGGGTGTCTGCTGTGTGCAAAGCACTGCTCCAGGTGTTACAGGAGCAGAGAGATGAAAAGATACAGTCCCTGCCCTCCAGGAAAATACAGTCTAATAGGAGAAGAGCCTGCATGTAATAACAAGATCTGCTCCCCAATTAGCCATGAATTTCAGTTGAATGTTTGGTTTTTCTTATTTTGGGAGGCTGTTACATAGCTTTCTGAACATATAGTTCTCTTCGTTGTAACCACGTATATTTCTAATTCTCTTTCAGGGAAACCTAATTAAAAACTCAAGCACCAGGAGTACATTTTGTTCTGATATTTGCTCTTTCATCCTGGCTCCTGACAGCTCCTAAATAGCCTGGAATTCCTAGGTGATAGGAGTGTCTTTGGGATGAATCTGGGTGGGCTCCTAGAGAGCTCCAGATGGGAACTGCTCACCAGACAGACCGCGTCAGGAGAAGTTTGGAACTTTCAGCCCCAACCCCTCCTCCAGGAGAGAAGATTCAGATGATGATTGAACACACCTTTGTGATGAAGCCTCCACAAAAATACCAAAAGTACACAGTTTGGAGAACTTCTGGGTTGTTGAACACGTTCATATACTAAGAGATTGGCATAGCCCAACTCTATAGGGACAGAAGTTCTTGTGCTTGGAACCCTATGTCTCTCACCCTACATATATCTCTTCATCTGGCTATCCATTCAGAGCCTTTATTATAGCCTTTATAACAAACTGGTAGACATAGTAAGTGCTTCCTTGAGTTCTGTGATCCATTCTAGCAAATTACTAAACCCAAGAGGGGGTCATGGGCACTTCAATTCACGCTTGTCAGTCAGAAGTACAGGTGACAACCTGGGATTTGAGACTGGCTCTGAAGTGGGGACAGTCTTGTGGAACTGAGCCCTTAAACCTGTGGAACCTGATGCCAACTCCAGATAGTGTTGGAACAAAACTGAATTACAGGACACCCAGCTGGTGTCACAGAATTGCTTGATGTGTGGACAACTCACAGATCTGGTATCAGGGGTGAAGTAGGGTTGAATAGAGTACTGAGAGTAGGGGAGGCACCCAGGAGTGTTTTTCTTATACACAGAAAAATAAAATCATGTCCTAGGGAAGAGAATGAATTTTTGGACCAAGGCAAGTCCACTTTTAGACAGTACTCTACTCATCAAAACCTTGAGAAATTAGCCCAAAGATTGAGATAAAATTGTATGTATTTAACACCTATACACAAATGGCAGGTCATTGGGGTGCATTAATTTAAAATAACTGAAAAAAAGCTCATAGACAAACAAAACAGAACTCATGGGCTGATGGAAAAAAATCTAAGCTGCTTGATACATGAGATCCAAGGTCTCTAAAAACAAATTTTACTGATTTAAGGGTATTCCATTATTTAATTACATTGTTCTGCCTGGAGCTGGACAAGGCCTGTTATCTTCCTCTTAACCTCTAGGCTGCCCAAGGACCCTTTCAAATCACTTCTTCCATCTGTTCAAGCAGGTGCCTAGTCACACCTGAGGGCAATGGTGTTCCCATCTCCCACAACCCTGCATTTGTCTCTGAGCACTAACCACTCCTCAGAATAACCCCTGGCCAAGAATACAATGGCTCAATATCTTTTTTTAATTAATTAATTTTTATTGAGAAAAACTGGCTAATAACATGATATAAATTTCAGGTGTACGACATTATAATTTGGTATCTGTAGAGTCTATTGCATGCTCATCACCAAAAGTCTAGTCTCCATCTGTTACCATAAAGTTGACCTTCTTTACTCGTTTCACCCTCTCCAACCTTCCTCCCTCCCTTACTGTCTAATATAATTAAAATGTTGAGTAAAATAGTTTTTTTCATCCTTTAAAAATTCTTCACTAAGCTAATATAAAAGAAACATGCAGAAGCCAAAACAAGGTGAACATAAGAACCCCAGAAAAGACCCGCACTCCAAAGCTCTGAAGTTTCTTCTGAACCTACTTTGGTAGCTAGCTGCTTGGGGTGGGGGAAGGAGGGTTGGAGATGAGGCCTCGAGCCCCTCAAAGTGAGTAATATAATAGGAAACACCCCACAGAGGTATAACTCCAAAAAGCTACACCCTCAGCATATAACTAAACAGAGAAAGACACTTGGCCTATTAAAAGGGCAGCATGACACACACCTAACTGAACACAGGTACAGTTTCCTAAGGAGGAAAGAAAGCTACTTTCCCCTAAAAGCTTATAACCACCCTCACCCA
Organism: Myotis yumanensis; assembly: GCF_028538775.1. NCBI lineage: Eukaryota > Metazoa > Chordata > Mammalia > Chiroptera > Vespertilionidae > Myotis > Myotis yumanensis. The sequence continues at coordinate 73,569,389 of NW_027223756.1, forward strand.
CACACACTTTTTTTGTAACCTAGTGGCTCACACAAAAATTCAAGTAGAGAGTTTAATTTAAAGTGCTATTGGTGGGCAAAGCCCCCAATTTCCTGGTATTGGCTAATAGAAATCCTCTGTTGTGGGACATCCCTTCAACCCAGGCCTCCAGATGCCTCCATCCAGAGTCCCTGCGTTGATCTCTCTGCTGTGTGGTTAAAAACCAGCTTCCCAGGTTTACAGAATTAATCATAGTTACCCAAACTTGGAAGCAACCAGATGTCCTTCAGTAGATGAGTGGATAAACTGTGGTACATCCAGACAATGGGATATTGTTCAGTGCTAAAAAGAAATGAGCTATCGAGCCATGAAAATACATGGAGGAACCTTATATGCATATTACTAAGTGAAAAAAAGCCAGTCTTAAAAAGCTACATACTGTATGACTCCAATTATATAACATCTGTAAAAAGCAAAACTCTGAAGATAGTGAAAATATCAGTGGTTGCCAGGGGTTGGGGGTTCGAGGGGGTATGAATAGGCAGAGCAAAGAATTTTTTAGGGCAGTGAAACTACTTTATGTGATACTATTATGATGGATACATGCCATTATACAGTTTTCTACACTCACAGAATGACAACACCAAGAGTGAACTCTAATGTAAACTATGGACTATGGACACATAATGATGTGTCAGTGTAGGTTCATCAGCTATAACAAATGTCAGCTATTAATGTGGGGGGGGGGGGAGGAGGTATGTAGGAAATCTCTGTACCTTCCTCTTAATTTTGCTATAAACCTAAAACTGCTCTAAAAATAAAATTTATTAATTTTAAAAGGGTGTTGAAGACCAGAAAAAATAGCTTCTTTTCAATGCCCACCCCCACTTCCCACCCCCCACCACCAGAATGTGGCTTCACCCTTTTACAACCTGACTTTCAAAAGTGGACAGATGGTTTTCCCTGGAGCATTTTCAAATTATCAAATACAACCCAAAAAGCCTTAAACAAGGTGACAGATGTTTTTTTCTTGTGCACAAAGATACACAAGTTCAGGGACCTATGACCTTTTGTCAACCCACCCTTCAGAAGCAAAGCAGGTCTTCTGACAGGGGCGCAGAACTTACAGTAGCTAACAGTTCTTACCTCCCAAGACTGAGGAGGGGAGGGAGGGCTTTCAAATAAGTGCAGTCAATGAGCCTGAGCTGAAACTTAACATGAGAAGAGCACAAGTAAATGGGAGAAACTGGATGTTCTGGGCCCCTTGGCTGTGAGACCCAAAACTCAAGGAAAACTTCCTATGCTTAGGGCCTCTACGTGCCTAGGTACGTCTCTAAGCAGGCAGAGAATAAAAAGGCCTCTTTCTCATGCCTTCCAACATTTTTTCCTCTGGATGTCCTCCCATAGGATTCTGAAGATTTCAGTAACTTCTAGTGCTTAGCCTTGGGCAGGCACGGTGTTTAGTGAGGTGGGGAGGTCTTCTCCTCACCATGCATTTCAGCCCAGGCTGCAGTGGTCCCCGGTCTTCAATTGCTTTCTAACTTAGCTTCAAGCAGGCACCTCATTGGCCTGAAGAAATAGGACAATGTAAGAAGAAGCCCTCCCCTTTTTCCAACCAGAGTATCTTGGACACTGTTTTCATATTAGATGTCTGGGCAAAATTTTTATCTGCAGTCAAAGATTCTAACACTTAATGAAAGTTTCAAAAATCACTGGAACAGATGATATCTAAGATCCAACCAACTGAAGGAAAAAGAAATCCACGGTCCATGTTTCTACAGATCAAGTAAGTTCATCTTAGTATTCCAGACCACCAGACGTTTTTAATAAACCATTTTCAAAATTCTACTTTATTCCTGAAAGAACTTCACAGCTTAATTTATTATCTTTTAAAGTATCCTAAAATGCTCAAGAAAGGCATGTAAAAATTATCTGAACAATCTGAAATACAAACCCTGTTTCTTTTCAAAAGAAGTACCCTCCAAAGAGATGCTGGCAACTCTAATTAGCCAGGACCACACTGAGCGCTTACTGTTCTGAGAGCTTTGCACTGTTGTCCGTGGAGCAACAATGCTGCTCTACTTCACAGGCTTGGGAGAGGTCAGCCTGGAAAAAGGTTTTGTGGGTTTTATAACCTAGCAATTCATATAAGCTACTATTGTAATACCTGCTGAGAGTATTATGTTATAAACTCTTCTAAACCTAAGATGGGCAATATATACCAAGTCACCAGTTCTTGTGATTTTTGTAAGGACTATCCTATATAATAAAAGGCTAATATGCAAATTGTCCCCTCAGGAGTTCAACCGGGAATTCGATCACTCACTATGACATGTGCTGACCACCAGGGGGCAGCGCAGAACATGGCAGGCGACCAGTGGTGGCAGTAGGACGCTGAGGGAGTAAGGAAAGGAGGAGGTGCGGAGGCGGGAAACTTCGGAGGCAGGAAACTATGTGGTGGCAGCACGCACGGTGAGGGAAGGAGAAGGCGGGAGGCTGAGAGGTGGGGAACCTGGTTGACCCTGATTGCCGGCCAGGTCTAAGGAATCTACCCATGCACGAATTTCGTGCACCGGGCCTCTAGTAATAATAATATCAGAGTAGAAAAGCAATGTTTCCTTAACTAGAGGAAAGAAGAAGAAAAAAAGGGAAGCGGAAGAAGAGGAAATGATGAATAAAAAGAGGAAGGAGCCCAGCCGGCGTGGCTCAGGGATTGAGTGTTGACCTATGAACCAGAAGGTCATGGTTGGATTTCCAGTTGGGGCACATGCGTGGGTTGTGGACTCAATTCCCAGTGTGGGATGTGCAGGAGGCAGCCGATTAATGATTCTTCCTCATCATTTATGTTTCTACCACTCTCTCCCTGTCCTTTCTCTCTGAAATCAATAAAGTATATTTTTAAAAAGAAGAGGAAGGAGACAATTACGAATGAAAGCATTCCAACTCGGGTGTGGACAAGCAGTCCTCCTCAGAAAGCTCCTGCCACAGAGACACCAATGAGCTCCCATTGCAAAGATTGGAGACACTGAGAGCAGTCTGTCCCTTGGCGCTCCCTGTTAGGCCCCACAATTCCACGCATCAGAGGCCAGGATTTACAAGGCAGAGCCTAGCCCACAGCTGAGGGACTCAGTGGTTTGTAACTGATTCAAGTGCCGATGAGGCTCAGGCAAATCAGAGGCAGGCCCAGCCTACAGTGACCTCTTCTGAAGCCACTCCATTCCTGCTGAGCCATTCATCTACACAAGGGCCACCGTGTTTTCCTCTGAACCCCTCTGTTGCAATTTTAACTTGGCAGATGGAGAGGTAATTGACCCATATTTTTTTTTTTTTTTTTTTTTTTTGCGGAACGATTTTATTTTATTTGGTTAAAAAATTCTATATGAATGTCTTTATCACAATATATTTAAATATTTAAACACGTAATAATATTCACAAAACTCAAAACTAAAGACGTCCGGACACAAGAAGTATTTCTCAATAACTATTCTCTTTGCATGGTGAGATATCCAGGGATATCGGTTATAATCCATATTTTTATTTTTAATGTAACTTACAAAAAAGAAAAAAAATCCTTATTCTAAGGCTCTAAAAATTGTCAGTCATTATGAAGTAATTAAGACCCAGAGTAACACATAAAATTCCTAGAGAAGCTCAACCCCCTATAAGGTTATTTTTTTTCATAGTCCATTATGGTTCCATTATATGTGATTTGAAAAAAAATCAGTGTAGGCACATTCATCTTTAATAATGCTTTTGCAATTATGTTTTAATAACTGCTTGCTATAGCAAATTCCTCTTAATCTCCCTTCTAAATCTTTGAGAATATAATCCTGAAACAATGAAAGAATAACCTATTTCTAGTGCTGAATGAGCATAAAGAATGTTTTTAGCATTGTTCCTGTTCATTTAATTTATTTCCATTTAAATGACCGATTAGAATTTTACCATCAGATGTGATGAAATATTGACATATTTAACTACTTAAAGTCTGTTGACCTTTGACTACCACACCTGTGCCCAGCAGTGCTTTAAGCTGCTCAAGGAGAGAGTGAATTGGACAGCTAAACAAGCTAGAGAATAGGAAAATATCAAGGTCATGTAAAGAATATATTGCACATGCAATAGTCTTAAGAGAATCCATAGACCATCAAAATTCATTTGTTACTACCCCACTTAGATGACAAAGAATAGACATTGGAGTCTTTGGCCAACAGATCCAACAAGGAAGAGAAGACATGAATGCTTCCTCTATCGTCTGAGGCTGCAGGTTTTGTTGCCTTGTGGTTTGGTGCTTGCCAGCTTCCCACCCTTTGAAGCTACATAAAATCCGCATCCTGTGATGTCTAATGCCAGGTTAAAATATTTGGGCAAACTCAAAATATCTCTAGCAAAATGTGCTTGTGTCTATTGTTTTTCAACTTTGCACAATCCTTTAGCACCATATTTCCATCCATATAGGAGCATGAGAAACCACGTGATTCTGTCAAGTCACTGCGTAAGAGCCTCCAGTATACTGGCTCTAATTCTAGAGTCCAAGGATGGACTATGTGATGACAAAAAGCTGCTCTGGGTTCAGTAACACTGAATGAATGTATACTTTACTTATCACAATGTTGTTTCCCTTACAAATTGAATACCAGGAAAAGACGTGAGTGAGATGATTATTAAGGTCTCCAGGCCATGCTTGGTGGCTGAATCAATTTGCAGACTGTTTGTCCTAACTCTGCAGGCCCTGGGGATCCACAGCCCAGGCTGGAAATCAGATCTGCAGAAGCTTTAAAAGACAGTAAGGCAACAACACTCTTATTTAATGATTTCCCTTCTCATTCCTAGGTCTGGGGAAAATAAGACATGCCAAAACACTGGCTAACAAGAGAGGCTCCTGAACGCTCTAATGTCACATGCTCAGCCCTGCTCCTGGCTACCTCAGAGAGCGCTGAGAGTGTCTAGCAGACGTAAGAACTGTCTATTAAAAACCCTCAGTATTCATTTTTTGGGGGGGAAGAGAGGGAGGGAGGAATCCAGTATAATGGAAATGATAACCAAAAAATACTGTCCTGAAATCTTAACATTTCAAACTCAAAAGTCACTTCCACTCTTTATCCTTGATACCCATCCTTACTTAAAAGGGCATAATGGACACAGATTTTGACTCCCTTTTAGGATTCTAACAACAGCATATTCTGGGAAGACAAATTTTCAGCCCTTCTCAAATCCATCTCCTAAATCACTTTATCTCATCCTCAGTATTCTGTGGTTTTCAAGCATCTTAAAGAACTTAATAAAATAAAATATTAGTCAAAAATACAATATATAATATAACTAAAAGGGTAAATGAGTTCTCCAAGCAGCTGAAATCTTTGTTATTTAGCTAAAACACTTCATTGTTGGTGGACTCCCTGGAGCACCTTCCTGGAGCCAAGGATTCTATGGTCACCCACTTTGAAAGCCACTGGATTAGAAGATGATTAAGTCCCTCCAAGGTCTGAAATGCCTTGACTCCCCCCACCCCATGGTCTATGCCCCAGGACTTCAGAGGTGTCCCTTGGTGAAGAAGTCAAGCTTGTTTTCTCTGGTAACTGAGGCTTAGAAAATAAAAACCAGTTTTCCCATGACTTATACTTTGTCCTTCAGATAATGGGTCTATTCACTGAACACATCTGTCTTGAATAGCTACATGGATAGGTTGAGTAGAGGAGCTGTATTTGGTTCTAGAAGTTATAACTGTAAGTCATAGGACCCTTGACCATGGTGCTTACTTTCTGCCTGGTGGTTTGAGAGAGAGAAGCATTTTCATCATGCCTGCTACAAGTTCAAGGACAATTTTATGTCTAATATAAGAGGAACAAAAACTGATCGTATTGCTTACAGCAAGAACTGAACATCAGAATTCTTGCATTTTCAAGGATATGTCAATAACTTGGTAATTTATCTTGACTGACATTGAAATGAGTACAATAAGATTTACTATGCACTAAAAAGAGATTTAATGTAGTCTGTGAGGAATTCAGAAAGAGTTTTACATTGCTTGATAAAATCTGCTAATAACAACTCATCACTACTTTGAAGAAGAATGAGATCATTAATCTCATGTAAGATACACAGACACGGACATCCACCCAAACACTTCAGAAATTAAGTCAAACTAAAAAAGTATACTGAGTTGTCTATATTAGTGAGGAAATTATGCAATGCTTTGTTAGAGCTCTTAGGAAATAAAGATATGCATTTGGAGAAGGGGGTAGATATTATCTACTAGGAACCCGGTAGGAAAAGAAGAAAATAGCTACATGTTGAGCCCTATGCACACTCTTCGGGCTGATCCTGTCCCCTGCCAAGTGATGCTCCATGACCCGTCATTTTTATCTTTAATATGCCCAAGAGCTAAGGTGATAGAAACTATATGTCCTCAATTTCCTAGCATACTTTCTATTTGATATAATTTCATTTTCAAAGAAGAACCTCACCACAATTTTATTGGCTTCATTAAGCAGCACTGCCCCCATTTTATAAGAGAGGAAACTGAGTCCAGGGGTGAAATGACCTGGATATCTACACTACCAGAGGGTGACATGAGGACTCCCACACTCTGCTCCCCCAAGACCCAGGCTCCTGCTTAGGATTTCTGTTGAACATGTTGCCTGAAAATCCACTGGAGTATTCTGTTGATATAGAAAATATCTGGGCCTCAGATTTTCTGTGATGATGGGTAAATCTCACTTATGAGAAAAAGTTATACAGTCCCTTTCATGCTTCTGGCTTCAGTGCCACTTGGCTGTGCAGATTTCTAAAAGCTTTTGAATAGACTAATAGACATGGAATTGTTCTGAACATCTGTAAGCAAAATATGAAAATGTATTACCCAGTGAATGAACATCCTGGGTTTTCTTGCCAGAACTGGGGTTATTTGTGTATTAGGCTAATGCACTGAAATTAACCCAGAATGCTTATCCATGGCAGAATGTCTTTTCATATTTTCATCTGTATAGTAATTATTATAAAATGTAAGAATAATTCTCTATCAGGGTATTCAGGAGTGTGAATAGCTCAATTACTTCTAAAATCAATGTAGTAAAGCAACAGTATGTCCATTAATCAGTTGGTTTGCATAACAAATGTTTGGGGAGTGTGTGTGTGTGTGTGTGTGTGTGTGTGTGTGTGTGTGTGTGTAGAAAGCCAGGTCAGCGCAATTCTTTAAAACAAATGTGAAAAATCAAGCTTCCATTTGACTATAGAGGAAGAATTCTAGGAGATATGTATTCACATTATTCAACTTTGTATCATAAACAACCTTCCCTTAGTGCCTAGTACAATGTATATGGTACATTTCCAATAAATGATGCACTTAATTCATTCAAGAAAGGCTACATGAAATGTAGGCTCCTCATGGCCATTCCAGTCCAAGTTCTATAGGTTCTGTAGTGCAGGCATACACAGCGCTTTCAGGGAACACCAAATGAATGAATGAATCTTGGGAATCATTTTAGGAATAGAATGGTGGCCACTAAGACTTAAATTACCTCTCAGCACATCTCTTAGAGACAGATATGAAACACAACAAGAAAGAGTCGCCAAACAATGGCTGTGGCAATGTAACCCCACATCCAAGCTGAGACAGGGCTCCTAGTGCAGGAGCTACAGCTCTCAGAGCTCAACATTCAGGCCTTAAACACCTAGGAGATACAAGTTTCTCAGCCTGTGAGCTCTGGGTTCAGAGCTAATTGATGAATCCAAGGAAGGACGGTTTAGATGCCTTTTACAGAAGGATGGTCACTTTTAAAACAGGAAACTTAAATAAAATGGTGGACACATGTGAGGGAGGAGGAGTTTGCTGCAAAAGGCAAGGAGGCAGTCACAGCCTTTAGAAAATCACGGTGGCCTGGCTTCTGACTCTCAGTTTCCAAGGCCAAAATTCCACGCTTATCATTTAATTCAACCCAAGGTTAATCCAATATAGAGAAGGACCCTTGTAGACTAAACTCACAATAGACTGAGACATACATCTCAGAATGGCTTTTCATTTTGAATTTAAAATGAGAATTAGAACTTTCTGGCTGACTGGCCTGCTCTCTTTATTTTATTTCTGTAAATAATATTTACAGGAGGACAAAAGGTGAGAAGTTTCTATAGAGTGTGGATCAGAACAAAAGGAGTTAGTGATAGAACTTAAAAGTGTCTTGGTGTCAGGTTCCGAGAGTCTGTCCAGCACCCAAACTTTACAGAGCAACCCACAGGGTGCCAGCAGGACCCTCCTTTCCCAGGCTGGCCTGGCTAACCAGCCTCCCTTCTGAGATCCTATTTATTTCTCTTTTACATATGTCAGGGCACTCCATCAGGTTACTCTAAGGTCTTCCAGACCTTGAAGCCAACTTTCTTCAAAGTGACTGCCTATCACCGCTCTGATGTATTGTAGGCTTACTTTATACTCTCATTCCCAAAGGGCAACTTTATTGAAATTCTTGAGGAACAGTTGTCCCCTTGTATCTTCTACATAAGTTAGGCTCAAGTCACAACCAGATCACCCAGCGTGGAGCAGACCCATTGGTGAGCCATTCATGAATGTTTTGCTTACATCCGAGACAGAATCAACCCTATCCATGTATATCACCATGAGACTCACCTGCTCTCCTGTCTGTTAGAAACAGTTTATCTTTTCTATGTGCCCAGTGCAACTCCAGCTCAGATTTCAGAATCACAGGCCCATCAACAGCCACAAAGAAAAACCATTCTGACATGAATCTGCATCCTGTCTTAATGTACATTTACCTTTATAGTCGTGCACACACTGGCACACTCATTCATTCTCTGAGGCTGTGCATACCCAATAGCAAGCAGGCATAAAAAATATAGCCAATGGTTTTTGATTCCATGCTTGTGACCAGTGATCTGTGTGCCTAGGCAATGCTTGTGGAAGTTCTGACATTGTCATCATGGGATGGGGGGAGTGGTATAGCTTACCCTATGGATTTTGAGAACTACCCCTCTATTTATGACACTTGCCCCCAAAAAACAAATGGTACCTTAGGCTCCAAGTATACTGCTATATGAGAGAAGGAATTTGGCAAGCAATTCAGGTCCTTAGGCTTCTTTTCTTGAATGAATGAATGAATGAATGAATACATACATACATACATACATACATACATATATACTTTTACAAAAGATTCCTGGGTTGTGACCAAACTTAATTACAAACACAAAAGTAAGCAATTTTGAAATTAACTCAAATACTGGAGCATAGACTAGTATTTCTCTCACATGAAATCTCAGCAATTATTATGCATCTGAGTGGAGACTTGGTTTTTCTCTCTTACAAGTGAGACCCCTCCAGGGCTGACTTGTTCAACAAGGCTTTGAGCACCTGAGGCTTCAGTGGGGAGGCCCCACCAGTATAACTTGCTTTCTGTCTTCCCCATCCTCATCTCGATCAAAAATATTTAATTAGCTGGTTATCATAATTACTCTAGCTGGGGACCTTGTTTGTTCTCCTTCCCTGCTATTCCCAGGATCTGTAGGCTCTACCACTTCAGTGCCAGAGGGACCTTTCTATCACAGCTTCTCTCTGCCTTTTTGTTTTTCCCTTTCATGATCAGAAAAAAAAAAGAAAAGAAAAAAAAAAGCCTGGGGGGAAAAAAATCATCTCTCCTTCTGTGTCTGGGTAAAACCCTATAACTACCTTGTCCCAATCAGGAAAAGTTTCCATGACAACCATGCTTCCTGATGCCACCACTAACTTAGTGTTCACATCAAATAGACAGTCCTTTACCAAGCTCCATGGTGCTTGTACTTCACCATTGCTAAAGGCCTCTAACACACCAGCTGTCTGCATGAACTGGATCTTAAAAGGATCTTTTCCTCATAGTAATCATTAAAAAGCACACCAATATACTAAAAGGTATAGTAGAGACATAGATATGAAAAAGAACATGTGACGTGGTGGGGGGAAGTGTGAATAGACAAATGGAGAAGCACTGGGACATGAGAGTTGGGTGCCTTACACCATGGTCAATGTCCTCAACTTTGAGCTAAGAGCTAATGAGGTTGGAATTCCTCCTACATATGACCCATGGATTAAGGGACTTTTTCTCTCTGAGCCCCAATACTCCCTCTGTAAAAGACAGAGACTGAGACACTTCATGGGACTGTTTGTAAGATTAGATGATAAAAAAGCAAAGATGCGAAAAGTGCTTAGTAAGTATCTGGCACATAGTAGGAATTCAACAAAGGGGGATTATCATGTTATCATTGTGAAGGTGAAGAGTTGAATTGGAATGAGTCTGAGCAAACAAGAAATCACAATATTTTGATTGATTATTAAAATTTTGCTAATAATAAGTAGATATTTAAGGATTTTCCTAGCAAACTTTTCTCTTAAGCTATTAAGCCATACCTGCAATTACAGGAATGAATCTATTCATTTCCATTCCTGAGACTTAAGGGGACATACCTGGGCAATCTCCAGGGTTCATCTAAATCTCTCTGTTTATAGTTCTGCATACGCATTTGTTTAATTTTGAAACAGAAACAAAGAAAAAAATGGATTAACCACTAAAGTATTTGTTTGATATTCCACATTCTCAACAGCAATCAAGAATATTTCAATTCTTGCACTGGTCAGTGTGGTTCAGTTGGTTGGGCATTGTCCCATGCAGGGGTTGTGAGCTCGATTCCACATAGGGGGCATGCAGGAGGCAGTTAACAGATGTTTTGATCTCATATCAATGTTTCTCTCTCTCTCTCTCTCTCTCTCTCTCTCTCTCTCTCTCTCTCTTCCCCCCCTTCTCTCCCTCCCTCCCTCTCTAAAAATCAATAATTTTAAAAAAATCTTTTAATTCTTCTCTAGAGGCAAAAAAACAAGAACATGTATTTATATAATATTTTCATTGTGTCACAGCTCAAATTTCATTTCAAAAGCAGAATTCATGTTGTAGAAAACATTCAATATCTCATTATTGAACAAACTCCCATATTCCAACTCCTCTCCCACCCTCATTTACAGTGCCCTAAGAGAGGTGAGAGGGCCCTCACAAATAAAACCAATTCAAACTTTTATTTTTAATAGATAAAACTCTTTTTGCATTTTTTAAAAAATCTCATTTCTGTCAATATATCTAGATAATATATCTAGATAAATTCTTCCTATTAAGAACTCTTAAGAATGAATAAAATAATTTTTATAAATGCGTTGTACAGTATGAACATCCCTCAAAAAATTAAAAAGAGAATTATCATATGAACTGGCAATCCCTCTTTTGGGTATACATCCAAAGAAAATGAAATCAGTACCTTTGAACTCCCACATTCACTGCAGCACTAACCACAATAGGCAAGATATGGAAACAACCTAAGAGTTTGTCCACAGGTGAATGGATAAAGAGATTGTGGAATATATACAATGGAATATAATTCAGCCATAAAAATAAAGGAAATCCTGCCTTTGCAACAACATGGATAGACCTAGAGGTTATTAATGCTAGGTGAAATAAGACAGATAGAAAAAAAGTACTGTATGAGCTTACTTATAAGTGGAATCTAAAAAAGTCCAACTCATAGAGGCAGAGAGTAGAATGGTGGTTCCTAAGGGTAGGAGTAGGGGGAAATAGGGAAATGTTGGTCAAAGGGTACAAACTTTCAATTATGTAGGATGAATCAGTTCTAGAGATCTAATGTACATTAGGCTGACTATAGTTAATAATACTGTATTGGAGAGAATTAAAAATGGCGGCAGAGTAAGTGGATGCTGCACGGACATGCTCCTAGGAACAAATTGGTATTACAACTAAAATACAGAAAAACTTCCTGAATAATCAACGGAAAACTCGCAGGAGAGAACCCTGATACCCAAGGACCAAAAGTAGAAACTACATAGAGACTGATAGGAGGTGTGGCGGTGTGAAAAGTTTGGCCAGGCACCCACAGGCAGTAACTGAAGTCCCAGAGAGATATCTCAGCTGTAGGGGGTTGCCTCTGAGAACTCTGATATCTAATCCCCACGCTGGGCCCCCCAGCAGAGAGCACCAAAACTGAGGTGAGTACCCACATAACATCTGGCTGTGAAAAGCAGTGGGGTGCTGTCTGCCAGGGAGTAACAGCTGAAAATTCAGGCACCCTCTTAAAGAGCCAACACACAAAATTTCCAACACAGAAGCCATGCACCTTGTGCTCCGACAGAGGGAGAGTGAAGTGGACTGGAGCTGTGAGAGCAGAAGCCAGGACTGGAACTTGGGGGATAGAGCTCAGAAGGCAGACACCCCAAGTTTCCTGGGCTGAGTCATTCCCTCGTGCAGCAGAGAACATCTTTCCCTCATAGACATTTGCCTTGCCTGGGGGGAAGACAGTTGACACAACTTATTGGAAAATACCTTTCCCTGAAGCCACTTAAGAGATTAAAAATAACAATTAACCTCCAGGCAGAAGAAACTGCCCCACCCTGTTGGAAAAAACTCTCACCACACCTGAGGACGCTTGCCTAAGGGACAATTCAAGTCAGAATCCTATCAGTCTATAGGCAGAGGCAGTCTCTGGAGGCTTTGAGTCTATGCCTGATCTAATTAGTCAGAAACAGCCTTTAACACTGTCCTGCACTAGAGATTGAGAGGTGTAGAGGATCTACCTAATACAGTAGTTCCTCGGGTTACGTCGAAGATCAATTCCTATGGCGAGACATAACGTGATTTTCACCGTAAGTCAGAACCCACCTACATAAGCACCTACGTCACTCACATGGAGCACACACACAACAGTAATGAACTGAAACAGTAAAAAAAATTTAAAAGAAAGATAACAATTCCTGACCTTTACTTGTGGTAAATAAATAATAAAAAAACATAAAGCATATATGTACATACATCAAAATGATGGAACTTTTTTTTATAAATAAATGGGAGATGGCGATGTAACCACAATATGATGTATGTCAAGTCCAATGTAACCCGAGGACTGTCTGTACATAGTCACAAACCCAAACAGAAAGCCAAAATGTGGATACAAAGAAACAACCCCCAAATGAAAGAACTAGAGCATTCTCCAGAAGAAGAGATAAATGAAGCAGAGATAAGAAACTTACCTGAAACAAAGTTCAAAGTAATGATGGTAAAAACACTTAATAGCATGAAAAAAAATAGTAATGATGAAAAAAAGAACAGTCAGAGATAAAGAATGACATAACACAAATAAAGAACACATTGGAAAGCATACACAGCAGATTAGGAAAGCTGAAGATTGAATTGGTGAATTAGAAGACAGAGTTGAAAATATCACTCAATTAGAAAACCAAAAAAAACAAAACAAAACACAATTTAGAAACAGAATGACAGCTTAAGGGAGCTGTGGGACAATGTGAAACATAACAATGTTAGAATAGCAGGTGTGCCAGAAGAGGCAGAAAGAGAGAAAGGCATAGAGAAGGTGTTTGAAGAAATAATGGCAGAAAACTTCCCTAACCTGGTAAAGGGAAGTGTCACACAAGTTCAGGAGGGAGGCACAGAGAACCCCAAAACAAGAATAACCCAAACAGACCCACACCCAGACACATCATAATTAAAATACCAAAAGTTAAAGACAAAGAGAGAATCTTAAAGGCAGCAAGAGAAAAGAAAACTGTTACCTACAAAGGAGTTCCCATAGGCTGACACCAGATTTCTCATCAGAAACTCTACAGGCCAGAAGGGAATGGCATGAAGTACTCCAGGTAATTGAAAGCAAGGATCTGAGACCAAGATTACTATATCCAGCAAGGGTATCACTCAAAATAGACAGTCAAATAAAGAGCTGCCCAGACAACAAAAAGGCTAAAGGAGTTCATCACCACTAAGCCAGCATTACAAGAAATGCTAAAGGGATTGCTGTAATGAGAAGAAGAAAGAGAGAGAGAAACCTAGTCATACAGAATTAAAATGGCAATAAATAAGTACCTATCAATAATAACCCTAAATGTAAATGGATTAAATGCTCCAATCAAAAGGTGTAGGGTAGCTGAATGGATACAAAAACATGATTCAACTATATGTTGTCAACAAGAGACCCACCTCAAAACAAAAGACACACACAGGATGAGAGTGAAGGTTTGGAAAAAAATTTACCATGCAAATGGAAAAGAAAAAAAAGCTGGAGTAGCAATACTCATATCCTACAAAATAGACTTTAAAATGAAGGCCATCACAAGAGACAACAAAGGTCACTACATAATACTAAATGGATTCATCCAACAAGAGGATATAACCCTGATAAACATATATGCACCCAATATAGGAGCACCTAAATATGTAAAAAAAAAAATTTCTAGAGGATTTTAACAGAGATAGACAACAATACAGTTATAGTAGGGGACTTTAACACCCCTCTGACTTCTCTGGATAGATCTTCCAGATAAAAACTTAACAAGGAAACAGAGACTCTAAAGGACACAGTGGATCAGATGGACTTAATTGACATTTATAGAACATTTCACCTCAACAGCAACAGAATATACACTGTTCTCAAGTGCACATGGATCATTAACAAAGATAGAGCACATGTTAGGACACAAAACAAGTCTCTACAAGTTCAAGAAGATTGAAATCATGTCAAGCATCTTCTTAGGTCACAGTGGAATGAAATTAGAAATCAACTATCGTAAAAACATTCAAACAAATGGAGGCTAAATAGCATGTTATTAAACAATGAATGGTTACCAATGAGATCACGAAAAAATTAATACAACTTCTTGGAAACAAATGAAAATGAACACACAACAACCCCAAATCTCTGGGACACAGCAAAAGCAGTCCTGAGAGAGAAGTTCATAGCACTACAGGCATACCTCAAAAAAAAATTAGCAATAAACTACTTAACCCTACAACTTAAAGAAGTAGAAAGAGAACAAGAAAATTCTAGAGCAAGTAGAAGGAATGACATAATAAAGATTAGAGCAGAAATAAATAACATAGAGACTAAAAAAGCAATACAAAAAAATCAATGAAACCAAGAGCTGGTTCTTTGAAAGGATAAACAAAACTGATAAACCATTAGCCAGACTCATCAAGAAACAAAGAGAGAGGACCCAAATAAATGAAATCAGAAACAAAAGTGGAGATGGAACCACTGACAGCACAGAAATACAAAGGATTATAAAAAAATACTATGAACAACTATATGCCAACAAGTTGGACAATGTGGATGAAACAGACAAAATCCTAGAAAAATACAATCTCCCAAAACTGAATCAGGAAGTATCAAAAAACCTGAATAGGACAATAACAACTGCTAAAATAGAAGCAGTAATAAAAATACTCCACCAAACAAAAGTCCAGGTCCGGATGGCTTCACAGCAGAGTTTTACCAAACATTCAAAGAAGAACTAACTCCTATACTCCTCAAACTATTTCAGAAAATCCAAGAGGAAGGAATACTTCCAAACTCTTTTTACAAGGCCAGCATTAACTTAATTCCAAAACCATATATAGACACTACAAAGAAAGAATTACAGGCCAATATCCCTGATGAACATAGATGCTAAAATCCTAAACAAAATATTAGCAAATCGCAACCAGCAATATATTAGAAAGATCATACACCAGGATCAAGTGGGATTTCCAGGGATGCAAGGCTGGTACAATATTCACAAATCAATAAACGTGATATATCACATAAACAAATTGAAAGACAAAAATCACATGATCATATCCACAGATGCAGAAAAAGCATTTGACAAAATCCAACACCCATTTTTGAAAAAAACTCTCAGCAAAGTGGGAATAGAGGGAGAATATCTCAACATGATTAAGGCCATATATGACAAACCTACAGCCAACATCATATTCAATGGGCAAAAACTAAAACCATTTCCCCTAAGAACAGGAACAAGACATGGATGCCCAATGTCACCAGTCCTGTTCGACATTGTACTGGAAGTGCTTGCCATAGCGAACAGAGAAGAAAAAGAAATAAAAGGCATCCAAATTTGAAAAGAAGAAGTAAAACTGTCATCATTTGCAGTTGATATGATATTGTACATAGAAAACTCCAAAGACTCCATCAAAAAACTACTAGACTTAATAGATGTATTCGGCAATGTGGCAGGATACAAAATTAACACCCAGAAATCTATGGCCTTTATATACACCAATAATGAACACACACAAAGAGAAACTAAAAAAAAAAAAAAAATCCCATTTACCATTGCAACAAAAAATTTAAGATACCTAGGAATAAACTTAACTAAGGAGGTAAAAGACCTATACTCAGAAAATTATAGGACATTGAAAAAAGAGATAGAGGAAAACATAACAATTGGAAGAATATACCATGTTCATGGATTTGTAGAATCAACATCATTAAAATGTCTACACTACCCAAAGCAACCTATATATTCAATGCACTTCCCATTAAAATACCAATGGCATATTTCACAGACCTAGAACAAACTGTTCAAAAATTCATATGGAATAAAAAAAGACCCCAAATAGCTGCAGCAATCCTGAGAAATAAAAACAAAGTTGGAGGGCTCACAATGCCAGATATCAAGATATACTACAAAGCCACTGTTCTCAAAACTGCCTGGTATTGGCACAAGAATCGACATATAGACCAATGGAACCTAACAGAAAACCCAGAAATCGACCCAAGCCATTATGCCCAATTAATATTTGACAAAGGAGGCAAGAGCATATAATGGAGATAGTCTCTTCAATAAATGGTGTTGGGAAAATTGGACAGATACATGAATAAAAATGAAACTAGATCACCAACTTACACCATACACAAAAATAAACTCAAAATGGATAAAGGACTTAAACGTAAGATGGGAAACCATAAAAATCTTACAAGAATCCATAAACAGCAAAATATCAGACATATATTGTAGCAATATCTTTACTGATACAGCTCCTAGGGTAGCAGAAACCAAGGAGAAAATAAACAAATGGGACTACATCAAAATAAAAAGCTTCTGCACAGCAAAAGAAACCATCGACAAAACAACAAGAAAGCCCACTGCATGGGAAAACATATTTGCCAATGTAATCTCCAATAAGGGTTTAATCTCCAACATTTACAGGGAACTCATACAACTTAACAAAAAAAGATAAACAATGCAATGAAAAAATGGGCAAAGGACCTACATAGATACTTTTCGAAAGAGGACATACAGAAGGCCAAGAGACATATGAAAACATGCTCAAAGTCAGTATTCATCCAAGAGATGCAAATCAAAATGACAATGTGGTACCATCTCACACCTGTCAGAATGGCTATCATCAATAAATCAACAAACAACAAGTGCTGGCGAGGATGTGGAGAAAAAGGAACCCTCTTGCACTGCTGGTGGGAATGCAGACTGATGCAACCACTGTGGGAAACTGTATGGAGTTTCCTGAAAAACTAAAAATGGAACTCCCATTTGACCCAGTGATCACACTTCTAGGAATATATCCCAAGAAATCAGAAACACCAATCAGAAAGGATATATGCACCCCTATGTCCACAGCAGCACAATTTACAATAACTAGGATTTGGAAATAGCCTAAGTGCCCATCAGCAGATGAGTGGGTTAAAAAACTGTGGTACATGTACACAATGGAATACTATGCTGCTGTAAAAAAGAAGGAATTCTTACCATTTGCAACAGCCTGGATGGACCTGGAGAGCATTATGCTAAGCAAAATAAGCCAGTCAAAGAAAGATATATATAACATGATCTCACTCATTTGTGGAATATAATGAACAATATAAACTGATGAACAAAAATAAAGCCAGAGGAAAAACTTATTTTAGAATAATTTTTACTTATATAATAAAAGTAATTCTGTTATTTGCAGATTTTTAATATTTCCTACAACTTTTGTGATATTACACTATGTTAGTACAGTTTTGGTAATATTATTGTATTTAAAATCTTTTTTCTTGAAATATTAATGCTTATTGCATGTAACATTTTATTTAAAATAGTTTTTCTTGAAAAAATGAAATGATAGAAAATATAATAATAATAATAATAATAATACTGTATTGAATATTTGAAAGTTGTTACAAGGGTAGATCATAGGTGCTCTCACAACACCAAAAAAAAAAATTATGTAAGGAGATGGATATGTTCATTAGCTTGACTGTAGTAATCATTTCACTGTATAAAACAACACTGTAAATATACTAGTACACAATTTGTATTTTTAAATTGAAAAATATTTAAAAGAAAAAATGTGTTTTAAATGCTACCTGAGCTGGCAGAAAAGTAAAGCGAATCCTTGAAGGCCAGAAACAGAAAATAAATCCACAGAGGGTATCTAGTATTCTAGCTAGAATTTGCCATGGTGCATCTGTCTATTTAGCCAACAAACATTTTTTTTATAATAGGCCAGATCACAAATATTTTAAGTTTTTCAGGAAGTACATACTCTGTTGCATCCACTCAACTCTGCTATTGTGTCATGAGAGCATGCATAGATAGTATACAAATAATGGGTATAGCCCTGTTTCAATAAAACTTTATGTAAATAGGCAGCAGGCAGAATTCAGCCTTCAAGCCATAGTTTTCCAATCCCTTCTTTATAGCCTGGCTTTTAGTATTTTTCCCTCAAGAAAACATGTCTGGTATGACAATTTGTCCCATGTGGTAAACTGTTGTAGGCATGGTCACAATATCTTCACATCTCCCTGTACACATGCCTTGGGGAGTTCCTCTCACAATGACTCTGGGATAGACCATATGACTTGTTTTGGCCAATGAGACAATAATTAATGTAACATCAAAAGAGACTTGAAAGTACTAGCAGAATGGGGCTTGTCCTCTCTTGCTGATCCTGGAATCTCTGAATCCATCACCATGTGAATTAGCCCAGGCCAGCCTGCCAAAGACACATGGTCCATCATCCCCATTATCCCAGCCAATAGGAAGCATTAACTGACAGTCAGCACCAGTTGCCAGACATATAAATGAAGCCATCCTAAACCAACTAGCCCCAGGCAACCCACCAGTTGACCGTAAGTCCCATGAGTGAGTCTAGATGAAACCAGCAGAAGAGCTGCCCAACTGAGCACAGCCTAAATTGCTGAACTACAGAAGCATAAGCTAATATATGATTGTTTTAATGATTACATTTTTGGGGTTATTCTGCAGCAAAAGCTAAATTATACATTCCATAGGAAGTTTATTACCTCCTAAAAGTAAAAAGTTAAAGTCAACAAGTCTATGGAAAGAAATGGGGAATAGAAGACTGAGGAAGCACACAAAAAATGTATTTCCATTTTAAAGATCCTATCACCTGCCAGCAGGGACAAGCCCTTCCTTGTTCCTCCTCATATGCTGGAACAAATTCTTCCTACCTGAGCAGACTTCTTGGTAAGTCGGATTGGAAGTGTAGCCTCCTGCATAGCCAACTTGAGTTGAATATACTCCTTTCAGGGTCCAAAATTTCCTCTCCGCTCCCCAGAAACAGCCCATTCCTAAGAAAAACATAAGATACTGATTAGTCCTTAGAGGCCCAGTGCACAAATTCATGCAAGTGTGGGGTCCTGCTGGCCCACCCCAATCGGGGCCGATCGGGAGATCGATCAGGGTGGGGGGCCAATCGGGGATGGGGCTGGCTAGGGGAGGGACCACGGATGGTTGGCTGGCTGGCCCCACTTCCTGGTCAAACTCCTGGTTGGTTGAACTCCCACCAAAGGGGACAATTTGCATGTTAGCCTTTTATTATATAGGACTAGAGGCCCAGTGCACAGATTCATGCACCAGTGGGGTCCCTCGGCCTGGTCTGAGCCCTCCTGCAATCCGGGACCCCTCGGGGAATGTTGCACTGCCAGTTTCGGCCCGATCCCTGCAGGCTAGGCCGAGGGATCCCACCGGTGGACGAATCCATGCACCCGGCCTCTAGTATACATATAAGATCTTTGGTTCATCTCTTCCCGCCTTCCCCATTCCCCCTTCCCTCTGAGATTCATCAGTCTGTTCCATGCTTCCATGCCTGTGTGTTGAGCATCTGCCCCCTGGTGGTCAGTGCATGTCATAGCTATTGGCCGAACAGTTGAACAGTCGCTTAGGCTTTTATATATATAGATAAAATAGTCGTTGCACTGTTTCACTAGAAAAGAGAAGCTGTTCCTGTGATTTAGTAATAAAAAATAACTCAGATTTTATCATTTAAAGGAGAGGTTGTAACATTTAAAAATAATTTTATTTAAGATTCTTTGCATAGAATGTCTCTGTGCTTTAGTTTGCAAAAGCATAGAAAGCCTAACATTTCAATGAAGTTAGTAAAGCTACACTTTTCCAAATAACAGTAAAAGGATAACTGCTTTTGATGAATAATTTCCTCACTTGATTCATTATGGTCTCATCAAACCATAATAACTTGTATTAATAGTAGAAAGTTATTTAACAATCAGCATCCTTATCATGCTTTTCAAAAAAAAAAAATTCTAACAAGGAAAAGTAACACTAAAATACTGATTTAAAAGGGAGACCTTCCCCAAATCAACACAGATTGACAAAATATTTTATTAACGATTTCACATATGTGCTCAGTTTTTTAATTTTTTTAAAGTCATAAACCTTTATGTGATAGATCACTGCTCCCCAAAAAGAACAGTTTCCAGAATTCTATTACTGAGTGTAATGATTGAGGAAAAAGAGAGAGCAGAAACACAGGGAAGGTAGGAACAAAAAACAAAGAAACTCACAAAAATAGCATTGCAATCAACTAGCAAACATGGTGCTCAAAATAGTAGATACTGGATTCCTTTGAACATATGAAAACTAAGCCCCATCTATCTCTCATGAATGCACATACACACATCAAAAATGATGACTTATATTTCCCTGGGCTCTAAAGAGCCCTCATTTTCCACCATGAGTTTCTAACTGTGCACAACGGCTATCTGTGGCCAATTTCTACATGTAAACAAGATGCCTGCCTCACTCCAATTTTATATGGCACTATTAAGTCATGTATAAATAAGATCCCGGTTGGAACAACAGTTGGCAAATTAATATATGCCTCCTACTATGATCACTATATTTGTTAGATTTGATGACAGAGCTGAAAGAAAAAATAGATCGAAGTTTACTGAAATTCTTAACAATTGTTAATTTTCTACTTTAAATATTCAGAGTAACAATAACCAAAAAGCAATGTGCATAGCATTACATACTACACAAAAATATATTTGCTCAAATGTGTTGGAAATACACTAACCAAAAATAGGTTAACAGTTAAAATATACAATAGAGCCAAATGATGAAATTTAATGCAGTAAAAAAAAATTACTGTTGTAATAACAATGCAACATGGAAATATGTATATGCTTATGTCATTATTGCCTAAAGCTAAATTTACAAAGAAAAAACAATTATGTGCATGTTTTTATTACAACTATGAAAATATATTCATACCAAAGTAGACTAGAAAAAATATACAGTTATGACATAACTGTATTACAGTGATGAGAATATAGAAATATTTTTTTTTACTTTTCAAGCTTTTCTGTAACTGAGTCATATTACTTTAAAAATGAAAAATGTATACATTTTTAAAAGGAAAATAAAAAATTCAAAGGAAAACATAAGCATATGCATTACTTGAGTTATACACTGCTTTATACCACGCTCCTGTTTGCAAAGGAAATGTCTGCTGCTAGTGGATATAACTAAATATTTACTGAGTATTTATAAAAATTGAGTATCCTCAAGTCTCTGGAACAAGAATTCACTATTAATTTTATTTCATTGCATTCCTGAGATGTAGGAATTATGTAAGTCAGGGCTCTCAAGAGAAACAGAACCAATAGGAGAGATGGAGAGAGAGAGAGAGAGAGAGAGAGAGAGAGAGAGAGAGAGAGATAGATAGATAGATAGATAGATAGATATTATGAGAAACTGGCTCCCATAATTATGGAGGTTGAGAGGTTGCCCAGCTGTAGTCTGAAATCTGGAGACCTAGGAAGCTGGTACTATAATTTGTCCAAACCCAAAGGCCTGTTAACCAAGAGCACTGAAGGTTCTAGGGCAGGAGAAGATGGATGTCCCAGCTCAAACAGAGGGAGTGAATTCACCCCTCCTTTGCTATTGTGTTCTATCCAGGCCCTCAGTGGATTGAATAATGCCACCCCTATTGGTGAGGGAGGTGTCCTTTACTCAGTGTACCAATTCAAATGCTAATCTCTTCTGAAAACAGCCTCACAGACACACCCCAAAATGAAGTTTTATCGGGGCATCCCTTAGCCAGCTCAACATAGCACGTAAACTTAACCAGCACAGGAATGATGATGATAGGAAATCTCTGGAGAAGAATGGGGAGAAAGTGCTCTGGACAGCATTATTGAGCATAAAAATACACGGACGCATCCAGGAGTTGTACAGTGTTCCAAGCTGAAGGCACCCTGGCCCCTGAAGTTCAGAAGTCTGCAGTGTGGGTTGGATAAAATATTTCCATATTGCACAATAACTAACAGTGATAGTACCAAAGTTCACTGCAAGTATTCTACGCACAGGTACATGACTGGCTATTTTAGCAGCCTGCCTACCCTGACCATTGTCTTACAGTCCCATACAGATGGCCCCAGACTCTATATCCTCTATAACTTCACTGCATCCTCATGGTGTAGATTTATAAAACTTAAATGATTTTTGCAAAACCAAAAATATGTGCTGCTAGTAGAGAGCTATTTAATCCCCACCTTTTCCCCCCTATTTTTTTATGTTTACCTGTTGATTCAGCATACATATATGTTATTTCCAGGAGGTAAAAACTAATAAATGTGATGAAAACACACAATTAAACAGAATTGAGGAATATTAGATTATATGAGTAAGAAGCAACTTAGTATATCCATACATTTCCCTTTTTTAAACCTTTATTGTTGAAAGTGTTGCATATGTCCCCCCCCTTTCTCCCCAGTGACCTCTTTTAGCATTGACCCCCTATTTAGCAAAAATCAAGACAAGACCCTGCTGAAGAAGGAAGACCCAGCTCCAGCTGGGCAAAGGCCTCCAGGGGGCCTACGTGTGGCTGAAATAATGCCTCAGGAACCTGGTGTATAATTAATGTCAAATTTTCTAGAGAGGTACTTACTTAGGATAGGGGTTGTCATAAGAAGAAAACTCCTACTTGAAGCAATACGATGTTTTATCTAGTGCCTTCCATTACAACCTAAGCATTCTATTATTTGGTTTTGAGGGGGGGGGGGCGGGGGGGGGAGGCGGTGGGTAGTTAAACAAAGAAAACAGGTTTATTTTGTCAAAGTACTCAGAATTTATAATTGCCTAGTCCACAACATGAGTATCATCAAAGAAGATATAGTATGCACTATTATCTATAAATATTTTAAATTTTTTATTATAAAGTAAAACACAGATACAGAAAAGCCACACAAAACAAATGCATATTTCAATGCATTATTTTTAGGTGAACATCCTTGCAACCAGAACTTTGCCACCCACCCAAGAAACCTCTCTTTGTATCACACCCCAATCACAAGTGCTTTCCTTCCCCCCAAAGTAACCATTATCTGACTTTTATTGTGATCATTTCTATCTATATCTTTATATTTTTATCACTCAAGGTACCCATCATAATTTTTTTGGTCTTGCTCAGTTTTAACAATTTGATGTCCTTTAAGATCTTCTTTTTTATTATTTAAATTTTTTATTGTTTAAAGTTATTACATGAGTCTCCTTTTTCCACCATTGACATCTCCCGGGCCGCTCTCACTCCCCAGCACGTGCCCCCACCCCCCTACTGTCTGTGTCCATTGGCCATGCTCATATTCATGCATACAAGTCCTTTGATTGATCTCTTACTCCCTCACCCCCAGCCTTCCCTCATAGGTTGGACAGTCTGTTTGATGCTTCTATGTCTCTGGTTCTATTTTTGTTCATCAGTTTATGTTGTTCATTATATTCCACAAATGAGTGAGATCATGTGATATTTATCTTTCTCTGACTGGCTTATTTCGCTTAGCATAATGCTCTCCAGTTCCATCTATGCTGTTGCAAATGGTAAGAATTCCTTTTTTACAGCAGCATAGTATTCCATTGTGTAGATGTACCACAGTTTTCTAATCCGCTCATTTGCTGATGGGCACTTAGGCTGTTTCCAAATCTTAGCTATTGTAAATTGTGCTGCTATGAACATATGGGTGCATATAAGTTCTTTTCATCAACAAGATCCCTCTCCATTCTTTTCCTTTTAATTTATCCACTGAAGAACATGTGGACCAGTTAACCTGCAGTGTCCCACAGTGTGGATTTGATTATTTACATTCTCATGATGCAATTCACCTTGTTCCTCTGTCCTCAGTATTTCCTGCAAATTTGGAGCTGGATCCAGGAGCTTTATCAGACTCAGATTTCATTCTTTGGCAAAATTATAGGTGGTACTATGTTCTTTTCTTTTATTTAAAAAATTTTCCATCTTTATTAAGATACAACTGACATGGGGCATTGTGTAAGTTTAAGGTATACAATGTGACAATTTGACACACATATATATTGTGAAGTTGTTATAATAAAGTTAGTTAACACATCCATCACCTCACATAATTACATTATTTATAGTGAGAACATTTAAGTTTTACTGTCTTAGCAACATTCAAGTACAAAGGACAGCATTATTAACTATAGTCACCATGCTAAATATTAGATCTCCAGAAGTTATCCATATTATACTGGAAGTTTGTACCCTTTGCCAACATCTTCCCATTTCCCCCCACCTCTAAGCCCCTGACAAACACCATTCTAATCTCTATTTCTATGAATTTGACTTTTATTTTAGATACCAATATAAGTGAGATCATAGAGTATTTGTCTTTTCTCTATCTGATTTATTGATTTTTTTAAGAGAGAGTGAAAGAGAAGGGAAGAGAGGGAGAGAGAGAAAGAGAGAGAGAGAAACATCAATATGAGAGAGGCACATCAATTGGTTGCCTCCCTCATGTGCCCCGACTGCGGCTGGGGATGGAGCCTGCAACCGAGTTATATGCCCTTGACTGGAATCCAACCCATCAGTCCGTGGGCCTACACTCTATCCATTGAGCCAAACTTGCCAGAGCTCTCTGTCTGATTTATTTCACATAGCATAATGCCCTCAAAGTGCATCCATCTTGTCACAAATGGCAGGGTTTCCTTCTTTTTTATGGATGAATAACATTACTGTGTGTGTGTGTGTGTGTGTGTGTGTGTGTGTGTGTGAGAGAGAGAGAGAGAGAGAGAGAGAGAGAGTATATCCCTATCAGTCTATTGATGGACACTTAGATTATTTCCATGTCTTAATTATTGTGAAAAGTGCTAAAATAAACATGGAGATGCAGATATCTCTTAAAGATAGCGATTTCATTTCCTTTGGATATATACCCAGATGTGGAATTGCTTGATCATATGGTAATTCTATGTTTAATTTTTTAATAACTTCCATACTGTTTTCTATAATGTCTATACCAATTTACATTCCCACCAATTAGGGTTCCCTTTTCTCCACATCCTTACCAACATTTGTTATTTTTCATCTTTTTGGATTTAGCATTCTAACAGGTGTGAGGTGATATGTCACTGTGGTTTTGATTTTGCATTTCCCTTATGACTAGTGATGTTGAGCATCTTTTCATGTATCTCTTGGCCATTTGTATGTCTTCTTTAAAAAAGTCTATTCAGGTCCTCTACCCACTTTTAATCAAATATTTGGAAGTTTTAATGGTTTGCAAATGTTTTCTCCATAACATTGCCTCTTCATTCTATGGACTGTTTCTGTCACCGTGCAGGTGCTCTTTTTGTTTGATATAATCCCACTTGTTTATTTTTGCTTTTGTTGCTCGTGCTTTTGGTGTCACAGCTAAAATATCATTGCCAAGGCCAATGTCAAGGAGGTTTTCCTCTACATTTTCTTCTAGGAGTTTTATCATTTCAGGTCTTATG
Source organism: Myotis yumanensis (assembly GCF_028538775.1). Taxonomy (NCBI): domain Eukaryota; kingdom Metazoa; phylum Chordata; class Mammalia; order Chiroptera; family Vespertilionidae; genus Myotis; species Myotis yumanensis. The sequence goes on from NW_027223756.1 coordinate 73,595,247, forward strand.
TTCAAGTCTTCAATCTATTTCAAATTATTTTTATAATATCCCTTTTTTCAACATCATTTACTTGAAAGTCTACCTTTCCCCCATTGAGTATTTTTTACTCCATTGTCAGTTGTCATTTGATCATATATGTGTGCGTTTTATTTCTGGCCTCTCTATTCTATTCCATTGGTCTATGTGTCTGTTTTTATGGCAGTGCTATCCTGTTTTGATTACTATAGCTTTGTAGTATAATTTGAAGTCAGGAAGTGTGATGTTTCCAGTTTTGCTCTTCTTCCTTAAAATTACTTTGGCTCTTCAGGGTCTTTTTTGTTTCCATACAAATTTTAGAAATTTTTTTTCTATTTCTGTGAAAACTGCCATTGGAATTTTGATACTGGGTTTGATATGGGATTGCACTAAGTCTATAGAAGACTTTGGATGATATAGGCATTTAAACAATATTAATCCTTTCAATCCATGAACATGGAATATCATCCCACTTATTTGTGTCTTCTTCAACTTCTTTCATCAATATCTTATAGCTTTCAGTGTATAAATTTTTCACCTAGGTAAAGTTATTCCTAAGTATTTTATTGTTTTTGATGCTATTATGAGTGGGAATGTTTTCTTTATTTCTCTTTCAGATATTTCATTGTTACTGTATAGAAATGCTATTGATTTTATATGTTAATTTTATACCCTGCAACTGAATTCATTGGTTAGTTCTAACAATTTTTTATGAACTCTTTAGGATTTTCTATACATAAGATCATGTCATCTGCAAACAAAGATAATTTTACTTCTTCCTTTATGATATTATGCCTTTTATTTCTTTTTCTTGCCTAATTAGTCTGGCTAGGACTTCCAGTATAATGTTAAGTAGGAATGTTGAGAGTAAGCACTCTTGTCTTGTTTCTGATCTGAACAGAAAAGCTTTCAGTGTTTCACCATTGAGTATAATGCTAGCTATGGGTCTTTACATGACCTATATTATGTTGAGGTATAATTCCTCTATGCCTTCTAAAATTTGTTGAAAGCTTTTACCATGAAAGGATGGTCAGTTTTGGCAAATGCTTTTTGTGCATCTACTGAGATTCATGCAATTTTTATCCTTCATTATATTAATGTGGTATATCACATTTATTGATAAGCATCCTTGCATCCCACTTGATCATGATATATGATCCTTTTAATGTACTATTGAATTTGGTGGGAATCCTCGCCTCATCCTAACATTAGTGAGAATGCTCCAATAAGTATGAAATTTGTTGAATGTTTTGACGGATATCTTTTTTCAGACTAGGAAAGTGTCCCTCCATTTTTAGTTTATAAAGAGCTTTTTATCATGCATGAGTTTTGAGCTTTAAAAATATATGCATTCTTTTTGAGATGATCATATGTTGTCCCTGTTTAATCTCTTACAGTGGTATATTACATTTGTAGATTTTTTTCTGAACCATACTACAGTAAAACTTACCTACTAATAATGCATTTTAATATTAAAGAATTACTTTTGCTAACATTTTATTTTTAAAGTTTCCACTTATGTTCATAAGAAAGATTTGTCATGATTTTATTTCCTTGAACTATCTTGGCCAGAATTAGTATCAAGGTTATATTGGCCTCATGAAATAAATTGGCTAACTTTTTCCCCCTCCTATGTAACATTAGAAAAGAATTATTCATTCCTTGAAGTTACAATAAAACTTTCTGAACCACCTTGTGTCTTTGGAGAGGAGAAGGGAGGGATTAAGGGTGACTTTAATTGCTGCACTGTTTTTTATTTATTCAAGTTTTCCTAATTCTATTTCTGTTTACGAGGTTTATATAACAGATCTAACCTTGGCTATCATTGATCCTCTTTTTTGGTTTCTATTTCTGCTCCTTTTTTTTATAGTATCTTGGTGTGCACTTTACTTTTAGTCGGCTGTTTTCATACCTTCTTGATATAAATACTTAGCTTATTTATTTTTAAGTGTTCTTGTTTTCTGATGAATGTACTTCAGTACACATTTACCTCTAAATTTTGCTTTAGAAAGATCTCACATATTTAGATATGTAGTACTTTTCTTGTCATTCTTTAGCAAGTATGTTATAATTTTCATGTTATTTCCTTTTTAACCAATTAATTATTTAAGGTTGTACATTTTAATTTTCAATCCTATGGCCTGTTTTTTATACTATCTTTTCATTTTGATGCAATTTTATTATATTGTGCTTAGAGAGTATGGTCTTCATTATGTTCTTTTTAAAATTTGTTGGGGGCAGGAGGGAGGGGGGTAAAAGATCAACTGAAGGACTTCTATGCATGCATATAAGCATAACCAATGGACATAAGACACTGGGGGGTAGGGGAGGCCAGGGGATTGTCAAGGGTGGGGGGAAAAAAGGACACATATGTAATACTCTTTGCAATACTTTAAGCAATAAAACAATAAAAAATAAAATAAAATAAAATTTGTTGAGATTTCAGAAGGTACCAGACCCTGATGGGGTGAATTCTATTTCATGAGGTCAGCCCCCACACAGTAGCTCAGAAACTATAGTAATGGCCAATCCTCACAGCCTGCCAGCATGAGGGTCAACCCAAAACATGGACATGCCAATTACAATCAAGACTCAAATACAATAGGAGGACTCATATAACCCCCACTAGAAACACTCCTGGAGCACCCGGCTCAGGTGATCAGGGAGACTACACCACTGGGCCCTACAAAAGACCATCCTACCAACACTGGGAGACATAGCAAATCTACCTGAAAAACAAACAAAGAGAGGCAGCCAAAATAGGATACAAAAAACAAAAAAACAAAAACTATGCCCCAAATAAAAGAACAGAAGAAATCTCCAAAAAAAAAAGGACTAAATGAAATGGAGGCAAGCAATCTACCAGATACAGAGCTTAAAACAATGATTATAAGGATGCTCAAGGAACTTAGAGAAAGAATAGATGGACTCAGTTATAACTTTAACAAAGAAGTAGTAAGCATTAAAAAGAACATAGAGACCATTAAAAAAGAACCATTCAGAAATTAAGAATACAATAACTGAAATGAAGAATACACTAGAAAAAAACAGCAGAATATATGAAGCAGAGAATTAAATTAACAATTTGAAAGACAAGGTAGCAGAAAACACCAAATCAAAACAGAAAAAAAAAAAGAATTTCATAAAATGAGGATAGTTTAAGGGACTTCTGGGACAACTTTATGCTTAACAAAATCCATAACATAGGGGTACCACAAGGAGATGAGAAAGCGCAAAGGATTAAGAACCTATTTGAATAAATAATTACTGAAAACTTCCCTAACCTGGTAAAGGAAAAAAATACACAAGTCTAGGAAGCACAGAGTCCCAAACAAGACAAACCCAAAGAAGCCCATACCAAGCAGAAATAAAAAAATTAAAAAAAAACAGAGTCTAAAATAAAAACAATTCAAAAAGTCAATGAAACCAAGAGCTGATTCATTGAAAAGATAAACAATATTGATAAACCTTTAACCAGACTCATCAAGAAAAAAAGAGAGATGTTCCAAATAAATAAAATTGGAAGTGAAAGAAGAGAAATAATAGCTGATACCACAGAAATACATGGGATTGTAAGAAAATATTAGAACAATTAATTGTATGGCAACAAAATGAACAATATAGATGAAATGGATACATTCCTACAAACATATGATCTTCCAAAACTGAATCAAGACGAAAGAGAAAATCTAAACAGACTGATTTCAGCCAACAAAATCAAAGAAGTAATTTAAAAAACTTCCCAAAACAACAATCCTGGAGAAGATAACTGCATAGATAAATTTTATCAAATAGTTAAAAAAGAATTAACACCTATCCTTTTCAAACTATTCCAAAAAATTCAAGAGAAAGAAAGACTTCCAATCTCATTTTAGGAGGCCAGCATTATCCTGATTCCAAAACCAGATAAAAACATTGCAAAGAAAGTATAGGCCAATACCCCTGATGAATATAGATGCTAAAATCCTCAACAAAATATTAACAAATCAAATTCAGCAAATCAAATACATTAAAAAATCATATACCATGATCAAGTGGAATTTATTCCTAAAATATAAGTTTTATTCAATATCCACAGATCAATTAATGTGATACACCACATAAACAAAATGAAGGATAAAAATCATATGATCATATAAATTGATGCAGAAAAAACATTTGACAAAATCCAGCTCCCATTTATGACAAAAACTCTCAGTATAGTGGGAATAGAGGAAAGACAACTCAACAAAATAAAGGCCATGTATGACAAACCTATGGCTAACAACATACTCAACAGGGAAAAACTGAAAGTGTTTTCCTTAAGATGAGGAACAAAACAGGGATGTCCACTTTCACCACTCTTATTTAACATTAGTGGCCCTGCGCACAAACCCATGCAGGAGTAGCTCACTGCCGCTTGCCTCAGCTGGCGCTGCCCTGCCCTCCTATAGCTCTCTGCCCACTGCCCCGCCCTCCTGTATCTCTCTGCTGCTTGTAGCTCACTGCCCCGCCCTGCTGCTATTTGGTCGTTATGTGACGGCATCCCAGACCAATTTGCATATTACCCTATTATAAGTATAGATAGTACTGGAAGTCCTAGCCACAGACAAGAAGAAAAAAACAAGACATCCAAATTGGAAAGGAAGAAGAAAAACTGTTTTTATTTGTAGATTACATAATACTGTATATAAAGAACCCTAAAGATTTCACCAGAAAAACAACTAGAACTGATAAATGAATTCAATAAAGTGGCAGGACACGAAATAAATATTCAAAAATCAATAAGATTTTACACCAATAATGAACTACTGGAGAGAGAAACTAAGAAAACAATCACAATTGTATCAAAAAAAAAAAAAAATATATATATATATATATATATATATATATATATATATACACACACACACACACACTAGAGGCCTAGTGCACAATTGAAATCTCGTGAGGAGGCGCCCTGTCTCCCACTGTGTGAGGAGGCACCTCACAGGCCGCTGCGAGAATCAGACTGGACCAGCACCACGAGCAGCCAGGACCCACGCCTGACTTCCACCCCAGGCTCCACTGGCCCCCATGCCTGTGTCTGCTCCAGGCCGCTGGAGCCACCACGCTGGCTCAGGCAGGCCCCCGTCTCTGTCTCGTCTCTGCGCCGGGCCTCACCTGTACGCGCAACCTCCTCTTTCTGGTTGTGACCCATTACAGGGTCCTGGCGTAATTTACATATTACCTCTAGGGCCCTGACAGGTGTTGCTCAACTGGTTAGCGTGCCATCCTGTACAATGAAAGGTGATGGGTTTAATTCCTGGTTGGGAGACATATCTAGGTTGCAGGTTCAGTCCCCAGTTGAGGCGCCTATGAGAGGTGAGAGGCAGCCAGTCAATGTCTCTCCCCCCACTCCCTCTCTCATTCTCTCTGAAATCAATAAACATGTCCTCAGGTGAGGATTGGGGGAGAAAAAAAGAAAGAAATTTAATCAAAGAGGTAAAAGACCTGTCTACTGAAGAAAAAAAAATGAAGATGCAAATAAATGAAGTATATTTCATGCTCATAAATGAAAAAAAATTATATAATTGGAATGTCCATACTATCCAAAGCAATCCATAGACTCAAATGAATTCCTATCAAAATACCAATGGCATTTTTCACATAACTAGAACAAATAATACAAAAATTGATATGAAACGACAAAGATCCCAAAAAGCCACAGCAATCTTGAGAAAGAACAAAGTTGGAGATATCATGCTACTTGATACCAAACTATATACAGTATAATATACAGATGATGTATTACAGAATTGTACACCTGAAACCTATTTAATTTTATGAAGCAATGTCACCCCAATATAATCAATAAAAACTAAGGGGAAAAAACTATACTATAAGGCTATAGTAATAAAAACAGCAAGGTACTGGCATTAAAACAGACACTTAGCTCATCGAAGCAGAATAGAGAGCCCAGATATAAACCCATGCCTATATATGGTCAATTAATACATGAAAAAAGAGACAATAATATACAAAGGGGTTAAGGTAGTCTATTCAATTAATGGTGTTGGGAAAATTGGACAGATACATGCAAAAAAAATGAAACTAGACCACCTTCTTATACCATATACTAGAGGCCCAGTGCACAAAAATTTGTGCACTTGGGGATTGGGAAGGGGGGGGCCCTCAGCCCGGCCTGTGCCCTCTCGCAGTCTGGGACCCCTCGGGAGATAACGACCTGCTGGCTTAGGCCTGCTCCCGGGTGGCAGAGGGCAGGCCCAATCCCTAGGTGCAGCCCCTGGTTGGGCTCAGAGCAGGGCCGATTGGGGAGTTGGGGCGCCGCCCCCTGGCATGCACAGAGCAGGGCGGATTGGGAGGTTGCAATGCCACCCTCAGTCACGCTCAGGGTAGGGCTGATTGGGGGGTTGGGGCACCGCCCCCTGTCACACTCAAGGCAGGGTCGATGGGGAGGTTGCTGCGCCACCCCCTGTCATGCACAGAGCAGGGCCAATCAGGGGGTTGGGGCGCTGCCCCCTGTCACGCACAGAGCAGGGCCCATCAGGGGGGTTGGGGTGCCGCCACTGTCACACTCAGGGCAGGGCCAATGGGGAGGTTATGGCTCTACCCTGTCACACACAGAGCAGGGCCCGTAGGGATGGGGGTGGGGCGCCGCCCTCTATCACCCACAGAGCAGGGCCAATCAGGGTGTTGGGGCGCAGCCACTGTCACACTCAGGGCAGGGCCGATGGGGAGGTTATGGTGCTACCCTGTCACACACAGAGCAGGGCTGATCAGGGGGTTGGGGCGCCTTCCCCTGTCACGAACAGAGCAGGGCCGATAGGGAGGTTGTGGCCCCGCCCCCTGTCACACACAGGGCTGCAGGGCGATCGGGGGTTTGGGCGCTGCCCCCTGTCACGCTGATCCGGTGCCAGGAGGCCTCGCGGCTCCGCTGATCCCGGTGCTGGGAGGCATATTACCCTTTTACTATATAGATAGAGGCCTGGGGGCCGGCTGGTTTGCCCTGAAGGGTATCCTGGATCAGGGTGGGGGTCCCCACTGGGGTGCCTGGCCAGTCTGGGTGAGGGGATGATGGCTGTTTGCAGCTGGTCACACACCCTTCAGAGTGGGGGTCCCCACTGGGGTGCCTGGCCAGTCTGGGTGAGGGGCTGAGGGCTGCTTTCAGGCTGGCGGTTATTGATTGAAGCTCCCAACCACTCCTTTTTTTTATTTTATTCTGGGCCAGCTTTAGTTCTGGCTCTAGCTCTGAGGCTGCATATCTGGTTTGTTTCGGTTCTATAATCGAAACAATGTATAACTTCAGCTCTGAGATCCCAGCCGGCTATATTTGTTAGAATGTTTCAAACTGCCAGCTCAGAGGCTGGCAGCGGCAGGCTGGGAACCGTTGGAGTCTGCAGTCACAGGAGCAAGCAAGCCTCCTGTTCGCTTCCAGCTGCCTGGCTGCCGGCCGCCATCTTGGCTGACAGTTAATTTGCATAAGGATACGCTGATTAGCCAATGGGAAGGGTAGCGGTCGTACACCAATTACCAAGTTTCTCTTTTATTAGTATAGGACAAGAATAAACTCTAAATAGATTACTAGGTGTACCAGTTAATAATGTGGATTTTGTAATCAAAGAAAGCACAATAATTTCAAGAGAAACATCAAAAGTGCTTTATTCAAAGTAATGTCCATCGCTAGCTATACATTTCCCCCATCTTTCAGGTAATTTGTGGATACTGTGCCAATAGAACTTCTCTTGTTTTGAGGCAAACCATTCAGAGACCCAATTTTCCACTTCTTTATATGTTTTGAAGTGCTGCTCAGAAAGTGGGTGTGCCATTGATCGGAACAAGTGGCAATGTGGAGCAAGGTCTGGTGAATACGACGGGTGGGTTAATACTTCCCAGGCAAGATCTTTTAATGTGTCTTTAACTGGTTTTGACGTGTGTGATAGTGCGTCATCATGAAGCAAAATTATTTTGCCATGTCTTCTGGCCCATTCTGGTCGTTTTACGATCAAAGCGTGGTTCAAATTGATTATTTGTTGTTGGTAGCAATCAGTATTAACGGTTTCACATGGTTTTAGAAGCTCATAATACACCACACCTTCCTGATCCCACCAAACGCAGAGCATTGTCTTCTTTCCGAAGCAATTTGGCCTTGCAGTTGATATTGATGGTTGACCTGAATCAACCCATGATTTTGTGCATTTGGGATTCTCAAAATAAATCCACTTTTCATTGCCAGTCACAATTCGATGCAAAAAAGACTTGTGCCATTGAAGCAACATTTTACTGATGACTTTTTGGTTTTCCATTTGTCTTTCATTCACTTGATGTGGCACCCATTTTCCTTCCTTTAAAATCTTTCCCATTGCTTGTAAATGATCAGAAATTGTCTGCTGAGCAACGTTTAACCTTTCTGCAAGTTGTTTTTGCATTTGACACGCATTTTCATCCAATAATGCTTGTAATTGTTGGTCTTCAAACTTTTTCAGTTGATCTGGACGTTCTTTGTCTTTCACATCGAAATCATCACTCTTAAAGCGTTTAAATCAGCATTCACAAGTATCTTGAGATGGAGCATGTTCACCATAAGCTTCCTGAAGTACACATAATTTTTTCTTCAAAATGAAGTAATGAATTAAAACTTCCTGCAAATGCTCTTTTTTGGGCACAACATTTGACATTTTTAAGCGTAAAAATATCTATGATGTAACACCTTCAGCAAATTTGACATATGAAGTTTTGAAGCTTGCTGTCAATACAACAAAATAGCATATATATCAAATTGCATATATATCAACATATGTGTAACTCCATCTATTGAAAAAAATACACATTATTAACTGGTACACCCAGTAAAGTGTTAAATGTAAGACTTGAATCCATAATACTCTTAGAGGAAAACATAGGCAGTAAAATCTGACATTTCTATTAGCAATATTTTTTTTAATATAGCTCCTCAGGCAAGGAAAACAGAAAATGTACACAAATGGGATTACATCAAACCTAAAGATTTTTCACAGCAAAGGAAAACATCAACAAAACAAAGAAAAGCTACTGAATGGAAGAAGATATTCACCAATGATACATCCAATAAGGGGCTAATATCCAAGATGTATCAAAAACTGATATAATTCAATACCAAAAAAACAAACAAACCAACCAACAATCCAATTAAAAAATGGGCAAAGTACCTAAATAGACAGTTTTCCAAAGAGGACATACAGGTGGCTAATGGACATATGAAAAGATATCCAACATCACTAACAAAGAAATGCTAATTAAATCTACAATGAGATATCACCTCAAACCTGTCAGAATGGCTATCATCAATAAATCAATAAATAACAAGGTTGTGAAGCAAAGGGAACTCTTGTGTACTGTTGGTTGGAATGCAGACGGGTGCAGCCACTAAGGAAAACAGTATGAAGAGTTCTCAAAAAATTAAAAATGGAACTGCCTTATAAAATAGTGATTCTACTTCTGGAAGCCCAAGGCACTAATTCAAAAGAATATATGCACCCCTATGTTCATTGCAGCGTTATTTACAACACCAAGATATGGAAGCAACCTAAGTGCCCATCAGTAGACAAATAGGTTTTAAAAAGCCGCGATGCATATATACAATGGGATATTATTCAGACATAAAAAAAGAATGAAATCTTACCATTTGAGACAGCATGGATGGACATACAGGATATTATATGCTAAGTGAAATCAGTCAGAGAAAGACAAATATTATATGATTTCATTTACATGTGGAACCTAAAGAACAAAGTGAACGAACAAACAAAATAGAAATAGACTCATAGCTATAGAGAACAGAACGGTGCTTGCTAGAGGGGAAGTGGGGTAGGGACTGGCTGAAAAAGGTAAGGGAATTAAAAAGTACAAATGGGTAGTTAGTCATGGGGATGCAAAGTACAGCATGGGGAATACAGTCAATAATATTGTAATAACTGTATGGTGCCAGGTGGGTTCTTGAAATATCAGGAGGAACACAGCTATGTGACTGTCTAACCACTGTGCTATTTACCTGAAAGTAATGCAAAATAATATTGAATGTAAACTGTAATTGAAAAATAAAATAAATTTTAAAAAATTGTTGAGAGACTTATCTGCCTCAGTACCCTGCACACACTGGCTAGGGCAACTTCTGTGGACTAGCACACTCTCCCTGTTAACTAGCATGTCCCATTCTCCAACTCTGTCTGCTAGGGGTGTCACTGAATAACAAACCCTCAGACAACAGATGGGGCAGGAAGAGCGGTCTGTCCTGTTAGAATGGAAACCAACAGGGAGGCTGAGCTTTCAAAAGAACATGTGCAGTCACCACATGCTCCTTCAACATTTTATCCAAATAGTCCCTCTCTTCCAGCTCTTTTCCCCACTTTTAGACTTCGCACAGAACACAGCCATGTTCATAGTCATTTCCTGGGCTATCCCACTACTCAGATCCCAGAAAGTTAGGCAGGATAGCAGGAGTGACACAGCCACCCCACTCCTGAGACGGTGTATTGCTCCCCCAGCCCCTGGACGTTTCTGACAGTTCAAGGACACAAACCCATTTTGCTTCTTTTGCTTGCTCATAAGGTACACATTTACTTTCCTTTTGACACTTTTAAAGGAGCCTTTTCTATATAGTTCAAACCATATATCATATCTTTGAAAAATGGTTCAACCTAGAGGCCTAACCCTTGAACATCCACTTGAAAAAGCTTCAGAAAGACACGCATTGCCCACTCCCTGCAGGGTATCCCCACCTGGAAGGCTCACTGACACCTTGAATTCATTATACCTAACACCTAATTGACCAACTGAGCCAGCATCTTCTGATGTCTCTATCTGTTTTAACTGCATGGCATTTTCCTAGAAGACCCTTCATAGGGAAGCTGGCCGTCACCTTGTACTTGTCTCAGGCTAAGCAGCTTCCTGGTGTCCAGCCTTTTATATGGGTGTCCCAAAAAATGTGTACACACTTTAAGAGCTGGTAGCTCCATTTTGAAAATGAAATGTATTTTAATAAACACTGTCTTTATAATTCTTCAAAATGTGTGTATACATTTTGGAGAGACACCCTGTATTCTCGCTCCTTTCCCATTCCCACTGCCCTCATTCAGTGACTCCCCAGCTGGTTCCTGCCTCTTCAGCTGTCATCGGCCTCAGCTGGCCCCACACTGCCACCCTCTTTCACATCTCTTTCAGGCTGTTCTTTATCACATCCACTTTCAAACATGTCATTTGTCTTTTTAAAACCACAAAGAGATAATTTGCAAGAATCTTAAAAGAAATAACACCTTTTTACCCGAATCAAGTCTTTGTGGAAAGCACTTCTAAGGAAATATTTTTAATTGACAAATACTGATTTTTTTCAGAAACATTTTAACAGCATTATAGATAATAAAAAATTTGAAACAACCTGAGTATTTAATATTAAAGTATTTAATGATGGCTTATTTGTAATAAAGTATTATACATCCATTTTTCTACGATTATTTAATTGCACAGAAAAATATTCAAAATATTATGTTAAGGGGAAAAAAGCAGGGTATTAAACTGTAGGAAGAATTTTTTCTTTTTTGGTTTAATGCATACACTTTGAAAAACAGACTCAAGAGGAATAAACTAAAATATGAATAGTGGTTATTATCTCTGAGTAAGATTAGCAGTGATTTTTATTTTATTCTTGTACTCTTCAGTATTTTCAAATTTCTAAAGAAGTATGTATTCCAACGGTCATAATAATAAAAAGGAGTTGTTTATTTAAAAAATATTTGTATAGATTGATTGACAGTCTGGAAGGAAAAGCAAGGAAATGATAGAATGATAGCTTCCACTGGTTGTTCTCTTTGTACTTTTAAATAATTCCCAAATTTTCTCTGATGCACGAGTCACTTTTATAACCAACAAAATAAAGGTGGTTGTTAAAATTCTAACCCCAATCCTCTACCCTCAGCCAACTGAACACTTGAACACTCGATCCCATTACCACCCTCCCTGACCTGCCTATTGTTTGCATTCAATGCCCCCCCACCCCCACCCCCTGCCTTTGGAAATCCTGCCCATATACCCAGAATAACTTCAGAAATCACCATCTCCCTTAGGTCTTTTGAGAATGCCATTCAAATACAGTCTCTCTTCTCTGAACCCCAAAGCATGCCTGAGCCCTCTTAACTCCAGCCTTTACACAGCCTCCCCTGTGGAATTACTGTTGGCTTCTATGTGGTCACCTCCTCCCTACACCAGGAACTAAGAACATGGAGCCCACCTCTCAGACTTGGGTTTCTGTCTGTCACTTGGCAGGGCACCTTGCATATATTAGGCTCTTCACGGGGGAAAAGTCTGTTGAATTGAACTGGAATTCTTTGAAAATTTAATGGACCATCTTTCACAATTATAATGGGCATTATAATTAAGGTACACCTAGAAACCATAATGCCAGTTTGTGGTGAGTTCAGATCTTCCTTTGAGGCTTCTAAAATGGAAACTTAGTGATTATATGCAGGGAGGAAAATATTTCACTTACCTCTCCTCTACCCAATCCCTGGATTGTAGATATGGATTTAGAAGTACTGAATGTTGTATACTTATACCAGGTCTGTATCTCTGAAACCTATATGGTCTCAAGGGGAGCAACTTATATTCTTTAAGCCTTTGTTTCCTCATCTATAAACTAGGATTAGAAATAATACTCATCACAGAGTCACTGAAAGAATTTCATGGATAACATAAATGTGTCAAGCATACATTAAGTACCAGTAAGAGTTTGTTTCCATTCTCTTCTCTCATTTTCCCTGCTTGCACCACCTTCTCCTCCCAGCACACATGTGCACACACTCAAAACTCCCTGTCAGTCCACCCAAGGTCAGAGCCGCTCCTCCTGTCAGCCTTGCTCTCTGAGGTGCCTCATCCTCCTGTGGGAGAGCCCGAGAGCCACCCCTCAGTCCTCAAGTGAAACAGACTATGGTCTCATAAGCAGCTTGACTGGATTCCGCCTCTAGAGTTTTTCTGAGCTAGTTTCTCTATCTTCTCAGCATGTGACTCACTGGTTACCATTCAAAGCAGGTGTCCTGACTCTAACAGCTACTTCTGAACCCATCACTTTTTTCAAAAGCTTATCATTTCTTCACACTCTATCTTCTCACTACCTCCCTCCTGCCCAGTGTCACCAGACACGTCTTTGTCACCCCAAACCAACAAAGAATGCAGCCTCTACCAGGGACACTGCGAGCTGTGTGTCTCTGGGTCACTAACTAGCCTCAATGTGTCATCTGAAAAATGAGTAGAACCAAATTATTTCTAACATCCAGCTTGACCATTGAATGATCTGAGGGCTCTCTGGAGTAAATATAAAGAGAAATGAAATCTATTTTCCTCTTCTTGTCAACTTTAACTATAACCAGTGAGAAAATAAAATTTTTCCTACAAATGGTACATAACCTGGGATCTTTTTCCTTATGTGATAAGTAGAAAAAAGGAGCCACATATCTTACTAATATCTCTGTAATACATAGAATTCCCCAACTACCCTACAGGAAGACAGTCTTAGTCCCACTTTAAGGATGAGAAAATGGAAATTCAAGGGTTAGATCACTTTCCCAAAGACACAGAGCTGAGGCAGAGCCAGGATTCCCACCCAGGCATGCCTGGGATTCAAAGCCGATGTCCTTTCCACTATGCCATGCTGCCTCCCTAGAAACAACCTCAGAATCTGGTTTTTGTGGAAAGCTGTGGAGACTTGTAAACGAGCTGAATTAAGAGGCGCCCCATTATAGATACAGGGTGTGAAGGATAATTCCATGGTAGCACATTATTCATCACAGAGAATTCAGTGGCACCTGCTAAGCAAAAGGCAGCTCATGAGGATCTCACGCAAACAACATGATTTTATGGAGCACTCTGCTGGAATTACATGCTATGTAATGGATTTTACTAGATGTAAATAAAGTATATAGAGAGTCAACAGCAAAGATATAGTCCACTGTTCACAGCACACTTCCAAGGCACTCCTCTCCATGACTCCCTGTCCTCCTTAAAGAGGGTGATGTCACATCTGGTCCAGATCATAGTTCTGATCGGGGAGAAAAACCAGAATCCAAATTCCAGTCACAAGTTTATAAGTGTGAACCCTTTATCAGAAGGGGGACCTGCAGAGATGGGTTAAATTCTGGAAACACAACTCAGTAAACCTGAGACTAGAGGTAGCCAGGCCCTGGTCACAGACACACATTCACAAACCCTGGCAGTGTATGGCCTGTGCAAATCAACGCCACCCAGCTGTGCAGCACAGAAGGAGGCAGGAGAACGGGGATTTGCCGATAGTTTCAGCTCTAAAATACTAGGACTCTCCTAAAGAGGGTGAATACAGGTGGCAGTTTGGTCTCAGCATATTTTCTTTGCTAGCTTTACTTTCTGGCAAACCTACATCATGTGAAATAATTCAAGACAACTTTCCTTATCACTACTCTTACTTGAAAACTTCGCAATTTTCAAATATCTTCTGCTAAAAAATAACCATATAGCAATTAGAGTTTGATTGATGTTTTCAGTATTTGATGACAATTAATTGCCTTCTGTCCACATCAACTGTTAATGCTGCTTTAAATTTGATTAATTATTCTTTGCATTCTCTTCCCTAATTTAAAACGTGCCCACAGACACAGTTACGCTCCACTGTGCCTTTGTACTGTGATTAATGTGGTTCCAGGTCTTTATACACGTTGCTGTATTTCATCCTTTACCCTGGGAATAGTCTCTGAAGAGTACATGGTCTTTGTTCACAAGGAGGGCTCAAGAACCAGTCCAGGGTTAGAAGGAACCTTACCTCTAATCTAGTTTAAATGCCCTTCTAATATTTAAAAATCTGTCATATCACAGCAAAACGATGTCCAAAGCTTGAATTGCCTTCAACCTCTTGAAACAGTCCTGTCCAACTCAGCATGTCTAATGACAATTAAAAAGCTCATCCCTGCATGGAGCTGAAACCTTGGAATGTTCCCTCCTTGGCTCTGATCCTCTCCATTGAGATCATGAAGAACAAATTTAGCTCCTCTTCCTGGTGACAACCTGTCAACACTCTGACCATTTGAAGACAGCCTTGGTAACTCCATGGACCTCCTGTTGTCTGAGCTGAATACGAGTTCCTACATCTGCTCCTCATTAAGACATATTTTTGAATCCACTCACTATGTGCTCCTCAGAAGGTGACCAGTGTGTCTGCGTCCCTTCAAGGGCAGTGGAGCCACAATTGGTCCCAGTTTTGGACTGATAAGGTAGTAGATTCCTCTGGGTAGGAGGGCCTTTGGACAGACATGCCAGCACTGTGGACGCCCAGGCATCGCAAATGAGCAGCACCATTCTCTCAGCTGCTGGAGGAAACTGGTTGCATTCATTTTTCCTAAGAGGTGTCCTTTAGCATTTTTCTACTTCCCAGATGTATCTATTCATGGACCCTGCCTCTCTAAAGTACTTGCAATTTTATTTTCCTTTGTAGAGTGGATAGGAGATTTATGGAACTTCAATGAATAAATGACCGTGATATTTGCCAGTGGGTGTTGATTAACACAATAGAATGCTTTCAGTTCCAGCTCCATCCTGTAGGACAGATGGGGGTAAAAAAGAGGTTCCAGATGAAGAAAACTTCCTGAATGGTCCCCAAAACAATCTGCAACTACAGTATGACCCTCTTCTTATTTTTCTTGAGCTAGCAGAGGGAGGCTAGTGTTAGCCTGGATCATTTCACTTCATCAGGAAGGAACAATATAGCTGGGAGGCTGTTAGTGAAAGGTAGGAAAACAACAATAGGTTGGCAGAAGGGCTCTCAGATTGACAGAGGGACTGCATGCCTACTGCCACCACCATGGTCCAGGCCACCATCAGCTCACCCTTTGAAGACAGAGCACCTCTGCCCTTGAGGAAATAGGAACCAGATTTTATTCTTACGTTTGCTGGTAATGATTGAGGATATGGCTTAAATGGGCAAAGCAGAGTTTCTTGTGAAAGAAAAGGAGATAATATAGGTGTTTGGGAAGAGCATAGTAATAAGGCATGTGCAGTAGCCACCAATAGCCTCCAATCTGTTTGTTGTTGTTTTATTTTTTCAAAAATTAACTCACATCCTTCCAATTCATTCTTCACACTGAAGCTTGAGTGACCTTTTCTGAAATTCAACCATGATCCTATCATTTATTTGGTTCTTGTCTTTCTTAAAAGAAAGTATAATTTCCTTAACCTGATAAACTGTGTGTGTAGTGACGTCAGATGACCACCACAGAGATAGGCTCAGCAGAAGAAGGAAACTACCATCTGTTGAAGGTCTAGCTATGATGTAGCCAGCACTACCCTATAGTCTATCCCATAGAGATCTGCCTTATAAGAAAGTTAGCATTATTTCCATTTAACAAATGATGATCCAGACTGCAATGATTTGCTAGTGAGAGGCAGAGCTAAGGTTTGAACCCAAATCTGAGTTCATCTCAACACAATGTCACTATGGAACCAGAAGAGGAGGAACAACATGTTCTAAAAGGAGCTGAAGTATGGAAGTGAGAACAGGGTGGCCACTGAGTGAGATAGACCTTTTCTGTTTTAGAGTCATCTATTTTTATTTCATCTCTATCCTCACTCCAAACTCTTTGCTCCTGAATTGATCCTTGCCTTTGACCCTCCAGATGTGGCATTCATCTTGACTACCTCCAATAATATTTCATCAAATTTATTTATATATGTGTGTGTGTGTGTGTATGTATATATATATATATATATATATCCCAGTAATTCTATCTCTAGGCTCCTTCTGACACTCCAATTATACATACATTAAATCAATTGACATTATCTCATAATCACCAAGGCTTGGTTCATTTTTCTAAAAAATATTTTTTTGCTCCCACCCTCAGTTTGAATAATTTCTACTGACCTGTCTCCAAGTTTGCCAATCCCTTCTTATGCAATATCCAATGTCCTGTTAAGTCTATCCAAAAATAATTGTTTTATTTTAGGTGCTATAGTTTTTAGTCCTAGAAATCTATTTCATTCATTTTTATAGTTTACATTTCTTTGTTAATGTTTTCCTATCTGTTATCCCATTTTGTCTACCTTGTCCTGTAAATTCTTTAATGTATCTGTTTTAAGTCTTTATCTGCTAATTTCAACATTTGACTCATCTCTGATCCTGCTCCTATTAACTTTTCTTTTACTTTTTCTTGTTTCTTCACATGTCCAATCATTTCTATTGCATACTAAACACTGTGGATGATACATGGTAGATTTTGTGATCTTATTTCCAGAGAATGTTGAATTTTGTTCTGTCAAGCAATTAAATTACTGGTGGGTTGTCTTGATCCTATGGAAGCTTAGTTTTAGATTTTACAAGAATGGGCTTATTTTGCTTTTTTCCCCTTAGCCTTATGATATAACCCTTTATCCTGGTTTTATACTTAGAGTTTCAAAGAAACACATAAAATTTTATGTGTTTCTAACTTAGCAGGACTTGAACTCCAGCTCTTTGCAAGAACTAAGCAGGTACTGAAATCTCAGCTTCTTATCAATTGCTTTCTCCTGGTTTCCTTGCAGTCTCACATTGTACATACACGGACAAAGTAAACCACAGATTTGAGGGAAATTTGTGCAAAGATGCTGGGATTCCCCCACTATTGCTCCTCCCTTCCAGAATGTTTCCCACTGGATTCTAGCTACTCTAGCAGCTCCTAGTTTCAACCTCTGTCTCTTCAGCCTAATATGATAGCCATTTTCTACTTGCTTTCTCTTTTTTTTATAAGCAACTAGGAACTGGAAACTGACCTCAAAGAAAAAGCTGGTCAAATGTGGTGCTTA
Organism: Myotis yumanensis; assembly: GCF_028538775.1. Classification (NCBI taxonomy): domain Eukaryota; kingdom Metazoa; phylum Chordata; class Mammalia; order Chiroptera; family Vespertilionidae; genus Myotis; species Myotis yumanensis. Next base: position 73,613,061 of record NW_027223756.1, read on the forward strand.
CCAAGTTTGTTTTCCTTATTTCAAGAACTATGTTTTTTTCTAGGTTCTGCCCAAAGACCAACATTTGGTTGTTCTCCAGTCCCTGCAGACAACTGAATTTTTTACACATATTTTGTCCAAAGATAAAATTATCCTCAGCTAATGGTTCAGAAATTTGTGCAAGTTCAGAAATCAGCTGAGCCCTGGCCAGGCAGCTCAATTAATTGGAGCTTTGTCCCATACACCAAAAGGTTGTGGGTTTGGTTCCCTATCAGGGCACTAACCAAGGTTGTGGGTTTGATCTCTGGTCGGGGAGTGTACGGGTGGCAACTGATTGATATTTCTCTCACATCAATGTTTCTCTATCTCACTCTCTCCCTCTCTCTCTCTAAAAACTTTTTTTTAAAAAATATAAATCAACTGAGTTAGGATTTAAACCCAAATTTGGCTGGTAACAAATATCGGACATTCCATCCCAACAGTTTTTGGAGCTAGGAGAGTTAAGAGATTAATGCAAATGTTGATATACTTCACTGACAAATTTTAGTCTTATTTTAAGCATTGATTTCATGTTTTAAATCACATCACTACATTCACTACATTTCTTTGACCTGTGCTCCATTCCACATTTTGTGTGCACCTGAAACACAATCTGAAGTGCTTCTAGACTGCTCAATGCATTGTGGAACAACTCACTTTGAATGGAATCAATGCACACATTCAACATGATTCTGAGTAATTTAATTCCATCTAAAAATGGAAGCAGTATTGATCTGTAAGTACAGCAATAATAATACCTAAATATTCTCCACAAAGTATTTGTATCTGTTTTAGCTAATGTGTTATTTAAAAGGGCCATTTAAATTCTTAATATGCCGGGATAAGAAATACAGTTGACCCTTGAACAGCACAGGTTTGAACTGCATGGGTCCATTTATATGCAGATTTTTTCAATAAATATGTACAGTACTGCCCTAGCCGGTTTGGTTCAGTGGATAGAGCATCTGCCTGCGGACCTAAGGGTCCCAGGTTAGGTTCCAGTCAAGGGCACATACCTTGGTTGCAGGCTCCTCCCAGGCCCAGGCCTGGTTGCAGCTCCTGCAAGAGGCAACCAATCGATGTGTTTCTCTCACATCGCTGTTTCTCTCTGTCTTTCCCTCTTTCTCCCACTTTCCCTAAAAATCAATGGAAAAAATATCCTCAGGTGAGGATTAACAAACAAACCAATGAATGTATAGTACTGGAAATATATTTTATCTTACTTATGATTTTCCTAATAACATTTTATTTTCTCTAGCTTAATTTAAGTAAGAATGCAGTATATAATCATACAACATAGAAAATACATACTAATCGACTATTTATGGTATCGGTAAGGCTCCTGATTAACAGTAGGCTATTAGGGGTTAAGTTTTGGGGTCAAAATTTATACACAGATTTTTGACTGCACAGGGTGCCAGCACCCCTAATCCCTGAATTGTTCAAACTATGAAGACTTAGCATTTGAGAAATACACAAAAAGGTGTGAAGATTTATTATTATTATTATTATTATTATTATTAATTAAAGGCAGTGTGTATTCAAAAGTACTGGACTAGGAAGCAATAGCCTCCTAAAAGGTACCCCTGTTACTTTACTCACCATCCTAAACAAATTATCTTCAATATAGCCGCCACAGTGGTTCTTTCAAAAAAATGTCATATCATGTCACCCCTCTGCCCCAAATCCTCTAAAAGCTTCCCATAGTGTACAAACCACAGTTAACACAATTACTTCATAATTTAACTCCCTCTTAATGTCTGACCTCTGTTACTATTCCCTCCCCCACTCCCCCACCTCGTTCCCCCCCCCCACACACACTCTCCTTTGCTTATTACACCCCAGCACACAGGTCTCATGCCAGGCCCATTCCTACCTCAGGGCCTTTGCACTTAAATATTCCTTCTGCCTAGAAGGCTTTATTTACAGATCTCTGCATGACAACCTCCTTTAGATCTTAGGTTAAATATTACCATTTCATTGACACCTTCCCTGACTACCTTGTTTTAAATTGTAACCCCCACCTCAACCTAGCATTTCCTATTCTCCGCCCCATTTTATTTTAATCTACAGCACTTATCACACTGTGAAATCCCATATTACATACTTCAGATAGTTATCTTATTTACTGACCTACCCAACTAGAGTGTAAATTCTTTGAGGGGTAGGGGGGGTTCTGTTTGTCTCCTGCTGCAACGAGTGAAAAATCTGATTAATACTTGAATACATTATCTGAATGCTAGACCCAGTTCTACCATTAATTAGTAGCCTGACCCTAAAGTCATTTAATCTCTCTGAGCCTCCGTTTTCTTACCTCAGAGTTAAATACAAAGAACAAATAAAATTATATATATGAAAATACTTTATAATGTGAAAATTACTTCACAAATATAAAGGTTGTTGCTGGTATTTTTACAGACATTTCATTGCTAGGTAGATTTAAAAAGTCCTACATGAAAAAGAAAAAAGAGACAAAATTTTTAGTCCTGTTACCAATGCATTAACAGCAATTGAAAAGCTCTTTGTCATTCAGCTGGTGCACCTGCCCAGCTGTTTATGTGTCACTGAAGACCTACGTACTGGTATCAGGATTAAAACCCAGGCTATCTGCTTGAGAATCCAGCTCTAATTTTTTACAGATGGGAAAGCAAGGGCAGATGCTGAATCCATGTCGATGAGGCCTTTTCCATCTTCTGGTCACCCTTTTGCACATTTCTACTTCAAAGCTGTTTGGGTAAGACCTGGCCAAAGAACATACTGACCAATCACAAATTTTCAGCCTAAACAAAGGAATGTTCGTAAGCAGTTCCCATGCCTTCATGGCAGTTCACTGGTTCCTCAGGTAGGTCTTTCTCTAAGCTCCTAGTGTTATCATATTCCTAAAACTTTCCCAGATGATCTTCCCAAACTCTCTCCCATTAATGTTGCCTATGAGTTGAATACAAACTCTTCCCAATGCAAATGTCAGTGCCATCTGGGCCAAGGTCATACACCAATGAAGAAAAAGCCTGATGGACAGAGGGTGACAATAAGTTCTTCCAAGTACTAAATGAATACATGGGTGTATTAAGCAAGATGGATGCAGGCTGCCACTGGAGATATTTTCTCTTGACCTGACAAGTGACAATATTATGAAAATTAAGAAACCAGAAAGGGTCATCACATAGAAAGATATTTGAGATTCAAAGGATTGCATAGGGGTGTTTAAGAGAGATCAGAAATGTGATCTTTCCTTTTCCCACAAAAGAAACAGCATTGATTCCTGAGAAAGCTTGATTCTGGAATGTCACGTGAGAATATTTTCACTCATCTTATGGTAAGCATATTTTTTTTAATTTTTAAAATATGTTTTATTGATTTTTTACAGAGAGGAAAGAAGAGGGACAGAGAGTTAGAAACATCAATGAGAGAGAAACATCAATCAGCTGCCTCCTGTACACCCACGACTGGGGATGTGCCGCAACCAAGGTAAATGCCCTTGACCGGAATCGAACCTGGGACACTTCAGTCCGCAGGCCAACGCTCTATCCACTGAGCCAAACCGGTTAGGGCAAGCATATTTTTTTAAATATCTTTTTGAGTTTGTTCATGATAAGGTCTACCATGAACTATCATGAGTTCTTTCTATTTTATCATGAGTCTTGGAATTGCAGCTAAGACTTGGAAGAATATATGGTGAGGCCTACAGCAGGAAGACATCCATTTGGCAAGCACCTCTGTTGATCCCAATGTCTTTGGGCTCAACGGAGATACTTGGTCTTGGTCAATGATAATCCTTTGTCTAAGTCCTGGGGCATTGTTGACACAAGAGGAAGACAAAATGTGTGTTGTGCAATAGCTCCTGGTATATTGCAGACACTATCTTCTATAGAATGCAGGAAAAGTTCAGAGTCTTTCATCGTTCACACTATTTTGGCTAAAGGTATGCTGGGCTAAAAAACTGTTTCTCAGTGTGGATCAAATATGTTGCTTCAGTTGGATACCACTTTCCTAGGTTTTCAGCGATAACATTTCCAGTTATCCCTAGAAAAAACAGAACTGGCACTGCAGGATTTTGATTGCCCTAAAAAATAACTGTACATTGTATTGGACTTTAAAAATTTCATTCTTAAAAATTATTTTAATTTTGTTTACTTTATTTATACATAGCATCATTCCAAACATAACAAAAATATACATGATAATAATAAAAATAAAATAAGATTTTAAAAAAATAAGTGGGTCAATAAAGAGCTCTCCTTCTTGAATCCCAAAATGTTTGGCAGTGAGAACTGCACATAGTTTTTACCTACTCAGTCTGTGAAAATTGGAGGGCAGAAAGTATGGACAATGCACTCTAATAAATATGTCTACATCTACCCTCTAACTCGTTCACAATATGAAGCCAAAGCATGAAAAAGCACCCCAGGTGAAACAGCCCAGTTATTTGTCTTCATGGTAAGCAACATTCCTGGGGAGGATTTGTCATTTCTTGGCTGCTTATCCATTTCCATCATTTCAATATTTTGAAAGCATTCTATGTCTAGAAGCAAGATGGTCTCCAGCCCTCAGGTCCTCCTGGATTTGGCTTTCTGATCCTGGGACACTGAGGTTCAGGACCAGACCCACGTGGCAGCATGTCCCCTGGTCACAAGACCGGGGCTAGAACAGGAGAGAATAAGGCTGCCCCTTAGATCCAACTTTGCCGGAGACATGACCTTCTGCCACCCGACTATGTGCCACTTTTTTGTTTTACCCAAATCTGTTGAGGAAATCTGTCTACTGTGATTATATTTTCAAGCATTTGAGCAAGTGGTTACATATATCAATAATTTCATTAAATGCACAAGCAAAAATGGTCATTCAGTCCAATTAAAGAGGTTTCCATCACTTGTTAAATCACTTTTGACTTCAGCAACTATACTTATGTATGCTTCTGAGTCATGAATATACATTTAATCCATGCACAGACACATGGAGCAAAATGGTAAATATGGGGAGAAATAAAGCTGCTTTCCTAATCAAACTAGATGTCAAGGTACTAAATAGTTGATAAAATGGAAATTTCTTTTTATAGAAATATTCCAGTTCATAAATACAGGGAAATGCTAGAATTAAAATGTTACCATCTTGCAGCCTCTAATAAAGTAATAGATCTAAGCAATAATCATTAATGGCTTCACCAAAAGAGAGGCAACTGATTATTGAATGTCTCCTAAATGGTTTATACCTATGGATTCTGATCAGGCTTCCAACTCCCAGTTTGCAGAAAATACAGGGGCCTGAAAAACATGACCATTCAATCCCCGACTGAAGAAAACTGCAGAATAAATCATCTAATTTTTCAAACAAATAAATTGCAAGGGAAAAGAGAGAGATGAACTTATAGATTAAAAGAGACTGAATATTTATATCAACCAGTTGAAATGTATGGACTCTATTTGAAGCCTGATTCAAGCAAATAGTTCGACAAAAACATTTATGAGACAACAGTGGAAATACGGACTCATGGGATATTCAATGATAACAAGGAACTATTTTTAGGTACAATGATGGCATTGTGGTGTGTTTTCTTAAAAATTGCTCTTTTGGAGATATATACAAAAATGTTCATGGTTGAAATTATATTACATTTCAGATTTGCTTTCAAATAACCTGGGGTGAAGGAGAGTGAGTGGAAATACAGATGAAACATATTCAGTCCTAACTAATAATTGTTGAAGCTGAGTGAGTGAGGCTTCATTATAGTAGTCTCTCTGTTTTTATATGTTTGAAAGTTTTCACAATAAGGAACTAAAAAATAAATATATTTTAAAATCCAGTGAGAAAAATAACAATGATAGAACATTACCTAAAAGATAACTAGTCCAGACCTCACCAGCTTGGCTCAGTGGATAGAGCGTCAGCCTGCAGACTGAAGAGTCCCAGGTTCGATTCCAGCCAAGGGCACATGCCTGGGTAGCGGGCTCATTCCCCAGTGTGTGTGTGTGTGGGGGGGGGGGGGGGGTGCGGGAGGCAGCCAATCAATGATTCTCTCTCATCATTAATGTTTCTATCTCTCTCTCCTTCTCCCTTCCTTTCTGAAGTCAATAAAGAAATATATTTATAAAAAAAAAAAAAGATAACTAGTCCACTGACTCTTTTTGATACAAGACAAGTAACTTCTAGGTTAAGCCAGAGCCTACCTGCCAGAGAAGCACACTGTGGTACCCATAAGGGCATGTGAACCAAACTGCCCCTGGTGGACATCAGGAACCCAAAGAGAGGAGCAGTGTGACCAACAGCTCACAAATCTCCTCATGCTGCTCACTCCAAGGTTATTATAGCTGTACCATTGACTGTCTTACATTACACAGTGTCCTCCTTATTAATACCCTTGAAAAGAATTTCTTTCTGGTTCTAGAATCAGGAAATCTTATGATTCCCCCAAGCATGTAGATTTTCAGTATCATTAAAACTGAAACCAATCGCCACTTCACACCATCAGAATGGTAATTAACAAACAAAATAACAAATGTTGTCAAGAACGTAGAGAAATTGAAACCCTTGTGCTTTGTTGATAGGAATGTAAAAAGGTTCAGCCATTATGGAAAATGGTATGGCAGTTCCTAAAAAATGAAACATAGAATTACTATATGATCCAGTGATTCCACTTGTAAGTATATAGCCAAAAGAATTAAAAGCAGGGTCTTGGCCCTGGCCAGTGTGGCTCAGTTGGTTGAGCATCATCTTATATACCAAAAGGTCTCTGGTTCCATTCCTGATGAGGGCATATGCCCAGGTTGTGGGCTCGATAAGAGGTTTTTAGGAGGTAGCCAACAGATGTTTCTCTCTCCATCTTCCTCCCTCTCTCTCTAAAATCAATAGAAACATTAAAAAAAGAAGAAGAAGGGTCTTGGAGAGATATTTGTACACACATGTTTATAGAAATATTATTCACAATAGCCAAAAGGTGGAAGCAACAGAGTGTCCATTGACAGATGAATGGATAAACAACATGTGGTATGTACATTCAGTGAAATATTAGCCTTAAAACAGGAATGAAAGGAGAATGGCGGTTGCTTAGGGCTGGGGGAGGGGAAATGGAAAGTTATTATTTAATAGATACAGAATTTCAGTTGGGAAAGATAAAAAAAGTTCAGGAGGGGAGTGACGGCGATGGTTGCACAACAATGTGAATGTACTTAATTCTATAGTACATTTTAAAAAGGTTAGATAGTAAATTTTATAGTGTTTATATTTTACCACAATTTTTTAAACCTGAAACCAATTATACAACTAACTGATCTTTACATATCTGTCAGAAAATATAGAGGAAAATTTGTGGCCAACCTCTATCAGTTAAACTGAATTGTGGCTGTGCTCTTTGTATATTTCATTTCTCATATTTTTCTCAGATCTAACATTTACTTAAATCTAATAAGTGTTATTTTGCCATCTCTTGTATATACTTTAATTTTCCTTTATTTCATTTTATAACAAGGCCCAAAATAAGTGGTTGGGAAGAATGAAAGGAAGAGAAAGAATATTCTTTTTTATGTTACCTGCAACACAGGCTCAGTATTTTTCTTAAACATGCTGATTGAGTTAAATTGAATAACAATTAACTTTTTAGTTTTTGTTGTTTTCCATATCTATGTTTCTCTTCTAAAAATGTTAATTACCAGAGAAGCAGTAGAAACATGGCTGTTTCTCCTGCACATCCTTTTGAGCATATTTTCTCTATAGAAATTTCTGCTGTACTTGTAAGATAAATTAAATAAATCTTCCTCATTTTCAAAACTGTTTTAAAAGTTGGTCAAATGGATAGTCACTGTATACTAGTGATAATAGTGGGGGGGAAAATAGCTAAAACTGACCAGCTCTATAGTTGAGGCCAAACGAGAAATACTGGTATTTCTGAGAGCTCTGTACTGACTCAGAAGGAAGGCATCAGTCTAATTTAACTTAGGCCAGTGATGAGAGTGGAACTAAAAGAAAGTTTAACAAGGGCTGGCCCATACCCAGCCAGTATTAGATCAGTTCTCAACTAATGCTGTGTGTTATCCTTCAAAATCCCTGAGTTAAAGGAATCATCAGGACTATTTCAGAGAGATTATGGATCAAATGGAACAGACTAATGTTGGGGTCACCTGCTTGGGGCCTTGATCACAGCTAGCTCTAACTGGGGTGAGCAGGTGGCTCCTGCAAGGAGTACCTCCCCAGCTGGCCCTATGAGCAGAAGTGTCTGAGATCTAACAGCATGCTGTCACCCCTATCCTAAATGCCTTGATGACTCATGCCATTCTGACAACAACCCTATGAGGTAACTATTCTTCCCCTCGCTTTATAGATGAGGAATGGGGCTTCGAGGAAGTCACAAACTTGTCTGAAGTCACCCAGCAAGATTTATCTGACTACAAGACCTCCGTGAATTCTGAATTCTTTAGAACTTCTCCACACTTTTTTTCTTGGGGAGGGGACTTATTTTCTGGGTCTTACATGCATTCCACAATGCTAAGGCTGATGGATACATGGTCTCTAAACAAGTGAAGTATTACTTTACCAAACATTTGATTTATTCCTTTCTACAATGGGTTTAGCTCCATTGTCTAAGCACAGAAATCCCCACCCACATTCCAGCTTCCATTCTCTAAATATATTCCCACCCTTCCCCACACCAGGACACCCTCTCTGACTCCAGCTGTGTTCTCTTGGATCAGGTGGGCCGCCATACAAATCAAAAGGGATTTTCAATACAGTCTTGGAAAGGTCTCTTCCTCTTTCCTTCCCCATATTACCTGATCTCTCCGCACTCAAAAAGAAAATAAAAATTGAGATCACCACACACATGAAAAAGATATATAAGATAAAGTGTGTCTTAAAACATGGCTCCAAATGACCAATTATTGTCCCTTAAAGGTGCTTCAGCTTACCATGGGAAGAAGGCCCATTTTTGTTTCCCCAAGTACCTCATCACTTAAGAACTTTGCACCAGTTAGCAGCCTGCTGTTCTAACAGCCTTGTGAATTTAGATTGTTTGGTTAATTATAAACACATTTCAAAGTCATTCTTTCTGGCTTTTCCCTAGAATGAGTGACTGCCACTCCACAGCCCACAGAATGGTCTTTAGTAGTTTTCAGTCAAGGTTCAGGAAGAAATATGCCACACCGGGATTTGATTATTTACCAACATAATGTTGGATTCAAGCCAATGAGACACCAATATATTTTCCTTTGAAGTCTGACATATTGCCTGCTGCTTTCAATGCTGTTTTCTTGGCTGGCAGACAAAATAACTGTGGCTGTTTCAAAAATCACCTCCAATTCAAGTAGGGAGGGGAGGTGTCTTGATTGGTTCATCTTACAGTCACTGAGCTCATTCTCCCTTGGGGTGGAAGGTGAGTCCCAGAGTGAGCTGCGTGTATGGGCCTCTGACAGCCATGGCCCCTGCCCTGGGATCAGTCCTTGACAAAGCTATTCAAGAAAGAGGCTAGCAAATTCTTGGTAGCTTGGCTATAAACAGACGTGTGCAACGAGATCATCAGCACATTTTCATGATGTCTTGGCTGTCTTTGGCTCCCTCTTATTTGGAGAGCCCTAAGAGAACCTGACAGAGAAAATGGGTTTTGCAGGGATTTGAGTTCACAGAGCTATTGCTCTCAGACTCCTGGAAGCCAAAAAGCCCATGACAACACTGAGGCACTTCTGCTGTTGTCCCTCGTATCAATTCCTGAACGTGACGATCTCTCGTGGCAGAATCTTAACTCTCACCAAACAGCCTGGATGAGAGTTTCTAAATGGTAGGATCAAAGAATTTAGAGTTAGAAGTAATTGTTTTTCAAAAAGGTTTAACCTTCTGAAACAAAGTAAGTTCTCATTTATTGAGAAGAAAGGATCTTTAAGGCTATTAAGCCCCACTTCTCAATTGGTTAGAAATGACCTCTCTCATTTGAATACCTCTAATGATGGAGAGCTCATTAACTTACATCACTGGACAGTACAGTATTAGGACAATGTTAAAACTGCAAGAGTATAATCAGATCAATTCTCCATCTCTTATTTAATTGCTATGGTTTTATAAATATAACAACTTTTAACTTCAAGGCATTCAGAAAGAATATAACAGTATATATTGAGTATAATCTTGGAAGTTAATATAACTACTGGTGTTATACTATAATATATATTATATATAATGTAAGTCTACTGCATTGTAATTTTTCACTTGTTTACCTCAATTTATATGTCTTATTTCATTGCTTTTCAATTTCAACTTTAATCAATGTGTATTTATTACTCAGCACAATATTTTATAATGTACATTCTCATTATAGGGAAATTCGTACAAGGGGCTCGGCCCTCGCAGCCCCGGCTGCCTCGAGGCCCCACGGCCCTGCCCACTGGTCTTTCCAGACGGTCATTCCGGGAGGTCATTCCGGAAGGTTGTACTGCCATCTGGTCTAATTAGCATATTAGTTTTTTATTATATAGGATAATTTTTAACAGCACCCTTTTCACTCTCAAAAGTATCTTTTTGGATGATACATTTTATGGTCAAGTACCATACTTTAAAGTTTTAAAAAATTGTAATTTCAGTTTTTTAAATTGTACTAAAAATTAAGACAGGAATCCCAACCCAACTTTTCTGCACTCTTCTCAACAAGCTCTTATTTTATTTTGAAAAGATAAATCTTCTTGACCATGGAATATTTTTAATAAAATGAAAAGCTGCTCCGTGCTTAAGAACCACCACCACAGAGAGGCTGTAGCGTGTGCTCTCAGCGTGGACGGAGTGGCCCTCTGCCAACGGGATGTCACTTTCAATAAGTTATTGAGAGCCGAGAGACCTTTCTGAGTCAGGTAGAGCCTGCTGGCAAATGTAATGTGGATGTCCCCGTGCCTGAGAAAGCATTCCCTCTACTTGACCAGATTTCTTTCATCTTTGGGTGACTCAGTTTCTCTGTCTCTAAAGGAGCACAATAAAGCCCCCTTCACAGGACCAGTATAGGATTAAAGGGATGTTAGCCATGGGGCCCTCTCAGCTACCAGGAACAAAGGCATTAAGTAACTGCAAAATGTTCGGTTCTGCTTCTCCAGCTTGTGAGAAAAGGTATCCCACTGACTTGAAAGAGAGCATCATACACAGACAGGGAGAAACCCACGGGAGAGCATTAATGATACCTTCATTATCATTGTCCCGAAGTGCAGAGGAGAGAGCGCAACACAGAAGCTAAAGAACTGTGGTCACAGAAAACAAGACAAGGACTCACCAGTGGGCCACAAAGGAAATCTGAAAAGATGAACATCTTACTTTAAAATTAATCTGTGCAGGCCCTGGCCAGTTTGGCTCAGTGGATAAGGCATGGGCCTGCAGACTGAAGGGTCCCAGGTTCGATTCCGGTTGGGGGCACGTGCCTGGGTTGCAGGCTTGATCCACAGTGGGGGGCATGCAGGAGGCAGCCGATCAATGATTCTCTCTCATCATTGATGTTTCTATCTCTCTCTCCCTCTTCCTTCCTCTCTGAAATCAATAAAAATATATTTTAAAAAAACAAAACAAACAAAAAATATCCCACAACTTCTGCCCTAATAAAAAAAATTAATCTGTGAAGATGTTTGGCCAGAAACTAGGAAATAATCTATAGGGTATCCCCCCCAAAAATATATACACACTTTAACAGCTGATGACTCTCTCTTAATTTTCACTCCTTTTCAGGTTTAACTAATTTGAAATAAAGGGTGAAGCCAGACTAAGTTTTGAACAAATAAATTTTATCCTAAAGTACCACTAGACTTTTTTATGGGAGTACATAAAAGATAGGTTTACGGTACAAAACCAGCAACAGTTGATTAATTGAAGGTGTACAAATACCAAACTAAATGATTCTTGATGTTTGTGATTCCATTGCTTTGTGTTATCAGCCGTGCCTGGACCAGAATGGTCATCAGTTTGAAAATAGGCATGGACAAAAAATTATTCATTTTTGTAGATTCTTTTAAATTTTGAAAATGAACTGTATGTTAATAAACACTGACTTTATAATCACTCAAAGTGTGTATGCAGTTTTTTGGGACACCCTGTATATATTCTCTGGTCACTTGATACAATAACATATTCATGTATTTTTCACAATGGAGCATGTTCTGTCCCTCACTCTACCCTTCCTTATAGTAGCCACTCCAATATAAATAAATGCCTACTGGCAGTTCAATGGCCACTTTCAGAGTGGATTAAATTTAAAAGCTCCTATTTCAACAGCGTGGTACATTCAAATGATTAACCAATAGATAATGAAATTGAAACTAATGATGCAATTTTGGCATAAAATATTAAAACCTCCAAGAGAGAAGAATGAGTTTAGACAAGTAGAAAATGCTATTGTTCCCTGACCGGTTTGACTCAGTGGATAGAGCGTCGGCCTGCGGACTGAAAGGTCCCAGGTTCGATTCCGGTCAAGGGCATGTATCTGGGTTGCGGGCACATCCCCAGTGGGAGATGTGCAGGAGGCAGCTGATCGATGTTTCTCTCTCATCGATGTTTCTAACTCTCTATCCCTCTCCCTTCCTCTCTGTAAAAAATCAATAAAATATATTTAAAAAAAAAAAAAAGAAAATGCTATTGTTGCTTTGGTGAACTCACAGTCAAGTCCTAGTATATGTAAGACACTTTCCTCTATAATACATGCTACCAACGGGAAAGATAAATAGTAGGAGATGTCACTACAAGCAAAAGTTGTGTCTCGAGAGCCCTTCAGAGCACCCTGGGAATGCATAGAAATTCACAAATCAATTTGCCAAATTGGTTTAGCTGGAAATCACACTTTTTGTGCATGGATCCAGCTGAAAGGCACTTGTGAATCTACCAGACCCTCCCACGGCTTCTTCAACCTGTGCCAAGAATCCGGGGACATGGTCAAAAGAGTGTGGACTTCAGGGTCAGTCAGACTTGGGCTACAATTCTAGCTCCACTGTCTCACTGGCTGAGTGATCTGGCATAAGTCATTTGACCTTTCTGGGAAGGGGATTACATAATCCTACCAGCCTTGCAAGGTGCTGGAAGGATTAAATACCCAACATATGTCAAAGAGCTAAGTGCTATACTTAGTTTAACCAATTGAGTATAACTATAAACAACCCAGAGTGAGAGAAGCCCACCCCCAAAACAAACCGCTTCCTCACTCCACTTCGGGCCAGGTGGATAAGTAATGCACGTGAGAACAGTTTTAAAAACATTAACATAAAATGCAATCATATACTTGACCAAAATAGGGACCTTAATTTAAGCATCTGGAAGAGCCAAACCGCAGTTTTAATAATGTAAAAATTCTTAGATGTCAAAAAATATTCTATTTTACATTCTGTACTTGTATAAATTATGCACATGATTCATCTCTTTTAACACCACACCCCTTGTCCCGTCACGTGGGACTGCCTGCTGCAGGATGAGACTTTGGTCCTGAACATGTAAAACACAGAAGCAAAGGGTCTCAAAGCCCCCCATCAACCTTCCCATCCTACAGGTAAAAGCACTGAGGCCTGGAGAGGAGGAATTGCTTGCCCAAAGTCGAACAATAAAGGCCTTGGGTTGGGATTTGTGGGGAAGCTATTATAAACCAAACCTGTGATGATGATGATGATGGTAATAATCATCTCATCATAGAGCCTTATTCACAGATCTTTCCAATTCTGTGGTCAAACAGTGCCACTGGCCTGCCTGGTACTAAGACTGTCCTTCAGAAACGAAGTTTCCCCCTATATCACAACAGAGGGAAATCTGCTAAGACAGGTATTATTTCACATTTCCCAATAAGACACGAAACCTAGTTTCTAACATGTCTCAGGGTTGAAAAATCTAAAAGACAAAAACAATCTTCAAAAGAACCCTTTGAATATTGATGTGACATTTGTGACCCCTGGTAACAGACACTGTGCTGGGCCGACAACTTAGGTAAAATGGCCTCACCTGCACATCATTCCTCAGAGGGAGTTATGAGTCAAATATCTGGCACACATTTTTAGAGTGTCATTATGCGTAGTTCTTAAAAAATCAAATCCTTCATTTAAATGTCTGAGTATAATAATCCCTAACCACTGATATTTTAAAAGGTGACAGCTCATACGGAGCAAGATGTACAAACGCCTAGCCAGGATGAGCTCTCTGTCTCATAACTCTTCAACGGCAAATCATCACCGATTGCTAACTCTCTTCCAGCTCTGGGATTAAGGAAACATTTTATCCTGAGTAGGCTAATATAGATATGGGTTGTCTGAGGCTAATTTCCAGCTCAAAGGAACTTCAGTGCTAAAAGCAGTTATACAACAAAAGCCCTTGCAAGAAATTGCCATCAAGAGCAGGGCAGGGGAATGCTGGAGAAGGCAGTGAAGTTGGGGGCTGCAGGTTTTAGGATGGGAGAGATCACAGAACCTGTCTGAAGGCTCAGGGGAAGGAACCAGAACACAAAGCTGAAAGTCCAGAGAACAGAAATGAGATCCCTGAGAGGGTTAGAAGGGGTGGGTCCCAGGACACTGTTGGAGAGAAAACAGGAGGAGGAGAAGGAGAGGGCGGACAGGAAGTAGATAAAAGGAAGAACAGTGAAGGAGGAGAGGAAGAGAGGAAGTGCCAGATGTAGAGACATTTTGAAGGAAGTTTAGGTGACATCAGATAGGAGGTAAGAAACCATGAATTAAAAAGGCCCTCCCGTCCAGCCAGCATAGCTCAGTGGTTGAGTGTTGACCTATGAACCAGGAGGTCACAGTTCAATTCCCAGTCAGAGCACATGCCTGGGTTGTGGGCTCAATCCCTGGTGTGAGGCATGCAGGTGGTAGCCAATCAATGATTCTCTCTCATCATTGATGTTTCTATCTCTCTCCCTTCCCTTCCTCTCTGAAATCAATAAAAATATATTTTTTAAAAGTAAATAAAATTTTTAAAAAGGACTTCCCCACTAAAAGGTTTGGAATCTAACAGAGAAGTGCTGCTCCACCATATAATTGCAGTCTTTTGCAGAAGGGTGGACAAAAGTAGGTTTACAGTTGTTCATATGGAAAAAGACATGCAGGTTATGATTATTACAATAGCTTTAGTAACTCAGAAGAATGTTGCAATGCACAGTGCACTTAGGCACAATCTCGTAATTGCTCAAATTGCCGGCCTTCATTGTGTCACATCCTTGCAGTCTACTTGCTGCACTCAAGCACTTTGGCACGGAGTTCTTTATTGTCATTGGTTTCTTAACATGCTTCTCTTATGCAGTGAATCACATCACCCACAGTATGCAGTTTCTGTGAAAAGACTTTATCTTTGACAACACCCAAAAGACATCCACTGGGGTGAGAGGTCTGGGGACTGTGGTGGCCATGCCACTGGCCCTCGTCCACCTGTCCACCTGTTGGGTACTTACAACTGTAAATCTACCTTTGCCCACCCCTGTATACACTCAGAGATCACATTTTATTCTGCTTAAAACATTTTTTAAAAATGTTTTTTATTGATTTTTTACAGAAAGGAAGAGAGAGGGATAGAGAGTTAGAAACATCGATGAGAGAGAAACATCGACCAGCTGCCTCCTGCACATCTCCTACTGGGGATGTACCCACAACCCAGGGATATGCCCTTGACCGGAATCGAACCTGGGACCTTTCAGTCAACAGGCCAACGCTCCATCCACTGAGCCAAACCGGTTTTGGCTGCTTAAAACATTTTAATTGATGTTTTCTCCTAAGAAATATGCTCAATTCATAATGGAGGAGACAGAGGTCATTCAACTAGATCAAGTTTTGTGAAAGAACTCAAAACTTGAATTCCATGCAGCCTTTAACAAAATTACGTATCAATGTGGAAGAAAAAAATCCCTCCCCAGAAAGAAAAACACAAGCCCTAAATGATCAGGTTAATTCACAGTGTGGACATAAGAAGTAGCAAATACACAGTTTGATATTTGGTCTGCAAAGAGAGGGGGGGAAAGCATATTAAAATATATAGAATAAGCTTTTCTGATCCAAGAAATACTAAAAACTCAGTAGTTTGGGGGGGGGGGGGGGGGATTGGCTCCGATGATTTGTAAATATCTAGAAGAGCCCAGATTTTGAAGCCCTGAGGACACTTGCTAAAACTCAGAAATTTGGCACTAGTCTTTGCACAGGATTTGGGTTTTCTTTCAGAGTTGATATCTTACCAAATACAGCCATCTGTGTTCCCTCTGGGAAAGGTTCAACTGTTCTGTTGCCATTGACATGATGTTTGGCTATAAAAAAAAAAGAAAGAGAGAAAGAAAGAAATGCAAGTTAAGTGTAAAGTTCTACACACATGCTAACACATGTCATTAAATGTGTCAAAGAGCCTGCTTCTCATTTTTATTTAGAAATGACACCAAAGCTTACCCTCTTATGACAGTTTCAAGTATGGTGGTTTTGATCTTTTATAGAAGAGCCTAGAGATAGGCTGTGCAAACATGTCATTTTGCAAATGAGTGTGCCGAGGCCTGGCCTTAGGCAGGACTGTGCAGTAGGTGGAGGCAATGCCAACCCAGCCTGAGAGCTCCTGCCTCCTAGCCAGAGGGTCCCCACTGTGCCAGGCCATCCCCTGGAGAACAAGGGAAGCTCCAGCTTCCAGGGGGATTGGGTGGCTTCCACTGAAGACCCAATCAATAAAGTGAGTCATAAAGACAGCAGGGTCACATTGAGACCAACTTTTCAAGAACATATCATTTCACTACAGTTCAAGCACTGTTCTCAGGAGCCAAAGATATTCACCTTCTTAGAGCCCAGACAGATACTCTAGTGCTTGCTACTACTCTTCATGCATCCTGGTCTCCTCCACCAATCATCCTCCCCATCCCAGTGCATATCAAGGACTTAGGAATGAAAAGTGACCATGTGATTGTTTTCCAGCATTAATTTGTTCCCATTACACCAAACAGCAACCAGATCAGGAATCTCTGAATATGGTCCATCTATGAGTATTTTCATAGCATTAGCAACTTTTGAATATGGGCATTTATATTAAAAATGCATAAGAGAAGAATGGCTAGAATGCTTTCACGTTGCCTCACGTAGCGCATATATTTTGATGTAATGGGTCACATTAGATTTATTGAACTCTGGCAAAGGACTCAGCACTAAAGCTAGGCTCTGAGAGGTCTGGGGGGAGAGTATGACATTTTTTCCTGCCCTTCAGGAGGGTAAACAATTCAAAAGCAAATTTTACCAGAAAGCTTATAATTATGTGCTAAGTCCTGGAATGAGGACTAAAGGTAAAGAGTTCACAGCACAGGGACAGTCAGTTGGAAAATCAGAGCCAATGACCTGGAGGAATCACAAGTTGTGTAGAGTCTTAAAGGAGAGGCAAGACTTGGAAAGGCAGAGAGTGCAGAAGCAATTTTAGTGAGAGTCAGGAGTAGATGCAACCAAGAGTCTAGGGCAGTGGTCGGCAAACCGCGGCTCGCGAGCCACATATGGCTCTTTGGACCCTTGGGTGTGGCTCTTCCACTAAATATCATGTGCGGGCGCGCACGTACAGTGCGATTGAAACTTCGTGGCCCATGTGCAGAAGTCGGTTTTCGGAAAGGAGATAGACAAAACAAGTATACAAGACGAGTGTGGATGGGAAGTTGGAAGGGGTCGACCTCAGCGAACGTACCTCAATCAGATTGAGGACGTTTTTAGCAAAGGCCAGCTTAGGAGTACCCTAATTAAGTTAATAACAATGTACCTACCTATATAGTTTAAGTTTAAAAAATTTGGCTCTCAAAAGAAATTTCAATCTTTGTACTGTTGATATTTGGCTCTGCTGACGAATGAGTTTGCCAACTACTGGTCTAGGGCATATTAGAGGTGATATGCTGAGAAGCAATGGCAATGAAAGACAGATTGACAGGCACAGACAGGGTCACGGAACTCCATCCAAACCCATGGGAGCCCTAGGCACCCTCTGCAACACCACTGCAGTCTTTTAGAACCTGAAGGCTTCTGAAGTTCAGTCCAGTTTAGATGATCCCTTTGGGAAACTACTAGTTCAGGGGCTTCCACTGGTTCCTAAGTATTTGTGGCACTATCCTAAGAAGAGAAAACCTGAGAGGGGAGTCGGAGCCAGGCTAAGTGAACAAGAGAGCAAGCCCTACAGTAATCTCTAGGCACTAATTGGCACAATTAGTAAATGCAAGGTGAAAGGTCAGATGGCATGGGACTTTATCACACACTCACTCATATGGTTAGGACCACTGGTTACTGAATCCAAAGGAATGTGATGACACCCCATGTGGAGGTCACAACTCTGTTCTATGGTGAGCACTCCACAGCCTTGCCCGTGGTTCTAAACATCTTCCTTTACACACATCAAGAGTTGTACACCTATTCAAATGCACTGACCCACTAATCCCACTCAAAAGAATTCACCCTAAGAAAAATGCCACCTAGAAAAAAAACATGATATGCATAACAATATTTATTGAAGTATTACTACTTTTAATAATGAAATCTTAAAATCAACTAAATATCCAAAATAGAGAAATTGCTTAGAAATTTATAATCCATGATTTATCAAAAGCATGAAATATTATGCTACATATTTTAAATACAGCATCTGAGAGATATATAGGAATAAGGAAAAATATTTGGGATAATGGTAAGTGAAAACAATCCTATTACACACTGGATGTAGATTATAATGACAACTAATTAAAATGTGAATGCTTATGGGAAAAAACTGCCAGAGAAACATGCAAAACTGAAAATAACTAGGGAAATTATGCAAGATGTTTACTGCTGGGGTCCAACCCCAGCAGGTCCAGGGGTCCCCAAAGGTGAGGACGGAGTCTGCGAAGAAAGAATGACATGGAGACAGCGTTCAGTTGATCAGCAGCCTAGCCAGGATCTCTAGCCAAGTTCTGGTCAGGATCTCCAGTGAAGTTCTGGTTAGGATCTCCAGCCAGGTGCTGTGTCCATGTTCTCTTGCTAGGTTCTCCAGCCAGGTTCTGTCCAGGTTCTCCAGCCAGGTTCAGTCACCAGGTTCTAGTCAGGTTCTCTTGCCATGTTCTGTCTAGGTTCTCCAGTGAAGTTCTGTAGCCAGGTTCTGTCCAGGATCTTTTGCCATGTTCTCTGGCTAGGTTCTGGTTAGGATCTGATTAGGATCTGATGAGGATCTGATGAGGATCTGATGAGGATCTGATGTGGATCTGATGTTTATTGTCTTGTTACATCTGTATTTATACCAGTCGATTTTAATCCTGTCAATTTCTATTACAAAGGTTAGGGCGTTTCTTATCTCCATTCCAGGGAGTAAAGATTATGTAGCTTAACTACCCGCCTGGCACTTAATTAAGGGGTTGTATCCCCTCCCTAACCTCAGGGAAAAATCCCCACCTGGGGAAACAACCTTTCTCAGAGAGGTGACCTTGGTTAAAACACATAGTGCTAAGGGGAGCAAACATATTAAGAACAGTATGCTATTCAGATCCCTTGAAACATATGCTGTGCAGATGTTTCCTCCCTGCAGCGACTGTGTCAAGCAGCAAGGACGGACCGGCTCTCGGCAGTTTACCTTTATTAATTTCCTTTGTCATTGTTAGATTCTTATTTTCTAAATGAAAATATATTTGCTTGGATTTTTTTTAAAAATCAACAAATTAAAGATTTAAAAAAATTTCCCCCAATACTTTGTTTTCCCAGAATAGTCCATCAGGCCTCATTTACAAACCAGTACACATTTACAATAGAAAGTGTAGCCTATTTGACATCTCCTCTGGGACAGCTCAAAAGCACCTCCAACACAAGCTGACTATCCACTCCAAATTTGACCTCCTTCCAGCATCCCAACCTCTGGGCATAGGACGGCTATCCTCCTACCCGTTCTCTCTCCCTTACCACCCACATCTAATCTATCACCAAATCTAGCTAACTCTGCCTTCCAAACATCTTTAGAATAACTTCTACTGCTTCACTACACCACCAAAACCACTCTAGCCCCAAATGTTGTGGCCTCTTGGCCTGGACTCCTCCAAGTGTCCCTACACACCCTCTCTAATTTGTTCTTCCCAGTGTAGTCTCATTGCCTCTGAAAAGAAAGTATAACACTGGTTATATGACACAAACTCCCCAACCTCCTCCCACTGTGGCTTTCCACTGCATTGAGGCTACGTCAAAATTCTGACACAGGCCCCACGTGCTCTGTTCACCTCAGCCACACTGCTCTCTTGGAACCAACGACCTTTGTCTGCAACATTCACCAGAGCTGCACCTTATACTTCGTCACTATTTGGATGAGGAGACTGTAAGCTCAGGGAGGGCAGGGCCCGAGTCTCTTTTGGCTCACCACATCCACAATACTAGCACGATATGGAACATAGCATAGTATTCAATACACTGTTGTTAACCAACTAAGGAAGACATAAACAGTTCTAAAAGGACTCTCTTTAGCCATTATGGAAGATATATCATTTCATTCACTAAAAACATCTCTCTCTTTATATGTACCCTAGAGGCCCAGTGCACAGATTCATGCACTGGTGAGGGCCCTCAGGCTGGCTTGCGCCCTCTCACAATCCAGGACCCTTCGAGGGATGTCGGACTGCCGGTTTAGGCCGGATCTCCACAGGGATGTAGCAGTGCACAAAGCAGCAGGTGGCTGGGGAGGAGCCCGAGCCAGGATGGGCACTGCTCCCACTCATCCCGGCCCCGCTGCACCTGCCACTGCCACTCGGTTGTCCTGCCATGTTGGCAGGAGATGCTCACACTGCCGCAGCTGCGCTCGCCAGCCATGAGCCCAGCTTCTGGCTGAGCGGCGCTCCCACTGTGGGAGCCCACTGACCGCCAGGGGGCAGCTCCTGCATAGAGCATCTGCCCCCTGGTGGTCAGTGCACATCATAACTACTGGTCGACTGGTCGTTCAGTTACTTAGGCTTTTATATATATAGATGTGGGCCTCATACAAAAATGATGATTAAAAACAGACACTCAGAAAGTATCCCCAGCCATGTGGCCTGAACAAAGGGACTCCTCTGTTCCACTCCTTAAATGTCCACCTCCCTCCCCATTCACCTGTTCTCAGCTGAAAAGGCACAGTACTGGTGGAGGTAAAAAGACTAGAAATGCTAACTGGGGAGGAAGGTGAAAGTTCAAATGCCACTCTCTCCTTACTGCTAAGGTTACCCTAGCCAGTGGTTCTCAACCTTCTGGCCCTTTAAATACAGTTCCTCATGTTGTGACCCAACCATAAAATTATTTTCGTTGCTACTTCATAACTGTAATATTGCTACTGTTATGAATCGTAATGTAAATATCTGATATGCAGGATGGTCTTAGGCGACCCCTGTGAAAGGGTCGTTTGACTCCCAAAGGGGTCACGACCCACAGGTTGAGAACTGCTGCCTAGACCTTGTTTTATCTTTTATTCTAGAGCCCAAGGCCCAAAAATAACAGTGTCTGTAAACTGGATTTCACATTTCCTTCTGAACTGCAGCCCCTGCGGGCAGCGGGGGGGGGGGGGGGGTGTCAAAGACAGCCTTCACCAACAAAAGACAGTACAGTTTCAGCAGCTAAAGACATGGGCTCTGAAATGAGGCTGGCTTGGAATCTCAGCTCTCCCGCTTCCTAGCTCAGTCACTTCGCCTCTTTGTGCCTCAGTTTCCTCATCTGTAAATTTCCTCATTGGTAACAACTTTGTGGGTTGCTTTGAGAATTAAATGAATTAACATACATAATGCACTTAGAACAGTGTTTGGCACATGGTAAGAGCGACTTAACTGTGACTAGTATTATCATCTTTGTGTGAACTTGATTTTTTATAAGATCTGAATCAGGGATAACAAATACATGGCACTTAGTTACCTCTCCTCCACTTCCATGTACATGACAGACATCACTAATCAACCACAGCATGCTTTCTCTAACCCCAAATGTGACCACAAAATCCTTTCTCTTCTTAGCACCCCAAAGAATCTCTCATGCGTGCTTAAATCATTTTGTTATTCCTGGTCTAAGTGAATAAAACAGAAAGATGGCACAAAGAAAGAAGCCATTTTCCTTCTCATTTCTGCTTTATAAATTTCAATAAGAAGACAGACCAAAAACTATAGATAGATTTAGGGACAAAAGAATGGGAGGAAATCTGAGTGCTCCTTTCTATTCTATGATGAAGGAATGGTGAGTCCTTAAAAACTGAACAGTTGCAGTTCTATTCCTGGAAACCAAGGCTGAACTTCTAAGGGCACTTTCCCATTGAAACTGTGCTGAGGCTAGTAACTGGGAGCCAAAGAACCAGAGATCCTTTAAACACATTATTTAGGTCAAATAAGATTTGGGGGTGGGGAGGACTAACCTGGGAACCCAATGAGCATTTATAAAACTTTTTTTCATAATTAGTTGGACATTTCACCAGAGAAACAATCACATTGACTAAATAGAAAAGTCACTCATTGATTGGGTACTAACTATTGATTACCAGCAGAGCATGAAATGGAGACAGGAGGGGCTTTCTGACAGGGACATCTGCTGCCTGGCCACAGCAGGGTGGATGCCTCCAATCTGGCTGGTCGGGCAGATGTCCCTACCCCTGCTCTGTGGGGACACGTTCCAAGGCCACATGCTCCAGGAGGACAACCTCTGATGATGGCCAGACGTGTCCTCAGTCAAGGGTATATGAGGACAAGGAATAGATTTTCATTAATCTTGAAAGCCCAGTGCTTGAGGAGCAGCAAGGTTAATTAGAGCAAGATTGGGCTAAAGTCAACTATTAGAGAGATTTTGAAGGGGATTTGGGGGGCATGTTCAAAAGCTTTAGAAGATAATACACTGTTTTTTGCTTTATTTGTGTATAACTAATGTACTTCAAACTTTATGACTGTTTTCTTGCTTGAAAAATACAATAAAACTATTTGATAATGAACCCTTAATAATGCAAATTCTGACACAAACCAACCAGTGATTAGCTGTATTAAGAACGCAAATCGAGTTAGCTAAAATTCCTATCTTCTAGGTGAGGGGGGATCAGACAGGTAAAAGGCAGGGAGGTGGGGGCTGGAGAGTGGGCTCTCAGACCCTCATATTCTCCTTCAGGTCCAGTCTCCTCCAGATTGGGTCACCATGGCGACACTACCTAATTGGAGATTCTAGGGACAGCTACTGTTGTCCTGGGAGTCCTGGTCAGCTGCTGGACCCAAATCATCCCTGTACTGGTATAGCCTCTTATCAGACTAATAAAGCCTCACAGCTGCAGGTCAGCGAGCAATGCAAGCCCCTCCCAGTCCTGTTATTAACCCCTTAAAAGCCCAATCCATGCTTATCATTGTTACTATCAGTTATTCATGCTGCTATGAGGCTTATCAGGGATTAAGTTCAGTTTGAGACTGATGTAAAAGTGTGTTTATTTCACTAAAATGGCAATTAAAACCTCAAAAAATATGGTGTCACAGTTCCCACCACTGTCTGTTCCTTAGTGGCTCTTTCTCCAGGTCACTTACTCCTGGTGTCTCAAGGTACAAATTAGACTGGAACTAAGTGGGGTTCATATTTGGCCCACGGCCCTAGCTTTTGAGCTGCCTCTCCCATCTCCAGCAGAGGTGCCTCGGTCACACTGATGGAGCATTCTGGGCCCTGGCTGGCCAAGGTGCCCTCCACCCTGTTGTGAGGACGATGTGATGACTATGAGAGCTGGAGTCCTGAGGATGCACCTGTCACGCCAGTCACTCAAATATGGGACAGGTGCACTGGGAGAGCATAGGTAATGATGCTTCTAGTCACCTCTGCCCCGAGGGACCTTGGTTCTATATTGTTTTTGTCTTTAAAGTTCCTATTATTGGAGGCCATGGTGTTTTAAGGTGAAATTCAACCCAGAGTGGGTTTTGTCCCCAATGGTGTGCTCTGTATGCGAGGAGGGAAAGATGGGGAAGTTACATGGTGGTGGTCCAGTTACTGGGAGGACGTTACTCAGTGAGGGCCAACTGAATCAGCGCTCCAACCACCCTGTGTCCAAGGAAACCTGAGTCCTTCTTACTGAAGGACGAGGTGCACAACTAGAGGCAGATGGAATTTGTGGCTGGCAGAGGCTTAACGGAGTCCCCAATAAGGCTATAGGGAGAATGAGACAAGTAGTTCCCAACTGCTGTGGGCACCCAGAGGCAAGCATTGCTCTCAAAGCTCAAGGAGAAAGAGAAGGCCAGCCCTCACTGTATGTAAGTGGGGACTACCCTAAAAACAAAAGATATGCTATGGACAAAATGGAAAAACTAGATGGCAAGAGTTCAAGATTGCAGCTCAAAAAAAGAAGTCATACATCATTCAGGATTACATCCTTATGCTCTGACCACTTCAGTGTCCTTCCTTCAGTGAATTCCATCCGCCACCACCATTCTCCCTGCTCCCTTTGCTCCAGGTGCAGCAAAACTAAGATGCATCTCCTGGTCAGTAAAGGAGCCAACACTCCTGCAGGCAACCCCTGCAACCTCCCAGCATCCCTCTGCAGAAGAACTGAAACTTCACAATGTGAAGTTCACAGTATGAAGTCATAGCAGGATGGGGCAGAACAAGGCCATACGTAAACCCCAGCCTAAACTGGAGTTTGGAGAGGCATAAGCTAATACTGGTGGGTAGGGTCTTTGGCTCATATCCACTGGCAATTACATTTTGAGTTGTGGGAGCAAAGATAAATTTCATAGACCCTACACATAAGGAGATCCATTTAATTAACAAACTTGTTAGAGAACACTAAGGGAAGATTTCCAGCTAAAAGAGTGAGGCAATAAAGATGAGAATGCATTTTAAAAGAAGAAAGCACTGCCCTTGTCCGGTGGCTCAGGTGGTTGGAATGTTGTCCTATCACCAAAAGGTTACGGGTTTGAATCCCAGTCAGGGCACATACCTAGGTTCCAGGGGTTCGATCCCCGGTCAGAGCACTTATGGGAGGCAACTGATGGATGTTTCTCTCTGACATCCATGTCTCTCTCTCTCTCTCTCTCTCTCTCTTCTCCTTCCTTTCTCTCGCTCGAAAACAATAAAAGCATAGCCTTGGGTGAGTATTTAAAAAAAAAAGAATAAAGCATTAAGTAAGCATAGGGCCTTTTTATTTTTCATGTGCACCTGCTGTCTTTTCAGAGGTCTGCTCAGTGCACAGACCACAAGCATGACTATGAACTTGCAACATCAATGCCAAATGCACACACCCTCATACACAAGTCCTTTCCTGCTCCTAAGAGAAACTGGTAGAGCATGATCCTGCTGTGTCGCTGAGTTCCATGAGGCCACAAGATTGCCCTGGATAGGGAAGGAAAGTGACCACAGGGTGCCTACAATTAGAGTGCAGGAGGTAAGCCAGTGGCCCTAAAAACCAGCATTGGATTTAGTTCTGCATGCTCCCCAGGCAGGCTTCCACGGCTCTGTAAAAGACAGCGATTCCACTGCCATAGAGAAAGTGGAGAACGACAGGAACACACATTACTCATAAAAAATGTAAATATATAAATAACAAATAACCACGTGAATAGATACTCAACCACACAATGAGATACTATTTTTAATTCATGAAAATGGCAAAACTTACAAAACCAATGCTGAATATGGATGAGGGAGTAGGGAGCTGGGCTTCCTCAAACACTACCCATGGATGTGGGAACAGCTGCAATCCAGTTGGAAAGCAACCTGCAAATATGCATCAGGAAAGTCAAGAGCATTTAAGTCTTTGACCTAGTAATTCCAAGTACAGGTATGTACCTTAGGGAATAATCAGGATTAAGGCAGAGCTATCCGACAATGTTTACAGCAGAATTGTTTACAACTGTGAAAAACTGTAAACCACCTAAATGACCCAACAAAAGGGAGATAATGAAGGAATTGTGACACCGTCCTAAGGTGGAATATTATATGGTAATTTTTTGGTATTGTAATGTTAAAAGTATATCATAAAAAGGTTTTTCCATGCATTGGGAAATAGTAATAATACAGAGCTGAGTGGGGAAAAGCAAAAAAAAAAAAAAAAAAAAAAAAAAAAAAAAAAAAAAGAGTATCCTACCCAATTAAGAACAGAGGCACAGAAAAATGACTAGAAGGAAAGAGGGTCAAAATGTAATAATAGCACCCTAACCGGTTTGGCTCAGTGGATTGAGCGTCGGCCTGCGGACTGAAACGTCCCAGGTTCGATTCCGGTCAAGGGCATGTACCTTGGTTGCGGGCACATCCCCAGTAGGAGGTGTGCAGGAGGCAGCTGATCGATGTTTCTCTCTCATCGATGTTTCTAACTCTCTATCCCTCTCCTTTCCTCTCTGTAAAAAAATCAATAAAATATATATTTTTTAAATGTAATAATAGCTACCTATATATGCTAAGTGATAGGTGATTATTCTTCCTTCTTTACACTTTCATGTACTTCCAAATTTTAAAGCAAATATTTCGTTGATAACCAGTCAACTATAAGAAGAAAAAGAAAAAATTACAAAGCAAACTTGTAAAAGGAGAAATCTAGATCCTAAAAGGTATATTTTCATCTTGTAAAAATCTAAATGTTTTCCTATGAGTCCCATTCCTGTTTGTTTGTTTGTTTAATAGAAAGAGCAAGAGGAAGCATAAAAGCTCCCTTAAATGAAAATAACCAATGAGAGATTATTTCCTGCTTGATCGCAGAAGGACTCAGCACGGGGGCCCTTTTTCTTTCCAGGGTCCTTGAACTCTATTGTTTGCTCCGTAAGACCCGGCCCCCTCGGTGACAGGGCTGGAGCTTTCAGGGACTAACTCAAAGCAATCACACGGCTGGCCTATGAAATCCCATCTGATGAGGGGCATCTCAGACCTTGTTCCAGACTTGGGTAGGTTTCATGAGCTTATGATGTCCTAGGTCAGCGGTTCTCAACCTGTGGGTCGCGACCCCTTTGGGGGTCAAACGACCCTTTCACAGGGGTCGCCCAAATACATCCTGCATATCAGATATTTATATTACGATTCATAACAGTAGCAACATTACAGTTATGAAATAGCAACGAAAATAATTTTATGGTTGGGGTCAACACAACATGAGGAACTGTATTAAAGGGTCGCGGCATTAGGAAGGTTGAGAACCACTGCCCTAAGTAGACAGGTGTGAGGGAAGGGGAATGAAGGTTGACAGAGGGACTCGGGAGGGGGGATGGTGCATATCTATCCCAGTAAGTCAAGGCACAGGAACCCACATTTTGCCTAAATAACATCACAGTTCAGAAAATAGTTATGGAACACCGGTTACATGCCAGGCACTGGGCTTACTGTTGGGTAAACAAAGATAGTAAAACAACGCCCTCTATTCATCCTTCGAGCAGCAATGGCCCTGCCCCACTCTTGGGGTCTGCTAATCAGGAACACATCCCCAAGGCTCTGTGTTAGCAGCACTGCCTGCAGCTCTTCCACACCCTGTTATCAGACTAGCACGAGTTCCAGATTCATATGACATGAGCCCAGTAAAAGCATTCCATCATTGTTCATTTTGCTTTAGGAGAATTCCACACTCACCTTTGTAATGCAATGGTATTAATTACCACATGTAAGAGCATGTCTGATAAGCATATAATATTAATTGATGGAAATTTTTCACCTGGCTTCTATGAAACCTCCCTGCCACCCTCTTAACACATGTACATCCTAATGACTACCAAAATTAGATAATCTTGAGAATAAAAAATTCCTTTTAAAATAAAATTCTTTTAAGGATTAAAATCTTCATGTCAGTCTGATAAATGTGACATCCCTGTGAATAACAGTATTGAAAACAGTTGTCCTGAAAATGCGGCTGTAGATAAAAACTATTTCCTTTCATTCTAAGGTACATATTTCCTATTGATCCTAACCCCTATTTTAGACATTTTAGAAGAATGTTAAACATAGCTATAAAGTATCGCATAGAAATCATACATTTTAGTATTGCTTTTAAAAACACTGCCTTTCAAAGACCTGTAGGGAGCCTGGCGGCAGGCTGGCACTGCTTAGTCTGTTACACATGGATGCAGCAAAGTTATGTATGTTCTCACCAGCATTTGCTGATGTCAGTTCAGCCACATTAAAATAATCAGTGTTGTGCAGTATCCCAGGCCTGCGAATGTAATTAAGGCAAGAGACCCACAGACGTATTTTCTCATCCTATCAGTTTTGTTATCACTTTGAAGCCTAACTGTATGCCTCTAATACCACTAAACCCGCTTTGTGCAAATGGTTCTATACGCCACACAGAAAGGTGCGCAAATTTCTAGCAAAGCACAAAGCATGCAACAGAAGGTCTTCTTTCTTCTTCCTAGTGAACTTGTCAGCAGCCTTCAGCAGGATGCGCAGGGCACCTCGATGGATGCTTATGAGGCGCTGTCAGCTGTCAGTCAGGCAATGCACAGGAATGGTCCAGTAACTCCCCCTTCCCTCCACCTCCAACCCCTTTGACAGTGATAAATGATCGGGCCCTGTGCTCAGCTGAGCCTGACAAGTCCAGACCTCCCCTTGCAATCTGTTCCAGACCAGCACCAACTTCTCCACAACATCCCCTGTCAGCACTACAAAGCAGGTTGCTACAGGGTAAGGTCAGATCTATTTGCTTTCTTGTTGCTGTTCTTTCATGAAAAGGAATTATGACTTTATTTCGAGATGGAAGCTCCTAATCAAAATGGAATGTGTTGTTACAAATCTTACAGGAAACTTGTCTTGATTCTCTTTTTACATTAGAAATGAAGGAGATACAGCTAACTATGGGCCTGTAAGAAGAAAGAGAAATTGTCATAGATATAAACATAGATGACAATTTGTCTTTCATTAAAATCAGCAAGATTTCAATTTATTAGATTATTATCTATTGTTGAGAGCAAAGAGGAGACAAAAGATTCTAAGGGGAATAAAATATTGATAAAGAGATGGAATATTAACATTGACAATTGACATTCATCAGAGATCAGCTCCTACAATACATTTTGCTTATCTGTGAAGATAGTCCTTTCAGGATTATTTGTATAAAAAAAAATGGCAACAACCTTTGGCATAAAACAATCTGTGCTGTGGAATAATAGGCACCCATTATAAAGAATGAGGTAACTCTGTAGGTATAGACACGGAACTCTCTACAATGTGCACTGTTCATGGCGGGGGGGGGGGGGGGGGGGGTGTCAATGGGCAGGATAAGGCAGATAATATGATACAATTAACTTTTTAATATTCTGTTTTTACTTTTAGAGGTTTGATCCATGGGATGCATTATTTCTATTTTTTGAAAATAGAAATAAACAAAAATTTAATGACCCAGTCTTTGTTACCACGTGATCATCCCTGCAGCCCCAGAGCCTGTTCCCAGGGCTGAGGCCATGCCAGATGGGGAGTGGCCAGGAGTAGGCAAGCAGCCTGAGCTCAGATCAGCCTGACGCTTACACTCATCCAGGCTCAGGACAAATGCCAAAGGCAGTCCCACCTGTATCTCACAGTAGCTGAACTGCAGCCCAGCTTTAAAAGTCTAGGTAGCTTACAGTATCCTAAAAGGCCTCAAGGTAGAGATACCACTCCATTTCCTCTCCAGTTGATCTACATTCTCCCAAGCAATACGGTAACTGTCCTCTTTTTAAGGGAGTAAGGAATTTAAGAGGATCAACCATTCCAAATTTTAGATGGAATTAAAACATTACTTAAAATAAAAGGTATTTCTGGGTTTACTTTTTTTTTTATTTTAGAAGAAGAGAGAGAAAGATAGGAAGAGAGGGAAGAAGGAAGGGAAGGAAAATAGAGGGAAAGAGGGAGGGAGATAGACTAGCACATCAGAAAGCATTTTGCCTTTCTGGAATTTGGTATGTATTTTAATTATTTCTCTGTCCCTCCTACCTCTTATCCTTCCTGTTTCTGTCCCTTGTAATTTCCACCCACAAAAGAAGATATGGGTATTTTTAAATCTATTTTAGTTTTACTGAATAGAGGTTATGTTCACCTTTCCTAATTTTATTTTATTTTTTAAATATATTTTATTAATTTTTTACAGAGAGGAAGGGAGAGGGATAGAGAGTTAGAAACATCGATGAGAGAGAAGCATCGATCAGCTGCCTCCTGCACACCCCCTACTGGGGATGTGCCTGCAACCAAGGTACATGCCCTTGACCGGAATCGAACCCGGGACCCTTCAGTCCCCAGCCCGACGCTCTATCCACTGAGCCAAACCGGTTAGGGCAACCTTTCCTAATTTTAAAAGCAGCTGAGACATTTTATTATTTCCCTAAAAAAAAAAAAAAAAAGAAACACCCACAAACCAAGTTTTTCTATGAAGCCTGCAACTGATTCTCAATAAGTCAGTGAATTTAAAAAAATAAAATCAGCTCTTACACCTGTAAATCATCTACTTTGGAAATTTCCCCTAAGGACCTGTCGTTCTGAGAGAACAGGCTTGGTTATGTGGCTGAGTAAGAGAAGCTGGATAACCCAGTACACATTCATAGTAAGAAAAATCATGAAACAACATAAACTTATGAACAAAAATAGATCCAGAATCGTAGAAGCATTGAACAGACTGTCCAACCTATGAGGGAAGGCGGGGAGTGAGGGGGTAAGAGATCAACCAAAGGACTTATATGCATGCCTATGAGCCTAACCAATGGACACATACGGGGGTAGGGGGCTGAGGGCATGTGCTGGGGGCTGGGGGCAGCAGGGGGAGAGGTCAATGGGGAAAAAAGGAGACTTATGTAATACTTTAACAATAAAGAATTTTAAAAAAACACATCATGGACATGACTTTCAAGTACAGTTCTACAAATGAGACAGAAAGGCATTTTATGATGTATTTATACTGTGTGCCATGAACGAGTGAGGCAAAACTGAACATGTTACTCAGTAAAGTTAAGTGGAGATAGGGGTGGCTCTTAAAACATGCTTTTGGCTGACTTCATGAAGGGATAGAGATTAGAGGTGGCATCCTTTGAACATATGCTCAAGCAACAGGTTGATTCCTGGAGAAATTCTCTAGTGATCGGCTGGCTGGTGTATTGCTGAATAAAATAAGAGCCATGTCTAAAAATATCAAGTATGTGGGAGGCCAGGCAAGCAGTCTTCCACTGAACTCACTCTGGGGCTGAACAGTAACCTCTCAGCGGGCAGGCCATCAGCTTCCATACAGATATGGGCTGAAGAGAGTGTAAGGCAGACCAAAAATGTGTCTCATGTCCTAAACCTGATTAAGTGTTTTTTGGAAATACCTAGATTAAGACCCTAAAATTCTACAAAAGGAAAAGATGACTGTGACCTGGTATAATGTAACTATAAAGAGATGTAGGTGCAAACCCTGCAGAAAATCTGATTTTATCTTGATAGCATCTGCCGGGCTCTTAGCGCTAAGAGTAAATTATAGTAATCTCTATTTTCTGTCATTTTATCTTCCCAAAGGGCTAATAGTTCAAAATGTAAACTATTGTGGGGAAGGTAGCTGGGGAGGACCTAATGAAATACAGGCAAGTCCCCAACTTAAAAATGAGTCACACTTCAAAAGCATGTTTATAAGATGGATGTCTGGGATATAGAATCCATTTGCTCATGCACATACTGTTATAAGTGGTGGTGAGCTAGCCCACAAGGGCTTCCTCAACTTATAATGAGTCTCAAATGGAACTCTTTCCTAAGATTCTAACCACCATTTATGGCATACTGTCTCCATGTGAAAATACACCCTAAGTTCTACCCTTTAACATCAAGAACACACCCTTTCATACTGGTCATGGTGGCTGCAAGCTACAAG
This sequence comes from Myotis yumanensis, assembly GCF_028538775.1. Lineage (NCBI taxonomy): Eukaryota > Metazoa > Chordata > Mammalia > Chiroptera > Vespertilionidae > Myotis > Myotis yumanensis. The sequence goes on from NW_027223756.1 coordinate 73,644,729, forward strand.
TAGACCAAAAAAATAAGTAAATTAAAATTAAAATTAAAAATCCCTACTTTCCCAAACTACCCAGCTACTAACTCAACCACCGAAAGTGATCCCCACTTTATTTGTCACTGGGGAAAACAAGTTTCCCCACAAGGAGAGAAGGAAATCCCTTTTTGCACAATAACCACTATTCAAATGCAAGTTTAATCTAAATTCAGTGGTCTCATTTCAGATGAAAATGGGAAGCTAGGTAATTCTGGATCAGGGTCTCAGACCTATAGGCTGGAATCACGGTTAGAAGGGGCTGCAGTATCATATGAAGGCTCAGCTGGGGGAGAATTGCTCTCAAGTTCATTTGATGGCAGGTTTCAGGTTCCCAAAAGACACTGGTCCAACGGGACCCAGCTAAGCCACACCCAGATTCCTGACCCAAAAAGACTGTGACATAAAAAATGATTGTTCTTCTAAGCTTCTAAATTTGGGGGTAATTGATTATATAGCAGTAGATAATTAATATACTGCCATGTTCTAATTTAAAAAATAATGTAATGTTTAGCAAAGGAAAACTGATGGCATAAGCCAGAAAATCAAACTATCTTTCTTCAAACTGTTTTCTACATGAAAAAGATATCTCCAGTCTAACTGAATATGACCCTGGAATATGATCCATTTCTAAGGTGGAGACTATCCTGTGTAATTTATTTTCTCTACAAACTTTGTTCCCTAATATGCCGGGAGTGCTAAAATAGGCATCCCTGAACCACTAAAGTCTAGGAATAGTGTCTAAAACATCAGAGTAAGGTTTTTAGCACTTCTGCAATAATTCTGGCAATTTTTATTCATTTGCATTATCCAGAGGATTGTTAGTTGCTTTTCCTGCTGCTTTGTTTGAGGAAGTTATATCTCTGCCTCACAGGGCCTATAAAAAACAATGAAGAAAAATGTTTTTCCAAAATTCCCAGGGAAGCTAAATTTAAATTCATGCCAAAGGCCTTAACTGCAATGGAGAAGATATTTTTAATTTTGATGGGATTTTGTTTTGTTACTTGGTTGGTTGAGTTTGGGACTTTTTTTCTTTAACTAGATGGATGTAAGAATGTGACAGGAATATTTCTATTCATAATGGTACCTTTAAGAAATATACTTTTTCCCCTTTTCTATGGGAATCAAAACCAAATCGAAAAATCAAAATTGTTGTTGGTATTAAACTAGGTTTCTTATTAGCCTGAATATTTCATCCATAGCATCTTAAAGTCACAGTACCTCTATTCTAAGCATCAAAATTGTGGGATCCTTTTATATCCTGTACCTCAAGAAATTCTAAGTACTCTGCTCACCACCATAAAATACTGGAAGGGTCAAGCTGGAGCTGATCATTTCAGTGATGTAAGAAACTGTGTTCCTGGATCATTGTTTGCTGAACTTCAGTTCTTGCAGAAATGTCATTCACCACACTCTGGTCTTCCCCTCCCTCACTTTAGTTTAATTGCAGGTTAAAACACATGAGACATGGGGTTAGTGGGGAGAGGAGGAAAAGTACCAGCTGAATACATAGCAATGTCTCATACCTTTCTTTAAAATGAGGACAAAATCCACAGGTCACAAAAGTCTCAATTCAAACAGTACTTACAAGATATTCCAGTGTAGCAATCCGGGTCCAATCAGAAGACAAGAACCCACACAGTAGATTATAAACAAGAAGTCTAACATAAAGAATAATAACTCTTTAAAAAGTAATTACACAATCTAAGCAAATTCTCTATGCTGAAAGAATTAAAAGAGTATCTAAATAAATGGAGAGATATACCATGTTCATAGATTAAAAGACTTGGTACCCTTAAGTGGTCAATTTTCCCCAAATCAATCTATAGTAAACACAATGTAGATGGAAACCCCAGGAAGTTTTTGTATAAATTGATAAGTTGATTTTAAAATTTACATGGAAAGTCAAAAGGCTTAAAATAGCTAAAACAAGATTCTACACTGAAAACACTAATACATTGATGAATTGATTAAAGAAACAGAAGACACAAATAAATGAAAAGATATCGCATACTCGTAAAGTAAAAGAATTAATATTTTTTAAATGTTTAAATTGATTTTTAGAGAGAGGGGAAGGCAAAAGGAGAGAGAAACATCTATGTGAGAGCAAAACATCCATCAGTAGCCTCCTGCACATCCCCTACCAGAGATCAAGCCCAATGAAACCCCGGGCATGTGCCCTGACTGGGAATCAAACTGGCAACATTTTGGTGCATGGATGACACCCAACCAACTGAGCCACACCTGCCAAGCTGAATGAGTATTTTTTAAATGTTCATACTACTCAAAGCAATCTATGATTCAATGCAATCCTTATCAAAATTCTAAAGCATTTTTCACAGAATTAGAATTAAACAATCCTAAAATTTATATGGAACCACAAAAACCTGAATAGCCAAAGTAATCTTGAAAAAGAAGAACAAAGCTGGAGGCATCACACTTCCTGGTTTCAAACTATATTATAAAGCTATAATAATCAAAATAGTATGGTATTGCCTGGCTGGCATGGCTCAATGGTTCAGTGTCAACCTATGAACCTTGAGGTCACGGGTTGATTCCCATACAGGGCACATGCCTGGGTTGCGGGCTCAGTCCCCAATGTGGGGTGTGCAGGAGGCAGCCGATCAATTATTCTCTCTCATCATTGATGTTTCCATCTCTCCCTCTCCCTTCCTCTCCCTTTCTTTAAATATTGTCTTTTAAGGATATTTTTGTAAAAATATATTTTAAAAACAAACAAAAATAACCCCAGTGTGGTGTTGACCTAAAAACAGACACACAGATCAATGCTACAGAATAGAGAGCTCAGAAACAAACCTACACATATATGGTCAAATAATTTACAACAAAGGAGCCAAGAATATATAATGGGTAAGGAATAGTCTCTTCAATAAATAGTTCTGGGAAAGCTAAACCCCCAACTTTCACCACACACAAACATCAACTCAAAGAATTGAATGCAAGACCTGAAACCATAAAACTCCTAAAAGAAAACAGGGGGTAAGCTACTTACATTGGTCTTGGCAATAATTTTTTTGGATTTGACACCAAAAGCAAAGATAACAAAAGCAAAAATAAACAAGTGGGACTACATCAAACTAAAAAGCTTCTGCACAGCAAAGGAAACCATCAACAAAATGAAAAGGCAACCTGCTGAATGGGAAAAAATATTTGCAAATCATATCTCAGATAATGGTTAATATCCAAAACAATTCAATTTAAAACATAGTCCGAGGACCTGACTAGACAGAAGAGACAGAGACATCCAACCATGAGAAGTGCTCAACATCACTAATCATCAATTAAATACAAATGAAAACCACAAGGAGATATCACTTCTTGGCTGTTAGAATGACAGTCATCAAAAAGACAAGAAATAATAAATATTGATGAGGATGTGGGGAAAAGGGAGCCCTTGTGCATTGCTGATGGGGATAAAAATTGGTATAGCCACTATGGAAAATAGTATATTGCTTCTTCAAAAAATTAAAAATAGACCTACCATGTGATCCAACAATTCTACTTCTGAGGATATATCTAAAGTAATAGAAATCACTATCTCAAAAGGATTCTGCATCCCCCTGTTCATTGCAGCTATTATTTACAATAGCTAAGATGTGGAAACAATCCATATCCATCAACAGATAAATGGATAAAGAAGATGTGGTATGTATATTTAATGGAATATTACTCGGCCATAGAAAAGGAAATTCTGCCCTGTGTAACATGGATGGACCTTTAGAGCATTATGCTAAGTGAAATGAGTCACAACAGAGAAAGACAAATACTATATGATCCCATATGTGGAAACTAAAAAAAAAAAAAGAACTCATTCACTTGAGATGTATCACTGTGGAAATCAATTGAAATCTTAACACTTTACCAAAATATACCTCTGCTTTTACTGCTAATTTCACATCCTAAGGAACAGTCTGAACAAAACCTTATGAGGAAAAAGTGACTATATTAAAGGGTGACAAGAGAGTTTCTCTGTATGCTGATTGTGGTTATCGTTACACACATCTAAACATATGATAAAATTTCATAGAACTAGACTCCAAAAACAAAAATGCATTCAATAGCTGGTGAAATCCAAATAAGATCTACATTTGAGTTAATGTATTATACCAATGTCAATTTCCTATTGTCTCTTCAGTGAAAATGTTAGATTTAAATCCTATATGTCATTTATCTTTGAGTTCTGTATAGAGAAAAAGGTCTTGCTTTGGTTTTTGTAAAAATACCAGGCTTAGATCTTTTTGTGTGAGCTGTCATCAGCCATTCTGATTGTTGATCTTGAAAATATGATTATGCAACATGTCATCATTGGAGGCTAGTTGAAAGGCACATTGGAATTCTGTACTATTTTTGCAACTACTTGTGAGTCTTAAACTATTTTAAAATGAGCAGTTTTAGTCTTGTGAGAAATCCTAAACATATCAATATTCCCTAATTGTCTGAAAATAGAATTTAAAAATAATTAAACCTTATAAAGTCATTGAAAAGATTTTCCTTCCCAGAACATAATTTTCAAAGTTCCAGAGTACTAACTCATTTGTTTAAACTAAATTTCTCGTGTTTGTAGTCTACATGTATAATCATTTCAAAGTATTAAATAATTGATAGTTCTATGTCTTTAATACAATAGAACTACTATAGAACTGCCTCTGAATAGAAATAGGCACAGCATAAGCTCCATATGGCAGGTGACATGCTATGTATCTAATATACTTGAAGGATCTTCTAAACTTAATTTTAAAATAATAATAGCAAGCAACTACTATTTGGTAGTAATACTTAGTACGACTAGAAATCTACTAGACAATTGGAATACAGAATGGTCATTTTGAGGGGTGAATGTATAAGTCACGCACCTACCCAATGTCCCAGATGCAGCGTTCCTGGTAAGCTTCCTGGCATACAACACAGGGCAGGGGGTGAGGGTGGGAGACAGGTTGGGTACTAGTGAGAATCCAATTCCTTAAATCTCTATTTCCTTTCCTATGCTTCTTTCCAAATTCAACAAACAAGAGGAACATTTTAAGAAAGTTTTTGCTCTAGGGTGCACCCAAGAGTTGGTAAAAAACAAACCCTTCAAGATACTCAGCAGATCACCAACCAAATTTCACTGTGTTCCCTGTGGCCAAAGAAGATAGCCAGCTGCTGATCATGCCCTCTGTTGAAGCTCTCGCATTAAAGAAGGATCCCAAAGAAGTCGTCCGTGCCTTTGAAATCTGGTTTATGTAGAAAATATAGCTTAAGTGAAACTCAATGTAAGTCCCTACTGAAAGGAACACTTCATGAAATTGTTCAGAAACAAAAGCAATCCCTCTGCCAGCACTTTTTAAAAAGCATGAATTTATAAGATCAACAATCAGAATGGCTGATGACAGCTCACACAAAAAGATCTAAGCCTGGTATTTTTACAAAAACCAAAGCAAGACCTTTTTCTCTATACAGAGCTCAAAGATAAATGACATATAGGATTTAAATCTAACATTTTCACTGAAGAGACAACAGGAGTGCAGCAGGACTGACCTTATTTTATGCAAAGGCAGCAATCCCCCTGGCATCCCTTCCACCCACCCCCTCCTTTGCAGCTCCTCCCACCCCCATCACAACCACAGCTGTCCAAATCCCTTTAGGAGAAATAAAGCCTTTCACCTGCAGTTACAGGCTGAAATTGTCAGTGCTTCCAAGAGAACCAACACAGTGACAATTTTACCAGAAGGTAAATGATCACTACCCAATTAGTTCTAGAACAGGGGTTGCCAATCTACAGCCTGCTAGACAAAGCCTACCACTTGTTTTTGTACAACCTGAGCTAAAAGTGGCTTTCATATTTTTAATGGTTGAAAACAATCAGAAGAAAAATATTTTGAGACAAATCATATGAAATTCAAATTTGCGTGTCATTAAATAAAGTTTTATTGGAATACAGCCATACTTGCTCATGATTTATTTTCTATGACGGCTTTCACTCTACAGGACAGAATTGAGTAATTGTGACAGAGACTATATGGCCTTCAGAGCCAATATTTGCCACCTGCACCTTTATAGGAAGATGTTCCAGCCCCTGTCCTAGAAAAAAGCTCTAAGAGGCAGAACATAAGAGGATGAGAATGAATGTCAGGTCATGGGGAATGTCAGGCCGATACAGGACAGGAGAGGGGCTACAGGATGAAGGGCCAGGGACACAGAAGCCAAATGTGGCTATCTTGCCGCTGTGTCAGGGCCAGTGCAGGAATATAATAAGAGGGAAGGGAGCAGCAGTAAGATACTCGTGCAGTATAATATGGAAAGAGCCATGGCTGGTGTGTTCCACTCCCCATCAGAGCTTGCCTTTGAGCAAACCACATTGCCTCTGAGCTTCAATTTCCTTATCTGAAAAAAAAAATGATAAAAATAATCCATCTTAAAGAGCGATTGTAGGAATTGTGAATGGATGTTCCACATGATAGTACTTGGACCACATGTTAGGAGTCAGCTTTGAAAGATGAGTAGGTTTCCACAGGTGGAAAACTGCGAAGAAAGGAAGGCATCTGAGATTACGTGAATGGTCAGTAGTAGCTGAAGCAAAAAACAAAAGACAATCAAGGACAAGATCTTGAAGGTCATAAAGTACCACATATAACTCTCTTCTCTTTCACTCTCCCTCTAGTTATTGCTCTCCCTTCTCTGTTCCTGTCCCTCTTCCCAAAGATTTCCAAATATATTCAAGTTCCTTGGCCCATCAAAGGTACCAAGGCCTAAACTGTGCCACAGTTCTAATTAATTCCCCAACAGCATCTTCACAGCATCTATTCTGAGGTAGAAACGAGCTTTTGTTTTACCCTCACCCACTCATCATCAGATCATCTGACCTATTTGCTCCCATGCTTAGGTAAGTTCTTTGGGGGAAAACCCTAGATCCACAGCTGGTAGCTGGGGAATGAGAACTAAATAAGACTGCTGGACTCTGAGTAATTTATAATGAATCCTAATGACTGCCAGGCTCGGTCGTGATGCACAGTGATGAACTGCTCCTTGCAGCCAGCTGTCCCTCAGTCACCAATTGTCCACAGGAGGGTTCTTACTCACTAAAGGCACAGCCAATCTCCAGAGATGAGCGAACAGCAAGGTTTCTGCAGGAGACAGATACAGTCCTTTAGCCTTCAGATGGAGGGTTTTATGGTAAATGTTGTGAATATTTACAAAAAGCAGAAGGCACAAGGAAAGAATTAAGAACCAGGTCTTAGCCTGCAATAAAAATCATAAGGCTACGAATGCAAACTACTTATGCTCATGTTTTATTCAACATCATTTACTGTGGTTCACCCTTGGCTTTCTCTTCTCTCACAGGCTGGGTGATAAATCTGGCTATTTTCTGTTCAATTTGAGCATTGGGTTTTGAGTGGGAAGACCCAGGCAGAAATCTTGGCTATCTACAATTAGAAGTTGTGTGTCCTTCGACACATCACCTAACTTCTCTGAATCTACATCACCTCATCCATCAAATTTGGGTCATGCCTGCTTGACCTGCCTGCCAAGGTTGTTAAGCAGGTTGAGTGAAAACAGTGGGAAGATGGGCATGATATCTAAGGTATCCTTAATACTGTTTTAAATATGTATTTACCTTTAAAGATTTCTTGCCAGTTTCAAAAAGAACTAGTTGGGGAAGTATTAAACAAACAAACAAACCCGAGAATCCAATGTAAACCAAGCCATTTAATTGTAGCCTGGAGAGAGAAGAGGGCTTTCCTATTTCAATGGAAATAGGTTTGGATAAGTCTCTAAGGGCGAGGGGAGCACTAGAGGGTGGGGATTATTTCAGAGGCTGACTGTGTGGGAGAGCAGTGAGAGAACTAAAACTCCACAAGCAACACCACCAATAGCAGCAACACCACCAATTCCAGCCTTGCCAGCCTCAGCTCTGCCTCCTCTGATGCCACACTTTCTTCCTCTCCATTTAGCAGAAAGGCCATAGGCCTGCATTGCACTGAAGAATAAAAATGACAGCGAGAGAGAGCGAGAGCGAGAGAGAGAGAGAGAGAGAGAAGAAGAAGAAGAAGAAGAAATTCTGGGGACAAATCAAATATCCTTGCCATGGATTGGCCTGCCTCATTCATCTATGTTATTTTACTCAATCTGCATTTTTCCATTTTAAACTGTTTCTGGCTTGACTGCAACTGCTTTGAGCTCCCAGACAGACAGTGTGCCACTTACTGAGGCTTCAACAGACTCCCAAGCACTGGCTTCTTCACTGTAGGATCCTCCCCTGGTCCTAACAGTAGTCCCCAGGGGCACCACAGCTATTCCCTAACCCTCCCACTTCCTGACCCATTTCTCACATTTGGCCCAATCAGTACCAGGTGGCATGATGCAGGTTTGTCTTCTGTTAGTTCTCAAACATTCCCAGGCCTCAGCATAAATGTCTCTATCGCCTCCCACATCATAGAATAATGGCCTAAAACGACATACTCATGGCCAGAACTAAAGGAACCAACATACTGACAAGTGCAGAGAACCGAGCAGGCTTCAAGAGCTAAGAGCTAACAGAATTAAGATTTAAAATACACTAGAGACTTGGGAGTTCTTAACATGGCTGTCTACAGCATTAGAAGAGACTATAAAGAAAATGTTAAAAACAGATGAGATAGCTAATTGGATCATAGCATGTGTTGTTTTAAAGACTCAATCTAAACGGCATTAAGACATGTTGATGTAAAAGACAGAAAAAAACATTTAAAAAACACAGGATTTAAGTTAGATACACTTAGGTAGAGCTTCTATACCTCGGGTCTCAAAGAAAGCCCAAGATGGGCCACTTATATCCCATACAGATCTAGGCCTGGGATCACCAGGTAGTGGCAGTGCATTTAAATTGTGCAGAAGAATAAATCCCCTTGAGGCTGAAACTGCAAACTTAAAACTACAATCAACCAGCATGCCACCCAGTCTATGGTATTCTGTTATAGCAGCCCAAACTATCTAGGACAATAATTGTCTTAAATATAAATACAATCTTGATATCACTTATATGTGGAATCTAAGAAATATGAACTGGTAAAAACAGATACCAGAATAGTGGCTATCAGCAACTAGGGGTAGGGGAATAGGAAAGATGTTGTTTAAGGATACAGACCTGCAACTAGTAGATAAGTAACTCCTGGAAATTTAACACACACCATAGTGATTATAGTCAACAATGCTGTATTATAAACTTCAAAGTTGCTAAGAGACCAGATTTTAATTGTGCTCATCACGAAAATAAATATAATTATGTGAGGTTTTAGCTAATGTGCTCTAGTGGTAATCATATTGCAATATAAAAGTATCAAATCAACATGTTTCACACCTTAAGCTCACACAATGTTATATGTCAATTATATCTCTGTAAATAAAAAAAAAAATGTAGCTACAATTATATTATCCCAGCTTCCAAGTTTCCAGAGGTTCTCCATCACATTCAAAAGTCCTTCCCGGGGCCTGAAGACCCCTGCAGTCTGTCCAGGACTGGCTTCCGCCTCATTTCCTCTCTCTATTACTCACTCCTTGGCCACACTGCATGCTGTCTTTTGAACATTTCAAGATTGTTACCACTTCCAGGTCTTTCCCGGAACATTCTTTTTGTGAATATTTACTTGACTCATGCTCCCATTTCACTCAGGTTTCTACTCAAGCACTACCTCTCCCCAGAGGCCTTCCCTGACCAGCCTTTCCTCATAGCATTCCCTCTGCTACCTGCTCACACTTCCTCCTGCTTCATTTCCTTTGTGACATGTAGCGTGATATGAAATTAGATACCTGTTCACTGGTTATGTTCTGTCTCTCCTCCCATCACTATCCATCTTGTTCTCACCTATCCCCAGTGCCTGGGACAGTGCCTATTTTTCAATAAATATTTACTAGATTAACCATAGGTTTGATCAGGAAGCCCAGAGAGGAAGCCTGGAATAGAAAGGTATAAAGGTAGAGGCCATAGGCAACAGATCAAATTCAGGAAGTCAGCTAAAAAAAAAAAAAAAAAGAAGTGGTAGCTTCAAAATTCCGGCAATATTTGGAAGTGGTAAACGAGCAGGCAGAGTGTATCTGCACAGCTTTTGATCCAGTGTCTTCTGAAAACATGTGGTTTCCTGTCCATTTCTTCAAGGCATTCAACTGAAGAAAGCTACAAAAAAAAAAAATTACACCATCCGATGCTAAACAAATATGCTAAACGTATACAACTTAGGAGTTCACACTTCTACATATAAAAACCTTTACTTGGGAGGTGGGTGGCAGGGAGCTAAGCAGCCCTGTGCTAAAGACTTGACCATCAGCATCTCATTAAATCTCATTTCAGCATCATCTCCATTCCCATATCAGAAAACCATCTCAACAGTGCTTTAGAAACAGGACTTGAACACAGGTGTGTCTAATTCCAAAGCCTGTGTTCCTAACTAATATGCCCCATCAGCTGGTGGCATATTCAGTCCTGGACTAGAAACCAGAAATGTCAACATAGGAAAAAGCAAGAAAAAACCATGCCAGAACAAACAAAAAGCACCCATTCAACAAAAACACACATGCCATTTCAAGACAAAACCGTGCCAAGACAAAACCTTCTTTCCTTTCAGAAGGACTGAAATGCACAGATGTAGATGCATTATAATTATAAATGATTGGCTGTTAGAGTTGACAGTAACCATAGAGATCACTCAGCCCCACCCCTTTACCGGAAAGATGAAGAGACCAGCTCCCAAAGCCCCAAATCCCACAATTAGAGAAGCTGAACCTCCTGTCTTATGTCCTTGGTATCTACTCAGTGGACAGATGCAAATATTTGCAGCTCCTACAAGAAACTTGATTGAGTCAAACTTGAAAAATTTACTATGTTTTCAAAAATAGATTGACCCTATCTTATCACATATCACTATAGAGGCAATAGTAATACTTTTATAAAAATAAAATACAGCCGAAACCGGTTTGGCTCAGTGGATAGAGCATCGGCCTGCGGACTGAAGAGTCCCGGGTTCGATTCCAGTCAAGGGCATGTACCTTGGTTGCGGGCACATCCCCAGTAGGAGATGTGCAGGAGGCAGCTGATCGATGTTTCTCTCTCATCGATGTTTCTAACTCTCTATCTCTCTCCCTTCCTCTCTGTAAAAAATCAATAAAATATATTTTAAAAATAAATAAAAATAAAATACAATAGCAAAAATAATAGTGAAAATAATAATGTTTTTCAATTATTAAGAGACCAGTGACATGTGGGGCAGCCATGACAAAGGATGGGACACAGACTCACCAGTTGTCAAAGTGGACAGGTACCACCAAGGGTGAGATTGTGATGAAAAGGGGTTCTAACTCTTTCTAATGCCCATGAATCAACGGGACATCCAGAAACTTGCAATCAGGTATAAGTACTAAGAGTCATGTGCCTCTAGTAAAAAACAGAAAACAAACAGAATCGCCATGAAAGAAAAGGAATCTCTTCATTGGGCAACAGTTCTGAGCAACAGGTCCAGATACTGGCACCATCCTGTTCTTCTCAAATCGCAGACAACAACATTTATCTCCCCTGCCTCTTTATCTAGTAAAACATCCCACAGCATCTCAACTTAGTTCCAACTCTTAATAAAATCAAGAGTTTCCAATCCTTCAACATCATAGGCTTTTCATCTACCTGGGTTACTTCAAATTTCACCTGAAGAAATAAAAGCTGAGCGACTAAAAGGACTGTTATTGTCACTGATGTCTATGCCAAGTAAATATATGCCTTTTTCATTTTTCTCAGACAAAGATATGTCTATTATATCTTCATCACTCTTCTTATAACTCTGTGGTAGCTTCTGTGATCCGAAATTAGCAATATTACAGTTAACAGGTTTTTTTAATTACTTTCCTGCTTGGAATGTTATTATTGTTGTTGAACAGCTAAGATTCATTTCGTTCTCACTGTCAGAGTTTGTTAAACTAAGTGAAATCTATCAGGAAGTGTATACACCCCTGAGTCTTCTGATTTTCACACTCTTAGCTCAAGGACAATGCAGACATTTAAAATGTCATGGATAATTAGTCAGCCTCTTTACAAATAAGGTTGCTTGCTCTGGTAGAAATCACAAAGTTTGCCAGCCTTGGTAATAAATGGACTCATTAGGAGTTATCAGAGGCAAGATATTTGCTTATGTTTCTGGAATAAAAGAAGTGGGCGAGATGGTGAAAGGACTCCCAGGTTCCAGACCTACTTCTAAGTGATTCTAGAGAAGTCATTTGACTTCTTTATTTCTGTTTTCTCAATAGACTTCATCTAGTTCTTAAAAAAAAAAAAAGTCATTTACCTCAGCTATAGATAGTCTTGTCTATAAATGAATAAGGTACTATGTAGGTAAGATAACATGAACTTTCAACTAAGCATTCCTGGCATTCATAGCTTTTCTTCTTTCCAAGACTGGTTTTAAGAAATTTCAAGGCTGTTCATATAGATTCCTGCTAGAAAAAGTTCACCAATTTGTAAAACATCAACAAATTCCAGATATAAACTGATAACATTGTTACCAAAAAGGATCTTAAATGTCCCTAATGGTGCACACTGTGTCACCAAAACATGTGGCAAATACCTATAAGCAACTTTTCAGCCAATGCTGATATACCACACAAAACTGTTATTTCTACAGCCATTAGGGAAAGTACTAAAATGTGACCACTTCCTTCCTCCCCAAGTAGGGGTTGCTAAAAATTCACTTGTGAAGCAGTTTGCACCTAGCAAGCTCAATGAACTTAAAGAAATTTATCAACAAAAGATTATCAAAGTTCATGATTTTTAAAGAATAGCAGTACACAAGGAAATATAGTATAAGCACCTTCAGTTCAAATAATCATATTTTTCATTCCCCACTATATTCACCAGAGTACCTCATCAATTACAGCAGGTCTATTGAGTTGTTGAAGTCCATAATAATTTAAGAGTCAGAAGATCCAAACCAATCCCTCACCAATGAATCAAGAACAATCTCTTTGTCTACGAATGCTATGAAGAGTTTTCAAAACCAGAAGAGGTATATGCTTGGTGCATTTCGCCAGTAAAGTTCTTCAACACTAAAATGACACCTCTTAGGACATATATCATTTGTAAAGATGCAAGAGACTCACTGAAAAGAAAAAGAAAAAAGAGCAGCACAAAATCTTGTCTCACTCTAAGGTCTCTGCTGAAAAAACAAGCGCTCCATCACAACCCTGCTTCACTTATGAAATATGGTGAGGTTATAGCCCCCATTGATAAGTCTTCAGATGAAACTCTATTCTTAAGAAAGGAAGATAAATTATTTAGGGCCATTTCCCAGTTAAGAAGGATGCAGGTTAGTGAAAATAACTAGAAAACACAGCTGTTGGGTTGGTCACAAGGCTCTATTGTGACCACAAGGAACATCCTTCTATAAGTGATGGCAGGAGCCCTGGGTAAGATCTAGATTCTGCCTCCGGCACCCAATTGCAGTGGTAATGAAGTATGACCTCAGGAAAGCCATTTGTCTTACTGATTTGGTCTTCAGGTCTGCAAAATAAAGAGGATAGACCGTGATTACTAAGCACCTTTTCACAGAAGTTTCTTGCGTCAGATTTCATCTGTCTTTATTCTTCACATGAAAAAGAGAAAAAAATTCAAGATTGGTGGAAAAGCTGAGGTCCTCCACAGCTGAAACAAGGGATGGGCTAGTGATACACAAGTATGAGCATTCAGTTCTGGAGCCCACCTTGACAACTGAGGCAAAGGAACTCTTGACTTGGATACATTCGCTGAATTCAAGCCTTAAGCTTCTAGGAAGGCCCCATACCTGCTCCCTCTCCATCCTGCCTGTCGTGGGTCCTTATGGACTGAGACCCTATTCTTCTTGGTACCACCCACCATAGGAGAACTGCTCACACAGTGCTCACTTTTCTGAGGAGGCTTGATTTTAGATGAACAAATGCTTCTGAATTTGAAAGAGCAGTTTTGAGAACTTTTCCACAGGCAGGCTTCTTCTGAAACTTCAGTTCTCATCCTGAATTTTAAAACCATAATGTGACATTTTGACATATGGCAAAGAGAGATGAATTTGAGATTGTTTCAAACTGCTTAAAAGATCTGCATTAAACACAGATTCTCATTATTACAGATCTAATATTTTCCTCTGGGCTATCAGCAACAGAGTAATTACCATTCAACTTGGGCCGTCCCAGTCCTTTAGCCCAATACTGATGACTCAGGCAACGTTCTACATAAAGAACAAAAGCTGGTAAAAATTAAAATGGAAGAGAAGAAAATGTTGCTGCCTTATCCCCTTCTGCTACCTCAATTGTAAGGAATGAATCAAATATAAGTAAACTTGATAAGTCCAGAAGTAAATATTAGAAATATAAAATAGTTATATCTACCTAGATCAGCGGTTCTCAACCTGTGGGTCAAGACCCCTTTGGGGGTCAAACGGCCCTTTCACAGGGGTCGCCTAAGACCATCAGAAAACACATATATAATTACATATTGTTTTTGTGATTAATCACTATGCTTTAATTATGTTCAATTTTTAACAATGAAAATACATCCTGCATATCAGATATTTACATTATGACTGATAACAGTAGCAAAATTACAGTTATGAAGTAGCAACAAAAATAATTCTATGGTTGGGGGTCACCACAACATGAGGAACTGTATTAAAGGGTTGTGGCATTAGGAAGGTTGAGAACCACTGACCTAGGTGAAAGGGGAAAGCAAAGGCCTCTTTGACTACAGCACAGGTTTGAAGGACCTTCAATCATCAGTCACCATGCTTACCTAAGTACAAAGACTAGATCTAAATGGTGCCAAACATCTTATATATGAAAAGCTGAAATAGTTAGGTATTCATTCAGCAAACTTTTGCCAATAAATCAGGCTCAATGCTAGGTACCAGGGATACAAATGTTAAAGAGACATTATCCCTCTCAGCACAGAGTTTTATGACTGTTAGGGACATAAATAAGTATATTAACTATTATAACACAATGTGATGCATGTTTGATAGCAATATGCATGGGGTGACACTGGACCATATCAGGCTATTGCTGTAGCATCTAATCCAAAGCAGATGAAGTCATGGAAGGATTCTGGAAGAATGCCTGCCAGAGAGATGAACCTTTAAAAGGAGAGGCATTAAGGCAGGTAAAGAAAGGGTCTACCAATGTTCCAGGCAGAGGGTGCAACATGTGCACAATGACGAGACAGAGGTTGGAGGGTGGGTCGCCATTATGTGGGGCTGGGCAAGAAAGATGATGTTGGGTTGCAGTGTGTGGGGAGTCTAGGAGAGTTATGACTTGGGGAGGTAGAAGCCAGATCATGGAAGGTTTTAAATACCAAAGCTAAGAGTTTAGATTGTATCATTTAGTTTTCAAGCAGGGAAGGACGAGTTATGGGAAAGAATGGTTGCATGATGCCAAACATATATGCTTGTTACTGGCCGATCTGGGTTTCCTCCATCCTGAGTCCACTCTTAGCCATCCCTTCTCTCACCTACAAGCCCCATGCACTTACTTGGGACTACTTAGCCCACAGTATTTCTTTTCTAGCTGCCACCATAAGTTCTTCCATTTGTGCTCCCTCACACCCCCTCCACTTTTACAGGGCTGGATACAAGCCCCCTACTTCTACTGACCCACACCCTCACCAATATATTTATTAACAAGTAACCAAACCCCTTTTTGTAATGTGTAGAGAGCTAATTCTACTCCAAACTCCCTTTCCTAAAACCTTTTGTAGATTGCCATGTGGCTGGGAGTCCTCCATCTTAGCTCCTGTTCTGGAAATCTGCCCAGGCTCATCCTCTTTGGTTTGGAGGTTGAGCCCAGTTGATCAAGCCGATGGCACCCAGGATGACTGGGCCAGTTCCTCAGTTTGATATGTAGTCCAGGTATATTTCTTTATGCAGTGGGCAAAAGCTGCCTCCTGCGAGTTAAATGTAAATGTAGTCATTTGCAAATGCAAATGCCTAAGATGGGACAGACTATGAACACAGATGACTGTAGGAAAAACTTAAAAGAGTGACAAGAAAACAGTGACAAAGAAGGGGCTGCAGACTGAGTTAATCGAGGCAGGATTTGGAAGACAACATCTTGAAAAGTTGAGCCTGGCTGCAAGCCCAGAAGAGAGACAAGCGGAAAGATTCCTAGGCATGGGGCCCACGGAGGGCTCAGTTTGAGGTGTCAGGGAGATGCCTGGAGAGCAGTTGTAGCCTCAATTTGTAGGCAATGCCTGGAACCAGCCAGAAAGGCTAATTCTCTCTCAAGTTCAGGGATGGAGAGAGACTACTCAGTTGAATGTAGAAGCAAGATGACACACACTACTGAAATATGACCCTTCTCTTTGGCTGAACTGAATTAAACCATGACAATAATCCATTTC
The DNA here is from genome assembly GCF_028538775.1 of Myotis yumanensis. NCBI lineage: Eukaryota > Metazoa > Chordata > Mammalia > Chiroptera > Vespertilionidae > Myotis > Myotis yumanensis. The sequence continues at coordinate 73,661,125 of NW_027223756.1, forward strand.
AACTGATGTAGTCGACATCCTCAGATACTTCGCCACTGTGATTTCTTTCTTTCTTTTTTAATATATTTCTTTATTGATTTCAGAGAGGAACGGAGAGGGAGAGAGAGATAGAAACACCAATGATGAGAAAGAATCATTGATCGGCTGCCTCCTGCACACCCCCTACTGAGGATCGAGCCCGCAACCCAGGCATGTGCCCTTGGCCGGAATCGAACCTGTGACCCTTCAGTCCGCAGGCTGACGCTCTATCCACTGAGCCAAGCTGGCTAGGGCACCACTGTGATTTCTTGATTTCAAAATAACTGGGTGTTTTTTTAATCTCACACATGGCAAAAGAACAAAGACGATATACAGTCAAATACAGAGAGCCTTCAGCTCAGAGATGCCCTGACACTTCAATATGAAAAGTTAAAAACCACATATATGAACCAAAGATACTAAGATTTTAAATAAAAGCTTGGAGCAGGAAACACTTTGAACAAAAGAAGGGCTCATAAGGGACAGAGACTGCTGTGAGAAAAAAGCAACTCTTCTTCCATGCTCATCTACTTACGTAAGTGCTATTTTAAAAGGCCTTTCTACATGCTTTTTTTCTTTCTAGAATGTTCTTTCTCCCCCCTTTACCTTCTAAACTCATTAAAGACCCAACTCAATGTCAGCTTTTTTTACTTTTATCTTTGTTGTGGTAATTTCCACTTCACAATATCTTTATAACTACCTGTTCAGTCTGTCCCCTTCTTACACATAACCTCAAGGCTTTCTTTTATTCATCTTTGTAACACAGCAACTGTGCCTGGTATATGATAGATGCTTGATATATGTATGGCCCAATTAATGAAGAAAAATTTCCACTTCGGATTAACAAAAAGAAAAAAGAAGAAGAGTGGTGAGCCCTGGCTGGTGTTGTCAAGTTGTTAGAGTATCAGCCCATGCACCAAAGGGTCTCAGGTTCAATTCCTAGTCAAGGGCACATCCCTGGCCCCAGTAGGGGGCAAACAATCATGTGTCTATCTCACATTGACCTCTCTCTCTCTCTCTCCCTCCCTCCCTTCTTTCTAAAAAAAAAATCAATGGAAAAATATCCTTTGGTGAGGGTTAACAACAACAAAAAGTTTCCACTTAAGGAGAAGCTGTAGGCGCCCAGTCTCTTGCTGATGATTACTTCGCCTCAGAGTAGAGCACAACTGTTCTTCCAAGGCTCCTTGATTCCCCCTCTCTGATGGTCTAGCTCCTCATACCAAGTAACACTTTGGTCCAAGTTTCTCTCTTAGAAGTTCATCTTAACATCCATTCCCAATACCAGGCTGGGTATTTCTTTGCCTCCTTGGCCTGAATTTTCATTTCTCCTCTATTTTAGGTCCAAGATAATACTCCTTCTATCAAATGGTTCCTTAATTTCCTAATCTCTGCTTCTCAGTTAATACTTTGCCATCCAGCCAGTGTCCCGAGCTAGAAGTCTTGTGTCACGCTTATCTCTTTCCTCTTTCCCCACTGACCTCTTCAAATGATCACAACTGGACTCTTTTGCTCTGGCTTCAGAGTCAGCCCAGAAATTAGTCCAGCAGCCATGACCTTCCAACTAGCTTCACTCCTTACCTATTCTGTCCCTCCAACATCAATCAGCACTTACTGAGTTCTCCTAAAACATCATTCATTTCCTCTTCCAAGACCCATGAGCTCCTTTAGTAGCCCAGCATCATCTGCCATGTAAGGGGACCATCACTCCAGCCACCCCTCCTCCCCAGAGCCCACTGCCTTTGTCCCTGCCACCTCCTTTTGAGACACTGGCATGAAAGAGGTATAGGTAGCCCTGCTGCACTTCCATCCTTCTGACCATCCTTCAAAGGGTACTCCCTAGTCTAAGAGGGAATCTGGGAAAGTTTGGTATCATCATTATCATCATCATATTTGGAATATTACCTATATATCCCTGTACCATAACCTGAATTCCTCTGATTCCATTGACTACTTCAGACTTCAGATACTGTGTTATCTCTTCTAGTAAAAAATACATAAACACCTTATTACATTATAAAAGAAATGCTTTGACAAATCTAAACAACAGAATATAATACTTTCCGATTTCAAGTAGTTGTTAACAGAACTATAATGCTGTCATAATGATTGATACTTTGCACAAATTCTACTACTAGCTAAACAAATTGCAAAGACATTTTTAAGATGATTTTAAAAGTGTGTTCATATGGTTGAGTTGATGATTTAGCTTTTTCCAGTAATATAATCTTTATTTAATTAACTGGGTGATTCCATATCAGTAGTTTGCTATTGCTGCCAGTGCTATCAAATGTGCAGCAGTTTAATCACTGGGGGAAGAACAACACTGACAAATTAAAAAGTATATTTCTTTCTACAGTTTTGTTCATTAATAACAGTTACTTGATGCCTTATCAACAAAGATAAATAGGACCTTGTTTTCTCTCACAGAAACTAAAAAGTGAAAAGTTGACAAGAACTCTTGCTATAAATACAAGAACTTTCATGTCCTTAAAGTTCTATTTTCAAAAAGTAAGACTGAAATTGGAATAATGCACATAAAGTATTATCTCTGACACTTTTTTTCAGGGGTATGGAGTCAAAGGAGAAAAGAACAAGGACACAATCAGGGAATATGCCTGCATTGGACAATAAGAGAAAGGTCAAATATTTCTGAAACCAATTAAAACTGACTCAGCAGCTTTTTCTAACTACATTACACCTAGTCCAGCCTTTCCCTTCCTGTGCTCTTTAGCAGAATGTTAAAGATACTGGGGGAACATCAGTTGGGAGACTGCAACCTTCTCATCAATAAGCCTAAAATAAAAATAAATGGCAGAAAACCAAGCTAGAGACTCACTAGCAAAAAGCCAGCATCATTCTCAGTGGAGAATCACTAAGGACTTTTCCCCAAAGATCAAGAACCAGGTGAAGCCTATCCACTGTATTCTATCTACCTACTCAACATCCTTGCCAGTCCAATAAGATAAGAAAAGGAATAAAATGCATTTAGATTGGCAAAGAAAAATCAAACCATCATTATTCACAAAGACAGGATGGACTACATAGAAAATACCAAGGAATCGGCCAAAAGGTTACTAGAATTAATAGGAGTTTAAAAGATCTCAGGATAGGAGTCAACATACAAAAATCAAGTTAATTTTTATTTACTAACAATGAGCAGTTAGAAATGGAAAGTTTTTAAAGATGTTATTTATAATAGCTTCAAACAAAATGAAATGGTTAGGGATAAATATGTGCAAAAATTGTCTTCTCATTTTCTTAATGTCTCTCGAAGAACACTTTTTTTTTGAAGTCCAGTTAGTTGGATTTTGTTATTGTTGTTGTTTTTGCCTATGTAAGAATTATTTGCCTAACTCAAGGTCATAAAGATTTTCTCCAATGTTTTCTTCAGGAAATTTGATGGTTTTATGTTTATGTCTATGGTTTTGAACCACTTTGAGCTAATTTCATAAAGAGTAGTTCTGAAATGAGCAAACACTAATAAACTAAAATAGCACTGATACAGTTAATGGAGACTTTGAATAAAAATCAGCAGGCATACAAATAGTTAAATAACCCTTTCTATTAACTTCCTTTGGTGGAAGTAAAGAGCTCTACTTTATTTACACAGTAATGCAGGTTGAAGAATAGACTAAGGTTTTTTGCCACCTTTCCTATTCTATAAATTCTTCAGTTGGACAGACAGACCAATAAAGAAGTGATGGAATATATTAGACCCTAACAATAGCCCCGACAGACTTAGGATGCTGCATCGTGACTCTGAAGCCCTCGAAGGTTGTTAGAGCTGATGTCCCAATTTGAGTATCTGGATAAAGAGAGCTATGTCCTGCCACCATGAGAGAAGGTTATGAGAAAAAGTATACAAATGCAGAAGCACTTTTATAACATTCCCTTTATGGGGTTCAAACTCAAAGCCTGCCCATAACACATAGTGATTAAGAACAATTTGTGCATCTTTTGGTCATGAATATCTATACATGCCTTGAAGTCCAGCAGCATTACCTGTGGCTGGAAACTATAAATCAGGACACTGGTATATACTTAGCATATTCAAGCAAGATGCCATGCTCTTCTAAATCTATGATTTATTCAAGCAAAGCCTGGTTTTCACTTAGCAGGTGTGTAGAAGCAAGTATTCCTGCATGGATGGGAGGTTGGACTAAGTGAGCTTGAAGCCCCTGAAGTCTCTGAAGTCTCTGAAAATAGACTCATGTTTGATTCCCAGCTGAACCACTTACTATGTGACATCAGCCAAGTTGCTTCACTTCTCTGAGCTTCATTGCCTAATCTGTAAAATGAACTAAAAGTGCCTTATTGTACAGGCTTTTTTTTCCCTCTAGGGTTAAAAGGCATTGTTTAGATATTCAATCAATGTTAGCTCTTTCCTCCCTACCGCCAATAATCATATTCATGCTCAAGCATTCTCTTAAAAATTATTTTTGGGCCAAGTTGCAATATTCTTCCTGGGAGAGGAGGGAGAAACAATGCACATGGCTGAGACATCTGAGCTGACCTGGGATGACAATCCCCCAGCGACATGGATGGACCAAAATAATATAGACATCTGTATATGTTGATATTATTTTCCAGACTGAGAATTCCACACACAAAATCACACATCTACATAGAGCCAAGAGCATTAGTAATACTAAAAGTAGTAGCAGCAGTAACTGAAAACATGCACGTGCCTGACACAGTTTTGAGCATTTTGCATGTATTAACACATTTGATCCTCACAACAATCCCATGAGGTAGGTACTTTCATTATCCCCATTTTACAGATAGGAAAACTAGGGCACAAGGAGCACAGGGGTCTTGCCCAAGGTCACAAAGATGTGAAACCCACAATGGGGTTCCACAAACCCTACTGCCTCCTAAATATCAGAAAGGAAAGGAACCATCCTCTGGTCAAGAAGTGGCACTGCCAAGACCTAACAGAGCTTTTCCATTCCTGGTCACCCATATGTCTGCTCTCCATATCCGGTTTTCTTAAACAACATCTAGGTAAGGGGGCGGGGGAGGGTCTTCTAGGGCACTGGCAATATTCTTTTCCTGGGGGTGGGAGGGATTACATGGGTATCTATAATTATTCATTAAATTTCATGCACTCCTCTCTTTGTATCTCTCACAATATTACAATATGCGAAAGTGGATCCGCATCCATGCAAGGACCCACCTATGTAGGCTTTGACTTTGCGAAGGTCCCTGAGGCACACCTAGCACACAGCACAAAGGTTGGGAGGTAGAGGAGGGCAAAATGCGGCACACGCCTCCTCTGCCTGCTCTGTACTTGGAATTTGCATGCTGGAATTACTGGAGCACAAGCTCAGCTAATCTCCTGGCTGGCGTGATTGCTATTATCATGCAGCGCACACATGCATATTCATCCAGATTTAAAGGGAAGAAATAAGCCTCCCTCATGGCACTGCTGATAAATAACCCCCCAAAGCCTTTCTCCCCATGCTCAAATGAAACACATTTTGAAGCCTTGTCATACTTAAAAGTGATTTGCCCATAAGTCTTTTATATGTTAATAACATTGTTCATTGAATATTTCATTCCCAAGATCATTATTTGATTGGTTTCCACGTGATGTTCAGCACAATGGAAATGGACATGGCGATATCGGACGCCTTTGGACACCAATCTCCATGTTAAAGCTCGCATCGCTAGCATCCAAACACGCTGAACACAGCTGCCGCGGGAGCCCTGGCCATGTTTGTCAAGTCCGCTTACTTCCAGACAAAACATTTTAATTCCTTGCGTGGGAGAGGGGGCAAGGGCAATGTTGGAGGATGATAGAGAAAGGGGAGAACGGAAAAGGCATAGTAACCTGGAGTTAAGGTATTTGGCTCTGCTGCCTTTCTGCACTATGATGAGACTAACTTCTCTGTGTAACTCGGTCCTCTTTGCATAGGTTAGGTGTGAGCAGCCAGGGTTTCTCAACCCTAGGAGCGCACTAGATTTATCCCAGACCTTTCTGCAGAGTGCCTGACTTACTTAAAGGGGTCAGAGGGTGCAGAGTGGGGCAAGGAGACTGAGAGCAACCTGGACACCAGTCCCAAATGGTGGTAACATTTATCCAGCGTTGTGATTTGGGGGTAAGTCTGTGGGCTCTGCAGACATCTGAGGCCACCCAGCTGGCAGGCAGCGCTGCTCACAGATTCCAGGAAACGGGCTGAACCCGTCATTTAGTAAGGACTGAACTGAGATGGCAAAAATAGTATCCAACCCTGAAAGTATGATCAACTGAATGATGGGGCTGGGGCATACAAGATTCCAGAAGTAAAATGTAGATTCCCCAGCTCAGAAATGTCAAGTTTAAGGGTGAGGCCAGGTCACTTCCCAGGTAACTCTCCAACACACAAACATACACTTAAACAAACATACAAGCACACACAAATGTTCACAAATATACACACATAGACACAAACTTACATACATATAGGCACATACACACACACACCCCATTATGCTAAAATGCATCTCTACACATTTCAACCTTTGAATGTTATTATCCACTAATTAATAATATTCCAATTTCATTCTCCCCTGCAACTCAGGTAACCAAACCCTCAAAAACTTCTAAAAAAGCATACCATCCCTTCCACCAGCTGCCCCACGCCAATTCTGTCTCAGCTCTTTTGACTGCAGACAGGATCACCTCTCCTCCTTCCAGTTTACTAGCCTCAGGTTCCTTCTTTCCTGAGGGTCTATTCTGCTGCACCAGGCACTATCTCAGGCACCTTCGTGTGACCTAGGCAATGGGGATTTTTTGTGTGTGTTTTTAATTAAATTTATTTGGGTAACATTGGTTAATAGCATTATATAAATTTCAGGTGTTTTATAATACAACATCTATATTATAACTTTATTGTGTGTTTACCACATGAAGTCTAGTCTCCTTCCCTCACCATGTATTTGACCCCTTTTACTCTTTGTTTTCCCCCCATGGCCCTTCCCCTCTGGTCAACACCATTCTGTTGTCTATATCTATGAATCTGTTTGTTTGTTTTGTTTGTTTATTTGCTGCTTTTTAAATGGATGACTAGATAAAGAAGATGTGGTACATACATACAGTGGAATACTACTCAGCCATTAAAAAGATGAAATATTGCCACTTTTGACAACATGGATGGATCTTGAGAGTATTATGCTAAGAAAAATAAATCAGACAGAAAAGGACAAGAACTGTATGACTTTACTCATATATGGGATATAATAGCACAGAGATTTTTGTGCACAAACTCTGGAATTATACTGCACAGGTTCAAATCCCAGAACCCCATGGACCAGTCCTAGAATCTCAGGTAAGTTACTTAGCCTCTCTGTGCTTTGGTTTCTTCATCTGTAAAAGGAAGATGATGATGATGATGCCTATTCACAGAAATGTATTAATATTTAAATAATGTCATCCTTTTTATAACTTAGAATAGTGTTTGGCACATAGTAAGCACTCAGTAAATGTTAGCAATTACTTAACTCTCCCTGCAATCCCATGAGGGACTCCTCAAAGCCTCCAATTTACAGATGAGGAAACTGAGGTTCCAGTTCCAATGACAATGTCCTCTATATACTTGCTTATTTACAAGCCTGTGTGTCCTGAATTGGGAGTTAGAAAGTAGACTCTGGCTACAAAAACCTAAGAGTTTAGAAAAATGTCATTAAGAAACTAAAGCCACCTGTGCACAAACTGGCACATAATCCAGGTGTGAACTCACTGCTGGCCACCTTTCCCCTGTCTTACCCCCTGGCTTGCTTCAAACTGGGTTTGTCGGGAAACCATTTGAAATCCATGATCTAAAATTTTGTTTGATGCAATTCTAAGGTTCTGCCCTGGGGTGAGTTTAGGTTTTTAATTGGAAACCTAGTTTTTAAAAACAATAAGTGCTTATGCCAGAGAAAGTGGGTATATTCTTGGAGAGAGACGTGTTAGTTCCCATTAAGTTTAACAAAACAAATGCATTAAATTGTAATGATATTAACTCTAATTAGAAACCAGCACCTCAAGAAATATTTTTTTTAAAAAGGCCATTTAATGCAATTCTCAACCTAGGCTGCACATTAAAATTACCTGGGAAGTTTTCTAAAAATATGAACACCTAGACCTCACTCCTTGAGATTCTGACTTCACTGGTCAAGGATGGAGCCTAGGCATCAGTATTTTTTAAGTTCCTCAGGTAATTTTTATGTGCAGCCAGGGTTAAAGATAACTGTTCTAAAGAGAATAATATGTATTAAAGTCCTACTGTGTTCCAGGTATTGCATTCTGCTTTCAAATATATTATTAATCTTAAAATAAAAATTACGAGTACGTGATCCCAATAGTTTTGCTATTCTCTGTGACATGGGATTTTGCTTACTAAATATTTTACTTTTTTTTTTGGCCTATTGGAGAGTACTAAAGAAAAGGGGAGAGATCAGAACCAGCACAGCATAAAACGCTCACAAAGCTGGAGAAGCCCACCAGGCCCATCTCTTTGACTGCCCTAAAAGCAGTGAGGTAGAGGGCACGGGCTAACAGCTAACAGAAGAAGCCTAGTGCCAAATATACTGAAGCCCAAAGACTGTAAACAGCCCATCGAGGGACTTTTCACCCAGGAAGGATGTACAGAAACTTTAACAGGAACATAGCAATCAAGAAAAGAGGCCAGGTCCCTGGCCAGGTAGGTCAGTTGGTTAGAGCATGGTCCTGATATGCCAAGGTTGCAGGTTCGATCCCCGGTCAGGCCACATACAAGAATCAACAAATGAATGCATAAATAAATGGAACAACAAACAGATGTTTCTCCCTCTCTTTCTCTCTCTCTCTCATCAATAAAATTTTTAAAAGAAATTAAAAGAAAGGAGGTCAAGAAAAATAAAATTAGAATTACATTAAACTGTAAATGATAACAATTCAGGACTAATGAGAAAGACCTATACATCTTAGCCTCATTTTCTCTTTATGTCCAGTTAACACTTGGAGTGGGGGAAACGAGTTAAGTCGGCTCGCGTGAATTGCGCGTACTCCGCGGGAGCCGTCTTAACTCGGTTCATATAGATTTGCGGTGGAGTGCGGGAAACGTGTAAACTCGGGCCGATTGTAACTGCGTATTACCAAATATTTGTTTGTTTGCCGTTCACAAAGATACCTACCTGCGTATGCGAACCGTTTCATACCCATTGGGGTAATAGGTATCATAAAAATCCCTGATTTTGTGCGGGAAACCTAAATAATTGCCCGCGCCATCTTATATTTTGGCGGGAAATTCACCCCACACCGGAGTGTTAAAAGAACTGTTTTGTGATATTAGTTTAGCTGCAATGAGTATATGGTTTTAAGAAAAAAAGCATTTAAGAGGAGAATCATGGGGGTTGGAGAAAATTATTATAAAGACCTCAAGAATCATATCCAGCCTGTGTGGTTCAGTGGTTGAGCACTGACCCATGAACTAGGAGGTCATGATTTGATTCCTGGTCAGGGCATATGCCAGATTGTGAGCTCGATCCCCAATGTGGGGCATGCAGAAGACAGCCAATCAATGATTCCCATCATTGATGTTTCTCTCTCTCCCTCTCCATTTCTCTCTCTCAATAAAAATCTATTTTTTAAGAATGAAGTACAAGATAAAACATATTGAGAGAATGATCTCCTTTTATATTTCCAGGGGTGGATCTGCAGTATTTTTCTCCTTTGTGCATTCAAAACACAGAAAGCAGAAAGACTAGTTCTATAAAGCATTGAGATTTAAACCTGCTCCTGTTCCAGTGGCCGTCTGCTGCCTCACGGGCATCCAGTGTCCATTTCAGTCAGGTCTGTGCCCTGCTAAGGTTCCTACACAAGCCCACCTTCCCCCTTGATGATGCCTGTGGCTCCCGCTTTACTTATCCTGTGCCTGACTCTTATCAATAGATAGATGGTCCTTTGATCCAGAGTGCACTAGCATGCGATAGAACTCTATTTCTACCCAATGCCATCCTGATTTTACCCTTATTCTTCCAACTTCCAGATATCTACTGGCTTTATCTGGTTTTCTAATGTGGCACCAAAACAGGATTTTTTCTCTATAGCTCAGAAGGCATAATGCCCCACCTCCAAGGTAAATGGCATAACTAGCTATGGTTCAATGATCAACCGCCTCATGACATTTTAATGGAACAAGCATTTGCATTTGCTTAGCAGTATATACAGCAGTTCCACACACTTGGCCTCACTTCCTTCTCACGGCAGCCCTGAACAGTGGGTACTATTCTACTGAAGAGAAAACTGAAATGATATGAAGAAGTTTAGCAACACAGCTAAGGACCCACCCTAGGTTCTGAGCACAACAGTCTACTGATTCTAAGGCACCATGATACTTACTACATGAACTCCCATTTCATAGGATTCAATCATAGCTAAGGGTGTGAGGGCTCCAGTTGGCAAGCCTGCATTTGAATCCCACTTCCCCTGCTTGTATGGCCTTGGGCTCCGTGCAGTTGCTTTCAGTGCATTTTCCTATGTAGTCCTCACCACTGCCCTGATCAAGTGAGAAGAAAGAAGTGGTGTGTGCCCACTTTAAAGATGCAGAGCCTGAGGCTTAAAGAGATTGGGTGACTTGCCCAGGAGCCACACTACCAATGCCAGGGGCAGGAGTCACACACATCTGTCAACTCCAAAACCTGGTTTCTTGGGGAAGGGGACTTGGATAGCCACCAACCCAGTTCCCTGCTTCTCAGACAAAGAAACTGAGACCCCAAAAATTGTGCCTAGTATCAGCATTACCCTTAGATTTAGCTCGGGTCTCCTATGTTCTTTTTGGAACATCTTGTTCTTCATTCACCTTTTCTTTATCAGAAAGGATTTTTAATATCATTACTTTGTTGATATCCTGTAAAAGGACGTTCTCCCCATGGTCGGCAAACTGCGGCTCGCAAGCCACATGTGGCTCTTTGGCCCCTTGAGTGTGGCTCTTCCTAAACCTTAGGAGTACCCTAATTAAGTTAATAACAATGTACCTACCTATATAGTTTAAGTTTAAAAAATTTGGCTCTCAAAAGAAATTTCAATCGTTGTACTGTTGATATTTGGCTCTGTTGACTAATGAGTTTGCCGACCACTGTACCTAGGAGAACAAAGTATTTTCCAAAATTGTTTCCTAAAAGAACGGCTTTATTTTTTCCCCCCTTCTTCAAACAAACTGCATAAAACCTGCCCTACTTAGAGCTTTCACAAAAGGTTCGGCTTTTGCACATGGTAAATCAAATTCAGCATTACTCGGGGACTCATCACCCCAAGTAGCTAATGAAGATAATCCATCAGAGCGGCGGCAACATTATTGGGCCATTCCTGCCCAAGGAAATAGCAGAAACAGCCAGGGAAAAAAAGCCACCAGGAATTAAATGGGGAAACAGATGATATTTAATTATATAAATATTCTCAGCAATGCTCGGAGGAACGGAATTATTGGCTTGCTAGGCAGCCCCTCGTTGAACCAGGTGGCAGAGGAGATTTATACTGGAGTCCATGTTTTCATTAGAGTTCATGCTGCCTGTATTTAGAAGTGGGTGTCTGGAAGCATGATGATATTGCGTGTTCATAATCTGACGCTGTAATGTGGTGGCGTTAAAAAGAGAAGGGAGGCTCCTCTCGTATTCATTTGATATTTATACATTTTATTTGTGTTATTATTTGACATAATTACATAGAAAGAATTAGCAATGTTAATTCAACGTTAATTAATGCTGCACTAATGCAGTCCTAATTACTTCTATTTATTCTAGAACATAACTGAATTTATAAATTTATATATTTGGAATTCAAGTGACCTTCTGTATTCATAGTTTTAAAAACTAAAATCTATTTATCCATCTTCTCTAACTAACTCTGCAGAGGAAAAATATTGCCTAGAGTTTTAGCTTAAAAGGACCCTCTGGCTAAAGTCATGAAATGGAAAAATAAAGCCATTTTAAGGATGAGCCATTGATTCACCCCAACTATATTTCCAATCACCTGCTGGGTTTGTTTGATATTATTTTATCCCACTTTCTCTGTAATGAAGCTGAATTAAGTGGCCCAAAGAGAATTTCAGATGGACTTCTTTGCACATTTTCAATGGACAAAGTGCAAGAACTAAAAGAGGAAAAGCACTTGATTTCAACACCCTGCTAAGCATGATACTGACTAGTGTTCCTAAAAGGTTTTAAAAGATTTCAAGTTATAAAGGTATCTTCCTAAGGGAAACTCTATAAACATTTTCTAACAAATTTAACAGTGAAATGTCCATTAAGAATTCATATTCCAAAATTGGAAATGTATCTCCTTAAAAAAAAAAATGAGTTAAGTATTTAGAGACAGTTTTCTCCCAGTGACCTCTTCATGAAATGTGGTCCACCCATCATTTAAATCCAAACAGCATGTTAACAAGATTTTTGCTGGAAATAAAGACTTTAAGAGATAATGCCAAGCAAATTCTGCCTTACAAGAGGCAACCTCTCCCCTTTCCCCCCACTACCACACACACAAAAATCTGCTTTACTACAAAGCTTTGACAAAGATACTAGCCTGGAAAATTTTTCAATAAATTGAAGGGAATTCGGTTCTTTCACCATATTTTGTATTGAGAACAGCACTTCTATACATTTCTTACAAGGGAAAAAGCATCACAACGTTCCAGAAATAAAAGTTAAACTCCCTACACACACACACACACACACACGCGCGCGCGCGCATGCCAGGAGAGAGGGTTTAGAGCCCCCATCCCAATACTCCCATCTAAGACCTGGGAAGGATTTAGAGATCATCTAATCCAGCCTGACCCCATGCCAGCCTGAAACTGTCTCTGATGGGTGATATGGTGGTTGGAAAAGGGCGAGGAGCTGCCCTTGTTGTCCTTGTAACACTTTTTTTCCTGCAGGGAGCATGTCCTGTCATGTAATGGACCCCTGCAGGCAGGTATCTGTCCTCATCATCTCTGAGCTCTAGCACCAGGTACACCAGGTCCTGGAGCCTGGCTCAGAGGATGCCTTGCTTTTCTTTCCACAGCTCCCCACTCTAGGGTAAAAAAAAAAGGGGGGGTCTTATACCTCAGGTTTCCCTTGTACTACCTTAACCATAGAGCAGATACAACACAAGTTTTGTCAAATTAATTTAAAAACAAATGTCCACACAAAAACTTGTACACAAAGATCAGAGCAGCATTATTCATAATGGACAAAAAGTAGAAAGAACCAAAATGTCCATCAACATGAATAAAATGTAGTATAACCACACAATGGAATATTACTCAGCAATTAAAAAGTGAAGTACTTAGCCCTGGCTGGTTTTGCTCAGTGGATAAAGCACTGGCCTGCAGACCAAGGGTCCCAGGTTTGATTCCGTCCAAGGGCACATGCCTGGGTTGTGAGCTCAATCCCCAGTAGGGGGTGTGCAGGAGGCAGCCGATCAATGATTCTCTCTCATCATTGATGTTTCTCTCTCTCTTCCCTTCCTCTCTAAAATCAATAAAAATATATTTTTAAAAAGTGAAGTACTTATATATGCTACAACATAGATAAACCCTGAAATGTTATGCTAAATGAAAGAAGCCAAAAGATCACATATTATATTACTTCATTTATATAAAATGTCCACAGCAGACAAATCCATAAAAACAGAAAATAGATTTGTATTTTCCTAGGGTTAAGGGGGAATTGAGAGAAAATGGGGAGTGACTTACGTACAGGGTTTCCTGTGGAGATGATGAAAATGTCCTACAATTGACTGTGGTGATGGTTGTACAACTGTATGACTATACTCAACACCATTGATTTGTACAGCGTGAACAGGTGAAGTGTATGGTATATGAACTGCATAATAATAAAGCTGTTACTAAAACAGAGGGAGAGAGTGGAGAGACAGAGAAATAATTACTATTAAATTTTGGTGTAAATAAAAACACCCCTACAATCCTACAAGAACTTTTAGTGCTTACAGACCCTAACAACCCAGCCTTGCCTCTCTTGCAGCCACCTCCCATCACTGTACTCCCAAGCCCTTCTTATCATCCCCACTCCCAAACCTTATTTCTGCCACAATAATCTTTTTAAAAAATCTTTCAAAGTGTCTGCTATTTTAATTCCTCAAATCAACTGAGATATCAATTAGATAAACCAATGATTAAACTCAAGAACACTGAGGACCCCCAAGTCCCACCATAAGCAACATCCAGGACTCCTTAATCCCAGTATAATTCTAATGCCATCATCTGCTCACTTAAACTCAAATATACATTCAGAGACGTATTAACTTGATCTTTATTACCATGAATTTCCTCAAAAATGTCATCACTTGGGAAACTATTGGAAATCATTATTTTCAGGTATAGGCAGCATGAGGTTGTAAGATGAATATATAAAACACCAGAGTCAGATAGAATTTGATTTAAATGTCAACTCTACACCTTACTCACCATGTGACCTTGGGAAAGCACAAACATCCCAAGCCTATTTCCTCATGGAGGAAACATGGAGAAATGAAGGATGGACACAATTTCAGTAAAAAACATAGCACATTTCCAAGCACATAGTAGGCATTCCATTAGCATTATTATTGATTCCTTTTCTACTTTACTTACCATAATTCATTTGGAGAAATGTAAAAATCCATTTTGATCTAATATATAAAGAATCTTCTAATTTATAATAAACTAAGTTTATTGATCAAGAACTAGAAGAAAATAAGTACAGCTGCATTACTGGAAAATTTCACCTCATTACTACTGTTCAACAGAAATACATCAGCATTCCCATTTTCCATGGTAGAAGAAAGAACGTGTCTTATTGGAAACTATTTCTCAGAGACTACCCTAGCACCATAACTTTATGTTTCTATATGGAAAAAATAATAGGATATCCTTTTTCACTTAGTTTTAATCCTTTCTTTATTTTGAAAAGTTTCAACCCTACAGAAATGTTGAAATAACAGTACACTAAGTTCTCATAAACTCCTCACTCAGATTCATCAACTACTAACATCATGGCAAACCTTTTCTCTCTCTCTCTTACAGACACACACACACACACTCACGCACATGTATTTATAGATGTTTCTCTTTTGCTAAACTATTCAAAAGTAGGCTTAAAACAACATAAAAGTTCACTCTAATTACTTCAACATGCAGCCTTGAAGAACAAGGACCTTCTTCTATCTAACCACACCTTTAAAAAGTGAACAGTAATTCAATATTATCATCCAACATAAAATTCATATTCAAATTCCCCCCAATTGTCTTAGAAATGTCTTTTGTGGCTCTTTTGTTTGTTTTGATCCAGTTCCAACCAAGTTTCATTCGTAACAATTGACTGTTATTTCTTACTCTCCCCTAGTCTGAATTAGTTCCTGCACTTGCCTCTGTCCACACAGCATTAAGCCATTTAACGGGTCCAGGCTAATCTTGTGGAAGTCGTGAACATCCACTCCATCACACCGGGACGCTCCCTATTCCTGAGGCCAAACTAGACCATTTGGTTAAGGTGCTGACAACCAATCCTTCTACTTCAAAGGCATGTTTTCCTAAATAATCAATCTTAAGAACAAGCAAATATTTTGGAATATTCTGTTCTTCAACATCAACAGCCCTTCTCTCAATAGTTTTAACATCCATTCTGAGTCAATGATTATACGAAATGATTATTTCTAGTTCCATAATTCCTTCTATATTTGTCTAACCTTCTTCTCTAAAATAGAGCTTTTTCCCCACTCCCCATTCTGCCCTTCTCTCACCACTGTGAACTCATGATTTTTTTAAAATTTAGTATGTTATAATCCATGATCATCAATATTCTTTTTGATGCTCCAATGGTCCCAAGTTTGACTAGTGAGAGTCCCTTTCAGCTAGTCCCCTGAAATGACCTCATTAGTCTTTCAGTATTTCTTGTTTCTGGAACAACCAAATATCTCAGGCTTGCAACTTCTCCAAAGGTTTCTTTCAGTGCAGTATGGAATTTAGAAACCAAGATTTGGGTATTAGAGATGCTCATTATTACTGACATGATATAGCTCCTACTTTTTCAGTAGTTACAGCTTGTGTGTGTGTGTGTGTGTGTGTGTGTGTGTATCTCTATGTGTATTTTTTAACGTGACTTTATACTGATACTTTCAACTTAAATCCAAAACTGTGAGATCCTTCTTCATATTCCCCCTTTTCTATATTCGTGTCTCTGGTTCCTCCACATTAAAAATTCTGGCTTCCAATACATCAGTATATTTATTCATTTGCTCTCTCCTAAAAAGACACAAAATACTTTCAGAATTTCATCACCAATATGCCTAAAATACAAGTCTCCTTTAAAAAAAAAAAACTTCAATGTTTCTTTGTTCTTGCTTTTGTCATTAGACTATATCCAGTGTGGGTATAATTTTTTAAATAGAGGATTCTTTGGCAAACTCAAAATAAATAGATCTTTTTAATGATTCTCTTAATCATAAAATTAGCTTGTTCTTTCAACATATGAATTTAAGATATGAATTCACATATACATATAAAAATCAAATTGTCTATTAAAACTAGTCTTCACATTAAATTTTATAGTACCTGCGGTATTTAAATAGATAATGTTAAGCTTTTGTGAATCAACAGTATAGTGCATTTAAAGATCATGGTTCCAATTTCCATTGAAATGATAGATCACTATTACCAAAAAAGAAAAAATTAAAATATTTTCCAATACAGAAGTAATTTTCTTTTTTTAATTGTTTTAAATTTTTTATTTTTGTTGACACTGTTACAGATGTCCCTCATTTCCCACTCTTTTCCCATCTCTGCCTATCTCCCACCCAGCCCCTGTATATTTCTTAAAATGACCTTGAATTAATAGGTCTGACCTATGCTTTAAAATTATTTCACAAGAAATAAGTGAAATTGTCCTATTTAAAATGGAAATTGATTGCTCCTACAAATACAAATATGGCCTTGAGGCCTTCATTTTATTGAAACAGATTCTGGTAGTACTTTGTTAGGTAGTGCTTTTAATTGGATGGTCACATCTACTGTAACCTTTGCAAGAAGGCTACACACCTCTGCAAGGTTCTAAAGCACAGATTTAATTAGTGAGTGTGTTGGGACCATTTTTCACCCCTCTATCAGATCTTATCCCTCCTTGCTTTCTACAGCCAACAAATTAAACCTATATAATGTGTTAAGGATTCCAAACTATTATTCTGTCTCCTCCATGACTATTTCTGAAAGTATAGATTCCTTAGCCCAAAACCATAGTAGTTTTGATCTAAACTTTGACTACAAGGCATTGAATATAAACATGAAAAGGGTCAAAATACCATTGATGTGATTCCTTCTCTATGATGTTAAACATCACAGTGATTTGTAATTAGTAATATCAACCAAAAACATCCTAAAATTGAACTGAGGACACAAGATTCAAAAACCAATTTCATGTCCTCTTTCTCAACTTTTTTCTAAATCACTTTCACTTGCTTTCTCAAGAAGCACACTCAGTAACACAACAGCACACTCTTCATTATAGAAAAGCAGCCATGCTTTTAATGTGTTTCTCTGGCAGTGGGCAGCATCCTCACCTGTGCTGTTGCCTATTGTTGCTTTGGGAAGTGACCAACATCAAAACCCTAACTCTTGGCCAAAAAATCATCACTAGATCTCTACCCCAACTGTTGGTCTTGTGCCTTAAAAAGGGAAAATGAGACTTGGAGGTTGAAGTAGAAGAAAGATGCGTCTGTGAGTGTTTTCCAAGGATTTAAGAAGACTAAATACGAGGGGGTGAAAATAGATTAGGTGAATGAAGAGGTGAAAGGGGAAAATAAATGTAGTGGGTAAGTGACAAAGAGATAGGATAAGTTATTAAGAGGAAAAGAAAGGTGAAGACATGGTGAGAAGAATGATTCAGTTGGAAGAAATACTAGGTGCCTTCTCTCCTCACCTCACAGCTCATCAAGATTTCCGTATTGGACAAGTCTTGTCATGCCAACTTCTCAAACTTCTGTTTTCCAATGCCCTCAATAAAATGCCACACTCGTTTTTTAAATTGTACTAAAATACATACAACATAAATTTGACCACCTTAACCATTTTTTTAAAATTTATCTTTATTGTTTAAAGTATTACAGATGTCCCCTTCGGTTTTTTCCCATTGGTGTCCTCCACACCGCACCCACCCCACCCAGGCCTTCACCACACTGTTGTCTGTGTCCATGGGCTATGCATATATGCATATACCATCTTAACCATTTTTAAGTGTACAGTTCAGTGGCATTAAGTACATTCGCACTGTTGTGCAGCCATCCCCACCATCCGTTTCCAGAACTATTTTCAACTTCACGAACTGAAACTCTATCCCCATTAAACACTAACTCCCCATTCTCCCTCCACTCTCCAACCCCTGGAAAGCCCCATTCTATTTTCTGTCTTTATAAATTTGACAATTATAGGTACCTCATATAAGTGGAATCATACAATATGTGTCCTTTTGTGTCTGTTTTATTTCACTTAGCATAATGTCCTCAAGCTTCATCCATGTTGTAGCATGTGTCAGAATTTCCTTCCTTTTTAAGGCTAAATTTTATATATAAGCCATCTTCCATACATCTTCCCTTCCCTTCCCACAGTCCAAGCCAACACACACACACACACACACACACACACACACACACACACACACACACACACTAGAGGCCCAGGGCATGGATTCATGCACCGGTGGGATCCCTCAGCCTGGCCTGCGGGGATCAGGCTGAAACCTGCAGTCTGACATACCCCGAGGGAGGGTCCAGGAGTGCGAGGGGGCACTCTACAAAGTTGCTGTCGCTTGGCAGCTCCTGCATTGAGTGACTGCCCCAGTGTGCATCATAGCTACCAGCCAGTCGGCCGGTCAGCAGGTCGCTTAGGCTTTTATATATAAAATTATATATATATAAAAAAATTTTTATCCAGTTATCCGTTGATGGATGTTTCTATCTTTTTCAGTGGGTTGTTCCCATCTTTGGGCTATTGTGAATAATACGGCTATGAATGTGGGTGTTCATTCATGATCCTCCCCTCATTTTTAACAAGCTCCTTCAGAATGTACAGACAGCATCACTCCTTTAGTAATATTTTTAGAAAGGCACTTCTGTACTTAGAAGGAGATCCACAGAGTCTGAAAAACTGATGAGAAATATTTGTTTTGATGATTTCTCAATCCACCCAGATACCCAATCTCTGATTTAGCCAATGTCTCAAAATATCCAGTCTGAAATAAGTTTGCCCCAAGATTGCTTACAGCCTATGATACAAATCCAGTGACTCAGCTTCCTGTCAAGAAGATGAGGAATTGGGCAAAAAAAAAAACTGACAGGCGCTAGTTCTTGGTCTTAAAAATACCTCTTTATTATACCTTCTTTCTGAATCACAAAAACAAACACCTTCTCTATTAGAATTTATATTTGACATGTTTATATTTTTATGAGTCAACCCAATTTTTATTTATTTGTATATACATACATACGTATGTGTTTACATATGTATATGAATATATATTTTATATAGACACATATATACATTTACTTACACAGAGTTCTATGCTCCATCCATTCTTTTCAAGTTTAAGTCCAATTTACTGAATTTTCAAGGGGATTTTCCATTTCAATACACAAATATTCTCACAACTTAACTGCACATAACAAAATTGCCAGTGCAGTTAAGTGAATCATGTTTCAGGGTAGAGGTATGCACAAAATAAAATAAATAACTCTTTTAGAAACATCCTAGTTTTTTTCTGAATAAAACAGTCTCACAATAAATTGGCCATAAGAAACCAAGGAAACCAGGGTCAAGTGATGGGACACTGATGCTGTGAAGTTGTGTTACACATTCAAAGTCAGGTAAAAGGCCAGGTAACCTTTTATGTGACCTCATTCTTCACTTCAGGGCTGAAACATGACCTTCTCGTCAAGTGGCACATGGAGAATAAGAAATAAGCTTGGTAGAGTAATCTTCCCAGGCTAACTATCTTGCCATTGCTTTTCTCCAGTGATTTTAAATTCTAGTCAAACTTGTGTCCTGACCCAATCCAAACATCCCTTTCTTCTACTAGAATCTCTTCCTGTCTGAATCCTTTCCATTAACTAAGCTACTTCCACAAGGCCCTTCCTGATACCCCACAAGCAGGCTTTCCGTGATTCTTCCCTCCTCTGATCCTCATTATGGCTCCCAACTGGAACAAAGGGTATGTGATGCATGACCACCATGTCTTGACCCCTTGCCCTGCAAATACAGGTGAACAATAGCTTGGGCTCCTTGAAATCACCTATACCAGTGTGTTCAGGCAGCCCCATGAATCTGTCCATTCCCTACCTTACTTATCTAAAAAAGTGGAGCAATCACAGTGAAGGGGTATGGGGCAGCTGAAAGGATGCCCTAAGGGGATGCATCTGACTTCACAGGAAAGAGGCAATGCAGGAACCGAGGAGAAGATGGTTGTATTTTAAAAACTGTGAGCTTTTTATGCAGTGCCTTCAGAACCAAGGAGAGAATAGGCTAGCTTTTTTTATATAAGTCAAATTACCAAATCAGACACAAAGACAAACTCACAGATACCTGTCAATCAAACTAGGCTATAATTGCAATGTGAGGCTGCTTTTTTGTTGTTGTTTGTAGAGATTTGAGGTCATATATTAACACATTAATTGAAATTTTGGTTATAATTAACATGCATTAGGCTGTTGATTACATGGTTGCATTTTGAAATATTTAATTGGCTTATTTCAATTGATAAAAGGTAATTTTGGGGGGATGATGTTTAGAATTATGTATTTAATTCACATTGAATAGATAATTAATATAGTGTAGCAATAGTAAACAAGGACTATGGTAATTATCATTGAAGTGCACATATTTCTACAAATACAACAGACTGATTCTCTCGCCTAAAGTTGCTTTGGTCTTTGCTCTGAGCTGGTTGCACCATTTCAGTTCCTTCACAGATATAATAAGCAACATCTCTATGCCATCCACTTGCTTCCATTTGAAAAGAGCTTTGAGAAGCTGTAAGGACAAAAGACATCCTAAAAGCCATATGGAGCCCCGTTTTTCCCTCTTTGCAGAATACTCACAGAGCTTTTCTGCCCTTTCAGTCAGTCAGGTCTCAGCATTCCTGCATTATTACATTGAACCTTATTATTAAAGCATTTCTGTATCATTAGGGCAGTCTTTTCCCCAGCCCAACAGAGTACAGCAGTCCCCCTTATCTGTAGGGGTTACATTCCAAAACCCCCAGTGGATCCTGAAACTGCGTGTAGTACTGAATCCTCTATATGCTGTTTTTCCTATACATAATACAAATGATAAAATTTAACTTATACATTTGGAACAGAGGTTAACAATAATAATAATTAAATAATAATAGATGTCCCCATGAGGGGATTAGTGTCTTTACAAGAAGAAGAGACCAAAGCTTTCTCTCTTTGGCATATGAGGACACAGCAAGAAGGCGGCCACCTGACATCCATAAGATGGACCTCACCAAAAACCAGAGTACCCTGATCTTGGGCTTCCCAACCTCCAGAACTGTGACAAATTAATGTCTGTTGTTTAAGTTACCCAGTCTATGTTATTTTATTAGGACAGGCCAAGCCAACTGAGACAACCTGATTTTGACTAAGTAAATGAAAGCCAAACTCAAGTGCCCTACGGTAGTGTTTTCTAAATTTTAGTCATTTCATTGCCACCTTCATAATTCTGCCAGCTATAATATTATTTACATAATATCTTTCATGCAAACCACTTTTTAGGTGTATGTGCATTTATTTCCCAAAGAAAACTCCATACCACCACCATAAATGGAAAGCCAGTATCAGTATCCACTAACAGAAGGTAGCTACAGAATAAATACAATGAAACCAGACAATGTCATTAAAATTTTAGCCAACAGAAGGTTTCTGAGGCTTCCTCTCTCTTTGTGAAAAGGGAAAATTAGCAAGTACTAGAGAAGTGTTAATGTGGTGGTCTTAAGGTTGAGACCTCCTTTTATTACCCAGAGAGACTATGGAGACCTGTGGGTCCAGGAGATCAGGGAGGACAGAAGTTGGTGTAGCCAGAAATTTGCCACCAACAAATGCACCCCTGGATCTCCTGTTCCCTCATTCCTCATTTATAGAGTCCCGTGTATCTGAGCCTCAGTCTTTTTGCCTTTTCTACTTCAGTTTTTCTTTAATTACATCTCTTCATCTTAACAAATTACTAACCAAACTAAGTACCCAGAACTCAT
Source organism: Myotis yumanensis (assembly GCF_028538775.1). Lineage (NCBI taxonomy): Eukaryota > Metazoa > Chordata > Mammalia > Chiroptera > Vespertilionidae > Myotis > Myotis yumanensis. Next base: position 73,683,361 of record NW_027223756.1, read on the forward strand.
TACTTTTTAAATACAATTAAATTCCTATTCTGACATTTAAAAACAATATTTTCCATCTCTTAATAAAAACAAACTCTTTAGCCCCAACCCTCATGTTAAAATAGGGTGAATTTCAATAGTGGATAAATTTTAATGTACTTTTTAATGGATCAGAGACCACATCATTTCAGAAGGTTCATCTCATCTTTGTGTTCCCAGAAATAGGGCATTATCTATAAACCTTAGTCTAAAAAGATCTGTAACCTTTATCCCTTTCTAGCTCATGGGATAAAGTCAAATATGCTACAAAGCTGAGAAGATTCATATCTGTCCACTTCCTCCCCAGTTCTCAGCTTCACTGGGCTTAGAACTGACACTGGCCTGGATCACTGTGAAGCCTTCCTGCAGCCTCTGTGCCAGTGGCCTTAGTGAAAGTCACTTGGCAATGTTGCAGAAGAGGTTCTGGCAGCAATAAATACTTCAGATGATGAAAAACTCACCTCCTTTCACAGTCCCTTCAAAGTTACTTCTCCCTCTAGAGTTCTGCATCATGGCCTGGAATTGGGAGCAATTGGGTCAGGCATTTCTGCCCTGTTCCTCTGCCACATCAGAGTTGAGGGACAACAAACTTCCAGGAGTGATAGTCCAGAGAGACAAGGCCTTGTTCATTTTATTTCCTGGCCTCTGGCATATAGAGGTGCCCCCAAATGTTGAACAAGTGAATGCCTCCTCCAGGCAGCACAGACTGCCTTGAACTTGAGTCTGAACCCACCTAGCAGCTTAGGACCCTTCCTTTCACAGACCTTTCTGAGTCAGTGATTGCTCTGTGTTTTTTACTATTTTCAGTGCAGGGCCAGGAAACAGGGTATGATAGCCAGTCTGACCCCCAGCGGTTCCTGATTCTCTCGCCCTCATACAGTCTCCTCTGATCCTGCAACACAGTTGGTCAGTGTGACCAATAGCATCCTACAGAAGTGATGAAATGTCACTTTGGAGGCGAGACACTGACTTCTGCTTCCTTCTCTCACTTTCTCAATGCTGGGTCACTCACTCTGGGAGAAGCCAGCTGCCATGTTGTGAACACACTCAGGCAACCAATGACAAGGCCGCAAGCCCTCCAACCCACAGCCAGGTGAGTAGGCCATGCTGGAAGCAGCTTGTCTGAACATCCTGTCTGCAGACTCCTAAGTCTCTTTCCTAGGATCACAGCCACATTTCCGTCTCTTGGCTGAATATTTGCTGTGGATGGACTATTGCTCCCTTGAGTGCAGCATATAAAAAAAACACACACCATCTCTTGCAAACCTGCGCCTTCTCTGCACCTCCCCTCCTCCTCTGGTCTGGCTCCCCAGGCCTCTCAGGAACGCAGTCTGGACCCTTCCTCCCACTGCCCCACCTCCAGGCAGTCACCAGGTCCTGCTCTGGTTCTGCTTCTCTGTATCTCTCCTATTGTCCCGTCCTTTCCATTCTCACTGCAACCACCCCCCATTTGAGAGCCCCGTTGCTTCTCTGCTGGTAACCTGAAATAGCCTCGGCTGGCGTCCCAACTTCCAGAAGCCATCTTCCATACATCTGTGAGTCGCTTTTTAAAGAACAGTCTCAACGTGCCAAGTCCCTACTTTTAAACGTTCAGAGGTTCCTTCTGTCTGGTAGAAGCATAAACTTTTAGCATGGCCTTTGAGGCTAAGATAAAGCCCACCTGTCCTTGCAGCCTGCATTCCTGGTGCCTCCTCCGTCTACCTATGCTGCAGCCCAGTAGTATTTAACACAGCACAGTCCCCTGCAAACCTGCCCAAGACGGTATGGGCCAGGCCCAAGATTCTCATCTTATGGATTCAGGCAGCAGTCCTTTTTACTACCAGTTCCCCAGAGATACAGAAGCACAGCCCGGGTGAGAACCTGCAGCCCAATCAGACCTCTCACCAGTTGAGCTCCCTGCTTTTGCTTGTGTTTCACTCTGCTTGGGATGTTTTTCTTCCATTTCTGTGTAAAATTCTCCCCCTACTTCATATACAACCTCCTCCAATGAAGCTGCACTGATCCCTCTCTTCCTCAATTTACCTGTCAGAAGCTGAACAGCTGAAATGCAAAGCAAGTATCAGCTCTCCTCTGCAATCGCACTGAGCGTCATCCCTCAGACCCCTCTGCTAGAACTGTGTGAACACATGTTATCTTCCGGTCTAGACCACACATTCCTGAACTGCAGGAACCACTTCCACTCACCACTGAGTCCCCACAACAACTACAGCGCAGTGTCTTGCACTTAGTAGGTACTAAAAATATTTATTTCAAAAAAAATAAATAGATGGTCTGTCTACAAACATTCTCCACTGTTGCCCAATTTCAAATTGGAGGACACCCTCTTCTCTGCCATCCACACTAAACCTCCATTTACCCCCTTTAATAACAGTAACAATGAAACAATGGTATGAAATAACGTTTCAAGTTACTTACAATGTCAAAGTACATACATAAGAAATACAACATACATACACCCATGCATATGCATATGTGTGTGTGTGTGTGTGTGTGTGTGTATACGTTTTAAATTTCTACCCTAGTGAGTAGGGACAGTTATAATAAAACACAAATAATTATTAATCTACCATTCTATGAGGCACCACTCCTTAAAACATTCCAGGAAAGCCACATGCAAAGAACCCCTTTTAAATGAAGGATTTTGAAAATTAACAAGCCACATGTTCACATCATCAGAAAGTATAAACAGCAAAAGTACAACAAGGGCACTCACCCTGCATATTGGGTGATCATAAGCACACATCTTCAGAGGATGTGAGCATGGGGAATATGGCAGTGGGAAATGAATTATGCAGGCAGCAAGCAAAATAAAAAATCAAGACAGAACATTCCTCAGCTAAAACAGAGGCTGACTCAATAATCTAGATGTTGCCTTAAAATGAATGAAATACACTAGAAAATCACACATGGCGATTTCACCAAGAACCTTAGCTAACCCAAGTATCTTACTTCATCCTTGATCACTTGGTCTTTCTTTTCCAACAAGACATTTTTCACATTAATTATTCTGTTTTTCATTGTGTGTTTTTTAAATACGAAAAACCCGTCCCACACAGAACAGGGGCCCCTACTGGACCTCTCTCTCCTCACAATGTATGTCCTATCTCTGTCACTTGAGTTTTGACTCAGCTCTGTCAGTGAAAAATTAGACTTCATTTCGGTATGTTAATAGCAATCCCTCCAAAACAATGTAATCAAGGCCTCATGTGCACCTATAATTTCATCCTTGACATAAGCCTGACAGCTATTTATTGTCTGAAAGGGAAAGGGGGGGAGGAGGAGGGGGAGGGGGAGGGGACTCCTATATGCCCCCCTCCCCCCAAACAAACCAAGCAGCTTTATGTTTGAAGGCAGAGTCTTTGCAAAGTCCAAACAAACGGCAATAATCATGGGGTTTACATATGTCTTGTCTTAAGCAATCAAGGCAGAGGGTTAACAGAGAAGCACATTCAGATGCGCCAATTCCCAAACTGCCCACCTCTGATGAGCCAGCTGTGAGCCGCAATTGTCACATTATAATTTAGGCAAAGAGGGGGAAAAAAGGCATCAGAATACACACTGGATCAACATAATTATTCACAGCAGGATGCTGCAGAATTAATTTAGCCAATCAGAATTATACTTGGGGGTTGGGCACAGTGCAGAGATGGAGAGGAGAAAGCAGGGGGTGGAAAGAGGGGGGTGAGATGAGAGGGAGAGGGGAGGGCTGTTTTCAACACCTCACTAATATTTGGATGATCCGATCTGTAATATATTTTGAATACATGTAAGCACAATGTTGTTTCTTCTTCATTTATTTACAAACACCTATACAACACTCACAAGTGCCAGAATATGAGGTTACTCAGTCCTCATGAGGTAGGTACTATTACTGCCATTTTGTATTTAAGCTCAGAGAGGTTAAAGAGCTTGCCGAGGTCACACAGCTGGTAAGTGGAAGAGCCAGAAATAACGCCCAGGCAGACTGGCTCCAAAGGCTATGCATTAACCAGCACAGTTTAAAGGTTCTTGCTCCCAAACAAAACAATGAGCAATCAGAAGGCACACAGGCTGGTGGTGGACGCTTAAAGCATAACATATTCTTTCGAGCTGATTTTCCTAAAAATGGTGGTGATCTGGCACTACTAAATCCAGCACCACACTTCAGGGTTGCGAACTTCCCCATCCAGATAATGTCATCACCCAATTCTCCAAAGTGAGAAGAGCGAAGGGTTACCCCACACACCCCATGGTGCTCTCTGGTTTAGGGCAGAACAGCAGCAACAACTGGGGTAGCAGGTTGGCCTCCGGTCTTGATGCAGTCTTCCTATAGAAACGCTAGGAATCCAGATAATTTGGAAAGAAAGGGAAAGCAGACTGCTCCAAGAACAAGAGTCCAGTCAAACGCTGGACATGCACACACAGATAGATGAAGGATTAAAGAAGTCAGCAGTCACATTGACACAACTTCCTGCCTGGATTTATATCTGCAGACTTGGGTTTGTAACAGCATGAAATTATGTCTGCCCTTCCCATAGGTACAGGCAAGTTTAAAGGAAAGTAACCCTCTTCCTCCCCTACTTGTCATGAGAGTAGATAGCAGAGGAGCTAAGAGGAGCCTTAATTTCCTTATAAAAGTTAGACTTCAGCTGGCGTTCGCGGCTTCTGGTAATGGGGGGAAATGAAAGGGAGTGGCCCAGGGTTTTATGTGGGGCAATAATGTTTGATCTATGCCATTGTCAATGAGAACTGTGATTTAATCCATACGGATATAGAGCCTCGTGATGAAAGAGGAATAACGACAAATCCTGATTAACAATCACTGCTACACTAAAGCAGGTTTCCATAGTAACAGGGCTGAAATTATACAACAAACTGGGATGCCATACCAGGCAAATTACTCCATGAAGGGGCCCTTTTCTGAAAGCATTTGGCTTTCTATGTTCTCTTAAAATTAAGACGCAAGCATCTTACTTTCAACTTGTATTAGTTGTCCTCTCTTTTTTCTAAACACTCCCTCTTCAGTTGGTCTCAGAAAATATGAGGGATAAACATGTTCGCACAGGAAATGTACAAACAGTTAAGCACATTTCAGCCCCTCTTTCCCCTGAAAGGAGAGGACAAAATGAAATTATGGCAATGGAAATCCTCCTTCCATATCATTCCTTTGATAAAATCATGTTTAATTTCTTGATTTAGGGAGTGTGAATGGGGTGGGGGTTGAAGCATGCCCCAGTAAAATATTCCACCTCTCACTCCATATGACTAAGTTCTCTGAATTTGCAGGAAACAGGGGCAAAATAAAAGAGCAGAGTAGAGGTCGAGAAAGAGAAGGTATTTCCTTTGTTCCCAAGGACGTTTAATTTTCAACTAAGATTTTTAAAAATTAAAACATGGTCTTAAAATAATGCTAATTCCAATGCTTAATTAAAATAATTTCAAAAACTGTGTGATAGGAAGATATGCATTGGCAAATATTTTAAAACTCTTATGGCCATTATTGCAACTGACTTAGTCAGTGAGCCTTGATAAAACAGATCTTATCAAATAGCCTTGGAAAAATCTACTGCATTAGAACATCATACTCAATGTCCTCCTTCAAAGGCAGAAGAACAGAATGTGAGACATTGAAAGTAAACAGAAAAATCATAGTCCTACATATTCTCTTAAAGAGGTTAAAGATCTAAAAGGGGGTATGGTGCCAAAACCGGTTTGGCTCAGTGGATAGAGCGTCGGCCTGCGGACTGAAAGGTCCCGGGTTCGATTCCGGTCAAGGGCATGTACCTGGGTTGCGGGCACATCCCCCGTGGGAGATGTGCAGGAGGCAGCTGGTCGATGCTTCTCTCCCATCGATGTTTCTAACTCTCTATCTCTCTCCCTTCCTCTCTGTAAAAAATCAATAAAATATATTTTAAAAAAAATAAAAATAAAAAAAATAAAAAATAAAAGGGGGTATGGAATTAAAACATTGCACATATTTAATATTCCTCCTTTCAAGACAGAAAAAAATTACAGCTACACATTATTCAGAAATACTGCAATTCTAGGGGAAAACACATTTCCCTTGAGATTTACCCATGGCTTTCAGTTTCAATCACTGAAGGGCAGTGTTGCCCAGTGGAAAGAACCTGGAGTTAGCAGCAGAAGCTCTCGGGTAGCAGTATTAGGTCCATCACTTGCCAGCCATAGCCCTCAGTCACATCACTTAGCCCTCTGAGTCTTGGTTTCCTCATCTGTAAGATGGAATAATAATTATCTATCTTGCTGATCTCAAGACATTTCTGAGATAATTAGTAAAATACTGCATGTAAATACTTTCTGAAAATTGTGGGGATATCTATTGTTAAATACCTGCTAAATTTTGTGATTTAATTATCAACACTTACTGAGTACCTGCCACAGGCTAGGCAAAACACAACCATGATAATCCTTAACCCCATTTTCATCTGGCAAAAACAAAGAAAAAACGGCTACCAATTGTCTCAAGCAAATTCATACTGTCAATTTGTTTACAAGAGGCCAAAACAAGCAAAAAATAATCGCAATAAATTTAAAAGCAAGCATTTGCCACGGCTGACCCATATATCTGTATACCTTTAAGAGGCAGAAAACTACATAAATGCTTTAAAATCATGATGCAAATTATGTGCACGGCCAAAGTCAGAAGATTGGGATGATATTCCATGAAAGACCAGCTTGAAGGTTCCTGTGTTCTCTCTAAGGCGTTCTCTTTGTCTCTGCCATATCTGTCTGCACTTCACTGAGGCTGGGAAAAAGGCAGGGAGATGGCTGGGCCTATGTGAATGTTACTGTATGTCTCCTGCATCTGTGTGGAGTTTCCTTTTGTGTATAGCTTTTCTGGAGCTAGACTCCCTGGATTAAAATCTCAGCTCCACCACTCACCAATTATGTAATCTCTCTGTGCCTCAGTTTCCTCATCTCTAAAATGGGGATAATGACAGTCATGTGCCTCCAGGAATGTCGTGAGGATTATAGTCATTAAAGGAAAGGCACATGGAGCAAGGCCCGGCACATAGTAAGCTCTCAGTAAATGTTAGCTCTTATTTCTGTGTGTGCTCAAAACCCAGGAGTCTAACCTGGTGGCCAGTTGGTGACAGATGAATTTCCTTTGGTCAGCACGATGTTTTGTTTTATTGGATATAAGTTCCATTATGGGGGACAGACTCCACAATTCACCACATTTGACACTATCTCTCATTATGCTATATAATTACCTTCCTGGCCCCCAAAAAAGATTTCAGTTTTTGAGCCTTGTGTATGTATGTTCTTATACATTCACTTAAAGTGTCTGTTTCATTTTGTCTCTCTCACTCTAGGTCTTCATTTTTTCCTTTATCTGTGTGTGTGTGTGTGTGTGTGTGTGTGTGTGTGTGTGTGTCTGTGATTTCTCTCCTCCCTTTTCTCTATTTTTATCCTCAATATCTCCTCATTTTTATCTCTAGCATTTATTAAATAGAGTTTTATGTCCCCTGTTCTTACTTGTTAAGGCAAAGGAGTACAATACATTTCTCAAAGAAATTAAGTTGCTCTTTACTTAGTACAGCTTGATTCATTTTTCCTGTGGATCAGTGGCTTGTAATTAGAAAAACTGCTCTCCAGCTCTGCTGCAAGAAAATCCAAATTATAAAACATATAAATTGGGAAATTATGTATATTATAAAACAGTTCACTTAGGGGGTTTTTGTTTGTTTGTTCATTTTTTTTGTTCACAATATTGAACCCTTAATACACTGAAATATGAATTTATTACAGACCATTAAGTACTAAAGCTGATAGACAGAGAAAGGTAAAACTAACCATTTAGGGAAAACTACTTGAAATCTGAAAATGAATCAAAAATAAAAATAGGAAATTTTTGAAAACCTATGCAAAAAAACTGAAAATAGGGCACTTTATACACAATCCTCAGGAACACAGTTCCTCTCTACATTTTACCCTGGGGACACATTTATCAACACCAATGTCATTTTAAGACAAAATTAAAAGGATAGCTCTGGCCAATGTACTCAGAGCATTGTCCCGAGCACCAAATGGTGAAAGATTCTATTCCAGTCAAGGACACGTACCTGGGTTGCAGGTTCCATCTCTGGCCCAGGTCCAGGACCTGTGAAGGAGACAACCTATCAATGTGTCTCTCTCACATCAATGTTTCTTCCTCTCTCCTCTCTCTCTCCTTCCCCCCTTCCTCTCTCTCTAAAAATCAATGAAAAAAATATCCTTGAGTGAAGATTAACAAAAAAGTATGTGGACTATTGTTTTATCTAATATTCAGATCAGTTTTTTAATTCACAGATTACATACTCTTCAAATATATTGTATTACCAAATCTGGCCCAATTAATGTCATAACATTCTCAGATTCTTTCTGAGAAAATTCCAACAGTGAGAAATTCGAATCTAAGTTTTCTTCAGCATCATCTACTCAAATGCAAGAAGGTCGAGTTACTCCTTCTGACATGATAGCTCAATGAAAACCTTTTAAAAAACTGAGTCCTGGTTATCATTAGAACAGAGTAGTCTAATGTGCCATGGACCTAGAGGTCTAGCCCTTGTGCCCAGGACTGGCGGTGCCCAGCCTTGGAACATTTTTGGGAGTGGCAAGCCGAGGACCTCCAGCCACCTGCTCCTGGTGACCAGCTCTGTGTTTGGGTTGTTGTGACTGTGCTGCTGCTGCTGTCAGGTTGAACCCAAATCTCTCTCACTGACTTTTTCCCCCTTTGGGCTTCATTTTGTGCTGGCATCAGTGCACTCAGACAGTTGCTTTTTCTGCAAGTGGCTCTTACCCAGATAAAATTATAAATCAGTGGTGAGCAGTCTCTTTTTCCAAGGATGATTCAGGAGGGAGGGAAAAAATGTTTTTAGAGTCTTTTATTCCATTCAAAATGCAAATAGCTTAATTTAGTCCCGTGGGGAAATATACAATATTCTTAAAATTCAGATTACCTACTATATTGAATAAAAGGCTGTCATTGAAAAAAATTGACATATTGGAGAAATGGAAACATGAAAGCAGCCTTCTAATTTTTATCCTGAAAAAGGAACAAAGGCTGTATTTTGAAAACTGGTGGGCTGCACGTGTCCCCTGGGCCACAGAATGTTCCTCTCTGAGCCACGGGAAGTTTAAGCATCCCTGTCTTCTCACTCTCCCATCACTGTGACATCCACTCCTTGTCCTCAGGCTTCCAAGCCCTCAGAGCCTCAAACCCCTTCTTACACAGCCTCTCATGCTTGTACTGAAGCCAATTCACACCAGTGAATTAACTGTCAAAGAGATTTGCATTTTTAAATCTCGACTCCTAGCTATGATTTCAAGGGCTGTATCCCAGTCACCCACCTCTGAACATCTTCAGTTTACAATCCACTACTGGCCAAAATGTTCCAAAGACAGTTCCATCAGTTCGAAGAAGCCTGGGCTTCTATTTCATTCACAGACAATCCTATGATTCAGTGAAATGAGCCCTAAACTAATAAGAGTCAGAAGAACTACATTCCAGTCCCTGCTACCTTACATATTAGCCATGGTTTCCTTTTATGAAAAATGGGGACAACTGGGATAATGCCTTTGCTGTCAATTCCCCAGGGTCAAATAAAACGATGTATAAAAACATGCCTCTATGTTTACTTAGGAGATCACTATACCTGTCTAATTAATGCATTAGAACAACGGTTTCCACATTTCTGAGGAGGAGATTACCGAAGGAAGCAAAGGAAGAGCAGGCGCCACGTCCAGACCCAGGCTCCTTACACCTCCCCAGTCACACTCAGTGCTTCCGTCTGTCTTAAGCATGAGGTTCTAAGATTTCCAGTGAGAAAGGCACTCTCCCACTTCATAAAAGGTTGCAACTCACCACATTAACTATTTTAGCTCCAATATCACATGACTGATTCCTATGGTCAATTCTTCCTAATGGCTTAGCTCAGTTACTATGGAATGAGTTTTCACTGAATTCTTTTATTTTGAAGTATACCACAATCCTCTTACAATGAAACAAGCACAGGATAAAAGAAAGCAAATGCTGATGCCAAGCGTGTCTTTGAGGCAGTCCTGTTTGCTCTCAAGGAAGGCAACGAGCAACTTTGGAGTGAGAAAAGGATCTTTCAGATGCTTGTGTGAAAAAATGGTGGGCACCTCGATGTTCCTAAGTTAAACAAAACCATAAAACAATTTCTTTACACACAAACAGGGAAAACCAATTTTTTAAAATATGCTGTTAACTAAAGTTGGAAATAAAGACAAATGCCCATCCACCCAGCAAACAGGATTTTTGTTTTGTTAAGCGGACACCCTCTTCAGTTACAACAAGGACTTAATGTGGAAGCAGATTTTCTCTCAGGCCAGTGCCCATCACAGGTTGCTGGAGAATTCGAAGAACATGTATTTGATCTATCTGAATAAAGGGGCAGTGTTTTCAGTCTCCTAGGAACAGTGACTAGAGGTGTTCCTGATATGACTATATGCCTCCCACAGTGGACAGCCAGCAGGGTGGAAATTCAGTGGGGAAGAAAAAAAGAGACAACTTCTAACTTTGAGGAAGACATACAGAGAATGGTAGAGAGAAGCAAAGACATAGCCACAAATAAACCTCCAGAGGCCATGCAAGGTGCATCCGGAGAAGGGATCCAATAATCAACTCCTCATGCTCTGGTGTGATTCCTGCCCCAGCTGCAGAATTCCAGAAAGGTGTGTGCCCAGGGCTTTCCGAGCCCCTTGACTTGGTAAGCACTGGTGTCCACTATGGAAAAAGAAACATGCTCATACTACAGACAGGTTTACATGTGTCCAACCTTTTCAAACTTACTGCACTTTTAAAATTCACAAGCCCATAGTCCCTGCCAAGATGTATGTGTTCCATATGACTACGTTTGAATTTATCTACATGTTTGAATTTAGTGCTCGAGTGAAGTGGAACTTGATTCTTGTGCCAGACAGGAAAGCCTGGTGGTTGCAGGACCCAGGGTGAGCATATTAAATTAGCAGGAGTACAGAGCCTTTCTGAGAAAAGAAGAAATGTTAGGCCTTGAGCATTAAACCCTTTCTCTCCCAAACTCAAAATTACTGAAGCCTGTGGAGAGGAAAAGGAGGGTGCCAGGGGCAGGAGAGGATCATAAGATCCCTGTGGTGAAACTTTCCAGAGGAAAGAAAGAGTTGAACTTGGGACCACTTCCAACCAGCAATATGGCACAGGCCTGCATCCCAGTCGAGTGGCCATGGAGCTTTTCTGACAGGAAAGCAGAAAGGGAGCACCAAAAAAGGTGCTCATTTCACCCTGCCAGACCCAGCCCTCATCTGCACAATCTCTCCTGCTGGCGCTCCCAGAGATACACACATAGGCCCCTGCTCCGTGATGCCCCATCCCTCCTCACCTGACCACCTGACATCCATCTTCACTTCCATGGGGAATGTCCAACCCCCTTCCCCACTGCTCTTCTCTGCACCACAGAACTTCCTCCTGCGCGGAACCCCTGTGCCTGGTATAGCCACAGGACCACACTGGTTAGTTGACTGCTATGCTGAAGACATCACATGCAATACTGGCTGTGATGGCCTGAGACTGAAAATCAACAGGGGAAGGTTGAACATGATGCTATAGAAGCCACACGGGCCTAGGCCTGAGCCTCACAAGGTATCCACTGACCCCATGACCACAGACAAGTCCCCTCACCTCTCAGGGTCTCGTTCTGTAAAACGAGGCCAGGCCACCACTCAACCCTGAGGACCTGTTGGCTTTTCAGTTCTGTGATTATTAGATAAAACATTTAAGAGTCTTACTTTCCTGCATGGTCAGTTATACTTTGTGGAAAATCCCACATGTTTTAATGCCTGTGAAACATGTCAGGGATGTCCCAAGGAAATTCTAGAACTATGCCTGCCAGTTTGGGTAAATGCAAATTCGTTTGAGGTTGAACTACATGAAATTGCTAATAGTGAACACTCACAAAGTGGCAATTTCATATGATTCAATCTAGATCTATTTAGCCTAATGGCACACAAATGCAGAGAATACTACTGTCATCTCACACAGAACTGCTATGCATTTTATATACTTGGGGTCATGAAGCACACTTTTGTCTTAGCATAGTATGCATTTAGATGTGATACTGTATATAATACCCAGCACATTAATCATATCACAATATTACTAATGAAATCATTAATATTACCCACTGAAATTGCTTCAACTATTTTTCAGAACAAGAAAATTTCTTCTCTCTATCTAGTTTATAACAGAGCAAAAAATCACTTGAGGAAGAATAGAACTGGCCCTCCGCCCAAAAAAAACACACCAAGTAAAATGTGCAATTTCTTTTGTCACTCTTAAGATTGGTTAAAACAATAAAATACTATTTCTTCTTAATCACTTCGCCTCTCTCTGAAAGAAGCCACAACCCCCAGTGATGGAAATTGCCTGTGTTAAAGACATAACCTGAAAGGCAAGGTATCTTTGCAGGTAGTTCTCTTTTGAAAAAGAAAAACAGGATTGTTCACTGCAAGAGTGAAACATAAATACTAATGGTAGAGGGTTCTAAAATGACGACGGTACCTATCTCATTAGTCTTTGCCTGTTATAATTCCTACTCTATTTTCCTCCTCCCCTTAAAGTAAAGCTTGGGTCAGATGTTACATGAAATTTAAATATAATAGCAGGATTTATACATTTAAATTCCTCAGTTGATTCCCTTAGCAACAGCTCTTTTGTAGCCTACCTTGGATACAGAACACTGCAAGAGTTCTTTGGGACTGATTTCTTACAATGCTTACACTGCAGTCAGAACACAGCTTGGAAAAGAACATTTGAATAGAAAATGTAATGGCATTTTTAAACAAAATTAAACTGAGTTCATTACAGACATATTTCAACCAAACATTTGGTTTAGTTGCTCTGTTTTGCTATAGGAAAAGACTCCCCACCCCCACCCCCAAAAAAACAAAACATTTCATTGATACCTCTCTAAAGCAGGAAGGCCGTTCCTGCTGGAGCTCTAACAGGGAGCATGCAGTCTCGTCTGGATGCTGTCCGTGAAATGACTGTGGGCCACGGGCAAAGTTAGGTCACAGGTTGTGCCAGAAAATGAACCTCATAGCAAAAGGTCCTCAAGCCAGAGCAAGCACTGACAGTGACTTAGTGTGTGTGTGTGACGCGGGCATGGGTATGTCACACTGTCACCTGTATTAGAGAGCAACACTGACACAGGTATCAATTAAAATTCCCATTTTGTACCAACTAGTTGGGCATGGAAAGAATCTATCTCCAGTTTGAATTCTGACTCCACGCAAGCTCAACATTGAAAAATGTAAAGTGCTGTATTGTGTTTTTCAACTGGTGAACATCAGGAAGCAGGAAGCTGTGCTTTTTCTCATTTTTTAAATATGGTAATAGATACTGACTTGCACCTGGAAGTCTGGGCAGCTCACCTATGACAGAACAATAGAAAGGTAGAGAGTGGGAGAGTGAACACAGGAAACGAGATGGCATGGGAAAGACATTTTATGCTTTTAAGACAAGATCTAAAGAGGTAGATTTATGTGCAGGATATGCATTCAGGCTCAAGAAATCACAATAATAACAGTCACTACCATTTCTTGGGTTCCTCACTTTTTTGAGTCACTCGCTTTCTTAAGCATGAGCCAGGCTACATGCTTGGTACTTTACAACAATTTTCTCATTTAAGCCTAACGATAACCCTATTGCTTAGGTATATTTTCCACCTGTAGGGATGCTAAAACTAAGGTTGAATAGGTTCAGGCTTGAAGGGCCACCTAACCTGTAGGCAGTGAAGCCAAGATCAGAACCTTGGTTAGTTGGCCTAGTGCCAACTATCTTTCCTGGGGGGTCAGAAGGGAGAACCCTAAGATCTAGTCATGCCCATGGCCAGCACCTTGTCACTGAAGCACTGAGGCAAGAGCAAAGCAGGACCTGGCTCAAGCGCCTTCCTGAGTAGGGGTGGGGGGACCCCAGGACCGTCCTCATTTCTAAAACATGTCAATAACACAAATCTTCTAGAGCAGTGGTTCTCAACCTTCTGGCCTTTTAAATACAGTTCCTCATGTTGTGACCCAACCATAAAATTATTTTCGTTGCTACTTCATAACTGTAATGTTGCTACTGTTATGAATCGTAATGTAAATATCTGATATGCAGGATGGTCTTAGGCGACCCCTGTGAAAGGGTTGTTCGACCGCCAAAGGGGTCGCGACCCACAGGTTGAGAACCGCTGTTCTAGAGGGACATGAGGACCCAGTGAGCTATTCCAGAATGTACTGTGCTTAGCACCATGAAGCTAATGCTCAACCAGCAGTAATTCCTCCCTTCCAACCACTCTTGCCATCCCACATGGTTCATGACAAACAGGATTCAAAATACAGGTCTTGCTGACAATGGATCCAGGGACCCTGGACATCTTCCCAGAGCATCCACACCTGGCTTTGCTTCCCTGAGGGCTGGACAGCTCCACACCTTTATATAAGGCACTCTTGGAGGACTCAGCTCCAATGCAGGATCCCATATTGTACCTCTGAGTAAGTGCAACTTATGTGAGGCCAGGCCTGCTGTGGAGACTGCCAGCCCCCTAGCCCAAGTGTAAGTTAGTAAATGACTGAGGCCTCGTTTCCTAAAGCGTGAGATGCATCCAAGTCAAAAGCCATGTCTTAGTGTACTAAGTCTGCCACCGTTACTCCCTGATTTCGGGTGAGTCACTTCACCGTATCTGACATACAATAGGCACTCGGTAAATAGTAATTATTAGTATGCTTCTTACTATTACACATCTTGCAGGATTGTAGTGGGGCTTTTAAGCAGACAGGGGAGTGTCTTATATGGGAATGTCAGGAGAAGACAAAGGGGGCTGGAGCAAGCCAGGCAGCAGGGAATTGCTAAGTCAAGCAATCGAACAGCAGCTTTGATGTTTCACACACAACTGCATGGCTCAATAGCTGGCAGAATACAACCTACACAATAGCCAGACCCTGACCTGGGGACGGAAAGCTCACTTAAGGCCAAAGACGCTACAGGAAATCCACTGACAATAACATCAGTCAGTGGCCAGGGCAGGACTACAGTGGAACATGGCTGTGACATCATCCATGTCAGATCAGTGATAGCAAAGCTCACATATGCTGGTGAAGGGGGAGACTGCACTCCTCAGGTGAAATTCCCTATTTACAGAATGATCAGGACCAATGTCACTTCATTGAAAAGCACTGCTCAGATAAATTAAAAATAGCAATCAACCTTGAGAATTTTATTGGCAAAGTGGGAATAATTTCACTCTATCTGAACCCTGATAGAATATAACAAATGTCAGTCTTTCTTCATTCTTTCCTGTATTAATCAATTAGGAGACCAAACGCTCAATAAAAAATCATATAAAAGGCTTATAAACATCATTCAAATATTCTTTACCAGTCATTTGCTTTCATTTAGTATAACTGGTTTTTCCATTAAGAGAAAATTAAATTAAATATGAGATGTTATTGTAGTTGCTTAAGAGGAGATCTGGGGATTATACTTCTTAGAAAGTGATTTCCATTTCCCTCCTGTTCCTGGCATCCCAGTGTTGTGTGGCACACAGCAAGGCTCCAGTGGCTGGCTGCTGGGTGCTCCACAGCAGGCAGTGAAGGTCAGCAGGATCTCTGGAATCTTCTAAACGACAAGCTCCCAGGCATCAGCATTTTGAACAAGCTCCATAGGAACTTCTGTGGCACATCACAATGTGAGGACCAGTATTCCAAATCATTAATTACTGGACTAAAAAAATACAGATTCATTCTCTGAATGATCAGAAGTACATACCAGGAGCCTCCTATCCCTTAGTTGTCCCCTTGTCACGCCGTTCCTGTCCTAGTCTTTGCAATGCTATTCCTCCAGCTTGGATTGCCCTCCCTTAAAATACTCTCTTCTTCCTCCCTGAAAGCTAATTGCTACCTGCCCAAATCCTACTTATTCTTGAAAACAGTTAACTACCATTTCCACTCTTTCCTCTATGCAGCTTTCTTTGATCCTATCAGCCAGAAATAATTTCTTCTGCAGCTAAATTTCCATTTAATTTGTGCTTTGTTTGCATCATCTCCTTCTACCTTACACTGCAGATATTAACGCGCACATTTCTCCTGTATTAGACGAGAGAAGACTCCACATCAGGTCCATCTTTGTGTCCACGGAACCCAGCACATGATAGGTGCTCTATTCTTTTATAAAGAAGAAAACAAGTAAGAAACAAAGGAACAAAGAAAGGAAGGAGAATGTGTGTCCTTTTGGATAACTTTTATAGTTCTGTAGTTTGCAAAAACAAGCTGAGCTTGCTCCACAGACCATTAACATTTCTATATACACACTCAGCCTGCTAATAAAAGCGCACTGAGGATTCTTAAAGGCCCTATAAGAAAGGTTTTATATCCTGGCTTTAGCCTCGCTGGCATCTGTGGCATCTAAAACCTGAGAACGCTATTCCTCTGAGGTGTCATTAGCTTTCTGTATGCCTTCAAAGGCTCAAAGACAATTTCCTGGACTCCTATAAGAATGCCAGTTTCTTTCCAGCCACTGCAAAATATATCTTAGCTACCACTGGAATTGTCATTTGCTTCCTATGCCTTCAAAAGCACTGTGAGAGATACAGCCCTGTGCTATTATTGGCACTGTCAGTCTCCCTGTGTCGTATCAAAAGAGCCCTCCAAAGTTTCTTTGTGTGTGCAATCTCTGTGTGTGTGCACAGTGACGCTAAGATTATTTTTCTGGTGAAATGCTTTGTCCACAAAACCTACCCAATTTTTATCTAATAGCTTCCCAATGAAAGAATATATGGGGGGCAAAATCCAAATAGTATCAACCCTTATTTCATCCATGCCTATATTAAGAGAACAATGATAGCAATGTCCTAAAATCTGAAATAATATTCATGAACAGGTAAGAATTTAACATATCCAGAATTTCACAGCAGGGATCAAAAAGCAGTCTCTATTCTCACCAAGTAATACCATTAGTCAAGGTAGAGGCTCTCTTACTTCCCCTGAAAAGCTGTTATCCCTTATAAACAGTCTCTAACTCACAATGTTGCTGAGGGGTCTTCCCTACTGTAAATGCTCAGTGCTTTTCAATGGGAATGCTTTGGGCAGGACAATTCCCTGTTGTGAGAGCCACCCCACACTCTGCTGAATGATTCTGTATCCCCGATCATCCTGGTGGCCATTCCCAGTCACTGTGATGACCAGAAATGCACCTCCACCCACTAGTTCCAGTTACCGGGTTATTTCTAAGGGAGGTGAGTGCTGCTAGTACATGGACACACATGCACACACACATTTAAAAATCCATATTGCTATTACACATTATATGGCATGGGTTATATATGTATGTATCACTAGAGAGATAAAGAACTAAAAGGGAAATGCAGAGCGAGGAACAAACATTTTGTCAATTGCCAATTGTGAGCAAGACAGACATGCACTGCTTTCACAAGTGAAAGCAGATTTGGGTGCAGATTCAACTCAGCCATTTACCAAGACAGAATGTCTTTATTTTCCTAGTAACTGGTATCTTTGTTTTCTTGAGATTCCCAGGATTCCGTGACGGGGGAACAGGGAGAGAAGACCTAAAATCACCTATTGATGGCACTTCCACTCCTTCTGATGTGTATGGTCCTATCCGGGGAATTTATGTTCTAATTCTATTATGAAAATCAGGCTCCTTTCTCTCAACTGGTCTTTCTCCTGCTCCTCCTCAAAGTCCTGCTTGTTGGTGCTCATGGTACCCTGGACCCAAGGCTGGGGGGTGGGGGGTTGTGGGGCCAGGGAGCAGGAATGTCCTTGAAGGCAAAAGAAGTAAATCATTTCAAGTTAGGGCCACAGCAATTTCTTCACCTCATCTTTTCACACCTACATTATTTCATTTAATTTTCTCAACAACTCTGAGGCGTGTGTTTTAATTCTCATTTTGAAGATCAAATAAATTTTCCAAGTATGGGAGCCAGTTTGTTCACTCTGAAGCTGTGCTCACTTCTCTCTAAATCTCCATCTCCACAATACCCTACTAATGGTAATGACAGGAACAGCAATAATGCCAGAGTATCCATGGCAGGAAAATAACTGCAGCAAGTTCGCAGCTGACTGTTTAAACATAGTTTTGGAAACCAGAAGTAGAAGAATAGGATATTCTGGTTGATGGGATCCATCCATTAGCCACAAAGTACTCTGTGTAGAATAGAAGGGGAAGAGTTATGATACAGTCTTCTCCCCTCAGAGGGCTTGCAAACTAGTGAGAAAATTAAGACTTAGGAAGAGCACATATTGTATATTGTTGCCACCTAAGTTTGGCTGACAGTAAAGGCATTGGTAAGTTAACAAGAAGAACTGAATGTCTTCCTCAAGTCCTGTCCTGGAAAACAATTAATCTAAATATAATTAGCATAACAAGCTTTTGATATGATTTATTATAACATGTCCATTGCATAGCAAACACTTAGTAAATATCTGTTGGATGAATGAATCAGTGAGGTAATGACTAGTCAGGACCTCTGATGAAAAGGAAAAGTTGAATAGCAAAGAACTTTTTAGTGGGTCTTTAGCACTGTCTGAAGAAAAAAGATGCAATACAGTAGCCTTCTCCCATTCTAGAGACTGGCCTAAATCTGGAATATCACCATGGGGACAATTTCCCTCCTAAAATGTACTTGGACAGACAACAAAACCAGACTGTGAGGTGCATGCTGAGTAGCTCCGTTTCTAGAGTCAGCTACTACCTAAGGGGGTCACGCCAGCAGTGCCTCAGAAGAATTATAAATTAATACTAAAGGCCCAATGCACAAAATTCATGCAAGAGTAGGCCTTCCTTCCCCTGGCTGCCAGCACCAGCTTCCCTCTAGCACCCGGGACCCGGGTTTCCCTTGCAGCCCTGGCTTCGTCCAGAAGGTTGTCCAGTCTAATTAGCATATTACGCTTTTATTATTATAGATGAGTCATGGAAGTTCGGATATACTATAAAATAGACAAATCAGAAATGGTTAGTTAATCCAGTAATGCGTTATGATCTTGAAGATGTTTATGTTAATGTTTTATTATCATTGGAATTAAAACAGAACTTCTTAAAGATCTCTTGAAGAACACATCAAGAAGAAGACTGTATCTGCCTTCCTCCTCTCCCCACAATGCACCACAATCCACAGGAGGGTCCCTAACTCACTCCAGTTTGAGGAACAACTAGGTGAAAAGACTGAGCTGGCAGCATGCCCATATGTAAAGAGAAATCATTCCACATTCTACTGTAGGCCATAAAAAATCCATTCTTCTTGGATAACTAAAAAACAAAAAAAACTGAAATTCAGTAAAATTTAAATTTCTACATCACCATAAAGATAAAAAATATGGTTTCCTTATCTGAATTTCTCTACTTGTACTTATTCAAACTCTAGCATTTTTTTATTGTGTATTTCTTCTCCATAACAGCAACCTTTTGAATTTTAATCAAGTTACCAAAGTACTTGTGAATTTACTCAATTATCTTTCATCAATAAACATAATAAGAGTCTTTAGTTCCAGTATCAAATACTCATTGATTGTTTTAATGCTAAATAGTAAGCTTCAGGAAGAATCACTAGAGAATATCATTTTTTTTGTTAATCCTCATTTGAGAATATTTTTTTCCATTTATCTTTAAACAGAGTGGAGGGAGGGGGAGAGAGTGAGTGAGAAAAATATCCATGTGAGAGAGATACATAGATTGGTTGCCTCCCATTCGCACCCCGACTGGGGCCAGTGATGGAGCCTGCAAGGGAGGTATGTGCCCTTGACTGGAATAGAACCCAAAACCCTTTAGTACATGCTCTTACACACCAATCACTGAGCAAAACCGGATAGGGCTAGAAAATATCATTTAATTTATCCGCCCTCTGTTCATTCCTTATGGGTGATGTCTTGTGACATCTACTCATAAAATGACCACTAAACACAAGTATGAACTCAAACCAAATTCAAAAAGTGGGTTATCCAACAAAATGTGGAATACACATACAAGGAACTATTATTCAGACTTTAAAAAAAGAATAAAATTCTGAAACATCCTATAACATAGATGAACCTTGAGAAAATTATGCTAAGTGACATAAATAAGTCAGACATAAAAAGACATACTGTGTGATTCCATTTACATGAGGTACCTACAATAGGCAAGTTCATAGAGACAGAAAGGAAATAGAAGTGACCAGAGACTCAGGGGAGGGGTCAATAGGGAGTTATTGTTTAATGGATACAGTTTCTGTTTGGAATAATGAAAAGTTCTAGAAATGGAGAGTGCTGGTGGTTGTACAACACTGTGAATGTACTTAAAGCCACTAAATTGGTAAAAATGTACCTTTAAAATATTATGCACATTTTACCACCAAAAAAGAAAAAGTGGGTTATCCAGCCCTGGCCAGTGTGGCTCAGTTGGTTGTGTGTCATCCCATGTACCAGAAGATTGTTGGTTCGATTCCCAGCTAGGGCACATGCCCAGGTTGCTGGCTTGATCCCCAGTTGGGGTGCGTGGAGGCAATCGATGTTTTTCTCTCTCTCTCCTCTCCCTCCCCGCCCCTCCGCCCCGCCACTTCCTCTCTCTTTAAAATCAACAAAAATATATATTTTTAAAAGTGGGCTATCCAAATCAAGGATAATTAAAAACAATTCAGTTTCTCTTTTCCTCCACTATTCCCTATATGCATTTTATATGTTTGTTTATCAAACAAGCCAATGACTGTAAAGAGAAGAAACAAAACTGAATACAGTCCCTAATTTAAGAAACTTCAGGAGTAAAAAAATGTAGACTATCAATGCTCATCCTACAGAGGATAAAGTGCTCTGGAATTTATAAACCGACAGTAACAAAGAACACCGAGCTATGAATTCTAGAGCAATGTCTCCAAGTTACATTCACCAAAATGCCATATGTGGTTATCTCTAGGGGATGAGATTTTGCAGTGATTTTTTTTTACATTCTTTGTACTTTTGAGGTACATTTAACTTCATTCATAATAAGCATGCATCATTTAACAAAAACAATACAGTTACTTATAGACAGAAAAATGACTACGATACTGGGCAATGAAGTTCATTTTCTCTGGCATCGTCCCTGAGTTTGTCTGTCTTCAACAATTTTGACACACTCCACTCAAAAGGTAGTATCTACTAATTTATTAATATAGGAAGCTGGGTTCCTACCCAGGGGATAGTCTTCCAAGTATAATATGGTAGTAAAATGATTTCCAGGATTTTCCTTTCTTTTCTTGTAAACACAGATAAACATAGAGCCTTAATCCAAAATCTGACCAAGTTCTGTAGGAAACCTGACCTTCGGGGCCTTTGATTAATCTCAAGTAATAAAAGCTGTAGCAAAGGCCTTTTGAAGAAGATGATGGTTGTCTTACTATAAAATGGCCAAAAGGCTCTAGAGCAGGGGTGGGCAAACTTTTTGATTCGAGGGCCACAATGGGTTCTTAAACTGGACCGGAGGGCCGGAACAAGAGCATGGATGGAGTGTTTGTGTGAACTAATATAAATTCAAAGTAAACATCATTACATAAAAGGGTACGGTCTTTTTTTTTTTTTTTAGTTTTATTCATTTCAAATGGGCCGTATCCAGCCCGCGGGCCGTAGTTTGCCCACGGCTGCTCTAGAGGATGAAACATTGCTGTAAGTAATAACTCTTATTGGTATCAATTTCAGTGAATGAACTTTTGGTCGTCATTAAATGATGGCAGGGATTAAGATACTGCATCACCTATTACATCATACCTTTGTGGACCAATTGACATTTGGAACAACCAAAAATGTTTAAGAGAAAAAACTTTCATTAGAGACGTTCATATGACTTTGAAGCCCACAGAATGTGTCTATCATTCACCATTGCTCAATGGCTCCCCCTTTGCCTTCAGGATCAAGTTCAACTCATTAGCCTGGTAAGCTGAGGTCCTTCATAACCTGGCCCTGAATGTTCTCCAGCCCTATATCCCACCATATTCCTCCTGCTACTTCCCTCCAGCAACAGCCAGCAGCTACAGACCGATTCCTTCTCACACTAGTACCACTGTACAGGTTATCCCCACCCCTGGAATGCCCCCACTTCTCTCCCCTCTCCTTCTGCTTCGTTAACTCTGACTCCCTCATCAAGGCTCAGGCCAAGTCTATCTGGGTTCACTTTTCTATTAAAACTTTTATCTGTGCCTCCCAGCTCCTGGCCTCTGGCCCCACCACTCCACCCCATCCAATGCTGTGAGAAACTCACTGAGTCTTATTCACCCAGATGTCTCAGTACCTTAGGCTACACACAGAATAAGCACCCAATAAATGTTTTTAAGCAAATGAGTCATGCCTTGAACTAATAAGAGGAATTACCACTCCCACTGAGTCAGGTTTTGTACCAAGCCGTCCCAAGAAGTACCAGACTCAGATCCCAACAAAATGTGCCAAAAGCCAGCTCTCCACTCACATCAGGAGTCATGCTCTCCCCTGGAAAGGATTGAAAGTTTAACCAGAAAAGAAGAGGTGCTTGGCCTGCACCGAGGGAAGAAAGACAAAGGAGTGAGAAAGTCTCCCATGTAGTTAAGGACTTAAGAGCCCAGCCACAGAGGATGAACTAGCCAAAAAATCGCCATCTACTCTTTAAAGGAAACACCTAGCAACCTTCATGCTCCCTAGAATGTTATGGCACAATTACTGGACTTAGCCATCTAGGAAGCTATTACAGTAGACCTTCTGAAATCACTAATGACCAACACATAGCAACAAGGTTCATGAAGTAAATGGAAGTGGTGACTTGAATCAAAGCCTCTTAGTTCAAATTTTATACTTTCTTTCAATTTTACAATTCAATATCTCTTGTTAATCATAAAGTGAATTATCTTCCAAAATAATAAATTTTCACTACTTTTCTGAATAATGAAATACATTTTCCCACCACATAAACCAATAGTTTTATTTTTATGCTAGAACTGATGTGAAATTACATGGCATGAATTATTCATGCTATCCAATTTAATTCAATTATTTTACTGAATCCATATCTAATCCATAAAAATGTTTAACTCAATAAAAAATCATTTCTGCATCCTTGAATAATAGATTTCTTGCAAATTTCAGGAACAATAAGTGGATATTTGGTTTGAAATGGCAAGGCATATTATAATTGTAATGATGAAAATAATTTTAATTATTTAACCATACATTGTGTTCTATTTACTGACTGATGTCTCATAACGGAAAACTTATTTTATATCAAAGTAGAATAACAGGAGCAAGAAGTGAGCCTTACTGCCAATTATGGCACCAAAGTCACTTCTAAATTTTCCATACATATAGCAAGCAGATCCCTCTTCAAATAGTAGCTGATACTTTTCACAATTAAAGGCATAAATTTTGTGCTTACTGAAGAAAAGATCTTATTTGTCACATAGAAATAAGAAGGGGAAAATCATCATTCCCTTCCTTCATGGAAATCATCATTCCCTTCTTTTGAGGCTCATGACTCTGACCTACTAACCTTCATGGAACCATTCCCACTTTGGTCAAGGGCGTTGCCAATTGTCTCCCTATCCACTTTTCCATCCTGGCATCATTTGGAGGTGGTCTCAATGTTCCCAAAGAAGGCATTAGAACTCCCCTGCCTTAAAGTTCCTATATATCTTCAGTTCCATTGACCTTCACCATCACTTCACTGACACAACCCACATCCACAGCTACACACAACCAAAAAAATACTTTTAGCCCTTCATCCCAAATGCCAATGACCCATTCTCTGACCACAGCCTCACAGAACTTTCACTCTCATCGTACTCTCTAATCTCATCTCCTTGTCCCACCATATTCTCTAGATCCACTTACATGCTAATAAGACTATAAATCACAATTCATAATTTAAATCACTTTAAAAAAATTGGAAGTCATATATATATATCATGCCACATGTATTCATAAAGAGTAGGTTCCAGTAGCCCAGGCTCTTTTCCATTGGTTCTCACAAACTGTGCTGCTCTGGGTAGAGTAGCCTGTGCTTCAGTTGAACTCAGGTGCCTTTCTATTTGGCTTCCTTCTTTTTTCTTTCATGAATTTCAGGTAGCTATCTTGGCTCTTAGAGTGCTTTAATGTGTTCAATACATATATGAACAGTCTTGGCAATAATCATTCCCTTAACTTGTTTGTTTACAACAACACCAACAGTCACATCCCACATCCCGCATACTGGGTACACTGTACACTCTTCCACTTTGCCATGCTGTGAGCATTCCTTTTGAACAGTGCTTATTCCCTTGATGTCAATAACATCACTTTTCTGTACATTCGTATGTATGCTGCCAAAGGAACAACCCCATGTTTGCTAAATGGCCTGGAGAACATATAGCCGGTGTCTTTTCTGTTTCCCTTTGTGTTCATCATTAGTGAATTGCGAGAATCCCGAAGGAAAAGCTTAAATCACTCTTTGCCCCAACCACCAACTCTCTTTTTCCTTTAAACTTCTGCCACACCTGCCCACAAAATCCCACACCTGGATCACTACAAACCCCAGTGAAGCAAGCCCTGACCCATAAGGGTGTCTCCAGCACAGCAGTTCTTCCATTATAGACAAAGCAGGTCCCCACAGCCAATTGGCCTGGTGGTCAATTCCTCCCAGTGATACTAACAGCAATCAAGGCTTAACTACAACAAAACTGTGCACCCAGCTCGCAAAGGGGTGTACCAAGAGTGTCCACCTCAGGTGATTTGGGAGGCTGAGCCACTGGGCCCTATAGGACACCTATCACACAAGGCCACTCTATCAACACAGGGAAGCAGCCAAAATGCAGAGACAAAGAAACATGTCACGAATGAAAGAAATGGAAGAAAGCAAACTACTAGATATAGAGTTCAAAACCACGGTTATAAGGTTACTCAAGAACCTTCCAGAAACCTCCGAGGAACTTAGTGAGACCTCCAAGGAACTTAGTGAGACCTTCAAGGATCTTAATGAGAATGCCAAAACAATGGAAAAGGACCAGTCAGAAATTAAGCATACACTGTCTGAAATAAAGAATAATATACAGAAATTCAACAGTAGACTAGAGGATCCCAAGAATCAAATCAAAGATTTGAAATACAAAGAAGCAAAAAAACACCCAACCGGAAGAGCAAAAAGAAAAAGGAATCCAAAAATATGAAGATAGTGTAAGGAGCCTCTGGGACAACTTCAAACGTACCAACATCCAAATTATGCGGGTGCCAGAGAAAGAGAGAGAGCAAGATATTGAAAACCTATTTGAAGAAATAATGAAGAAAACTTCCCCCACCTGTTGAAAGAAATAGACTTACAAGTCCAGGAAGCACAGAGAACCCAAAACAAGAGGAATCCAAAGAGGACCACACCAAAACATATCATAATTAAAATGCCAAGGGCAAAAGACAAAGAGAGAATCTTAAAAGCAGCAAGAGAAAAATAGTAAGTTACCTACAAGGGAGTACCCATACAACTATCAGCTGATTTCTCAACAGAAACTATGCAGACCAGAAGGGAGTGGCAAGAAATATTCAAAGTGATGAATAGCAAGAACCTACAATAAAGATTACTCTACCCAGCAAAGCTATCATGTAGAATTGAAGGTCAGATAAAGAGCTTCACAGATAAGAAAAAGCTAAAGGAGTTCATCACCTCCAAACCAGGATTATATGAAATGCTGAAGGGTATTCTTTAAGAAGAGGAAGAAGAAGAAAAAGGTAAAGATAAAAATTATGAACAACAAAGTGACAACAAATACATATCTATCAACAAGTGAATCTAAAAATCAAGTCAATAAAAAATCTGATGAACAAAATAAACTGGTGAATATAGTAGAATCAGGGGCATATAAAGGAGTGGACTGACAATTCTCCGAGGGTAGGGGGTGTGGGGGTGCGGGAAGAGATTGGACAAAAATCTTACACCTATAGATGAGGACAGTGGTGGGGGGTAAGGGCATGGGGTGGGGTGGGAACTGGGTGGAGGGGAGCTATTAGGGGGGGTGGAAGAGGAACATCTGTAATAATCTAAACAATAAATATTTATTTTTAAAAAAAAGAAAGAAAGGGTGTTGGATTTTTCTGCATCAATTGATATGATTATGTGATTTTTATCTCTCAATTTGTTTATGCAATGTATCACATTTATTGATTTGCAGATATTGTACCATCCTTGCATCCCCAGGATAAATCCTACTTGTTCATGGTGTATGATCTTTCTGATGTAATGCTGGATCCGATTTGCTAGAATTTTGTTGAGGATTTGGGCATCTATATTCATGAGGGATATTGGCCTGTAATTCTCTTTCATTGTGTTGTCTTTATCTGTACAACCCTTCAAGCTGGTGGGGGCAGTGTTGTGGTTTGGGGCATGTTTTCCTAGCATGATTTGGGCCCTTTAATTTGTGTGGAACAACGTCTGAATAGCACAACATACCTAAGTATCGTTGCTGATCAACTTCATCCTATCATGTTGATGGCGTATCCCAATGGAAATGGCTTCTTTCAACAAGATAACGCGCCATGCCACAGTGCTTGTATTGTGCAGGAATGCTTTCAAGAACATGAGGGAGACTTTACCTTGCTTAGGTGGCCCCCACAATCACCAGATCTCAATCCAATTGAGCATTTGTGGGACGAAGTTTAAAAAGCCATCAGACATCTGGTTCCACAACCATCAAATCTCACAGAACTGGACAGTGCTATTCATCAGGCATGGTGTCAGATTCCTCGCATCACCTTTCAACATTTCATGCAGTCAATGCCAAGAAGAATCGCCACAGTACTGAAGGCAAAAGGTGGCCCAACGAAGTACTGATGGGGTGGTCATACTAATCTGGCCACTCAGTGTATATCAATGGAACAGAATAGAGAGCCCAGAAATAAACCCATGCCTTTATGGTCAGTTAATATTTGACAAAGGAGGTAAGAGGGGGTAAAGACAGTCTATTGAATAAATGGTGCTGGGAAAATTGGACAAATACCTAAGGCTATTCTTTACTAACAACCTGATACTCTGCGATAATCAAATACATGCCTCTGTTAGAGCACCCAACACTCTATTCTTTGTTGTTGAGTGATTTTCACTCCTAAAGGACAAAGCTGTATATCATTCATCTCAGTAAAACTAGTGCTTATCAAAGAACCAAATACATATAGAAATACCTAACCATTATTGCTTTTCCATGCTAGAGTAACTCCACACTTCAATCACTCAGCCTATTGCAAATTACTCCCAAATGTAGGACTTAATCACCAGTTCTCTGAGGTTGCAGTGGAAAGCACATTAACCACGTAGCCTTCATTATTACCTCCTCTTGATACTAAGGGATGTGACCCAATGAAGACTTAAATAACAGGTTCCGGCACTGTCCTGTCATCATCTTGTTCATCAAAAATCTTTTTCCTTCAACAGACACCCATTCACATTTTATTATGAAGACATGCATTTTATGGATAAATTACATAGCACTGTTAAAACATACTAGAAATAATATCTAAGATAATGGATCTCCATGGAGTTAATAGCTATAAATCACTATCATGTTCTTAGAGAGTGCTTGTATAGACACAAGCCATGAACTATAAGGAAGCAGAACAAGAGCCTACACAGATGGATGAGAGTTAAAAGGCACATTCTAGGTTCCCCTCACATTCACAAGGGGGATTCTCCTCTTGGGTCTCTAGACCCTGCCTTCATGAATACTGATATCCTTCTGGAGGGGGCCAAACCAGCCCGGCTGAGCCAGTAAAGGACTGTTGCTTCCAATATTTTAGGCATGAATGATTTCTATCCAAAGTGATGTTCTATATCCCAGATGTTCTAGCATAAGCTCAGAAACCAACTGTTACACAAGAGGAGGGAGGAGATATTGGATAAGAGTTTCACAAAAGAGATAACAGAGTAGCTGGTTTTAAAGAATGTGTAGAAGGTTACCAGCTAGTAAAATAAGGGAGGGAAGTCTAAGCAAAGAAAACAAGGTACAACAGCTAAAGAGTCTGGACTTTATAGAGGGAAAAATGGAGATCCACTGAGGGTCTCTGACAAGATTAGATAATTGGGCCTATACTTTTTCTTCAGAGAGATTATAAGCCAGTTGAGGTAAAGATATATCTTGTATGATTATTTATGTCATTCAGGAACCTTTACACATACTGTAGTTAGAACCATGATTTACATATTTGTTTCCCCTTAGCCTTTCCCATAGTTCACTGCACATAGCTAACATTCATTCAATGTCTGATGAATAAATGAATAAAATAATCATTATTATAAAATCTTCCCTATAATCAAGGATGTATACCAATGACTGATTATATCTGCCAAGGCCATATAGGCAATGAAGTAAAAACATTACTCCAGAGCAGGAGTGAGGAATAAGAAAACTACAGCTAATGCTCAAGATCTGCCAATCAACATTAGCCCAGGGGGATAGTTAAAACCCAGTGAGAACAAAATAAAGCACCTTTGATTTGGTGTCTGTATCTTTCCTGACTGATGAAAATTAAACATCTTCTCAGAGCGATAAAATTCTTCATATGTCTTTGTTTAGGTTGGTATCTTCTGATCAAAATGGAATGTTACATTTCTATTAATTCAAGCAAGGAAGTAGGAACCCAGGATTTTTCTTTATCACAGCAAAGATCCATTCATGACTGAAAATGCTAACAAGTTTAAGTTTTCTCTGACAACATTTCTAATTGGTTCATTGGAGAAAGGAAAGTCAAGTTACCAAAGATTAAAATATTTTAATACTAGCAAGTAACATTCACACCTATCACCAAAAAGCCTGAGATGCATCTGCTTGATCTTAATGTAACTGGGCAAGTATATGCATTTATTTTACTCACACAGGCACCATCAAATTAGTGACTATTCATATAGTATACAAGATACTTTATTGGATTGATAAAAGACATGATCCCCACAACTAAGATTCATTCTAATACCCAGAATATTGATACTCAAATTTACAGAAAGCCAGCCTCTCTTCATTCCCAAAGAGAAAGCCACGAGTTCACACTTAAACAGGACAGAGCAGCACACTCCCCTTTCTCTGCACACTGCAGTTGGCTAGAGTTCTGGGAGAGTGCCAGGCAGACCCAGCCCAAGGGGATTTTCCAGACTATATTTGGTGCCCCTTCAAGGGACTCTCTCCTCTCTTTCTTGGCAATCTTCTCCTTAAATGCCCAGTGCTCTTTCTCTGGGCCCAGAGAGCGCTCTTCCCCAACTTCTCTCCAGACTTAACCATCCTGTATCCCATCTTTTGCCATTGGCTCTTCCCTGAAAAATCAATTTAGGAAATCAATCCCCAGCAAAGTAGGAATGCCTAGTTAGAGTGGTGCATGAGGTCCAAAGAGGAATCTGTGTTCTAAAAGAGGACATCTGGAAAGCATAAGGCAAAGAAATAATTGTCCAAGGGAAAATTTCAGGCATCATTCTTTCAGAATTATTTGGGGCAGGTGTTCCGCTTCAGTACCCCTCATGGTATTCCATGAAACAAACCCATATTTTGCCAACATCCAAGCTCTACCTCTCACATACAGCCAAATAAAATTGAAATCTTTTTTAAACTCTATGATGCCTAGTTCCATCTTAGCAGGACTTGCTCTAGGCTCCTACAGCATCCTAGGCTCATCACAATGACATGTTATCACACTATATCAAAATTATCTATTTTGGCCTGGCCAGTGTTGCTCAGTGGTTGAGGCAGTGACTTATGAACCCAGAGGTCACCGTTCAATTCCCAGTCAAGGCACATACCCAAGTTTGAGACTCAGTCCCCAGTAAGGGGAGTGCAGGAGGCAACCGATCAATGATTCTCTCTCATCATTGATGTTTCTATCTCTCTCTCCTCCCTTCCTCTCTGAAATCAATAAAAATATATTTTAAAAAATTATATATTTTGCCCCCAACAACCTGTAGAGATTACATCTTTGATTTCTGTACTCTAGAGCCAAGCACAGTACTTAGCATACAGTAAGTGCTTAATAACTTGTCAAATGGATACATTTTTAAACAATATTAGAAATTAATGAACTAAGATTTGGTATATTGATACTATAATCTAGCCCAGCCAGCGTGGCTCTGCAGTTGAGCATCGACCCAGGAACCAAGAAGTCACTAGTTTGATTCCTGGTTTGATTCCAGGGCACATGCCCAGGTTGCAGGCTCAATCCCCAGTACTCAGTAGGTATGTGCAGGAGACAGACAATCAAGGTTTCTCTCTCATTGGTGTTTCTATCTCTCTACCCTTCTCCCTTCCTCTCTCTCTAAAAATCAATAAAAAGCATATTTTAAAAAACAAATAAAAAATACTATAATCTAACTTGGGATTTAATATCATTAGTTGCAAGGAGGTTCCTTCCTTCTTTGCCACTCAGCTTTAAGCCATGCTCTATGACAGCAGAGAACAAGGCTACTATTTCAGCAATACTGGGTCATGGCTCCATCTATGAACTGATACCTCCTTCTTCTGTAGTTGCCATGAGTTACAGGTTAAATAAACATGCATTACCTATGAGCATTGCAGCTATTCTGGTCCCACTGTCCCCATCACAGCCTGATCTTTTTTCAAAATAAATGTCTTCATTATTTTAAAAATTGACATAGTTTGTATTTTTGTGTATTTTTATTTATTAATTAATTCATTCAAGAGCTATTGGCTATCTTCTGTTCTAACTGTTCTAAATGCTGGGGAAACAGTGGTGACTAAGACAAAGTTCCTGCCCCCATGGGACTAGTTCGGATTCCTCAGATTCATTATGCAGATCCGTGAGGCCTTCTTAACCATGAAATTGAACTTCTTGTTTACCCAAGAACTGAATAATCAAACACAGCTTATGTTATCAATCTTGTAGAAAACTCAGTAATGTTTCTGACTACTCCTATCAAATCAAATCTGATTAGTTACTCTATTCATTTCACAGAGCTGTGGTAACAAATTACCACAAATTTGGTGCTTAAAAACAGAAATTTATTCTCTCGTGATTCTGGAGGCCTGAAGTCCAAAATCAAGATACCAGCAGAGCTGTGCTCCCCTGGAGGCTCTAGGGAAGAAGCCTTATTTTTCTGCTTCCTAGCTGCTGGTGGCTCCTGGTAATCCTTGATGTTCCTGTTTGTAGCTGTATCACTCCAAGCTCTGCCTCCATCTTCACCTGACCACCTCCTCTATGTGTCTTCATATAGGCTATCCTTCCCTGTGTGTCTGTCTTCACATGGCTTCTTACTATGTGTCTCTGTATCTCTGATCTCCCTACCAGTCCACAAAATCTAACCCCCACATGATGCCAAAGCCTCTCTTCTAATGTTCTATGGATACAATTTTCCTCATAAATATTTAACCTATCTATAATTTATTTTGCTATAAGGTGTGTTATAGGAACATGCTTTCATTTTATTAATATAATTAGCCAGTTGCCCCAACACCATTTATGAAATTACCCATAATTTCACCTCTGATGCCACAATGTCATCTTTACCTTATAATAAATTCCCATGTGAAACTGGGTCTTCTCGTCTTTTCCCTCAATCCACTGGCTTATTCCATTACTGAAACCACATTGTTTACTATATTTTTCATATGTTTTAATATCTGGTATATAAGTTCTCATTATTATTGTTTTTTTCCCTTCAATTATATCTTAGATATTTTCATACATGTATTGTCCCAGGTGAACTTTATAATTGTCTTTAAAAACCCTTCAAAAAAATTTCATTGGAATCTTTACTGAAGTTAATTTCATTTACATATGAGATTATGAGAGAATTGACATTTTTACAATCTCAATTTTTTTCATTAATTTAAGTCTTTATTTATACCCTTTAGTGACATTTTATAGTTTCCTTCCCATTGGTCTTGAACATTTCTATAATTTATTCCCTTGCCCATCACTTCAACCATCCACTCATTCTCAAGCATTAGGCCTTTCTGTTTCCTCGGAGCCTCCTAGAAAAATCCCAACCATGGGGCAAACCAAGTGTTCGCCTTCAACATGCATACGAAGATTATAACAAAATACAGCGAGGAGGAACCAAGATGGCAGCATAGGTACACACTTGTACTTGCTGCCTCACACAACCACATCAAAACTACAACCAAAAGACAAAATGGATACATCCAGAACCACAGGAAGGCTGGCTGAGTGGAAATTCTACAACTAGAAGGAAAGAGAAAAGCGCACTGAGGCTGGTAGGAGGTGTGGAGGTGTGAAAGTGCAGAGGTACAGAGGCGCGCACAGAAATGGGCTGGCAACTGGGTATGCTGTTGTCTTTTTCAATCGGGAGGGAGATACAAGCTCCCAATTGCTCTGAACTCCAGTTCTGGGCAAGACTCTGGGGACCCAGACTCACACGGGGAGAAACTGGACTGTCTGGCATTGGGCCGGAACGCGAGGGCGGCTTTCTCTCAGAGGTGCTTGCAGTGACCATTGTTCCTGCACAGGGCCGCTGGACACAGAGACCCCGGGACCCCTCTGAGGCAGAGCAGACTGGCAGCCATTGCGGTTTGCTCTGCCTGATGATTCCCTGAGACCATGCCCCACCCAATTTACAACCCCATCCAAGCTGTGAACAGAGGCTTTTGCATATGAATGGCCTGTTCTTTTGCAATCTAAAACCTAACAAACTGCAGCTGGGTCAAAGAGCACCAAAGCTTCCAAAAGAAGGCCTAGACAGCAGCCTGCATTGCTTCACAGCTGGGCCTCATCTGGGCACTTCCAAACCCCAAACGAAGAGGAGGAATCTGCAGATCTCGCTGTAGCTCCAGCTGGGTGGCCTCAGGCAGTAGATGACTTTGCACCTCCTTGGAGATCTAAGAGCCAGTATACCCAGTGGTCAGAGTGAGACCATACCAGAGTACAACTCTTCACATCCATAAGTGACACACTCAAGGGGCAGACTCAGTGAGCATCAAAGCCCCACTGAAGCAAGTCCTGCTCCATAAGGGTGTCTCCAGCACAGCAGTTCTCCCATTGTAGACACAGCAGGTCCTCACAGCCAATTGGCCAGGTGGTCAATTCCTCTCAGTGATACCAACAGCAATCAAGACTTAACTACAACAAGACTATGCACACAGCCTGCAAAGGGGTGCACCAAGAGTGTCCACCTCAGGTGATTTGGGAGGCTGAGCCACTCACTGGGCTCTATAGAACACCTAGCACACAAAGCCACTCTATGAACACAGGGAAGCAGCCAAAATGCAGAGACAATGAAACATGTCACGAATAAAAGAAATGAAGGAAAGCAAACTACTGGATATATAGTTCAAAACCACAGATATAAGGTTACTCTAGAATCTTCTAGAAACCTCCGAGAAATGTACTGAGACCCTCAAGGATATGAAAAAGGACCAATTAGAAATTAAACTTACACTTACTGAAATAATGAATAATATACAGAGATCCAAAAGCAGACTAGAGGACCCCAAGAATCAAGTCAAAGATTTGAAGTATGAAGAAGCAAAAAACACCCAACCAGAAAAGCAAAAAGAAAAAGGAATCCAAAAATATGAAGATAGTGTAAGGAGCCTCTGGGACAACTTCAAGCCTACCAACATCTGAATTATGGGGGTGCCAGAAGAAGAGAGAGAGCAAGATATTGAAAACCTATTTGAAGAAATAATGACAGAAAACTTCCCCTACCTGGTAAAAGAAATAGCCTTACAAGTCCAGGAAGCGCAAAGAATCCCAAACAAGAGGAATCCAAAGAGGACCACACCAAAACACATCATAATTAAAATGCCAAGGGCAAAAGACAAAGAGAGAATCTTAGAAGCAGCAACAGAAAAACAGTTAGTTACCTACAAGGGAGTACCCATACGACTATCAGCTGATTTCTCAACAGAAACCAGGCAGGCCAGAAGGGAGTGGCAAGAAATATTCAAAGTGATGAATAGCAAGAATCTACAACCAAGATTACTCTATCCTGCAAAGCTATCAGGTAGAATTGAAGGTCAGATAAAGAGCTTCACAGACAAGAAAAAGCTAAAGGAGTTCATCACCTCCAAACCAGGATTATATGAAATGCTGAAGGGTATTCTTTAAGAAGAGGAAGAAGAAGAAAAAGGTAAAGATAAAAATTATGAACAACAAAGTGACAACAAATACATATTTATCAACAAGTGAATCTAAAAATCAAGTGAATAAAAAATTTGATGAACAGAATAAACTTGTGAACATAATAGAATCAGGGGCATAGAAAGGAAGTGGACTGACAATTCTCGGAGGGGGAAGGGTGTGTGAGGGTGAGGGAAGAGACTGGACAAAAATCATACACCTATGGACGAGGACAGTGGGGGGGTGTAAGGGCATGGGGTGGGGTGGGAACTTGGTGAAAGGGAGCTATGGGGGGAAAAAAGAGGAACAACTGTAATAATCTGAACAATAAAGATTTATTAACAAATAAAATAAAATAATAACTACAATGGCTATAATAAAAAACACAGACAATAACAAGTATCTAAAAGGATGTGGAGAAATTAGAACCCTCATACATTTCTAGTAGGAATTTAAAATAGTACAGCTGTTGGGGAAAGCAGTTTGTAAGTTCCTCAAAAAGTTAAATATAGGCTGCCATACGGACTAGCAATTCTACTCCTAGGTATAGTCCCAAGTTAATTTAAAATATATGTGCATGTAAAAACCTGTCCACAACTCTTCACAGTGGCATTCTTCATGACAACCAAAGCCTGGCCAGTGTGGCTCAGTGGTTGAGTGTTGACCTATGAACTAGGAGGTCACAGTTCAATTCATGGTCAGGGCACATGCCTGGGTTGCAGGCTCAATCCCCAGTAGGGGGCAAGCAGGAGGCAGCTGATCAATGATTCTCTCTCATCACTGATGTTTCTATCTCTCTCTCTCCCTTCTTCTCTGAAATCAATGACAATTTTTTTTTTAAAGTGGAAACAACTCAAATGCCCGTCAACTGATGAACAGGTAAACAAAAAGTGGTATATCCATTTACTGGAATATTAGTCAGACATAAAAAGTAATAAAGTACTGATAAATACTGCAACAAAGTAAACCTTGAAAACATTATGGTAAGCAAAAGAAACTAGATGCCAAAGGCCATCTATTATGATTCCATTTAAATAAAAGGTCCAGAACAGACAAATCCAAAGACACAGGAAGTAGAATAGGTGGCTGCTAAGGGCTGAGGGGAGGGGAGAATGAGTAGTGACTGCTAAGGGGTACAGTTTCTTTCTGGGACAAAGGAAATGTTCTGTAATTAAATAGTGGTGATGGCTGCACCAGTTTATAAATATACTAAAAATCAATGAATTGTTCACTATAAAATGGATAATTTTATAGTATGTGAAATATATTTCGATAAAAAATAATTTTAAAAAAAACATACGTATACATAAGCTGCTAAGAATCATCTGAATTCACAGATTGTTTCCAGTATAAATTCACGGTCTTCCACCTTTAACAAGTACCCAAATAACTTTCCATGTTTCCCTAGTCAATTCTCTCTCTCTTCTTATTTGCCGGGACACATTTTATTATCTACTTTACTCAAACCTCCAACCCTGCTGCCTCTTGTTCACTCTCAGCAGATACAGCACCTCAAAGTAGAAAATTTCCCCATTTCCTATCACCAAGCCTATAACCTCACTGTCTCCACCAGTCTTTCTTCCTACCTTCCCAATACAAGGAAGAGCTGTTCCTTCTCCCCTTTCAGGTGGATCCCTGTGCTCTGTATCCCAGTCCTCCAAAGAATATCCCTTCCTCCCTTTTTCTGTATCTTAAACCTCAATCTCTCAGCACTTAAACATGTTCATGTCTTTCCCACATAAAACAAATGAACAAACCAACAAAAGCCCAGAGTGACATCATCAAGACGACAACATGGGTCATTCCCAACTTCAGCCTCCCTCACAAGAAAATCAACTAGCAGCTATCCATAGGTTATGTGTACAATTCTATAATATATCATCTGTATGTTGTATTGTGTGTTCACCACACAAAGTCATCTTCTTCCATCACCACTTATCCCCCCTTTACCTTTTCCTAAGTCCTCCCATCCCCCTTTCCATCTGGTAATCACCATACTGTTGTCTGCATCTATGAGATTTCTGTGTGTATGTGTGCTTAATCCCTTCACCTTTTTCACTTGTGTTCTTTTACCCATTTTAATGGCAATTTTGGTAATTCCTATTTTCTTTAAAAATCATCCATTTAACCTAATTTCACAGAGTGTTCTCATTGCTATGTCCTCTGCATCTGAGGTTGCCTCTACAGCAAGGATCCTAACTTTTTACAGAAAGGTCTTCAAAAAATTGCAACATGACTTTCTCACTTTAACTTCTGGAACTCTGTCAGGCCCCAGATAGCCTATGTACTTTTGTCTCTGTGTCTTAGCTTATGCTTTTCCCACCTGGAATGTTTCCTTCTAATTTCTACACTTGATGCAATTCTACTTATCATTTCAGATCCCATTCAAATATCAATGTAATTACAGAATAGAATTGGTCACTCCTACTCCTATGTTTGGGTAACCCTTTGCTCATAACAATTCTCATAGGATTTCTCATATTGTGTCATAATTATCAATATTTCTCTGCAGCCAGGTTTTGAAATCCCTGATGACAGACTATGCCTAATTAAATTTCTCTTCCTTTTTAACATCTTTGCTGTATATAATCCTAGTACTTAGCAAAATGCCTGACACATAATAGTAACTCAGTATGTTTTACCAGCACCCTGCAGTTGTCCTTTACGATTTGTAGGGATATAATACATACACACACACACACATAACATGTATTTTATCTGTTCCCCCACTACTTTAAGGACAGAAATCTGAATGTTTTGCTCTCCACTGTATCTTCAGTTCTCAGCATAGCACCAGGCATGTGACAAATACTCAAAAAATATCTGTTGAATTAATATTGTTTGAGCCCTAACCGGTTTGGCTCAGTGGATAGAGCGTTGGCCTATGGACTCAAGGGTCCCAGGTTCGATTCTGGTCAAGGGCATGTACCTTGGTTGCGGGCACATCCCCAGTAGGGAATGTGCAGGAGGCAGCTGATCGATGTTTCTCTCTCATCGATGTTTCTAACTCTCTGTCCCTCTCCCTTCCTCTCTATAAAAAATCAATAATATATATATATATATATATATATATATATATATATATATAGTCTGAGGTAAATTAAGCAGGGCTGAATCTACATGAAGCAACTATTTGTCTGAAAGAGAGAAGTACTGATCTAAACATCTTCAGGATTTGACATATTAATAGAGATTTGAGAGATCCTTATGCTGTAGCCACCCAAGTATGATAAGGGCTTATTGTGAGGCTCCGCTTGAGGAAACTCTACCACTCTTGTGGCATACTAGCATTTCAAACAATAGTGGAACACTTCTGCCTCACTCATTCACTCAACAAACATATACTGAGTACCTACCAGGTGCCAGGTACTTTTGGAGAGCATGAACATTTCCACATGAAGACATTCCAACCTCAATCACATATGCTTCCCCTTGAAAAAGAGGTATGATGTGTTAATGCTATGTTAAAAAAAGAAATCTCCAAAAAACCTGTCTGATAGTCCCTCCCTATGAAGGCTCTACTTGCTGCAGGAGAAGAGATGGAAAAATCATAAATGGAATTAACGTGGGGATCTATTTTATATACTTTAAGAACCTAGCATCCTATTGTTTTAGCTTTTACAAAGTATTTAAAATGAGACAAGATTAAGTGGTCCTGTGAGAGAAAATATGCATTGCAATGTGGGAAGGAGCCATGGGGAGGTGGAATGATTTATGTTCACAGGCCACCTAAGCATTCCAGATGGCCCCATATTTGTCATTCAGTACCCTATTCGACATCATTCCCCACCCATTCATGCACCACAATCACACAGCCATATAGTGGGTACCAAGGAATGTCTGAAGCCGAGTCAGATGATCAAAGTGAATGCATCACAGCCCAGAAACGTTCCGCCTGTCCCTGGATGCGAGAGAAACCCTGTTGTCCTGCTGAAAAAATAAGATGCTCTATTTAGTCCAATCAAGCAAATAGGAAGTTGTCAGAATTGCCTGACCTCTAACTGGAACAGTGATGGTCTGGCTTTCCTCGGCACTTGTCGGCTACAGCATATAAAAGGTCACTCTCCTTCCTGCATGCCACTCCATAATAAAGAGGCAGCTAAACTAGAGCAGGGTAGAGGAAAGCCGTGTAACTAAATCATGTCACCTATCAATGGTTGAATACAGAAGGTACGTTTTTCAAATATGTGAAAGGCTGCCACATGTTGGAATTCGATTTTGTTCTGTATGACCCCAGAAGGTAAAGGGAGGATCAGCAGATGAAATAGGAAGAAAGATCACAGCATCCCAGCTCAATAGAATAACTTACCAAAGATAGCATGGGTCAGCCAGCCTGTGAAAAAGCGAGCTCTCTATTGTGAAAACCAAGATAGTCACTTGACTCAGATTCTGCAAAGGAGATGAAGGATCAGAAAAGTGATTTCGCTAGATAACATTTAAGTTATCATATCACCAAATATGAGAGTCCATTTTAAAAAGTGCAGAACACATCTAAAGAGAATCTTCTAATGCACTCATCAGACAATGACCTGAGTAACAAATGATGGCTCTCGTGACATTTTCTCTCTAACTAAACTGCTCACTCTACTACTAGCCAGCACTGAGACTTGCTTATTCAAATCTCTTGGCTCCAAACACTCCTGGTATAACTCTTAGTGGGAAATAAAATGGGAGAGAGGATAGAGAGCAAGCCACAAATCTGGACAATCCACATCCTTAAAAAATTGGTCAGAAATAATTAAGAATTGGATAAAATAAAACAAGGGGAGGCTATTTCTGTTAGAATCTGAACAAATATATATATATATATATATATACATACATACATATACATATACACATACAGGGTGGGGCAAAAGGAGGTTTACAGTTGTGAGTATATGAAACACAGAGTTTATTCTTGTATTATTATCTATTAAC
The DNA here is from genome assembly GCF_028538775.1 of Myotis yumanensis. NCBI lineage: Eukaryota > Metazoa > Chordata > Mammalia > Chiroptera > Vespertilionidae > Myotis > Myotis yumanensis. The sequence goes on from NW_027223756.1 coordinate 73,722,337, forward strand.
TAGAGGCCTGGTGCACGAAATTCGTGTACTTGGGGGGTTATCCCTCAGCCCAGCCTGCACCCTCTCCAATCTGGGATCCCTCTCACAATCTGGGACTGCTAGCTCCCAACCACTTGCCTGCCTGCCTGCCTGATTGCCCCTAACTGCTTCTGCCTGTCAGCCTGGTCACTCTCTAACCACTCCCCTGCCAGCCTGATCAACACCTAACTGCTCCCCTGCCGGCCCGATTGCCCCCAACTGCCCTCCCCTGCTGGCCTGATAGCTCCCAACTGCCCTCCCCTGCCGGCCCGATCACCCCCAACTGCCCTCCCCTGTGGGCCTAGTTGCCCCCAACTTCCCTCCCCTGCTGGCCTGGTCGCCCCCAACTGCCCTCCCCTGCAGGCCTGGTTGCCCCTAACTGCCCTCTCCTGCTGGCCTGATCACCCACAACTACCCTCCCCTGCCAGCCATCTTGTGGCTGTGGGCACTGCCATCTTTGAGGGCGTGGCAGTCAATTAGCATATTCCCTCCTTATTGGCTGTGGGCGCCCCATCTTTGAGGGTGGGGCAGTCAATTAGCATATTCCCTCCTCATTGGCTGTGGGCACGGCCATCTTTTGTGATGGTGTGAGGGTCAATTAGCATATTCCCTCTTTATTATATAGGATTATTGTGTTTTTTCCATATGAACAACTGTAAGCCTACTTTTGCCCCACCCTGTTTAATGAAATAGGCCAAATCTGACTTGTTTCAAATCCAGCTTCAAATGGATATTAACTAAATAATTTTGATGGTGCTGAAGGGAACAAAGTGAGGCTTAGATATGGGCTTAATTGAAGGCAAGGTCCTAACACCGGGCAGGAGCTCAGTAAATGTTTGTTGAATGAATGACTTGCTCCATGAGGCCATCAGGCTTGGCCTTGCATCACAGAGCCAGGGGCTACCTGAAATCTAGGATCTTGGGAGCAGGAGATGATACACCCCACAAAGGGCAAACTTGGCATGCAGAATGTACCTATGTGCATGTTGAAGTCAGAAGCTGTGGTACCCTATCCTTCACTGGCTAGTGATGATAAAACCCAGAGCTAAGAAAGGTCATGTTCATATTGGTTTTGGAACACATACTTCCATTTGATCACTTTCCTGGGCAATTCAATTGTCAATGTCAAATGAAATTAATAATTTCAGCTCCTCATTAAGATTCTTCATAATATGCACTGAACTATGATCAGAGACAAACTGTTTCTTCAAAAATAGTATATTTCAAAATGTGTAAGTTCAAATGCAAACAGCACATCATAAAAAAAGAAAGCATTTATACACTTTAGCATTTTAGTGCCCCAAATAGTATTTTAAATAGCATTAAAATTAAGTGCTAGGGAGAAAAGGGTTAAATTGATTTATCATTTGATGTCAAATGTGGTTCCTTTGCCAAAGTTTTTCTATTAAAGGCAGACTCTATATGCATTTTATCTCCTGGTCTTAATTTGTGTTTTGCTATGCTCAACAATTTTAATGCCAAGAGTAAGAAACTAAGTGAGAAAGGGAATGTACTCATCTGAACCTGGAGAGTTGATCTAATTGAACTGAAAAAATTAAACTCCTTCTCCATCTGTTCAGTACACCTGCTGATGGAGCACCACCACAGGTAGGGAGGAAATCCATCAGAGAGCACGTATAAATAGAATTTTATTTCATCTGCTAAAAGCTTGGCAGACAAAGTGGGAGGGCTGCCGACACTGGCAGCCAGGCAAGAGCTCTGAGCTGCTTTCATGTTTAGGTGAAAGGAGCGAGGAGACAAAAACCTAAAAACACAAAAGGAAGTAAAATTTCTCAACAACTCATATGACAATCAACCAAGTCATTAAGTTTGTTTAGAACGTGTCAGGCATTTCTGATGAGTGGTGGGGAGACAAAGACCAGCCACACCCCCTTAGGAGGATCATACAGAAATCTGATGGGAAACAGACATGTCCACCCATCACTTAGATAGCAAAGTTTATATGTTCCAAGTTCCCTTGTGGCAATTATAAAATTAAATCAAGAGTGAGGAGAGCACTAATGACATGCCATATCTTTCTAAGGATGAAGTCACTGGAAATCCTAAATGTACCAAAATGTAAATCAGAATACAATGTATTGAGCCCAGCGGCGAGACCGCGCCATCTTGAGTAGCTGTTATCCGCATCCAGAGATCGGCTACTAACCCGGAGGCAATGGCTCTCAAGCAGCTCGACTACATGAACTCAGAGGAGACCTGCTTCCCTCCACGGAAAGCAGATTGAAGCAACAGCGGCCTCCTGATCACCACACGCTCTGTCTGGGGAACAGTTGCTGTATGTGAAGGCTCCCTCCACCAGCCAGAAGAGCCACCACAGCTGTGAACAGCACCCACCAGAGGCCCTGCTATCAACGGAGGAGCCGCTGCTAACACAACTGCCCAAGGAGCAACCACAGCCCGAGGAGCCACTGCCACCCAGGGAGCAGCCACTGCCACCCAGGGAGCAGCCACTGCCACCCAGGGAGCAGCCACTGAACAACTCAACAACTAGATATGTCAGTGAGATCAAACATGGGTAGACAAAGAAATGCCCAAAGGAAAGAGAAGGAGGACTCACCAGAAAAGCAGCTAAGTGAGACAGAGATATGCAACATGACGGAAAAAGAATTCAGAATAAGGGTCCTAGAGTACATGCACCAGATGTGCAAGAAGCAAGAAGAAACAGATGAAAAAAATCAACTACTTATGCAAGAAGCTAGAAGAAACAGATGAAAAAATCAACAACTTAAGTAAGTCCCAAGAAGAAATGAAGAGCGACATAGCTGCAATAAAAAACACCATTGAAAGTATCAACAGTAGACTGGAGGAGCGGAGGACCGAATCAGTGAATTAGAAGACAAGGAAGCAAAACTCACTCAAACTGTACTGAAAATGGAGAAAAAAATTAAAAGACAGGAGGAGAGCCTAAGGGAGCTTTGGGACAACATGAAACGAAACAACATACGAATAATAGGGGTGCCAGAACAACAGAAAGATGAACATGGATTAGAAAACCTATTCGAAGAAATTATATCAGAAAACTTCCCTGAGGTGGGGAAGAAAAAAGTCACACAAGCCCAGAGAGTCCCAAACAAGGTGAATCCGATAAGACCCACACCAAGACACATCATAATTACCATGGCAAATGTTCAGGACAAAGAGAGAATCTTACAGGCTGCAAGAGAGAGACGGAAAGTTACATACACGGGATCTCCCATTAGATTATCAAATGATTTCTCAACAGAAACACATCAGGCCAGAAAAGAATGGACGGAAATCTACAAAGTGATGCAAAGCAAAGGACTGAATCCAAGAATACTCTATCCAGCAAGGCTATCATTCAAAATTGGAGGGGAAATAAGAAGCTTCACAGACAAAAAAAGGCTAAGGGAGTTTATCACCACCAAGCCAGCCATGCAAGAAATGCTAAAGGGACTGGTGTAAAAAGAAGAAATAACAAGCTCAAAAAGAAAACAGCCACACACACAAAAAGAAATGGCTACAAACAAGCACCTTTCAATAATAACTTTAAATGTAAACGGACTAAATGCTCCAACCAAAAGACATCGAGTGGATGAATGGATAAAAAAACATGACCCATACATCTGCTGTCTACAAGAGACCCACCTCATTAGAAGGGACTCACACGGACTGAAAGTGAAGGGATGGAAAAATATCTTTAACGCAAATGGAAAGGAAAAGAAAGCTGGGGTAGCAATACTTATATCGGACAAAATACATCTCAAAGTGAAGGCCATAACCAGAGATAAGGAAGGCCACTTCATAATACTAAAGGGATCAATACAACAAGAAGATATAACCCTGGTAAACATATATGCACCCAATGCAGGAGCACCCAAATTCATAAAAAAAAAACTCCTGGAAGATATCAAAGGAGAGATCGACAACAATATAATCATAGTAGGGGACTTTAATACACCACTGACATCACTGGATAAGTCCTCTAGACAAACAATCAGCAAAGAAACAGCAATCCTAAATGACTCACTAGATCAGATGGACTTAATTGACATCTTCAGAACACTTCACCCCAAAGCTGCGGAATATACATTCCTCTCAGGTGCTCATGAGACATATTCAAAAATAGACCACATATTGGGTCACAAGCAAAGTCTCCACAAATTTAAGAAGATTGAAATCATAAAAAGCTTCTTCTCAGACCACGATGGCATAATGTTAGAAATAAACTACAATAAAAACAACCCAAAATACTCAAATACTTGGAAGCTGAATAGCATGTTATTAAATATTGATTGGGTTACCAATGACATCAAAGAAGAAATTAAAAACATCCTGGACACTAATGACAATGAAAACACAACAATCCAAAACCTATGGGACACAATGAAAGCAGTCCTGAGAGGGAAGTTTATAGCTCTGCAGGCCTATCTGAAAAAACAAGAAAAAATGGTAGTAAATCATCTAACGCTTCAACTCAAAGAATTAGAAAGAGAGCAACAAGAAAACCCCAGAGTGAGCAGAAGGAAGGAGATAATAAAGATTAGACCCGAAATAAATGACATAGAGACCAAAAAAACAATAACGAAAATCAATGAAACCAAGAGCTGGTTCTTTGAAAGGATAAACAAGATTGACAAACCTCTAGCCAGGCTCACCAAGAAGCAAAGAGAGAGGTCCCAAATAAACCAAATCAGAAACGATAGAGGCGAAATAACAACAGACCCCACAGAAATACAAATGATTGTTAAACAATACTATGGACAACTCTACTCCAACAAACTAGACAACCTGGAGGAAATGGACAAATTCCTAGAAAAATACAACATTCCAAAACTCAATCAGGAAGAATCTAAAAATCTCAATAGGCCAATAACTATGGAAGAAATTGAAGCAGTCATCAAAAAGCTCCCAGCAAACAAAAGCCCAGGACCAGATGGCTTCTCAGGGGAGTTTTACCAAACTTTCAAGGAAGAACTAAAACCTATCCTCCTCAGACTACTACAAAAAATTCAAGAGGAAGGAACACTTCCAAGCTCATTCTATGAAGGCAGCATCACCCTAGTACCAAAACCAGGTAAAGACAACACAATGAAGGAGAATTACAGGTCAATATCCCTCATGAACATAGATGCCAAAATCCTCAACAAAATCTTAGCAAATCGGATCCAACAGTACATCAGAAGGATCATACATCATGACCAAGTAGGATTTATCCCAGGAATGCAAGGATGGTACAACATCCGTAAATCAATAAACGTAATACATCACATAAACAAATTGAAAGAAAAAAACCACATGGTCATATCAATTGATGCAGAAAAAGCATTCGACAAAATCCAACACCCATTTTTGATAAAAACTCTCAGCAAGGTGGGAATAGAAGGATCATACCTCAACATAATAAAAGCCATATATGACAGGCCCACAGCCAACATCATACTAAATGGACAAAAACTAACACCATTTCCCCTAAGAACAGGAACAAGACAGGGATGCCCACTCTCACCACTCCTGTTCGACATAGTACTGGAAGTATTAGCCATTGCGATTAGACAAGAAGAAGAAATAAAAGGCATCCAAATTGGAAAAGAGCAAGTAAAACTGTCCTTACTTGCAGACGACATGATAGTATACATACAAAACCCTAGAGACTCCATCAAAAAACTACTAGACTTAATACATGAATTTGGCAATGTAGCAGGATACAAAATTAACCCCAAGAAATCTGAGGCATTTCTATACACCAATAGTGAACTTTCAGAAAGAGAGATTATAAAAACAATCCCATTTACCATCGCACCAAAAAAATTAATATACCTAGGAATAAACTTAACTAAAGAGGTAAAAGATCTCTACTCAGAAAACTACAGGACGTTGAAAAAAGAGATAGAGGAAGACATAAAGAGATGGAAGAACATACCATGTTCTTGGATTGGTAGAATCAACATCATCAAAATGTCCATACTACCCAAAGCAATCTATAAATTCAACGCACTTCCCATTAAAATACCAATGGCCTACTTCAAAGATCTAGAACGAACTCTCCAAAAATTCATCTGGAAAAAAAAAGACCCCGAATAGCTGCAGCGATCCTGAGAAAGAACAAAGTAGGTGGGATCTCAATGCCAGATATCAAGCTGTATTACAAAGCCACTGTTCTCAAAACTGCCTGGTACTGGCACAAGAACAGACATATAGATCAGTGGAATAGAACAGAGAGTCCAGAAATTAGCCCAACCCAATATGCTCAATTAATATTTGACAAAGGAGGCAAGAACATACAATGGAGCCAAGATAGTCTCTTCAATAAGTGGTGTTGGGAAAATTGGACAGATATATGCAAGAAAATGAAACTAGACCACCAACTTACACCATACACAAGAATAAACTCAAAATGGATAAAGGACTTAAATGTACGACAGGACACCATAAAAATTCTAGAAGAATCCAAAGGCAACAAAATCTCAGACATATGCCGAAGCAATTTCTTCACTGATACAGCTCCTAGCACAGTTGAAACTAAAGAGAAAATGAACAAATGGGACTACATCAAAATAAAAAGCTTCTGCACAGCAAAAGAAACCATCAACAAAACAACAAGAAAACCCACTGCGTGGGAAAACATATTTGCCAACGTCATATCTGATAAGGGCCTAATCTCCAAAATTTATAGGGAACTCATACAACTTAACAAAAAGAAGATAAACAATCCAATCAAAAAATGGGCAAAGGATCTAAATAGACACCTTTCAAAAGAGGACATTCAGAAAGCCAAGAGACATATGAAAACATGCTCAAAGTCACTAATCATCCGAGAGATGCAAATCAAAACAACAATGAGGTACCATCTCACACCTGTCAGGATGGCTATCATCAACAAATCAACAAATGACAAGTGCTGGAGAGGATGTGGAGAAAAAGGAACACTTGTGCACTGCTGGTGGGAATGCAGACTGGTGCAGCCACTATGGAAGACAGTATGGAGTTTCCTCAAAAAGCTGGAAATGGGACTCCCATTTGACCCTGTGATCCCACTTCTAGGAATATATCCCAAGAAACCAGAAACACCAATCAGAAAGGATATGTGCACCCATATGTTCATAGCAGCACAATTCACCATAGCTAAGATCTGGAAACAGCCTAAGTGCCCATCAATAGATGAGTGGATTAGAAAACTGTGGTACATCTACACGATGGAATACTATGCTGCTGTAAAAAAGAAGGAACTCTTACCATTTGCAATAGCATGGATGGAACTGGAGAGCATTATGCTAAGTGAAATAAGCCAGTCAATGAAGGAAAAATACCACATGATCTCACTCATTCATGGATAATAAAGACCATTACAAACTTTTGAACAATAATAGATACAGAGGCAGAGCTGCCTCAAACTGAGTGTCAAACTGCAGTGGGAAGGCCAGAGAGGGTTGGGGGGCAGAAGGGAGGGGAGTAAGAGATCAACCGAAGGACTTATATGCATGCATATAAGCATAACTAATGGACATAAGACACTGGGGAGTAAGGGAGGGCAGGGGATTGTCAAGGGCGGCGGGGGGCGGGGGGGGAGGACACATATGTAATACCCTTTGTAATACTTATTATAATATTTTTTTAAATAAGAAAAAAAAAAGAATACAATGTATTCATGGGAAAGAGAAACCAGCAGGCCCAATCCATACACCATCAGAAGTACCATGAATGGCAAGAGGTATTTGGATTCCTCCTTCAAAGTGTAAGTCGGAGTCAGGAACTCCTCATCACAGCCCCATCAGCCTCCGGAATGACACTCACACCTTGAGGGAGAGCAGCCAACAGCTGTCAAGGTGAATAAACCAACAGCAAGGGGAATGACAACAGGATCTTGCTCTTTGAGCAAAAATGAAACCAAGGGACATCTCAAGATAGGCCTGATGTGAATATTTGGATCAGATACTTAAGATCAAAATGTTAAAGAAGGAGGGGGGAGGAGTTGGGGGAGGGAGAAAAGGAATATATTTATTCCACTGGGGGAAGTGTAGGCTTAGGGGAAACTTCCTATGCCCTTCAAGAACATTAAGGATAGCCGAAACCGGTTTGGCTCAGTGGATAGAGCGTCAGCCTGCGGACTGAAGGGTCCCAGGTTCGATTCCGGTCAAGGGCATGTACCTGGGTTGCGGGCACATCCCCAGTAGGAGATGTGCAGGAGGCAGCTGATCGATTCTCTCTCATCGATGTTTCTAACTCTCTATCTCTCTCCCTTCCTCTCTGTAAAAAATCAATAAAATATATTAAAAAAAAAAAAAAAAAAGAACATTAAGGATATTACCAAGAAGATAATGACCTGCTATTCCATCGCCACCAAGGACAACAAGAGAAATGGGATTGAACTGTGGCAAGGGAACACTGGGTTAAATACAAGGAAGAATTTCCTGACAGCAAAGGTTATTAAACACTGAAAAGGGAAACTAGAGGCGATTAGGGATACTCTCTGGGGGTCTTTAAAAAAGCAGAATAGCTTGGCAACTATCTGGGGGCGATTTAGGTGCAGCTCTGCCTGCTCCTCTGGCCTTCATCAGTGCTCTAATTCATCCCTCGGTCCGGACAAGACACATTCGCCACAGTAAACTACTGTCACACTCTGTTCAATAATGAGCTCTCCGAAGAAGAATAAGCATTAAGAAAATGGCAAAAGCTCTCTTGAAAGTAAAACTCATTTTTCTTTATTTAAACTGCATGTTAGGTTTTTGTGGTTTTCTTTTTCTTTTTTCCTAACACTTACATCCAGACATAACCAAACAAAGCTCATCTCCTCTGATCTGTTATTCCAAAGAATTCAAAGGAGTCTGGGTGGAAGAGAAAGTGTGGGGAATGTTCTGAGTCAGAGACACACAGAATAATTCATTACATACCTCTTTGCTAGGTGCTGTTTAGCATAGGAAACTACTGCCCAGCGATTCTAGAATTTGCTTCTCAGGAAACTAAGAAAGGAGATTCCCATTGGTTTGGCTACCAGGAGGCAGACTAAATGACATCAGAGATTCTAAAATTCTAGAGCCTTTGTTTATTTTATGACTGTATACTTGGTATTATATTAAAAAATCGAATACTGAAAATATTGGGGGAAACACTTGGCAAAGTATATAATTGTCTAACCACTATGCTATACATCTGAAACTAATACAAAACAATATTAGATGTAAACTGTAATTAAAAAATAAAATTTTCTAAAACCCAGAACGATCAACACTGATTTCAAAGAAAATACTTGAATGGAATTAAAGATTTCTATAAGTAGATAAAGAATCTACTATCTAAAATCTCCATATAAAAATCTGTAATATTTAGTCCTAGTGATTTGACTAATACTAAAGTAGAAGAATAAATGTTTTAAACTAAAAAAAAAAAATCAGAAGAGTCTCACATCCCAAAAGGTCCATTTCTCTAAATACATGAATTTTTATTCTCCTTCTATGTCAAAAAGAGAAAAGAGGCTTTTTTGTTGTTGATAATCCTCACCTGAGGACATTTTTTCATTGATTTTCAGAGAGAGTGGAAGGGAGGGGGAGGGACAGAGAGAGAGAAACATGGATGTGAGAGAGACACATCGATTGGCTAAGCAGGGCCAGGGATCCAGCCTGCAAAATCAAGGTATGTGCCCTTGACCGAAATCAAACCCAGGACCCTTCAGTCCACAGGTCGATGCTCTAACCACTGAGCAAACTGACTAGGGTGAAAGGAAGCTTTTTAAGCCAGGACCCTCTTCCCTTGTCATACATGTCATTACAGTTTGAATTTATTTGTTTGTGACCTTTCTTCACCATTATTCTATCAGCTCCATGAAGGCAGAGGGTTTATATATTTTGTCCATCACTGTATCCACATCACATTAACTCCCACAGACACTCAGATCTTTTTTTAAATGATGGATTGAATGATTGATTGAATGAATGAATGAATGAATGAATGGCGAGGATTTACCTAAGTACACAGTCCCAAGTGGTGTATAGAAGGGACTGTTATAATAGTAGCAACTTGCTCTTCTCCCAATGACCCATCACAGAGTGAACAAATGCCAAATCATGGAATGAACAAGGTATTTGGAGGCAGACTTCATTTTAGCCCTAGTGTTGTCACCAATTAAGCCAGGCACTTCATCTCTCTGAGCCTCAATTTTCTCACCTGAATGTCTGTGTGTGTGTGTGTGTGTGTGTGTGTGAGAGAGAGAGAGAGAAAGAGAGAGAGAGAGAGAGAGAGAGAGAGAGGAGGGGAGGGGAGGGGAGGGCAGGGCAGGGAAGGGAAGGGAAGGGAAGGAAGGGAAGGGAAGAGACAAAGAGAGTTGCAGTAACTTAAGTAACAGAGAAAAAAGTTTGTAAACAGATGACAGATTTCCACATATTCTTTATTAAAGTTTTTCATAAAATGTTTAAATAGTGAAGGAGTGGTACAGAGATAATAACTGGTGCCAAATGCTAATTCCAGGGAAGAATTCAATAAGTGGAAGAAGGAAGAATTATAAAGCTCAGCCAATGAGAAGACACTTAGCTAGTTTACTTCTATGCTGTTGGGAGGTTCATTCACTGCACTAAATAGCAAACAAGTATAGTAAGACAAACATGCCCTGAGCGAAGCAGGGGCCACTGCCCTTAAGAAGGGAAAATCTGCAAAATCCAGACCAGGAGGCTTGCCCTATAGGTTTGGATTTGCAAGTCCAGTCTTTCATTGGTTATGACTTTCTTTTTTTTTTTTTTTTTAAATATATTTTATTGATTTTTTACAGAGAGGAAGGGAGAGAGATAGAGAGTTAGAAACATCGATGAGAGAGAAACATCGATCAGCTGCCTCCTGCACATCTCCTACTGGGGATGTGCCCGAAACCCAGGTACATGCCCTTGATCGGTATCGAACCTGGGACCTTTCAGTCCGCAGGCCGACGCTCTATCCACTGAGCCAAACCGGTTTCGGCTGGTTATGACTTTCTACCTAGAACTTTACCCTTGGTCGTGGCAAACTGCCATCTGAGAGGCAGTGGTGCCAAATGGGCTGAACAACCCAGTTTCCTATCAGTATAGTGGAGAGAGCATACTTTCACACTCACATTTTAAAATAGATACCATATAATTATTAAAGCAGTTACACATAAATAGTAACTAGCAGGGAAAGGAGAGGGAGGGCTCCATGCACAACACCTAGCATCTGCCACCAATCCTCCTGGTTTCTGTATCCTTCTGTGTGTTCTTTTGTTTTGCAAAATGATTTGGGAGATTAGGTGGGTTTTGTTTAGGGGGGACAGCTGAGGAAAGTTGGTGAATAAGTGCTACTTGATTGCACAACAAAAGATATACAAGGAGCCTCAGCCACAACTCAATTCCACTTGCCCCAACAGTTTGAAATTCTCAATTGAGTTATTTTGTTAGCAAGGCGACTGGTTAGGGAAAGGAGAAAGTGCTTATTGCACTGAGATTATTCACTGTATAGAAATCACTGTAATCAGATCAACAGCACATTCTTTCTAAGGGCCCAAGAATTCCTTTTTGGTAACACTGCTGACATACTGGGAATGTGCCCATGTTAATGGTATGCTATATGAGGCTCTGCAAATAAAATAAGACTTAAACAGCAGTCATTAATTCAGTAAGTAGGGCTCAGGAACTAGGAATCTAACAAAGATTTCAGTTGACCAAAAGTCTATATGGAAAATAAAAAACTTTATCCACTAGATATTAATTAAGGGGGAGATTCTGGTGCATTCAAAGAAATATTAGTCCCACTAACCCTCTCTGTCACATCCAAAAGCACGGATTATAAGTATTACCACAAAAATAAATCATCTTTGAAAATGAAAACTGGAAGCATTCCAACCAAACACATACCATAGTTTATTTTAAAAATTGCTACAAGTAAAATGAAAAACAAACCAAAGATTGAGAAGATATTTTCAAACCATATAATAAAGGCTTGGTATTTACAATATACTACAAATTAATAAGACAACCCAAAAGAAAAATGTGCAAAGGGTATGAATAGACAACATACAGAAAAGGAAATCGAAGTTGCCAATATAAAAAGATGCTGATCTCACTAAGTAATCAGGTACACAAATAAAAATAACAGCAAAATATTTCTTGTCCACCAGATTCACAACATTTTCAAAGTCTAATACTACCAAGTATTGGTGAAGATGTTGAAGATGCAGAGATAATGAGAACTTTGATGAGAACTTTCACACCCCTAGTGCAGGGATGGTAATTGGTACAGATGCTTTGAGGAATAATTTGGCATTGTTGAATAAAGTTGACATATTTGGTAACTCAGCTCCATTTGTAGGTAATTCCCCTAGAGATCACAATATATGTATAGAAAACGTGTAAGTTGGCCATTATAGCATGGTTAGCACAAGGCAAAAAGCAACAGGAGAATAGATAAACTAAAATGAAATACTCTGCAACATTAGCCCTACATGTTATTAATGGGAAAAACAGAAACCTGGCCCAGGCTTTTATCTCCTTTTAAAAACAAATTTTCTAAGCTAATAAAGTAGAAAGTATAATCTTGTTTCTTCACATAAAATCTCTTCTTCAATGTGGTAATGGTAAACATATACTAGCCTTAGGAAAGCTAGTGATTAGAGAGAGCTCAATCCCTAATTTGAGAATTTGACACTCCTCATTAAATAAGTGGTTAAACACAAGTAACACCCAACAGTACAAGATAAATTTAAGGAATACACAGCTCAGGAAGTGTTCAGGTTATTTCACTAACTCTAAAACTAAAAATAACAGTGCTGCTGAAAAGGAACCTGAACTTCACCCTCACCCAGGAGTAACATCAAGGCCAATAAGGAGCCTGGACTTCCACCGGCACCTTGAAGTAATAAGAGACTACCCCCCTTTTCCATGTTGGTATGCTCTCAAAGGAGGGCTATTAAGATAGAAGTTTTAAATAAGATCCAGAGTCTCATAAAGTTGGAAGCACAAGTAAAAAGTTGGAAGCACAAGCACAACTGTCAGCCCAGAATTCTACATCCAGAGTCTCATAACATAATAACCAAAACCATAACACATAATCAAAATCACTTGTCATGCCAAGGACAAGGAAAAGCTAAATTTGAACAAGAAAAGACAATCAGCTAATGACAACACTAAGATGACACAGATGCCAGAATTATCTGACAAAGGTTTTAAAGCATTCATCATAAAAAATTCTCAACAACCAATTATGAACACACATGAAACAAATGAAAAAATATAAAGTCTCAGCAAAGAAATAACAGAAAAAATACAATAGCTGAAATTAAAACTCACTAACTAGAAAGAAGACAACAATGGAAAGAATCAAGAAACCTGAAGATAGGAACAATAGAAATTAACCAATCTGAACAATAAAGAAAAAATTTTAAATAATCAGTGTCAAGAACCTGTAGCACTATACAAAAGATCTATCATTCATATCATCCAAGTTCTGGAAGGAAAGGAGAAAGGGGGTAGGCCTAAAAAAGTACTCAAATTACAGCTGAACGCTTTGCAAATTTGGCAAAAGACATAAACCTACATATTCAAGAAGCTGACTGAATCCCAGAATAAAACCAAAGAAATCCATGCCAAGATACATCATAAACTCTTTGAAAACTAAAGACAAAGATTTTGAAATTAGTGAGAGAGAAACATTTTACCTAGAAAGGGAAAAAACAGTTTGAATGACAGCAGGTTTCTCATCAGAAACCACAGAGGCAGAAGGAAGTGGCACAACATTTTTCAAATGCTAAAAAAAAAAGAACTGTCAGCCCAGAATTCTACATCCAGCAAAAATATCCTTCAGGAAAAAAGGAAATCTAGGCATTCTCAGATGAAGGAAAACTAAGAGGCATGTGGCCATTAGACCTACCCTAAAAGAAGAGCTAAAGAAATTACTCCAAACCAAAAATGGTAAAAATGCTAAAAAAAAAAAAGACACTTGGTGTTATAATGAAATGTGACTATTATATAAGACTAGAGGCCCACTGCAAGAAATTCATGCATGGGTAGGGTCCCTAGGCCTGGCCAGCAAATCAAGGCCAATCTGTGGGGCGACCGGCAGGCCAATCGGGGGGACCCACCTTGGCTGGCCTGATGCTGCCCACTCACCAGACCCACCCCCCACTGCCGCCACTGGTCATCACCCTCTGTGGGGCAACCAGCGGGGCGATCAAGGGGCCCCCGCTGGCACCCACCTTAGAGGTGACCAGCAGGGCAATTGGGGGGCAGCACTGCCCACTTGCTGGCCAGGCCAATCCTGTCCCACCGCCACCACCACTGCCGGTCACCTCCCTCTACGGGAGGCAACAGGCAGGGTGATCGGGGGGGCCCCCACTGGCACCTGCCTTGGCTGGCCTGGGGCCTGCGGGCTGAGGGCAGCTCCTGAGTTGAGCATCTGCCCCCTGGTGGCCAATGCACATCATAGTGACCAGTCGTTCCACTGGTTGTTCTGCCATTTGGTCAATTTGCATATTAGGCTTTTATTATATAGGATAATACATAAATAGTATTTTATAAGTGATTAGATTATTGCCCTAATTAACTTGCAAAACTCTATTCTATAAAATAACTTGATAACAAATGTGGTGCTTGAGTTATTTCCACAAAAAGATAAACATAACAAGCTCTTAATCAGGTCTATGACCTCCTATTTATTCTACCACTATCTATGCCAGAAGTCAAAGTCAACTTATATAATTTTAGCTTACAAGTTTTTTAAAAAATGTGACCTGCTATGAGTGCTAATACTGCCTATTGATCCAGCAATTCTACTTCTGAGTAGAATTGAAAGCAAAGACTCAAAGGCCCAAAAGAACTGAAAGCAAAGACTCATACAGATATTTGTATCCTCGTCTCAAAGCAGCATTATCCGCAATAGCCAAAAGGGAAAACAACCCAAGTATCCATGAACAGACAAAAAGGTAAACAAAATGTGACGGTACATACAATTCAGCCTTTAAAAAAAAGGAACTTCTGATGCATACTTCAACATGGATGGACCGGAGGACATGATTCCACTTACATGAGGTACAGAGAATAGTCTAATTCATAGAGACAGAAAGTAGACTAGTGGTTGCCAGAGACTAGGAAGAAGGGGAATAGGAAGTTGTTTAATGGGTAGAGAGTTTAAGTTGGCAAGATGAAAAGATTTCTATGGATGGATTATAGTGATGATGGTGCTGACAGCACAAAGATTTCTGTGGAGGGATGATGGTGATAACTGCCATTGAACTATACACTTATAAATGGTTAAGATGGTAACTTTTGTTATGTTTTTTTGCCACTATTTTATTAATGTTTAATTAAAAAATATCTACCATTTATTGAATACTAACCTATGTACCAGGCACTATGCTAAGAGCTTTGCATATATTTCCTTATTTCTCCTCCCAAGGACCTTTGAGGAAGATAGGATGATCTCTGTTTTTTACATGAGGGAACTGGGATTATGTTACCTGACAAAAGTTTAACAAGTTAAAAATGGAGTCAAAATTCAAACTGAGGTTGGTAAAACTCTGAATCCCATTCTATCTACCCCATGATGGTAAGGCCTATTTGTTTCAAAAGCACTAGAATAAAGCACTCCTGAGCCTCTGACCACAATATGAACCAATTTTCATGTAAGGGAAAATAACTTACAGAGGCTAACGGCAAAAGAGATATAAAAGGCATTGATATATGAAATGAAAAGGATGGCATCACTACAGAAGGTTCAAATTCTTCAAACCTAAACCAAAATGTTTTTCACATCCTAGGAGTAAGAGATGAGATTCTTAGCTATGAAATAGAAAATGTTCATTCTTGTACCATTGTGGAACAAAGAACACAAACAGGTAACTTTTTTCCTTTTCTACAGTTGCTTTTAGAGAAATAATATGACCTGAGCACAACCAATGACCAAACTAAGTCATGCCTTGCAGTGGTGCTATTTGTCACAATGTGTTAGGTTTCAGAATAAACTCCTAACTTCAGCAGTCTCT
Source organism: Myotis yumanensis (assembly GCF_028538775.1). Lineage (NCBI taxonomy): Eukaryota > Metazoa > Chordata > Mammalia > Chiroptera > Vespertilionidae > Myotis > Myotis yumanensis. The sequence goes on from NW_027223756.1 coordinate 73,738,307, forward strand.
GAACCTTTTCTTTCACTTTACCAAAATTTCTACATACTCACCTCTCCCTGTTTCACCCTGTTCTCTGGAACTCTTCCAATAACACCTCCTAAGCCCGCCTGGACGCCAGGATCACATACTCTACCCCTCCCCGGCCCCAGACCCTTTGACCTTCTTCCATTGCTACTATTCCAATTCCAAGCCTAGATTCACCCCATGCCCACTCTCTCCAGGACCACCATTCACACCCATAGTGACTTTTTACTCTCTTCTAGCAGACCAAGGCACAGGGCTTAAATAAGAAAGTAGGGACTGAATTTCAGCCCCAACACCTCCTTGCTACACAATTGTATACAATGATCCAGACTCTGCCCCTCCCTCTAATGCAGCGGTTCTCAACCTGTGGGTCACGACCCCTTTGGGGGGGTCGAACGACCCTTTCACAGGGGTCGCCTAAGACCATCGGAAAACACATATATAATTACATATTGTTTTTGTGATTAATCACTATGCTTTAATTATGTTCAATTTGTAACAATGAAAATACATCCTGCATATCAGATATTTACATTACGATTCCTAACAGTAGCAAAATTACAGTTATGAAAGTCTCGGCATTAGGAAGGCTGAGAACCACTGCTCTAATGATTCTCAGAACACCTCTGGAAAAAGACTAGAAAGATGCTGATCAACACAAACTGGCCTCAGCAATCCCACATAATGCCTTATCACACTCTGAATGCTGGCTGCTTCTGATATTCCAATCTAACCACGACATCCCACATTTATCTTCACTCTCAGTGAAGTTATTACTAGGACTGAAGCCGGCTATGGGACAGTACCCTCAGCTCTCCACAATTTTCCCTCACTTCTTCTCTCCCTCTCCCTATTTTACTCTTCTCTCAATCCCCTCAGCTTCTTCCTATGCTGATAAAAAAGACTTTAAACTTGCTGGACAATCAGTTGGTCTGCTCCATGCTTTAGACCACACCACAAGGCCTAAGACACAGTTCTGGAATCCTTTGGGGAAACTGGGAAAGGGAGAATGCAAGACAATGGAGAGCCAGCTGGGAGGGAATGGGTGCTCAAGTCTTTATTTTATATTGTCTCCGGTGGCTACCTGGAGGGGTTCTAATTTGGTCACAAAGATGTGGCCCTACTCTTCACTCCATCTAAGCCCATAACCAGCAACACAAAGTCAAGATAAAAGCAAGCACAATGCTTTTTGTCTCTCAACCATGAGGGGGAAAATTCTTTTAATTAAATAAGATCCAAGATGTTAATAGCTGGTTCACAACTTGGTTTATTCCTTCAAAGAAGCTTTATGGGGTGGCCATTATGTACCAGTTCCTGTGCCAGGCATTGTTGCTAGGATTAAATGAGGTATCAGGTAAACTGTAATTTATCAGTTATTCTTATCCTTCTTTCTGCAACCCCCAGGTATACTATGAATTCCTTATGGGCAGAAATTATATCCTAATATCCCCTACATCTGGCATAGTGCCTGGCACAAAGCAGGCCTTCTGGGATATTTGTTTAATTACTTCAGCAATCCATACCTACAGCTGAAACATTTTCCATCTTCATTACCATTGATCACCAGCCCTGACACGGGCCTTGGCCACTACAACAGCTTCCAAGCTCATCTCCCTGGTTCATGTGATTTTTATCTCCTCTTCAGGATCTGAACCTATATTTTCTTTTTATATTAAAGTACAAGTTAATGGAATAAACAAGTTAAGTGCTCATTTACATCTAGAGTCAAGAGCTGTATTTTGCCTATGAGTCTTTACGTTAGTGAACAAAGCTAAAAAAGAAAAGAAACAAAACATTAGCATTTACGGAAAGTGAACTGATTGGTTCACTTAAAATACACCACCCGTAGCAAACTTACTTTCTGAGGGCCATGCTTGCTGGCTTACAAGTATGGGGTTGGCCTCTTCTTCCTTTTACTCACAAAAGTAAACAAAGGAAAGGAAAAAATTCCTCATAAACAGGCCATTGTTTTTTACATTACAGCCATATCTTTGAAGGTTTAATGACACCTACTTTGACATATATAAAATCTAGAATGTGAGCAGTGGTTCAGTCTTCCCTGTGTAATTTCTTCCTCACACCATTTGAATTGCTTATTTTACACATCTGTCAGAAGACTTGAACTACTGGAGTTTTTTGGCCAATAAAATGCAGCAACCTAAATAATGATTAACAAAATCTTATAGCTATAAGGGCTACAACTAATTGCCTGATTTTTCATAATAACATTCTATAATACATATGTTGTGCAATAAAAGTTAACATACTTTAACCTTTTGAAATAAATCTCATTATAATAGTGCCCTTTTCTATCTAGGATTTTGTACATCTATTTTAAATCCATTCCATCTGCCATCCATGTATGTGGCATCCTTCCCTGTTACCCAAAATAACTTCATCAATAAAATATTAGCATACTTAAATGGGTACTCAATAAACATTTGTTTAAATGAATAAATGAGTGAATAATTATAAAATGATAGACTAAGGCCCCCTGAGAGGTTTGCATTAGTTTACAGAATCGTGTGTTTGTATGTTCAGGTATATACATCTAAATGAGACTTAATAATAGGCATCAAGTAGCAGTTAACTATTAATCCATTTCTGTCTTAATAATGCTACTTCAAAATATACACACAAAAACGTGCTGAGATAGAGTCCATCTACAATCATACCACTAGTATTTATATACTTTAAAATAAAATGTGAAATGTTAATACTAATATGGAAATATTAATAACCTATGTCAATGTGTTTGTAAAATAAAAGGTCTAAAAGTAAAGAAGAATGCGTTATGTTAAACCTAAATGTATGCTTGAAAATGTAATCAACACAATTTCTTAAACATACCTTTAAAAAAAGGTTGTACAAAGAGTGGCTGTTATACCCAGTTAACAAGGAGCATCTTAATATGGGACCTTTTTCATTTTAAGTTATGTAACAAGTAGGCCAGAGAAAATATATTGGTAAGAAACTTTGTTGGGTATTAAAGTTAATATTTATTATTAAATCTTAAGTCCAATAAACACTATACATGTAGCTTTGCCAGTACAAAAAAAAATTAAATATTTCTAAAGGTATGTTCTGACATCTGTGTTTTTAAATTCACTTACTTTTTATTATACTATTAAGAAAATAATTAGACATAAAATAGTCTGGATATAAAATAAGTTTGCCCTTACTGAATTCGCTACAAAGAAGTTAGGAAATAAGCTAGCAAATAATTCCAACTTTAAGGGAAAACGGTCTTAAACAAACTAAAGAAGTTGCATATTTAGCAAACTTGTTTAAGAAGTAAACTAAAGTAAATAAAAATCGGTAATAAGACGGTCAGTATTAAAATGTAGCTGTAATTTAACTTATTTATTGAACTTCCTTTTTGCTTCACATATTGTTGGGTTTTAGTCCAGGCATGAATGATCCTGTGATCAGTTCAAAAAGGAAGACAGTGGCCAGGCAAACACCTCCTTTCCAGTGCCTATCAGCACGTCTTTTATGTTTTGGCGTCCATCTTAGGAGTATCAGCGAGGTGGTGCATAAAGAAGCTTATAAAACAAAGGTCGTTGTGTTGGCAACACACATGAACATTAGTGATTTCATTTTATGGAAGATCAAAACGTTGATTAGCAAAAAAGTTGAAGTAAATACTTAAGCTTAACTATGCAAACACCTTTTCATATATATTTTTACTGTTCTTGTATATTAAATGCCATTGCTGTGTATCATTATAATACTATAAAAATCATTTCAGAACTTCATTACTCAAAGCGCGCAATAATATAAACAAAAACAAAAATTGTGAAAGGATTAACAAATCCATGATTGCATACTCAAAACAAAAGCATAGATCCTGGGGCAGTCTTTTATATTGCCCAAAATGATTAGTACTTATGTGAATGTATACGATTTTCCTGTATTCTTTTAGTATATAAAATAAAAAGGAAATATATTACAGGAAATCATAACCTACTACAACTCAAACTCTCTTCTTTAGAAATAGAATATTTATAACAAAGAGGGTGGTCCACAAAAAAACGTGCCTTACAATTAACCTACCCTACAATAATGCTGATTTTTAACAGCAGAACTATCACAATGTAATCATAACCAGGCCTAACAGGAAACATTTATTGTTAAAAATTAGATATAAAGCATAAATGCAAATAAAATACTAGGTAATAGTGAAAAGAAAATCGATGAACTTTTTAGATTTTCCTTCTACTTAAAACATTTTGAGAGAGCCAAGCTGTAGTAATCGTTTTAATTATACAATCTAATGAACTAAAAATAATGGAATTTTCCCCCAAGTATTTCAATCACAGCTCACTACTTCTTATCCAAAAGACTTAAACTTCTATTCTCTACCATTCCCAGCCATTTCTGCCAACATCATAAAAATTACCTTTTATCATTTCCTTCTCACAATGAGAATTCCCTAATCGCACACATCTTTTAGACACAGACACCTCCCCACCCACCTCCCCACCCACCTCCAAAAACTGGTTCAGAGCAAAGACACACACAAAAATAATGACCAAGCTCACATTTCTTGTTTGCCCTTCAAGCGAAGTCGGGTGTCTTCAGCTTGTCTTTCTGGTCTTCAGTGTTGTCACTCATTGCTGGGGGATGTAGTTTAGGACAGCATGAAGCAGCAGAAATAAAAGCTGTTGCTTTAAGAAAACGTTTTCTTAAACACATGGATAAAACAACTTTTACTCTGACTTCCTGGCTAGGTTGCATAAAATCTTAGAAAGGCTCCTTGAAAAGTGAATGTCTATAAATGGGAAAAAATAAAATAAAATCTAAAAACTTACGTTCTGAACACATTCCGAAGGATGTCTGATTTGATTTGAAAGCAGGTTTGTATTGATGAACAAACTTTATTTTGTAGAAAATTAATATTCTCTCTAATTAGAAATTTGCCTTGCCATCTTCTATATTAATCCTGTCTTTCATGGTATAGTCATACATGCAAAAAATCAAGTACAGTATTTCCCAAATGCATGGACACTGTGGAAGCTTCATTTTGAAAAAGGCTTTTATTTCCCTAAATACTGGTGACCAAACGTCATTGAATGTGCCAACACTTTCAAATAGCCCAAGAGACTTAAAAAACCTTCTAAGTTTGAAAACCAAAAAGTTCTGAGTTTTTCTGTACCCCAGGACGATTTTCTTTCCTGAAGCTCAAGCCGAGAAAGCAGACAAAAGAAGCTGATTTGACTGAGCTGTGCCAAGTCTTGCCTTTTTTTCTTTCCTCAGCTCTCCCTCTGCCTCTCTCTCTCCCTCTTTCTCTCTCTCACTCTTTGCTCCCAGTATGGCAACCTTCCGAGCAGTCTTGGCGGAGGTCCAGCCTGTGCCAGTCTGTCTGAATGCTTGTCTCCAAAAGATGTCCTTTGCGGATCAATTAATACATTTGAAAACAGGAAAATGTGGTACGGTACCGAAATCCTGGCACCAACAGCATCGACTTCTGCCAAATCACCTTACAGATTTCATGGTATCCTACCTTTCATAATCATTACTAACATGTTCCCGGAGCAATAATGAAGTACTAGAAGCCATTCGCTGTTTAGTAATAAGGAATCTGTTCCCTAGAAATGTCCATATGCAACATATGCACAACCTGCAGTAAATCAAAATTCTCCTCTGAGATGTATGTAACTTTAATAAGCACCACATACTGTATTTCTTTTTATAAGACTTGCTTTCTCTTGCCCCGCTGCAAAGAATCATGGGAGAATAGAAAAGGAGGCATCCAGATTAAAATTAAAACTCTATGCTCAAGTAAGTAATGCTTTACCTTATTGGAAAAGAGCATAGTTCTGATTGATCATCAATTCCTATTATTAAGGAAACTCTAATTTTATAAACTCAACATCTCCAAAATTTTATGAGGTGAAGGGGGGAATTCTCTTCAAAGCATAAATATCAATTAAAACGAAAAAAAAAAATACTTAGGATGGATTTAGTAAAATTAAGTATATTTTAATATTTGAACCTCAATTTTCAACATAGTCACTTGTTTGCTAAATTCATACTAGTAAAGTATAAATACTGTTTATTTTTATTTGTAGCATGTACATCTTTTGAAGCAAAATAGCCATTCTGTGCTTCACATATGTACCTGTCCTTTGTGGGTCAATTAATACATTTGAAAACAGGAAACTGTGGTACAATACGCAAATCCTGGCACCAACAGCATCAATATTTGCCAAATCATTTTCTAATATTTCATTTTTAAAAATCATTTTTACCTTTGATGCTTTAAAATACAGCATATCAACATTCTATGCTCACCATGGTTTCATAAAAAGAACCATAATAACAGGTTATCGTCCTTGGCCCTGTCTTTCTAATGTATATAACCTCAAAGTCTCAAATTGCTTAATCTATATAATCCTCAGTTTGCTTATCTGTCAAATATAAAAATGAGTGATTTTCTCCTCTACGCTCCAAAAATACTCTGTTTATACTCAGCATACCTTCATTCTAATTGTATTGTAGTTAGCTGAGTATGTGTCCTCTACCAAGCAAATGTGTCGCCTCACAGGCAGGACCATCTGTCACTTATCTAAGGAAACTGAAAGTCTTGCATAGAACTTTTGATATGTAGGTGCTCAACAAATCTCTTAGGTAAATGAATTATGGCCACGGATCACACAAATATTACTCTAAAGTTTTCTAAATCTATCAAATATGATAAAAAACAAAACCACATATTACTATATCATAAATTTGATAGATCAGAGAAATGCTACAGAGATATAGGGGATGAACTAAAGCAACAAAAGTCCTGCGCTATCCTTTCAAATAGAGGTGGGCAGGATGACAGTGTTTGCAACTTATAATAAAACTATTGAAAACTACAGAAAAAGAGAGAATCTTGAAAGCAGCAAGAGAGAAGTGACTCCTCACGTACAAGGGAGCCTTGATAAGATTAACAGCTGATTGCTCATTGGAAATGATAGAGGCTGGAAGGGAGTGGGACAACATTTTCAAAGTACTAAAAGAAAGAAAAAAATCTAAGAATTCTATGTCAGCAACATTCTCCCTCAAAAATCAAGGAGACGTTAAGATCCAGATAAACAAAAACAGAGTTTATTGCTAGCAGAGCTGCCCTGCAAGAAATACTAAAGGAACTTCTCTTTCAGGCTAAAATAACAGAAAATTAGACAATAACTCTAACCCACATGAAGAAATGAAGAGCATAAATAAAGTAACTATAAACATAAATATTAAAACCAGCATAAATGTATTTTTGTTTTTAACTCTTTTTCTCCTACCTGATTTGAAAGACAATAGCATAAAGCAATAATTATAAATCTGTGTTGGTGGGCATAAGTTTATGAAGAGGTAAAATGTGACAGCAGGATAAAGGGGGGATAGAAAAGCACTAAATAGAAGCAAAGTTTTTGTATACTATTGAAGTTAAGTTGGTATTAATCTAAATTAGATTATTATAAATAAAGATGTTAACAGTAATCCTCAGAGCAACCACTTAAAAAGGGGAGGGAGAACTAAAATGTTACCATAGAAAATTTTTTAAAAATATTTATTTAACACAAAAGAATGCAGTAATTGAAAAACAAAGGAACCAAAACAAACAAACAAAAAAGAAACAAATATAAAGAGAAAATGGAAGAAGTATCTCCAATCTTATCAATATTTACATTAAACTTATATGAACTGAAGACTTTAATTAAAATCCAATTCACAGAATGGATAAAAATAAATTATCCAACTACATATTGTATACAAGAGACATATATTAGATTTAAAGATACAAATAGGTTGAAAGTAAAAGCATGAAAAATATGCACCATGAAAACAGTAACCAAAAGAAAGCTGGAATGGCTACACTAATATCAAACAAAATAGACTTTAAGACAAAAATTGTTACTAAAGACAAGTAAGGACATTTTATAATGATAAAAGAGTCAATTCATCAAGAAGATATAACTATTATAAACATATATACACATAAGAAAAGAGACTCAAGTACATAAAGCAAAAAATGAAATAATAAAAGAAAGAAAAAGACAATTCTTACAAATAGATAATTTTCCAATAATAGTTGGAGACCTGAAAATTCTACTTTCAATAATGAATAGAACTAAGAAGAAGAGGAAGGAAATAGAAGACTTAAACAACACTATAAAGCAAACAGACCTAACAGGCATCTATGAAATACTCCACACAACAACAGTTGAATACACATTCTCAAGGGTACACAGAACATTCTCCAGGCAGACAATATGTTAGGCCATAAAACAAGCCTCAATAAATTTAAAACCATTGAAATCATACACAGCATTTTTCCAACCATGATGGAATAAAAGTAGAAATCAATACCAGCATAAAAAATTAGGATAATCACAAATATATGAGAATCAAATAACTCTTCTAAATAACCAATGAAGAAATAATAAAGACTAGACTGAAAATAAATGAAATAGAGAATAGAAAAACAATAAAGAAATCAGACAAAGATATTGCAACAAAACTACAAACCAATATCTCTTGTGAATATAGATGCAAAAATTCCAAACAAAATACTACCAACCTGAATCTAGAAACCTATAAAAAGGATTATAAACCATGATGAAGTGGGATTTATCCCAGGAATACAAGGTTGGTTCAACATATACTATAAAACACAATCAATGTAATATACCATATTAATAGAATAAAGAACAGAAAACACTTTTTCATCTCAATATACAGAGAGAAAAAAATTGACAAAACCCAACATCTTTTCATGATTATAAACTTCAATCTGAATAAAGAAAGGGAGAACACTGAAGAAGGAATAAGTACAGGTAAAACAAAAAGTTTTTATTTCTCTAAATTAAGAATAGAGCTACCATAGAACCCAGCAATTTCTCTCCTAGGCATATACCTGAAAAACTTGAAATCATGTATTCACAAAGATATATATACACCCCTGTGTTCATTGCAGCATTATTCACAGTGGGCAAGATATGGAAATAACGAAAGTATCCTGCAATAGAGGACTGGCTAAAGAAGAAGTGGAACATATACACAATGGAATACTAATTAGCCATAAGGAAGGATGAAATACTGCCATTTGCAACAATGTGGATGGACCTTGATAATATTATGCTAAGTGAAATAAGTCAGACAGAAAAAGCTAAGAACCATATGATTTCACTCATGTGTGGGATATAAAACTGAAACTCATGAACACTAACAGCAGAGTGGTGGTTGCCAGAGGGAAGGGGGTGGGGGCAGAAGGAAGTCCTAATAATGGTGACATGAGGGTGATGGGAATACAGTGCAATATACAGATCTTGTAACATAGAAACCCACACCTGAAACCTATATGATCATGTTGAACAATGTCACCCCAATAAATTTAATTTTTAAAAAGTTTTTAGTTTTTTTATTTTAAGTGATCTAACAGATAATAGTTTGTCCAAAAGAATAGCAGCAAGCTTCCTTTCGGCCAGAACCACCATCTTCCAATAATTTGCCAAAGACTAACACAAAGGGAAAGAGGAGAGCACCTGTTACATGTTCTCTAGGCCTTTTAGAAAACATCGAGTTGTTCCTTTGGCCACAAACATGCAAATCTACAAGAAAGGTGATATTGTGGATATCAAGGGAATGGGCAGTGTTCAAAACGGAATGCCCCACAAATGTTCCCATGGCAACACTGGAAGTCTGCAGTGTCACCCAGCATGCAGTGGGCATTATTGTGAACAAGCAAGTTAAGGGCAAGATTCTTGCCAAGAGAGTTAATGTACATTTTGAGCATATTAAGCATCTAAGAGCCGAGACAGCTTCCTGAAACGTGTGAAGGAAAATGATCAGAAAAAGAAGGAAACCAAAGAGAAAGGTACCTGGTTTCAACGGAAGCGGCAGCCTGCTCCACCCAGAGAAGCACGCTTTGTGAGACCAATGGAAAGGAGCCTGAGCTGCTGGAACCCATACCCTATGAATTCATGGCATGATAAGTGGGACAAAAATAAAAAAGACTTCTGTGCTGATTTTTAAAAAAAATAGCAGCAATGTACTCAATTATATGCTTTATGTGTGTATGGTGTGTGTATATAAACTTATGAATACTTATATACTAGTATAAGTGAAATGAATGACAATGATGATACAAGCGACAAGAGGGAGAAATTAGGATTATTTTGTTATTATTAGGTACTCACACTACCTGTGAAGTGGTACATAGTGTTATTTGAACGTGGATTTTGATCAGTTGTCAATGTGTATTGCAAACTCCAGGGCAATCATTAAGAAAAGTAAAAATTGCCCGGCCAGCGTGGCTCAGTGGTTGAGCAACGACCTATGAACCAGGAGGTCAAGGTTCGATTCCCTGGTCCAGGCACATGCCCAGGTTACAGGTTCTTTTTAGAGATGAAAATGTTCTGGGACTTGTGGTGATGGTTGCACAACCTAGTGAATATACTAAAACTGCTGGATCATATACTGTAAAATGGTGAATTTTATGGTATGAGAATTATATCTCAATAAAAATAAAGTTGCAGTCACTTTCTCCAGTATTTTTTGAGGGTTGTGAATGATTACTTCCCAAGGTAAACCTACGAAAGCCCTTTAAGCCTCTTACATAGAGGAAATACTACACATGAGCTATAAAGCCTTGTCCATAAATCTGCTTCAGGAATCTATCCAGTACATTCTAATGCCTTACTCTGTTTTGACTTGCCTCTATCCCAGCCAACTCCAGGATTCCTGGCTGCACTGAAACACCGCTCCCTCTGGCCTGCTGTCTTGGTTTTGACTCCTCAGGCAGCCTGCTCTCCTGGACTGCCAGGGCCTTCCTGAAACACTCAGTCACACTGCCTTCCCTTCCTAACTGCCAGGCCCTAGTGAATTCAAAATTTTGATAGTCACCCTCCTCCACATTAGCAAATCTTATCTTCCCATGATTCACCTTGCTTTTCCCACGTACCCTGATCCCAGCAGGCCTACGGAGGCCTTCTCTGTGCTAACCCATGATCTGACTCAACCCTTCAGTCCCTGCCTCTCCTCCATCTCCCTGTGGTTTCCTCTCCCAGCCACTCACTTGGACAAGACACTACTCTGTTCCCACAAAGATACTGACCATGAGACTGTAAGTTCACAATGGTACATTCATAAATATGGGGCATTTTCCTCTCAGTGTGCACTGTTTATCTGATTTACTAGTAGCCCCAAACCTAAAAAGGTTATTCAACTTCACATAGAAAGTACAATCATCCCTAGACATTTTTGCTCAGTGGATAAGAGTGTTGGACTATGGACTAAAGCAGCGATTCTCAACCTGTGGGTCGCGACCCCTGAAAATACATCCTGCATATCAGATATTTACATTACAATTCATAACAGTAGCAAAATTACAGTTATGAAGTAGCAACAAAAATAATTTTATGGTTGGGGGTCACCACAACATGAGGAACTGTATTAAAGGGTCGCGGCATTAGGAAGGTTGAGAACCACTAAAAGGTTATGGGTTTGATTCCAGTCAAGGGCATGTACCTCGATTGATGCTCATCCCTAGCCTGGTCAGGGTGTGTGCAGGAGGCAATCAATTGATGTATCTCTTTCACATGATGTTTCTCTCTGTTTTCCCTCCCCCTCCCGCCCCGACTTCCACTCTCTCTAAAAATCAATGAAGAAATATCTTCAGGTGAGGATTAACAAAAAAAAAAGGAAGAAAGAAAGTATAATCAGAAAGGACTGATTCTTAGAAGTTTTATATAGCCTAAAAGTTAGTGGTGGCAGATGGTAGCATGGCTAAATCTTTCTACAGATTCAGCAGAAGTCTACTGAGCGTGGCAGAAGAACAGGAGGTCAAGTGCACAGACCTCTCTAAACTATCCTCCAGGGAATCCCTTGGGTCCCCTGGATGTGATAGAGCATCTACAGAAGACATAGAAATGATAAGCAGGTGAGGTTCTAGGACATCAGTCTTGCATTAACTGGAGTAACTTTTTTAATGAATTATATGTATGGGGTTCAAACAAGATTTTGTTCAACAGCAAAAAAGTTTTTCTAAAAAAAAACAGTTTAAAATCTTTTTGTTTTAAGCCAATCAAGGAAAACACTCCCTAGAGAGCTAATCTAACATGAACTTTTGGGTTCTGGATGTCTCAAAATATTTACATGAGCTAATATTGTCATCTAAGATTTATGACAGTAATAAGGATCCACTCCCTAAACATATCAAGAATATATCTCTCCTGTCCACAAGATAGAAAATGGGGGAATGGGGCGGGGGGAGGGCGGGGGGAGAAAATAGAGTTTACTTGATCATTTACCTACTTTCTTTCCTTCCCTAGATTTAGATCTTTAGATATGTAATCTGAAACCCCAAAGAGAACAGATCTGGTCTTCTTTCCCAACTATTCATTACATCTTGAATACAGTTGTCCACTGAGAACAATTTCTTTTTTTATTGATTTTCTACAGAGAGGAAGGGAGAGAGATAGAGAGTTAGAAACATCGATGAGAGAGAAACATCGATCAGCTGCCTCCTGCACATCTCCTACTGGGGATGTGCCCGAAACCCAGGTACATGCCCTTGACCGGAATCGAACCTGGGACCTTTCAGTCCGCAGGCCGACGCTCTATCCACTGAGCCAAACCGGTTTCGGCGAGAACAATTCTTTCAAGCATGATCTGAACAACCACAATGTGCAGGCCTATGCCGGAAACATGGAGCCCCTGCCATCACGGAGCAGGTATATAAACAAGTAATTACAATTACAGGCCATCCATCAGCTATGTTAAGAACCTGTCCATGACATCTTAAGGTCACAGGAAGGAAATAACCTGCTGAAGAGTCATCTACCAACCAACCAAAAGTCAAATGCTTGTCAACATTAATTAGAATAAAGAGAGAAGTTTTAAAAGTATATGTATTCGTTTACACATATTTGCTGTGTTCGTATTATGTTTAAAGCAGTAAGCAAAGGCTGTTGGAAACCCAGAGGCACATTAGAAATCGCCCCAGCTCTCAAGAAGCTTAAAGTCTAGTGTGAAGATATCTAAGACACTTACAAATTACTATGCTTTATGTGATAAGTGTTATTATCTAAATATTTCCCTGAATCCTGACTTTTCCATGTTTCTTCCTGGTATCATATCATAAAAGATAAATTGCCTTTCCATAAAGTTCAAATGTGGCATTATGATGGCCAATTCAAATTATATCTACTCTCTTTCCTCCTTCTCCTCTCTCTCTCCTCCATCATTATACACTAGTCATTATCTGCATTCATTTATTTATTAAATCAGAATTTACTGAGCACTGCTTATGTTAAAAACATGGGGTAGAAGCCACAATGAACACAAATGACATAAACAAAAGGTAATTTTGCATTAATAATAATAATAATCATGATAATAAGCACTTTCACATTCTTTAATTCATTCACTCTTCACCCAACCTTTGGAGAAAGACAGATTATCTTACTTTATAGATGAGGGAACTGACATCAGAAGTTATATGATTTTGAGGAAAACCAAGATGGCGGCATAGATAAACACCTATACTTGCTGCCTCTCACAACCACATCAAAATTACAACTAAAAGGCAGAACAACTACCACCCAGAACCGCGGGAAAGCTGGCTGAGTGGAAGTTCCACAACTAGAGAGGTGAAGAAAGCGCATTGAGACTGGTAAGAGGTGCAGAGGTATGGAAAGTGCTGGCACCTGGATGTGCTGCTCTTTTAATCAGGAGGGAGATACAAGCTCCCACTTGCTCTGAACTCCAGTTCCAGGTGAGATTCTGGGGGACCCAGACACATACGGGGAGAAACTGGACTGTCTGGCAGCGGGCGGAACTCGAGGGCAGCTTTCTCTCAGAGGTGTTTGCAGCGATCATTGTTCCTGCACGGGGCACAGGACGTGGAGACCCGGGGACCTCTCCTGTGCAGGGCTGACTGGTAGCCACTGCTGTTTGCTCCACCCTGGTGATTCCCAGAGACCCCACCCAATTTACAACCCCACCCAAGCTGTGCGCATAGGCTTTTGCATATGAATGGCCTGTCCTTTCTCTGCCTAAAACCTGTCAAACTGCAGCTGGGTCAGAGACCCCAAGAGCTTCCAAAAGAAGGCCCAAGGCCTGACAGCAGCAGCCTGCCTTGTTTCACAGCTGGGCCTCGTCTGGGCACTTCCAAATCCCATACAAAGAGGAGGAATCTGCAGATGTCTTTCTAGCTCCTGCTGGGCGGCCCCAGACAGTGGCTGACCTTGCACCTCCTTGGAGATCCAAGAGCCAGTGTACCCAGTGGTCAGAGTGAGACCATACCAGATTACAACTCTTTACATCCATAAGAGACACACTCAAGGGGCAGACTCAGTGAGCACCAAAGCCCCAATGAAGCAAGTCCTGCCCCATAAGGGTGTCTCCTGCGCAACAGATCTTCCAGTGTAGACACAGCTGGTCATCACAGCCAATTGGCCTGGAGGTCAATTCCTCCCAGTGATACCAACAGCAATCAAGGGTTAACTACAACAAGACTGTGCAAACAGCCCACAAAGGGGTACACCAAGAGCATGCACCTCAGGTGACTGGGGAGGCTGAGCCACTGGGCCCTATAGGACACCTACTACACAAGGCCACTCTATCAACTCAAGGAGACTTAGCAGCTATCCAGTACATAGAAACACACACAGGGAAGCAGCCAAAATGAGGAGACAAAGAAACAAGTCACAAATGAAAGAAATGGATGAAAGCAAAATACTGGATATAGAGTTCAAAACGATGGTTATAAGGTTACTCAAGAATCTTCTAGAAACCTCTGAGAAATTTAGTGAGACCCTCAAGGATATGAAAAAGGACCAATCATAAATTAAGCATACACTTACTGAAATAAAGAATAATATACAGAGATCCAAAAGCAGACTAGAGAATCCCAAGAATTAAGTCAAAGATTTAAAATACGAAGAAGCAAAAAACACCCAACCAGAAAAGCAAAAAGAAAAAGGAATCCAAAAATATGAAGATAGTGTAAGGAGCCTCTGGGACAACTTCAAGCCTACCAACATCCAAATTATGGGGGTGCCAGAAGAAGAGAGAGAGCAAGATATTGAAAACCTATTTGAAGAAATAAATGACAGAAAACTTCCCCTACCTGGTGAAAGAAATAGACTTACAAGTCCAGGAAGCACAGAGAACCCCAAACAAGAGGAATCCAAAGAGGACCACACCAAATCACATCATAATTAAAATGCCAAGGGCAAAAGACAAAGAGAGAATCTTAAAAGCAGCATCAGAAAAACAGTTAGTTACCTACAAGGAAGTACCCATACAACTGTCAGCTGATTTCTCAACAGGAACTAAGCAGGCCAGAAGGGAGTGGCAAGAAATATTCAAAGTGATGAATAGCAAGAACCTACAACCAAGATTACTCTACACAACAAAGCTATCATTTAGAATTGAAGGTCAGATAAAGAGCTTCACAGACAAGAAAAAGCTAAAGGAGTTCATCACCACCAAACCAGTATTATATGAAATGCTGAAGGGTATTCTTTACGAAGAGGAAGAAGAAGAAAAAGGTAAAGATAAAAATTATGAACAACCAAGTGACAACAAATACATATATATCAACAAGTGAACCTAAAAAGCAAAAGAATAAAAAACCTGATGAACAGAACAGACTGGTGAATGTAATAGAATCAGGGGCATGGAAAGGGAGCAGACTGACAATTCTTAGGGGGAAAGGGTTGTGGAGGATGCGGGAAGAGATTGGACAAAGAGCTCACACCTATGGACGAGGTCAGTGGGGCAGGGCGGGGAGGGAGGCCTAGAGTGGGGTGGGGACCGGGTGGAGGGGAGCAATGGGGGGAAAAAAGAGGAACATCTGTAATAACCTGAACAATAAAGATTTAAAAAAAAAGAAGTTATGTGGTTTTTCCAGACCATCAGACATATATCCAGAGAACCGAAAATTGAAGCAGTTATTCCACATTCCATTATTTAATGAATTCAGGAAGATGGAAAGAATACAGATGGCCCAGACTTCCCAATACTAGTATCTATTTAACAATCCCTCTGAATGGTTAATAGGTACCTCAAATTCAAGTTTGCCAAACCCAAACTTTTTATTTTTCTCAAAAAAAAAGCCCATTCTTCTTCCAGCCTCCATTAAATGGTAGCACTAAACGCTCAATTGCTCAACCTGAAAATCCAAGAGGCATCTTTGATTCATCCCTCATCACCTACTACAAAGAAAAGAGACAGATAATATCAAGCATTGGCGAGGATGCTAAAAACTGAAACCCTCATAAATTGCTGGTGGGAATGTAAAACGGTAAACAGTTTGGTAGTTTCTTTAAAAGTTCAACTTATACTTACCATAGAAGCCATAAATTTCCATCCCTAAGTCTACCTGTGAGAAAATACATGTCCACACAAAGACTTGCACAAGAATTTTCATCAAAGAATTATCCTTAATACACAAAAACTGGAAACAATCCCAAAACCCACCACATGGTGAATGGATAAACAATATGTGGTCCATCAATAGCTACTATGCAATAAAAAAGCACAAATTACTAAAAGTGGGGGGGGGGGGGGGGGGTGATAAGTAGAATAACTAATATTTATTTAGTACTCACTATGTGCCAGACATTGTTCTAAACACTTCTCATTTTATTTCATCTAATCCTGATAATAATAATATCTTTCTCATAAGGATATTATCAACCCATTTTTTAGGCTAGGAAACTGAGGCATACAGAGTTTAACTAACTTGCCTAAGATCATACAGTTCATAAATGGCAGAGCTGGAACAAAACCCAGGCAGTCTGCCTCCAGTCTGTGCACCTAACTGCTGCAATCGAGCTGCTTCTCATGTGAAATGATATTTCAGGAAGACTTATCAGGTTGTAAACTATTTGCTGAACTAAAGGAAGAAGCAGAGAAACTATTGGAATCACATCCTATGGGGCCAGCTGGGCCTGGAGGGTTGAGAGCCATTTGCTGCAGGCAGCAGAGGGCAGCAAAGGGCTGTGGAGCAATTGCTGGGCCCCTGCCCAGACTTCCAGCCAGCTGGCTTCCAGTGGAGAAGGGGAACCCGAAGGAACAAGGTAAGTCAGAGATGAGAAGCCTACCCCTGAAGAGAAGGGCTGGGAACAACACTGTCCTTAGGGGCCAGAAGACTTAGATCCCGGAAGTGGGGAGGAGCCTGGAGAGAAGTCAGAGGTGCTCCATTCCTGGGTGACCACCCAAGATCCTCTTAGAATCTGATAATGCCCAACTTCTTTCACATTTCACTTCCAAAACAAAATATTAATATCATGACCTATTTTTTTTATTTGGAAATGGACTTCAGGTCCTTTAAGAGTACAAAATTTGGCTTTACCTTGGCCTAAACCTCCTCTTTTAAATTCAAAATATTCATTTAGGACTGGTATCTAATTCTCATAGAACAGTGATGGCGAACCTATGACACGCGTGTCAGAGGTGACACGCGAACTCATTTTTTTGGTTGATTTTTCTTTGTTAAATGGCATTTAAATATATAAAATAAATATCAAAAATGTAAGTCTTTGTTTTACTATGGTCGCAAATATCAAAAAATTTCTATATGTGACACGGCACCAGAGTTAAGTTAGGGTTTTTCAAAATGCTGACACGCCGAGCTCAAAAGGTTCGCCATCACTGTCATAGAAGATGTTTTAAAATTAAGAAACACATTCAAATGTCATTCCCAAGCTTCTGACAGGTCTGAAACATCTTGAATACAGATACCATTAATCCACAAACATCAAAATTGTTTTATTACCTGAAATCTTCCTAAATTGTTGTTTGGGGGGAAAAATAGGTTAACAGATAAAACTGTCAGAATAAGGAAAAAAAGAAAACCCTCTCAAAGAAAATGTCCTATGCATGCTTTTAAAAGAAAGTCTCAAAAATTAAAAACAAAAACACTGCTCTGGACTGCCCAATCTGATGCTTAGCTCAGGCTTCCTTAAATAAGCAGAACAAGTAGACATTGTAGGTTTGTGATTTACTCTTAGAAAATGGGATGTCTTATTTCCCAGGAGAAAAGCTTTAAGAGCATCAATAGATTCCTCTGGATATCAAATATTTCTCCATTATTGTGAGTAAATTATATTTAGATAAAAATCAGGTGAATTAGATTTCCCTTTAAAATACCCATGAGATTTTAAAAATACAAATGTGTCACACATCCAAAAATAATATTTTATCCTAAAACCTCCAAAGGAATGTCTCCCCGTTAAAATAATTTGCCAGAAAACAAAACTAAACTGAGTTTTAGATGTATTAAGTTCAAAATAACGTATTAAAATTAGATTGTCATTTGCTAATACTAAAATGAAATTTATAATCTTTGATATCCTTTTTAAATCTCTGGAAATATGCCTTTACATTTTTGTTTTTAATCTAGAAAAAAAATGTATCTGAATTAGTGATAAGTTGGATAGGTGCCCAAGTTTTATTTAAATGCTACATACACAATGAAGAATATAAATAAGCTTAAGTGTTTCCAAATTCTTGAGAAATTCACCCCTTTGTTCAAGGCCACAAGTTCATGGCTCAATTATTCTCATCTGTGTTATTTTTGTCTTCCTAACTAAACTATAAACTTAAGAGAAGAAATTATTAACTCTTTTAATCATTAGTTTCACACTGAGCACATCTATTTGTTCAGTAGCTATGTACTGAATAACTGTTATATAATGTTCAAAGGTAACTGCTCCAGGAATAAGATAATGAAGCATAAATAGTCTTTGCCCTCAAAGATGTTAGTGCCTAGTGGAGGTGGGGGGATAAAATGTATACATGTGACAAGACTAAGGGAGTCACAAATACCCCTTAGTGCAGTGGTTCTCAATCTTCTGGCCCTTTAAATACAGTTCCTCATGTTGTGACCCAACCATAAAATTATTTTCATTGCTACTTCATAACTGTAATGTTGCTACTGTTATGAATCATAATGTAAATATCTGATATGCAGGATGGTCAGGAGACCCCTGTGAAAGGGTCGTTCGACCGCCAAAGGGGTCGCGACCCACAGGTTGAGAACCACTGCCTTAGAGCATAGATATCAGCTAGAACCCATGTCAACAAGAAGTCTGGATCCATTCTATGTGAGAAAAGATTTTAATTTTCTTAGAAAAGAGGAAGAGGAGGGTGGCAGGTGAGTACAGTCTGAGAGGTGCAAGGCCTTGTTTGTCCTGAATGTTGGGAAGGGCCTCGGAGAAAGCATGAATGGAAGGGTGGCCAAAAGGTGCTTGGGATCAGGAGTATCTGAGGAAGGAGTTTCACCTCTTTTTACCATATGCAGGCAGTCCCTCCTCCATCACTCCTGCCCCAATCTTCAGTAAAATCTAGAACATTCTCACTCATGTTATGATAAATATAATGGTAAAGGAGTCAATTCAGTGTGAAAAAGACATAGTATCTGCAGCACAGGAACCTAGAGGCAAAGGTAACCAAGAAAACATAGGCAACACACACACACACACACACACACACAGATACACATACAATTTAGATAAATCTTAAGGATAGCTTAGCTTTGGACTTCCACAGTTTGGAACTGAGGTTTCAGCCAAGAACAGAAGGTCAGCTGTGCTTGGTTCAGACCACCAAAGGAGTGCCAGATGAGTCCACATGGCCTCACTAACACTGGCCATGTGTTTTACTAGTTCTCACATGATGCTTCCTGGTCAACCCCTTCCTGGTGGTGATCTGGGATTGCCTTCAGACTGGATCTTGTGTGCAACCCCGACTGGGTCTGCCCCAGCCTGCTGTGCCAGCCTGGTGTCTGCCCCTAGCCCTCCCCAGCACTACTTCTGATGTAATCTGTGATGTGACATCTTGCCCCAGCATTGCCCCAGCATGCAACCTCAACCTGCCTCCGCGTTCCGTTCACTATTTCTTTCAAGACTGACAGTTTACAGGACTATGACTGGCTACATGGCCACTGTGGAAGACCTGGTGCGCAGTAATTGGGGGAGACTAGTCTTTGGAAGGGAAAGCTGTAGACAACTTTCACCTTTAGGCGACAGAGTTGGAGGCTGAGGCAGAACCAAGAGACTGCAAAGAAAAAGGAGGTTCCCGGGTAGCCCATGTGGAAAGGACTTTGCTCGCTGAGGACACCACAGCATGGTCCTACTTCTAAATTGCCTGTGGGTTTGCTTCAACTGTACTTTCCAATTTTTAGATATAGAAAAAGAAGTTGGTCTCTAAGAAATTTCAAGAAGAAAATCCGATTTTAAAAAAACTGTAAGAAGTCATCCCACGGAAATGAAATAATAATGAGGAAAGATAAAGTTAGTTCAGAGGCAGAGAGATGGATTCATGGTTGCCAAAGTAACTTCCTCCAGATTGAGAAAGAGACTACCAGGAAAAGTGGTAACTGTATTGCAACCATGCTGCATGCCTCCATTTTCTTTCTCTTTCTCTGCCTTTTCAAGTGGAAAAAAAGAATAAGAGAAGAAAAGAAAGAAGAAATAAAAGCAAGTGTGACCATGAAAGAAAGATGCAGGGCTTAGAGTTAGAGTTAATAAGCTTCTGAGGAAAGAAGATTAATTCTGAAGGGAATAGAGGAAGTGTTAAGCATAATACAAAGAAAGCACTTAAAATCATTGTGTGAATGGAAAAAGAACCTCCAGGGACTTTGCTTTTAAGCACTTTTAATATAAATTCAAGGGCAGCCAGAGAAGGTAAGTGAATTATACAAAGTTGCACAGCAAATCAGTAGCACAGCCAAAGCCCAAAACTGGCCAGGCCACACTCAGCAGTCATTCCACAGTCCATAGTGGTTTAGTGGCTTCTCACCTTGGTTTTGCTGAGCTTAACAAGACTGGCTATAGGGGCAAAGTTCTAAGTGGCTTATGGGGTCTGCTACATAGGCCAGTGATGGCGAACCTATGACACGCGTGTCAGAGGTGACAATGAGAACTCATTTTTTTGGTTGATTTTTCTTTGTTAAATGGCATTTAAATATATAAAATAAATATCAAAAATATAAGTCTTTGTTTTACTATGGTTGCAAATATCAAAAAATTTCTATATGTGACACGGCACCAGAGTTAAGTTAGGGTTTTTCAAAATGCTGACACGCCGAGCTCAAAAGGTTCGCCATCAGTGACATAGGCCATGAACCCTGTGATTATTAACTTCTGAAATGCCAAATACAGAAGACTAGTAAAAATGTACCTCGAAGTAGGGAAAAAAGGGGCAAGCTTTTATGATGTAACACTTGATAATAGTTGGGTTTAATAACAAAGCTGTTAGTTTATACCAGGAGCTTGCTTATCTGTAAACGTTACCACTTCTAGTGAGGAATGCTATCATTGGTGACGATACTTTAATAGAGAGCTTTATTTTGCTAAAACAAAGAAACATAAGTGTCATATCATATTGCTGAACCAGGTTCTACCACTCTCCTGGTTCTTGCAACCTAAATGTTTACGTATCATGTGCTTGGAGGAAAACGCTCATGGGCGAGGCCCTGGAGAAGCAAATCCACAGCCTCCAGGGCACTGTCATGGGGTGGGCTTCCTGGCGATGCAAGCAGGCAGGTATCCCCACCAGTGATGGGTGAACACTGGATGTCTACGCCTGTAGCCCTATCTGTCACAGCCTTCTAAATGTGGTTCTTGTGGAAAGCTAGTTAGAGATCACTGGCTTGAAACGGGCAATTTCCATTTATTTTCCATTAAAGCCAAATCCAGGTTCAAGGGTAAGAAAGGAAGCCACCTTTGGTTACAAGTGACAGAATCCAACTTGAACTGGGAGGGAGGGAGGGAGGGAGGGAGGGAGGAGAGAGAGGAAAGACCAGAGATGTAGAGAGAAACAGAGACACACAGGGAGAACTTGGTTTTTGTTTCAAGGATTTCAGGGAAACAGGAATGAAACTGAAGCTGCAGGGAGGGCAGGAAGGTACTTAGGTCTCAAAGCAAACAGTGAGAACCTGAATGCAACCAGGACTCTACCGCCTCTGCCTTCTTGAGGGTGGACCTTCCTTCTCTCCTGGTGAAAACAGACCTTCTCCAGAGAAGCAACTCCAGAGCAGCTACAGGTCCTGTCAGCTCCAGTCACAGCTCCTGTCTCCAAAGAGGCCCCAAGCCCTGGGAGGGACACTCGACCCAGAAGGGTCAGATCCCAATTCAGGTAATGGTAATGCCGCGATGCCGGAGGCAGTCACAATAGAAAGTCGGGCTCTTGCAGGAGCCATGGGAATGGGGCTGAAGCAGCTCCCAGACAATCCCCGGTGAGCACACAGCACCCACCCATCTCTAGCACACAAGTGCCAGGTCTGTATGTGAGCATGTGCCTGCACAAACTGCCCATACACATAACCTCTCATACTTCAGCTTCCGCTCTTGTCTCCAATGTGGCTTATTACATGTGATATTAAGTTGGCTGAGAAGGGGAGGAAAAGCGGTAAATAGGAGGAGAAGGAGGAAGATGAAGAGGAGGGAGAGAGAAGGGGGAGGGGAGGAACAAAAAGGAAGTTTTGAAACTGCAGAGACATCTTCATTCCATTCACCTCTCCCCCCCGCCAAAAAAAAAAAAAACAGTTATGAAAAACAGTTAATTTTTCCCATGTTGGCTTTGTAAATCAGTTCTAAATCAAAAAACTATTTTGTGCATTTAATTTCCTATGCTGCAGTTCTTGACAAAAACTGGTTGGGCTTACATCCCAAAGCCTTCAAAGAATTAAACATAAAAGTGAAAAAATTTAGACAACACACAGCAGTAAGCTGTCCCCTAAACGTCCCCATTGGACACATCATACTGCAAAAGAAACATTCTGCGCATCTGCCAGGAGCCGGGTATCATGCTAGGCGCTCTCTCCATTATCTCATCTGTTCCCAGAAACAGCCATTTGAGGCAGGTGCCACTGTTTCCGTTTTACAAATGAAAAAACCCAAGCAAATCTGTTCAAGGTCACGCAGCTGGTAAGCATATGAAGTGAAGTTCAGAGTCACGGTCCGGACATGAAACGCCTGTGCTTTCCACCAAAGCAACTTGTCCCTCACTAGAGAATACAAATCTGAACGCTACCTATTTATATTGAGGTGGCAAACATCTACCTATGGTCTTGAAAGGTCCTGTAGAGAGAGATAATAACCAGGCATTCATTTCCCAGCATCATACACTGCAGCACAAACGAGTTTCCATATCTTGTTATTAAGTCAAGAGAGGAAAGCGGTACCCTCGGGAGGAAAATATGAATGATACTAAAGGAATGCAGCAAACTCAATAAATCCAGAGACTAATATGCTATGTGATCTCTGCAGTAGTTATGCTGGCACTGATAACCTTACAAAAGTTCTTGGTGGAACTTGTTAAATCATAAAATCATCTCTTGATTCTAGAACATAAAACAATGTCTTTTTTTTATGTAAACACAACCTTGGGGAAACTACAGATAACTGCGGATCTTTTTAAGATATTTTCTTCTGTCACACTGGGAACCATTTCCTTCACTCACCAATATTTTTACATATTTGTAGAAAGACTTCCATAAATATTAAACACATATGGTAATAGAGCAGCTAAGAGCTCAGATCTCCTCTAATAACTACGTATTTGGAAAGTCAGCCACTGGGCTCACACAAGCAGTCGTAAACAAATTTCTAAAAACGGACAGTTTGTGCTGGAAGGTATGATAAAAACAGAATATCCATTTAAGATTCATTAATATTAATACCTATTGACCTGCACCATACTAAAAGCATTTTATTGAGCTGACAACTTCCAAACATAATATGACACAGTATAAGCTCAATATTTTTTCATTCACTTAACAAATAATTATTATATAACATAAATATACATAGGCATGAGGGATACAAATAAGTAAATAAACCCTCACTAAACTTGAAATGCAGTTATAGAGAAAATATATACATATATTAAAGTTAAATCACTACTATAAGTCTAAACGATAATAAGATAACAATACAAATGTCTTCAAACAATATGCTTGCATGCCAAATGAGTAGTAAAGAAAAGACATGCTACAAATTTATAAGAGAGGAGGGTCACAATGGGTTGGAGAGTAAGAGAAGACATCACTGAGTGAGGAGGGCTAACTAAGTAAAAGGAAGCGAGCAAAGAGAAGAAAAGAAGGTTTTATAAGTAAAGGCATGTTCTAGAGAGAGTCGATCTAGCAAGCAAAACAAAATGTGTATGTAGAGATGCAGGACATAATTTCTCCACCTATTAATATTCAATAAGCACAAAACCACAATGGTTTGTTTTCTTTGCAGTGTTCAAACAAGCATATTTACTTATTTTCAACTTAAGGACTCAGCCCTTCACTTATCCAGCTCCTCATCTTCCACCAAAGCAACAAACTTGTCAAAGCTAGTCTTTAAAACTCCCTTAGAAAAACAAAATGTGATAAATAAGTACAGTGTAAAGAGTCCTCAAGTTTAGATTGCAGCACTCCACTGGACCCTTTAGAGATTACTAAAATTGTGTATCTGACATCATGCAAACATTCTGAAACACAGCAATGCAGACGACAGTAAAAGTCAGGGAATCCAGGTAAGAAAGAAGGTTCAGGCTATGAAGTAAATGCAATGCAAGTAATTTGTTCAGGTTGAGTCAAGGTAAGGAGTTAACAGTAGTTATAAGGCTAAAAACTACACAAAATACTACTGCTGATAGAAATACAGACATGTCAGAGTAGGAAAGGCCTTTGGAAGTGAGCCAGATCTACACACATCCACACTCTGCTTTCTTTGGAGGCGGGCACCAGGCAACAACTCAGGGTCTAGGTCAGGGGTGGGCAACCCCTGGCACACGTGCCAAACATGGCACGCCAGTAACTTTTGTTGGCATGCAAAACCCTCTCTTATAATCTTCCATTTACAATTTTTTTAATATCGACTTTCTTATTTTTCAGATAAATTCAGTGTAGGTGCATCTTAGATAAATAAATAATTTTACATAACAAGTTATCTTAAAGACCATAGACATGGAGTGACGAGAGAGGGGAAGAGCAATTTCTATGCCTCTGCCTTAACTCTCCCTGCCTTCCTAGATCCAACCAGTGTTTTGGTTTCATCCACATACGCTTGTGAATCTTTGTTTTCAGTGATGAATTTTGTTAAGTCTCATAATAGGCGTAGCCTGATGGATGAAAGTAGTAGCTCGTGCATATATCTGAAGGTCATGAAATATAAACCTGATGTAAAATACCTGTCATCAGTGATGCAGCAGCAAAAGTCCTACTGATAATATCAAATGGAGTCATAAAGTTTTCTGTCGGACTATCAGTGTACATGTATACATTAAAAAATAAATGTATTTTTCATCATCATATACTGTTTTTGTCGCTCAAATTAATTTTATTATTTCTTCAAGGTTGTTCACATACGTACACCTTAAGAGATATCAAGTAGGCGTAACATGTTCTCAAAAAATTAGGGTTGGCACACAGAAGAATTTTGAGTCAGAGATTTTGCTGGTTTTGGCACGCACTCACAAAAAGGTTGCCCACCCCTGGTCTAGGTCTTGGTCAACTGAATATGCAAATGCAAAGTGATTATGAGTTTGCGACCATGTTATGCTATCAAGAGACAGGAAGAACCCTGTCCCACTCCTCCCCCGCAAAAAGGCAAACTAAAAGAAAGACTTTGGAACTTGCTCTTCCAGAGCCAACATATTCATAAAGTTAAGCCTAGGCTTCAGCTCTTTAATGAATCTCCTTATTCTGAAAAAAAAAAATTGTGGATTTTTAATGAACCCAAATGAAACCTCTTGGTTTGTATCTTATCCCTGGATATTCATGTTTAAATTTATGTAGCTTATTCCTTAAATTGGATATGTGTTTCCCAAAAGCTACTGTAGCAAACATACATCATCTTATTCATCCAACTCCTAATTTTCACCAGAAAATAATTATTCCCTTTTATTCCACTTTATTAATCCACAGAATTTCACAGTATAAGCATAAGAAAATAAAATGTTTTTAACTTCTTAAACCAAAAGTTATCTGCAAGGGGCTCCTCGAACCTCTTACATTCAGAGGCAGTTGGGTGCAGTTTCTACTCTTGGAGGGATGTGGTTCCCCAGCAACCAAAGCCAGACTCTGCCTGAGCTCGCCTGTTATCAGGCCCAGTGCAGTCCTGTGTGGTAGCAGGAGCTCTGAACGGCGCTTCATGCCAGTGCACACATCTCAGTGTGCAAGGAATGCTAAGTGGTTAGCGAGGAACTCCAGGGACCAGCAGGAGTAGCTGCAGAGAGCTTACTGCAAGATGACATAGCTCTTTATGAATTAGTTCTTAAGAAGAGATAAGGAAATGGAGGTTTTCAGCAATGTAGTGTTTTCTCGGGGGCTCAGTTTGACAGCTGGCTACTCCATTCTGCAAACTCTAACATGGTTTTCTTTTTATCTGCTAACTACAGCACATTCAAGATTTTTTACTTGAGGTTTCATTTTCTCCAGCTGGAAAGCTATGAATTCCCTCATAGTATTTCATTCTCATGACTCTTGCCTTTTGGGTAAAAATCTGTTAAAATATCAAATTTTTTGACACCCAGTTAGCCTGGAGGTCAAATCCCTCTAGTATTACCTATAACAATCAAGGCTTGGATCCGAATCGAAGATGGCGGCATAGGTAAACACCGGAGACTGCCGCCGTGGACAACCACTTCAAAAATACAACTAAAAGTTGGAGCGGACATCAACCAGAACCACGGGAAGGCTGGATGAGGAGAGTCTCTTCAACTAGAAGCAAAAACAACAGCATTCCGACGCTCAGCGGAGGCGCAGTGTGGAAAATTTAAAGGTACGGCGGTGCGGTGGTGAGGGTGCGCGCGCAAAGCGGGCTGGCGGCTGAGGGCGCGATTGTCGTTTTCAATCAGGAGCGAGTCTCAGACTCTGGGCTACAGATCCGGGCGAGTCTCTAGGGACCCAGACTCAAACGGGAGAAGCGGGACTGTCTGGCTACGGCCCCTCTGAGGTTTGCAGCGATTGCTGGGACAGAGAGGCAGAGCCCCTGGGGACGGACTGAGAGCGGCCATAGCTGCTCCCTCCCCGCGCCCTGTTGAGCCCGCCCCGCCCAAACCCTGCGCACAGCCATTTGCCGATCGCCTCAGGCAAGGGCTGGACTAGCACCTCCCCTGAGGACTGAAGTTTTCCCACAGCTGATTTCCACAGCCAGTCGGCCTGGTGGTCAAATCCCTCTAGTGTTAACTACAACAATTAAGGCTTGGCTAGAACAAGACTGCGCACAGAGACCACAAGGGGGAGCACCAAGAAAGCATAAAAGATGCGGAGACAAAAAAACATGACAGAAATGGAGGATATGGAGCTAAGAATCGCAATTTTGAGGGCTTGCCATAAATTTGTGCAGAGCCTCACGAAAACTAATGAGACCCTCAATGCTACGATAAAGAAATTAGAAAGTAAGCATACACGGACTGAAATAAAGAATATTATACCCAATAGCAGACCAGAGGAGCACAAGAATCAAAACAAAGATTCGACAAAAAACACCCAATTGGAAAAGCAAAATGAAAAAAGAATCCGAAAGTGTGAAGATAGTGTAAGGAGCCTCTGGGACAGCTTTAAGCGGACTAATATCAGAGTCATTGGAGTGCCAGAAGATGAGAGACAGCAAGATATTGAAAACCTATTTCAAGAAATAATGGCAGAAAACTTCCCCCACCTGGAGAAAGAAATGGACTTACAGGTCCAAGAAGCGCAGAGAACCCCAAACAAAAGGAATCCAAAGAGGACCACACCAAGACACATCATCATTAAAATGCCAAGAGCAAAAGACAAAGAGAAAATCTTAAAAGCAGCAAGAGAAAGAGGCTCGATTACCTACAAGGGAATACCCATACAAATGTCAGCTGATTTCTCAACAGAAACTTTGCAGGCCAGAAGGGAATGGCAAGAAATATTCAAAGTGCTGAATACCAAGAACCTACAACCAAGATTACTTTATCCAGCAAAGCTATCATTCAGAATTGAAGGTCAGATAAAGAGCTTCACAGATAAGGAAAAACTAAAGGAGTTCATCACCGCCAAACCAGTATTATATGAAATGCTGAAAGGTATCCTTTAAGAAGAGGAAGAAGAAGAAAAAGGTAAAGATACAAATTCTGAACAACAAATATGCATCTATCAACAAATGAATCTAAGAATCAAGTGAATAAATAACCTGATGTACAGAATGAACTGGTGACTATAATGAATCAGGGACATAGAAAGGGAATGGACTGACTATTCTTGGGGGAAAAGGGGTGTGGGAGATGCGGGAAGTGACTGGACAAAAATCATGCACCTATGGATGAACTCAGTGGGTGGGGAGTGAGGGTGGAGGGTGGGGTGGGAGCTGGAAGGAGGGGAGTTATGGGGGGAAAAAAGAGGAACAAATGTAATAATCTGAACAATAAAGATTTTAAAAAAAAAAAAGAAACGAAAAAAAAAAAACAATCAAGGCTTAACTACAACAAGACTGTGCACAAAGACCACTAGGGGGTGTACCAAGAAAGCGTAAAAAATGCGGAGACAAAGAAACAGGACAAAACTATCAAGGGAGGATATTGAGTTCAGAACCACACTTTTGAGGTCTCTCAAGAGGCTTCTAGAGTCTGTCGATAAACTTGATGAGATGTACAGGAAATCTAATGAGACCCTCGATGGTGTGATAAAGGACCATCTAGAAAGTAAGCATACACTGACTGAAATAAAGAATATTATACAGACTCCCAACAGCAAACCAGAGGAGCGCAAGAATCAAGTCAAAGACAACTGGAAAAGCAAAATGAAAAAAGAACCCAAAAATACGAAGATAGTGTGAGGAGCCTCTGGGACAGCTTCAAACGTACCAACATCAGAATTATAGGGGTACCAGAAGATGAGAGACAGCAAGATATTGAAAACCTATTTGAAGAAATAATGACAGAAAACTTCCCCCACCTGGTGAAAGAAATAGACTTCCAAGTCCAGGAAGTGCAGAGAACCCCAAATAAAAGGAATCCAAAGAGGACCACACCAAGACACATCATAATTAAAATGCCAAGAGCAAAAGACAAAGAGAGAATCTTAAAAGCAGCAAGAGAAAGAGGCTCGATTACCTACAAGGGAATACCCATACAAATGTCAGCTGATTTCTCAACAGAAACTTTGCAGGCCAGAAGGGAGTGGCAAGAAATATTCAAAGTGATGAATAGCAAGAACCTACAACCAAGATTACTTTATCCAGCAAAGCTATCATTCAGAATTGAAGGTCAGATAAAGAGCTTCATAGATAAGGAAAAGCCAAAGGAGTTCATCACCACCAAACCAGTATTATATGAAATGCTGAAAGGTATCCTTTAGGAAGAGGAAGAAGAAGAAAAAGGTAAAGATACAAATTCTGAACAACAAATATGCATCTATCAACAAATGAATCTAAGAATCAAGTGAATAAATAACCTGATGTACAGAATGAACTGGTGATTATAATAGAATCAGGGACATAGAAAGGGAATGGACTAACTATTCTTGGGGGGAAAAGGGGTGTGGGAGATGCGGGAAGAGACTGGACAAAAATCGTGCACCTATGGATGAACACAGTGGGTGGGGACTGAGGGCGGAGGGTGGGGTGGGAGCTGGAAGGAGGGGAGTTATGGGGGGAAAAAAGAGGAACAAATGTAATAATCTGAACAATAAAGATTTAATAAAAAAATAATAATAAAAGTGTAAACCAGAAAAAAAAAAAAAAAAAAAAAAAAAAAAAAAAAATATCAAATTTTTTTCAGTTGGCCAAAGAATCATTTTTGGCCTTATGTGAACAGTGCTTTTTAGTTTTTCATACTGTATTTGACCCAAGCAAACTATAAATTACTTAACTATAAACTACAAATTTGAAAAAAAAATCAAAGGTAAAACATGGAAAAGTTACAGAGGAAAATTCATCTTACCATGGCAACATCTTCAAAAGAGTTTATTTTATATCCAACCTCTAGGAAGACATTCAATGTCTCTAAATTTTATTCTTCTTCTTCTTAATGTAATGATACATACATTCATCAAAACATACCATAACTCTGCATTTCTTCCAGTTTCAACTATTACCGGTCTTAGCTGTATTATAATGTAAATTTAATATACTTATTCAACAAGCTGGTGGATCAGAAATATACCATGCTGAGAAACACTGCAGGTATGCTCACATGAAATGATACAAAAGTCCTAACAAAATATAGGAACTATGTCCTCCTTTGTGAAGGGCAATAACCTTATTCAACCTTTTATAAGCAATCCGGTTTATAGAAGAGGTCCCAGCTGACCCATACAATATGACAATTACTGCTCAAGATAAAATCAAGCATTTGGCATAACCTCACACACACACACACACACACACACACACACACACACAAGCCCAAAATAGAGTAGCCTAAGCCAATCCCAACATCACCAAACCAACCAAGACTTCATTTAGTTACAGTTTTGGCTGTCCCAGAGTGAAATCTTAAACCAGTCAATCAGGAATTACTAGTACCTGATCAGCAATAGTTCGGTAATCTGCCTGATAGACCCCTAGATTACTATCAGGTAATCTACCTGATAGTGCCTAAGCAGTGGTTCTCAACCTTCCTAATGCCACAACCCTTTAATACAGTTCTCATGTTGTGGTGACCCTCGACCATAAAATTATTTTCATTGCTACTTCATAACTGTAATTTTGCTACTGTTATGAATCGTAATGTCAATATCTGATATGCAGGATGTATTTTCATTGTTCGCGACCCACAGGTTGAGAACCGCTGGGAGGGAGGTAACCTTGAGGTAACCAACCCGCTTTTTCTCCTAGTATACCATAACTTCCTCATTCTCACTCCTTTCTTCCTAGAAAAGTCTTTCATTTTGTACAGCTGCTCAGAGCTCCTTTCTATCTACTAGACCGGATGCTGCCCCATTCTAATACATTTCTGTCCTATTAAGATCTTAAATTTTTAATATGCCTCAGTTTGTCTTTGAGTCAAAGTAGTGAAGTATCTCACCAAATGGGAAGAACATTATGACAGGACATCCAGAGGAAGTTACCTGAATACCAAGCCACTTGGCCATTGTAATCCAAAAACTCTGGCCATGCCAATTGGGCACTGTAACTAGGCTAGAAGTTCAGGAAACAAAGGAGAAAAACAGCAATCACTGAACTCCAAATATATTAAAGCAACTCATCCTTCACCTCCCTAAGGAGACACATTGGGATAAAAGTGTAAAACAAGGCCCCAAAACCCTAGCTCCATCTCCAACCCTGAGAACAATCTAAGCTGAAACAGTCCCTAAAGGCAGCATGGAAGGGGAAGAGCTGAGTTTAGCCTCAGAAGGCCCAGGAAGTTTAAATGGGCTCTGAGGAGGACAGCAAGCATCCTGGGAGGAAGGAGCTAAGAGCAGGAGTAAGCCTCAGGAGTGGAAGCAGAGATCTGGAATACTGACATCAGCTGCAAGTTACAGAAAGTTTCTAACTCCAGGATGAACAGTGTCATCGCACAGATCACACAGAGTTACCACTATTTCCTAAGCAGAGACAGAATGAAATCTGAGTTTTAAACAGACGTCTGAGAGTGGTGCTCACAATAGACTGGGGAAAATGAAAACTAGACCAAGGAAAGTGTGGTGGTTAATTTTGTGTATCAACCTGACTGGACTAAAGGATGTCCAGATAATACATTATTTCTAGCTGTGCCTGTGAAGGTGTTTCTGGAAGGGATTAGCATTTGAATAAGTTCACTAAATAAAGAACTTGGCTCCCACTAATGTTGGGGAACCTCATCCAACCTGATAAGATTAGAACAAAAAGGTGCATGAAGGATGAATTTACTCTCAGGGGCTGGAACAGCCATCTTCTCCTGCCCTTAGACACTCCTGTTTCTCGGGCCTTAGGACTCAGACTGGGATTTATGTCATTGGCTACCTTCAAGGTAGCACAGGAATCACACCACCAGCTTTCCTGGGCCTCGAGCTTACACATGGCAGATCTTGGACTTCTCAGCCTCTAATACTATATGGGCCAATCCTTCATAATAAATCTCTTTCTATATATCTACATATATTCTATTGGTTCTGTTCCTCTGGAGAATTCTGACTAATAGAGGGCAAAAAAAATCAAGACTTTTGGGAAAAAGACATTAAATACAGAGGCAAGGATCACAGATGAATATAGCTAAGGGTTAGGGAGAATTAGAAGCATATTAATGCCACTAGCATAAATGGGGAAATTAAAATATGTATATAATGTTTTGTACAGAAAATAGTAAGTTTGGTCTTAGAACTAAATTTAGGGTTACAGCGGGACATACACAGCCTATAAATATTTGCAAATAGGAGAGAATCGAAGATGGCGGCATAGGTAAACACCGGAGACTGCCGCCGTAAACAACCACTTCAAAAATACAACTAAAAGTCGGAACGGACATCAACCAGAACCACAGGAAGGCTGGCTGAGGAGAGACTCTTCAACTAGAAGCAAAAACAACAGCATTCCAACGCACAGAGGAGGCGCAGTGTGGAAAATTTAAAGGTAGGGTGGTGAGGTGGTGCGCGCGCAAAGCGGGCTGGTGGCTGAGGGCGCGGTTGTCGTTTTCACTCAGGAGTGAGTCTCAGACTCTGGGCTACAGATCCGGGCGAGTCTCTAGGGACCCAGACTCAAACGGGAGAAGCGGGACTATCTGGCTACGGCCCCTCCGAGGTTTGCAGCGGTTTCTGGGACAGAGAGGCAGAGCCCCTGGGGACGGACTGAGAGCGGCCATAGCTGCTCCCTCCCCCTGCCCTGTTGAGCCCGCCCCGCCCAAACCCTGCGCACAGCCATTTGCCGATCGCCTCAGGCAAGGGCTGGACTAGCGCCTCCCCAGAAGACAGACGCTTTCCAAACAGCTGATTCCTACAGCCAGTCGGCCTGGTGGTCAAATCCCTCTAGTGTTAACTACAACAATTAAGGCTTGGCTAGAACAAGACTGCGCACAGAGACCACAAGGGGGTGCACCAAGAAAGCATAAAAGATGCGGAGACAAAAAAACATGACAGAAATGGAGGATATGGAGCTAAGAATCGCAATTTTGAGGGCTTGCCATAAATTTGTGCAGAGCCTCACGAAAACTAATGAGACCCTCAATGCTACGATAAAGAAATTAGAAAGTAAGCATACACGGACTGAAATAAAGAATATTATACCCAATAGCAGACCAGAGGAGCTCAAGAATCAAAACAAAGATTCGACAAAAAACACCCAATTGGAAAAGCAAAATGAAAAAAGAATCCGAAAGTGTGAAGATAGTGTAAGGAGCCTCTGGGACAGCTTTAAGCGGACTAATATCAGAGTCATTGGAGTGCCAGAAGATGAGAGACAGCAAGATATTGAAAACCTATTTCAAGAAATAATGGCAGAAAACTTCCCCCACCTGGAGAAAGAAATGGACTTACAGGTCCAAGAAGCGCAGAGAACCCCAAACAAAAGGAATCCAAAGAGGACCACACCAAGACACATCATCATTAAAATGCCAAGAGCAAAAGACAAAGAGAAAATCTTAAAAGCAGCAAGAGAAAGAGGCTCAATTACCTACAAGGGAATACCCATACGACTGTCAGCTGATTTCTCAACAGAAACTTTGCAGGCCAGAAGGGAATGGCAAGAAATATTCAAAGCGCTGAATACCAAGAACCTACAACCAAGATTACTTTATCCAGCAAAGCTATCATTCAGAATTGAAGGTCAGATAAAGAGCTTCACAGATAAGGAAAAGCTAAAGGAGTTCATCACCGCCAAACCAGTAATATATGAAATGCTGAAAGATATCCTTTAAGAAGAGGAAGAAGAAGAAAAAGGTAAAGATACAAATTATGAACAACAAACATGCATCTATCAACAAATGAATCTAAGAATCAAGTGAATAAATAACCTGATGTACAGAATGAACTGGTGATTATAATAGAATCAGGGACATAGAAAGGGAATAGACTGACTATTCTTGGGGGGAAAAGGGGTGTGGGAGATGCGGGAAGTGACTGGACAAAAATCATGCACCTATGGATGAACACAGTGGGTGGGGAGTGAGGGTGGAGGGTGGGGTGGGAGCTGGAAGGAGGGGAGTTATGGGGGGAAAAAAGAGGAACAAATGTAATAATCTGAACAATAAAGATTTAAAAAAAATATATTTGCAAATAGATATAGATTTCAGAAGCTATTCACTGACAAGAGTGGAAGGGAAGAAGCTAGCCAGCCATGAGAAGGGTAGAAAGAGAAAAGCAATAAAATAAGGACAAAGGAGGGGGTAACCCCAGCAAATGCCAATTCTACTTATCCAAAGATAAGGCCATTGTCAGAAACTCCCAACCTCTTACCATCTCTTGGCTTAAAATTTGATAAGGAGATAGATCCAAGTTAAAATGGTTGAACTGTCATATGATGACAAACCCATGCCCCACTAGAAATCTGATGTAATTAAAGCTCTGGGCAGCACGGCAGAAACTCAGCTCTGTTCAGCCAAGCCTGGGCTAATGCTCTGAACTATAAGAAGGAGCGGAAGTGGCAGGTAAGAGACTGTCATCATACAACAGGGTAGGCTGACACTCCATTCTTCAAATATGGCCCACTCCTTATCACATACATTTCCATTTGGCTGCAAAAATTCTTTCCAGCTCATAAAGTGTTCTGGTATGAAAGGAAAAACCAGTAACTTGGAAACCAGCACACAGTGGCAATCCCCAGGCCCCAAACTGTAGGAAGCCACCTATTGTCTTCACTAGCAGAGAAGTATGGACAAGGAGCCTGGAATGCTGGTGACCCTTGAGCCCTGGCAAAGGTCAGAGCTATGCACCAACTGTTTAGTGAAGACAATGGTAGCTGAAGCAACTTCCCAGCCAGATAGTCATGTAAATCCTTACTGATAAGATAGTCTGTCTCTTACTGGAAATTGCCTGCCTAAGGGCTATAGGTGTATCCCAAACTGAATAAAAGGATGGCAAGGCCTGAGCACAAGCAGAATCCTTCCTCTTGCTTTGGGCTCCTGCCTGGCCCCCCAATTTCCAAATTATTATTTCTTGTCTCGTCTCTGTCAACTGTGCACAGCCCCTCTTCCAGAGCCCAAACCCTGAACCATGCGGGATGTGAGTCAATCACACCAAACGCCTACCTTTCCTATTGTTGTAATGTACCCCGCGAATCGCACAAGGACGCCTCAAGAAGTCGAATTAAGGAGTCACATTTATTTCAAATCTGGGACTACAAGGGGGCATTTTGCTCTCCAAATCTTGTAGTCTTTACATAGCCCCAACACCAGATTTATATAGGCAAAAATCACAAAGGTATTGATTACATCTCAGGGTTTGGAATGAGGAACCTGGTTTGCAAAAAGCAGTTTGTTACAGAAGCTAAATTGAGCCGATTAGTTATCTACCAATATTAATTATAGTTTCGGGTCTTGGGACCACTGAGTTGACAGAAACGCATTATCTGGAGCCATCAGGTCTTGGGACCACTGAGCAATGGAACCACCTCTCAAAGAGCTCACAACAGAGTATGCTAGACTCATTCAACAAATATTTATGGTCAGCCTACTGTGTTCTAGGCACAAAGAATAAGTAGTTGATAGTCTAGTTCTACATTTTCACAAAACATTAGATATTGTGATGCTCTCTGACAAACTGGGAATTTATGATGGAAGAAAGTTGAAATAATAGGATATAGAATCTATGACTTCCACTCATCACACATTGACACCTCAAAACCATCTTTTGCAGAATTCAGTCTTTCATACATCGCCAGTTCAATGACTTTCACTGGCACAGGATGGCCGGGCCAGCCAGCTGCTGTGGCATGGGAAGGGGCCTGGCCATATGCCAAGATAGCACAGTGATGGGTAGCAGGCCTCTGGGGCCTATAAAGGGGTTAAACCATGGAGCCTCTACTCTGGTCCTTGCTGAGGGCCTCAAGGAAACTGGCTCTCTTGGGGCTCATGACACAGCCTGATGCCTCCTTACCCAACCAGCCTCCCATTCCTCACTTCATCTGTCCTCACTCTCCTCCCTCCCAAACCTGAGTCAGGGGTACACTGTGACCTCTGGACTAAGGGTTGCAGGCCAAAGTCCTACATGGATTGTGCGGAGCAAAACACTCTTTCCCCACCACTGTTGCAAATTCCTAACTAGTCCCTGCTCAAAGATTTGAAGATGAGCAGCTTCCTATCATTCTCGCCAGTAGAAAAGTTTACCACTGGTCATAAGAGTGAGTAAGAGGAAAGTCTGAAATCAACACAAATCCATCACCACTAGTGGAAAAACAATTAAGAGTTCGTACCCCATGGACAAAAGGTCACCTATGTTAGCGTCTCTGTGTTACATTGGTCACACGATGGTCAGACAGAAAGACTACCAGTTTTGGACTTTGTTCTCAGGCATCGACCATACTAGTATGCTGGCTGATATCCACAAAGCACATTGAGTGCTTGATGTAGGCAGCACCCTTTGTGAAGTGCTATAGAGGATAAAAAAATATCCAACACAGCCCAGCCCCTCCCTTCAAGGATTGAAACATGGCTCCTCCTCTGAACAGCCATCTTCTGGGGAGCTCAACCTCGTATGGGGAAATAAGGTGTAGATTTAATAAGCTGGGTAGCAACAAAACATCTAAGTAACAATGAAAGACCCAATAGAAAGATTCATAAAACAGTCCATAATTATTTGTCCAGTGGAAAAGAAAGGGCTCACTTAGGTCAGAGAGAAAAGGGATGAGTTTATTGGAGAAATGAATTCAAACAGGGCAAACTTTAAGGAAGGATACATGGAAAACACAATATTTTACCTAAGCAAGCATTTATTTAATAGTCACTTGTTGAATGATTAAATGAAAGGACTGGAGTGTGGAATCCTGGATAAAATCACTTGAGCAATTCCAGAAGCAAAACACTGAAACCAATGTGAGCCCAAAGATGGGTTCTATATGGGCACTGTGGGAAGAAAGGTGGGGGAGTAAGGATTAGATCTGGGGAGGTATGGAATACCCCTATTCCAGGGACTTCAGGGAAACACCTGAGGGTCTGAACACAGGGCAAAATAAAGAGCTTTAGATAGGATGCAAAGTGGAGAAATCATAGTTCTGTGTCCTACAATTTAGAAATTAATCACACATTGGGGGAAATTTTTCTAAAAGGGAAATTGTTTTCTGTCATTTTCTTTTAAAAGTCTATGTACATCACTGAAAATAAAATACACATAATGTCTTCTACAGAATAAAGGAAAGAATTTGTCCCCAAAGATCTTTTCTTTGTATAAATGATGCCACCACAATTGCTGCTTCAATAAAAATGAATATTTATGAAATGTAAAATGACTTGGATTAACTCATTCCAATTTCACCCTCTAAATTTAGATTTTTAAATCATGCCAAAATGGAGATTTTGATTACAAAAGCAAATTGAGGAAGAAAAAAAAAACTACTTGACAAGAAAAAGAGCAGAATTTCTTTTAAAAAATGAACTTGAAATAGGGCTGACAAATGATAGGTGGTCAATTTGACTTAAAAACAACAGCAAGAGATCATCTCCAAAGTGAAATTATTTAATTCAATAAAGCAGTCACATTACAAGAATCAAGTCATAAAATTCTAAAAAGGAAATAAAAAGTCTCCCATCCACCTTCAGCTCACTGCATAGCTCTCTCACAGGCTGTTTGTTTCTTAGCCATTATTTCAGTTTCTTTGTGCATACATATTATTATTTTCCTCCCTGTTCACACAAAAGTTAGCATGCTATAATGCCACTTTTCTGACCTTGCTTTTTTTTTACTTAACACATCTTGGCAATCTCTCCATACCCATTCATATAGAGTTTCCGTGTTCTTTCTTACAGCTGCATATTCCATTGTGAGGATGAACCATAATTTATGTAACTGGCCCCTGCTGATGGGCATTTGGGTTGTTTCCAATCTTTGGCTATTGCAAACAAGGCTGCAGTGAATAACCTGGTACAGTCATCTTTTGGCATGTGTGCAAGTGTATCTGTAGGATAAATTCCCAGAAACTGCATTCAGGGGTCAAAAGGTATATGCAATTAAATTTTTGATATATATTGCCAAATTGCCTTCCCTAAGAGTTGAGCCAATTTCCACTCTTGCCAGCATTATAAGAGAGTACCTTTTTCCTTAAGGCAACAGAGTGTATCATCAAAGTTCTGGATGTTTGCCAGTCTGAAAAATGAAAAATGGTATTTGCATTCTCCTCATTATGAGTGAAGTAGAGCATCTTTTTATATGTTTAAGAGCCAAATGTGCTTCCTCTTCTGGAAACTGTTCATACCTTTGCCTATTTTTCTAATGGATGTTGGTGTTTTCTTATTATTTTCTAGGAGCTTCTTATATATTAGGGAGACTAGTCCTTCAACTATGATATGAGTTGCAAATACATAATCCAGTTTGTCTTTTGAACTTGCTTATGGTAATTCTGCCTGCAGAAAATTCTTATTTAGATATGATCTAATTTTTTAATCTTTTAAGTCTTCTGATTCTCAAGTCATGGTTAGAAAGGCTTTCCTCACACCAAGATTATAAAGAAATTCTCCCTTTCTCATATTTAAATTATTTCATTTTTTACATTTAACTAAATGGAAAAACAGTACAGTAGTTAACATCCCAAACGCTAAAACCAAATTGCCTACATTCATATCCCAGAGCCACCACTTATTAGCGATATGAGCATGGATAAGTCACCTAACCTTTATGGCCCTTAGTTTCCACATCTACACATGAGGAATAATAATAATTACTTTATGTTTACTAATACATTTAATCATTTTGATATTAATCATTTTATATTAGTAAATATAAAGTAATTACTACAGTGCTTGGCATATAGTAGGCATTTAATAAGTATGAGCTATTATCATCACCTATCTTTTGGAACTTACCCTGTTTTAAGATGGAAAGTACAATCTTTTTTCTTCTATGGCTACCTAATTGTCCCAAAACCATTTACTGAATATTCCATCTTTTCCCCACTGATTTGAGACATCACCATTTTCATATGCTACATTTCCATATATATTTAAGAATTTCTGATCTTTCTTTTCTGCTCCATTGACCTAGCTATTAATGCACCAGTACCACACTGTTTGGAAGGGCTGGCTGTCCCTGTTTGCTCTTCTTTTGTTATGCCCAGATTTCAAGATCCCCAATAGACCACACCAGGGAGCCAGCCGTATCCTATGCAAAAGCAAAGAGTCTTTTATTCAAACCCGGGCTTGGCTCCCCTACCCTCCTTACTGATGCAGCAGCAAGTGGCAGAGAGAGGGCCAGCCCTGTGGGGAGAGAGGTTTTATAGTAAGGGGAGGAGAGAGGACTGTGGGCCCTGCCGATTGGCCAGGCGCAAGTCGGTATCTCGTTATACAGGATGTGGTCGTATCTATGGCGCGCACTTCCCTTGATTGTCATTGGTTAGTTTAAAGAAGTCCTGGGTGTGGCTAGCAGAGGCTTGGGCTTCCAGGAAGAAGCCTTGCCGAACACATGGCTGCCCAAAGATGGAGGACCCAGGGTAAGATGGAGGGCGTAGTCCTCGCCCTTTCACTTTTAGTTACGATAACTATTCCTATTTATTTTCCCATATGAATTTTTTAATTAGTGTATCCAGTTCTAGAATGAAATAAAAATATCATTAGTATTTTTATTGAAACCACATTACCTTTATAAATTAACTTAGGGAAAACTGATACATATGTTTCCTGTTCAGTCTTCTATCTAAGGGCCAGGTATGTCTTAACATTTGTTTATCTTTTTTTTTTCTTTTTTTTTTTGCATCTTTCTGCAGTGTTTTAAAGTTTTCTTCACATAGGTCCTGCATATTTCTTGCCAAGTTTACTCCTAAATTTTAACTTTTCTGATTGCTATTATAAATGGGGTGTTTCTTCCATTATATCTCCTAACAAGTTGTTTATATAGAGTAAACCCATTGTTTTCTGCCGAGTAAGACTATACCCTGATACCTTACTAAATTCTCTTGGATTTTCCAGATATGTAATCCTATCAACTGCACATGATGTTAATTTTGCCTTCTCTTTTCCAATATGTACATCTGTAATTGTCTTCTCTTGTCTGCATTGGCTAACACCTACAAAACATGTTAAATAATAACCAATTACCCAAAGTAGGCCTGGTCATGCTTTAGGCAGCCTTGAACAAATTACACATTTAAAAAGTTTAAAGGTTTGAATCTTAACTTCTTGCAAAGTAGAAATATACCAGGCCAACCGAAACCGGTTTGGCTCAGTGGATAGAGCGTCGGCCTGCGGACTGAAAGGTCCCGGGTTCGATTCCAGTCAAGGGCATGTACCTGGGTTGCAGGCACATCCCCAGTAGGAGATGTGCAGGAGGCAGCTGATCGATGTTTCTCTCTCATCGATGTTTCTAACTCTCTATCTCTCTCCCTTGTTCTCTGTAAAAAATCAATAAAATATATTAAAAAAAAAAAAGAAAGAAAAAGAAATATACCAGGCCACAGTTTATAAAAGGATGGACATTTTAAGAACACAAAAAGGTAAGATTAAAGCTTAGTCAGCGGTTCTCAACCTGTGGGTCGCAACCCCTCTGGCGGTCAAACAACCCTTTCACAGGGGTCGCCTAAGACCATCCTGCATATCAGATATTTACATTACCATTCATAATAGTAGCAACATTACAGTTATGAAGTAGCAACGAAAATAATTTTATGGTTGGGTCACAACATGAGGAACTGTATTTAAAGGGCCAGAAGGTTGAGAACCACTGGCTTAGATGATAACCCTTAACAACAAAAGTATTTAGTAGCCCTGACCGGTTTGGCTCACTGGATAGAGCGTCGGCCTGGGGACTGAAGGGTCCCAGGTTCGATTCCAGTCAAGGGCATGTACCTTGGTTGCGGGCACACCCCCGGTGGGGGGTGTGCAGGAGGCAGCTGATCGATGCTTCTCTCTCATTGATGTTTCTGACTCTCTGTCCCTCTCCCTTCTTCTCTGTAAAAAATCAATAAAATATATTTTTAAAAAAAGTATTTAGCACACCTGCAACTAGGTTGAGCAAGAGTGGAACACCTCAATATTCTTTCTTGATTGAGACTCTAGTGCAGTGGTTCCCAACCTTTTTTTGGCCATGCCCCACCTATGCATCTCTAAAATCCTGATGCCCCCCTCCCATGACATATAATTCTTATTATTCAAAAAGTGAACTCTTATTCACGTGGAGGAAGCCTACAAGGCCATTAACTTGGTCTAAACAAGCTTCCAAAGAACATGGCATCCATGAAAGAGAAAAATAAAAGAATGAAAGGACAGTTGAAGTACTGAGTAAGAAATCACTAAGAAATTGTTTTTAAAAATAATAATAATATGAAATGATATAAAAATAGCAAAGTTTCAAAACACATAATAGAGAACTGAAATGCATAAATATGTCACAATATATATTTATATACTGTATATATGGCCCCTAGAACCATAAGAAATGCAAAAAATTCATTTAATAACTCATTCTCCAATTGCCCCCCTTGCCGGAAGCCGGTCCATCCTTGCTGCTTGACAAAGTCGCTGCAGGAAAGAAATATCTGCACAGCATATGTTTCAAGGGACCTGGCATATATAGCATATTGTTCTTAATATGTTTGCTCTCCTTAGCACCATGTGTTTTAACCAAGGTCACCTCTCTGAGAAAGGTTGTTTCCCCAGGTGGGGATTTTTCCCTGAGGTTAGGGAGGAGATACAACCCCTTATTTAAGTGCCAGGCGGGTAGTTAAGCTACATAATCTTTACTCCCTGGAATGGAGATAAGAAACGCCCTAACCTTTGTAATAGAAATTGACAGGATTAAAATCGGCTGGTATAAATATGGATGTAACAAGACAATAATCATCAGATCCTGATCAGATCTTAACCAGAGCTTTGGCTGGAGATCCTGGCTAGAGGTCCTGACTAGGCTGCTGATCAACTGAAGGCTGACTTCGTGTCATTCCTTCTTTGCCGGCTCCGTCCACACCTTTGGGGACCCCTGGACCTGCTGGGGTTGGACTCCAGCACCCCCTTAAAAATCAAATTACTGTGAGGCGTGTGCTCCATGTTGAGAACCACTGTTCTAGTAGAAACCTCTAATGTTTCTCCATTAAGCACCATGTTAGCCTTTGACTGAAATTGATACACTTTATCAAAGTTAAGGAAGTAGCTATCTCTGAGTGTTATCAAAAATGGTTGTTAAACTGGTCCAACAACTTTTCAGCATCTAGGGAGATAGTTACATCGTTTTTGTTTGTTTGTTTGATCAATTAAAGGACGAATTATATTAATAGATTTCCTAATATTAACCCATCCTTGCATTCTGAGACTAAGTCGCATTGCTGGAGCCTGTGTATTCATAGTTATATTATAGTTTTGCATCTATATTCATATATACAATTGTTCTGTAGTTTTATTTTGAGGCAATCTTTATCAATTTTGGTTTCAATGTTATACTTGCTTCTTTAAAACAATTTGACAATTCTTTCAGCATAAATAATATTGAAATTATCTGTCCTTTAAATATTTAGTGGAAGTCCCCTATAAAACTGTCTGGACATAATGCTTTGACAATTTTTTTTTTTTAGAAAAATCAATCTGTTTAGATTTTCTACCTCTTTCTTGGGTCAGGTTGGGTTAATTGTATTTTCCTAAAAATTATCTACTCCATCCAAGTTTTCAAACTTACTTTCAAAGAGTTAAGCAAATAGTCTCTTATTATTCTTAAATTTTTTCTATTTCCATTATTCCCACTCAGTTCTTATCATGTGTATTTGTATATTCTTCTCTTTTTCCTTTATTAGCCTAAGCAATAGTTTATAAATTTTATTGTTGCCATTTAATTATTTTTCAAAGAGCCACCTTTTGGATTACTTACATTGTTTTACTATTTTTCTATTTATGTTTAAAGTTCTTAAACAAATATATCTTTAGCAGGTATGCTACATCTCTTCCTCACCCCAAAAAGGCATCACAGCAATAAATGCAGTGAACACTAAGAATATAAAGGCAAGAAATAGATTAAATAGGAGTTATTAATGTTATCCTGAATATCTCCAAATCCCAAATACCTGGTCAATAAACCAGATTAGCAATGTTTCCAATATGAAGGGGGAAAAAGTGCCATATAAAGTAAAATCTGGGCTTTTACCATAATTAACTCATTGGAAATAAGATCAGTTTTAACTATAATAAACTTACATTTGAATAATGTAAGAGGTACTCTGGGGTTTTAATTATAAGCCTTCCACCTCCTGCCTATGTATAGCAATTAACTGCCCACCAATTTAGTTCAACAAGCATCAATCCCCCATTTTCTCTAGTCCCAAAGTTCTCTCAGTATTGCTATGTAGCCAGACACTAAAACAGAGCAAAACCACCTCCACATAAAAGATCAGACAAAGTCATGTGTGCCCTGCCAGCTAGCCAGTGCTATCCAGAACCCACCACTAACCTGAAGAGAGTGTGCTTCAACTGAGGCAGTCTAGTTCAAGTTTAGTTTTAACTAATAATCCAAAGTAGGCCTACTCATGTTTTGGTTCATTTTAGATAGCCTTGGAGAAAGTAAACATTAAAGATGTTTAAGAGATTGAATCTTACTCTCTTGCAAAGTAGAAATCTATTGAGCCACAGTTTATAAAAAGGTGTAAGTTTTCTTAAACATACTAAAAAGGTAGGATTAAAGCTGAGATGATAATCCTTTGCACCGAAAGTATTTGGTAATAGTGCACACCTCAGAGTAGGCTGAGCCAAAGACATGCAACAGACAGGCCTTGTCTTCTAAAAATCAAAAGGTGATGCTTTTGTCACAGAACTTTTCAGAGTTCGGATAAAAATAACAGACATAGACAGAGGTAATACAGATTAGTGAAAAGCTGGTAAACAGCCGAAACCGGTTTGGCTCAGTGGATAGAGCGTCGGCCTGCGGACTGAAGG
The DNA here is from genome assembly GCF_028538775.1 of Myotis yumanensis. Taxonomy (NCBI): domain Eukaryota; kingdom Metazoa; phylum Chordata; class Mammalia; order Chiroptera; family Vespertilionidae; genus Myotis; species Myotis yumanensis. The sequence goes on from NW_027223756.1 coordinate 73,782,242, forward strand.
GTCCCAAGTTCGATTCCGGTCGAGGGCATGTACCTGGGTTGCGGGCGCATCCCCAGTGGGGGATGTGCAGGAGGCGGCTGATTGATGTTTCTCTCTCATCGATGTTTCTAACTCTCTATCTCTCTCCCTTCCTCTCTATAAAAAATCAATAAAAAATATTAAAAAAAAAAAAAAAAAAAAGAAAAGCTGGTAAACAGATAGGAGGTTGGAATTGAGATTAATTTAACTTTCAGAACAATAATAAATCCTTAAGTTTCAAGCTTATAACCACCAAAACCTATCAAAGAGGTAACACTGCCCATTTCTGGGGCCAATTAGGACTTTCAGCACTCCATCAAGGCAGTAGTATCAGGAATGGAGACTGGATAAGCCACAATCCTCTACACTAATAAAAGAGAAACATGGTAATTAGCGTACAACCGCTACCCTTTCCATTGGCTAATCAGCATATCCTTATGCAAATTAACTGTCAGCCAAGATGGCGGCCGGCAGCCATGCACTGAAGCGAACAGGGAGGCTTGCTTGCTCCAGTGACTGCGGACTCCAACGTTCCCCGCCTGACTTGCAGGCCTCTCAGCTGCAGCTCTAAGCAACTATGTTGCAAATATAGAAGCTAAACAAAACCCCAGAAACCGGCTTTCAGTCAGCCGGGCTTCAGCCAGCCTGACCGCAACATTGTATCAATGTTTTCAGCAGCGAGGCCTCAGAGCTAAAGCTGGCCCAGAATAAAAAAAAAAAAAGAAAAAAAGGAGCGGTTGGGAGCTTCAGTCACCCGCCAGCTGGAAAACGGCCCTCAGCCCCTCAGCCAGCCTGGCCAGGCACCCCAGTGGGGACCCCCACCCTGATCCAGGACACCCTTCAGGGCAAACCAGCCAGCCCCAACCCGTGCACCAGGCCTCTATTCTATATAGTAAAAGGGTAATATGCCTCCCGGCACCGGGATCAGCGGAACAGTGAGGCCTCCCGGCACCAGGATCAGCAGAGCAGTGAGGCCTCCCAGCACCGGGATCAGCGTGACAGGGGGCAGCGCCCAAACCCCCTGATCGCCCTGCGGCTCTGTGTGTGACAGGGTGCGGTGCCCCAAGCCCCCCCCCCCGCCGCCACGAGCCCTGCTCTGTATGTGACGGGGTAGAGCCATAACCTCTCCATTGGCCCTGCCCTGAGTGTGACAGTGGCGGCGCCCCAACCCCCTGATCGGCCCTGCTCTGTGGGTGATAGAGGGTGGCGCCCCAACCCCCTCTCCATGGGCCTTACTCTGTGTGTGATGGGGGAGAGCCATAACCTCCCCATCGGCCCTGCCCTGAGTGTGACAGGGTGCAGCGCCCCCAACCCCCTGATGGGCCCTGCTCTGTGTGTGACAGGGGGGAGCTCCCCAACCCCCTGATGGGCCCTGCTCTGTGCATGACAGGGGGCAGCGTCCCAACCCCCTGATCGGCCCTGCTCTGTGAGTGACAGGGGGCAGCACCCCAACCCCCTGATTGGCACTGCTCTGTGCGTGACAGGGGGTGGCACCGCAACCTCCCCATCGACCCTGCCTTGAGTGTGACAGGGGGCGGTGCCCCAACCCCCCAATCGGCCCTACCCTGAGTGTGACTGAGGGTGGCATCGCAACCTCCCGAACTGCCCTGCTCTGTGCATGACAGGGGGCGGCGCCCCAACTCCCCAATTGGCCCTGCTCTGAGCCTGACCAGGGTCTGCACCTAGGGATTGGGCGTGCCCTCTGCCACCCGGGAGCAGGCCTAAGCCAGCAGGTCGTTATCTCCTGAGGGGTCCCAGACTGTGAGAGGGCACAGGTCGGGCTGGGGGACCCCCCCTTCCCCCCTCCCCGAGTGCACAAATTTTTGTGCACCTGGCCTCTAGGATATAATAAAAGCCTCATATGCAAATCAACCGAATGGTGGAACGATAAGTGGAATGACCGGTCGCTATGACATGCATTGACCACCAGGGGGTAGATGCTCAATGCAGGAGCTGCCCCCAGGCCAGCCAAGGTGGGTGCCAGTGAGCCCCTCCCCCACACACACATCCCAGACCCCCCACACCTCCCCCACACACACCCCCAGACCCCCCACACCTCCCGGCAGATCACCCCGCTGGTCTCTGCAGAGGGAGGCGACCAGCTGCAGTGGTGGGAGATGGGGCCGGTGAGCAGGCAGTGCCAGGCCGGCCAAGGGTGCCAGCAGGGGCCCCTAACTGCCCTGCTGGTCACCCCACAGATCGGTCCTGATGGCCAGCCAGGCCTAGGGACCCTACCCATGCACGAATTTCATGTACTGGGCCTAAAATGTCTAAAATGAAAATATTGGGGGGAGGGCATAGTTAGAATAGCTGAACAATAAGGACATAAGCATTGTAGGTTTGGCCCTACATCAACAAAAGCAGATGTACAAACAGCTACAAGAAAAGAGAGAAGAGCCTGGAGTAGAACCAGGTCCTGAGGTTCTGCAGAGTTATTATGTGGATATGAAAAAAAATCTTTGGCTGATTTCTATCATGTTGGTCAATCTTTTACCAAAAGTGTCATTTACATACTGGGAAACTGATTGGGAAGACTTTGGTTAACAAAAAACATAACTAAATTTTGGTCAATCTTGATCTTGAACCAATTTGGAAATGTGATCAAGAGTTTTTGGGTTGTTTGTCTAGGAGGGCATATCAAAGACACTGGAGTGTGTTAAAAGGAAGTTCAGTACAAGCTAGGGAAGTGCGGCCTTGAGAAAGCATTGCCTTTACCATAAATACCCATTTATGAATGCTGGTTTGCAAATTTGCAAAGAATTTATTTTTAAGACAAAGTTCAGATAATTGAGTCAAATATAGTTTAGATATAAAAAATAATCTAGATTTTTTTCTTTCTTCCAAAACTCATTCTTTGAATTTGAGTTAAAAATAAAATAAACTTTTAGGACTGCCGATGAGTTGGAGGTGATGTGATGGCAGGCACAGGAAATAGAACTGCTAATGTAGGTAAATAAAAAAAACAGGTCACCCAATCACTTTCCAAACTGCTTGACATCCAAAACCCTCTCTCTACCTTTTACAGTCTCATACTGAGTATTGTATATGATACGCAGACCCTCACTATGACCTCCTCCTATAAATACTCACCAATTCTTTAAGGAAAAGGAAAATAGAAGAATTTCTGGGAAATTTCAAATGCAAAATCTATCTTGACATTGAGCCGTTTGTAAAATATAAATCATCACTATCCAACAGCTCTAAGGCAGTGGTTTATAAACTACGGGATGCATTAAAATCAGATGGAGGATTTAAAACACCAGTTGATAAGGCCGCACTTTGAGAAACAGTGCGCCAAAGTAATCCTACTTAAATTATGGTGCTGGGGATGGTGGACCTGTGCTGTCTGCAAACTGCAAGGGGTCTACCACAGAAATGAAAATTAAGCTTTTAAAATTTGGGAGTAGTTTAACATTACTTGGCATCCAAGCACGCGATCACTTTTCTGGCATTTCACTTTTATTGTACTTTCCAAAAGCGTTGGTCTGAGATTGGAAACTTACTTTAAAGTTTGGGAAACTCAGCTCTGAAATAGACACCTCCGCAGGATTGATACACAGGAGCAAATTCAGGAGCACAGGCCCAGGGGCCGCTCCTACCAATTGGAGGAAACCAGGCAGTCTTGGAAGATACTGGAAACCTGAGGATAATGCCTGCCACCAGGACTCTGGACTGAAATACAATTTCAAAACTGCAGTTTCCATCGTTCTGTATCATGGCTTTGTTTCGAGTGACAAAAGAACACCGCACCATCACTGCAAAAGGCCAGCGTCCCAGAGCCGGTGCAAAGGAGAAAGGAAAGGATGCAGAGAAGCCCGGACTGCGGACGCGCATACCCGAGAGAGAAAAGGCTGAAACGGGATCAGCGTTTGGAGCCGCTAGGAATCTGCGCTCTGTGTGTTTACACCAGCTCTCACGATTCCGTCCAAGCATTTTGTGTGCGCTTTTAGGGAGTAAGGGGCCAAACAAAGAAACAGAAGCGACCCCTGCCTCCTCCCTTCCCTGCGCCTCCCCGCGCCTGCGCAGACCCTAGCCTGAGCCCCAAGGAGTCCAGCCCACGGGTTTGTTCCGCGAGGGCGGAGGACGCGCCGCCACCGGGCACTTGCACGCATGCGCAGCCGCGACCACCGCGCCCTTACCCGCCACGGCGATCGGGTCCTTCCGGCCCGGCAAGGCCTCCTGGGGGCTGATCATCTTAGAAGCGGAGTCGCCCATTCCCGGGACAGGAATCAGGCTGTGGAAGAGCTGGCGAGCCCGCCTGGTGGCCGAGAGCATGGGCGGCCGCTGGCAGAGGGGCGGCGGGCGGACGGTGCGGGCCGGCGAGCGCTGGACTGACTGACTGCTGGCGCCCGCGGGGGGGACCGGTGCGCACTGAGCCGCCGCCGCCCCGGAATTGAGGTTACCTAAGGCGCAGGCCGCAAGGGCTGTGACCGAGGGCGTGTTCTCTCCCGGAGAGGGTGCCGCGTCCCGGGAGACAGCCGCGAGCTTTTCTGGCTCGGCTTCAGTACCCTGTCCAAGCTGGGAACAAGTGTATTAATGGCGGTACGAAGTACGTGAAGCGTCAGGGGCCAAAAAAATGTGCCCAGCCCTTGATTTTTCAGTTCGTCCCCATTTCACAACCTCCGCAGCAGTTGTTTGGCGTGACCAATAAGATACAAAACGACCTACCTTACAGACAAGTAGAATATATGTCTATTTCCACTGCAGCCATTATGATTACCGAAAAGATGAGTATTTATCCAAAATGAAAACCAAGTACAAGTTTCAAAAAGCTCAGAATAGGGGAGATAACGCAATATAATGCATACCTGTGTACACACATGCATATGTATAAATATATTGATAAACCCATTTTACGGGGGCTGGGGGGACAAGTAGAGGAGCGAGGTACTAATGTCACCACTAAGGCAGCTCAGGTGGATGTGATGGTGCTGTTGGATCATTCTTGTTTCTCAAATCATAGGAGGTAACATTTGTTCCTGTGACATTTTCAACCCAAAGCATAAGGTGCGTGGAGCCAGATGGGTGTCTTGGGTGTTCCATATGTGAAATTTGGGGTTTTACAGAAATGTTCTGCCGAAATGGGCAGAAAATCTCAGATGAGGAAAGGAACTGCAGACTCGCACCCACAGAGATGTGGGAGTTTTGACCCCCGCCCTTCCCCACCCCACGGGTTTATCTATCTATCTGTTTTCATGTTAGGTGGACAGGAAGATTAGCCCACTCTACTGTAGAATGTGGCCAAGCATGTAACATTAAACTTCGATTAAAGTGCTTATTTTATAACTCACAATTCCCTTTGGGCAATGTGCCTCAGTTTTTACTTTTGATTTATTTGTTTTTATTATGAGATTATACAAAGTAGGTTCTGTAGGCCTCTCTCAGAAACACTCCTGTCCCTTGCAGGCTCGTGAAGGCCTGGTTACTGCTAAGCATTTGTAAAAATAAGATCATTCCTCTGTCAAAGGAAATACTCTGTGGGGTTTTTTAAATTGCTGCCTTTTAATACATACTGATTTTCCTTTTCTGATTTAGTGGTTGGTTGTATGAAATTAAACATGTTAGAAACACTCAGCAGCTAAAAACTGAAGAATTTTTCATGTCAAGAAGTACTTATATAATGTTAAGTGGAAAAGCACAACAGATCTCAAGTATGTGCATCTGTGCGATGTGGTATATATAAAAATGCATACACCTCCACTTGTACACCCACTGAAGAAAGACTAGAAAAAATGTAAATGGTGTTTACAGTTTTGCTGTTGTTCAAAGTAATGGTCTACTGATTTTCACTTTTTTTAAACCTCTGTTTTAAAATGTTCTACAGTGTTATAGTGTTCTCAAGTGTTCCAATGGCTGTTACTTATTATAAAAATAAACATTTTTAAAGTAGAACACCTTACTTTACTTCAAAGCTTTTTTCAAAAATCAGAACAGTTTTTACATTTACCAGAATAGTTGTAAGAAGTTACATTGAGTTTTGCTTGTTTCTTGAGGAGAGATTTAAATATTTCTGCCTTCGATAATACCATTTTCACCACTAGTACTTCCTTTTCTTCAGACTTTCCTAATCCCTTCTGAGCTTCACACTGAGAGGACCTTCTTTTGTACCCATTGGGCATACACTGCTTTGATTTTTCTCTTTTGAAATTTGTTTTCCAACAAATTCTAACAGTGTATGTTCTTTAGGATGCAGTCTAAGCACCATCTTTGGTATAACAAAGACCCAAAATACAGCAGTTTAAACAAAATAGAAGTTTATTTCTTATGTAACAATCTAGAAATAGGTAGTTCAGTGCTAAGCCGGACCCCATGTCTTTCCTTCCATAATATCTCATACTGGATTGGCTCACATAAACATTCAGTGGCTATGTAATTGGTTTCATTGGGCCAGAACCCTAACCTTGATTAGTAAAAGTTTCTTTTCCATTTGTTCAAGGTTCTACTTGCCCCTTGGAAACAAGAGCATTTTATACTCGACCCCAAAATAAAGCCTAGATTTTAGTTGAGATGCAGATTAGGTTGTTTTAACAAAGGTACTGTGAAGGAAAACCCCTATTCTGTAAAACTACTGTTTGGAATTCTCTGCTATTCTTTGGACGGCCTCTTATTATGAAAAAGTAACTTTGCTTTCTAGCCTGCCTGAATAGTGGGAGAAATAAACTTAGCTATCTGACCTTGTAGGCCAGAGACTAGATACACCCAATGCCATGCCAGGTGCATTTTTAATTGATAGAACTGTGTAGTTTTCAAGGCCGCCACCAGTAAGCACACAAAGGGCTGGCTCATCTATAAAAAGGAAAGTTCTGCTTGTAGCTTTGCTTAGATTTGGATTCATTTCCCTAGGCCCGCCGCGGTGAATAAAGTGTAACTCCAAACTCTCAGAGCGTTGTTTGGTTCTGGTCCGGTTTTTCTGTAACAGTACTGTATCTAAAACGAGATAGTTCTGTTTTTTCTCTCCCATACTAGTCCAGCGGTAGGTGGTCCAGTGCTGGTAGGGCAGCATTGCTGTCCTCATACATGACCTCCATGCCAGAACCTGCCGTCACCTCTGTATCTTAGCCCAGCAAAAAGGCAGAAAGGAAAGAGTGCACATTTCAATGCTCCTAAGATGCATCCCAGAGGTAACATACATCATTTCTATTCCTTCTACTGATCTGATGAGAGACATGCTCATAAACAGATGTGATCTAAATGTTATGAAGGTGAGAGATGAAGTTGTCTAGCTGGGCAACCACAGATCCAGCTAATACTTGGCAGGTCTAGTAATAAAGGAAAGAGGTGAGACTGTCCTTTGTTGGACATCTCTATCACAGTCCAGTCTTCTGGCAACCCAAATATCCATATATACCCTTCTTCTGACCTATAAAACACACCCTATTCCACAGGGAGAAAAGCCAAAGTTCCAAGCAGTTCAAAGTTTGTGAGCTAAAGATAATGTATAGTCCTGTATAAATCTGGATAAAACGCCACATGATTCAGTGATCTATAAACTAAAAGATGAGGGATGTGTTCCCCAATCCTATGCCCTTTCCCACAGTGGTGTACAGTGGTGAAGTAAGAATATGAAAACTAAAAGAAGGGGTAAGGGGAAGGGTAGTCACTGGCCCATACTCTAACCAAATGTTGCAAGGGGGAACCTTCAAAGAATGCCCAGGTAGTGGAGTAAATTCTTAGTTGGACCCCAATTCTCCTCTCTAGAAGGAACTCCCTTGTTAGGTACATCTGAAGGTGCTGGTTTTACCCACTGGGAATTCTTATCCATGATCCTCTATGATTCCATCAGAAGGGTATATTGAAGAGTATGCCCTCCTGGGAGGCTATACATCTTTTTGTGCCCAATTTCTTCATATATATATATATATATATTATTGATTTTTTACAGAGAGGAAAGGAGAGGGATAGAGAGCTAGAAACATCAATGAGAGAGAAACATCGATCAGCTGCCTCCTGCACACTCCCCACTGGGTATGTGCCCGCAACCAAGGTACATGCCCCCGACTGGAATCGAACCTGGGACCCTTGAGTCTGCAGGCCAACGCTCTATCCACTGAGCCAAACCAGTCAGGGCCCAATTTCTTACTGGTGCAGTTTTGAGGGACTGTGGATTACTTCAGAGTCAAATAGACACAGGCATTTGCAAGTTAAGGCTGATAAGCTGCTTTGTCAATTTTCAAAGATACTGAATCAATTTCTGGTCTTTTTGTTCCTTTTACAATTTCTTATACAAGTAATCACAGCTCAAGATCTCAACTAGTGATATTTCTTATGTCTCACTATTCTTCATTTTTATTTACTAGGTTCTACATTTGTCCCATAAATCTTGTACCAATTTAATGTCAGTGCCCTTGCAGGCAGAAAAAAAAACAGCAGGTTTGGTTAAGAAGGCAATCCCCTTAATATGATCTTCACTGCATGTCATCTGGCAGACAACACTTTGCTAATAGCCCTTGAGAAGGGCTCTGGGTCACAGTTTTATCTTCTGCTATTGGGAGTATAATAGCTTTTGGCTTTATCAAAACTAGAAGGCCTTAAATAACCACTCTCGGTCGATTTGTACTGTAGACTGCAGGCAGAGAACTTCAGTCTTAGCAGAGCTTTATTTTCTTCCATCACTGTTAACAAAATAGCTATGGCTTTTACATGAGTTTGTCTTTCTCAAAGGACTTTGCTAAAGGAGGCAGGAAACAGCTAATACTCTCTCATTGGTCAGACAATCATCTTTCTGATCATTTCCCTATAGGTACAGATTCGAAGAGCATGTGTTCTGCCTTCCAAGGAATTAAGTTGATAGTTTTTTCAAATGTTTTGTGGCGGCATAAAAAGGATCAGCAGCTTCCTAGCCTTTAATATCTGTGTCCTTGCAGTCTGCTGCCTGTCAGTTAAACCAATGCCACATAGTTTAGGTTAATGCTATGGAGTCTACAGAAAAGCTACTATAATTGACATGTTGGCTTCGCAACACTACAGGATACAAGATCTATATACAGAAACCTATTGCATTTCACAGGCCTACCTCAAGAAACAAGAAAAAAATCAAACAAATGGAGACCAAAGTTAATGGACGAAAGAAAGGAAATAATAAAGATCATAACAGAAATAAAATAGAGGCCAAAAGACAATAAGAAAAGATCACTGGGGAAAAAGCTGATTCTTTGAAAAGATAAGCAAAATAGACAAAACTTTAGCTAGACAAACCAAGAAGAAAAAAAGGGAGGGCTAAAAAAATAAAATCAGAAATAAAAGGGGAGACATTACAACTGATAACACATAAATACAAATGATCATAAAAGAATACTGCAAACAATTATAAGCCAACAAATTGGACAACCTAGAAGAAATGAATAAATTCTCAGAAACATACACTCTTCCAAGACTGAATAATGAAAAAACAAAAAAACCTGAAGAGACCAATTACTAGTAAGGGGATTGAATCAGTAATCAAAAACGTCCCAAAAACAAAATTCCAGGACCAGATGGCTTCACTGGTGAATTCTTTCAAATATTCAAAGCTTCAATACCCATCCTCTCAAACTCTTCCCCCAAAAAAAAAAAAAAACTGAAGAGGAAGGAACACTACCAAAGACATTTTACAAGGCCAGCATTACCCTGATACCAGACAAGGACGCCACAAAAAGAGAAAATACAGGTTAATATTCTTGATGTACATAGAACCATAGAATAGAGGACTGGCCTTAAAATAAACCCTAGACTAGAAAGGGTAAAAGACATGACTTAAGAGATGAGAGAGAAGATCAAACATCCTTATCTCATTTTCTCATGAACTTAATGATGGAATCTTAGAAACATCCCTATAAACTGGGGAAGAATCTGAAGATTTCACAGGTAGTGCTTTACTTCCTGGGGCTTTATCCTAGGACAGTGACCCACTGGTGCATAAAGAAACCAAGCTAGGGGATTGGATCAACATGTTTTTTTAAATGACTGAGAGTAGACTAGATTAGAAGATATCAGAGTGCATCCAGTGTAGAAAGCATAACTGTAACTGGGGGAATTTTTTCTTTTATACACATGTGTACTATATGTGCACTATGTGTAGACATAAAATATATATCTTAGTATGGCTTCTGGTAAAAAGACAAAACAAAACTGTTTGAAAGCTATGGTCAGAGAAACTATAAAGCTTTCAGAAAACTTGCATTTGTTAGAACATGGGTTGTGGTGTGTGCAGAGGAGGAACAATAGCTGAGATCAAAGGCTAGTGGACCTGAAGGCAGCCTCACAGAATCCTGTGCAATCGTGTTGAGTGTAGAGAAAGCAGAAAAGCACTGCCAGGTCTGCCAAGGGGTTTGGGGGTGTGGAAAAACTAGGAGAACCAAGACCCCAATAAAGCCTAGAGCTGGAACAAGGAGCCCCAAGGACTGAGCCCCTGTGACCAGATGCAACAATAACAATAAAGTCCTCAGTCATCAGGGGCCAGCATGATGCTCAAAGGATGGAGAGGGAGCAGCTACATCTCAGGAGTGCAGGAGCACTGTGGCCAGGAGTCCAAGCTACATCAAAGCAGAAACCTGAGGATAGAGGCCAAGGTTGAAAGATACCTCAATGGATGGCCACAAGACCAGGAGGACACGGAACCTCTCCCAGTACTAGTATACAGACGCCATCTTGAAAAAAAGGAGTAGGGAAAAACCTGGTGAGAACCCCAAAAGACTAAGAAGTTACCTAATAGGCTATTTAGTACTGAAAGCCACCAAAAAGCCATTTTTATTTGGCAAGATCCAGTGTTTTCTTCCATCATTAGGAATGATGAGAGCAAGATGAAGTCAGTTATAGAAAATAGAGCAATTAACATTTCTTGTAAGTTGGAGTCATGCTTAAGTTTTGGCTTTATTACATGTAGTCTATCAAAGTGTACAAAAGGGGTATTTACCCTGTCTAGGAGTCAGAGATGATACCTATTCTTAGGATATTATGTAAACAAATGAAATATTATATGGTACCAGCCTACAACAAAATGGCAAAATTAGAGAAAAGGTAATGTAATAAGCTTTTCATAATGCTAAATATATTCTAATTTAAAAGCTGTCCTTTATTCTAAAATAATATACTTCTGACTTTCCTAGTGCCAAAATGTCCTTCCGACTCATATACGGTGATGACAGCTGGCAGTTGTTCCTCGGAGGCCCTTATTTGGCAAAATCGAAAATGGACAACCTATGCTGGCTCCTCAAGTATTTGGTCCAATTCTACTGGCCCTTGAAATGCAAGTGTGGAGCTCACTGAGGAAATGTGTGTGAGAGCCTCCCCGCACAGAATAGGCAGTGCATCAATAGCTGATCAGATCCCTGTTTCGTAGAGATCAGCCCTTACCAGGTAGCTTTTGCTCTTTTTCCCACAGGTTGCATCTTGTTCTCCCTCTCAGCTTTCCTAACCATACATTGTTCCAGGCCACCTCTCCCCAGGTAGCCTAGAAAAAATGAAAGACATGACTTATGGGATGAGAGAGAAAGCCAAATGTCCTCTTCCCTCTTCCACCATTGGATGGACCTGAGGGTGGAATTTTAGAAACACACACATGGACTGGGAAAGAACCTAGGATTTGGGGACTAGCACTCAGCAAAGAGGAGGGTAAAAACAGGTATCTCTCTAGAAGAATTTATAAAATTGTGTCACCATTTGATTTCTAAGGTCCATCATACTATTAAACTGCATACATTACTGATAAAATGAGCCTAATTATATACTTATATCTTGCTATACACTTAGAAACTTCAGTGCCAAGTTATTTTGTTCATTAATTTCCTTTCATAAAAGTATGTATGTGCCAGGGTTACTTAAAAAACCATTAAGGAAGAAAAACATACTCCCCAAAAAATCAGATAATACATGACATTCTTATTTAGTAAGAATCGGGAATTCCACCCTGCCTGCCCTCTCCATTCATCTTTTCCCTGCTAGTTAAAGCACAGAATAAATCTACAAGGGCAGGGTGTAAGCAACATTTCCCCAGGGAGAAAGTGCCACTAGTCCCTTTAGCTCTGAAGGGAGGGATAGCAACATTTCCCCAGGGAGAAAGTGCCACTAATCCTTTTTGTTTTGAAAAGTCCTCCCCACGGGGCAGATCATCTCTAGACTCTGATGCATCTCCCTCTCCCCCATCCATCAGCCTTTTGCTTACATACACTGGAGAGGTTTGGCACCCCTTATAAACTCTGGGTGAACAATTAAATCCTAACTATTTGAATATCTCTTTTGACCAGGGGGTACTTGATGGCTCTCTGCCCTAAGCTTTGGGTCCTTTTTGCCAACTCCAGGAAAACAAATAAAATTTCTCTCAACGTCCAGTTACATATATGTCATATTTATAGTCATAGGAAACAAAATGAAAGAAAATAACCATAACACCAATAGTAGTTTTCTCTCTATAATGAAACTGAGGGCAATTTTAAATTTTTTCCCCTACATTTTTCTATTTTAAAATTTTCTAGAGTACTCATGTATCACTTTTGTAATTGGAGAGTAAACCATTTAACAACAACAACAACAACAAAAAATAATTAGTGCAAAGATGAACTGCAGATTGGTAAAAAGGAAAAGTGAACTACCTTAACCAATTCAACTTTTTCCTTTTAATCTCAAAAACTGGGTTACCTCATTAAATTAGAATTTTATTTTCCTTGGTTTACTCATACATAGCCTGCATAGAAAGATAAAATGTCTGCTTTATTAAAGAAAGAAAATGTTTCTTCTGCATCTTCAGAAGAAATTAGTGATTTTAAAAGTTAATCGTCCAGCCCTGGCCAATGTGTCTCAGTGATTAGAGCATCGACCTGCTCACCAAAGGTTCGGGGTTCAATTCCCAGTCAAGGGCATGTGCCTGGGTTGCAGGTTCAATCCCGGCCAAGTCAGGGCACGTGTGGGAAGCAATCGATCTATGTGTCTCTCTAACATCGCTGTTTCTTTCTCTCTCTCCCTCCCTCCCTCTCCACTTCCTCTTTCCCTTCCACCCTCTCTAAAAATCAATGGGAAAAATATCCTAGGGTAAGGATTTTTTTTAAAAAGTTAATTGTTCAATTTTAGGTTATGTTTGAAAATGGACTAGTTCCCTATTTATTGGGTTTCTTTTATTACATTTTCATTAACAAATTAATATTTTTAAATTGCTAACCAATAATTATAAGATGTTTTATGCCCTCAGAAATCTTTGCTCAGTTCCTTTAGACCTGCTTCAACTTCTGTTCAAAAGTTTAAAAACAATCTGATATTGAATATTTCTGAAGGATCTTTGTAATATGTATTTTTTAAAACAGGCATCTTAAAATCATATTTTAATGTATTTCTTTAATATATATTTAACATATATATTTAAAAGCAGGCATTGAAGACTGACATAATTTTTTTCTAATTGCTGTTTACATTTTCAATGTTAGTTTGTATTACTTTCAGGTGTACAATATAGTGGTTAGACAATCATACTTTACAAAGTATTCCCTGGGATATTGCCACTATCCACCTGGCAACATACATAGTTATTACAATATTATTGACTATATTCCTTTATATCCCTATGACTTTATATCCCTATTGCTAACTACCAATTTGTATTTCTTAATTCCTTAATGTCTTTCATCCAGTCTCCCAGCTCCCCTCTCTTCTGGCAACCATCAGTCTGTTCTCTGCAACTATGAGTCTGCTTCTATTTTGTTTATTCATTTACTTTGTTCTTTAGATTCCACATAAAAGTGAAACTATGGTATTTGTCTTTCTCTGACTTAATTCACTTTAGTTTGTTGAGCAACCTCCATACTGTTTTCCACAGTGCTGACATAATTATTTTAATAATCTAAGAAGGTTAACAAAGTTTACTGTCTTAAGGTTAGTATAAATAGAAATTAGAGATTCAAATTTATGACTCTATGTTTGAGCTACACTTCCTTCATTATACCCAGCCCAGGGTATATTTGTCAAATAAATAAGTGGGATTAGCTTTAACTAGGTTTAGATTTCATTCTTTACATTTCAAATTTATAAACATGTGCTTGTTTTTAAAACTTCACATAGTACAGAGCATCTAGAATATAAAAGAAAAGGGCCACTTGAAAATATTCTGCCAATGGTGTATATCCTCTCAGATGTTTATATATATATATATATATATATATATATATATATATATATATATATGTGTGTGTGTGTGTGTGTTTGTTTTCAAATTATCTCATTAAAATGTTTTAATCTAACAATTTCGACTTTGGTTTTCTTACACAAAGACCACATAAAATACACTTTGATTTCTAAGTACTATAGATTTTTGCTTTGTTTTCTTTTGGTTTCTCATGTATCTGTTCTTCCTGCGAATAATATGCAAACATTTTCTGGGTCCCAGTTATATTTCCACCAGCATTTCTCCTTTAAACAGTAACCAGCCCTGGTACACACAAAGAGAAAGACATCCATCTTTCCTTCCAATCTACCGTGCATTTCTCATGTTTAGCAAGCTGTGCTTTGTGTGGCATATGCTTCAATAATCCTCTCATAAGGTTTAATTGGGACTTGGGCACTCAATAAATATTTGTGGAATTGAATTTAATTTCATTAATTATTCCGTAATTATTAAAGCATGTAGACACTAGAAGGATGATACACAGTTTAGTTTCTCACTTTGAAGGTTGCAAAACCTCTACAAACCCATTCCTGAAATACTGGTGAGTTTTTGTTTGTTATTTTGGGTTCACTACAGAGAGCCTTTTGATCTCCCTCTAAGCATGCTTTTTTTTTTTTGTCCCAGATTTCTAAGCTAAAATCTCCATTGGAAATAAATTCATTTCCTTAAGCCATCTGGTGGCTTTCACTTGTAACTACAACAGCAACTAATGGCCCAATAGAATCCTCCTGCATGCCTCAACACACACAAGGACTGTCATTTTCTTCCTGTGAATCTTACAAGATGTGCTACAATGGAGTGATAACTAAGTAATGTGTAGATGTTAAAAATCCAAGAGAAATCTTCATAACTCTAACCCAACTCTAATCCCAGAGCCACTTTAATGTCAAGAGCAACATAGTAAAGGTGATGAAGTAAGAGAAGCTATACTATTTTATAATAATCGTACACTAAGACAAGCTTTATTGAGCACCAAGTATGTGCCAGGCAGTTTGCCTAAGCTATAAAAACCAATGCAAGAGGCCCATGTTCTCAGAGAACAAATACAGCAAGGTAAGTGTATAACAGACATGCTACAGTGAAAATGGGGAAAATCCAGACTGGAGCTCCTTTATCCCACACTGAACACCAGGGAAGGAGTGCTATTCCGTCCCAGAATATACAAAACACCACAAAATAAAATCCAAAAAAAAATTTTGGAATCAGCCCAAAATAATGATTAACAAAATAATGGGGTTGTAAGTGTACTGTGTACATTTGTATCCTGCCTTCTGCAAAAGCCAAGAATATTCATGTCTTTGTGGAATGCATAACCTTCAATACTATGTTACCCCAAGTTGGACCTCAACAGGGACCCCAGGGTCAGTAGATAAGCTCCCGGGTGGCCACCTAACTTCAGTCAAACGGCACCTCCACACCCCGCTTTTGAAGGAGGTAGGACAGCACAGAGGAGCCAGAGCCTGCTTGCCAGGCTGCAAGCCTGTCCCTGCTAGTTCTGTCTCATTACCCCTGAACTACAAAGTGTTATTGGAGCACATTTTGCCTTGGAAGGTCAGAGAATGTTCCTGAGAGGCTGTGAAGGTATGAGCTCATTGTCAAAGAGCATTCACCAGATAGATACAGGGGCAAGGAAGGCCCTTCCATTTGATGGGGACATATGCAGCAGTGCAAAGTATTAAAATGCAAGGCATATTTGGGGACCTGCAGGTAATCCAGGGTGGCCAGAAAGGACATTGCAAACAGGGAGTGGGGAAAGCTGCAGCTGGGAAACAAGCAAGCGCCTACTCCCAAGGGTGGCACATGGCATGTTCAGATGGGCCTTTTGCCCTGATGATAATGGGGCCGATGAAGGATTCTAAACAGGGCAATGATATAATCATTTACATTTTAGGGAGATCATCCTGGAAGCAAGATTGATATTAGATTGAAAGGATACACTACAAGAATTAGAAGGCCAGGTAGGTGGTTGTTAGTATATTCAGGCAGACCTTATGAGGATTTCCAGATGAAGTGAGTGGCAATAAAGATGGAAATGTAAGGATAGATTTGAGAAATATTTAGCAGTTGAATCAACAGGTCTTTGTGACCTGGATATAAGAGATTAGATATGTAGAGGAGTTTAGGATGAGTCCCAGATTTCTGGCTTATAGACTGATGTTTCCTAGGAGCAGAACGTACACGTCTGAAACACAATGAGACGTCAGGGCTAGAGATACAAATTTGCAACTGATCAGCATCAATGCTATGGAAAAGGACTAGATTATTCCTGACCAAGATATTACAATACCCATACTCAAACGAGATGTGTTGAACAAATGTCATAAGAATAAAAAATGTATGCTGGGCCAGTGTGGTTCAGTGGTTGATCATTAACCCATGAACTAGGAGGTCACAGTTTAATTCCCGGTCAGAGCACATGCCTAGGTTGCAGGCTCAATCCCCAGTAGGGGGCGTGTGGGAGGCAACCAATCAATGATTCTCTCTTATCATTGATGTTTCTGTCTCTCCCTCGCCCTTCCCCTCTGAAATCAATAAAAACATACTAAAGAAAAGAATAAATATTCTTATATACTTGAGAATATACAGTTAACCTGCCAGGCTGCATAGGGAAAAGCCTCGTGTTTTCTGCAGACCAGTGCCTGAAAATGAAGTTGGGGTAGGGTGGCGATATGGTTTCATGAGGATATTAGGGCTAGTTCTAAAAAAATAAGTGTTTTCACCAAGTGTGTGTCTAACTGCATCAGTGTCCTATAACTGAGTCATAGTGCTGAGTCATTCTTGTCCAGACAAGCTGTCACTCCATATCTTCAGTCTTGATTGGAGCATTGAATCCTGGACCCAACCAGCACTATAGGTGGAAAATGAGGAGGGATGACAGAGCCTGCCAGGATGGAGGTCTGAAAGAAGTACCTCTGTTTTTTTCCCAGCTCTCTCAGACTGGGTGGAAGTTCCAATCAAGGTCGGTCTGGGGAAATAGCAACATTATTCTACTGAAACTTCAAATTAAAAAGCCACCTCCTTCTTTAGAGGGAGGAATTGTTTCTCCTTCCGTCCATAAGTCAATTTTTCCTCTCTCATCTTCCATTCTAGTATATGTTAGAAGAAATTCATTCTAGTTAATATGAAAATGAGAAGCCAGAAATTATGAAGGATGTTTATGGGCACAGCTCTAATGATTCAATAAGTTTGTCTTTTAATCCCAGTATCAATAATACACTTATTTTTCTGTCATTTAAATGCTCTCAGTATCTATCTGGAACCAACCAGAACATTCTAGCATGATAAGGAATGCACTAATTTAGGGAACATACTAAGCCTTTTTATTAATATTAAAGCTCATGTCACTTTCAGGCAATCAGTGGGGACATCCTAAAGAAAATCATGATGGCCACACAAGGATATAATTGGAATGAATTTGACCCTTGTGGGGAAAAACCTCAGCCCAAACAGAATAGGTTCCATTTTCCCTTATAGAAGTGTTCAAAAGTAAAACATATATATCTATTTCACTACTCTCTGCTCAAACATTCGTTATTGTTTTTAACGAAACCTAGATAGTCAGATAAACCAAAATAATCGAGATTTCTCAATGAGACCACACACTTTTCTCTAAAATGTTTTGACTTCTAATGGGGGAGGATTCCTCTGTTAATACTCTTTTTCAAAATTATTTTGGTTCTTCCCCCTATTTATTTTTGTTGGTAGATTTTTTTAATGAGTATGTCAGTTTCCCCCAAAAATCCTTTGGGGTTTTGACTAGAATCTTTTAATACCTATGTCATAAATTGAAGAACAGAGACATCTTTCCTATCCGTGAAAGTGACAGGTCTCTGCATTTATTTGTCTTTTGCTTTTCTGCCTCAGGGAATTTTTAGCATTTTCTTTACATACGTCTACCTATATCTTAAATTCATTCATTCTTATTTTACATTAGCTTACTGCACTTAAAATGTGCCCCAAAGTACAAACCAGAGTGTCATGTTATTTATCAGGACACTTAAGGAACTGAAACATTCCTATTATGCTCTTTTAAGAAATCACAGAAAATAGAGGGAAATGTAGTAGTCATCTTTTGTTATGAAGAAACGGTTCAACTTATAAGTTACATTTTGGCGGCTCTATGGAAATAATTACAAAATCACAGTGTGACTGCAGCAAATGTGAGTGTTTTGAAGAGCACAGCCTGTCAGATCCCTCTCGTTTCCTTCCAGCGCAGGGTAGCCAACCTGTCGATAAGGGTAAAGCTTTGTAAGTGAAGTATCTGGATTTCAAGAAGTCTTTATGCTAATGAATATGATTCTGTCACACAAAAATATAGTAAACATAGTTTGAAGCTGGGCACATTGTTGAAGAAGTTGTACTTGAAAGAGGCTATTTTTATTTAAAACTTTTTATTTCTTTATTTTTTTCAATTAACAGTTGACGTTCAATGTTATTTTATACTTTAGGCCCAGTGCACAAAAATTTGTGCACTTGGGGGGGTCCCTCAGCCTGGCCTGTGCCCTCTCACAGTCTGGGACCCCTCGGGGGATGTCCACCTGCTGGCTTAGGCCCACTCCCCAGGGGATCGGGTCTAAGCTGGCAGTCAGACATCCCTCTGGCAGCCTGGGAGCCCTCAGGGGATGTCCACTTGCCAGCAGGGAGCACGCCTAAGCTGCAGTCGGACATCCTTAGCACTGCTGAGGAGGCAGGAGAGGCTCCCACCACCACCACTGTGCTGGCAGCCATCAGCCTGGCTTGTGGCTGAGCAGAGCTCCCCCTGTGGGAGTGCACTGACCACCAGGGGGCAGCTCCTGCATTGAGCGTCTGCTCCCTGGTGGTCAGTGTGTGTCATAGTGACCAGTCATTCCCAGTCATCCTGCTGTTAGTTAGGGTCAATTTGCATATTACCCTTTTATTATATAGGATAGAGGCCTGGTGCATGGATGGGGGCCGGTTGGTTTGCCCTGAAGGGTGTCCTGGATCAGGGTGGGGGTCCTGCTGGGGTGCCTGGCCAGCCTGGGTGAGGGGCTGAGGGCTGTTTGCAGGCTGGTCAAGCCCCCCAGTGGGGACCCTCACCCCATGGGGGTGTGGCCAGCCTGGGTGAGGGGCTGATGGCCGTTTTCAGGCTAGCCACGCCCGCCGGTGACCCAAGCTTCCAGCCTCTCCTTTTTTTCTTTTTCTTTTTTTTTCCTGAGATTTATTTATCTTCTATAATTGAAACTTTGTAGCCTTGAGCAAAGCCCAGATCTGGCTGGAAACCTGGGTTGCCTCTGGCAACCCAGGCTCTCAGCCCCTCCTTGAGCAGAGGCCACGGCTGGCTGGAAGCAGGTATCTGGGATTTATTTATCTTCTATAATTGAAACTTTGTAGCCTTGAGCAGAGCCCAGGGCCAGCCAGGGCAGGCTGGAAGCTTGGCTTCCTCCATCGCCAGGGGCAACCCAAACCTCCTGCTCGCTCCAGCTCCGTGGCCGCCGCCATCTTAGTTGGGTTAATTTGCATACTCGCTCCTGATTGGCTGGTGGGCGTGGCTTGTGGGTGTAGTGGAGTGATGGAGTGGTGGTTAATTTGCATCTTTCTCTTTTATTGGTGTAGATTAGTTTCAGGTGTACCACATAATGTTTAGACAATAATAGACTTTACGAAAGTGCTCCCCCTAATAATTCCAGTACTCACTTGGCTCCATACATAGTTATTACAATATTATTGACTATATTCCCTATGTTGTACTTTTATATCTGAAAGGAGGCTATCTTTTTAACTATTTATGAAATTAAAAGACAACCAGCCATACAGCAAACACACTTTATCCTGATAACTCAAATTGCTTTTCCAGAGTTGTTGTTGGTCACTGATAAAAACTAGTTTGATTCCTTCAGTCTATTTGCTTGGAAAACATTCCAACACCTACATTCCCAGTGTACAACTGTGGATATTAAACAATGTGATAATGTCAGCTTGAGCACAAAGAGAGGACCACACGTGTATGATTTCATGAATTCTACTATCCCTATCCCCTCCAGTTTATTTAGCCTCTTATTAACTCATGGAAGCCAAAGTGCAAAGGAGACACGGTGGGGGTAGGGGTGGGGGTTGTACATGAATAAGCATTAAGACCTTCACAACATACTAATCTCTCCTCTAGTTGTAAAGGTTTGAGAAATAACTATTGTAGAAAGCAACAGAAACGGTGAAGATGCAGAGCAACCGGAACTCTCATACTTTGCTGGTGGGGATGTAAAATGGTACCGTTGCTCAAGAGGGCAGATCAGAACCTTAAACTAAGCCTGGGCCCATCTAAGTGCAGGGCCCAGTGCAACTGCACATGTTGCACACCTGTGAAGTCAGCTCTGTATTTACCCAACACCAGTGAAAACATTTACCCACACAATGATTTGTACTTGAATGTATATAGCTGCATTACACATGGTAACCCCCAACTGGAAACAACCCAAATATTTATCAACTGATGATTAAGTACATTGTGATAAATCCATAAAATGGACTACTACTTAGCAATAAAAAAGGAGCCAAATATTAAATCATACAACATGGATGAGTCTCAAAACTTCCAACTAAATAAACTGAGATACAGACAGACTAAATATTTTATGATACTAATTATATGACATTCTGGAAAAGGCAAACTATTGTGACAGAAAGCAGATCATAGTTGCCTTCGTCCAGGGATTGAGAAAGGGGCTTGACTGCAAAGGGGGAAGGGGAACATTTTGGGTGATAAAAATACTCTATTATCTTGGGAGAATGTTATTGTATGTAAATTATACTAAAATGAACCTAGGGGGAAAACAACAGAAAACTGGGTATATATAGAAAAAAGTTAAATATAAGTTATGTTAACTCAAAACACAATACATAAATATTGTGCTATCTGGATGTTTTGTTATAACTGGAACAATAACATAAATGGCCACGAGTAGGATTCTTTTTCCAGTCAGTACGCGTTTTTAAAATTGTGATCTCCTTACTGTATCACAACTATAGTCAGCATCAATGTTGAAAACCTTTCCTCATATAAGGTACAGGATGTGGCTCTCACATGGTGTGATCTCCTGGTCCTAGAAACAGACGTTCTTTCTGCACCTCTCTTACCTAAGATGTCCATAAGCAGCTGCTCTCTCCAGCTGTGTGGGCGGCTTCCCCAGAAACTGAGAGCAGTTACCCAGTTTCTGTAGCACAGGGTGGGAAAGAGCACCTCCAGAAAGACATTGTGGAGTCAGAATCTAGAGATGGTGAGAGTTTGCCCTCGGGCTCACACAGAGAGAATGGCCTTGAACTAGGGAGGCTTCAGAGGGAGAGGGCTGCCCAGCCATCCCAAGCCCAAGCCAGATGACGCTGGGTTCTAGAGCCGTAGCTCGTGCTCCCCCCATCCATGCCTGGTTTCCAGACCACCAAAGCTACAACTCACAGCCTCTTTAAAGAGGAGCAGGCATGGATGGAGACCATCCTGCCCCACCCAACTCTAGCCATCCCAGTAGGCTTAGGTCAGGTAGAAATTCAGGTTTTTCCAATCATCCAAGGATGATTTCAGAAATAATGGCGAATCTCCCAAGTGAAAATAAAGGATGTTCCTGCCTGCTTGTGGATGCTTTAGATTACTTTAAGAGGATGCACACTGAGTCAGAGATTTTACTTTCATGTATGTTTTACTTTTCATTTATGTCTGGAATAGGTAATAAATGAACTCCCAAGCAGGAACTCAGCAAGTATAGGCAGAGCACCTGTGTGCACACAGAAGCTGGAGAAGGGGCTGTGAAAATTAATAAATGGAAACTTCATTTTTTTTCCAATTTTTATTTTTTTCTCAATTACGGTTTACATTCAATATTATTTTGTATTGGTTTTGGGTGGAGAGCATAGTAGTTAGACAGTCATGTACTTTACAAAGTGATCTCCCTTGATGTTTCCAGTACCCACCTAACACCATACATAGTTATTACAATGTTATAGACTGTTTTCCCTATGCTGTACTTTACATTCCTGTGACTGTTTTGTAATTACCAATTTGTAACTTCTCAATCCTTTCATTTTTCACCGTCCCCCAAACCCCTATCTGCTGTCAACCTTCAGTTTGTTCTCTGCAACTATAAGTCTGTTTCAATATTGTTTGTTCATTTATTTCATTCTTTAGATTTCACACAAAATGATTTCACACATGTAAAATCATATAGTATTTGTCTTTCTCTATCTGATTTTATTTCACTCAACATAATACTCTCTAGATCCATCCATACTATCACAAATGGTAAGATTTCATTATTTTTATGGCAAATAATATTCCATCGTGTAAATGTACCACATCTTTTTATCCATTTGTCCATCAATGGACACTTGCGCTGCTTCCATATCTTCACTATTGTAAATAATGCCGCAATGAACATAAGGTTGCATATATTCCTGTGAAGTAGTGTTTTGGGTTTCTTTGGACATATTCCCAGAAGTGGAATCGCTGGGTCATAAGGCAGATCCATTTCTAATATTTTGAGGACCCTCCATACTGTTTTTTATAGTAGCTGCACCAACCTGCCAACAGCTCACGAGGGTTCCCTATTCTCCACATCCTCACCAACACTTGTTGTTTGTGGATTTATTGATGATAGCCACCTCATTTAAAATGGAGTTGGGAGGTTAGAAGAGAGAACTCTCACACCTGTCACTCAACTGACACACTAAGAAACCCAACAGGAAATGACTGTACCCTGCACCTAACGGGAAGTGACACTACTTTACTACCTCCAAAGGAGGGAGAAATGATTCCTCCTTGCCCAGTAACAGCCCAACCAATGGGAGGCTGCTATAACTCAATGAAAAGTCACTACAAACTTTTAGTTTCCTCCAATGGACTCTTACTTTACAACAGCTCTTCCCAAGTCCATAAAAGAGCTTCCTCTCCTTATTTCTCTGGCGTTTAGTTCGGTTCCCATTCCAGTGGTTGCAAACCTTTTGGACCTCATGGACCACCCGTGGTCCGCTGACCACTGCTCCAAAGGTTTCCCTAAACCTGCAGTCACCAACCTTTCAGACCTCATGGACCACCAGTGGTCTGTGGACCACCAGTTGGTGACCACTGCAAGTTAGACCACATGTCTCAAATTGCAATTCTTGTTGCTTCCAAATAAACCCACTTTGCTAGAGAAATATCTGGCCATCTATTTGTTAATGATCAATAGGACACAAAGATGGAAATGGGAGGGAGGGCTTAGAGAAGTGCTGACATGCCCTCACCTTTGTGCATTTGCCTTATCTCCTTATTATGTGTTGAACTGCATTCCCCAAAAAGATATGTTGAGGTCCTGACCCCCAGGACTTTGGACTGTGATCTTCTTTGGAAATAGAGTTTTTGCAGATATAATTAGTTAAGATGAGGTCATATTAGAATAAAGTGGGCCCTTGATCCAATATGACTAGTGTCCTCATAGGAAGATGATGTGAAGACACAGAGAAGAACCATAAAGGCAGATTGGTGTTATGCAGCTGTACACCAAGGAATGCCAAAGATCACTGGCCACCACTAGAAGCTAAGAAGGGACAAGAAGAATTCTACCCAGAATCTCAGAGGAAGCATGGCCCTACTGAGACCTTGACTTTGGACTTCTAACTTCCAGAACTGTGAGAGAGAAAATTTCTGTTATTTTAAACCATCCAGTTTATGGTAATTTTGTTATGGCAGTCCTAGGGAACTAACCCACTCCACTATACTGTCAGATTCTGGAAGACAGGCAACGCCTTGCTCACTTTCCCCTTTCAGTGTCTGTCTCAGAGCAGGTGCTGGGCAGAAAGAAGTGAAGCACTGATTCTACTCATAAGATTTCCAGAACTGTGCCCTAGCCCTGTATTGGCTAAGTAACTCTGTTGACATACAAATGGGAGGTAGGAAATGAAGCTAATTTTCTGGGAAAACTGGGAGTCTTTTTTTCCCTGTCTTAAGTCTGTGTTATAGTCTTGAAGCCCACTTGGGAGCATCACTAGGGTTTGTATAGCTGTTGATAAGATTGATTTTTGTCAGCCCTACTCTTCCAAGTGGGAATCAGCTGAACATCTTACCTCTGGGCTCCCAGAGCACCCTGGGCAAACTTCCACTCTGGCTCGGCCACCGACTATTCAAGTGATCTGCTTGTGCTTCTGAAGACCTTGGTGGGAAGGTGGTCTTACTTATTTCTGAACCCTCAATACCCAGTGCCTGGCACATAACAGGATTCCTGTGCGAGTGCTAAACTTAACAGACCTGGCTATTTTAGAGTTTAGTTACAGGTTCAAGAAAATTTCTGGATAATGCTCAGCATTCCTTTCCTCCATCAGAGCAACATGGTGTCTCAAAGATTTTGCTTGTACGCTGTGTGTTTTCTTGGCACACCACACTCAAAGCGAGGCTGGAAAGCTGACATGACTCATTTCTTCACTGTTTATTACATGGGGAAAAAAACAAAAGCCTACTGTTTTCCTGGATTGTTAACTTGGCACCTCATTTCATATATACTTGTAAAACTTGCATCAAAAGATACCATCTCTGTATGTTAATCAGCCATCTAAAGATCAAAACTGCTTTGCAGTACGAGGAATTCTCAGAACTCATACTCTATGAAGAATGACTTTATAGGCAACAAAATGGAGAATGAGTGCCCAATCATTAATCCTCAAAAGAACTTAATAAAGTTGGTATAGGACCTATTTCTAAGATGGTAAAATTGAGACTCAAAAAGTTAAGTGACAAGCCTAAGATCACACAGCTGCTAATGGACAGAGCCTAATGTCTTTGACTCAAAATAATGAATTTTTAAAGAACTCCATTCAGACTCTCTTCAGGGATAGGGAACATCCGGGCCATATCATTTGGTCTAGTCCTGCCAAGGCAACCAGAAGTGGGACTCAAAATTCAATAGCAACATATTTTTAAGTTGATAATTTTGTGTGGCCCATGAATGATGTTATGAATATCCAAATGGCCCTTGGCAGAAAAAAGGTTCCCCACCCCTGCAAGTGATAGAATTTTAAAGAAGACAACTAATTGTTTTTCACAAGAAGACTGGGCACTACTTATTCCAATGGGCAATGTTCTTCACAGCCATCCCTGGGAAGGTGGCATAATAGTTCTGATGACTTGCTTGTTTCATTTTGGGAAACACTTCTTAGAAGACATGGGTCTTCCTAATCTGAGGGACATTCTTTTAAGTATTACCTCTGGTGGCAAACTTCAACTCTGAAGTCTTTCTGAGCAAAACATAGAAAATAAAGCAAGTGGTTAAATGGGACACTAATGTTTTAGGTCAAAAACATGGCTGGCTATAAAGATACAGGAATAGATTTTCAGTGTGGACCTGGACATAGAATGGACAATTCCCGTGCTGGATTTGGAGACTGGCAGAAAGGGTCTGAAATTTGCTTTCCCACACACTAGCTGACCTTGAGCAAATGGCCTGACCTCTCCAAGCCTGTCTCCTTCTCTGTAAAATCAGATCATCACCTATCTCATAGGGTGGTTAAAATGAGATAATGCATATAGAGCAGTCACATAGAATTAGTGCTTACCAAGTGGTAGCCATTTTTTTAAATATTTTTTTTTTTATTATTGATTTCAGAGAGAGGAAGAGAGAGGGAGAAAGGGATAGAAACATCAATGATGAGAGAAAATCATGGATCGGCTGCCTTCTGCGCAACCCTACCTAGGGATCAAGCCCACAACCCCGGCATGTGCCCTGACTGGGAATCAAATCATGACCTCCTGGTTCATGGGTCGACGCTCAACTACTGAGCCACACTGGATAATAGCCACAAGTGATAGCCATTATTATTGATTAAAAAAAAGACTTCCCCAAATATAACATCATTGAACATATAGCTTCAATAATACTCATCTACATGTTAAGTTCTGGTACCTGTTTCATAAGTCCAGAGGTAGGACAAACAGTTCAGTGTGAGCACTTTGGTGTCTTCTGCATCCCCATGGGTTGAATGCATTCCCATATGTTGCAGTAAAGTTAGCCCTTCCAATAGTTGCAACAATAAAATAATGCCGTATTCAAGGCCTGATCATTACTTATCTGTTTATTACTGCTTTGTAGCACAAATTTCCAGAAAAAAAGAAGTTGGCTTTTACTAAAAGAAGAAAAATCTCTCTTTAAGAAGGACTGGTAAGCAAGCGTGGCCTCCTTCCCTGAGCAGAGCTGACTCTGCATCTGAAATGATTGGTTAAATATTTATTGCAGAGTTTTACACAGTCAACTGGCTGACTGGGATTCATATCCTAAGAGAATTTTTTTCATACAACATATATTTCTTTTTCATTACACAGAGATTTATGTTCCTTGTAGAAAAACTAGGAATTGCTGACAAGCAAAAATAATACTTAAATCACACATGATCCCACCACCCAGAGATAAAAACTGTTAATATTTTTGGTGAACATTCATTCAAGTATCACTGTATATTTGTTTTTTACACAAATGGATCAAATTATACATGCAGTATTATAACATGGTTTATTAACTAAGCAATACCATGAACATCTCTCTATGTCAATAGATGTACTCGTACAATGCCTCTTTTAGCAAATGATGCATAGTGATCCAGTTAAAAAATAACCCATATTTATCCAATCCTGTACTGTTGAACCCTTGAGTTATTTCAAAATCATGGCTTTTTAAAAATATATTTTATTGTTTTTTTACAGAGTGGAAGGGAGAGAGATAGAGAGTTAGAAACATCAATGAGAGAGAAACATTGATCAGCTGCCTCCTGCACACCCCCTAGTGAGGATGTGCCCACAACCAAGGTACATGCCCTTGACCGAAATCGAACCTGGGACCTTTCAGTCCGCAGGCTGACGCTCTATCCACTGAGCCAAACCGGTTAGGGCCAAAATCATGGCTTTTGCTGTTGGAAATGATACTATGATGAAGTCACCCTGGGAAGAGTGTTTAGTGAGAAGAGGACAAACAGGGACACCATGGCCCTCAAGACAAGGACAGACCCCTTGGGATGAAATGGAGCCCAAAGGACAAGAAAGAGCAACCAGAAAACAGGAAGTAGATGATGGTTGCCAGGGGCTGTGGGGAGGGGGAAATGGAGAATTGATGTTCAGTGGATGTAGAATTTCAGTCATGCAAGATGAAAAAGTTCTAGAGATCTGTCGTAAACATTGTGTTTATGGTTAACAGTTCTGTACTGCACTCTTAAAATTTCATTAAGAGGGTAGATCTCATGTTATGTGTTTTCTACCACAATATATAAATGATGGAAGGAAGGAGGGAGGGTGGGAGGGAGAAAATTGAAGGTATTGAGGATTACTTCTCTGGGTCTGGCTTGGGTAGCTGAGTAAACATATACCTTATTGCCTGCTTTTCCTGCAGGTCCTACAACAGTTCATTTGCTTTCTGGTCTAAAAATGCTCCCAGTTGCTGTCTGAAACTGCTCAAAATTCACTCTACCTGCTTTGTGCCTCAAAAACATTAAGAGCATTTTTATTGCTCTAGTGATTTTTGTCCCCCTTTGCCTTTCATGAAACCAAGAGATGCAGGAAATGCTATGGAGGTAATTCCCTTCCAACAGCGAAGGACTCTATTACTGGCCCTCACTCTGCAATCTCTGAGCATCTTCAGAGAGTGTAATGGCCTTTAATTCTGAGTGCAGCCTGAAAGGCTTCCCCATCATGCAGCAGCCATTTTTCCCATGTCGATGCCTTGTCTCCCATTATGAAACACACTCACCATCCCACCCCTTCCGTGACTTCAGCTAGAGTTCAAAGCAGCCACCTGCTGCCCATGGGTTTTAACTACTTTACTCTTTCATGTGTGGGTTACACATGCAATGATGAAATATTTGCTTAGGACTTAGATCTACATGTTTGTCTACAGTAATACAAATATGAATGGCTTGAGTCATCTACTACTGAATACTCTGGCATACAATATGTCACCTCCATAGATCACTTTGCTCTTCAGGCCAATTGGACCTGAAGGATTAATGGGGAAATATAATATATTGGTGACTTTAACATGACTATTCATACACTGCATTGTATGAAACAATCACACTATCATTCCTGAGAACAGTTCCCCATTATCTTGTTTACATTACATACCGGTACAGCATGTATGGTAATAGTTCTAATGAAGTCATAGGATAGAAACTATGCCATGTGCTCTGAAACAGACTTTCTAGCCAAAAGACCATATGTAAAGATTAAACATGGTAGACACGGTTCAGCATAATCCTTGATGGGCTTCAAGTGTTTTTTGAGAAGTTACACCAAAATCCTGGTCAAGTGTCCCCAAGTATTTTGCAATCTCATCCTAGAAGTCTTTCAAGATTATCATAGACTTCTTATATTGACTCAAAATGCTGCTGGTCTCAAATTTTTGAGGGAAGCAGTAAATCTCTTTATGGCCATGAAAAGAAGTATGAATAGACTCTTCTAGCATTTCTATACCCCGCACGTGTGATGGAGATGGTCAGCCACTTAAATGAAAATGAAAGTATTTTGTTAGTAAAGGGAGAGGAGAGCCCTGTATGCCAAGGGTCATAGTCATTCATTATGCACGACTTTGTTCTTTCAGTTTCTTGAGTCACACATGGCTCTGATGACATCTGTTTTCTCAAGTTAAGTCAGCCTGGGAATAATCAGTGATCACATTCACAGTAATATTATTTTTGCCTCTTTTTTTCACCCTCTGTTATAAAATCTCCAATGCCTCTCAAACTTGCTCTGTCATTACTAGGAATTTCCAAAAGATTTCTCATATATGCCAATTCTCCCAGTACCAATGAGGTATCTACCATTTTTCATGCTTTTCTGATCTACTGGTATATCTGCTACCCAGCCCTCACTACTTACAATCCCACCTGAAGTTAATATCTCCCTACTTTCTGTATCCTCTGGGGCCCACGAAGAGAGCATGAATGTCAATACCACATGTACTGTCTCCTGATGCTCATGAAATGCCAGTCCCATCTCCCACCATTGGTCCTACAATGTTAGAGGATTTACTGTGCCACAGAACTTGCAATGAAGACATTCCCCTGTGTTCAGACTTCCTTTACAAAGAGTTCCTTCCCAAGAGTATATTAGGGCCCTTTAAAAATTGGCCTCTGCTGACATGTGCTATACCAAAGGTGAGCCTTGAAGGCATTATGCTAAGTGAAATAAGCCAGACACAAAAGGACAAATATGGTATGATTCCACTTATATGAAATACCTAGAATAGTCAAATTCATAGAGATAGAAAGTAGAAAGGTTGCCAGGGGCTGAGGGAAGGAGAGAATGGAGAGTTGTTATTTTATGGGTACAAAATTTCAGTTTGAAATGATGAGAAGTTTCTGGAGATGGATGGTGGTAATGGTTGCACAACAATGTGAATGTACTTAATGCCACTGAACTGTACACTTAAAAATGATTAAGATGGTAAGCCTTATGTTATTGTATAGTTAATAACAATAAAAAATAAAACACGTGTAACAAGGTAAGACCAAAAAAAAAATTGCCTATGGCAGCCCTACCCCACCAGACTGCTGGGTAGGAGATTGTGAAGCAACTTTAGTCAAGTCAATAAAAGAAATGAAAAAATAATAGAAATTATAATGTGTTCTACAAACAACAACTAGAATTTGTAGAATCCACAGTGAATGAAGCCTGATACAAACCAACAAACAAAAAAACAGAAAACAAAATTGGCTGAAATACTAAACATTTACATGGCTGTGATAAATGTCAACTTTATACAGTTCAGTTGCTGCTTTGGGGATCGAAAAAAATCATGCAAATAGAACAAAATGCATTTTAAATGATCAAAGATGGGATGTCAAGGGATAGCAAAAAAGAAAATAGCAAACCAAAGCCATGTGTTTTTTTAAACTTTTATCAGAGGATTTAGTAGTGCCCTAAAAACTCTATTTCATTAGGCTCGTTTAAATGGTAGCAAGATAAATAAGTATTGTTTTATGTTATATCTTCTTCCTCTTTCTCTATCCTTTAGCCGTCTCTTCTTTTGGAAGGCCCTGCACTATTTTTCTCAGATCTCAAGTTTAACATCCTCTAATTGCATTTTATTATTTCTCCATGTGGGCAAGCTATTTTGAATCCTATCAACATTCACTTAAGTGCCTTTGTAAGAGACTCTGAGTTAGTGGGGAAGAGGAAAATAAGAAAAACTAGTCCCTGTCCTCAAGGTATTTGCTATCCAGACTGAACCAGCACTTAGACTTAGAAGGTAGAACCAAGTCTATTTAGCTTGCTTACAATTCCTGCTAATAGAGTACCAGTGAAAGATACTAAATATAAAGTGACTTGACCCCTCCTTCAGCACCTTCTAATCCCATCCTCCACCACCTCCACGTAAAACTTCCCTTCAACAGTAAAATGGATAAGTAAATTGTTATACTATACTGTCATACAATGGAAAACTACAAAATAATGAGAATTAACATCTACAACTGCATTCAACAATTCAGATGAACTTCACACACATAATGTTGAATGAAAGAAACCAGACACTGAAGGGTGCATACTGTACAATTAAATGTATATAACACACAAAAGCAGGCAGAACTAAGGTATCCTATATAATAAAAGCCTAATATGCTAAGTGTCCTGTAGTCCAGTCGTCCATTCAACCAATCAAACCGTAATATGCTAATGATATGCTAAGGCCGCTCAACCACCTGCTATGAGGTGCACTGACCACAAGGGGGCAGGCAGTCAACTGGTCAGCCAGTCGCTATGATGTGCACTGACTACCGGAGGGTAGACATGCCAAATGGTAGGTTAGCTTGCTGCTGGGGTCCGGCTGATCAGGACTGAACGAGACAGGCCAGACACACCCTGGAGCCCTCTCACGGTCCCTCCCTAGTCCCAATCGTGCATCAGGGGGGTCCCTCGGCCTGGCTTGTGCCCTCTCACAATCTGGGACCCCTTGGGGGGATGTTGGAGAGCCGGTTTCGGCCCGATCCCACAGGCCAGGCTGAGGGGCCCCACTGGTGCACGAATTCGTGCACCCGACCTCTAGTGTTTTTAGAAGTCAGGAAAGTGGTTACTCTGGAGGTGGGTTGGGGGAAGCAGTGACTGGTTAGGAGCATGGGAGTGGGGGTGTGGTTCTGGAGTGCTGGCAATATTTTCTTTCCAGGTCTGAGTATTGGTTAAACAGGTGTGTTCAGTTTGTTAAAATTCATTGATCTGTGCACTTAACAATATCTGTACTTTTCACTATGTATTATATTTTAACTCCAAATTTTTAAAAAATATGATCTAAGTGTACTCAGCAATACAATCTTTTCTAATATTGACAATAATTTAGCTCCTAATTTTTATAGAAACAGACAAGAATAATACTTCTTCATGACAAATCTCAAAAAGAGAGGCATTACTTTGTTCAAAAATGCTTAAAAGGGTATTCATAGCAAAGTCCCCTTCATGTTGGGCTAAAAAGGGAATCCATGCAACATAATGGATCTGGTTTTGTATCCTTTATCCGTTCCAACTGATAGGCTAAAAGCCACAGGAAATTATGCTAAAATAAACAGTTAAGTCCATTTTTAAAGGCAGTAAAGGGCATTGGCTAACAAGAACTCCTAGTAGGGTACCAGCTGAATAACATAAGTGTGTTTTTAAATTATTTCTATTAGATGAATGAAAATGCTCTTTAAAAAACACATCTTCTATGCTAGCACCCATAAAGTAAGAGAGATCTAATGGATGCTCCATTAAGTGGGAAATTAACAACTTGTAAATACAAAAACAGACAAGAACCTTTAACGCAGCTACACAAAAGAAATATACATAGAGTCGATTGGACCAAATGAGCTTTTTTTAAAAAGGTTCCCTTAAGGAATAACTCAACAAAAAGGGAAATCAATTAATAGAAGAGTGTGTTCTATAGTTTAATATGTATATTTAATTTGTAGGATTGAAAGTCTTTGTACTTTCCTTCCATATATATCTTTTATATTTGTTATATTGGCATATTGTATTTAAAAACAATTTCATGGGTCCATATTACAAAAACACAAGAAGAAGAAGAATGTTGAATTATAACCAAAGGTAAGCATCTTAAAACTTGATTAGATACATACTAAACCATGGTATTACAGATACAAAATGAATCCATAGTCTACCCTTGATTTCAAACAAGAACTTATGAAAATGGTTCAGAATATAAAATTACGGAAAACATTATAGTACATCAAAGCAAGGCAAGTTTAATTAGGCTTAGTTTGATAATTGCTGAAAACAAAGGACCTGCCTCACAGCATGACTGGTGTAAAATACAGTACTAAGTCTAGTTGATCCAAATTAAAACCGCCCTATCTACCATTCCACATGAATCCTTTTATCTGAAGTCTACAGCGAACAATGAATTACAATTCAGCTCAGAATGACAGAGGGCCGGTCGTTTTTATCAGGGTTTGCTTTGGCTAAAACCTGACTGTGTATATTTCATTTCTCTATTTTAAACTGTAACATATGAGAACTTTAAGATAAAAGCCAGGAAACTAACCAATGCTAGCAAAAGCCAGTAGCAAATCAGTGTATTTCTTCAGCGTATTTGGATCCGTAGAATGCATTTATACACTTCCCTGTGTAAGGCTCAGGGAAACAAAATTCACCATCTTGCAGCCAGATTGTATTCCAAATTGATGATTCTTTAGATGGGAAGTATAGCAATGGATCTCTCAGAAGAATTATAAAAAGCTTCCCAAAATGTTAATAGATTAGGAACATCATGACATTAATTGGGTTGATGTATTATTGCTATGCTGATTTTTCAAAGTGGAAAACATAACAGGGAATCAGGAAGCCGGAAAGGAGGTTGGAGGTGGAGATAGAATGCTGTCAGATCTGCTTCCCCTGCCAGTGCAGGGCCTCATCCCATCACCACAGTCTCCTCTCTGGTGGTCCTGACATCTGGCCCTTCCAGCCATTCACTGTTAACACCCTCACCTGAATTGCAGTTATAAAAAAATAAATATGATCATACTGTCTGCCCACTTACAAAATTCCACTGAAATATTAAAAATTCAGCCCTAACCAGTTTGGCTCAGTGGATAGAGCGTCGGCCTGCGGACTGAAGGGTCCCAGGTTCGATTCCGGTCAAGGGCATGTACCTGGGTTGCGGGCACATCCTTAGCAGGGAGTGTGCAGGAGGCAGCTGATCGATGTTTCTCTCTCATCGATGTTTCTAACTCTCTATCCCTCTCCCTTCCTCTCTGTAAAAAATCAATAAAATATATTTTAAAAAAATTCAATCCTCAATTGAAAAACATTCTACTTCATAGATAATAAAAAATGCTAATTAAAAGAGCGATTAAATATCATTTTTGCTTATCAAATAGGCACAAATGTCAAACAAAAATGATTAGTGCTGGCAAGACAGTTATGCAAGAGGCACTTTTTATACATATTTCTAGTGAAAGTATCAATTAGTATAGCCTTTTGAAAATCAATTTGACTATATAAAATCATGAGCATTAAAAGAGTCATAAAATATTTTAAGATAGTCTCATAAAACAAAAATCATATACTTTGATCTCTAGTATACATATACTAAGATTTTATTCTAAAAAGGAATCTAACAATATAAACGAACAAACAAAACAGAGACAGACTCATAGATATAGAGAACAGACTGATGGTTGCCAGAGGGAAGGAGAGATGGGGGGAGACTGGGTGGAAAAAGTGAAGGGATTTTGAAATACAAATTGGTAGTTACAAAATAGTCATGAGGATGTAAAGTACAGCATAGGAAATGTAGTCAATAATATTGTAATAATTATGTATGGTGCCAGGTGGGTACTGAAAAAATCAGGGAGAACACTTTGTAAAGTATACGATTATCTAACAACTATGCTGTACACCTGAAACTAACACAAAATAATATTGAATGTAAGCTGTAATTTAAACGTTTTTAAAATTAAAAAAACAAAGTAACCAAAGTTAAAAAATTTATGTGGAAGAAGAGTAATGGCAAGTTAAAACTGAAAGGGTTAAAGAGAATAAAACGGAGCAGAGAAAACTTATTGTGCTTAGCAGATTCCTTGCAGAAAGCTTGTAGCCTTGACCACCGCATAGCCTAGATAACGACTAGACACCTGGCATGGGAGGAACCAAGGACAGACCGGACCCTTATGTCAGCAGAACAGCTTGCAGCCAGCAAGGATTAATAAAAACCTTTCTCTTCCTTCAGTCACCGCTGACTCCTTTTTGTCGGACTCAGCCCACCTGCACCCAAGTGCCTGAAATAAAAATCTCTTATGATACATAATGGCCTCATGTCATAGATGCGCAACCCCAGCCCACTCCAAACCTTTCAAAAACAACCACCCTTAGCAGAAATAATGTAAAACTCCAACATTAAGAAAATGGCTGTCAGAAGGACACCTCAGGGCAGACTGGACACCTGTCTCAGTCCATTCAGGCTGCTATAACAAAAATACCACAGATTGAATGGCTTATGAACAACACAAATATTTTTCTCACAGTTCTGGAGGCTGGGAAGTCCAAAATCAAGGTGCCAGCAGATTCAGTGTCTGGTTAGAGCTCACTTCCTGGTTCATAGACAGCCTTCTCACTGTTCCCCCACTTGGTAAAGGGGGAAAGGGAGCTCTCTGTAGTCTCTTTTATAAGGACACTAATTCCATTGCATGAGGGCTCCATTCTCATGAGCTAATTACTTCCCAAAGTCCTCTCCTCCATCACATTAGAGGTTAGAATTTAAACATATGAATTGGGGGGAAGGGGGAACACAAACATTCAGTCTATAGCAGCACTGCAGGGCAGAACTCTAAGGATAGGAAATTCCACAACTAGTGTTAGTTGTGTAAACATTGACTCTCTAAGAAAAGAGGTGAAACTATAGTTAAGGCCATGAGTACAGGAGTATATGAGGAGAAGCCAATTGTCTCAATTTGTAATAACCTGTGAAGTTGCCAACTCTACATTCAAAAAATATATTAATTTGTTAATAATATATATACATAACAAGAAATTCAAATAACACTGAATACACAAAAATAAAATTAAATTTAGCCCAATGTCAACAGATGAAATAAATCATTATTAATATTAAAGTGCACATTATTCCAGGTAGCACTCCATGCACATATAAAAATAAACTAGATAGAAGAAACAGGATCATAATATAACTTCCATTTTTATTAAAAAGTATTGCATTTAATTTTACTTTAATCTTACAGAAGGAATAGAAAAAGAGTAAAATTAAAGGAATTGCTAATGTAGATTAATATTTTTCACTAGAGATATTTTGTAAAATTATAAGGAAAAAGGAGGCTGGAGTCTTTAAGATGTATACATGTTTTAATTTTAGACAATAACAATACTGTCTGTGATGAAAGATAAGGAAAATAGCATTCTCATATTTCCTTTCATCTTATCTTTGTTAATTATATTATTCTTTTAATTGGAATTATATGTAATACTAATATGATGTTCTGTCACCATAATTCTCACAGTTGTTTTACCTTAGTTCTATATATGTTTCCCATGTGCTTTAGCCCAGAACTGTTTATAATGGCAAAAATTAGAAATGGTTCAAATGCTCATCAACAAAGGATAGATAAATAAATTATAGTATAATCGTATAATGCAATGTTATTCTCTTCAAAAATAATTTTCAAAAATCGTTAAAACTAACCAATACATTTAAGTTTTTGTATTATATCTTTAAATATTTTTTCTGTTTCATTTGTTAAATTTGTTAAAGTAATTGATTATGCTTATTGGGAGAGTCTTTGTCCTCTTATCAATTCTTTTCTCTTTATTACCTCAACTTCTGATTTTTTTCTTCTGCATGCACTGTGATTACCTGAGAACTTTCCTTTACATCAGTTATATCAGCTTTTAGTGATTCTAGTCTATTTATTGACTTAATTTTTTGTTTGTTTTAGTCATGCTCCTATCTTACTCGTCAATTTGTTTCCTCAGTCCCTCTAACCTCTCTTTTCATGTCTTTCTGTTATTTTTCATCTTCCTTTGAGCTTTTTTATTGAAGTCATGTTCGTAAATTTTCCTGCAAAGTGAAGCATTCTTGACAAATGTCTGTTCTTTGGGTTTTGTGGGTTACCATTTCTTCAACTGTGTTTTTTATGCTACATTCTTCTTTTTAGTATACTTGCATAGTGTCCAGGTAGCTCTTTTTACCTTTTTATCTTTTATCGTGCCATTTCTTTTTATCTTCCTCATATTTACCATAGAACTCTCCAAACCTATTTTCTCTAGATTGCATTTTTTTGCCTCCCTTCCCAAGTATCTCTATCAGTGTATATTTCTATTTTCCCCTATCACCCACCGTCTGAGGACTATGTATTTTGTGATCTTCCTACGTTGTTCTAACCTGAGGGGAGAGGTGTGGTGAATAGGCAGGACTCAGCCGTTCTGAGTAGTGCAGACATTTCTAGGAAATCTTGAATACATTCCTCCTTCTGCCTAATTTGGGGTGAACCCTCTTCACTGTGTCTCCGTCTTCAGTGTAAAAAGACTCATTTAGGCTTTACTTCTAACAGAGTTAGTCCTACTTGCTCAGTTCCTCTCTCTATATATTTCCTTGATCCCAGTAACAGAAAATACAAAGACATCCCTCAGTAAGATTGTCACCAGATTTGCACATATCTCAGTTGAGAGCACCACCTTTGGGAAGATGTATATAGGATCAAGGTAATGTGCCAGGATCTCTTCCCTTAGCTGAAATGTTTTGATATTTGTAGTATTGGGTGACATGTACACGTTTTCTTGTTTAAATGCTACTAGTAATTTTTTAAAATGGTTGATATTGTATTTTGCTTTTACTTTTTAAGATCGCTGTTATTTCTATAGATATCATGGGAGAAAGATTGTGTGGTCCAGTTTCCTTCTTCCTTCTTTATGAAGATTTCTCCCATAGTCCCAATTATTAAAAATGTTGATGCTGGGTCACTCATCTCTGAAACCTGCTAAAACTGATTAGTGTTTCTAACCTAAGGAACTCCCTTTACTAGGGACAAAGACAGGCATATTTCTGTATACACTGCCGGGGTTGAGACCAAATAAGATCAGAGTTGAGAAAAGAGA
Organism: Myotis yumanensis; assembly: GCF_028538775.1. Classification (NCBI taxonomy): domain Eukaryota; kingdom Metazoa; phylum Chordata; class Mammalia; order Chiroptera; family Vespertilionidae; genus Myotis; species Myotis yumanensis. The sequence continues at coordinate 73,819,435 of NW_027223756.1, forward strand.
TTTATTCATTTACTAAAGTCCATTCTTAACAACAAAATGGCTCCTAGATCTCTAAAGTAGAAGTGTTGTCTGTGGAGCTTCCCTGAAGAGTTCACTCAATCCACTGTATAATGGCTCTTAAAGATCATTATTTAGACTCTTCTATTGATCTGCCCCAACTTTAAGTGTCCCCATATTATAAGTGTCTGAAGTTACAATATCTTAAAAGTAATTGATCAATTAGTGTTTACTGAGTCCTACTATGTGCTCAACTTTGCACCCAGTGCTATGGAAGACTAATGAAAAGTAAACAGCCTCTGCCCTCACAGAACTTATCAGCTGGGGAGATAAGATGTGTTCCTCCAAAAACAGTGGTATAACAGTTAAAAGCAGGAAATAAGTGCTCCACTCTGGGCTCCAACTCAGTCTAAAGGTGTGATTAGATTGACTAAATCTATGAGGAAGGCCCCAAGAGGTCATTCCATCCAACTTCTCACATTAAAGCATTCATCATAAATGCCTATTTGTTGAGCAGCCATTGCCAGTCATTAACTGATAACTCTAGTGACACTTTAAAATGGAGAAGTATTGAGCTCTTTGTATGTAAAAGGTTTTTGAATTACCTATTAGTCAACCAGTTGTCCCTCAGAAGCACATAGAACTGTCATTTTGAGTCAACCACAGGCTCATGAATGCTACCTTGACTCAAGGAGACAAAAATTAATTTATATTGAGCAAGAAATTAGATGTACTCATCTCTGCTACCATTTATTTGCTCTAAAACTTAATGTGTACTTGTCACCCATGAGTCAAAATCAATATTCTTTAATATAAATTTCCATTTAGGTGGCAATCCAATATAAAAGGAAGTATAGAACCAACTCTGGGTTCAAAATCCAGCTCTGCCATTTTCTGGCTCTGTGACCTTGTGTCGAAGGTTCTCATCTGTAAAATGGGACTATGAAAACCTACTTATGGCGGTTGTTGGAAGATGAATGTAATCCTGTAGAGAAAGCACCAGGCACATAGCACTGCTCAGGAACTGTCAGTGCTCTTTCCTTCTTTATGTGAGCAGTTCTCTACATTTATAGCCTTATAGGGCCCCCCACATTGTAGTGTTCTAAGATTTCATTCATCTGGTGTTTACTAAATCTTTGATGAGTCCAAAATAGTGTAACAATTTAGAAGGTGGAGAGAGTAATGAGATTCGTGAGGGCTTTATGAAGGAGTTAAAAAACTAAAACTGAATCTTAACAAATACACTGGCTTTGGGTAGGTGGTGAAGAGAGGGAAGGACAAAGCCGAGAAGGGGCTTATGTGAGCAAAGTTGAGGAGGCAGAATGAATGTGGCAATAACTTGATGCCCAAAAGAAGAAAGGCAAAGCAGTAAACATTTTAGAGAACCTGCTATGTGCCAAGAACGTCTGTGGGTTCATTTAAGAAAATCATTGCATTTAATCCTCCTAACAATTGTATTAAAGAGATGTATATATTGGTTCCTCAGTTATTTATTGAGAAGCTTTGTTTTGGAAGGAGAAAGGAGAAGTTAAGCAACTTGCTACAGGCCATGCAATCAACAAGCAGTAGAGGTAGAATTCACACCCTGAGCTGCCCGCCCCAACCTTATGTTTTCCAGCTACATGTTGCTGTCTCCACAGGGAGCAGTGCATAGATAATTAGAGTAAGGATTTATTATAGAGGACTGAAAAGCTGGTAGATGAATTTAAAATTATTGCTATGGGCAGTTAGAAGACATTGAAATGTCTGCATAAATAGTAGTTATTCTACTGCCCTATTAATTGAATTATAAATATAATTTATAGGTATATATAAATTGTATAGGTATATCATTTATCAATAACTAAATAAATAGTAGGATATGTTTTTTCATTCAGATTAAAGGGGACATGGCAACTAAATGCAATATTCAATCCTATACTGGATTCCATACTGACAGAAAAAGAAATGTTTTATGAAGGAGATTATTGGGTTTACTGACAAAATTGGAATTAGGATGGTAGGTTAAAGTATTCTTTCAATGTTCAATTTGCTAAACTTGATTACTGTATTAAGGTAAAATAAGAGAATATTCCTGTTCTTAGGAAATGCTCATTGAAAGAGTAGGGTCTGGGATACATGCCACTCACTCTCAAAAGGTTCAGAAAAATTTATATCTATATCTATCTATAGAGATGGAATGAAAGAGCCCATGAAGTAGCTGTTAACTATAAGTAAGTCCGTATAAAACATAATCAAGTTTTCTTTGTCCTATTCCTAGTTTTGCAACTTTTCTTCAATTTTTCAGTTATTTCTAAAAATGTATAGTGTTTTAGATTATATATTTTTTAAATTTGGAAATTAGTTAATTAGATAAATATTTAAGGTCTAAAGAGGAATAACTTTTGAACTAAAAATCTGGTGTAACACTTTTCTCTTAAAAAAAATCAAATTTAATTTATCCAGAATGAAGGAAGGAATTTAATGAGCACATAATGTGTTCTAGGCCCTTTACAAATTTTCTCATTTAATCCCTGTAAACCCTGAGAAAAGATAACTATATACTAAGAAGGGCTCAAATTTTAAACACACACACACACACACACACACACACACACAGAACTTAGCAGCCATTTCTACACAGGAGCTTCTCACACAAACTGCACTCCACAGAGAAGCCTGCATTAAGTGCCTGCCTGTACTGTTTCTACCATCTGACCCAACCCTCATGAAGGAGTTCCTGGAATCCTATTTCAACCAATAGAATTTTTCCCATCTAATTGGAGCTGCACAGCTGTGACCAACCAGAGAAGCTCTATTCTGACTAATCAGGGCAGTGTGTTTTGGACCAATCCACCTGTGAGGACTTGGAGTCTTTTTTTGCACAATGACAGACCAATCAGGAACCATGGGTCTAGACTTCTGTCTATATAAACCAGCTTCCCTCTGGCTCTGGGAATATACTTTCCCTTTCCACTGATGTTTTAAGACTGTGTTTCCCTGGCTGAGCTGAAACACCAGAGATGTCTTGCTGAACAGACGAGCACAGAACAGAGCAGAACAGACCAGCATATGGGCAAAGAGCAGAGCAGGACTGTCTACTAGTAGGAGGAAAGGGTCCTGGCTCAAGGGCTGCCTCACAGTTGAGCTGTTTTGCACTAAAGTTTCCTTCTTCACCGCACCCCATCTTGGGGATTCCTGTGGGTGTTGAATTGGTGCCAATGACCATTGGTTGACATCCTTAAAACAAGCCTAAAAGGTAGAGTTTATGCCCATCTTTCAAATGATGAAATCAGGATCAAAGATCTCACAATCCCTAAGGTAAGGGGCAGAAACTGAATTTGAATCCAGGTCTGTTGAATATCTATAGTGTCAAATCAAACGTTTATTAGTAAATATTTATAAGTATGACTATATTACAATCATATTTTTATATACAAAATAAAAATGTGTCCACCCTTTTCCTGGATCATTCTAAAAGCACAGTTTGGATTATTTGTAATGAAATGCATTGCCTTATACATGTCCCTTCTGAAGTTTTGATGAATGAGGTGGATCGCCAACTAAAGAAGCTACATCGTGAAGCAAAGAAAGGAGATGCTGCTGCAAAAACTACTGGCCAGGATCTCACCTGACTGCAACTGCTCAACCCACCCATTAGATTCCAATTTTCACTCTACACATGCTTGACCGTGTAGAGTGTAAATACAAATACACACACACATACCATGTGATGGCACTTAATCCCTGACTCCCTTCCCACCCAAACCTCTACATTCGCAACTTGGGGTTCTGTCTTCTCCTCCTCATCGTTCCCACCCCAGCAGCACCTGTTATCAGAGAAGGACTCTAGGAGCTCAGGGCGCACAGTAAAACAGGACCACCCAATGTCCCATCTCCAGGTTATTTCACCCAACAATGCACTTCACTGACTCTATTTCCTTTGCTACATTCTCTATTGTAATTCCAAACAGACCCAAATGATGTTAAACTAGGCTAAAAATGCGTTTGGAGAGCACACAGAATGAAATTGAATGTAAGAAGAAGTGTCAATTATCACAGACTTGTTCATCTTTTCCCTGCCATGGTGGTATTTGAAATTTTTCTATTACTCATTTAGATTCCAATCTCTGAGCTCCCCTCTCTTTTCTTCCAGCTTCTAAGTCAAACAGATTTTTCTCAGCAAAATAACCCTTCGGTTACTATCAGGGACAGACTGGTATGTGGGCTACAACAGATGTACAAGACAAGCTCTACAGGCATGTTAAAGGGTTCAGTGTCAAGATAAAATTTATCTAATGCAGCGTTTCCTCTCAAGTGCAATTTATCATCCTTTAGATGCTGAGCCCCTTATAAATATTAGATTCCCTTTTAAAAAAAAAAAATCTGTTTGTTATTTTACCCTTGGTTCAGGACAGGCTTTAAAATTAGATTGACTCATTTTATTTCTGCTTGTAAATTCACTTTCTCTACTTTCAATTCTAATTTTTCCCTTTGCATTGAAATTCAATTTATAGTCTAACGATTTAAAAAAACAATGTCAATTAGAATTTGGCACTTTTGTAGAAGCTGTTTGTTCCAAAATGCCTTTTAGCACATCCACATCAATGCAGTGTCTGTCTATTGATGGACCCACATCCTAGGAAAACTGATGGTGACTACAAAGTCACCCGGTGTGTGCCTCAGGTGTGATAATATCTCTGATGTCATGAAGCCTTTGCTGTGACTGAAGAAAGAGACTCCGTTGCTTCTCAAGTGATTAAGTCCAATGATGATAGACTATTAGAGCTCAAAGCTGTCTGCCAGTTGATTCTATGGCAGCGAGATTAGGGAAAGGAGCAGTAGTCACAGAGCATAAACCTCGAGAGTGATTATCAGATCCTGAGCCAGAGAGGACACCAGGTCATGTCACAGCAGCATGTTCAAAGAGGTTGACAAAGCCAGGGCCTCCTGAGGTAAGAACTGGAAATACCAACATATAACAAATAGACATTAAAAATCAGAGGAAGATGAACTTAATGGTTGGTGCATTAGTTAAGCAAGCTAAATGAGGCAAAGTCTAGAAATGGGCCAACTGCTGATTCCCTTACTTTTATAAGGGCTTGGAGGGAGCAGAATTCAGAGACCGTTCAGCCCAACACCTGTGCTGAATGAGACCCCAAAACATGTAACTCCCTGTGAGGCATTCTGCGGTTTCCCCAACTGAAATTAATCACTTGCTCCCAGTACTCCCACAGCACTTTTTTACCTTATTTACAGCCCTTGAAATAATGGATGTGGAAGTGCTTTGTAAACTGAAAAGCAATATACAAATGTCAGATGTTGGGAGTTTAGCAGGGGAGCAATAGATAATGCAACTATTCCATTCCGGAGTCAGGAACCAATTGAGAGAGAGACACGGGGAGTCAGCCAGATGGAGATCAACTCCTCGTCAGACTTATTACTGATAACAGCTGGTTCAGATGCAGGGCCACAATAAACTTCCACATACTTCAGAATTAAGTACCCCAGAATGAACGCATCCACCCAGTCCATGCTGATTGTGTGCATGCTTGTGACAGGCTAACCAAGGAGCCCAAGCTAATCAGAGGAGTCATTCCTCCTCCCCTGGGAGGTGTAAGTGAGGGAGCAGAGCGCCGGATGTGTTACTCTAAGTCCCTCCACATAGTAATACAAAGAGAGAGAAACAGAAAGTCCATTCACCACCATAAAGGATTTTCTGTGCTTCATGCTTCGGTCACTCATGTATACTTGGCAGGCTCTGAGACAGATACTCAATGAGATCTCAGAGAGTGTATAATCTAGTGGAAACTAGTAGCAATCCAGTGTGGCAGCCATACATTAGGAAGAGGGGAGTTCATTCTGCCTGGGTGAGCTGGGTAAGATTTCCTAGAGCAGCTGATAATTGAGCTGGCTCTTGGAGTATGAGTTGGAGTTCACCAGATAGAGAAAAGGAGGGGAATTATTCCCAGCAAAGGAAGCAGCAGGGCAAAGACAAGAAAGCTCAAACATGGAGCTTCTTTATGGAATGAACAAGGCACAAATAAACAAACACACAAAGGCCTCTGAGAGTACAAAGTTATACACTATATTTAACTTTTCTCAAGTTTCTGAAGGCAAAATTCAAATTAATGTCCACGCTTTATATCTCAAGATAAAACAGAACAGTTTTCCTTTCTAATCATATTTCACATATATAATGAAAATTCTGTTATCTGCTTTTGCTTCTTTTAAAAAAATACAAGTCCAAAAAAATAAGTCCCAAAATAACCTTTATAAACCGAAACACAAGGGGTTTAGTCTTAAAGCTCTTTACCAAAAGGTACAGTTCATTAGACAATGGAAAACAAGAGAGGATAGCATCAATTACCTATGTCTCTTAGAACATTAAAGGGAATTTACATAGTCTACAGCTACATTTAGTAAAGACCCCTTTCTTATCCTATCTACTTCTCTCTTACTCCAAATCTCATCAGAACTTCTCTCCTCCACAACCCAGTCCTAAATAAATAAGGCCTTCTTCAGGTAAGGGAAGGGCACACCCCCACCTAAATCATTCATGTTTTATATCCTAACATATATTTGCAATATGTATGAAATAAGTGATATATATATATACAAGCTATGTAGGCAAAAATATAAATTCCCCTTCAATATATAGAAAATTCATTGGTCATTCAAGAATAAAATCCGTATCCAAACATATTTCCCACTACATTGGAAAGCAAAACATTTTGGTTGCTTACTCCAAGTTTAATTTTTAAGATCCTCTTACATGCATTTGTCATAATTTTGTTTTTGAACAGCTTCCTTCATCCTAGGGAATGTAATTGCATCCATCTGTCATCTGAACTTTTTCACATAAGCTTTCCCCCAAAGTCTGAGGACAGTGCTTGCCTATAAACTCTAATATGTCAAAGTCACTTTCTCCAACTGTTCTCATCACATCCACTTCATCAGACACTTTTCCCAATTCTAAAGATGCCCCAGGGCATGTGCCCTTCACCAGCCTTGGTCTCCACCTGGCTTTCCTAATCTGCTGGGGGGTTATGGTTAAACTTAATGACTCAGCTGGGCCTCACACCAGCATCCTCAACAACACTAATCAGAACTCTTGACCAGAATACTTCTAAATGTCAGCCTGTCCCCACCCTCCACATGTCCCCACTTCTGTTCTTAGAGACCCATTATTCTGGCATGATTATGACTCAGAACACCAAATTGCTCAGAAAAAAAAATATATATCTGTAAAAAATGACAAGGAGTTAATATATGTAATACAGTAAAAGACAATACCCCCCCCCCAAATTAAGACCCTCAATTGATAAGTGGATAAAAAATTCACCAAAATTAAAAACAAATGATAAACTCAGGTAAAATTTTAACCCTCTTAAGTAATCAAAGCATTACAAAATAAAACAATGATATGATAAAATTTGATAACGAAGGTATTCAAAAGATGACATCTAATGCTGTCAAAGGTTTAGGAAGATAGATAATCTAACACACTTCTGTTAAATTGGTATAATATTTAATGAAAACAATTTCAGAGCATTTCTTTCAATTTTAAGATTCTATAATAAGGATAAAATGGGAATAAAAATGTATGCACAAGGATGCTCATCAGTATTTGTATTAGTCAACATTGTTTAGAGTAGCAAGAAAAAACAGAAATGTCTTTAATGTCTATTTATAGACAAATAGTTAAATATGCATGATGCTGATAAAGATTTTAATGCAAAAGAAAATATTCATATATGTATGCATGTATAGTATAATTATGAAAATATAGGTAGCTATGTACACTAAAATATTAACAATGATTGAGTTTAATATATTTTTATTGATTTTTACAGAGAGGAAGGGAAAGGGATAGAGAGTTAGAAACATCGATGAGAGAGAAACATCGATCAGCTGCCTCCTGCACACTCCCCACTGGGTACATGCCCGCAACCCAGGTACATGCCCTTGACTGGAATCGAACCCGGGACCCTTGAGTCCACAGACCGACACTCTATCCAATGAGCCAAACCGGTTAGGGCAATGATTGAGTTTAAATAATGGAACTACGGGTGATCTTTTACCTTACCTCAGCTCTTCTATTCAAATTTTCTTTATGTGATATATGCATAGTAAGGGCAAAACTTTTTAAAAACTATTTGAATTGAGAGTCAATAGACCTGCCACTAAAAATATTATTGAGCTTTGGATAATTCATATCATTACTTTGAGCCTAATTTTTTAAATCTGAAAGTGTGGTGGTTTTGCAATGTGTTGGGTTGATGCGACTGAACTGGTTCCTAAAATCCATTTCCTTACAAGTTCTCAGCTTTGACAGGTTCCTGAGTTGGGGAAAGTAGCATTAAAGCAGCAGCCATATTGTTCTTAAGCTCAGTGGGTTGGTGCAAGCTACCAGGCAACTTGTGTACATTGTCACTTACGTGCTGGCTCATCTTGTCATGGGACAGCTGTCAATTCTGAAGTTGCCCTGTCTTCCCTCAGATCTTCTCTACATCCCTGAACTCACTATGTGTGTTTACCTCTGTGATGAAGGACACCTACACTACCAGCAGGACATCTACACCACCAAGGTCAAAGGCAACAAAGAATAGACACAGGTTTTAGACCATCCTCATGGGCTCCAACTCATGGGTTCCTTCTTGTCCTGACTCTCCTCTGCTTTACATTTATCTTTCCTGTCTCCCCCTCCTTGCAGAATTCAAGTCCCAGGATCAAACACAAAGACAACAGCCATAGAAAGACTTTTTAATCACCTCTCACAATTGTGTAAGATCATATTCTCTTAAAAATAAATGATTACCTATGGTTCCTGCTTCTCTTATTGAACCATGACTGATACAGAAAATAAGAGATGGATGGGGTTTGTTTATTAAAGTCTAAGTTTCCTTTCAGCCCTGGAGGATTCTAAAGTAACCTCAAAGTCTCTTCACATCCATAATCAATTGAAAATCCAGAGAGTCATCTTCTCTACACAAAATTAACAGCACAAAGTTAGATGGCTTAGGGTGAGGAGGGTGAGGTGCTGAGCACACATGGATATCTCAAGTCCCAAAATCTCATTAAAAAGATGCTGAAGTAATTTAAATGATGTAAACCCACAAGAACCAAGAGAAGAGCCAACAGTAGGAGAAGACTTAATAAATTGCTGGGAGACATAAAGCTGCCAGAGACCAATTCCAGCATGTCATAATTTCAAGAGTTTCATCAAAAGGTTGATGAGACTTGGGGACTCAACAAGGCTGAGTCACACATGTAGTCACCTGTTGGGAATGGCTGAAGGCATTTCCCCAAACCTGAATAGGAAACTGATTGTGCCAGCCAGACAGTTAAAGGGCATCTTAATCTACGTGTTATTGCCTCCTACTGGCCAAACACCTGTACAGCTGTAGGCTAATTCCCCCATTCTGACAATGGACTCTGTACGAACCCTGACCCTTTGAAGTGTACATCTCTGCCTTGCCTCAGGACAAATTGTGTTAATAAAAAGCATGGGGTCCTGGGGATGGAGAGAACCTAAGACCTTAGACTTTAGGACCTTAGATCTTAGCTCCTTTAGCTAAGCTCTTCTGACCCCCAATGCCTTTCAAAATTATCTTTCGTCTCTGGACTCTTTATTAGTCTCTGGATTCCTATGTAATCTACACACGACCTTTTCCAGATTCCTGAACCCTTCTTGATGCTGGGACAAGAACCCCAGCAAAAAGCAGGTGAAATAATGGTAACTAATGAAGGCAAACAAAAGAAGTGTTCGCTTAGACAGTGGTTGGCAAAATACTGACTTCTGGACATGGGCCACGAAGTTTCAATCGCACTGTACGTGCACGCCCGCACGTGGTATTTTGTGGAAGAGCCACACTCAAGGGGCCAAAGAGCCGCATGTGACTCGCGAGCCGCTGTTTGCCGACCACTGGTTAGAACATAAATGAAGCATCTGCAAGACCTGAAAAACTGTAGACTCTGAGATAACAGGTGACTCAGGCACAGGTATGAGAAGTGGTGCTGAGAACTCCAGGAGCAACTGAATTCCTGCCTATTGGATATGCGATCCTTCAACCCCCATTCTCCCCTTGCACAGTGAGCAGAACTGCCATAACCAGGCACTTCTCTCTGGCCAAAATTAAGGAGGCATGGAACAGACTGACATACCTCAATGTGGGGATGGGGTGACGAGGGCAGATAAACCAAATAACATAGACTTATATGCATAGCCCATGGACATGGACAATAGGGTGGTGAAGACCTGGGGGTGGGCAGGGGTTGGACGTAGCAAGGTATGGGAGATATCTGATATACTGTCAACAACCTTAAAAAATATTTAAAAATAAGTATCTAAAAAAAATTTTTAAATTTATCTCAACTTTACTATCTGGGGAGAAATTAGGGTTTAGTGTCACCACAGAGTAGAATCCTCCATTTAATTCTATGTGGAGGCTCCCCAGCATACCAGCCTGCTCCTCACCTGTACCACTCAAAAGCCTGATAGTCAAAAACCCCAATTAAATGTAAACAAATATTTGCGAATGTAAATGAAAAAAATCAAGCAGAAACCCATCCCCCCTAAAAAAAAGAAAAAACTAAAGATAATTCAGGGCACAGAAGAGAACTAAAAACACAAACAGAACAAAGTCTGTAAAACCAAAAACTATATTCTATGGGTAAATGAGCCATCAAATATAGTAAGTAGCTCATTCCCTTCTCCTGTTCATGATAGTCTTCCAGATTTCTTCAATCTGTTAGTTACTCTACCATACTGGTTTCACAGGTAAAAATAATTCAGTCCAGTAAAGAAGTTAAAGTATGGTTTGGAATTCAGGAAAATAGACAAGTTATTTTTAGAGAAGTGCAGGAACCATTTTTCCGCAGTGCAGTTCACAGAACTAAGGCTTGAAACCTAAATCTTCTTTACTTCATTCTTCTCACATTTCATCAAGTTTCAAATCATATTAATTCAATTGTTAGTAGATTTTCCCTTCAGCCTTCTTTCCATGCTCTCTCTACCTACCTGATTAATTGCAGCAGCAGGTTTCTAAATATTAGCACAGCAATCCACTTTACATGTTATAGCACGTTCATGTTTTTTTTTAAAAATATATTTTATTGATTTTTTACAGAGAGGAAGGGAGACGGAGAGGGATACAGAGTTAGAAACATCGATGAGAGAGAAACATCGATTCAGCTGCCTCCTGCACGCCCCCGACTGGGGATGTGCCCGCAACCCAGGTACAGGCCCTTGACTGGAATCGAACCCGGGACCCCTCAGTCCGAAGGCCGACGCTCTATACGCTGAGCCAAACCGGTTAGGGCCGTTCATGTTTTGACTCTACAATTTTGAACTCGTAATTGTGCCACTCATAAATCTTTCACTTTTTATTATAGACAAAGTGAAACTTAGATTCTGGACTTGAATTCAAAGCCTTTCAGGATCAGGCCTTGACCAGCCTTCAGTCTTCTTTTCCATTATTCCTTTTGCAGCCACCCTTCAGTGCAGCCAGCCTGAACTGTTTGCTGTTTCCTATACAAGCCCCTTCTTTCCTCTTGGTATCTTAGTTGCCCTATGTCCTTACTCTAGAAAATGTTAAATCCCACTCCTTTTCTACCCCATGGCTTCCCATTTATTTGTCTAAAGAAAAAATTCTTAAAGAGTCGGGTCACATGTTACTTCCGCCATCAAAAGTGCCAGAGAGCTTGAACAGTACTTTTTTTGGCATGGCTGCCATCACCTTAAATTTTAATAGTTGTGTGCTCTAGCTGTTTGGCTCAGTGGGTTAGAGTGTTGGCCTGCCCACCAAAGGGTTTAGGATTTGATTCTGGTCAGGTGTATACTAGTGAGGGGATAAGAAAAAACTCTTAGAATTCAAAAAGCTGGCTATACAGGCCAGCTGGTGTGGCTCAGTGGCTGGGTGCCAACCTGTGAACCAGGAGGTCATGGTTGAATTCCGGTCAAGGGCACGGGCCTGGGTTGCGGGCTCAATCCCCAGTGGAGGGCGTGCAGGAGGCAGCCGATCAAAGATTCCCTCTCATCATTGATGTCTCTATCTCTCTCTCCCTCTCCCTTCCTCTCTGAAATCAATAATATATATAAAGCTGGCTGTACAATTTCTGAGATTTTAAAAGTGCAATACAGGAGTCCTGCCTTATCTGTGGGGAGATGTTCCAAGACCCCCAATGGGTGCCTGACACTGCAGATAATACCAAACCCCGGATATACTATGTTTTTTTCCTATACGTACACACCTATGATAAAGTTTAATCTATAAATTAAGCACAGTACGAGATTAATAACACTAATAATAAAATAGAACAGTTACAACACACAATAACAAAAGTTATGGGACTACGGTCTTTATCTTCCGTTCGCTCAGAATGTTTCATTGTATTGTACTCACCGTTCTTCTTGTTATGACGTGAGACGATAAAAGGCGATCGTGAGGAGACTAATGAGACATCATTCAGTAAAAGCGAGTGGTACTTGAACACAAGCACTGCGACCCCTCGCATAGTCGGTCTGGTAATCAAGGTGGCTCCTCCGTGACTAACCCTCCGGAGCATCTGAGCCTGGAGACGCGGGACTAAGCAATGAGTCTCGTTCTCAAAACTCGCGAGATTTCATTACGCCGCTCAAAACGGAGCGTCCAGTTAAAACTTAGGAAATGTTCATTTCTGGAATGTTCCGTTTAATACTCTCTAACCTAGGTTGACCACCCAGTAACTGAAACTGCAGAAAGTGAGCCCCCCCCCCCGCCCTGAATAAGGGGGGACATGACTCATCCCTTTGTCCAGCGGCTCCAGATTTCGCTCCCCCTCCCGTTAATCACTTAGCAGCTGTGTTATCAGATCAACTATAGCCCTGCTGCAGTGCTTGTGTTCAATAAAACCTATTTTACTTAATAATGCTACATTCCATAACTTGTATTACAGTATGTTTTATAATTATTCTGTTTTATTGTTAGTCTGTTGTTGTTCATTTCTTCCAGTGCCTAACTTATAAATTAAACTTTAGCATAGGTATGTACATATAGGAAAAAACACAGTGTATATATAGGGTTTGGTACTCTCTGCAGTTTCATGCATCCACTGGGGATCTTGGAAAGGGGGAACTACTGTATCTACTTGAACTAAATGTTAGGTGTAATCTCCATATAGTGGCAAAGTAACAATGACATTAAATCCACAGAGAATAAATCCTAATGTGGTACTTTGTTAGTCAGTGAGCAGTATTTAACAGTGGTTCTCAACCTTCCTAATGCCGCGACCCTTTAATACAGTTCCTCATGTTGTGGTGACCCCCAACCATAAAATTATTTTCACTGCTACTTCATAACTGTAATTTTGCTACTGTTATGAATCGTAATGTAAATATCTGATATGCAGGATGTATTTAGGCGACCCCTGTGAAAGGGTCGCAGGTTGAGAACCGCTGATTTAGAAGATAATGATCATGTAAATAATGCTTCTTATTTTTAAGTTTATAGAATCAACAACTAGAGAAATCTTGGAATAATCACCAATGGTTACAGAATACAATACATCTGTTATCAACTTTGATGTGAAAGGAAGTTGGGGAGCAGTGGAAGGAAGGATGAGAACAGAGGTGTCCTTTTTGACATCTCATAAAATTAAGAGTCAAGACACAGTGGCTGGAGCATGCATGGACCTGGAGATTATTATGTTAAGTGAAATAAGCTGGTCAGAGAAAGACAAATTCCATATGATCTCACTCATATTCAAAATCTAATGAACAAAATAAACTGATGAACAAAATAGAAACACAGGCAGGATACATGGAACAGACTGACAGTTGTCAGACAGGAGGGCAGAGGGGGGATGGGATGAAAGAAGGTGAGGGGATTAGCCAAAGAACATATATGCATAGCCCATAGACACAGACAACAGTGTGGTGATGGCCAGAGGGAAGGGGAGTGGGGTGGAGACTGGGTGGAAGTGGGTAAGGGGGGGGAAGGGGAGGGGAGGGATGGGGACATCTATAATAGTGTCAACAATAAAAATAAAGGTTTTGTTTTTTTTAAGAAAATGAAAGGTAAGTATGTTGTTTATAGAGGCAGAAGTCATCCAAGGAAGAAGAAAAAACAAATAATTCTACTGGGCCATACAGGATCTTGGAAAGAAATTGATACTGATAAATAAAGAAGCAGTGATACAAATCTATTTATATTATTATATTATAATTTGTTTTAGAGACTGTAAAAGTGACTAACCAAAAACAAAACAGGACTGGTTAAAGAATGTGGTTGCCCTGGGGAATGAGCCTGAAAGTAAAGATTATTAATATATGCTTGGAGCTACTAAAGCCACTTTAAGAGGAGAGCTGCCTGCATAGAGGAATGGGGATCAGGAGACAGAGACAAAGAGAACAATCTAGATCTGATGATATCTATCCTTGGAGCCCTCAGTCAAGCTGAGTATAGAACTGGACTTCTGATTACGTAAGCAATCTTGGTGCATTCAGGTTGCTATAATAGAATACAATAAACTGGGTGGCTTATAAACAACAGAAATTTATTTCTCACAGTTCCGGAGGCTGGGAAGTTAAAGATCAAGGTGCTGGCAGATTCAGTAGCTGGTGAGGACCAGCTTCCTCAGAGTTTTTTCAGTGTAAGCTCATATGGTGGAAGGGGCAAGGGAGCTCTCTGGAAATATCTATATAGATAGATATGGATATAGATATAGATATAGATATAGATATAGATATAGATATATACTAATTCTATTCATGATGACTCTACCCTCATGATCTGACCTAATCACTTCCCTAAGGCCCCACTTCTAAATACCATCGCCATGGGGCTTAGGATTTCAGCATATGAATGGGAGGAGGTGGATACATTCAGACCAAAGCATAAGCCATTCAAGTCTGCTTTTGAATTGGGTTTTTGGGATTTGTCCTTCAAAATGCTGAATATGCACCAACTGTTTCTCTGGCTGCCCCCTCCCCACCTCCATGAAGGCCTTGGTCTTTGTGTCTTTATAAACCTGCATTGTTGGATACATTATGTTGTATATTTGCACAAGCTGGAAGTTCCTAGCTATATGAATTAATAGTAAAATTAATTAAGCCCAAGTTTATCTAGCAATGCTGTCCTTTAGAATAAGGAGATACTGTTGATTTGAAGAGACTGGATTGGGTGCCAGAATTGACTTTCTGAGTTTGGGGTCTCTCTGGTACCCACAACAGGAATACTCTTGGATTGAGCCCCAATCCAAGAATCCAGTCTTTTTATCAATTCTTTGAATCATGGAGTCATAGATTACCAGAAATAAAGGGTCTTGGAGACCACCTACTCTAACATCCCCATTTTTACATCTCAGAGGTTAGTTAGTTTGCTCAGAGGACATGCTAAGAGTTAGTGGCAGAACCAGGGCTGGACTCTAAGTTTCTCCAGACTCTTTGGGTTAAATCTTTGGTGGGGGTGGGGAAAGGGAAATAATAGCAAAATGAAAGCATCAAGTCTGCCCAGACAAGTAAGGGACGTAAACAGGAACGCAAAGGGGTCTTCGTTGACAAAATCTAACCACTGGTCCTCCCCAGAGACCTGTCCACTGCTTTTCTGACTGAGGCCATTTGCAGCGAATTAGGAGGTCCTTCTGAAACTCAGGTCCTGGACCTAGGAGGTCAGGACACCTGGAGCCTCTAGGTGTGCAGAGCAGTGCAAGGACCCTCAGTCTGCATCACTGAGGCTGGCAGCACCCTGGCACAGGGCAGTGCCCTCTAGGTCTTTCTGCTGGGTTTAAAATGCTTTTCAGTCCAAGAACCTTTTAAAAACCTAATCAATAGCAAATTGTGTATGAATGTTAGATGATGGCACTAAAGGAACATCTAAAGGAGGAAAAATAAACAAAACAAAAAACTACCCTTAGTCTTGTTAGGAGGAATGCACAAGGCCAAAAGGGGTGAAAGATTATGAATTTATTTGGAGCTGAGCCCCAAAATGGCACCAGCACCCAAAGACAGGGAGTCAGAGGTGTTTAAAGGACTCTAGGCGGGCTTTTTCTGGGCGGAGAATTCTCTGTGCAGGTCTGGATTCTGGGAAACTCCGGAGAGGAGAGATAATGGTCCTAGCAAGTGGAATGTGGTCTAAGCAAGTGGAATGTCCATTGTGAAGTGGCCTAAAGGTCAGTTCCCAGGGGAGGGAGTATCGATTCCGTTGTTTGATCAGACCTAACAAGTTTCACTATCCTCACCCAAGAACTGTCTTCCTTTCTTTTTCTTTTTCTTTTCTGGCTTTTCTCCATGTGCACACATAATTTTTGCTTGGTTGTAATCAGGAGCATACAATTTTGTATTAAAGTAATAAAATTTTAATGATATATTAGATAGAGAAGGCAAATGGCTATAAAGCAAAATTTATGCAGGTTTATAGGGAAAAATCTATTTTAAAGGGGAGAGTATAGGATAATAGCACATATTAGAGCAGTACCTTTGGGATGGTGCTTATAAAGATTTTAATAACATTTCTTCTCTTTTCTTTTTATATTGTTCCTTGCCCATCATGGTGAAATAAATGTAATATAGGTTTAGCCTATATTTGTACTATTTGATTTTTTAAACAAGGATGGTAGTTAAAAAGAAAAAAAAATCATAGATCTTAGTGCTAGAAGGGAACTTCAAGATATTACTTCCAACCCAGTGAGAGGCAAATTGTCCATAGCATTTGGAATTATGCAATCGAGGCCCAATTTTACCTCCCTCTGTCTTGCCATGCAAATCCAGCTAACCTCAAGTAATGAGTCAGTAAGCATTTATCAATTACTTACCTTAAGTTTACTGCTGGGCATTATTAGGATTAGGGGGTCACAAAATGGTAGACCATTTGCCCACACGTTCTTAAAACTCCCCCCAAAATGAAGGCAAACATACATTAAACTGTTGGTGAATTGGCATGACATATTATATATATAATTGTCATTTCTGTCTATATCTCCTATTTGGAGGTAAGCCCCATGAGGGCAAGAACTTTGTTTGCTCTCTGTTGCATCAGGTCCCCCTCTGACTCTGTCATCGTGGGCTCCTATAACAAAAGTACCATAGAATGAGTGGCTTAAACAACAAACATTGATATGTCACATCTCTGGAGGCTGGTAAGTGCATGATCAAGGTGCCAGTAGATCTGGTGTCTGGTGAGAGCCTTCTTCCAGTCTTGTAGAGGGCTGGTGCCTTCTCACTTCATCCTCACACAGCAAAGAGGAAGTTCTAGTGTCTTCATCTCCTTAAAAGGGCATCAATCCCATTGTGGGGGGGGGGGGGGGGGGGGAAGGGGGGAGACTCCACTCATGACCTCATCCAAATCCAACTACCTTCCAAAGGCCCCATCTCCAAACACCACCATGAAAGGAATCAGGGCCTCAACATATGAATTAGGGAAGGACACAAACATTCAGACCATTGCACCCTCCTATAGTGCCTGACCATTGTGGCTCCCAACATGTCAGCTGACTTCTACTTTCTGTTGCATTCTTACTAGGTTTGGAGCCAAACATGCTCTTAGTAGATTTCTCCAGTTCTGAACTTCAAGCTAACTGGTCTTTTTCATCTCTGTATCTCAAATAGCATGTCAGATTTTTTTTTTTTTTGCTTATTGAGAAGATGGGCAGTCTTTGTATTTCATAACCATTTCACATGGATATAGCAATGAGAAGGCTAATCATCTCATGTGAACTCTCCACCAGCTTCCCTAAAATTTAAACACAAATGCCACCTGTCCCTGCCAGTGTATTGGTCAGGATAAGTTGTTTTGTCACTGTCATTATTTAACGAAGCGCTAAACTGTCTTTCCTCAATCCAAAATCTATTAAGCAAATACTAATACAGCTTTTGTCATGTTAGCATTGGTGTGTATATTTATGTAGTTCTGCTTATATCTATGTATACATGGCCCTACATAAACTGACATTTGTATAATGTGTACCCATGAATGCTCATGGAGGAATGTCATTCCATAAATATGTCTCTGTGTGAGGTCCTTCAGCTTGCTTGTTGTTTATACAAATGCATGAATGTAGATAAAAGTTCAATGAAGGTCAAATATGAATAAATAAATTCAAGGATTTATCATAAAAGAGGGGGGAAAACAAATGTGGAGGAATCATGAGGACTGCCTTTAAGAGAATCTTGTTTTATTTCCAGAGTTATCTTAGAAGTTCTTTTCTTTATTATGTCCATATAAAGTGCTGGGGTCCAACCCCAGCAGGTCCAGGGGTCCCCAAAGGTGTGGACGGAGTCGGCGAAGAAGGAATGACATGGAGACAGCCTTCAGTTGATCAGCAGCCTAGCCAGGATCTCTAGCCAAGTTCTGGTCAGGATCTCCAGCCAAGTTCTGGTCAGGTTCTCTAGCCAGGTTCTCCAGATTCTCCAGCCAGGTTTGATCACCAGGTTCTCTAACCAGGTTCTCCAGCCAGGTTCTATCCAGGTTCTCCTGCCATGTTCTGTCTAGGTTCTCCAGCCAAGTTCTGTAGCCAGGTTCTGTCCAGGATCTTTTGCCAGGTTCTCTCCCTAGGTTCTGTCTCTAGGTTCTGTCTCTAGGTTCTTCAGCCAGGTTCTCTCACTAGGTTCTGTTTCTAGCCTCTCCAGGTTCTCCTGCCATGTTCTGTCTAGGTTCTCCAGCCAAGTTCTGTAGCCAGGTTCTGTCCAGGATCTTTTGCCATGTTCTCTCCCTAGGTTCTGTCTCTAGGTTCTGTATAGGATCTCCAGCCAAGTCCTGTCTCTAGGTTCTGTCTAGGATCTCCAGCCAAGTCCTGCCTCTAGGTTCTGTTTTTTGCTGTCTTGTTACATCTGTATTTATACCAGTTGATTTTAATCCTATCAATTTCTATTCCAAAGGTTAGGGTGTTTCTTATCTCCATTCCAGGGAGTAAAGATTATGTAGCTTAAGCGTGATTGTTCGTAGTTAAAGTGATTAACTATCCACCTGGCACTTAGTTAAGGGGTTTCACTCCCTCCCTAACTTCAGGGGAAAATCCCCACCTGGGGAAACAACCTTTCTCGGAGAGGTGACCTTGGCCAAAACACATAGCGCTAAGGGGAGCAAACACATTAAGAACAGTATGCTATATATGCCACGTTGCTTGAAACACATGCTATGCAGATGTTTCTTCCCTGCAGCGACTGTGTCAAGCAGCAAGGATGGACTGGCTCCCGGCAATAAAGAAGCCCTCAAATCAAAGATTAATCCCCCAAAAGGATCCAAACCCCTCCCCAGCTCTTCTTCTCCATTCTGTGTGCTCCTGGAGGACAGAAATGAATCTTTTTTCACCTCTGATCAACAGTACACAGCATCCAACACAAGGGTGGTGCTCAGAAAAGAAACAAGAAGGGAAAGAAGAAGCTGGTCAAAGAGGGAAAGAAAACAGGATGGAAGGAAGGAGGAATGAAAAGAAGGGAGGGAGGGAGGGAGGAGGGAGGGAGGGAGGGAGGGAGGGAGGGAGGAAGGGAGGGAGGGAGGGAGGAGGGAGGGAGAGAGATGAAAAGGAGAAGGGAAGGGCAGAGGAAAAAAGGAAATCAACCTTATTCATCCTGAGTAGACATTAACACATAGTAACAAAACTGAGTTAACAAGACACTGGATGACGAGCTCTACCACTGGATTGAAGGGGCACCGAGAGATGTCACGCCCCATTCTCTGCCCCATTTCTCTCCTGACCCTCCCATGGACTCTCAGGATGATGGACTTCCTTGGTTTACCTCCATGAAGTCATCTTGTCTACACAGATGCCCCTCAGCTGCATTCTCATTGAGGTTCTGCTTATCCAAGTGACATTGGGAAAGTCACTTAACCTCTCTGAGCCTTATATGTAAGGGTGTTTATCCATTAAAGGACACACTATGTGATCTCTAAGATTGTGCCCTGCCCCAGAATCCTGTGATTTCGTGCCCTGTTGGCTAGTTCCATCTGCCATCCCTGAGGCTTTGTTTGTGACTGCGGCCCTTCACTTCCCCCAGCCTCCTCCCTGGGCTAGTCATCATTTCACAGCACTGACCACCAGGGGGCAGATGCTCCGACTGGTAGGTTAGCTTGCTGCTGGGGTACAGCCAATCAGGACTGAGTGAGACAGGTCAGACATGCCCTGGAGCCCTCCCACGGTCCCTGCCCTGCTGGCCAACCTCCCACATCCCTCCCCAGCCCCAGTCATGCACCAGTAGGGTCCCTCAGCCTGGCCTGCGCCCTCTTGCAATCAGGGACCCCTCAGGGGATGTCAGAGAGCCGGTTTCAGCCCGATCTTGCTCGATGCAGGAGCTGTCCCCTGGTAGTCAGTGCACTCCCACAGGGGGAGCTCTGCTCAGCCAGAAGCCAGGCTCACAGCTGGCGAGCACAGCGGCAGTGGCAGGAGCCTCTCCTGCCTCCGTGGCAGGGGGACTAAGCCATCAGTCGGACATCCCTCAAGGGCTCCTGGACTGCGAGAGGACACAGGCCGGGCTGAGGGCCCCCTCCCCGAGTGCACAAATTTCATGCACTGGGCCTCTAGTATTTTATATTATGTGTTTTTACTGCAATAAGAAACAAATATTTTTTTAAAATTGAAAACACAGAGTCATGAAAGATTATGGAACTCAAGGAACCACAGGGAACATGGTGTGGTTGCAGCATGAGGCATGTGGACAAGGGGTACAGAGGTGAGGCTGGGAAACTAGAAGAAACTCATGAAGGACCTTATCTACATAAGACCTTCCTGCGGAATGTAAAACACTCTGCTTATTTGATAGCTTTGGGAATCATCAGTCTGCTTTCTAATCTCTGAATTATCGGGCTTCTACATTATCAGAAAGTTTCTCAATAGTAAAAATGTCATTTCAAAAATTAATTTGGGGCCCAATAACCGAGACAGTGACTGTCTAGTGAATTATCTAGTGAGGCTGTGGAGAGTAGAGGGAGGTTGGATTTGAGATATATTAAAGAAGCAAAATTAATAGGTTGGAATGAATGATGGGAGGACAGTGTATTGATATGCCAAGGATACTTTTGATTGCCAGAATATTTAACATAAGCTGGCATGAACAATAAAGGAAACTGGTCCTCTCATGTAATGAAAAAATACAGCAGTAGAGTGGGCTTCAGAAATGCTTCAGTGAGAGACCCTAGGCTCTGACTCAGTTTCCTTATAACTTGCTTGGCTCTACTCTCCTGAGTGAATGGTTTGTATCCTCGCACTGGCTTTCTTCATGGTAGCAAAGTAGGCTCCACTTCTCTAGACCTCATATTTGCATACCACTTCATTCAATACAAAAAAGAGGTTTTCCTCCCTTCAAAATTACACAAAAATCCCAAATTTACTCTATTTGTACCAAACTGAACCAACCTCTGGGCTGGGGGGATCAGCTTAGACCTCTGAGCCAATCTCTAGGGCAGGAGAGATGGAATTATGCTGACTGACTCTAACTAATCAAGGCCCACAGTTGGCAAGGGACAGGGTAAAGGCTACCCAAATCACATAAAAAATACAAGGTAGGGGTGTAATTCCCCAAAGGAAATCTGGGTTCTGTCTGTGAGCAATGGGAGAGGGGAGGAATGGGCACTTGGTAAGAAGCCACCCCTGCTCCATGAGACAGAATAGGAAAGACAGAGGCACCAAGGACAGCACCAAGACTTCTGGCTCAGGTGGCTGTGGATGCTGTCACTCTTAACAGAGACTGGAAATACAAGAGAAGAAACAAGCTTGGGGGTAGGGGCAGA
Source organism: Myotis yumanensis (assembly GCF_028538775.1). Taxonomy (NCBI): domain Eukaryota; kingdom Metazoa; phylum Chordata; class Mammalia; order Chiroptera; family Vespertilionidae; genus Myotis; species Myotis yumanensis. The sequence goes on from NW_027223756.1 coordinate 73,841,115, forward strand.
GAGGTGAGGGGACCCATGAATTTGCGGTTGAGTTTGAGTGACTAAAAGATACGTAGGCGGAGATGTTTGATGCTTGATAGTCAGTTCTGGATCTTTCCGGTAACTCCACATAAATGAAACCACAACTAAGTGGTCCCACTGTTTCCATAACACTATGCCATGTCTCCTTAGAGTTTTGAAATATTCCACAGTTATTGATTAGCCATTAGTGATTCCCTCTGACCCTGCCTAAGCATTTCCTCTTCCTCTTTATCACTACAACCTACAAATCACTGGAAATGGGGTTGAGCAGGTGCAGATTGGAAGACAAAACATTTCTCTTAATGTGAGAAATTAATTTGTGGCTCTAATTACCTCAAACTCTAAATTTATAAAAAGTCTATATTCTCCCAACATTAGAATAGAATTCAGGTTTCATCTGAATAAGGAAAATAATCTGTTGGGAATTTTTTTTAAAGGACCTAAGCTGCTAAAATGTCATTCTTACAACATTGTTCAGGAAAAACAATTTTAATTACATTTAAATCTACAGAGTCATTTTTGAGTGGTATTCACAGGAGCCTAAAGGCCTGGGATTTCAGAATTGACAAGATACATTAAACAAAACCAATGGGAAAGAGCAAATGATAATGGGGTGGGGGAGAGTGGGGGTAGACATGATTTGAGAATCAGAAATTTTGAGTCCTAGAGTCAGCTCTGCCATAAAGCCACTCTATGACCTTTGTTGAGTCACATACTCTCTGGACTGTAGTTCTGTCATATGTAATCGAGGGTGTCCAAGAATAAATGTTCTCAAGTTGCCTTTTACATTTATGAGAACAACACAGAAAATTAAGTCCAGACTCATTTCCCAGAGCTACTTGTTTTATTGTATACAACGTAGCCTTATTGGTTGTTCCATATCCCTGTGAAATATCCAGAGAAATGACCTGGAATTTTCCAATTGGCAGATGCCAAAACAGAGGCCAAGGGAAAGTTCCATCTGAGGTGATCCAGAAAACCACTGATGACTCAGAACTTGATGAACAAAAACCATATTGCATCCCATAAGCCAGGTCCTGGAGCAATCAACTAAAAATAAAAGTCAGTTAGCTCTTGAGCCTACCCTTAGCCATCATCCCTTTCCCCACACTTTCCCCAACCTCCCCCCCCAAAAAAAATAATTTGGGGAAAAAATTAATTTTTAGTGTCTCCATACATGGAAGCCCTGCAGGCATGCTGACTTCTGGAGGCAGGGAGCACAGGGGACCACCTACTGGCAGGGAGAAGCCCTGCCAAGGGGACATGTTACCTTAGCTGAGTAACTACACTGCACCAGGGAGTGTAAACAGGAAGGGAAGATTTAGACAACTCAAAAGACTAATCCTATATAATAAAAGCCTAATATGCTAAGTGTCTGATCATCTGTTCAGCCAATCAAAGCATAATATGCTAATGATATGCTAAGGACGCTCAATCGCTCACTATGACATGCACTGACCACCAGAGGACAGACGCTCTGACTGGTAGGATAGCTTGCTGTTGGGGTCCAGAGGATCGGGACTGAGATGGGCCAAACACACCCTGGCCAACCTCCCTTGTCCCTCCCCAGCCCCTACCGTGCACCAGTGGGGTCCCTCGGCCTGGCCTGCACCCTCTCACAAACCGGGATCCCCTCAGGAGATGTTGGAGAGCCGGTTTCAGCCCAATCCTGCAGGCCAAGCCAAGGGACCCCACTGGTGCACAAATTCGTGCACCAGGCCTCTAGTTGCTTTAATAAATTTCAAGAGGCAGCTGCTGACCTGCAGTCAGCTGTAGATGTTCTCTGCTCCATATTCAGGCTGCTGAATTAGCATTGCAAATGATCTCTACCCAGTTCCCAGTTTCATGATTACCAGTCTAGCTAGTCTTTTCTTGTTTAATATTCAAGAGCGAAGCCATTCAGTATGGTGTATGTCTCCCCATTCCTACATTGTATCTCTTGAGATCGTTAGGGGCATCAAGAAAGAGCTGGAAGTAAAAAAAGGATAGTAGAACACAGCAATTTATAGAGGCAGTAAACTGAGGCTAAATGATCATTCCCATGAACAATAGCTGGGTAATGTGCAGCACACGTAGCCAAGAATAGGCTAAGATCTTCTTCCATAAGGATGATGTTCAGGACCAAATCTCACCTGCAGAAGTCAGAAGGCTCTGACTGGTGCATAATCAGTCTACAAGACATCTGAAGAGACTGTAACTCAGGGCATTAAAGACCCATGGAATGAGAACTACATACAGTTTCATATTTAGTTCACTTGAACATAATTACACAAATAACAACAAGAAAAAATATACGGCAACCTTCTGAGATGAGCATCCAATGTCCCATCCAATGAACATCCTTTGGGGAACTGGTGTATAGCCTTAGTCAGATGTGGCGAGAATTGCCTTTGTCTGGTCCTGTGGGCATCTATTTTCTTCTCACAGGATCCAGATCCTGCCGCTCCTCGGTGTCCCAGGCTGTTCTTGTTCCTTACCATTCTGTTCTAGAATGGTTACTTCCTGACATCAGTGTTATTATTACTAATTTCAGAAAATAGCTGTCTCTTGGCCTCAGATTTTAAAATGAGCCTTCATCTAGTGTAGTTACTGAGGAGTGCTTGCCTTTCTTTCCGTGCTCTCTGTTGCATGCCTATTTGCCAGTTATTTATCATCTCAGGACTGGCTTTTTCTCCTATACTCCTGGGGCTTTCTGTCTCTCCCTGAACACCTCTGCCTGAAACCTCCAAATCCTAGAGGAAGATATGGAATTTATAAGCTCACTCCTTGGAACAGGAATCATAACTTGTGAATCCAAATGGAAATTGTTTCCCTTCCCCACCTCTGCATAAACATTTCTGGCTTGCTACTTAAAGCACGCTCTTCCTCCTATGGGAAGGCAGCCATAGATTTGATTTTCAACCATTTCACATCCTCTGTGTGTTACTTCAAACTTGCCAAATTTGCCCAAGACCAAAGTGGGTTCTCCTTGCATTCTGATTCTGGTAAAATACTGTCATTGTATCAAAGACTAAATTAAGACCATAAAAGTTTCGAGAACAGATGATCCTAAAAAATTAATCATATTTTTTTGTCTTCATAGACCTTTTACTTTCTAAGGATTGATTGAGGGTAAATTGCTGTAGGCAGAATCTATACTTGGCAATCAAATGTATTTAAATAACAGAATCTATGCTGCCAGGATATTTTGTCCTGACATGTTCTAGATCTAGGTCTGAGCAACCTGACTACAATCCTATATAATAAAAGGCTAATATGCAAATTGACCGAACAACTGAACGACTGGTTGCTATGATGCACACTGACCACCAGGGGGCAGATGCTCAGCACAGGAGTTGCCCCCTGGTGGTCAGTGCACTCCCACAGGGAGAGTGCTGCTCCCACCTCTGCAGCAGCGCTAAGGATGTCTGACTGACAACTTAGGCCTGCTCCTCTCGGACATAAGCCATCAGTCGGACATACCCCGAAGGTGAGGAGTCATAGGCTGGGCTGAGGGACCCTCCTACCCTGAGTGCACAAATTTCATGCACCGGGCTTCTAATACTATATAAAATGTTTGAACCCTGTCTCTATAAAGTGGCATTGTTATCTAAGTATATCCAGTGTTTTCATCAAGCACATTGAAAACATTTTGTCTCTATGAGTCAACAATCAATATTGGTTCTCAGCTAGAAACATTGTTTTAAAAGCCATTTTCAGGTGGAAGCAAGCCAGTGCCCATCAAGGGATGAATAGATAGACAAAATGTGGTATATCCATATAATAGAATGCTATTTGGACTTAAAAAGGAAATAAATTCTGACGTGCTACAACATAAATGAACCTTGAAATAAGCCAGTCCAAAAAGGACAAATACAATATAATTCCACTTATATGAGATATAAGAATCAAATTTATAGAGAATAATGGTTGTCAGAGGCTTAGGAGGAAGGGAGAGTGGAGAGTTAATGTATAATAGGTACAGAGTTTCAGTTGGAGAACATGGAAAGTTCTGGAGATGGATGATAGTAATGGCTTCATAATAATATGAATTTGCTTAATGACACTGAACTGTACCCTTAAAATTGTTAAAATTGTGGGTTTTGTGTTATGTATAGTTTACCACAATTTTTAAAATATGATGTAAAAATTTATTTCCAACTGAGAATTTTTAATATACCCCAAAATATCTGGCTCAGTGGTTGAAATTATTTCCCAATGACCTGAATTAGTTGCACTGCAGTATTGACAATGTATACATAGCATCCAAGTATCAGGAATATAGGAAAGTAGTGACATTCAACTACAAAGATTTCAAAGTTCAGAGCAATAAATCGCCGATGCTTTTTCTTAGCTTTCTGGATAACCCTTTAATGGGGTTTTTCAGTTTTTTTTAAAAAGGTATGTCTTATGTTTTACGCTCAAGGGGAGTAGACATGCTAAAAAGACAAATGTATGGCAAATAGTTCTCCATGACACGTCACTCAGGAACACTCTTCTTTGGTTGGAAGCCAAGCAGTGCTATTTGCCATTCTGCCTCCCAACCTTGGTCCATGCAGGGTCCCCCCAACCCTGTCCACTGCTCTCCAGCCTGAGGATACTCTGCTCACTTCACTAAGTAAAAGTGGGAAAGGTTTTTACATCAGGAGTCAATTACCCAAGGTAATAAAAAATATCCCTATATATTATCTTCGTGTTTAAAAAGAGAGATCTCTAAAGATGTCACATTTCCTATTATATGGTAACTGTTGACTATATCAACTTCAAATAAGCTATATGATCATCACATAGAAGCTGAAATGAAAATAAATCCTAAGTGAAGCCCTAATGAAAATAAGTCATTTCCTTTTATTTTCTTAGTAACTTTGCAGATGACTCTGCCTTTAATTCCTTTTTCCACCTCTGGCTCTATTTCTGTGAGGAGGAGGAGGATGTGACAAAAGGGGGCGGGGAGGGGTGGACTTTGAAGCCAGAGAATGGATCTGAGCCCTGGCCCAGCCACGTACCCACCATGTAGCTCTGGCTCTCTCCAGATCCCCAGCTGTCTGCCTGCAAAATGAAGATGATAATACAGGCATCTATACTGCTAGGCTGTAGCAAAGATTAAAAATTACGTATGGATAGCATTTGAAGCAGAGCTTGGCACATAGATGCTCAATAAATCACAGCAGTGATCATGATGTCTGCATCCCAAACGCACTAGCATATATCACGCACCAATATCGTTATGCAGCTCCATCACACCTCCCTCACCATCCTCAGGATAAGGTGTTCTGTTCATAGTAACAGGTAAACAGCACACAGAAGCATACCCCAATACTTTCTCTATATACTATTTCCCATTTTATCAGTGTGGAAAATTGGGGAAATAACACAAATACAATAATAATTTCTTCATCAAAAAATGCTGCATCTGGCTTTAACATTCAAGATTTAGATATGAGATAGACTTACCTGTCTTGTAAAAATTACGTGCTCACTTTCAAGAAACAGGACCCAGGCCAGGGGATTGATTGCTTGATGTTTTTCTTGCCACCATGGTTCCTCACTGCTATGGTTCTTTTTGTCCTACCCATTCCTCACTATTCTCTCTCTTTTTTTTTTTTTTCATTTTGAGTGAATTACCTGAAATATAAACATACAAGCTAAGAGCAGAGTCAATTTTTAATACAATTTATTATTGTCAGAGAAGATGACTATGCACATTCAAAGGGAAATCTAACTAATACAGTGTCTTGTCCGGAGTTGGCATCCTCATTCCTCAGTACTGATACAAACACCAAGAGCACTAATGCATACTTATAACCGACGCCTTAATTAATTTGTCTTCCTGCCTTGCCCCTTTGTCAGAGAATCTTCTCCCAAATTTCTTCCTGTTGAGTAAGCAATGGCAAGTGACCTCATCCCCTCCACCACGGCCAGCTGGACCAAGGAGGACCATCTGATCCAAACTGTACCAATCAGATTCTCTCTTCCAAGAAATAGTCATTGTTTCAGAAATTGAGTAAACTGGGACAAGGTTAAGAGTAAGTAAATGATACTGGGTCTGTATGGAAGTAAACCTGATAAATGTGGTCTGCAGAAAGAGAAATGGAGAGAGAGAGAGAGAGAGAGAGAGAGAGAGAGAGAGAGCCTTTCTCCTGAGAGAAAGACTTCCAATTGCTGGTTCCAACCCCTTGGGTTCTTTAAGAGACACATGCATCCTCCTGATGACCTTCTCTTTTTGCTTAAGCAAGCTTCAGAGGGTTTTGTTCCCTGAAAACAAAGAGTCTCACTTTTCGAAAGAAAACATACAGAAGGCCATGAGACATATGAAAACATGCTCAAAGTCACTAATCATCCGAGAGATGCAAATCAAAACAACAATGAAGTGCCATCTCACACCTGTCAGAATGGCTATCATCAACAAATCAACAAATGACAAGTGCTGTAGAGGATGCGGGAAAAAAGGAACCCTCTTGCACTGCTGGTGGGAATGCAGACTGGTGCAGCCACTGTGGAAAACAGTATGGCGTTTCCTCAAAAAAATTAGAAATGGAACTTCTATTTGACCCAGTATCCCACTTCTAGGAATATATCCTAAGAAAACAGAAACACCAATCAGAAAGAATGTATGCACCCCTATGTTCATAGCAGCACAATTTACAATAGCTTAAGATTTAGAAATAGCCTAAGTGCCCATCAGCAGATGAATGGATTAGAAAACTGTGGTACATCTACACAATGTAATACTACGCTACTGTAAAAAAGGAATTCTTACCATTTGCAACAGCATGGATGGACCTGGAGAGGATCTTGCTAAGCAAAATAAGCCAGTCAGAGAAAGATAAATATCACATGATCTTACTCATTTGTGGACTATAATGAACAACATAAACTGATGGAACAAAAATAGAACCAGAGTCATAGAGGCATTGAACACACTGTCCAACCTATGAGGGAAGGCAGGGAGTTTCGGGGGGGCGGGGGGGGGCACGGGTAAGAGATCAACAGAAGGACTTGTATGCATGCATATGAGCGTAACCAATGGACACAGATGCGGGCCGGGGGTGGCGAAGGCCTGTGCTGGGGGGTGAGGGCAGCCGGGGAGTGGTCAATGGAGGAAAAAGGAGACTTATGTAATACTTTAAACAATAAAGAATTTTTTTATTTTTTTAAAATATATTTTATTGATTTTTTACAGAGAGGAAGGGAGAGGGATAGAGAGTTAGAAACATCGATGAGAGAGAAATATCGATCAGCTGCCTCCTGCACACCCCCTACTGGGGATGTGCCCACAACCAAGGTACATGCCCTTGACTGGAATCGAACCCAGGACCCTTGAGTCCACAGGCTGACGCTCTATCCACTGAGCCAAACCGGCTAGGGCTAAACAATAAAGAATTTAAACTAAAAAACAAATAAACAACAACAACAACAACAAAAAGGGTCTCTGAGACAGTGCTTTGCATCTTAGCCACTCACCCACCTGCATGATGCCATCACCACTGCCCCTAGCAGTGGCAAAGGAAACCACTCCCCCAAATGCAGGGAGTTGGGAATCTGCACTCCATGGAGAGCAGCTCCAGATACACATCATGTGAGCTGTAGGAGAGTCCTTAGCCCAGGGATACTGCTGGTAAATATTTAACAACCAGCTCTCCCAGGGAGGTGGGGGGGAGGGGCATGATCTGAAGCATTTGCCAATTTCTGTGGTATAAAGACTCCCACCATTGCTACTTCCAACATGATATCACTGAACATGGAGTTTGAAAGAGTTATTCACAATTGGCTCTTAGGAGTCAGGACAAACAGCTATCTAGCCTACATTTTCTGATTTGTAAGTGCAAATGCTCCTCGACTTAGAATGGGGTTGTATCCTAATAAACTCACTGTAAATTGAAAAGATCATAAGTAGAAAATGCATTTAATATACTTAACCTACTTAATATCATAGTTTAGCCTAGCCTACCTTAAAGGTGCTCAGTACACAATATCCAAAAAATGCTGGCAACACAATTCACTTAGAGTATTGGCTGTTCACCCTCATGACCCCATGCCTGATGTCCAGCATCATGAGAGAATATCAATTGTAATGCATATCAGGGGCCCAGAAAGAGATCAAAATTCAAATTTTCTACTGGATGTGTATTGCTTTCATACATCGTAATGTTAGAAAATCGTAAGTTGAACCATCATAAATTGGAGACCATCTACACTTCTTGACTACCTTTTATTACTTGGTTCTTGTTATCTTACTCTTGTTTTATCAGCTTCATGTCCCTTATTCTGAACCAATTTAAATCTCTTTTGGCAAGGGTGTAGTAAAATTATTTTTAAAATATAGTATCATTCCTCTCTGAGACCTGTAGTTTCATGCTCTCTCAAACACTAAGAGAATAATAATACCTCATATTGCATACATAATTACAGGTTCTAAATTACCTCAATGACATGCTGTGGCAGGGAGAACACAGGCTTGGCCATCAGACTGACCTGCTTTGAATTCCTACATAAAGGATGCATTTGGTAAATATTAGATTTCCTTTTACATTCACTGACTCATTTATCCCAAGTATCCATCCCGGACAAGTGTTGCTCATGTGCCTGACAACCAGAATCAGTAAAGATTCCTGAACAAAGGTCACAACTTTTCCAGCGCATCTTTGGGAAACCTCAAGTGCTTTGTACCAGAGACCAGAAAGAAATTTAGGGAAAAAAGCCTTATTGCTGCCAAGACCGGTTTGGCTCAGTGGATAGAGCGTCGGCCTGCAGACTGAAAGGTCCCAGGTTCGATTCCGGTCGGGGGCATGTACCTGGGTTGCGGGCACATCCCCCATGGGAGATGTGCAGGAGGCAGCTGGTCGATGTTTCTCTCCCATCGATGTTTCTAACTATCTATCTTTCTCCCTTCCTCTCTGTAAAAAATCAATAAAATATATATATTAAAAAAAAAAAAAAAAGCCTTATTGCTTGTGTTCTACTTTGAACTGAGCTGTTGTCATCTTTGTTTGTTGCTTGTAAAACACAAATGAGACAATAACTTAAACTTACTAGACATCATTTCCCTCCCTAGACTTCTAAACTACTCAACCAACCATTCCTTCCATTCTCCTCACTTCCCCCTTCCACCACCCCGACCCTGGTTTGTAAGAAATCCAAACATCCCCAGGTCCCACTAGCCTTTGAGAACCAAAGAGGTGACTTGAATCAATGTTTCCTCAAACCCTCCCTGGAGAACTTCTAAATCTAGACTCAGATTCCATCATATACTTTCTTCAGCAAGGTCTGTGTTTGGGATGAAGGTTTTCAAAAAGATTAGCAACAGATTTCTCTAAATAAAATCTCACACAAAAGTCCTACAACAGATAAAAAGTAGAGCTGATCCTCTATGGCTTTTTAAGTCTTTTCAGTTTTCAGCTCTCAAAGAATGGAACTGGCTGAGTTGCAATGATGGTGCCCAGAGATACCTCTGAACTTGTTGAAAGGGCCTTACAGCATCTCTGGGAAACCCTAGGGCTCCTCCCAGGGCTCCTCGGGGCATAGTTTGAAAACCTGCAGGGAGAAAAGCTACACTAGGAAGCTCGCCCTGCCTGTGGGCAGGAGCAAAGTTGATTGAGATCTGGGGACAGGAAAACCAGTTAGGAGATTCCTGCAATTGTTCAAATGAGAGAGAATGTAGTCCTGAACTGGCCTAGGAGACATTTTCCAGATAAAGTCACTAGAATAGACAACTGATTGGATGTGAGACTCATGAGAGAGGATAAAGATAGCTCTGATTTTTCAGGCTTGTTTGCAAAATTTAAGGTGCCATTACCTCTCAGAAAGAGAAAGAAATAATCAAAATTGTTGGAGCATGTTATATATTTTGTATGGAATAGTTTAGCTTCTCTCTTTGAACTTACCTATCTCAGAGAAAGGAAGTGACTTGTCCACCAGTTCCCGTTGGAAACCAAGAACAAGTAAAGACCCCGTGTGACTCAAGGGCTAACACCCATAAACCATGAAGCACAAAAATATAAGCCAGTTGCAAGGGAATAAGACCCCAAGCTGTGAGGTCTACTTACCCCAAAGTCATAGACAAATGGTCAAGATCATTCTCCCAAATAAAGAATGTTTTCTCTCTCCAGGCTCAGCCCTTCTGAGGACAAGGGCTGGCAGCATTACCATCAGCCCTGATGCTGTCAGATCAGATACTCAACAAATGTTTACCGAGGGCCTGCCCTCTTGGGCTTAGCCTAGAGAGGTGAAATTACTGGCTCCCCTCAGGATTCAACCAGCTGAAGCGCACAGATGGGGTCTCTGAGACCACTGATCTCCAGAGTAAGTTCATCTGTTTATCTCGGAGTGATCCACAAATAACTGTTCCTTGCAGTTATGACCAGGGACTCTGCGCTCCGGGACCCAGGCTGGATGCACTTGGCTGTCACAGTTGGAGAGCTGTCAGAGAAAGATCTTCCAATGCCAATCTTCTTTCTCCCTCTGTTTGCCCCTGGATCACCAGAGAAGGCAGATGGCGCACTGCAAACACATCCATAAACCAGGAAAATGTGAACCATGTTGATAATGGAAATCCAACATAGGGCACGGCAGCCCATGGGACCGACGACAGTAGTGAGGCCACTGGGTGGGAATGAAGGCAACATTCAGGCCAGCACAGGACGGACATCCTCAACAGGGATGAGTATGTCCTACTGAGTAAGCCTCCCCCACCAGCCACCAGCTGTGAAACTGTGCCTTAGTTTCCACATCTTTAAAAGGAAATTATGCTTAATATATCCTTAGTAGAAATATAAGCATAGAGATTTTAGCACAGTGACTGCCACCTAATAAGCACCCAATAAATGTTGACTGCTGTTAAATACCAGTCCATGAAGGAGTGGGCTGCCCCAGGGGTAAAGAGGTGCCTTATCATATGATTATTTACTCGAAATTTAGACACTGTTATCAATAATATTGCAGAGGAGATTTCAGCGTGGGTGGGGAGTGGACCCCATGTGCTTATTCTAAAGCAACTTCTGATGCTAAGACTCTGAATTATGGAGTCCAGTCCATCATTGCTTCATGGGCACCTGCATCACCCCGTGTTCACTCGGCCAGCATTCGTGGGACACCTACTAAGTTTAAAGCCTTGTGTGGACAGTGGGGAATTTTAACCACAAAGATAAAGCCAGCTTGTTTACACCCAGCCACTGTGGCCGTGGATCTAACGACCCTGGGAGGAAGACACAGATAGCCTACGTGCACTAATCAAACCAAGACCTGGTTTCTATTTCTGCCTTTTGGATTAGCTAAGGGATTGGCAGGTCTTAAAATTGCTCCAAGCTGCTTGACCATGATGCCAGACCTGCCACAGAAAACATCCTGCCAAGTGTGATGCTGTTTATCAAAACAAGGTTTTAAAAATATGCATTTTCTTTCCATTTCCACTCTATTTTCTAATCAAGAAATACATAATCCCAGGAGAAAATCAGCTTCTCTCTCTCTCCCCTCCTCCTCGCTCTGTCTCCTCTGCCTCCCTCAGTCTCCCAGAGCTTTCTTCTCTCCCTCCCCACTTTTCTCCCCCCCCCCCACCCCCTCCAGCTCTTATCATTTTAAGCTGTGCGCATGCCATTCTTCAGGGGATTAAAGTCAAATTTAGTCTTCTGCAATTGTTATTACCTACCCCTTGGCTTATGAGATGCATTTGCCTGCATTTGTAATGCATCAGTAACTTCCACTCTCCTCCACTTGTAAACAATGCATTATATTAAATAGCCTGTGTCTAGCCTTGTATCAAAACAGACAATAAATTAGGACTTCCAGTTCTTGGTTTTTACTGATTCCTAAACCTGCCAGTTACATGCCTGTCCGCCCCACTGAACATTCTCTCTAAAGCTGAGAATGCACAAAGCCCTTGTTCATCGTTCTCCTGTCTCCATCACTGCTGCCGGCTGTCAGTTTCACACCACCAAGCAGATTGTAATTGGCAGGATGAGGTGCAGAAATAGGGAATGGTTTGAATATGTGGTTCTCACCACACAGGCACAGGCACACGCACACACACACACACATGCACACGCAGAGCCTTTCTGCCTTACAACATTCTGCACATTGAGAGACTTGATATATGAAGCTCCTAATCAGAACCCACAAGGGCCACCCTCATTTGCTAGCCCGTGGATTGGAAGCAGAGGAAAGAAATACAATGCAATCAGCACCCTGTGCCATCCTCATCCAGCGCAGGTCCTGCCTGCTGGATGGATGCTGCTTTGGGAACGTGCCCTGTGGGGAGCCAGCCCTTGTGTTTTGTTGGGCAGCTTCCCTGGATCTGAGATCTGCAAGCCTTCCAAGAGTCACAGTGGTCCTGCTAAGCCTTGAGTGAGGTCCCGGATCAAGGAGCAAACTGAAACTCACAGAAGACCACTAGTTTCTGTGGACCTTTTCCTTCTGGGAACTCAAAAGTCAATGTCAATCTCACCACCATTCTCATACAAAATCAAATCTAGCTGGACTGGGTCCTTTAGAACAGGGTTCCTCAACCTCAGCTACTGTGATGCTTTAAAGTAGATAATTCCTTGTTGTGGGGCTGTCCTACGCGTTGTAGGATGTTTAACAGCATTGCTGGCCTTTACTTACAAGATGCCAGTAGCAGCACACCCTGATTCAAGATCATCAAAAATGTCTCCATGCCCGGCCACGGTGGCTCAGTGGTTGAGCGTCGACCTATGGAGCAGGGTGCCACAGTTCAATTCCCCATCAAGGCACATGCCCGGGTTGTGGGCTCGATCCCCAGTGTGGGGCGTGCAGGAGGCAGCTAATCAATAATTCTCTCTCATCACTGATGTTTCTATCTCTCTCTCCCTCTCCCTTCTTCTCTGAAATCAATAAAAATATATTTTAAAAAGGAACATGTCTCCAGACATTGCCAAATGGGCCTTGCAGGGCAAAATCACCCTCTGGTAAGAACTGCAGCAATCTAAAGTTATGTTTGGTCCCAATGTCTGCCCACAGTTATAGACTTTCAGGCCTAATAAGGAGCAGAGAGTTCCTCTACTCCTGTACTTTTCAAAGTGTGGTACCCAGACCAGTAGCAGTAGCATCACCTGGAACCTTGTTAGAAATGAAAATAATGGAGCCCCACCTCACATAGACTGAGTCAGAAACTCTGAGGTGCTGCCCAGCAATCTGCTCTAATAAGCCTTCCAGGTGATTCTGACAGAAGCTGAAGTTTGAGAGCTACCATGCTATTCCGATGCTCACCTTTTACAGATGGAAAAACTGAGACCCAGAGAGGTAAAGTGACTGCCCCAAAGTCACACAGCTACATTAGACCAGACCAAAATACCACTGAATTATTCTCACGGACACACACACACACCCCTAGTAATTTTCTCATATCAATCTTCAGCCGGCTTCTTGCTCTACCTGCTAATTTATCCCTCTGGCCACTTTTCTGAATTGCACCATTCTTTGTGTTTTTCTTTCCCTGATCCTGACCCCATTTGAGATATTGTCTACTAATAATGCTGAGATTGAGTTTAACCATCTTCCTGTCTGTACTCCCTTTCTATTAGCAGTGGGCTGTATGGCAGTACATATGGTGTGAGTGTGGGCCTGTGTAGGTTTGTGGGTGATCTCTGTGTTTGTGTCTACATGCATGTGTCTCTATGAACGTGCCTGTGTACAAGCCAGAGCAAGTGTGTGTGTCTGGAAGGTTCATGAAGGAGAGAGGTTAGGGTTACCATGGAGTGGCCATGCTCCTGCTCACTCGAACCCACATCTCTGAACACAGGCTCAGTAACCTGTGACAGCCCCTGGCAGCTTGTCCCTCAGTTTGAGGCCAGTGGCAGGCATGAATTTTGTAAGGCAGATTTCAGCAGGCAGAAACTGACATGTTTCTTCTTTCAGAGGGGATGGCAATAAAAATTCATCTCTTGGGGCTTTCCAGAAAACACACATGTTAACCCACAGTCAATAGATTTACTATTTTTGACTAAGATTCTAATAGCCTTTCTGATGCTTTTCTCCACAGAACTAATCAGTTGTTAGAATTAACAACAGTTATGCCCTGGTCATTGTTGCTAAGTGGTTAGAGCATCAGCTGGTACACTGAAGGGTTGTAGGTTCGATTCCCAGTCCAGGGCGCATGCAGGAGGCAACCAATTGATCTCTCTCTCTCATATCTCTCTCCCCTCTCTCCCTTCCTCCCTCCCGTTCATTCGCTCTAAAAATCAATGGGGAAAAAATATCCTGGGGTAAGTATTAACAAAGCAAAACAAACAAAAATACAGCTATTTTTACATCAGATGGACACAACCTCTGACCCTTAGTCTTCTTTGAACATCAATAGTTTAAAAATGGGGGGAGGTAGAAGAGGGTTAAGGGGGGATAAATGGTGATGGAAGGGGACTTGACCTGGGGTGGTGAACACACAATACAATATACAGGTGATGCATTATAGAATTGTACACCTGAAATCTATATAATTTTATTAACCAATGTCACCCCAATAAATTCAGTAAAATAAAATTACAACCTTGAAAAAATATAATTTAAAAATAAATAGATTTTCTGGCTCAGAAGAAACTCTGAACTACTGTCTGGTTTGAATCCTGATTTTAATCAAGTGTAGATGTGCTTGGGTCACTATAGAAATGTATTTAGGAGACAGAATGACCCAGGCTGAAAATTCACAAAAAAAGCTGGAAAAAGAACCCAGTTCTGACTTTGATCAGCACAGTTATGTCCTGACAAAGATTCTTTCCTTAGCCAAACTGCAGTCAGGCTCCTCTGAGCCCTCTGCTGAACTTGGTCCAACCTTGGGCTTCCATCTCTGTCCTTATAGAGTCAAGTCTCAACAAGAATCCTTCTAAGTCAGTTTTGAGTGACTTTCCACCCTCAATACATGATCAGCCGCAATATCTAATCAATTTCCTCATCCCCCTCCATCCTCGAGGTGATACGGGATCCCCCTGGCCTGCCTTCAACAAGAATTCTATTGAGTCTGTTTAACTAGAATCCAGCTATTTCTGATGTCTCCTCTTAGTAATTTTTCACCCACTGAATCTCACCCTGCTCCTTGTCTATAAATCCTCACTTTTCCTTGTTGTATTTGGAGTTGAGCCCAATGTCTCTCTTCTACTGTGAAACTTTATCGTAGTAGCTCTTTTGAATAAAGCCTTCTTTGCCATCTCTAACAAATATCCTGAGTAATATTTTCTCTTGCAGCTTCCACATCAGTCAGGATGTATTCATTCCAACTGGTATAACAGATTCTTCTTTGAAAGGTGCCTGGGGTGATGGAAAGGCCACTCCTTGGACTTGGGTTCTGGTAGCAAGTGTGAAAAGCTAGGATGCTGAGGCAAGATGAGATCACCAGGCCATCCTTCCCTACACAGGACTTGAAACTTCCATGAACTCCTAGAAATGGGAGGATTCCATTCCCAGGAAAGGATTGGAGAAGAGGTCCAGATGAAATGGGAAAAACCTGGATACATAAATAGATGAGACCATATGAGATGGTCTTTTTATCATTAAAAATGGTAGAATGTTGGCCAGCTCACATGGTTCAACCTCATAACATTCCTGGGTCTCTCAGCTGTCGTGTGAATACCCACTATATCCAAAGGACCCAAGGCGCTGCTGGGAAGAGGTGAGGGAGCAGAAGATAGATGGCTTCAAAGACCTTGCAATCAAATTCAAGACTCAGAAATTTAGAAGTGTGTGCTTGTCTTATTTCTGAGTCAGAAAAATCAAAATGCAAATCTGCATTTCTCCTGTACCTGCTTGTCTTTATGAGGAAGATTCTTTATGCCAGAAATTACCTTTTGATTTAAAAAACTAGTCTCTGGTGATAATCAGCATTTATTAAGTATGTTTGTTTATTTTTTTAATCATTCCTGTTTCTAGCAGGTGAAAATCAGCCATAAGAAGAAAAGGGCCACCAAACAAAAGACAGCCAAACCTTATTTCCTCACAAAGGAATGGTTCTCTTGCAGGACTAGGCAAAATACAGCATGCCTAAATCCAGAGCAGGGCAACTCAGAGTGTGTCTGTGAGCTGGTGGCTGTCCACAAGCTGGTTGCTACCAGTTTGTGACAAGTAAGTACAGAAATGGAAAGTAATCTTTTAAAATCACTTATAGCAATTTGACACCGCAATTTTACTTCTGTTTACTCTAACAATAAAACATTGGAGTTTGAATTTTATATGTCTTTTTTTAATTCATTTTTCTAGTTAATGTTATTATATTTTATAAAAGTATCAGTCCACAGTGGATTGGAAATTTTTTTTAATCTTTCCCCACAGAATCTGAGAAATACAGAAAGATAGACATCAGCTTAATGTAAATGATAGCATTGTCATAATATTTATTATGTATAAGGCCCTGTTATAAAGGCTTGCAACATGAACTCATTTACTTGTCACAGCAACTCTGTAAGGTAGGAACTATTATTCCTCCCATTTCACAGATGTGGAAAGCAAGGCAGAGAGAAGATAAGTTACTTTCCCAGTGTTGCTCAATTGGTATGTGACAAGTGAGATGAGAATTCAGGAAGTTTGGCTGTTGAGTCTATGCTAGTGACCTATGTCATAAGACTCTACAATAAAATATGAAACAACTTGATTCATATGCAAGTGGTAACATATTAGGAAAATTAAGGAATGATTAACACCAAAATTACCGAAGAAAGACACCTCTGGGAGTAAGGAATGCTGGGAATGTCACCAGAGTGGTACAAATACCAAGCCTCAAAGGTCTGATCATGATTTACGGCTTAACGTTTCGAGGGATATAGATGAGTGTTCACTTTATTATTCTTCAACTATACACAACACATTTTATACACTCTTTTATGTGCATGACACATTTCACAGTTTAAAAAAAAATTTAAAGGAGTAACTAGAGCTGTCAACCAATGGCATCCACAATCTCTGGAAACAGACAAGTACAGCCATTCTCCAACAGGCACATGACAGGTGGGAGATCAGAAAAGGACCTCAACCTTTCCTTCCTTTGCTCAGAGTCTGAAATTCTTCCTTAAGAACTCAGTGGAAGGAAGAAACCCACATTACCTGAGAATTTGAACCAACACCTTTATAAATTGGTGCAGAATTAACAGTTAAGGCTGATGGAAGTGCCACACTTGAGAAAACATACAAGAGCACAATTTACAGTGATAGAAGGTATGAGGAACTTCTTGACACATCCCAAGAGTTTTGTATGTGATTTATATATTAATTCTGGGTAATATGGGCCCCACTTCAGTAAACAGGTGGAGCTACTTGCCTCATAAGAGACTGAAGTGAAATGGGTGATTGTGCTACACAAGAACTCTTTTTGTTGCTAAGGAAAGGCTGGTCTTGGAAGGTTTGAACCACTTTTGGGTGTCCCAACAACAGCCTCATGAGATGAAGATTCGCCAACCTACTCACCAAGAAAGCTGGTTGATCTGCCAGGCAAATCAACAATTCATCATGTGACTGGGAGATTTCAGACTCCTGGGGGCCACACCTAACCAACTGAATCAGAATCTTATGAGAGTAGAGCCCAGAAATATGCATTTCTACAAATTGCCTACTGCACTTCATTATTCTTTTTTTAAAAATATTTTTATTGATTTCATAAAGAGAGAGGAAGGGAGAGATAGAAACATCAATGATGAGAGAGAATCACTGATCGGCTGCCTCCTTCATGCCCCACATTGGGGATGGAGCCCGCAACCTGGGCATGTACCCTGACCAGGAATCGAACCATGACCTCCTGGTTCATAGGTCGACACTCAACCACTGAGCCAAGCTGGCTGGGCAGCACTTCATTATTCTAAAGGAGATATTCCTGGAACCACTTAAGATACATGAGGTGAATTAAGAACAAATGTTTTATAATCACTCAAACAGAGGCTGACTCTTGTTTCTGCCACTTACTAATTGTTTGGCCTTGAGGAAGTTATTTAACTACCCCGAGCCTCAGTAGTCCCATCTGTAAAACTGGATAATATCATTTACCTCTCAGAGTTACTGGGAAGACTTAGTTAGAGGTTTTATATAACGTATTTGGTATTAAACAAGCATTCAAAAAAGTTAGCTGTGTTTATTTATTATCATTTATTAGTGCCCATAATATACAAAAAAAAAATGTGGGGAAAGGACAAAGAGAAGAATACAAAGATGAACAAAATAGCCCCCTACCTTCAAATAAATTATATCTAATGGGAATGCATTTAAAGCTTTCCTGTAGATTTAACAGGGAAACAAATTCTCGACGTTTCCCCTAGGATTTTCAAGGCATTACCATCCTGGATCAAAAACCACATTAAAACTCTTGGTATTATACAGAAGATACTTTTATAAGTTGCAGGTGGGAAATCTACTGGGAACAAGTATGAGCCAAGAATCTAACTTTCCTTTGAACCAGACTAGGCACTGTGAGGGACATTAAACTACCAGTTGTTGACAAAAAGTTTACCAGCCTAGCCCGGCCGGTGTTGCTCAGTCGTTGACTGTCGACCTATGAACCAGGAGATCATGGTTTGATTCCCAGTCAGGGTACATGGCCAAGCTGTGGGCTCAGTCCCCAGTGTGGGGCAAGCAGGAGGCAGCCAATCAATGATTCTCTCTTATCACTGATGTTTCTCTCTCTCTCTCACTCTCTCTTCCTCTCTGAAATGAATAAAAATTTATTTTTTAAAAAGTTTACCAGCCTATGCCCTGACTCTCACACTGAGCCCTTGTACCAGTGGGTTTGATGCTGCAAAGCATTGCAGCCTTAGGAAATGTGTGATTGTGCTCTTTGTCACTGTTCACGGGTCTCCTTCAAGTCCCACTTTATGAAATTATGGATTCCAAGATTCTGTTGGCCTATACCTGCCAAGTGAGGGGAGAACAGGGAGTAAGGGAGACCTTCTGGACCAGCCCCTTACAAAACCCATCACCTCTGAAGGTAAAACAGGGCTCCCTATGAAAGCACCTCTGATTCTTCAAGGTTCTATGGTAATGTTCTATAAGCACTATGGTCAATTCTCTGTATGAAGGGAGGAATAGCATTAGCAGCTTGATTTAAAAATTATAGCTAATTCAGAAATCATATCTGGGGAATCTGAGATTGCACAATACTTCAAAGAAATGACTCCATCCAAAATGACCCAGGGAAAGCTAAAATGTTGTACCCCTGCCCTCACCTGGACTCTTCCCCACATACCTGTGTCAATTCCAGAGATAAGTAGTGAACACCTCTGGGTTTATGTAAAGCAACTCAAAGCTTATTTGCCTTCTCTATGATTCAAATCCAACTGGAGTTGATAAGCAAGGTTGGTTGGTTGGTTGGTTGGTTGTTTTGTAATGAAAGAAAATGGAACAAGCTTTATTTTATATTTATCTCCAGTCTTTAACACAAGTTGTATAAAATAAGACCCTGACCAAAAATTCACAATTATTTTCTTCCTAGATAAACAAAGGCCACCTGGGAGTTTCTTTTCTCTCTCAATGAACAAATGTGCCTATTTTAGGAGAAAATGAGCACTTCTGGGAATTCAGCATAAGGAAATGACTGGCTTCTTAAAAGCCACCGGAAGTGACACTTTATACATCTCCTCCAGTGCCCACTGCCAGCACGCACTCTGCCAGCCAGACCGTGATAAACTGCTGCTGCAGCACCAGGTCAAGTAGACATACCTTCTTTCTTCACGTTTTCTGCGTCTTTGTTACAGACCACTTCATTCATTACTGACAAGCCCCTCACCTGCAGTGAAGAAACTGATGACTGTATATAAAAACCCTGATTTCATGACAAAAATGCCAGAAATACCGTGATTTCTGATCAGAAGGCAAAGACAGCTAAACGTTAAGTCGAAAGTCATCCGAATGTGACTAAGACTTTTGTCTAAATGATTTATTGGTCTGTCCAGCACAATTATATCCATACTTCTCATTTCTTAATTCATGAATTTTTATGAAAAGGAGAAAAAAGTGTACTTTAAAGATAGTATCTTTTAATCCACAGGCTCATTTGAAAAATGGAGATTGACATTAAAATACCACATACCTGATGCCAACATAATGGAATTCCTGCCCTGATTATTTCCTTACAATTATTGAACAAGGACTATAACTTCAAAACAGGCTTATTAAAGGTTCCAATTCATATCTATTAAAGTCAAATGACTATTTGATGACTATAGCCATCAATATATTCTTGTGTATTAAATAAAATACATAGCTTATTTTAGGATAAATTCTCTGGTCTATAAAAAAAAAAAGATAAAGCATTTCTATTTTTTTCCTTTTTTTTCTTTTCCTGCAAGCATCCTCCATCTTGTTACTTTTTATTTTTTAAGTACGGGGGGGGGGGGTTCTTTCTTTTTTTTAAATATCAATTTTTAATTTTTCAATTATAGTTGACATTTGAGGCATATTTCTTTGTCTCCTCATTTTGGCAGCCTCCCTGTGTTTGTTTAAATGTATTAGGTAGAGCTGCTACATCTCCCAGGCTTGGTAGAGTAGCTTAATGTAGTAGGTGTCCTGTCCAGTCCAGTGGCACAGCCTCCCCATTTACCTGAACTATGCACTCTAGGTGCATGCCAGCCCTCCCACCCCCACCCCCAGTGTGGGTGGTGTACATTCTCTTGTTGTAGTTGAGCTTTGATTGCTGTTGGCATGTCAATGGAAGGGATTTCTCCCCGGCCCATCAGTTATAAGGACTGGCATGACCACCATGGAGAATCAGCTGTGCAAGGGCCCACCCCACAGAACAGGACTTACTTCAGTGGGGCTCTGGTGTCCACTGAGTTTGCCCCTTGAGTGTGTTACTTGTGAAGATGGTTGTGTGGTGCTTCAACATGGTCTGAAGCTGTACACCAGGTATACTGGTTCTGGGGCCTCCCAGGAGGAACAAGGCAAGGTCAGCCACTGCCTATGTTCTGCCCAGGGCCACTTGGCATGAGCTACAAAGTGATCTGCAGATGGCCACTACTTGTTCTAGGCTTGGAGGTACCCAGGAGAGGCCAAACTGTGAACCGAGGTTGGGTGCTGCTAATGCCGGCCTAGGGGCCACTTAACAACAAGAGGTACAGGACAGGCCAAGGCCAGATGCTGCTTGTTTGAGAGATTTTAGTAAAATCTAAAGCATGGCAGGCCATTTATATGGAAAATCCACTGGAGAAAGCTTGGGTGGGCCTGCGAATTTGTGGGGCAGGGCCTCAGGGAATCAGTCACCAGGGTGGGACAAACAGTGTGAGTCAGGTTGATGGAGATGCAGATATGGCTCCCACTTGCTGTCTCTATTAGAGAAGGGATCAAAAAAAGACAATGACCTCAACCAACACTTCTGTCTGGGAGAAAGCTACCCCTTCAGCTCTCACTCTGATGCCAGACACCTCAGTTCCTCCCTGTATGTCCCTGGTGCCTTGCAAACTGCTACCCTAGTGCTGGAGCTCAGAGAAAGTGAATCTGAGTAAGTCCATTTGTGGACCCTTTAAGAGGAAATTCCTGGAACTCCAGCAGCCCTTCATCTCACTCAACCACAATCCTTGCTGTTTTTTACAGCCAGGAATTATAGGGACTTCTCTTCCTGGCACTGGAATATTGGGAAGAGGAGCCTGGTATGGGGCTGGGACCCCTCGCTCTTCAGGGGGAACCTCTGCAACTGAGTTATTCCTCGGTTTTAAAAAATATGTTTTTATTAATTTTATACAGTGGAAGGGAGAGAGAGAGAGAGAGAGAGAGAGAGAGAGAGAGAGAGAGAGAGAAACATCAATAAAAGAGAATCATCAAGCCCTAGCCAGTTTGGCTCAGGGGATAGAGTGTCAGCCTGCAAACTGAAAGGTCCTGGGTTCAATTCTGGACAAGAGCATATGCCCAGGTTAAGGGCTCAAACCCCAGTGTGGGGTGTACAGGAGGCAGCCAATCAATGATTCTCTCTCGTCACTAATGCTTCTATCTCTCTCCCCTTCTCCCTTCCTCTCTGAAATCAATAAAAATATATTTTAAAAAAGAGATAGAATCATCAATTGGCTGCCTCTTACACTCTCCACACTGAGGATCGAGCCCACAACCCAGACATGTGCCCTGACTGGGAATTGAACTGAACTGGCGACCTCTTGGTGCATGGGACAACAGTCAATCAATTCGAGCCACACCGCCAGGGAGATCCCTTCCAATTTTTTTAAAAATATATTTTATTGATTATTTACAGAGAGGAAGGGAGAGGGATAGAGAGTTAGAAGCATCAATCAGCTGCCCCTGCACACCTCCCATTGAGGATGTGCCCGCAACCAAGGTACATGCTTTTGACCAAAATCGAACCTGGGACCCTTCAGTCCACAGGCTGATGCTCCATCCACTGAGCCAAACCGGTTAGGGCCCTTCCAATTTTTATCTGCCATTTGAAACCAGCCCATTCCATGCCTCTGCCCCTCCTACCAGTCTCAATTTGGCTTTTTCTTTATATCCTTAGTTGTAGGACTTCCCTTCAGCTAGATTTCAGGGGCTTCTCAATGATGGTTATTCTGTAGTGTAGTTGTAATATTGATGTGGTGTGGAAGGAGACAAGTACCATGTTTGTCTACATATGTTTTGCCATCTTGACGGGAAGCCTGATAAGCAAGGGTTTTCATTCAAAAGGCCTCTTAGTAAAATTAGGGACTGCATAGGAGCATAACTATAAATGATAGCTAGTGAATAAGTTGAAATAAGAACGTTATCACCTTTGCTAATTATGTCAAGAAGAAATTTAAGTCAAGGGTTTCCAAGGAGGAATGATGGCTGGAAATCCATCATTAGATAAGTGGCAACTCTTTATTAGGAAAGCGTTATGATTATTGGTTATGATGTATCTTGGTACAGTGATTTTCAATGACAGTTTTTAAAATATTAATGCCAGACCCTAGCTCCAGACTCACTAAATCAGAATTCCTGGGGTTTGGGCCTAGGCATCAGTATTTTTTAAAGAATCCCCAGCTTGGGTTGGAACTCACTGCATTAGTTAACAGAATTTACTTACCTGAAAAGGAAAATGATGCTTTTAAAAGGGTTTGACTTTTTCCCTTGAGCACCAGACAAATTCTGTTGATTAATTAACATTTTCCAAACAGCAGCAATGAATTAACTGCTGCAAATGTTCAGGCCATGGAATTAGACATGACTCCTAGGCATCAGATTAATCTCCCCAGATAGAAGGTTGAACATGGATTTCTGAGAACGAGGCTTGGCAGACAACAATCAGAGAAAGGTTAACCTTGGCTAGGCAAGTACCACATAGGGAGCAAAAAGACAAAACTATGAACTCATTTCTATATTCACTCAAGTACTTATTAAGTGCATCAGGCACTGTGCTAGTGGCTGTAGAGTCTGAGATTAAGAGAATATGGCCAAAGGCCCCAGAGGAACTGACAGTTCTAATGGAGAAAAACATATGTAGACAAACCTTTCCAGCCATGCACTATGTAATTGAGGTACATAGCAGGACCTTGGGAAGCACAAGAAGGAAGCACTTGTGCCAAGGTCCTCGAACCAATTCTAGGAACAACACAAGTGACAGATGGAGTTGGGAAGGTAGTTGGGGGGTGGGGGATGTATGCCATCTAAAAATTTTGGAGCCCTGGCTGGTTTGACCAGTGGTTAGAGCCTTACCCCATGAACTGAAGGGCCACAGATTGGATTCCAGTCAAGGGCACGTACCTCAGTTGCAGGATAGATCCCCAGCTCTGTGTCGGAGCATGTGTGGGAAGCAACCAATAGATGTGTCCCTCTCACATCAGTATTTCTCTCTCTCTCCCCCTCTTCCTTCCTTTTCACTCTCTCTAAACATCAATGGGAAAAATATCCTCAGGTGAGGATTAACAAAACAAGAACGAATTTTTTAGATTTTACCTTTGAACTGATGAGGGGTTACTGGTGTATTTTGAATAGGAAAATGCCATGATCAGATTCACATTTAGAATGATCATGCAGTTTAGAGAGCCTTGCTACTCAAAGTGCAGTCCACTGACCAGCATCACTTGTTAGAAATTTTAAAATCTTAGACCCCATCCCAAACATAGTAAATCAGAATCTTCCTTTTAACAAGCTCCCAAAATGATTCATATACACATTAATGTTTGAGATGCAGTCAAAGAGAAGTTTTCATGAAAGAGAAGTGAAACTTTAGAAAGACCAGTTAGAAGGCTATGGCAACAATTTGTTAAATCATCCCTTTAAAGAGCTCTTCAACAACCACCTATCGATAGATCCATGTATAGACTCTCCTTCAAAACATCCAGTTGATAAGTAAAATACTCAAGCAGCACTTGTGTAGAAACGCTGAATTTTCTCAAGTTACCTCCATTTTCCACCAGGTCAGCCAGAATCCTACAGACATAACCATACACGAGAACCACAGATCATGTGCACTGGGATATGCAGTGCTATCTATTGTAGAATTCCAGATACAGTTTCAGCAGAAAAGAGGAGAGATCACTTTGTATAGTTTTGATGAGGGTACAGACAATGCAACTGTAGTCTTTGTCTCTCTGTTATCTCAAAGACCATGAACACTACCTTGGTAGTGGGGACCCAGAGACCCAGACTAAAATCAATTGTGATTTTTACAATTACTGATTGGGTGTTCTGAAGGAGAATGAGAGAAAGAGCTCTGAAAAAAGAGATGGGAGCGGCTGTTCAGCTCGGTGTGGTCTTTGGTGGAGAAAGTTTCCTCTTTGATCATGGGCAATAGAGATGATGGGGTTACCTTGAGGCACTCTTTTTCATCAGAAAATAAACGTTCTATAAAATGTGAATCTTGAAGAATTTGAAAGGAGGAGTGTGATCTACTAGGTACAAAGTGTGTGTGTGTGCGGGGGGGGGGGGGGGGGTAAAAAGGACAACAAGCAATTAGTCTATAAATAAGCACAAGAGTACCTCATCTTTAACAATAAGGGCATTATTGAACAGGGTTTACAAATTGGACTGGGATTAAATTAAACCTATTTTAAGCCCATTCTTGAAACTTGCTATTTAAAGGAATCCTTTGTAGCATGGATAATCACTCACTAATGAAGCTTTTGTTAAATCCGTAGTTCTACAAAGCTGAAGTTCCCAAACAGACAGTGATTGGGAGATCACCCCACAGATATCTGGCAGAATTCAATTTGTCTGTGTGCCAGAGAACTGAGCTCTGAGACCCCAGTGGTTCAGGAGCCCACCTTCGAAAGGAAAGAATCCTGCCTTTTGGGGAAAGTACATATGTAGTTAGATAAAATAACACATATCTTGCTGACTAAACGAGAATTTAAGACCCAGGAGTCAAGTGAAACAGGTGGAGGACTGGTAAGGAGAGAGTAGCTGGATTAGTAGCCAGCATATCAGAGGTAGACAGAAGAAAGGGTGAGTGACCACCAAAAAAAATCTGGAGATTGTACTTAAATCATGATTAAATACCTCTTTACTCATCTCAGAATTTCTAGTGCTGGTATCTAGAATATTTCCAAATATCACTAATTCAATAACCTGAGAAAGATCTGTGAGTTATTGACTAGGTAAAGAGACATTTTGGTGGGGAACAATGTAATATACAAGAATTAATGTTAATTGAATGGCCTTGCATATCTTGACTCTAAGTGCCTAAAGGAGATATCCCTTTGTGCTGGAGTTCTTGGAATGTCTTCAGAGAAACGATGAAGCTTGAATTGGGAATTAAAACATGGGGAAAGTTTGGTAATGTGGAAAGGGGGAAAAGACAACCAGAGTTAAATCCAGAGGTATGGCTATTTAAGACTATCTCTTTAAATTACCAAATGCAAGTCATAAACTCTCAAATAAAAAGATGTGTCCAGCTGTAAGCACAGTATGGAACTCCAAGAGCGAGCTCAGGATGAGGAAATAAGGACCAAGTATGTTTCACTTCCCAACAGTTATCTAGGATGTTTACTAGATATCCTCAGCACCTCACACTTTCCACAAAGTCGAATGCCCCCTTCCACAGCCCACAGCTGAATGAGAAGGAGGTTGGGAGATACAGAAGCACCAGTCCAGTGAATCAAAAGAGAACTCAAGGTGTTAAAAAAAAATCCAAGAGATCGGCCGATGAAGGGTCAAAAAGGGGTTAAGTGGAGTCAAAAAACAAAAAAACAACTCCATTTAGATTTCAACCAAGATTCATACCAGCTATTTCTCAAAAGCTTTTAAGATTTCATGTAACTTAGCAACTGACCTATGCTTGTTTTCTGTTTTGTTTTTATCCATGTCAGTTTCTCTGTAGTTACTCTCAGAAAAAAAAAAATGCTTAGGATTGTGTATTTACTGAGGGATGGGAAGCAAGCAATCAAAAGTATGTACATCTTTTTGACAAGATTGTGACAAGACAGAACAGCAAAAAAAAAAGATGAACATAACCCATGGACACAGACAATAGTGTGGGGAATGCCTACGGTGGGGCAGGAGCTGGGTGGAGGGGGCAAAAAGGAGGGGAGGGGATATCTGTATTATTGTCAACAATAAAAAATGGCCCAATACTTAGGGTCCTCAAAAGAAAAATCAAAGCCTGAAGGCTGTCACTTGGATTCAGACATGCCCTCAGGAATGTATGTCCCAGAAGAAGGCCCCGAATAGGACTTTTTCTTTTTAATGCTTTAAGATTTTTTACTCCTCACCTACCTGAAAATCAGAACCAAACCTGGTGATTCATCTTCATAGACCCCTTACTGTATCTCACATTAAACCAAAAGGGCCAGGAACTAAATCAGGCTTTCTCAAAGCTTACTTGGGGTCCCCAAGAGAACCCTAGCCCTCCATCCCCATCAGATTCTTTTTTTAAAAATACATTTTATTGATTTTTCACAGAGAGGAAGGGAGAGGGACAGAGAGTTAGAAACATCAATGAGAGAGAAACATCGATCAGCTGCCTCCTGCACACTCCCCACTGGGTACGTGCCCGCAACCAAGGTACATGCCCTTGACCGGAATCAAACCCGGGACCCCTGAGTCCGCAGGTCAATGTTCTATCCACTAAGCCAAACCGGTTAGGGCCCCATCAGATTCTTGTTCTCCCTTTGTAGTTAAGAATATTTGGAAATGCCATGGTCAGTAGTGAGCTCTCCCAGTTGTCAGAATGACTCTCACTGGCAAGGTAGAAAGAATCATGTGCGCGCTCACACACACACACACACACACCTTGTCCTTTTTATTTTTACCTGAAAACTGTTGCTTTTTAATTAAAATAAAATGTTTGTATCTTTGAGATTAAAGCCTTTACCTATCACAACAAATATTCATGTTTGAGTAGTTACTAGATATGAAATATTTCTCTCTTTTTTAATTTAAATTCTTTATTGTTTAATGTATTACATAAGTCTCCTTTATCCCCCATTGACCTCTCTCTGGCACCCCCCAACCCCCAGCACAGGCCCTTATCCTCCCCCCACCACCCTGCATCTGTGTCCATTGCTTATGCTCATATGCATGCATACAAGTCCTTTGGTTGATCTCTTACCCTATCACACACACCACCACCACCACCACCACCACCACCACCAACCCGCCTTCACTCATAGGTTGGACAGTCTTGCTGCTGCCATGCTGTGGCGGTTGCAGGGACAGCTCCCAGGCAGCATAATGTGAAATATCAGCACCACCCTGGTGGACAGCTCTTAGCAGAGCCCGCTGTGGAACCTGTCCTAGAAATTAGTTTCAGTAATGTAAAGAAAGCGAACGTTCATAGGGAAGATAGTCAATAATATTGTGATACTTATGTATGGTGCCAGGTGAATACTGGAAATATTGGGAGGAACACTTTGTAAAGTATATGATTGTCTAACCACTATGCTGTACATCTGAAACCAATACAAAAAAAGAAAAAGCAAGTTCCTAAGTGTGCTCTCAGCCCCCTTTCACTCTGCCCTGCAACAGAGCCAAAAAGTTCTGTGACCCTTTCTTAACTTAAAGGGGGAGTCTCACATTCCCCCATGATGTCCATATCGCTTTTCATTTTAGAGAGTTATGACCTGGAGGTAGGTGGTTATTTGTACTGGTTTAGACCTCAGTAGTGCCACCAGGAATTCCAGGTCTTTCTAGCATCCCATTCTGCCATTCTTAGCTTGTTGGGTTTTGTCATCTAATGGTCTCAGGATAGCTAACCCTGCTCCAGGTATAACATCCACATCTGAGAAACACAGAAGGGAAAGGCATGTCCCTCCAGTAACATTAGTCCATTTTATTAAGAAAACAAGGGTTTTCCCATTCTAAGACTCCCATTTAGGTCTTATTTGCCAGTAGTGTCAGATGACCACTTCTGGCTTCAAAGGAGACTGAGGAAATGAGTATTTAGCTTTCCCATTCTTTGTAGCTAAAGAGGGCAAGGCAGAAGGGGATTAACATGATCAGCTAACATGTCTGCCATAAGCAATATATATATATATATATATATATATATATATATATATATGTATATAACCACTTCACAGTGAAGTGACTTTCTCATCAATAAAACTGTATAGTTCTTGCACCTATTTCACAGCGATGATATAAAAGTTCCATGGTATGGTTCCCATAGGACACAGGACACAAGGCACACCATGTCCTGGGACAAGCACTGAATATCCCATTGTTGCTCAAACAAAACTCTGGGTTGCAATGTGATGCTAATGTCTATGAAGAACTTTTGAGACAACAATGGTGCACATCAATATAAAAGTAATAGGAAGCTTAAGTCTTCATGACCTCAGAGTACAAAACAATTTCTTTTTTAAAAGGTTGACAAATTTGACTATATTAAAGTTTAAATCATCCCTAATTCATAGAGGAGAAGCTGGGACTCAGAGAGGTTAGATAACTTGCCCAAGATTACATAGTTAATATTCGTGACAATAACTGCCATGTATGGAATACCTAGTATACGTTACATTTAATACCACAACCACCCAGCAAAATAGGTAGCATTATTTCCACTAAGTTAACCTAGCTGGTAGGTCAGAAGAATCAGAATTGTAACCCAGGGCTGTCTGATTCCAAAACTCTCCCTGCTCTAATGAGGTATGTACTAGCCCCTCTACCATCCAGAATGATTAAAAAAATGTTCAAGCAGGTCAATTCTAGGACCTGTCCTTTCAAGAAACAAATCAAACCACTGCAGATCATCGAAAGGGAGAGAGTTATTCAGCATAACCCATGATGAGGCAAAAATGTTGACACACCTTTGCCCTAAAACCTGCAGACAAATGAGCTGGGCTTTCAATTCTGGGGTCCATCCACCCACCACCAATTTCTGCCCAACTCCCCAGCTCACCCACAGGTCCTTTCACCGCCTCTGGAAGAATCCTTCTCCTCCAAAGACACTCCTGTTGTAGCACCTGAGACACCACATTGTGGTGGCCTTGAAAAGTGGACACATCCTTGGAGATGTTATTCATGCTCATAGTTTATTAAAACTGACTTTAGTCCATTCCCTTTTTAACAGACAGTCCACTAAGAACAAAAGGAAATGGAGCCTCATGTGGGTTACATATTTTGAAAGGAAGAGGGGAGCTAGATTAGGTAAAATGGAAAGAGCACTGTATTGAGAGTTCGAAGCTTGGGGTTCTGATTACAGCCATGTTGGGCTGTTATCTAGTCTCCACTCACTGGTTGACTAGATAACTCTTTTCAGCTGCATGAATCTCAGCTCAGGTATTGAAGAGGCAGGAAGCAAGTCTGGAAAGACAGTTTTGTGAAAGAGATGTCAGAATCTTGCTTAGCCATTAGATATTTTGAGGTCTCTGAGTGAAACTCAGGGCCAATATCTTGGGGCAGCCAGTTAGGGGGTGGAAATAGGTGGCTGGGGATGCAATGCAATCAACACACCCTGAGAAACCCAGGAAGACTATATCCACCTTGGATTCCTGGTAGAGGAGAAAATGGAAGTCTTATCTTTGCAGACATCCAGCCCCATACTGTCCATCCATGTAGTGATACGAGCGGCCATGTTTCCCTTCCTAGGGAAAAAATGATCCTAACTGAAATCCATTTTTGAACAGCCTGTTTGCTGGTATGTCCAATGGAAGGAAGCTTCTTTATTCAGTCAACAGATTGAACCCAGCATCAGCTTTATGCCAGGCACTGTTGGAGATACAGAGAAGCCTAGAAGAAATGTATGCATCAAGCCCAACGCTAGGAGCTTCTCATCCATTGTCTCATTAGAGTTTTAGAGGTCACTATTGCAAAGTAAAGAGGAATAAACTGCCCTGAAAAATTCAGATGAGAACAATAATCATAACTCCTAATATATATTAAGTGTTTAGCATGTGGCAGGTACTGTTCTAAGCATTTTGCATGCATTAGCTTATGGACATAATGTGCTATGGAGAGGTCTCTTCATTTCCCCCCTCCCTTTCTTACTTTTCCTAATCATTGTGGCTTCTATTTCCTGTGTTTCCATCCTGTGCTGTGTGGGGCCTCTGAGCCTGTCTTTGTTCTCAGTCCATAAAGTGATTCTGGGAAAGAGAAGAGGCTGGTCTCAATAACTGGAGAGCCCCCAGGGTAGCCTTGACCCAAATGGAAGCTTCCAGGGAGAAAAGCAGGAAAGAACAGTTCCTCAGAGAATGGGTACATTAAGGAAGAGACATCCCTTAGGAAGTGATCTGTCACTCGTGACATTTTAAATGGAACTGGAAGAGTCAGAGGACAGAGACGAACAGAAAGGAAGCCCCTGACTAATGCCCAGAAAAATGGATGAACTCCTCCCAGTGTTTATCTCTCTGACTCCCTGACTTCCACTCTACAGCCTCAGGAACCGGGTGGAGAGCTCAGCCTGGCTCAACACAAGGACTCCAAGTTTTAAGCCCAATTAGATTCTCCATTTGCTGCTTGACCCTTGATCTCTTAAGTAGTGTCTACACAACCTCAAAACAACTTATCAGTTGAAACAGAAAATTCATCCAGTCATTTACCTAGAGATCTGTGCTCCAAATCTTTGGACCGGTTTGAAAGGATGCTTTTATTGGATTGATTAAATTGGCCAGATGTTTTCCCTTCATTTTGGCATGGCCTCGGGTATATATCTGGTTACAGCACTAGAGCCTGAGGGAAGGGTGAATGAGGAATGAGAATGTGCATTTTTAAAACCCAGGGTTTGGTGGCCTGCATTTTGTTTGAATAAATTAAAGTGAGTACACTAGGTTTCTGCAAACCAAATCTACATAAAGAGACTCCTCCCTGGTGATTACCCTTCATTAGTAACACGTATAATTCACAGGGCACTTTACAGTTTATAAGGCAGTTCCACATATATTATTTCCTTGAAACTCAATGCAAAATAAGATGTTAGTTTTCTTATTTCACAATCAAGAATCAATATTCTTTCATCCATAAGAAACACCTCCCTCTGGTATCTATATATATATAAAAGCCAAGCAACCGGAATGGCAGAACAACCAGTGGCTATGATGCACACTGCGGTGGCCAATGGGCCTGAAGGGGGCCCTGATCAGCCAGCCCCCCAACCACCCACTGCCCCTCCCCCTGGCCGGCCCCACCCCCAATCGGCCCCACCATTGGAGGCGGGGCCGGCCAAGTTCCCACGGCCCCTCCTCCCCACTGGCCCAGCCCCGATTGGTGCTCATTGGAGCAGGTCTGCTGGACACCCCCCCGCCCCGTGCACAAATTTGTGCACCGGACCTCTAGTATCCTATATAAAGTTTGGCCTTCTCGTGCCTGCCTATCATCAGCTCAACTCTTGGGATCTGAGATCCTGGGGTCATTCACACCCAAAAAAAAAGCAAATCTGTCTCCAAAATATACTTTACAAAAACTTGTAGTCAAGATGACACAGTAAGGTCAAATTTTGGTGAACCTCTCTTCTCCCACACATAAATAATATGGATTTTAGAAAACATTTTTTTATTTATTTTTTTTTTATTAAATCTTTATTGTTCAGATTATTACATTAGTTACTCTTTTTTCCCACCATAACTTCCCTCCACCCAGTTCCAACCCCACCGTCTGCCCTCGCTCCCCACCCACTGTCCTCATCCATAGGTGCATGATTGTTGTCTAATCTCTTCACTCACCCCCACACCCCTTTCTCCCCTCCCCCCCCCCCCCCCGCCAAAGAATAGTCAGTCCATTCCCTTTCTATGTCCCTGATTCTATTACAATCACCAGTTCATCAGATTATTTATTCACTTGATTTTTAGATTCACTTGTTGATAGATGTGTATTTGTTGTTCATAATTTGTATCTTTACCTTTTTCTTCTTCTTCCTCTTCTTACAGGATACCTTTCAGCATTTCATATAATACTGGTTTGGTGGTGATGAACTCCTTTAGCTTTTTCTTATCTGTGAAGCTCTTTATCTGGCCTTCATTTCTGAATGATAGCTTTGCTGGATAAAGTAGTCTTGGTTGTAGGTTCTTGGTATTCATCACTTTGAATATTTCTTGCCATTCCCTTCTGGCCTGCAAAGTTTCTGTTGAGAAATCAGCTGACAGTCGTATGGGTACTCCCTTGTAGGTAACTGATTTTCTTTCTCTTGCTGCTTTTAGGATTCTCTCTTTGTCTTTTGCTCTTGGCATTTTAATTATGATGTGTCTTGGTGTGGTCCTCTTTGGATTCCTTTTGTTTGGGGTTCTCTGCGCTTCCTGGACTTGGAAGTCTATTCCTTTCACCAGGTAGGGGAAGTTTTCTGTCATTATTTCTTCAAATAGGTTTTCAATATCTTGCTGTCTCTCATCTTCTGGCACCCCTATAATTCGGATGTTGGTACGCTTGAAGCTGTCCCAGAGGCTCCTTACACTATCTTCATATTTTCGGATTCTTTTTTCATTTTGCTTTTCCGGTTGGGTGTTTTTTGCTTCTTCGTATTTCAAATCTTTGACTTGATCCTTGCGACCCTCTGGTCTGCTGTTGGGAGTCTGTATAATATTCTTTATTTCAGTCAGTGTATGCTTAATTTCTAGTTGGTCCTTTATCACAACATCGAGGGTCTCATTAGATTTCTTGAGGATCTCACTACATTTATCGGTGTTCTTACCAGTCTTTTCGAGGATCTCACTACATTTATCGGCGGCTTCACCAGTCTTTTCGAGTGCCTTACTCAGTTTATCGGCGGCTTCTAAACAGTTCTTTAAAGACCTTAAAAGTGTGGTTTTGAACTCTATATCCAACAGTTTGCTTTCCTCCAATTCTGTCGTTTGTGTCCTGTTTCTTTGTCTCGGCATTTTTTATGCTTCGCTGTGTCGATAGAGTGCCTTTCTGTGCTAAGTGTCCCAATTACCTAAGGTAGACAGTCTTGGTGCACCCCCTTGTGGGCTTTGTGCACAGTCTTGTTGTGGTTAAGCCTTGATTGTTGTAGTTATCACTGTGAGGAATTGACCTCCAGGCCAATTGGCTGTGAGAATCAGCTGTGTCTGCGGTGGGAGAACTTCTGTGCTGGAGACACCCCTCTGGGGCTAGACTTGCTTCAATGGGGCTTTGGTGCTTACTGAGTCTGCCCCCGGAGTGTGTCTTTTATGGTTCCATGGAGCTGCAAGCTGGATGGTCCCACTCTGACCTCTGGGCTTCCTGGCTCCTGGATCTCTAGGGAGGTGCTAATCTAGCCTTTGCCTGAGGCTATCCAGCAAAAGCCTCCCTGCAGGGCTTGGGCGGGGCGGGTCCCACGGGATCAACAGGGTGGGGTTAGCAATTATGGCTGCTCTCAGTCTTGCCCTCAGAGGCTCTGCTTCTCAGTGTCCCAGTAGTCGCTGCAAGCTGCCCTAGGGTTCTGAGCGATGCCAGACAGTCCCGCTTCTCCCGTATGAGTGTGGGTCCTTAGAGACTCGCCCGGAACTGGAGCTCAGAGCCTGAGACTCCCTCCCGATTGAAAACGACAACCACACCCTCAGCCGCCAGCCGGCTCCGCATGCACTCCGAACCTTAGTATTTCACTTCAGCACTGCGCCTCCTCTGAGTCTCGGTATGCTTTTCTCTTTCCTCCTAGTTGTAGAACTTCCACTCAGTCAGCTTTCCTGTGGTTCTGGATGATGTCCGTTCCGTCTTTTAGTTGCATTTTTGAAGTGGTTGTTCGAGGCAGCAAACTCCCGTGTTTACCTATGCCGCCATCTTGGTTTTTCATCCTTAGAAAACATTTAAACATAAATAGCATGACTTGAAAACCAGAAAAACATTCCCATGTGCTATAAAGAAGTGAAAAAACAAAGGGTGACAGTGAACAGGATTGAATAGGCCTGGGGTCTCAGGGCAGACAGTGGCAGCTGGGGACTCCACTCCTGCAAAGTGTTCTGTGGTCTGAGGACAACATCTGGGTTTATCCCTAAAGCCAGAGTGGTGCCCCTTTACTTCCCCAACTCCCTCCACTTTGTTCTTTAAAAGAGACATTAAAAACTGGAGCTTGATAGAGGATTTTCAGAGCAGTAAAACTACTGTGATGATGGATACATGTCATACATTTTCAAACCCATAGACTATGCATTGCCCAAAGGGAACCCTAATTAACCCTAATGTAAAGGCTGATAATGATGTATCAATGTAGGTCTATCCATTTGTAGCAACTGTACCACTCTGATGGGGAATGTTGATAATGGGGAAAGCTATGCACATGTAGGGGGAGGGGTCTATAGGAAATCTCTGCATCTTCCATTCAATTTTGCTGTGAACTTAAAACTGCTCTTTAAAAAGTCTACTTTTTAAAAGTGCTGCTGAGAGCTCCCTGGGGCTGTGCTTATTTTGAATGGGGTTCTGGGAGTTTCAAGTTGGCTGCAGGAGGACCCAGAGGCAGTCTCTCATAACCAGGAACTAATCAAGCCAACCACTGACCCGGCTGAGTCAAATGTTGCTTAGAGACAAATAAGATGAGACTTCCCATCTTCTTTGCTAGCTACTCCACCTCTTACCAATCACTAAATATTGGAGGGCCCAGGGCTGTATCTGCAGCTTCATTGGTCTCCATCTACACTTACCCTCATCCCTATTAAATTCTTATAAGTTAAGGTTTCCCAAATTTATGTTTGTAGTAGACTCGACCTCCCACTCTGAGCTCTAGGCTCATATAAATACATTCCATGAGGACAGAGACTCTTTCTTAATTCATCTGTGCATCCCCTCATGGTACCTAGGGCAAGACTGAGACAGTGAGAGGTGCTGCATTAAATTCTCTGCCTCCTAAACCCAAAGGCGAAAGTGGAGATTGGTCATGCAACCTAGAAAGTTCAGGATTCATTTCTCTGGCCCGTAGTTTCACTTGCATGATGCCCAAGGGGGATGTGTCCTCATGGCATTCCTAGAGAGTCCATCCACCTTCGCTCCCACATGAAAGCCACATTTCTCCCAACCTTGACCACAATACCATCACCAGCTCAGGTAGGAGAATTGGGACTTTCAGATCTCACACAACTGGAAACAAAAGCAACAGAAATTATTCAGCTAAATCAGAATCATTTCTAGAATAAATCCAAGCGGGTCCTGAGACAAGATCTGAGGGAATTTCTCCCGACAAAGCAGAGGCAGTTGGTGCAACTTACAATTGGAACAGTCACCCATTGTAGTTGGTAGCCTCTAAAAGAACCTCCAATCATCTCTCCCGTCTGGTTTTCACACTTTTGTGTAATCACCTGAGTATGGACTGGATTTGTTGACTCACTTCGAATGACTAGAACGTGGCATAAATAATGGCATGTCACATCCAAGATTCAATTATAAAAAAACTAAGGCTTCCTTTTGGGGTTCTCTTTTGCTTTCTCCAGAAGAAGCCAGCTGCCACATGGCAAGGTATCCCTGCGGAGAGGCCTACACAGTGCGGACCTGAGGCCTGCCAACAGCTACACCAATAAGCGTAAAAGCAGATCCTCCCCGAGTTGAACCTTGAGCTCTAGCTGACAACTTGACTGCGGTAAGGGACCTTGAGCCAGAATTGCTGGCTAAGCTTTTCCAGATTCCTGACCCACTTAGAAACTGTCAGATAATAAATGTTTGCTATTTCCAGCTGCTATATTTTGGGGTGGTTTATAATGCAGCAATAGATCACTAATATACCAATTTTAACATGCATTGACCCTACAAGGCCTGAATACCAATTTAACTGTTTCCCACAGTTGTTCAGGATCTTAACACACACATTCAACTGTTCCACATACATTCAAGTTCAGTCATTTATGCATATGTTGGTATTCCATTCACATCCAGATGCTACACACAGTACTTAAACATCAAAAATTCATTTAGCCCTGACCAGTTTGGCTCAGTGGATAGAGCGTTGGCCTGCGGACTGAGGGGTCCCGGGTTCAATTCTGGTCAAGGGCATGTACCTTGGTTGGGGGCACATCCCCAGCGGGGGGGAGGGGGGTGTGCAGGAGGCGACTGATTGATGTTTCTCTCTCATCGATGTTTCTGGCTCTCTATCCCTTTCCCTTCCTCTCTGTGAAAAATCAATAAAATATATTTTTTTTAAAAATTCATTTAAATGTACACAAAAGATCTTAGATGCTGCCATGCCCCAGAACAAAGTAGTCTGAAGCAAATCTTATGTGCCAATATAATCCCAGGGCTATCATGATTGGGCGCGGGGGGGCGGGGGGGGGGGGAGGAAGAAAGGTCGGGAAGGATGAGACAAATACCAGGTGGTATGTTACAGATCTGGCTACAGCTTCACAAAACAACACAGCCACTTGCTTAGTCACACGGGAAGTCTCCAGAAAGGCCATATGGAGTCATGGCACCTGGAACGGTCCATTAGGGGGAGTGAGAGAGTCATTTATTTGTTGGTTCCTTCCTGTCTCCTGTCTCTCCTTGGTCAGATTTCTTCCAATGGGGTGTTAAAACCACCCTACACTTCCAGGTGGTGTTATCCAGCTCCTCCCGGCCTCCACTGGGGAAACCAGTCTGATGCTGTGGTCTGCTGCTTCCCTGAAACCAGACAGAAGGCAGCCAAAGCCTCTGCGTGGGCGTCAGGTCACTCCTGGGCACTGGACCTGTTGTGGCTACCACCATGGCAGACGTTACAGAGACCTTGCCAAAGTCCGGTGCGCGATCAGGGGGCTTGAGACAGATGGCAGCGTTAGGAGATGAGGTGACAGGGAGCAGCTGGGGTTCTTTGTTGATCAGACAGCCAAGAGCTAGAGGGCAGGTGAGGCTGAGCAAATGAAGAGGGGGTGGAGTATAAACTGGGTCTGGAACAGACCTACTCACAAGTCAACACCCACTCATTGGGAAGCTACTTTTATATTTGAATTCTATATGAATATATACATATTCAGGTGTTATCCATATTGACTCAGACTTTATTATTGTCCCCTGAACGCAGGGAGGAGCCACCCTATACAGTTCTGCAGCTCTGAGCAGTTTTGTATCAGGGAGGCATCCTTATTTCTCGGGAGAATTCCACTTGCCTGGAAACTTAATATCGTTTAATTCCATTGTCTGGTTTCATATCATGATGTCACCAAGAGTGCAGGAGATTGGGAGCTGACTCAGGATGAGATTGCAACTGTGACCGGAATCAGAGCTACAGAGGGCTCGAGCTGGGATTGTCCTTCGGGGTTGTCCCAAATGAAGCCAAAAGGCCCAGACTTTGTATGCTTGTATCAGCCAGTCATCCGCAGGCCACACCCTGAGAGGCATGTAACCTTGGACGCGGCAGTTCCCTGTTGCCAAGAGCAGATCTCAGCAAGAGATGCCACTCTGAGTCTTTGCCGCCAGTATTCCTGGTGGCCAGGGGATGGGCTCATTAGTGCGAAAAGGGATCTCGATAGAATGCCAAGGTATCCAGTCTAGTGTGCTACCATCTGGACTAAACTTCTCATGTGAAGATTTACAACTTAATCTAACTCTGGTTTTCATCCAAAATTAAGGAGGAATTAGATTCATCCAGAGTCAAAAAGGCTTCCAATTAGGTGTCATGAAAGATTCCCAAGACTGGTTTAGAATGATCACATGAGGCTTCTATTTTTTCTCTTTTTTTCTTTCTTTCTTTCTTTTCTTTCTTTCTTCCTTCCTTTCTTTCTTTCTTTCTTTCTTTCTTTCTTTCTTTCTTTCTTTCTTTCTTTCCTTGTTTTTTGTTTTGTTTTGTTTTGTTTTTGTTTGTTTGTTATTGTTGTTAATCCTCAACCAAGGATATTTTTCCATTGATTTTTAGAGTGGGAGGGAGACAGAGAGAGGGAAACATCAATGTGAGAGAGACACGTCAATTGGTTGCATCCTGCATGCACCCCGACAAGGGCCTGGGACCGAGCCTGCAACCGAGGTATGTGCCCTTGACCAGAATCAAACCAAAGACCCTTCAGTCTGCCGGCCGACACTCTAACCACTGAGCAAACCAGCTAGGGCACATGATGCTTCTTTTTAGGCTCAGACGATTCCCTGATTCACCAGAGTGACAGCAACGGGAGCCAGACCACAGATAACTCCAACTTCCAGGAACCTTTTCATTTACAAACACTCTGAAATACAGATTCAGCTTTCTTAACCTCCATGACTGGATTTCCTTGCCCTTCCTGAATCAAAGGACAAGCCCAGCTGTTTGCTCCAAATCAAGAGAACATGGCCCTGTCGCCTCCTTGAATCTTAAAAAACAACAACAAACAAACAAAAACAACAACCAAAACTAGTAAGATAAAATAAAATAGCCTCACTCTAGGTCAGGAAATCTCACAACCTCTCCACCCCACCCCCACCACAAATGTGGCCAAACTCTTGTGATCACTCTCCTTCGCCTCACCCTATGCTTCCGTACAGTCCCTGCTGGCACAGAGACTGCAGGATCCTGTCCCTGTGCTCACGTGCTCAAACTCTGCTTACTTACCAGGCCCACAGGGCTCCAAAAACAGTGCTTCTCCAAGTGCAGTCTGAATGCTTTGGGTCTGACTCAGTAGGGAATGGGTCCCCTGTCCTGGTTTTTTTTCAAAGCAACTGTTTTGTTTGTTGTTTGCCAGTGGTGGTTTTAGTCTGTTTTACACACTGATCTTTATGTAAAGAGGTTTTCTGAAGTTGAAGAAAATAAATTTGAAAATCTCTCTTCTTATTCAACATTCAAGTGTTGAGCATCAATGACCTCAAACTGACTCCATTTCAGTAACTAGGGTCCCTCTTTCAGAGCACACACTCCCATCTAACACTTCCTACTTTCCCACTTTAACTTTTTTTTTTTTTTTTAAAGTGGGCCTTAGCAGTATCTAGCTGGCATTATGTAA
Organism: Myotis yumanensis; assembly: GCF_028538775.1. NCBI lineage: Eukaryota > Metazoa > Chordata > Mammalia > Chiroptera > Vespertilionidae > Myotis > Myotis yumanensis. The sequence continues at coordinate 73,880,198 of NW_027223756.1, forward strand.
CCTTCTCTTTTTCCATCCTGTTCCCTTTACAATTGCCATCTATTATAACAAGCAATATCTGCTTACCGTCTACATTTATGGCATAACGTTTTTGTCTTAAATAAATACATTTCAATTCTTTAAATGAACAAACTGAGAGAAAACTATTAAATCATAGAGGAGGCGCATAAAGTTATGGCAAAGAACATGAAGGTGATACAGGGATGAATGCATCCTCTGTGGGCAGTTACCTCTTGCTGGGCATCCCATCTGTGGTCCGTCAGCACCATCAGCCAAACACAGCACAGCGAGAGTTCTCCACCTCATTGTGCGTAAGAACCAGAGAATCTAATGCAATATGTTGGAGGTGAGGTCTAGGAATCTGCATTCTTAACTGGCACCTCACCTTATTCTGGTGTCTGATGATTTCCCGCCCCAGCATATGAATTCTCCAGATCCACCAGACCAGAACCTCTTAAGGACAAAAATCATGTCTCACTCATACTTAGCTGTGTTAGGCACATAATCAGCTCTCAAATAAATGTTTAGGGAATACTGCCAGGCGGGTAGGGCAGAAAATCCATGAAATCAGAAATGTCAAGGCCTTTCCATTACACAAATAGGTAATGAAGCTCAGAGACATTGAATTCCTTGTGTTCGACCCTTGACTATGAACAGCAGAGCCACACTGAAGGCCAAATATCTGGGCTCCTGGTCAGCGAGCGTTCTTTCTTCAGAGTCCTAGACCACTGCCTCTGGAGTTGGCAGGCCTCCCTGAACTGGAGCAGGACTTGACAAGAACTTAGAAGATCCTGGGAACATATTCAGTTAGTTTGATCCATTTCCTTCACAGTGTAAATTTAAGCCCTGAATTTTGCAAAAGTATAAGGAAGACTAAGTAAGAAACCTGGGTAGGTCTGCATGACTGAAGGAAAAAGAACAAGCAAGTCTTTTCTAAGGAGTCAGTTGCAACCTCTTCGAATGCAGATGTCAGGCCTAAATGCACCCTGGAAACAAATGAATGAAATGCCTTAGTCACACAAGAAAGTTGTACCTCTCCCCAACGTGGAGAACGTGAGGGCCTATGTGGCCATCTTTGTGTTCCTTCTGTTATTGCCACAATAAAGAGGTTTGCTCCAGATGAAGAGAACACTGGCCTGTGAGGAGGGGTGGAGTGGGAGCAAGCCAGTGGACTCAAAAGAGAACAAAAATTTTACAGCAAAGAACATTTCAGCAGCCCAGTTAAGAATAGTGGACCAGTAGGAGGGGGGAGGGGTCAATTGGGGAAAAAGGAAACATATGTAAAACTTTAGACAATTAAAAAAAAAAGAATAGTGGACCAGGAATTAAAGATGAACCCACCTGTCAAAAGATAAATTAGAACAGATGAAGTCACTGACATGCTATTCCTAGTCTATGATCTTTAGTACGCTAATAAGAAAAACTATAATAACAAGTCTTACTCTGAAATGTGGCCTAGCTTCCCCTGTCTTATAAGAAAAAATCTTGGTTCTGCACAGCATGAGCTGAAATGGGCTGGAGGAAGCCACAAGCATGAAGCAAGGTGGAACTGAGGTTCCTCACCCCATGCAAGGAAGCACATGGGGTGGGTGTGGGAGAAGCCGAATTCAAGTGAAAGGCTCCCAACAACAGTGATGAGGTGCAGGAGGCAGGAGTGGGAGCCAATCTCTGAGCCTCTGGTATGATCTGCAGGGAGACTTGATGCCTCCAATGGTCATCACAGGTTGTGGAATGGGCCAACCATTCCATACACCATGCTAGTTCACCCAGGTATAGTGAATCACTGGGAATATCAGCAGAGCTGAGTGGAATGTTACTTGTATTTGACTTTTTATCAATCAGAGACCTGGCAGGAAATGGGTGACTCCAACTCCAACCTGCTCTCTCTTCTCCCTTTCCCCTCCAAGTGAATATCCTTTATTACACTAAATCTAGTAATCAACTGTCACCATGCAAACCTATCACAATATTATTGACTACATATTCCTCTTCACCATTTTTACCCCCATCCCACTCCTTTCACAAGAACCAAGAACTAGTATAATGATGAATATTATAATTATCTTTAGTCTCCATTTAAGGAAGCTCAATTTAAGATCCAAGATGGCGGTGGAGTAAGTGAATGTTACACTCACCTCTGCCCAGGACCAAACTGGAATTACAACTAAATTATAGAACAATAATCCTGAATAACCAACTAGGGACTAGCTGAAGAAAAGTCTTATGACCAAGGATTTACAGAAGAAGCCACATCAATACTGGTAGGAAGAGTGAAGATGGGAAAAGGGCTGGCCCCATTCAGATGGGTGGCGGCTGAGGTTCCAGAGGGATAGTTCAGCTGCAGGAGGTTTCCCCTGAGAAGTGTGGGGTCTCAACACCAAGCTGGGATCCCCAGCCCAGAGTACCAACTAACAAAGAAGAAAGAAAATGATATAGATCAGAGCAGAAATTTTAAAAACAGATTTAAAAAAATACAAAAGAATATTCTATATATGTCCCCATTTCCCCCCCCCATTGACCTCTACTAGCCCCCCCACTCTGTCCCCCTACTTCCTACCTCCTAACCCCCCACCTCCCTACCTCCCCACTTCCCCACCCCACCCCAGGCCTTCACCACCCTACTGTCTGTGTCCATGGGTTATGCATATATGCATACAAGTTCTTTGTCTGATTTTGGTTGATTTCTTCCCACCCACCCTTCCCCACCTGGGTGAAAAAGGTGAATGGATTAAGCTTTTAAAAAAATGATCATCCACAGACTACAGCTTGGCAATTACCAGAGGAAAAAGGGGGTAGGGAGAGGTAGGAAAGGAATAGGGGAATGAATGGTGATGGAAGGAGACTTGAGTTGAGGTGGAGAACACACAATACAATATACAGATGATGTATGACTGAATTGTACACCTGAAACCTATATAATTTTATTAACCAACGTCGCTCCAATAAATGCAATACAAATATTTAAAAAAAAAAAAAAAAAAAAGGCAACAGAGGTTTGCAGTTAGGTGGGGGCCTTGTCTCCTCCAGGTGGCCTGCTTTATCAGAAATGGGATGGAGCCTCCCACCTGCACGACCAGCATTATTCCCCACGCCCCAGCCCCTGTGGAAGTGCGGTGAGGCCCCGGAGAACGCACGCGCAATGCGCTCTGACCGCTCAAGGGTTTTCCCTCCTCTTGGTCTCCTGGGCCTGGCTGTTCCACTCTATTTGCCAGTAGCTTCGGACTGAAACTGACAGGCTGGCGGGGGAGCTGGAGCAGAGCGGGCTGGGAGCCCACCGCGGGGAAGGGGGGCGTGGGGGAGGGGCCGAGGCAGGAGGAAGGACGGGGATGGAAAAATCCCAGGTGACTGTGGAAGAGATAAGGGAAGAAACAGGGACATCAGAATGAAGGGAGGGAGACAAAGAGAGAAAATTTGGACAGCTGAGGAGACACAAAACATGCATAAGCCTTTATGAAAGAAAGAAAAAAAAAGAATGGACTGATGATGGCTCATTTATTAATTATTAACAAACAAGTAGCACTAATGAATAGCATCATTAAAGGGCATTTTGTGAATATTAATGTGTAGTTATATTCTAAATAATGCTCTCCCCTTGGCCAGCCAATATCCTTCCAATCTTTTAACAACCACCACCTCCACCAAAACCCCTCTCAACTCTGATTCTGTGTCTGCCATCATCTGTATCTCTAACAAAACACTGTTAAAAGTAATTTCTTACATTTATGTTTACTGTCTCCCTGCACTAGAACATACACTTTACAAAGCCATGGATTTGGGGGTATTTTGTATACTGACGTGAACACATACCTCATATACCATAGGTGCTCAATAAGTATTACGTATTGAAAAAATACTACTACACATGAAAGAGCAGGGGGCTTCCTTCAGAATAGGATTCTGCTCTTCAGTCACACGTTTCTCTCTCTGAGGGGAAGAGAACCTCCTTTCACTCTAAGCAGGCTTCTAGCACCAGAGAAGCCGGAGCTGAGAGCCCATCCCAGAGCCCCTGGCCACTACCCCGAGCCGCATCCTGCCACACCAGCACATAATCAGTCTCAGAGGTGAAAGGCTCTAACCCTCTCATTTTACAGATACAGACTTTGGATCCAGTGAGGTAGAGTGAGCTTCCCACAGTGAGCTCCACTCCTCTCTCCGCTCTGCTGATACACAGGGCTCTGTTGGTAGGTGGCCCATGGCCCAGCTCTTGGCACAATGCCAAAGATAGGGGCTACTCTGCGGCCTCACAGTTTTGGTTTTCAATGTTCTTGTCCCACTTCACAACTGCACAGGTCTGTCCTTTCCCAACCTTCCTGGAACCATGATGTAGTCAGTGATCCATTCGGTGAGGGCATTTGGCCCAGCAGACAAAACTTCCATTTGGATTTCTCCAGGGGAGGCGGCTCTGGCAGTAGTGTTTTAGTTTTCGGGGAGCTGAGAAGAAATGTGTTTTGTAGAGGAGGGTAACCTTACCCAAACTCTAATATGTGGGGTGTTTGTTTGTTTTTTCCTAAAGAGCTTGCAAGCTTTTGAAACCTACATGACAGAGCTGAAGTTCCGATTCAATGGGAGGAAATGACTGGCCCGGGATCTCTCTGTGAGTCAGGACTTTAGGAGTACAGGTGTTCCCATTCCTGGCTCTCTGCCTGCTAATTCACCCTTCTCCCCATTATCATCATCACACCTTGGGTAGGGAAGAAAAATTTCAGGCCGTTTTTTCCCTAGATCCTTTCAGATCTAAGTAAGCCTGAGATATAGGAGCCTGTTCTTACCTATACTCTTTCAAATGAGTGAACCGCAGCATCAGAGGTTGCCAGTAGAGAACTTGGAGCAAGAAATAAGAAGCCCAAAGCTTAAAATAAGCCACAATGAATTCTATTTGTTGAGCACCTAATATTTGCCAAGCATTTTCCAATTATTCATCTTCTGACACAATCCGCACAGCAATCCTGAGTCATAGGCTCAGAGATGTTAAACACCCTGCCAAGTGTCACACAGCCGGTAAGTATCGGAGCTGGCATTCAGACTGAGCACTGCAGGACACCAGAGCCCACGCATCTATTTGCTCCTTGAAATGCTACCTCCCTAAGATCCTAAGTGTGGTGGTCACAATGGAGCGAAGGACCAGACTCCCGTCTGCCTTCAGGAGGATGGCTCTTGTCCTTCTGAAGCTGCCATCTCCATGAAGTCCTTTCCATCCCACATTTCCAGGTTAGGTTTTTCACAGCTTCTGTTGCCATGGCATTAGGGGCTGTCAACATCATTTGAAAACCCAGAAGAGGAAAATAAGGAGACTCAAGCTCTTCGATTCGAGAGCTGACCAGTTCTTTTAAAAGATAAACTGAATCTGGTCCTTGAATCAGGATTACAAATAGGAGGCAGATGATGGCACTTGTAAACCTTGGAGTTATTTAGCTTCTTGCTCCAAGAAGTTCAGTTCACTTTTCAGACGTGGCCTCTTTCTTCTCCCCAGGCTCCAGCAGGAGCCCATAGAAGAGACCGGGACAATTCCCTGTAGAATTGAGACTAGAGGGAGACTCATGGCCCTGAACCATGTGTCTGAACTTGTTCCTTTTCACATCTCTCACCGCTAGTACTGTGACATGTATGTGGGAATTTATGTGAGGGCCATGGTTTGCTCCACAAAATTTCAAAGATCAAGATATAAAAGTGCTGTAAGGTTTGTGGACTATTAGGGATGAGAGGCATATTACTGTTTCAAGTTCTGGGCAGAAGCCCAGAAAGATTAAGCTAAATGAAGGAGTTTCAGCCACCTGCCCTCCTAGATATCGGGACTACCTTTCCTGCTACAGGGAGAAGCAGTTTCCACTCTCCCTCTAGGAGGCTTGGAATATGTTCTATCTGTCACTCAATCTCTTAGGTCTTTGGTTTTTCTCCAGGACTCTACTTGCTCTTAGTCAGTTGGTATTTAGTGGAAAGAAAATGCCCTTTGGAATTAGGCAGACTTGAGTTTGAAGCTCAGCTCTTCCTCCACTGAATAGATGTTTGATTTTGGGCAAGTTATTTAATATTCTCTCAGTCTCAGAGCTGAGAACAGTCTGGATTGACCCATTCGAAACCCACCATTCTCTGATTCCCTGTCCTAGTTTGCTTAACATACTGTTTCAGAAGATTCCAGCTCCCTGCTTTATGCTTCACTATCCCAGTGCTTGCATTTCGAATGTTTTTAACATTCAGGTTTGGATTCCACATCTCAAATTCACCAAGTTTTTCTAGTGAGACAGTATGGTTAAAGTCCTGTGGGCAAGTTCTCAATACAGAGGGATCTGTTGGGAGTTCTGTAACAGGAACACATAGCAATTTCCAGTGGCTAAGCCACTCACTGATGAAAGAAAGGGAGACAGAGCCCTTGCTTTTATAAAATGTGTTATTTAGTAACCAATTTTTCCATTTGAAGGTGAGACCAAGGATGTTAAGCATTGTTTGTTTAGCCGTCTGTGAATCCGTGCTCTCAGTTCTCAGCTCTCAGCACAAATTGCAAAGGAAATTTTATTTGAAATTTTCAACAGTCCTAGGCTTGGGCAGCATATAAATAAAGGAGAAATGGCCTAAAAGTGCAATTCTAGAACTTTCCACCTCAATCAGTGCACTCGAAAATTGAGCACAATAGATACTAGTTAGCAGGAATTCATCCTCATATTGAAACTACTAAACCATCTACTTATCAGTCTTGTCAAAATCAGTCCCATAGTGAGTAGGACTGGGGGGGGGGGGGTGCTAATATTCTAATAATTCAGGAGTTGAAAGCTTTCACAAATCCTTCAGTACCCAACAGGCCTGAGTTAAAATCCGTAAGCAAAAGTCTCAGGGATTTGGGGAGAAAAGGAGGTAATAGATTTGGGGTTTCTTTTGGGGGTGATGAAAATGTTTGGAAATTGTGCTGATGATTACATAATCGTGAATATAATTTAAAAAACATTGGATTGTGCATTTTTAAATGGGTGGAGTATATGGTATTTGAATTATATCTCTTTAAAGTTGTTTTAAAAGTCTCTACGTATCTAATTGTCAGTTTCTTTATTACAAATGGGGAAATACCTTAAAAAGCTGTTGTGAAGACCAGGTGACTGTAGTAAAGTGACTAGCACTGGTTTACAGTAGATGCTCAGTTAATAGAAGCTGTTATTGTCAGAGTAGCAGTAGTAATAGTAACTATGATAGAGAAGGTAGTGACATCATTCCCATATGTTTCTGAGTCCGTTGTGGCCCCGAATTTCTTTCCGTCTCTAGATTATTACCTATACCATTCATTTGAAAAATTTAAAAAGTAATGACCTATCTTTTTGTGATAGCTCTTCTATTGTTGTCCAATGCAATTATTCCTATATCCTATTCAGCTAGTTTTATAGTTAAAAGTAGCTTTTTGCTTATTTATATCATCTTTCAACGTAGACAATGAAACCCCAAGGACAGAGAAAGTATCTCAGTGCCCCTCCCAGCAAAACTTGCACTTGGGAGGTGCTCAATATGATTTCCTGACTGGGTTTTATTATTGGATCTGTTTTGAGTATGAAATTAATCTCTTTACAGCTCTTTGTCCCTCAGTTCCCCCACCTGTTCTTTCTTTTCTAATTTGCATCTGGTAGCCCCGTGGTCGGCAAACTGCAGCTCGCGAGCCACATGCGGCTCTTTGGCCCCTTGAGTGTGGCTCTTCCTAAGCCTTAGGAGTACCCTAATTAAGTTAATAACAATGTACCTACCTATATAGTTTAAGTTTAAAAAATTTGGCTCTCAAAAAAATTTCAGTCGTACTGTTGATATTTGGCTCTGTTGACTAATGAGTTTGCCTACCACTGTGGTAGCCTATCAATCTCATCAATGTACAAGTGTGAATAATTGGCCTTTAAAAATGGCTTCCTCCACCTTCTTACTACCCCTGTGAGGCAGACAACATCCCAGAGCTGAAAGGAAGAAATTATTGTTCCAGCTGACAAATTGTCAGTTAGACAATCTTGCACAGAAGGATGAACAGGGTACCCTTTCGATATGTTCCTTTGAAGAAGATTAATAAATGTGTCCCCCAGAAACTCTTTATATTCAGAATCTTGGTCCTCAAAACTGGCTTCCAAAGAGCAACAGGGTCTTGTTACTTGGTAAACATCCCCTTCACTGTTGGCCTCTTGTTCTATGCAACTAAAGGACATATTTCCTACTGAAACAAAGAAAAACTACACACATCAAGTAATTAAGTTAGCAAATTAGGCTTGGCACCTAGAGGAAATAGAACCAGCTATGATTATGAATGAATCTGAATAGCTAACAAAACAGAATTCACAGAAAATATCTCCTCACTACTGCCACCTTAGGTAATCTAACACATGTGGCTAAGAATGGCAGGAGTGAGTGAAAGAACTGTTGGTCTAAGAAGCTCAGTAGATTGGTTTGGGGTACTGCTTGTGGGGTTCAACAGCAGGTCCAGTGAGCACTGTAACTTTGACAAGTGACCTAGACTCAGCTCCTGACCAACCCCTGAGTGTATTAGAATGCTTTTAGCTGCAAGTAACGAACACCCTCGCTCAACCAATAAAGAAGTTGATTATCTCATATAACAGGAAGGCCAGAAGAAATGCAAGTTTCAGGACTGATTGATTCAGTGGCTTGGCAAAGTCACCAAGGACCCCCTTTTTTCATATTTCTGCCCTGCATTCATGGGGTTAGCTTTATTATTAGGCCAGTAGTAAGTTGGCAGCAACAATTCTCAGCATCTCATCCAGATACTTCACCATCTCTTAGGTCCTAGGGGTAAGGAAGCCTTTTTCAGAGTCCTCACAGCTGTAACCACTGGCACAGAGAAAGGGATACCTTTTCCCCAATCAGTCCTACTCTGGAGCTGGGGATGAAGTCGGCTTTCCACAGGCACATGGCTCCATGGGGAATAAAGAATAGATTAACACAATTGGAGTTGTGTTAGGAAAGAAAAAGGAATGGAGGCTGTGTAGACAACAGGCATGATCATTACACAAGCCATCTTAGACATAATAAGTGGAAAGGGCTCAATGCCTATATGAGCACATAGGCAGGAATTGCATTGTTCACATACTTAAGGATATAGGGCTTGCTCTCCCTTAGAGAAAATACAGAGTAGTTTTTCCCGGGAACTCTAAAGGAAAGTCAACTCATTCCAAAGATCTGGCAGCAATGAGTGGAAGTGACATGAAGGTAGCTGGGGGCGGGGGGTGGATGGGAACAAGTGGGCAATGACTAATAAAAACCCACAGGCTTCTGTAAGGTTCTGAGATGTCCAAATGCCAGTGGGACTGAGGGTGGAGGAAAGGATGTGTCACTAGCTGTTTCCAGCAGCACTGTGACTGTCTTATAAATCAAAGGTGTCAGTGTGAGTGTCCCTGGCTTATTAAGTTAATGAAAGAAAAGAAAAAATGTTTTTCAGTTAGAAAGGGGACCAAAGCCAAGTTCAAAGACAACAGCCAACTCAAAGCAGGATGACAAATTTCCCTTTGAATGGTCCTGGGATCACTAGCTGTACCTCTCTGATGGGCATGGTTTGACACTTTCATAGCCTACAATGATTAGGAAACTGGAAATGCCAATATCTTCTGATCAAAGGTTTTGTAGGGACTGTTATTATTAACTATTGGGTAGCACTCTGCAGTTAACAGAACAATGTCTCATAAATGATCACGTTAATTTTTACATAAGATATGTATTTGTTGTTATCCTCCTTTACAGCTCAGGAAGATGAGACTCAAAGAAGTTAAGTAACCTGTCCTAATCTTCATGGTGAGTGAAGAATTCAAAATATACTCAGGGTGGCCTTTCATAGAGATAGAATATCCATGTGTCTTTTGTTGCATAATTTGTGACATCTCTGAGGCCCTAGAGATACTTAGAGACTGTCTTCCACCTTGGCCTGAAATGAGCCTAAAATTCCTACTAGTAGAAACGTGCCCATTTTGCTAAGGAACCATGTCTGCAAAAGGTCCATGTTCTGCCTGGGAAAGTGGAAAAGAAATGGACATCCAATTCTCTGTCATTATACTTTAGTATCCATCCATGCCTTCCCTGAAATCCAGGGCTGTTTAACTCACTCTTACATGGAAAACAGAGAGCCAGAGTCCTAGGAAAGAAACAGCATACTTAGACCAAAGGGAATGAGATTATCTATGGCAGTGGTTCTCAACCTTGGCTGCACATTAGAATCACCTGGGAATCTTTTTAAAATCCTGATTTCTGGGCCTCATCCTCCAGAAATTCTGTTTCTTTGTTACTAATGTTGTGGCCCCACCCCATAACAAGAATTTCCGGAGGATGGGGCCCAGAAATCAGGATTTTAAAAAGATTCCCAGGTGATTCTAATGTGCAGCCAAGGTTGAGAACCACTGAGCTATGGGGAAGGGGGAAGAGATGCCACAAAATTCCATCTTCTTTCTGAAAGAATGGGAAAGAGAGGGTTAGATAAATGCTTCAAGCAGCTGGAAAAAGAAACGGGAGCTTTAAAGCCCAAAGAATAGACTTAAATGGGAAATGATTACTAGCCTGGAGTAAAACCCAAAGGAATCTGAGTTAGGCCCCTGGTTGCTTCCTTAAGACCACAGGTTCCAATCTTCTGCACAGCTTGCCAAGGACACTGAATCAAACACTCAGAGTTCCCCAATGTAAACAGCCACAGAGGCCCAGCTCCCTTTCCGAAGAAGCCCTGGGGCGCTGTCTTCGGTGCTGAAGTAGTACAGCCTGGTGCCCGGAACACACAGAGACAGCGAGAGAGGTGCCGGGCTGCGCAGAGCCCCACTTCTGATTTAGCTCCCGAGTCACGTGGCCCTCGACCCTGGAATGTCTTGTTTCAGAATTGGGACAAAGTGCCTTATATCCCGACCTTTACCTTTACTCCCACCACTCACATCAGCTTCTTGAAGGTACAGGAAAGGGATTTTTGAACCTTCAAGATCTGTACCTGCCCAACTGCCAGGTTAGATGATTTGTCACCAATGTCCCAAACACCCACTTCTCATGTCCCATTTCCTCTTTCTGGGGTTCTCCCTTCCTCTGTCTCACACTTGGGTTCTCAGCTCTTCCACAACTTGCTTCCCAAGCCCACTCTTGGAAGAGAGATTGGTAGACGTCTTTCATAAACCAGAGCGAATTTAAGTCGGCGTGGGACTTCATTTGAAACCTTACATGCTATGAAATGAAAGATTACACCACCATTTAAGAAAGATATTTGGGAATAAGGAAGGAGGAGATTTCTCTGGGCTTATAATGTCACACCCATAGGCAGCTTCCTATTATCTCTACAAATAAGCAGTCCTTGCTACTATTATCATTACACAGTGTAAAAGGTTTGGGTATTATAAAAAAAATATTTAACTTACTAAACACCAAAGATAGTTAGTCATTCAAGTGAAACAAGGATGACTAACACACAGGCCTTATTTTCAAGGCATTCCCAGTCTAGTTGGGGGATGGGTGGCACATTGCAAACTAATCGTTTATATGCCAAGACATGAGCCATGTTTCATGGGATTCCAGAGACCTGCCTGGAACATCTAAGCATGGAACTAGAAAATGAGTTTATTAGGTTAATAAAAGGGGCAGGGAAAAGTGCACAGTTTGTAGTTAGAAAATGGAGGTTCCAATCCTAAATCTGCCAATTAGAGTGTAATCTTAGGAAAGTCACCTGTAAAATGAGAAGAAGAATACCAGGCTTGCTGAGTTATTTTAGAGATGAGTTGAAATAATATGAAAACATACTTCCTAAACAGCAAGCCACTATTAAATTAAAAGCTAGCCATTTCCTGACTGTTTGAGTGACAATCCCTAAGCTTGTGTGTAAGTGCCATGAAGGCAGGGATGGGTCCTTCTGGCTGGTTACAGTGCCGAGTACAGCATCATGTTCCCGGACAGAGTTATCGAGAGCTTTCTGATTCCAAAAGAGCTCTGACTCAGAGAAGAAAAAGTACAATGTTTGTCCTCAGTGGCCAGTTCTGCCCAAGCCACCCCTGGGGTGTGGGGCAGAGAGGTGCAATAGAAAAAAGATGGCTCTCACAGGAGGAGTTGGCCTAAAACAGTAGCTCCAGATGGAATTTCAGCTGGAAGCATACAGCAGCAGCTGAGCTCAAAGAAATGACTGAGGTTTTCTGGACCTACTCGCTGGCTGGTGGGTGAGATGAATCAGAAAGAAATAGAGGACAGGTGGTGCAGGCAGAAGGGAAAGAGATGGGATGAGGAGAAGCAAAAGAGAGGTCATGATGTAGAGTCACATTCCAAATCTTTTGCTTGGGTGGAAAATTTCAACTCAGGCAACTGCCACTGGATATCGCTATAACTTCATGAAGAGATACATTTTAGAAAGAAAAATAATCACAGATTATTAAAGTTGGAAGAGACCTTTACAGTGATCCAATCCAGCCCCTGCATTTTGCAGATAAGATTAGGGCCAAGAGAGGTGAAACTCAAAGTCAAAAATGCAAGATCCTAAAAAAAATATATATATATAACTGGATTCAGGTCTTCAAATTCTCAGGTCAGTTTGTTTCTTGCTTCTTAATAATTGAATTAAGGTGAAATTTGAGGTGCTGGAACAAACAAACCCAACACTGTAGAGACTTAAGTAATAAATAAGTGGTTTTTTTCCCACTCATGTAACAGTCACAGGGTGAGTGGTATATTGAGTTGGATTCCCTAGGAAATAGACTAATAAGGAAACGCATGTGAGAGGTTTACTGGAGAGCATTTTCTGGAACAGCAGCTGGGGAGAGGAATTCTTGCGATTGCAACAGAAGCTTCAGCCAATACCACAGGGTGCTCTGTAGCTGGGATATCTTTCAAAGTTGTCCAAAATTGACGCAGGGGTTGGTTTTGGGGCAAGGATGTGGGACAGACCTTTCAACCCAGCATTGACCAATCATTGGACATAAGCTGCCCCTCAGGGGAGGAACGGAACTTCAGGTGGGCAGCTCTCTTTGGCTAAGAGCATTCCTGAAGAAGAACACAAATGTGAACCAGCAGCAGCTAATGTTCCCAGAATCTGGGATGATAACTGCTTCAGGCTGAAGGGGAAGATCTAGACAGCCCACCCAGTACTCATTACAGTAGGCCAGGTTTCAGGAAGAGTGCAGCAGCCTGATCCATGTGGTCATTCAGGAACCAAATCACTGCTTAGTCACCCTTAGAGAATCACCGTCATCCGCATGTCCAAAGCTGGGTCACCATAATGTCTGGGTTCATGTCATGAAAACATGGTGGAGACACACCACCATCTTTTTAAAAATGTTTTTAACGATTTTAAAGAGGGAGAGAGAGATAGAGACATCAATGAGAGATCCATCAGCTGCCCCCCTAACACCCACTGGGGATTGAGCCTGCAACCCAGGCATGTGCCCTGACCAGGAATGATCTGGTGACCTCCTGGCTCATGGGTCATGCTCAACCACTGAGCCACCAAGCCTTCTGAAGATGTGATGCAAATGCATTTTTCTTTCTTCCCATTTATAATCCTACAGCCACATGAAATCTTCAGAAGTCTTCCTTCTTACATTCTCTCAAGCCTCCAATTCAGAGAATGGGGAGTTGGGACCTACGCTCAGGGTGCTTACGATAGTCATGCAGGGGACACATCGGGAATCAAAGAGGTCTAGGTGTGACTGACTTACCTGGGACTCCAGTCACAAAGGAGGAATGACCAGGCCTGTTCTTGAGAGTACAAATGGGATTGATCCTTCTTTAAAAAGTGTTCAGAGGTCCTTAGAGCTATAGGTGAGTATAGCTCTGCCCATGAACATGCTCTTTTCTGTATATGCATCCTCACCGTTGCTTTTCTTTAGTCAGTTCAGTTCTTTGTATTTTACAAAGCACATTTACATCCTTTAACTAGGGGGTTTCCAAAAAGGGTGCAAGCACGTATGTATCCCGGGGATTTGGGTGGAGGGAGGAAGGGAGAGATATACAGAACCATCCATTGAAGTGCAGAAAAGGCAAAGATAACAGGAAGCATGTTATCCTGAAGGAAGAGTGAGAGTTCCACACTGTGTTATTTTAGAGATGAGTTGGAAGGGTTAAGTGGAGTTGCTGATTATGTAATATACCTTTAATTAAACTAAACCCCCCCCCCCAAAGTGGCTGTGTGGCTCAGAAAGATTTCTGTGAAGAAATCCCAAGTGGAAGTGTCTCCTAATAACATAAGCAAGAAGAAAGGTGGAGCTGACACTTCTAGTAAGAGTTCAACCATATTCACAACCATATCACAATATTAAAACAATAATGACATTTTGAATCAAGAGAAGATAGCCTAAACATGTTTGAAATTATCATAATTATTTGAAATATCATTTAACACCCCCTACTGTTAATAATGAACCTCATCCTTAGTATATATTATACTTGAGATATTAGCTAATGATATTAGTGTGCTATGTAACTTACAAATACATAAATATACAGACATTGGAGGTAAACATGCAAATAAATTTTCACTGATGGAGAGCTCAAAAATATTTGGAGATCATTGTCATAAGTCATCTAAACAATTCCTCACGGTCTTGCTGTGAGTGGTGTTAATTTGCAGATGAGAAAACTAAAATCATGGTGGCAAATATGTCCAGAGACCATCAGCTATAAGATATATGTGGAAGTGAAGAAAGACTATGGTACCCCAAAATCTGAATGAGCAATTCAGGGAGGCATCTGGGGGAATTAAAAAGTCAACTTCAGCCTGGCTGGCATGGCTCAGTGGTTGAGCATCGACCTATGAACCAGGAGGTCACAGTTTGATTCCCGGTCAGGGCACATGCCTGGGTTTTGGGCTCGGTCCCAGTGTGGGGCGTGCAGGAGGCAGCTGATCAATGATTCTCTCTCATCATTGATGTTTCTATCTCTCTCTCCTTCTCCCTTCCTCTCTGAAATAAATAAAAATATATTTAAATTTTTTTTAAGTAAACTTCTCCCTCATAGCGAATGAGTCCCAAGCTCTGCCCTATTCTATTCCCAACAGATTATGCTGGGAAAGCCAGGACCACAAAGACTATCTCATCTCATTCTATCAGGCTAAATGATGCCATCCCCAACCATGGAAGTCTACAGAAACATCACCCTTTTATGAAAAAAGCCAGGCATTTGCACTAGGATGCTTTAAAGACCCTGTCACAATCCCCATCCACAAATACAAGTGTTGCCTTAGCAGGAAGCGAGATCACAATCCCAAAAGATTAAATCTGGCTTCACAAGGGGGAACTAATCTTAGCAAAAGCCACATTTTCTCAAATTCATCTCTTTGGAGGTTGCAATATTTAAAAGTAAATTTCCTCCCACCACGAAAACTCCCTGGGTGGGAATAGCCTCTGGAAGAATGGAAACCCAGTTCCCTCTGCAGCAATGCAGTCTGCCTCCCCGGCTCAGAAATGTGCTGTGCTCAGCATTTCTGTGCTGATGCAGCATCCATGGTCAAAAAGGCGGGCGGCTGCAGCAGCCGCAGCAGCAGTTGCTCTAGGGGGTGGAAATCAGATTGCACCATTTCTACCTCATTTGGCAGCAGAAGCACCGAGTCACAAGGAAGATGAGGTCCTAGTCCAGAAGCGGCTGGGTTATGTCACTCTAAAGGTGGTGAGTAAAATGGCTATTAGGTTTTTGTGCTATTTCCCTAAGTGAAGATTCTGGGTATAAGAGAATGCGTGTGTGTCTGTGTGTCTGTGTCTGTGTCTGTGTGTGCCTGTGGATGTGTGATTGTACACATGTATGGACACTCATATTTTCACTGAGCAGCAGTACTTGGAAAGCTGTGAGTGGAATAAGTAATAGAACGTAGTGTCATGAAGCTGGAGGGGGTCAGAGATATCATGCATTCCAAGCCTCTTGTTTCACCGAAGAGGATCTTGAGGTTCAGAGAAGTGAAGCCCTTCGCTTGAGATTATGAGCTAATAAGTGGGCAGGTCTTGGACCCAGGGTCACGATTCCCAGTCAGGATCCTTCCCATCATCGCTCTACATGGGGATGAGATAACAGGCTCTATGCCAAGTGTCCTGTATGCCTGGAAATAGACTGAAACCTGCAGCCACAGCATTAGTGTCACTGAGACACTTCTCAATGTTTCCAGTAAACATAGGAAGCCATTTCTGACTGACTGCAACCTGGGGACAACAGCAAAACAGCAGCACGTGCTTGCTATAAATTGCTCCAGTCCTAATGGCTGCCTCCTCCCTCGAGGTTATTCTCTGGGTCACACTGCAAACAAAGTGTATCCAGCACCGCAAATCTTCCCAGCAGGGTCAAGTGGGCTGCTGATAGGCTGGAAACTACGCTTCATCAATAATATCCACCTCTGCTCGGAACAAATATTTGCTGAGTACCATCCCTATGCCAGGCACTGTGCAAGCCACCATCACGTTCTTTATCTCAGTTCTCACTACAGCTTCGTGAAGTATTCGTGTCCATACCTGCCAAATAAAACAGAAGCCGGGTGAGGTTAAAAAAGATAGGTGAGCTATTTTCGGTCTTTGAAAAATGCCTAGTTCTCAAAGAACCATGGTTTTTTAAATAATTATTTTCCATGGTCCTCCTTACCAAAATGACCATTACCCTTAAATTGGAAGGCAATGTTCTCTCCTTAATGAAAAGCAATTATTTGCAACATTCTGGATCAAATGTGTAGGCAGAGTAGGGACAATGACTTTGTACTCTAAATTAGGCATTGTACGGGCCTTTTGAGTTTCCTCAGGCTTTTCTGCTATTTTTCTGGGTTCTGGTTCAAGGTAAGATTGCAGAATATGCTTAGGAACCTTGACTATTTCGTGTAGCTCTACCCTAATTGTGTAATATGGAATAAGTCGCTTTACTTCTCTGAATCTCAGTCTACTCAGTGATAAACTGACCACTAAGACGAAATGACCTCTAGCCTCCCTTTGAGCATTGGTGTGTTTATGTTTGTGTTCATTCACACCCACATTCAGAAGTTTCTTGAGTTCCCATGACATGCCAGATGTAGTGCTCGTGCTAGAAGGAATTTTTGAGATAGCCTCTTTCAACTCCAAGCCTGGGGTGATTATTTGCCAACAGAGTTCTAGTCAAGCCTCATCAAGATGCTACCAAGCACACTTCTCATGAACTATGTACGCCTTACCTCGAGTCTCCCTCCAAGTTCTAAAGGATATTAAAGGATTTGAATTTTCTTTCCCCTTGTTCTTTTCTATAGTAACATGCACTGAGTAGTTACTCAGTAAAACACAGTGCCAGGCACTGTGCTAAGCAGTTTTCACGCATTTTGTCATTTAATCCAGACAGCAATTCTATTCAGTAGGTAATATGATTAGCCTGATTTACTAATGAAGGAATTGGCAACCTGACCAAAATTGTGCAGCTAAAAGGTGGTGTTTGGGATGATGAAAACGTTCTGGAAATGGGTAGTGGTGGTGGATGCATAACATGATGAATGTACTTAATGCCACTGAAATGTACAATTTATAATGGTTTTTATGTTATGTATATTTTACCATGATGATTTTAAAAAGTGGTGGGGTCTTAAACCTGGGTAGCATGCAACTGCAAAATCTTCTACTGCTAACCAGTGCTCACGCATCCCCACCACAGACGGGACTCAGAAAGAAATGTGTTCCCTCTCCAATGGAGGGCTTAGGATTTTTTTTAACTTCTTAAAAAAAAACACAAAATCATGCCCACAAATGAGGAAAGTCCCTTTCTGTGTGATGAAGGTCAGCAGTAGTCTATTCTGAATTATGATCAGATCCCCAAGCCTGGAAGAGTCAGGAATCATTTCCATCTTCCTTCCCCCGCTTCTCTCTTAGCTGTCTACAAACTCAATTCAACTTCAAACACATTTAAATGTCAGGTATCTCCTTTGCACAAGATCCTGGCTTACATATGTTAAGTGACAAGATGAGAAAGAAAAAGTCTCTCCCTCAAAGAGTTTACAAGCAAAAAGGGGTAAATACACAAATAACTACAGAAGAAAAGTCATTGAATAGAATTGCTGAGCACCCATGCTAGATATGAAGGCCACAGAGATGAACAAAACACTGTTGTAGTCATTCCGCTGCAAAGATGACAGAGATTCTGTGAGAAGACCCTTCAGAGGAGAGGGAGAGACTAGATTCTGCTGAGAGGGAAAGGTAATTGCAATGGAGAGATGGTTCTCCTCAGCCATAAAATAGCCATGGACCTATTACAGATAAAGTATGGGAGTCTAAATCTTGCCACCAATCATCCCTTTCTCCAATCGTTATTTCTTTCCTTCTCCTTTCTTAGGCCTGCTCTGATTTTCTTTTTTTAACTTCTTCCATTGGACACTTAGCTCATTCATCATTGATCTTTCTTCTTTTCTAATATAAATATGTTAAGGCTATAACTTCTCCTTTAAGTATTTCTATGACTGCAAGACACAAAGTCTTGATATATAGTATTTTAATGAATGTAATTAGTAATTTACAATATGATTTCTTCTTGGACCAGCGTGTTATTTAGAAATGCTTTCCTCTCCCTGCAAATGAATGAGGAAAGCTGGTGAGTTTCTTTTTGCTAATGATTTCTCACTAAATAATATTGCAGGCAAATAACACAATCTGTATGACAGTATATCGTAGTATTTATTGAGAATTCATTAATTGGGTAGTACATGATCAAGTTTTATAAATGTCCCCAAGTATCTCAAAAGAATGTGATTTTTACTAATTATTGATAAAGTGTTTCCAAGCTTGACCATTAGAGCAAGTTTGATGGTGTTCAAATCTACATCCTTTCCAGCTGTTTTGATCAATTACCAAGAGAGATACATTCTCTTGCTATCATTTCCAATTTGTTGTTTGTTTGTTTTTTCCCTGAAATTGCTTCATTTTTTGCTTTTGTATTTTGAAGCTATATTTCTAGGGGCGTACAAGTTTCAAATTCTTCTTCTACTTAATTGTTCTTTTCACATGGTTCATTACATGGAGACCACCTTTATCACCAAGAATGTATTTTTTCAAGTCTGTTTGATCTGACATTAATAATCTATACCAGTTTTCTTATGGTGAGTATTTACCTGTTACTTCTTTTCCCATCCTTTTTCTTTTAGTCTTTTTTTGTTCCATGTTTTTTATGTATCTCTTGTAAAGTCTAGTCATATAGCTAGACTTTATTTCTGGTCCAGCTTTATTTCCTTCAAGCTCTGCTAGGCAATTAAAAGATCTTATCTAAAAAATTTAGGTATGCATTTCCAGGAAGAAAAGAAGGGTCTAAGACCCTGTTATTTAAGAAGATTTCTGAGGGTACTATTTACAAAGTCTCCCTTAGGAAGTTAAAAATCGGCCCTTTCTCTCACTCAGTCTGTGCAGTTCCATCACATACAACAAGTTCTAAATGTCATCTTGTCTCTCCCAGACATCTCCCAAAAACTTCACATCCATAGCTAAAGTCTTCAGTGTCTCCTCTTGTTCCTGCTGATAGATTATACCAGAAGTAAAATGACGATAAAGTAGTTCTTGCAGGTTGTCACTTCCTTGAATCAGACCTTAACTTTAAGGCTCAGGTCTCCAAAAGAAAGAGAGTTACTTAGACCCATGGAAAATGTGGTTACAATAGGCCTCCTCTGCAATGAATGGTAATGCCATTTCCAAAAGATGTTGGGGGAACTTCTCTGGCTTTCATCAAGAACAAAGCCAACTATACTAAGTCTATCTTGGCCACTAGCAACAAGGCTGCTTTTTTTTTTTTTTTAGGTAAAAAAAATAATGTCTTTAGGTAATATTTATTGAGCACTCACTATGACAAGGCACTGTGTTGTGTTTTCTATGCAGTGCATCATTTTTATCCTGCCAACAACTCTCTGAGGAAAATGTAACTATTATCCCTAAAAGAGAACTCACAAGTTTGCGGTTCTGTCAATGCTGTGCTCAGGCCCAGAGAGAAATCAAGTCAACAGACTCTACAATTCTCCCACGCATAGAGTTCTCCCTCTTCTTATCTGTACCCTCTCTGGTTTCCTAAAGGGTTGTGCAGCCTTTTTGTCTTTTATTTCCAGCCACTTAATAATGGTGTGGCCATGGGCAAGGCATGTCACTCCTGGGGGTCTCAATTTCCTCATCTTCTAACTCTAAGATTGTCTCTTGTCTCTGATCATTCCACATACAAGGGCCAAGACTGCCGGTCAGATGGAGGAGACATCGTCCCCCACCAGCTTGAGCTCCATTTCTGTGGGAGCTCCTGAAACCCTCAGAATTCATAAACTTTGCCCCAGAATTCAGGAAGCATTCATAGCTGTATTTCTCCCTATTTCATAACGTGCTGCTTTTACAAGGCTTGTTCAGTCAAATTGTAAGTCAACTACAAGATTCATCATGAAGTAATCCTGCCCCAGACTCCCCTTCTGCTCAGATCTGGGCCAGCCATGGACCACACAGCACATGACATTGCATTTTGCCTGCCCTCTTCCCTGTACTCTCTTTTTCTGGGACATGGAGGGGATGACAGGAACAGGAGTGGAACTTATCCCTAGGCCTACCTTTTAAAGAGAAAGACAGAGAAGTACAAAAGCTCGTACTTACTGGGTTTTCTCTCAGTATACACTGGCCCTGCGATGTGGGTTTTATCAACATCTCCATATTGCACATGAAAAACTAGCCCAAAGTCACTGAGTAGGTAGGTGATGGAGCTAGTATGTGGTCTCACATCTGTGTTGGCTCCACGGGCCCTGCTTGCTCTCACAGAGTCCACCCTCTGTGGTCAAAGAGGACGATGACCCATGCAAAGCCAGTACAATTTCAGAAGTGCCAGGAAACCATCCCCTGTCTCCCCCAAATAACCATCCCTCACTGGCTTAGGGGTTCAGAAAATGCTGTTCATTGCTGTTACTGCCTTTTAAAAATTCCCCAAGAGCATAAACATTGAGTTGAGTTGAGTTGAGTTGAGTTGAGTTGAGTTGAGTTGAGTTGCTGTCGTTCAAGCATCGTGAGGGAGCTTCAGGAGAGGGGATCAGGGAGCAGAACTAAGAAAGGTTGGGGATCCGGGTGAGGGGACAGAACCCTCACCTTCCACTTACAAGTAAGAGAGGAATTAGGCTTAGTGGGGACAGTGACTCGTCGCTTTGCAAGGTCACTGTAGCAAACCAAAGACTAGAACCCAGGTCTCCTGCCTCCTAGACCAGTAGCCCACACCACAGTGCATTTTGCCAGCATGCCAGTCTCCTTTATTAGAGAGGGAACTCTCTTGCAACAGTGTTGTTGTTGGCATATGACTAGTAAGGACTTTGGAATAAAATGCCATCTTTTCCTGTCTTAGAGCAGCTCAACAATTTAAACATATATATTAATCAGAGGGGGGGGGAAATCCCCTAAAAATGAAATTCCCATGGTTCCTTTCTTTATACCCTCCTACCTTTTCTATCCCTTGCTTCAGTCCACCGTTTTCTTTGGCGTTGTTTAGTGTCAGCCCAGGGTATCTGATCATGCACCAAAAACAGGGAGAACATCTCTGCCATGCAGGGGTCCCTCTTATCAGCCCTGTGTCCCCCAAGAAGCAGGAGATCACCCAGGACCAAATAAAAGCATGCTCCCTTTGATTTACAGTCCTCCTCCAATAGAATTTCCCAGGGCACTCTGACCCCCAAATGAGGCCCTAAGTCCTTCTCTATTTTCTGGCTCCCCTCCCCCAACCCACCCCAGGTGACGAAACGCTGTGGCTGTTAAGATGCTGTTTAAATGCAGAATGTTATTATCACTATATATCATCCAGATCAGCTTTCTAGATCGTACTAAGATGTCAGAATGATGCGTGCCAACATTTGTATTATTTAGGATACAGTATACTAAGTTTATGTTGATTACTCTAAGTATCATCTTTGAAAGATAACTAGCATTAAAGTGTTGATAATGTTCCACTTTTGCAATCATATTTGCATAGTGTACAACAGACTTTAGCAGGAAAAAATGATCTTAAGTGGTGTTTCTCATCTACTCTGTCAGTGTCATGATGCTTTGCTTCAACTTGGTACCGGGGGGCAGGACAAACGCTGGCCATTTTTAATTTTTTACATCAGCTTTACGTTATGTAACATTATCCTTGTTCCTTCTGGGAAGCCCGCAGTATGGAGTGGTGATGGGGAAAGCAGAGTCTTTGGTGCCGATCACAACTGGATTCCAACTCCAGCTTATGCCCTTGAGGAAGTCACTTAACTGCTCACCTCTTCTGTGGAACCGAGTTGGCAGATTGTGAGATTTTAGGTAATATATGAAAAATGCCTAAATAGCCCCTTGCCTGGCACATAGCTGGCTGGTACGGACTGCCCCCCTTCGTTTTACATACAGTGTGTTTAAATACCGGTTTGTGGCATTTTTGAAATTAAAGATTGAAAATAAGCCGATATTCCCCGAACTGTACTTGGAGCTGACGACATTTTGGCCTCCCAGCAGAGTTATATATGCAGAGAATCTGTTTGATGCTGCTCAACACAGAAGGGACACTGATTTTCTTTTATGAACAATAGTTGAATGTCTCCTGAGTGTCGGCTACTGGGAAATAAATATTCTAGATTTCATCTATTCATTCATTCATTACAAACAAGCTATCCTCCAAATGACCCTCTCGTTCTTCCTTTTCCCCCCTCACTTTCATTTTCACACTCCCCCCCAGGCCTACTACAGCCTTTTGCCCAATTGGATGCTATTTTTCATTTTCATCTTGTCATCACCTAATGTCCAAATTTATTTAAATCATCCTCAGACACAATCCTACAATATATGAATCACATTTGGGGGGTTTTCCCTCCGACTTGTCAGCTGACTCGTTTATGATTGACAAGATTTCCATTTTAGCAATTTCTACTAATTCTGCTTCAAATCTGTATATTTAATGAACACACCAATCGGTCGCTCCTTATTAGTCAGACCATTTTTTCGAGTGTAATGCACTGGTTTCGTACTGTGTTGTACATGGTAGCTGCCTCTAAATGAAACTCAAACGAAGCCTTGTTCGGTTCGCATTAAAACAGTATCTGGTATATGAATACGAACATTTTATCCCAACCGGGGTCTCATCCTTTATGCACATGAACACTGTTTTGCATGATCCCATCAGACTCTTAAACACAAACCAGGCTTTTTCTTTGTAAGGTATGTGGAACTGTATGTCTCTGCATAAAGACAGGGGGGAAAAACAGTTTGCCTGCACCGGAAAACACACACACACACACACACACACACACACTCCAACTTCTCCAACACAAACACAATCTGACACATGCTAAAAATTGCCTGAAGCACTGGCAAGTTGCAGATCTTCTTCCTGGGGCAGGTAATTCATTAGGAAAAGCTTCATGTCCTATGTACCAATTGAACAGGAAGATTTACTTGTGGTGCTATCAGAGGAGAAGGGGAACAGGGTTTCTTTCTGAGAAGCCTTCGGTAGATGCCCATCATAAGCATTGCAAATGAATCCTTAGTCTTCATCCTCCTGCAATCTAGGTCAGGATGGAGCTAAAGAGGAGGGCTTTTAAATCTGCTTCAGGGCTCAGGTTGGATCTGCTTAAGTGAGGGGACAAGCGGCAGACAGTTACCTTGTGATGAGGCATTCGGAGGGGGATAGAAAATGCTTTCTCCTCATATAGGGACCTTTAACTGACCTAGAGAGTAAATCAAGAATCAGGAGGGGCTGTACTTTCAGATGAATGCCATTTAAACACACACACACACACACACACACACACTGCTTTTCTCTAAGCTTTCTGTGTTCAACTTTACAGGCCTCAAAAAGTGTCTGCCAGATAGATTCTAAAAAGGAGACACTATCTTCCAGACTCAGGAACATGTGGATTTTTTTTAAACAGTAGAATCATACCCTATTTGTGTTAAAAGGAACGTTAGAAGTCATCACTCCAAGCACCTCATGTTGAAGAAAAGGATATGAAACAAGAACAGAGAGTGACTTACTTGCCCAAGGTCACACAGTCACCTTCATCATGCCACTGTTTAATTACTTTCGGGGTGTTTTTTTTTAGATTCCTTTTTTGTACAATATGAATAATGTATTAAATAATACAGAAACAAAACAAATTGACTTGGTAGCTGCCACCTGATAAACTGGATATGTGTCAGAGACTCCTGTCACATGCCTCATCCTTCCCCCCAAATGATTATGAAAGGATGCTATTTCCCAGACCTCCCCTGTCTGGGGTCCTTCTTCAAAATCTCTCACTCTAGCTTTAATGTGCTTATTTTCTAGGCATGTTGTGGCCCTGGATTCGCTTAACCAAAGGCTCTGAAACTTCTGTGCGGCTCTTGCCCATCCCTCTGAGGCCACAAGAGACTGGCAGTGTGTATTTCCCTAAATTTGTTCTGAAATATCACTAGCACTAGAGAAACTTAAATTTAAAAAAAAAAACAACAACTTGATTTTCAAAATTAAACCCAAGCTACACATTAAACGTACTTGCTAGGACCGGTTGGCTATTTCTTTTACTTACCAAAATTATAAGGAAACTTTAAGTTCAAATATGATGTGAGAAATATAAACAGGCAAGAAATGAAGAGAACTGGATTTGTTCTTAACTTTCCCGCTGAATTTGCTACAAACCATCCACATAATTCAGGAAGGAAATGTTCCTGCTCTCTAGGCCTTGTTTTCCTCTTCTATTCAAGAAAAAAAAATGATCTCTGGGGTTCCATCATTAGTTATGCCATTCAAATATTATCTCCAAAACTGTTTCATTTTTATTTTTTCTCTGAAAGCCACAGTAACTGCAGAACTGTCTGTAGCTGTTTCCAAAGACGGAAACTGACATTAAAGGAACACGGCAGTATCTGCTAATTTTAAGCTTTTTGAAGGAGGTAGTTTCACTATTGAAATAATTCTCCAAAACGGTGTTGATTGACTTTGGACTAAGAGCTTATGAATCTACCTTTCTAAACAGTATATATTTCCCCCATTTCATGTTCCATATTGATTTGTAAGGGCCCCCCCTTACTCCCCCCTTTTTTTTTCTTACTTTAAAATATTTGTTAAAGCCAGATAAAAACTGGGGTATGGAGCATGCTGTATGCTTATGCACAAAAGATAAGTAAGATCAAGCCTGGTTCTTATCTAGCCTGAACACTTCAGTAGAAACAGAGTTTTGTATTCCGTTTTCCCGGCCACCACTACTTGAAGGTGATAGAATATTCTATTTGGGACACCTTTAAAAAACTAGGAGCACGTTTAAAAGCTCTGCAGAGTGTTCGGTTATTTCGATTTCTGCCACATAATGAATCCCTCCTCCTGAATGCAAACACCAGCAAGGAATGCGTTAGAGGATCCGCCATCGTATTAAAAATTAAATCCGGCTGCATTTCATAATGGGCTTTTCTTTTTAAAGCAAGGTTTCATCTTCTCACCATGGAAATTGCGCTCTGATGGCCTTTCTTTATGGTTAACACTGAGGCATCAGCTGAGGTCAGAACCCTGCTTCTCTGAACAGGGAACCACAAATGTCACCGACACATGGTACACTTGGCAAATAATATATTTCTTTCCAATCTCCTGCGTCTTCAGTTTGCCTCGCATCAAGCTTGCGGTAAGTCGAAGAGAGTTTATTTCTCCTATGTTCCTTCCTTCCTCTGGTGGGACCAGCCGGGAGGCATGCAATTTACAATGAATTCAAAAGTACACCTCTTTTGATTTTTGTTGTTGCCTTTATTTTAACCTCCAAGAAGGAAGGGATTTAACTCAGTCTTCACCCTAGGCTAAGCTAATACTTAGGTCATGTCTGAGCTCTCTGGGGAACCCCCGCTTTATACCATCCGAGGGGCAATGGTGTCTTTTCACGTGGAGCAGCACAGCTGTCCAGCCATATGGGCCCCAAACAGCCCAGTCAATCGGATTTGGGGAGGTTTTAGAATGTAATTTCTTAACGTGTTAGTATTTGGGGTGAGTTTGATCAGGAGTATAGACAGCTCTTAAGCCCCAGGGTTTAGGTTTTAAGAAGCCATCACAAATGCCCCAGCATCTGATCTGACTGTTTAAAAACAGATATGAAATCTGTGACTGGGGGAGGGGAAAGGACTCCTGACCCCCTCGTAGGAGAAAGCCCCAGGGGTCTTCTCTAACTATTAATTCAGCATCAGCTGCTTTCTCTCCCCCCCCCCCCCCAACTCCCCTTTTCTTTTTTAACCCGGGGCTCATCATTTAAGGCGTTCCCACTCAGGCCTGCAGAGCCTGTTACAAAACCATCGCCGGCTCCCCTCCCCCCATGCCGCAAGATGAGAGAGCAAATAGCCTGCATTGCAGCAACAGCCTGGAGGACTGCTATGAAACCGTCCTCCAGCCACACAAAACCAGGCCTTGAAGAAAAACCAAGGAGAGGGCAGCAGCGGTATGTCCTGACGCCCTTCGGTCAAGACAACCTGAAACTCTGGTCGCAGCCCCATCCCTCCAAGTCCAAAGGGTTCCGGAAAGGTCTGCTTCAGGAATCTTTAGTGACTAAGAACACAAACAGTCCTACATCTAAAACCCTTATCAACATGGTGGAAGTCTTGAGCTAAGCGACCGCCCATGTCGTTTTTCCACCAGAAAGGTATTTTAGTTTGAGGGGAACGTTATCAGAATGTTAAGTTTTCCCCCGGAAAAAAAAAAAAAAAAAAAAAAAAAAAAGGCCCAGATGATGGCTCTTTCCAACTAACTGCAGTCTTCAGAAATTAAAAATGCATGGCAAGGATGTTTTATGTTCGTTTCTTCTCCTCTCTCGGTCTCTCTCTCTCTCTACTTCTCCCTCAATTTAAACCAAAGCTCTCCGCTACTTCGAATTTACAAAAACTGCTTATTTTTAAAGCTTTCCGTGGTACTTTGTTGGAGGCAAAAAGCTAGTGCTAAGAGGTTTTGAAATCGCTGTCATTCTTTTATTGGGACAAATACCCAACAATTGACAAGAAGCGAAACGGCCTTGAAGCGAGCCGGGCAGCGCCCAGGGTCACCATGCATTCGGACGGCCCCGCGGGTGGGCGCGCACCTGCGGCGACCCCCGCAGGATCGCTTTGGCCGCCGCGCACCGGCCGTCTGATTTGAGCACCAGCTTTCAGCTGTCAGGGGCTTGTCTTCCTCTCCATCTCTCGTTGCTCTGAATCTAGCGCAGCTCAAGAAACACTTAAGACACCCCCCCCCTCCCCCCCAGTCATCAAAGAAGAAAATCTGGAGTAGGAAAAGCAGCGATGGGCCCTGCGCGGGCGGAAATCTCCGGGACTGGGGTTGACTCCCGCAGCTACTGAACGGAGTCTTCGGAAATACCGCAGATTTCTCCTGCCTGGCGCTGGGTTTTTAAGCGGGGGTCGAGGCCGGGGGCGCCCTAGGGTTTTGTTCTTATGGGCAGATTCATTCTGAGGGCTTCCTTAAGGCCTACCTAACTCCGTGCTCCCGGAAAAACACACCACACCGCCAAAACCTCCACAACAAAAGGCGCTTTCCCGAAGTGAATCTCAATGTACGCGGGACGGGTGGCGGCCGGACGTGGAGACGCACTTTGTGCCTCTAATCTCCAGCGTCCATCTGGCCCGGGCGGCCGGCGGGGCGCCGAGGGCTGGGATGGGGGAGCCGGGAGGGGCACGCGCACGCATCCAGAGACGCGGGCACGCGCGCCCACTCTCCTTCACATTCACCTTGACTGCAGGGGTGCGGGGGATGGGACTGCTTTACCCCGCTTCCACCTACCCTTCTTCCCACCCCCCGCCGCTGTCCTGCCCAGACGCCTGCTTGGGGCGGAGAGGGGGGGGGGGCGGTGGAGGTGAGGAGATGCAAAGGCGCTCGGAGCGGCGGGACAGCCGCGCGCTCTCCGCAGTGATGTCAACCGCATCCACCGCATCGTCCCCTCACCACCTCCACCCCGGCCTCGCCCGCGCCGCGGAAACCTTGGGGTCCAGAAGCAGAAGGCGTGCGGGTGCCCTGAGTCCCCCCCCCTTACCCCCCACTCCATTTGCAAAAGTGGGAGAGACAGGGAATGGACCAGCCGCGGTGCCGCAGCTCCCGGTGCGGAAAAAGGGGAAGGAGGAGAAAGGGGCGGTGGGCCCAGGGGTAGTTTGACGCCCCAGGTCCCGTGGGGGAGTCTGCCTGGAACTGGTGCTGCCGGGTTTAAGTTAGGGGGCTCAGGGCACGGACCCCTGCGAGTGTGGCGCGTGTGGGCACGGAGAAAGCTCCCCCTTCTCCCAGGATAGAAACGGGTAAACGGAAGCGCATGTGAGTGTGGGGGTGCACATCGCCGCCTCCAGCTTTGGCTTTCCCGCTCTTCCGAGCGCTCCCACTTCTCACTTTCCCCAGATCCGCATTTTCTTTGGCACAGCTCTCCCCGAGCGAGAAGGAGAGGGAGGTACCCGGGGGCAGTGAGAATGACGTGTGCTGGTGCAGAGAGGGGGTGGGGGGTTGCGGGCCGGGCTCTGTGGACCGGCTCCTAATCCTCTTGTTTTCGGTACAGTCAGCAGATGTGGCTTCTTTTAGCTGAATAATCCGTTAAAGGAATAATAATTTTTTTTTTTAAAGGAGATCGGCCGCACCCAAAGAGGACGGCGGACGCGATGAGGGCTTGGTAAGGATCAATGAAAAGGCTCCAAATTCTCTGTCCCTCTCTCCCCCTCCTTCCCCTCCCTCCTTTCCTCTCCCCTCCCCCCCTTCTTCCCCATCCCCTGCAATCCCCACTCGACGCGAGTTCACGCAGAGGGCTGGGTTTCCAGGCTGAACCGCAACTTGCGCTGCGCGTTATTATTATTCATCTGAGGGTACTGCCGCCACAACCTTTGCTCCTGCGCTCCTCTCCTTCCCCCCGCGGCCGCCGCCGCCAGCGGTGCAGTCCCTCCTGCCCGCCAGCTCTGGTCACCAAAGGGAGATTTGGATTTTTTTTTTTTATCATGCTTATGATCATCATCATGATGCTCCTTATCACGGTTATCATTTCCTCCTGCTAGGTGGAGCGAACGGGCGCGCCTTCCCGCCGCCCGCCCCTTCCCCCGGGAAGGGGCTCCGGCTGCCGCTCCCTAGATGTGCCTTCCGCTCTGCATCCCTCCCTCTGTCATCTGTCTGTCTATTCTCTCGGTCCCTTTTATTCCAGTAGATCTGCTGCCTTTCGTTCGGCGGGGCTGACACGCTGCGGACTGCAACCAGTCTGTGAAGAGAGAAGAACAACAAGGGAAAGACCTGGAGTGGTACCCCCGGACAAAGCACTCGGAGCTCGGCGAGAAGGGATGCGCGAGAGCGCTGGCTCGGGAATTCGCGAGATCTCCGACGCCCAGGGCGCCCGCCCGCGCCGACCTCTGAGGGTATTCACATTGAATTGTGTCTATCCTTCCGGTGTGCCGGGGCAGTGTCCGTGTTGGGGAGGCGTTGGGTTTGTTTTTTTTCTGGGAAAGGAAGCTGGGTTGTGGGAGATCAGATAGACTTCGCTTCGCTTTCCCGCTCCCCTGCCTCACCTTGTGGAGGTCTGAGTGTTGGAGGAGAAACTGGGGACCAGAAGGTTTAGGGAAAAGTGGGAGCCCGAGACGTTGTCTGGAGGGCTGGGGCAATAGTGGGGCGAGGGGAAGGGCCAGTTAAAGGGGACTGCGAGAAGAAGAGGGGTCGGGAGGGTAAAACCCCTCTTCGAGTTCACAATATGAGTCTTGCTGGGGATGTGAATACGGGCGGCTGTCATAGGCGGCTGAGGAATTGATGAAAATGTGATCTGTCCATGTGCACACAGAAGGAGGCGTTTGGATTTGTGTGTAAACAGAGTGGAGAGGTGGAGGGGGGCAGGGAGGGAGGGGGCTTCGCATAATATCTTATTATCCCTTTGGCTTCGGGGACTCTCTTCCTGCGGCCCTCTCCCTTTTTGGATTCAGGGAGACCGCCGCATTAGACGCGAGTGACCTTTTAAATCCACGCCCGCCCCTTACCTGGTAAAACCCGATGACAGTTTGGGATGGGGTGGGGAGAGGGGCCGGGGTGTTTCGAAGACATATATATTCTCTCTCTCTCTCTCTCTCTCTCTCTCTCTCTCTCCCCCTCCGTCTCCTCCCTAGCTCTGCCCCCCCCCACTCTTTCCCTTCCTCCCTCCCACCTCCCTCCCTCCTCCCTCCCTGCTGCATTTTGCATGAGCTATCTAGGTCATTAGCATTTTAGCGTATGCAAGACTTGACAAAGCTGATGAGGGGCCAGATGGGCCTCGCTCTTATGGGTTTTTTTCTTTTCTTCTTCTTCTTCTTCTTCTTCTTCTTCTTCTTCTCTCTCTCTCTCTCTCTCTCTCTCTCCCTCTCTCTCTCTCTTCCTCCCTCCCTCTCTCCTTTTTCCCCTCCACCACTTGGGACCTGAGAGATGACTGCAGCAAGCGGATTCTGGAAGGCTGGTTCCCGGATCCCTGCCGCGGACCACGGCGGCTCACTCAGCGGCACGCCCGGCCCGGCTACGCCTGGACTCGGCCGGCGAGGTAAGGGCGGCGGTGGTGACCCGGCCCGGGCAGCCGCAGTCGCGCCCCCGCTGCCCTCCTGGTCCCCCTGCTCTGGTCTTGACCCTCCTAACCCCCTCCGTTTCTTAGGCCAAGCCGACGGCGAGATGGGTGGGTAGGGTTGGCCGCGCTGGGGCGAGGTGGGGTTGATGTTTTTTTCATTGTCTGGAGCTGCAGGGGAGGCGAGGCGCGGGGAAGGGGCGAGGGGAGTCCGGGTAATTAACACGGGGGAGGCACCCCTTCGCCTCCCACTTCCACTCACACCCTCCACCCCCTCCGCTTTGCAGGAAAAAGCCTGGATCCGAAAGGATGGGGGAGAACAAAGAGCCTTTGGAAGACGTCGCCGTTATCTCATTGTCTGAGTGACTGGGGGAGCTGCGGTGGAGAGGATGCTGTGGTCCTTCCTCCCGGCGCTCCCCCACCCCCACCCCTCTCCCCGCTGTCAGTGCGCACGCACCAGCGCCGCTTTTTACTTCTTTTTCCCTGTTTGGTTTTTTTGTGTGTGTGTGGTGTGTTTTTTTTTTCCATTCCATCTTCTTTCCCACCCCCTTTTATTTCTTCCACCTTTCCTCCCTCCTCGCCTTCCTCAGGAGAAAGGCCTCTCTCTCCGTGTTCACAGCGGACCTTGATTTAAATGTCCATACAATTAAGGCACGCGGTGAATGCCAAGAATGGGGCCGGCTGAGCGCCGTGGTCCGTGAGGACCCGCCAAGGAAGGAGCCACCGAGCCGAGGCGCCCTCCGCAGAGCCCAGCGCTGCGGATTCAGGCTGGAGGGGTCCCGGGCTCCCGGCGGCAGGAGCCCTTGGCGCGGGGAGGTGTGTGATGTGTGACAGACCGGGGCTGAGAGATGCGAACGGACTCGGGGAGAGAAACCGTAGCTGCTTCTGTGACCAGCGCAGATTTGTGCAAGCACCGAAGGGGGGTGGGGGTGGGGGGAGGCGGGGTGCCTTGTGAGCGCATTGCGGAGTGCTTCTGTGTGCATATTTTTCTCTAGGCTTGGGGTGCATTGTACGCGGGTGGACCCTTTTCTCCGTGGCTGTGTTTTTGTTCCGGGCTTAGCTTTTGGTTTGCTCCTTTTAAAAATAATCTGGCATCCAGAAGACTGGCCGACTGTGCCAGGGCTTGGACTGCGGCTATATTGTGTTCTGCTTGAGACCTGGGGGGGAGGGAGGGAGCCCGTTGGAAGGGAGGAGGGAGATGTTTGTCACCTTTTGCTGTAGAGCTGTGGGCACCTGGCTAGCTTAAGGAAGTCATTGGGATGTATGGGGAAGAAGGAACGAATTCCTGGTGGGTCCAAGGCTCCATCAGGGCTGAAAGCATGGCCAGGGCTCTCGGGAGCATCTCACTTCCTCCTTGTGGCTGTAATTGCAGTTTTAGGCAGAGATCCAAGAGATGCGAAGGAAGGGAGAGGCGCAGTAACCTACACGTACGGGGGGGGGGGGGGGGGGGGGGGGGGCAGGCATTCCTTTTAAAATCCTAACGGAAGGAAAAACAGAATGTGTACAAGTGAGGCTCTGAGGAAAGACTGTTTTCAAAGAAAGCATCAGGGAATGCAAAGGGTCAACCCTCCTTCATCCTGAAGAACCGGCTTCCCAAATGGGACCTTCCCATCGCTGGACCTAGAGCAGCAGCTGGTCCTAGGGACCCCCTTCACACAACCCCACCCCATCCCCTGCTCTGTGGTGACCCCCAAGCTGTGGTGGAAGGCGGCAAGACCTAAACTCATTAATTTTCTGGTGGAGAACATGGAGGAGGGGCAGGTCCCTGCGGAGAAAGGAGGCCAAGAGCTGGATCTTCCTACCCAGGAAGCCTGCTGCATCGCTTCCTCCCCCCTCCCCCCGCCCCTTGCCCTTAGGAGCAGAGGCCTGTCTTTGCAAGGCCAAGGCCATAAGGATGCTTAGGACTTTAGTTTGATTACTTACACAGTAATCAAGGCCGAAGAGGCTCAGTTGTAGCTTACTGAGGAGCTCTTTCCTTTCCAGAGCCTCAGTCTAACCCACTAAATAAATTAGTATTCAAGGATATCCTAGCCTCATTTCCTCCCAAATATTTATTGAGTACCTACTATGTGCCAATCATCATGTAATTAATATTTCTGATGTTCTTCCTTTGCCCTCCTAAGAGGGTGTCTGGTGAGGTTAAGTGTGCCGGACCCCACCTAGATATTTCCAGAACCTTCTCTGGGCCTGCAGAAAGGTGCCACAAACTGCTCACCCCTGCGGGGAAGGCTGCGGTTCACATCATGCAGACTGTAGGTGCGGGCTGTTCCTCAAGCCCCAGAAGGCGAGCTTAGCTGGAGGGCAGAAGAGAGGCAGCTGCACTGGCCCCTGAACCTTAGCCAGGGTTGTCCTACGAGGCACTGGAACTGCCTGCAAAATAGACCTCCCTCCAAACAGTGCCTCCTTGGGGTGTACCTTCCCTGGCCTCTCCCCTCCCTCCTCGCTGAGAGGCTGCTGGCCTCTGATGACCAACCGCTTGCCCCTCAGTTGTCCACATTAGTGAGCCTCGTCTCCATAATTGCTTGCCCATAATTCCATCAGACATGGCTGCACCCTTTGCTGATGTGCCTGCTCAAGTAATGTCCCTTTTAGTTGGAAGCCTAACACACTTCTCCCTGAGAGCTGAAACCGCAGGCACCATGGACAAGATGGCCAGGGTCCTGCTGCCGGTAATCTGCCATGGGAGGGGCGTCTCTTTATTACTTATGTAAACTCTTGCTTTCAGAAAGCTTTAATGTGTGTGGGGATTGTCCTGTGCTCACCAGGTCTCATTACACAATGTGTTTTTATGTGGGGCTTTCATGGCCGAAAATGGCCGAGATGAATGTACCACTCTGCCCCCTGTGTAATTCCAAGGCCCCTTTTGTGATTTCCAAATAGAGGTTTTGGAGTGAAGGTCAGTCCTGGCTTCTTCCCTTCTTCTACATTTGGGGCCTATTTGTCTGCGATATTTATGTAAGAGACTTAAAGAGCTCTGCTTTTCCAGAGCATTTATGTAACTCTCGGCACCATCTTTTTCCCTACCTATTTGAGCCCCTCTAATTACATCCTACGATTTAAGTGAAGGGGGACATATACGATTTGTTTAATGTAGAACATGTCGGAGGCAGTAAGAAGGCCCGCACCGGCTCACACATGGTACCATCATTATGGTCCTCATGAGGATGGGAGCTCATGTTTCTCAAGGTGATTGTACCAGATACTTTAAGATGGATTCAGTAATATATCAAAGTAAAAAAAAAAAAATGGTAATATTCTTCTTTCCCTGCCAGCGATGGCCCAGGCCCAGATCTCTGTTTAAGCAGAAAGAAAACTGATCAGAGACAAAGGTAAATTCCTCTATCAATTCTGTCACCAAAGGGGTGTAAAAGGTGGGGACAGTTAACTGTGGACGCATGAGGACCCTTAGCCAGAGAAATGTTTGGGAGAGGGGTAATTTCTCAGCAGGCATATGCTCATATACACACACACATACATACATACATACATTTTTTCCGCATAACCATACCTCTTGCTAATATTTACAGAAAAGCATTTAACCACACACACCCATCCATCCATCGATACTGTCTCCACAGGGAAATAAATTTTCTCCTTCCCTCGATTGAACTTACATAACACCCCCACCCCTTGTTCCAACCTGAGAATGGAGTTCTCTGGGGGCAGCTGCAAAGCATTCTCCCTGGGACAGATGGAGCCGCCCTTCCTCCTCTATACTGTGGGTGGTTTCAGAACCCCATGAGTCAACAGCAGCTGAGGGCTGTGCTGGAGCCTGTGTGTTGGAGGCTTGGCTGGCTGATTCAGGGTGATGAGTATGTCAATAATAACAATTATGAGAATGATGATACCTAATAAAGATTTTTTTTCCTTCCAATTGACAATTCTTTCTTTGGGTGTTTTTGCCAAGCCTTGCTCCATTTGACTTCAGTTTTAGGATACGGAGATGTAATCTTTAACTGCATCTCCAGTGTGGACATAGAATAGGAGAAAGGACTTCGGATGGGCTTTCCGGGAGCCAGTGTGTGCTGTCCTGGGCCACGGAATGCGGTCTGCCAGAGGCCTGGAGAGATCTGCGCCAAATTTAGATGGCCTGGAAAGAAAGCAGGCCCTCCTGGGAGCAAGGAATGTTCCAGGTCAGAAAGGAGGTGTCGGCAATTCTCAATCGGTTCACCTGCTCATTTTCTTAACCTTCTCTTTTGTCTTAAAATGCAAATGTTAACACACACCTCCCCCCCCCCCCCTCCGCGCGCAAAAAAAAGAAGACCTGGGTCATGCTGCATTGCGTTGCATAAGCTCAAAAAGTAAACCTCCAGGAACCACAAAGGGCTTTCTCAAAAGTGAGGGAGGTTCATTTAAAATTAAAATCTAATTTACTTAGTTCTTAACCATGGGACCCAGGAAGCAATCTTTTCTCAGGAAGTTAAGTTTGCTGCTTCGTGTAATGTTTTTAAAGCGGTTCGCGGTGGCGATCAGAGTGCTTGGGCCCTGCCCCTGGGTTGGGATGCCCGGCTCGCCCTTGCCACTCACCCTGCCCACCGTCCCCTCCCCGGGCTTCCCAGTGACCGGCTTTCCAATGCGCACGAGGCCTTTGTTTTCTTTCTCCGAATGCCCTGAGACATCTAAATTGAGTAAGATGAAGATGAGCAGGCGCTGGCTTCCCTTTCTTTTTGGCTCCTATTTTCCCGGCTTTGATAAATTTTTTTCTTGCCCGAATCAAGAAATTTGGGACCCTAAAGACCTGGGTCATCCATCACTTCTCAAAGCTTCGGACTGATACGAGGTGCAGGGTGCCCTCGGCCTCGGGTCCAGCAAGGGCAAGGACAGCCCTCGGAGAGTCCACCTTTTTTCCTGTTGCGCGCATCTCCATTTCCCCAATTTCACTCTAGCGCCAAATAGACCCCTGGCGACAACCTTTGGACCTGATCAGGGAATCGGGTTAGGAATGGGGGGTGGGTCAGGGCGGGGTGCATCTTTGGTTTCAGAAAGGCAGGCGCTGAACCAAAGGCCTTGTTAGAATGAATGCCCTCCCTCCCCGAGCGCAGGCCTCGGCCTAGACGCCGCGTCCTCCCCGCTGCGCTCCGGGACGGGACCGTCTGTCCTTCTCCCCTCTTCCCACTCCGGGCCTTCTCATCCACGACAGGACCTGCGCCTGGAGGACAGCATCCCGCACCCCAGAAAGCCTCCGACTGTGCGAGCACAGGGGCGGATACGCGGGGCCCACGAGGGAGGAGGTGGGGAGAGGATGACGACCCACCGAAAAGTCACTTCTTAGCCCTTCCCTGGCTCCCCTCCCGCAGAACGCAAGGATGAAAGCACTTTAGGGGTGGTTTGGGGGATACGGAGGAGGGTTTTTCGCCCCAGTGCATCCTCCCTGACTCCCCTTTACACCACCCAACCTCCTCCGTCCTCCTAACCCTCGGCGACAGGGCCAGGGCGCCGGCCGCTGCCCTTGGGACCCAGCAACCCACCGCCCCCAGCGACGCGTCCTTCCCACCCCCCCATCCCTCAGCCCCCATCACTCTCTAAGGAGCCAAAACAAATCCCTCCACCCAGGAGGAACCCACGCGTATCTCCTTCAGTCAACGCTGGCCCCACGTCCTACGCCAGAGGGGATGGGCCGCTTCAACGCCGGTGGGAAAGAGAGGACCAGACAGGCTCTTTCTGTGTTCGGGAACCTCCACACCCCAGCTCCTGTCCCAGCCCAAAGAGGCGCGGCCGCTCCGGGGCACTGGACACGGTCTCTGTTTTTAAGAGAATTCCATTCCTTCTTTTCGCTCATCGGCTGGGCCCACCAGGGTGCAGAGTTAGTGATGTAAGGCTCCTTTGGCTTAACAGGCCAGTGCCCTGAAATAACCTTCAGAGCCCTGGTCTCAAGGTCATGTGCCCCAGGAAAGGGGGGGGGGGCGGTTGGCCTCCAGAGGCCAGAGGTTAGGACCAGAACGGGCCTCACAAAGGTCGTGGCACCGGAAGCTCCTGACACACTGGAAGGTGCACCTGGACTTCACGGGCGGTTCCCCTCCGCCCCCTCCCACACTTCCACAGATTGATGCGGCAATATTTATTCCCATTTAATTGAGACACTGGTTTAATTTCAGATTGCTCCAGCTTAAGGCCCAATGGGGTTTTCTGCAGCTCTTTTCCCCAGTGCCTCTAAAGAAACTAATTGCTGTTAATATCCAATTTTGGGCTTTATTATTCGTTAGCCAATTATGGATCCCATAGCCCAGGCCCCTTGCTGCTTACAGCCTCTGCTGGAATCAGCGAACACTGCCTGGCTTCGCCTTTCTTCCTGCGCCTCTATTCAAACCCTTCCCCCATCCCAAGACGATTTACTGGGCACATCAGTCGTTTTGTTTGTTTGTCCCAGCACTCAGCCCAGTTGGGGGGTTGGGGTACTTTCCGGCTTTTTTCCCCTTTTCAGGGCAATTTCTTCTTTGCAGGTGAAGTAAATAATTCCCACTTTTTAAAAAAGAAAATGTAAGTGTTTTCATTCTCTCTTCGCACGCCCCCCTCCCCCCGCCCCTTTCATTTTCTGGAGCCATTTTTGGAATAGCATTTCTCAAGCAGAAGAAAGCAAGGTGCCTCCGCCTCAGCGTGCTCTCCCCTCCCCGCTCTCCTATTCACCTCCCCAGGAGCCTGGCCACAGCCCCGCGGAAAGCTGCTGCATATATAACACCATCGATTCCACACAGAGTGCTCAGAAGAAGTCATTTCACATTTCAAGGAGGGAAACTTGAAAAGCAATTTGGGAAAGGCACCATTTGCAGCGATGAGGAGAGAGCTTTTGTCTCTTCTCCCACAGATGCCCTGGAAACCCATCCTCTTTTAGTTCCTTTCCATGTGCAGCTGATGCAATTGGGGGCAATAGCTTTTTTTTTTTTTAAGTGTTCTTTTGCCTCATTTTATTCGTGTGCCCTGAGTTCATTGATATACAGAAGCAAATACTCCCCATTCCTGGTGATCAGAGAAACAGGAAAATAAAAGTAAACATCATAAAGGCAGCAGGAAGGTCCTTCTTTGTCTGTTTTCCCTTCTTCCCTCGTTTTGAAAAAAAAAAATGCTTTAAACCCTCTAATGTGCTCTTACATTTGCCTGGAGCCGTTCTGTAGCAACCTGCATAGTGTCAGCCTCAGAATCATATGGAGAGCAAACAAAATGCCAGGGCAGCTGGCTTCGGCTGGGGCCTCCCGTGGCCACCTGGAGGCCTGGCCTCTTCTGATGAACGGAGGAGGCTTTCATCGCTGCCTGGGCATCCTGTGGTCGGGTTTTTCGAAAGGGGGGAGTCGGGGCGAGTGTGTGTAGGGCTGGGACATTATTAGGAAGGTGCCTTACACATAAGGCTCAATAAATACCACCCAAATTGGGTGTAATTAAATTAACAGCAGCTGTCCTTCTGCTTTTCCTGCAGAAAAGGCTACAGTTATGCCTGAAGGCCTCTTGGGCAGAGGATAGAGTAGCCTCGTAGGAAAGGAAGGGGCTTAACAGTGTTTCTGGTTCCTCCCCTCCTGGGTGAGCCCTGCTTCACTCACCCAGATGTGTGGAGTATGATTTTCAAATAGTTCAACACACATACTCATCCCAGACATACATTCAAAGAGTAAAACAAAACAAAACAAAAAAACACCCTTTTTCAGAGACCTTTCTATCTTCCTTGCAGAGCACTTCTTTTACTTTCTAATGACCCTTCTACTCCAATCTCTTCCTTCATCACCCCTAATTCACATCTCACCCAAGGTCTTCCCCAGTGCGGTATGCCCTAAATAAATACATAATCCATTTCTAGTTCCTTCTGCTCTCCTCCCCCAGCCCCTTGAAAAACCTCTGGGTGTCCCATGATCAAGAGGTGTTAGGAGAAAAGCTGTGAGGTTAAACCATTTCACACTAATATGTGAATTGCTGAGTCTCTTGACTTTCCCAGGGATATTTACATTTGAGAGGAGTCACTTACATAACAAGTGAAATCTAACCGTAGGCGTTTCTTGTGAAGGCATCCAAAAACGGGAGAGCAGAACAGCACTAACTTCCCCAGTTTGGGGGTGAGGATGGTGTCATCACCCCTTCATCCCAGACACACCAATTGTTCAAACACATAGTTAATGAGAAAACATTTATTTTCAAAAGCCCCCTATGAGTTCTTGTTGTTCCCTCCCCAAGCTCTGACCTTCTGCTAGTCCCACTTGAAGGCAGGTTAGGAGTGCTCTGAGTCTTTAACAGAAACAATGTGATTTTTGCATATTCGTCTAGGTCAAAGGCCACCACGCGTAAAGCCAGCCTTTCCATGTCACTTTGCATAATTGTAAATTCTGGTGTCACCATTTCATAAATCACAATGAATTATTGGATTAAATACTGGACTGTGTGACATGGTGAGCGCACTAGTCCAGTAACCCAATGTAAACTCAAAGGAGTTCCAGGCAAATTGGGAATTGAGCAGAGCCTGACGTTGTCATGCTCCAGGTGGGGTATTTTCACTCTCCTCTCCCCAGTTAGCCCTTCCCTTGTTTAACTG
The DNA here is from genome assembly GCF_028538775.1 of Myotis yumanensis. NCBI lineage: Eukaryota > Metazoa > Chordata > Mammalia > Chiroptera > Vespertilionidae > Myotis > Myotis yumanensis. The sequence continues at coordinate 73,919,080 of NW_027223756.1, forward strand.
GAGCTCCCTCATCTATTTGACACCCTGGCTGTGTCTGAATTCCCATATTCATATACCGTGTTGTGAACAATGGCAAATCCAGGCCCAGAGCAAGTCCTTGTACGGCCAGAGGCAGAACAGTTGTGACTTTTTAGTGCCTTTCTGGCTTCCCACCAGCCTTTTAGAAAACTTGGACTTGGAAAATGTCAACCGCCTCTCCCATCTTTCCACCCTTCCCCTTCTCCTTCAGCATCTTGCCACCTTCGTGTGGATGATTAATCAATAGCAACAGCATTGCGTGAGAGGTTAGGAGCCTGGTCTGCTGCCAGCCCGTGCTGTACTCCTATTGCGTTAAACCTGTCTTACTCAATTCCTAAATCACTCATCGTGCTATTGACTAAAAACCATCCAAGACAGCATTTGGGGCAGCTAGGGAAAGTATTTAGTGTGATCCCAGGGCCTCTCAGAAGTCTAGAGGAACTGGGTCGCTTCCATTTTCTGAGGCTTCCGGGACATATAAAAAAAAAATTAAGAAATGCCAAGGCAAGGTTATATGCTTATAGTGAAGAATTTGAAATCACCTGATTAATACCTGCTTTCCATTCTGTTCATATACCTATGCTGTGTATAGCATCTTCCACAAATATTCTCAGAAAGTCTCCACATAAGGCCCTTTGTAGTTGTCGTTTTCCCTTTTCACTTGGAAAGACCGATGTCAATCACATCTCTTTTTTTCTATTACAGTTGACAGTCAATAATATTTTGTATTCATTTCAGGTGTACAGCATGGTGGTTAGACAATCATGCACTTTACAAAGTGTTTCTCCCCCTACCCCACCCAGATATTTCCAGTGCCCACCTGGAACCATATTACAATATTGTTGTACATGAGGCCTTTCGTGGGCCTGGCACCCAGGCAGAAGGCCTGTATGCTCAGGCTTATTTCCCAGCCCCCGGAGAGAGCACAGTATAGTGAGTGTGACTGCAAACTCTGGCATGAGACTGCCTCTGACTCTTGGTTCTACTACTAGGCTGTGTGACTTTGGGTAAGTTACTAAACCCCTCTGAGCATCCTCTGTTAAAAGGAGATGATAATAATAATGCTGTTGTCAAAATTGAATTAGATAATGCACGCTGAAATATTTAGTATAGCACAAAGCATTGTTCCATAGAAATATAATGTAATCACATATGGAATTATAAATTCTCTAGTAGCCTCATTTTAAAAAGTAGAAAATGACATGTAATGTTAATTTTAATCATATGTTTTATTTAACCCAATACATATGATCCCAAAATATCATTTCAATATTTAAGCAATATAAAAATGATTAATAAGATGTTTAATATTCTTTTAGTCATACCGAACCTTCAAAATATAATGTGTATCACACTTACCATGCATTTCAATGTAGATGCTAAATTTTCATCAGAAATACTTGCTTTGTATTTAGATTTTGTAAAATTTATAGTTGAAGTAGTAAATTCATATACCCAAGTTAGTTCTAACCATTCTTAAATGTTTTCTAATAACTGAATAGAGTATCTTTTTTTAAGCTTATATTAAAGAGACTGTTCTTTGGTTGCAATAGCTACATTCAAGTGCTCAGTAGCTAAATGTAGCTTGTAGCTACCACATAATACCTGGCATATAGTAAGTGCTCAATAAATGCCCACTAGCCATTGCTTTCAAGGTACCATCTCTCTTCAAACACAGGGAAGAGCTTCTTCTTTTCCCTCAGACTCCAAATCAGAGGCCAGGCCTGTCATTTGCTGCACACATGGCCTGTGAGATGAGCCCAGGCCCAGCATCTCCAGGGCCTCCTTGGGGTATAGTTTTTCCAGTCACTGATGGGGCCACTTGCCAGGAACATCTTCCTGACTTTCCCCACTGTGGTTCTGGGAAGACTTTGTGAATCTCGGGACTATTTTGCTATGTGCCTGTGTGTAACAAGTGGGGACAGCAAGGCTTTTGTAGAGGGTTATTCTTAGAAACAAGACCTCGGTACATCTGTGCAGCAGAAATGACAGGACTGACATGGTCACACCAGTGACTGACATTTGTTCCTATTCACAAACCAAATTGTAGATGGAAAAATGTAGGCATGAGTGTGGGGCATGTTCCTAAATTTAATTCTGTGCTACTTTCTCATGCTGTTAATTACAAATCTTCCCAGCTTCCTCATATTTATTTTTCTAGCAATTTGAATTGAAATCTTGCTGTACGTGGAACGCATGTGACAGCTAGGAGGGATTTCCAGATAAGACCTCCCTCCCTGCCTGCCCTCAATAATCTCACAGTCCAGTACAAAACATAAGTAGGCATGACAAAGTCTAGTGTGATTGGTACCATACAGGAAAGACAGTCAGAATTCTAGGATAGGTCGAATGAAAGAGATGCATTTTCCAATGAGAGAGCTAGGGAACCTTCAAGAGGCAGGTGGGAGGGATGTGGGTGTGGCGGTAAACCCTAAATGGTAAAATTAGCATGATCACCATCCCAGGGCTAAGAAAGGTTGGCAGGACCACACCTAGGTATAACAACAATATATCAGAAAGAAGGTTTGGGACCAGATTGCATGTGGGAATTGCTGGATCATATAGCGTCTTAGTCAGCTCGGGCTGCCATAACAAAATACCACAGAATGGCTGGCTGGCTGGCTTACACAACAGAAATTTATTTTTTCACAGTTCCGGAGGCTGGAAGTCCAAGATTAGGGTGCCAGCATAGTCGGGTTCTGGTGAGAGCTCTCTTTCTGGCTTGCAGATGGCTGCCTTCTTTCTATGTGCTCACATGGCAGAGAGAGAGAGAGACTGGAGAGAGGGCTCTGGTCTTTTCTTATAAGGGTAATTATGATGGCCCCACCTTTATCTAAACCTAATCACCTGTTAAATACCATTTGCCATCTTTTAAATACCCTCACTTTGGGGGGTTAGGGCTTCACATATGAAGTTGGTAAGCGGGGGTTGGCGGGGAGAGACACAATTCAGTTCATAATACATAGTACTTCTATTTTTAATTTTTTGAGGAATCACCATACTGTTTTCCATAGTGGCTGCACTATATTATGTCCCTACCAACTGTGCACAAGGATTTCAATTTCTTCACAACTTCACCAACACTTGTTTTCTATTATTATGTGTGTGTTTTTATACTAGTCATCCTAATGGATGTGAGGTGGCATATCATTTTGGTTTTTTATTTGCATTTCCTTTATAACCAATGATACTGAGCATCTTTCCATGTGCTACTGGCCATTTGTATACCTTCTTTGGAGAAATTTCCATTCAAGTCTTTTGCCCATTTTTAATTGGGTTGTTCATTTTTCGTTGTGTTGTTGTGACAATCATTGGCATGTCTGAGGCAGTTCTAACAAATGTAGTGGAATCAGCAGTCCCTTACCCATTGAATAAAGTCTTACCATCCTAAGTCTAGCATCAGGTAGGTGCTCTGGTCACCTTCATGCCTAATGATCATCATGTGTCTCCTGGCTGTTTGTGCTTAAATCCTCATACCTTCCTCCTTGCTTGGGCCTCTACAACTCCTTGTTACATCCTGCTTGCCTCCAATTTCTGAGAGTGAGGCTTGACCTCTAGAGGGGGTCAGGTGAAGGATTTAAAACAGCAGTACATTCACATCCCTGACCCTGACTCTTGCATATTATTCAGAACTCTGATGATTTCAAGTGACAGAAACCCAATGTGAACCATCTTAAAAATTAAGGAGAATTTATTGTCTCCATGGAACCCTTCCAGGAGAATCGTTACAACTCAAGGACAGCTGGAACTCAAACATCTTTCTCTGAGTCTTCCTTCTCTGCTCCTCTCTGCATACATTTAATTCTTCTCTCTTTCTGCAAAGTTGGCCTCTGCTTCCCAGATCCACACAGCAAGAAAATGGCCATTGGAATTTCCCAGCCTTTGTATTTTATAACCCAGCTTAAGTTGGGCACCTACCACCGAGCCAATCAATTTGACCAAAGAGATGGAAAACCCCAATTAGTCAAGTGTATGCATGGTGCTCCCATGGTAACTGTAGATGGGAGGGAGGAGCAACCTCCTAGGAAAAGGTACTGGCCCGGTAATACCACAGGTATCCGCTAGGACCACTTATGTCCTATAAATGATGCCCCTGGAGTTATGCAGTGCACACACTATGTGATGGAAGTCCTGGTGAAATATCTTACTTCTAAACTCAAACCAATCAGATTGGCTTCTTCCTCCCACGTCCTCCCTCCTCAGAATATCTCAATACTAGAGTCCATCCGGTCCTCTGGAGTCCCATGGTTTGAAATGCCAACCATTTCTTCTAACCCTTGTGCCAAAGTCCCAGCATTTTTCAGTGTCCAAGTTTAGCTTATGACAGAAGCTGGTTGTGAAGACCACAAATTGTTACTTTTTTTTCACCAACTGTATAACATTTGGTGCTTTTCATAACACCACACTGCTTCTGTCTTACTGTGCTGTCTCTCTCCATAGCAAGCCACCAATATTTCTTGTCTCCTCCCTGAAAAAGAAAAACAGAAAAAATCACCAGAAATGCCTATACTCTCTTCTCCCAGGGGTTCCTTGATCAGAGAACAATTTGGAACCTAAAGGAAATCCCTATGGAGAGTCCCTGCTCCCAAGTCTCACTAATTCTGGGTTTAATTCTCTCTTGTGAGCCAGGCATTGAATTACTGCCTCCACCCACAGCTCCTGTTTTCCATTGTCTCATCTAATAAAGGTTCCAGATCTGAAAGTCTCTGAGACCCTAACCCTAATCCAATTAAGCCCTGCAAAAGCAACTAGTCTCAGGAAAGACAAAAAGGTGAAGAGGTTAATAGCAGACAGAACCTCCACTGACAAGCTAAATTAGCCTTGCCCACCTCAGGAGAAATGTTAAAAGCAGATTACGACGACTGCTGTTGGTGATTAACATTTGCTCAAAATTTAAGTAGGTGATTTTTTTTTTTCCAAGTTAAATGTTAACCCGAGGAACGAGGGACAATAGCTATGGGAGAGGAATGTGAAGGAGACAACAGAAAGACCAGCCTGCCGATGGATGTCTTCTTCCCAAAGTAGTTGGGATTGAGAATGCTGAGGAACAGTTGCCCGTGTTTCCTTCTCAGGTAAGAAAGATGGAGACTTTCCTCCTCATCATTTTACAAGCTGTGTCCCCGGATGGGAATGGAATAGGGAAGCAACTACAGGCCTGACCTTGAAGGAGCCAGGTGAGAAGCTACCTGGAGGCGTTTCAGTTTTGTATTTTACCTTAGTCAGCTTGGACCACCATAACAAATACCACAGACAGGGTGGTTTAAACAAGGGACATTTATTTCTCACAGTTCTAGAGGCTGGGAAGTTCAAGATCCAGGTGCCAGTCATTTCAGTTCCTGATGAGGCCCCCTCTTTTGGTTGCAAACAGCTGCCTTCTCCCTGTGTCTGCACATGGCAGAGAGAAAGAGCTCTGATCTCTTCATCTCCTAATAAGGGCACCAGTCCCACCACAGGGGGCTCCACCCCCTACACCTCATCCAAACCCACATGTCTGATTTCCATAAGGTCATAGGTTGGTCCCAGTTTGAAAAAGTGTCAGAAACACCAGAGACTTTTCAAGCAGAGAAGATACCTCCTTACTGAAGTCAAATACTGACTGTGAGCAGATCCCTCACACCCCAAATTTTCATTCCACCCTAAAGCACATCACAATCTCCACCACCCGCCCAGATCCATCCTACCTGTGCTGTCCAGATCCCCTCGGCCCCCCAGAGACGGATGAAGTGATGCTTTGGAGTGGTTTATACCAACTCGTGAGAGCTATTCAGGAATTTTGCAAGAACCATTGGTAGAAGTCTGCAGTGGTGGGAGTTGTTATACCATGAAAGTCAGCCAATGCTATAAATGAGGGCTTTTGTTTTTGGAGATTCAGTTTACCAGCACATGACTGAGCAGATGCTAAGATGGGATTGAACCTGTAAGGATTCTATTAGAGAAAGCACCTGTGTGAGAAAAAAATGAGAAGGTTGCAAGAGCCATGTCAGACAGCAAAGCAAGTCTAACCCCAAATTAGGGAAGAAGAAAGGGAAAAAAGGTTGGTAGAAGCACCTTAAACTCTATATGCATTGGAAGGAAGGTTCTGCAAGGCTGCTGGGAAGTCCTCAAGCCTAAGTCAGCCATCAGTGGACGGCTCTCAGGACTCGGCCTGTCTTAGTATTCCTACAGACTTGGGTCATTTACAGGGAGTAACCTCTGGGAAGTGTGGCCTCAGTGAAAATGCAGGATTTCTGAATCCAGCTGCCAGGGCCCTAGGGCATTCATGGTCCCTGTTGTTGGTGGTCCTTGAGGCATGTTCTCATTACCACCATAGTCTGCCCCTTGCACCACACCAGAAGGTGCAGGAAACAGCTCCACCAAGGTTCCCATGGGCCTTTTTTCCTGAGAAATGAGCCACAGCCCCCATCACTGAAGTTGAACTTGGGCCTAGAACTGAGCATCCTCCTTCCCTCCTCCACTCTTCATTCTAAACCCTCCTCGCCTCTCTCTCCCAACTCAGCAGGTGTGGGTGGCTTACCTGATGGTATGACCTTCATTCCTGAAGGGTCTAAATCATAATCATACCCTTCGCAGTTTGGAGTGGCGGCATGTGTCTATTTACAGCTACAGTGGAAAAAGAAGTGCCAGGAAGCACCCCAGTGGGTTGCCTGGGTTCCACACCTGTTCCTCCCTGCCCCCGCTGTGTAAAAGCACTCCTACCTCCTCCTGCTGATGAAGGTCAATGACTCCTATCCATATGGTGACTCCTTTTTCGCCTGCTGATGCCTATGCACAAGGACTCCAAAGTGTCCTGGCAGCAGCCTTAACTTGCTGTGTCTTGCTGTGTCTCCTGGCAAGGGTGTGCCCTCTTTTGGGACCAGGACCTCCAACCCTGCAAAGCCGAGAGTTGGGAATAGGAGACACAAAACCCATCTAGTGGGTCATTGAGTGTGACAATAAGGAGGTCACTTCTGCTTCTACCTCTTGGTTTCCTTCCTTTTACAGATGCAGTCCCATATATAGGTCTTTGGGCACTGAAGGGGGGCACCTCATCCTTTCAGGGTATTTCCTCAGCTCACACTTCAGTTGTTCTTTCAGAAGGCCACTCCAGGATTCTTATAAGGCCAGCTGTCTCAGCATAGTGTGGTATGTGATGCAATTAGTAAACCCCATAGTCATGGGCCCACTTCTGAACCTCCTTAGCTTGAGGAATATCCCTTAGTTGGATGCTATGCTCTATGGGGATCCATGCCTGTGGATCAGGCATTCTATAAGCTCCCAACAATGGTGCTGGATGAGATGCTGTAGGCAGAAAAGGCAAATCCATGCTCAAAATAAGTATCTACCCATGTGAGGAGGAACCACTGGCCCTTCCAGGCTGCCATCCTTGAAGGTCAACTCTGCTGCTGACATTCAGAGGCAGCAGTAGCTCTATTGGCCTTGCTAAGTGAGAGTCCATGCTGTTGGACCCATAGGTAGCCTCCATCTCCAGCACCTCAGCCATTCTGTTCATGTGCCTGTTGTGCCGGTTCTGGGGAGGACAGTGACAGTTGACATCACTGGCTAAGTCATTTTGTGCAATTGATTGTTCAGAGGCTCTTTCTTGATAGATGTTTCCAGGTGGACATTAAAGTGCTATAAAAATTCTCATTTGTATGTCCACATGCCTTTGCCTCTGACCTCCTCAGCCACTGCCCAGGATCTGCATATATTCTCACCAGTGGCCATCTTTCCTTCCATGCTAAGTGGATGGCCAAGTGCACTGCTCACAGCTGTGTTCACTGGGAAGATTTTCTCTCTACACTGAGTTTCTGGGCCACCCCTGAATGTGTGACTGTTAATCCATTTTTAGTTTGCTTCCACATATCAAGCCAACCCATTTGTAAACCAATCTTGGGATTTCCCCCTCTATTAGCTGGTCACACAGGACTCTGAATACAGCCATAGGTGTTATATAACCTATAGGGGCACTGGTGCAACTGTGATGGATAGTGACATGAGGGTCTGGGCTACCTGCTTCTGCAGCTTACTCATGCCCTCTGGACCAGCTCCGACTCAATCTAGAATGGTCATTTCTATTTTATAATGGACTGCAGCTATTCAATTTATGACTTTGCAGGTTTGACAGCTCCCAATAGACAGTTCTGAAGGTAGAATCACTAGGTACCCTGCGGTCCAGTTTCAAATTTCCAGAACTCAATTCCATCTCCACCAGAGCCCAGTAATATCCTGAAAGCTGATTCTCAAAGGGTATATCAATCTCTGAGGGCCAGGCCCTGCTCCAAATCCCAGGACCTGCTTTGTGATTCTCCCACTGGCACTTGCCATAAGCTCTGTAGTGTGTCTTTTCCCACTACTGACACCTCCAGTCCCATGGGATCTGCCAGATTGCATGGCCCAAGTGGCATGGCAATTACTCCACCATCTGGATTTGCTGAATCACCCTCTCCTATTCTGGGTCCCACTCAAAGCTGGCTGCTTTTAGTGTCCCCCAGCATGTGAGCAAGAGCAAAATTCATAGGTGTGGAATGTGTTTCTTCCAAAACCTGCACAGGCTTACCAGTGCTGGGCTTTCCTCATTGTTGTAGGCTATGAAAGATACACAATTTGTTTTTGTTGTTGTTTTGGAGGTCCCTGACTACTGGATTCCTCAAAATGTTACTGAAGTGGCCAATCTCTGACTCTTCACAGGGCTATTAGACCACCCACTGGAGTGCATAGGCCTTACCCATGCCTCCAGCACACTGGCCACCTCTTGCTCCTCCTGACCAACCAGCAGGATGTCATCAGTGTAACGGTGTAATTCAGATCTCTGGACTACATTGTGACAGAGGGTAGAAGAGTTCATATAGATCTGAGGCAAAACTGAATGAATATTGTTCACCCTACAGGGATAAAAACTGGTTTTGGTCCTCTTTTCTAATTGGAACGGAAAAGAATGCATTCACCAAATCACTGGCCACATACCATGTACCTGCTGTTGGGTTAACCTGCTTAACAATGATACACAATCAAGGTTGCTAGTTGGTATAAGCCTGTGGCAGTCTACGGTCATTTTCTAGGGTACAGCCAGCCTTTGTAGAGCCCAGGCTGGCAAATTAAATGGGCCACCACAGCTACATCCTTTAGGTTTTCAATGGTGTCACTAATCATCTCCTCCTCCCACCCCCACCAGAATGTGCTCTTGTTTTTTATTTACTCTCTTTGGCTGGAGGGGGAGGAGGGAGATAAGTTTTAGAGGTTCCACCTGCCTTCCCCACTATCACAGCTTTTATGTCATAAATCAGGACCTGATGTGAAGGTTACTCCAACTGCCAATTATATCCATTCCAACTGTGTGCTTTGGGCCTGGGGGAAAATGACCACTGAGTGAATCGGAAGACTCGGTGAACCCACCATGAGCTGGACTTTAGCCAGGACTCCACATTACCTTATCAGGGGATGTAAGGACAACTTAGAACCGTGTCATCTCAGGTCCTGGCTCTAATGATCTTCAAAATGTTTGGTTTACTCCCCTTCCCCCTGTGTACAATCACTTGGGGAAGGACTTGGGAAATCATCACAATGTAGGTTCCCACCTTCTGGGGACCACCTTTTCAGTCAATGGGTTTCTGATTTTAAAATTGGCTCATGCCGAAACCGGTTTGGCTCAGTGGATGGAGCGTCGGCCTGCGGACTGAAGGGTCCCAGGTTCGATTCCAGTCAAGGGCATGTACCTTGGTTGCAGGCACATTCCCAGTGGGAGATGTGCAGGAGGCAGCTGATCGATGTTTCTCTCTCATCGATGTTTCTAACTCTCTATCTCTCTCCCTTCCTCTCTGTAAAAAAATAAAAATAAAAAAATTAAAATTGGCTCAGGTCTGGGAATTGAACACAGAATCTTGACACCCTTTTTGATACCTATCTATTTTTCCTCTAAATATGCCATACTCTAATCAACCATTCCCACAATTCCCTGCTGGTTTTTACAGTAATCGTGGCCTCCTGGCTTCTGGGAGTTAACTGCTGCCATCTGGCCTCTATTATTCGGGGCCCTCCATCCCAATGTAAGTTAATGAGCTCAGCTCTGTGACCACCTCTCCTACCCCTTCTGGCCTGCAGAAAAGAGCCACTGCTGAACTTCATTCATTCCTGATGCCCTTGGTAAGTGGTGTGTTCTCTGGGCCCTTTCATAGGGTATAACCCTCTGGTGGACCTTCTTCTGCCCCTGTTACTAGCCACTCTAGCACACCCATTTCCTCTTTGGGTCTCCTACTACCATCTTCCAGAGTAACTCAGGTATTTTCTACTTTGCTTGGTGCTGACCATTGTTTTTGTCAGGCTTCTAAGAGCCACCCCAGCAAGCAGCTGAGTTTTTCCATTTCCTGGAGTCCTCAGTAGGGTGCTAACCCTCATGTCCTATGAAAGTGCCCCCAAGTCAATACATTCTTGTTTATCTAGCTTCACATTCCAGCCCCTTTGATCACACACCCTAAAATCCAATCCCAGACATGACCCCCTGGTTCCTGCCAGTACATGCTGTCTAGTTTTTAACAATTCTTTAAGTGCACATCTCCAGCCAGATTTAAATCTATGCTGAGATTTAACTAGTTATCTGCCTGGCAACCAGGAGAGGAGGCGAGGTCAGCTCCTTAGGAGAGCACCTGGTGCCTTGTAGGGGCAAGGTTTCTGCAGCATGTTCTGGCACAATGGAAGTGCTGCCTCTTACTGGGGAAGGGTGGGTTCCATCTACAAGCCCAGAAGGCCCAAGGGTGGCCGGATGCCCCATCCCATGATTCAGGGTCCCAGATCATCTTGGTCAGCTCAAGCTGCCATCACCAAATACCACAGACTGCATAGCTTAAACAACAGGATTTTCTTTTCTTACATTTCTGAAGACTGGGAAGTCCAAGATCAAGGTGCCAGCCAATTTGGGCTTTTTTGTTGTTTGGGTTGTTTTGGTTTTTGCTGTGGTTTGGGGGAGGGTAGGGGGTTGTTTGTTTGTTTTGGTTTCTGGTAAGAGTTCTCTTCCTGGCTTGCAGATGGAAAGGCATCTTCCTTTTCTCACAAGACCACAATCTTAGCAGATTAGAGCCCCACCCTTATGGCCTCATTTAACCTTAATTACCTCCTGAAAGTCCTATCTCCCAATACACTTATATTGGGGATTAAAGCTTGAACATATGAATTTAGAGGGAACACAGTTCAGTCCATGGCACAGATTTTCCCAGAGCGTTGTCCTTTACATACTAGACCTGCCTTAGATGAGCCTTCAAACATCTCTGCAGCTCTGTGACTCACACTCAGCCCTGTGAGGTCTTCAGCCTGCTGCTCAAGCGTCTCGGCCTTTCCACTCCGGGGGGTAAAGGCCTCTTTGTGAACTACCACCAAAGCATTCTGGCTCTTGCCCTTAGCCAGTACCTGTTTGTTAGTAGCCCTCGTCTCTCATTATCCTTTTGCAGTTGCATCAGTAAAACTGCAGTAACCAGTCAACTCCATTGTCTTTGTGGGCATCGATCCCCCATATTTTTCAAATTCACACATCATCATGCCTGCCACAGCATTCCCCTCCACCATGACATTTCCCAGGTCACCACCCATGAACCTTCAGCAGTTGAACCACCACATTGTACCTGACACTATCCATGTCCCACATCCTAACCTCTTTGTATGTGGGGTGGTGGGTGATCCAATCCCACACCCCCATCTGACCCCCTGTTTTCTCAGACCACTCTCAATATCACTTGTGTTAGTCCAGGTCCTCTGAGAAGCAAGCACTGAGAAGGGATTAAGCATGTAAGAATTTTATTAGAGGAAATGCCTATGGGAGAGCAAATTGGAAGGGAGCCCAACAGGCTGGAGAGCCATGGCAGACCATGAAGCAAGTCTGACCCAAGGGAAGGAGGGAAGGAGAGAGGTTGGATGGAAGCATCCTAGACTGCCATGAAGTCTAAGGAAGTTTCAGCAAAGCCATCTGGGAGTGCTGGAGCCAAAGTCAACTATCAGAGAAGTCCTAGTCTCCTTTCACACTTAGTCATCGGCTGGGAGCTACCAATGGGAAGCATGGACTCAGCACAAAGACTGGATTTCAGAGCAAAGCAGGGGGCCCTTGGTCAATCACGATCCCTGTGGTTAGATGTCTGCGAGGTGCAGTCAGCACTCCACAGTGCTCAGGGCCTTCTCTGACTTCAGTTGGGCAGAAAGAAAAAAATGTTACTTTCAACACAAGAATAAGCACGTAATGCTTTTCATCCTATATTACAGTGGTCAGCAAACTCATTAGTCAACAGAGCCAAATATCAACAGTACAACGATTGAAATTTCTTTTGAGAGCCAAATTTTTTAAACTTAAACTATATAGGTAGGTACATTGGTATTAACTTAATTAGGGTACTCCTAAGCTGGCCTTTACTAAAAATGTCCTCAATCTGATTGAGGTACGTTTGCTGAGGTCGACCCCTTCCAACTCTCCCATCCTCAACTGGTGCATGAATCGCGCTCGCCTCCCCCGCGCTGCGTATCCCCCGGCTCCCTGGGCCCGCCTGCGCCTCGTCTCCTGTCGCCCGACCCACCGACACCCCCCACTTTTTCTAATGCCACTTCTTCAAAATAGACTCGCCCAGGCTGAAAACCGACTTCTGCGCGTGGGCCACGAAGTTTCAGTCGCACTGTACGTGCGTGCCCGCACATGGTATTTTGTGGAAGAGCCACACTCAAGGGGCCAAAGAGCCGCATGTGGCTCTTGAGCCGCGGTTTGCCTACCACTGTCCTATAATGTTGATCTAAATATCCACCTCTGCTAAAAAAAAAAATCACAGAGATAATCTTCCTAATTTCTGCATCGTCTCCATCATATTGGTAGGTATTGTCATTTTCTCTAACAGGTCAAAGATAACACTGCAAAGGAGGCTGAGAGCGCTAAAGACCATCTTCACATTTCATCCCACATCTCTTCAATAATTGCCTTCTGGAAAGCTCACCACCAAGTATTCATGATGATTTGCTATGGCTATGGTATTGCTTCTGTAATGTTCATGATGCTCACTCAGCTGATCTTTGTACATGAAAGTTAAATGGGCAGTCAAGGCATAACCCCACGCAACCTCTGGAAGGAAAGGAGTGAGCAGGCAAGATTCTGTTCCTTTACCCAAAAGGGAGAAACTCGAGTTCATGGTAGCAGAGCAGCCACTGTGCAGGGAAGAGCTGTTGCAAGCCTGAGTGCTTCTCATTGCCAAAGGCATTCCACAGGTACATTCCTGTGCCAATCACTTTTTATACCCCCATTTGGTTTTTCAAATTTTTATTTTATGTCCCATCCTAAGTCCTCCTAACACTAGTCAAAATCAATTTCTAGTCACCAATGGCAGAGTCCCAAAAGCTCCTTCTAGCCTAAACTCATATAAAATATAAATTAAAAAAAAAATAAAGCCTCTAGATTGTCAACTCAGCATTTATTGAGCTCCTGATGCATACCCCACTGTTCAGTCCTGAGATACAGTGATAATAAGATACAGGCCCTACTTTCTAAAAGCTCCCAATCAGCTCTTTCACAATCCTCACGCCCGTCACTGCATTTGGAGTGCCAGGGTCTAAATTATTCACAGAGGATAAAATGGTCTATTTTGGGGTAATTCCTATCACACTTCATGGTGACTGCTTCCATTTTTAAAATAGCCTCAAGTGTGACTATTAATCAGGATATCATTAAAAATAATATCTGTCAGGATGACATTCATTTCTGTGCCATAAATAATGTCACCGGCATTGAATTTCTGAACAGTGGAGCATTTACAAAGTTACAGCAGAAGTCTGGGTAATGAGCTTCTGGAGGACAGGGCTGTGTCTTCTGTCTCTCTAACACAAAGCACCTGGGACAGTGCCTGGCACAGACCAGGGGCTCAGCTAATGTTTGTGGAATTAATTTGAACATTCCTACATCTCACATTATGACTCTGTTCTGAAAGGTTGTGGTTCCTCTTTGTGATGCCAAGCTCTAAGTTTCTAAAAGCTTCCCCCAAATCTTAATGTCCTGGATACCCATTATTACTTTTTAAAAGTATATTTATTCTCTTACATCTCTTAGTGAATACATTTCATAAGTTCATTAGTCAATGTGTGAAAAGGTACATCGTTCCATTGGTAAATCTACCTCTATTAAAGGTCAAGAACTACCACCTTTGGATATAAATCAATGTCAAGGTTGCTTTGTCCGTTTCTACTTTTTAAAAAAATATATATTTTATTGATTTTTTACAGAGAGGAAGGGAGAGGGATAGAGAGCTAGAAACATCGATGAGAGAGAAACATTGATCAGCTGCCTCCTGCACGCCCCCCACTGGGGATGTGCCCCCGACCAGAATCGAACCTGGGACCCTTCAGTCTGCAGGCCGACGCTCTATCCACTGAGCCAAACTGGTCAGGGTTTGTTTCTACTTTCTTCTAGTACTAATAGTCTAGGTTTAGTTAAGGTTTTAAGTTAGGTTTTGAGATAATTGTAGATTCACATGCAGTGGTAAGAAATAATACAGAGTAATCCCACTGACCCTATAGAATATCACAACTGGGACAGTGGCATTGATTCAATCCATTGACCTCATTCAGATACTGATTTTACATACGTGTGTGTGTGTGTGTGTGTGTGTGTGTGTTGTTTAGTTCTATGCAATTTTATCACAATCACAGTCAAACTTCAGAATAGTTCCAGTGCCATAAAGATCCTTCCTGCTAGCCTATTATAGCCACAGCCAGTTCCCTCACTCCAATGCCTGGCAACCACTAATCTGTTCTCCATCTCTATAATTCCATATTTATAGAATATTATGTAAATGGAACCATACAGAATATAACCTTTGAGATTTGAGATCCATGCCAGTCCCTGACTGTATCAATAGTCTGTTCCTTTTTGTTGCTGAATAGTATTCCACAGTATGGGTGTAGCACAATTTAACCATTTACCCACTGAAGTTCATTTGGGTTGTTTCCAATATGGAAATCTATTTGATTTCATAAAATAAAAAAATAGGCCTATCAACCATCAGTTTTATAATAATCAAAAGTCCAAATACTTGGTTTCCTTTCTCATCCTCATCCTTGCTTGTTCCTTTAACTTTTTATGGTCCTTCTTGAATCCTAGCATATTTTTCTAAGGTTTATCGACCAAAATTCCACATAGAATTCAGATTTAAAATGCAATACTTTTGCCCAACCTGCATGGCTCAGTGGCTGAGCATCGACCTATGAACCAGGAGGTCATGGTTCAATTCCCAGTCAGGACACATGCCTGGGTTGTGAGCTCAGTCCTCAGTGGGGGGCATGCAAGAGGCAGCCTATCAATGATTCTCTTTCATCATTGATGTTTCTATCTCTCTCTCCCTCCCCCTTTCTCTCTGAAATCAATCCTATATAATAAAAGCCTAATGTACAAATTGTCCCCTCAGGAGTTTGACAGCTCACTATGATGTGCGCTGACCACCAGGGGATGGCATGGAACATGACGGGCATCAGCGATGCGGTGCTGGCAGCAGGCGGCAGTGGAGGCACTGCTGGCCCCAATGGGCCCCGACAAGAGCAGGACTGTGGCCGGATGGTGGAGCAGGTGAGTGGGTGGCACCAGGCCAAGGCGGATGCTAGCGAGGGCCCAATCGCCCCACCAATCGCCCAGCAGACAGCAACCAGCGGCTGTGGCAGCAAGGGGCCCAGTCCTGATCGATTGCCCTGTAGGCAGGATGGTGGAGCATATGAGGAGGCAGCACCAGGCCATGGCGGGGTGCCAGGTGGGGCTGTGAGGCTGGGGGCACAAACTGAGGCTGTGAGGTTGGGGGCGCAAGCTGGGGCCCGATCCCCACAGGCCACCCCAAGGAACCCCACCCGTGTACGAATTCGTGCACCGGGCCTCTAGTAAAAATATATTTTTAAATGCAATACTTTTATATAGCACAATGTTTTTCTTTATCTTTCTAATGCTTTTCTTGATTAGACCCTATACTTGGTCAATTTTTTTGGCTCCTTGAAGGTGATGAGCTCAGAGAACAGTCTACTATTGTGCATAGACATTATTTAGCCCAAGGAGCTATAAGTATAGTTTAGATTATTATTTTTTCTCAGCATTTCATCTTTCATTTACCCATGCTGAAACTCATCTGCCTATTTTCTATAGCTCAGAGAGTCTAGAAGAGCTTCTTCCATCATATGACTCTTAGTTTGTGTTCTCATTCTCTGCTAAGTCCTGTGTGATCTGCAAACTTGTATATAGGCCCAGGGATTCAGGCTGGCTTTTCTCAATTTCCTGTCACTGTGTTTCTTGCTAATAAAAGTCTTATCTATGACTGCTTTCATCAAAAGGAAGGAACTCATTTGACTTTTCAAAACCCTGAACCAGCTTTCTGAGTTCTAGGAAACCAGCATCATTTCTGTCTCTAGGCTAAAAAAGAAGACACCAATAAGCTACACCAGTGGTTCCCATACCTATGGGTATCTGCACATCATACCCAGGTCTCATCTCCAGTGCATTACCTCTGGAGAAAACCCAGAGCATGAGCACTTTTTCGAAGTCCTCAGGACTCAAACAAATTATAGTAAATCCATACATTAAAAACAAAATAAACCTGAGAAAGTTGTTTACGTACTTACAAGGAAAACTCTCTAAGAGAGAGTGTTGTGTGAATGAAGTTGGTTTAAAACAATATGCTACCATTTGTGTAGGGGATAAAAATATATATTTGTCGGTGCTTATATGTGTATAAAATATCTCTGGAAGGATTTTTAAGACTCTAGGGACAGTGGTTGCTTCTGAGAGAGTTCTAGCTGGGTGGGGGATTGGGGTCAGAGGGCAACTCTTCACTGTGTACCTTTGAAAATCTGCTGGATATTACAGCTGGTAAATAGATTGTCTATGTCAAAACTCAAATTAAAATTAACGAAGTTAAAATGAAAGCCAAGTGATGCTGATGCACAGCCAGGATTGAGAACCACTGTGCAACACAGTCATGAGCTGACAGTGACAGCTTCACTTCCAATTATACATTTCCTAGACTGTGTATTTAATTGCTTATTTGGGGAAATGTTGAAAATTCCCTTGTAGGTGCCATACCACTTAGCTTTTTAAAAATTGAAGTGTGCCCTAGCCAGGTGGCTCAGTTGCTTAGAGCATCATCCCATACACCAAAAGATTGTGGGTTCAATTATCGGTCAGGAGACATACCTAGGTTGAGTGTTCGATCCCCAGTCAGGAGGAATACTGAAGCCAGCCTCTCTCTCTCTCTCTCTCTCTCTCTCTCCTTTTCCCCCTTCCTCTCTCTCTCAAAATCAATAAAAAACATATCCTCGGGTGAGGGCTAAAAATAACATTGAACCTGGCCTGTGTGGCTCAGTAGATGAGCATTGGCCCATGAACCAGGAGGTCAGGGCACATACCTGGGTTGCGGGCTTGATTCCCCTGGTCCCCAGTAGGGGGTTCTTCAGTAGGCAGCCAATAGATGTTTCTCTCTCATCGATGTTTCTATCTCTACCCCCTCTCTCTTCCTCTCTCTAAAATCAATAAAAAATGTTTTTTAAAAAAAATTAAGGTGTGACATAAATGAGAAAGTCTTGATGAATTTACATGTGTATGCATTCATGGATGTGAGGGCGATCTGGCCGCGACATCTGTCACCCCATTGATCGTCAGGGTTGATTCGGCTGATCTGGCTGGCTAGGCGGGTGTCCCCCTCCTCCCTCACCGATCCATGTTCGTCCCTCCCGAAGCTGTGCGCTCGGTCGAAGAAGACGACCTTCCCCCCCCACCCCACCCCCCCCCACCCCCCACCCCACCCACCCCACCCCCCACCCCCCCACCCCCCCCCCCCCCCCGAGGAGAGGACCGGTCTTCGGTCAAGGGTATACGAGTAGCTGCACTCCCCTGCTAGAACCTCCAAACAAGCTCTCATGTGTATGCATTCAAACCGAGGTACAGACCCAGACCGTTGTCAGCACTCTAGAAGGCTCTGCAGGGTTCCTTTCAATCAATAACCCCCTCCAGGGATCACCACTATTCTACTTTCCCTGCTTCCTGAACTTCATATACAAGGAATGCAGTGTGTGCTCTTCTGTGTCTGGCTTCTTTCGTTCAACCTTATGCCTGTGAGATTGATCCATGTTGTCACATGTAGCAGTGGTTTGGGATTTTTTTGTTTTGTTTTTGGGTGGGGGTTGCTAAGTTGTCTCCCAATTTACCTATCTATTCCTCTGTCGGTGGACATTTTGGTTATTTGCAGTTTGGGGCTACAGGTATCCCCTGTTTTTCAAGTTTGCTTTATACTACTTTGCCTTTATGTAAGATATACTTCCGTACCTGTTTTTGCCAATCGAAAGGAATCCAAAAAGGATTTTTGCTTTCACACACACAAAAAAATAATAATAATAAGACGACAAGCAAAAATAGTGTTCAGCGTTTGTTTTGCAGCCATTCCAGAGGTAGCACGAGCAGTGAGAGTGAGCCCTCCAAGCTCCTTCCCCGGGAACTACATTCAGCACCGTCAAGCCGCATAGCTTTAAACAGTGTCTGTGAGCCTCTGTGCTTTATCTCGATTTATTTTGTGCATCCCCGCTTTTACTACATGTTAGTGTCATTTTAGGTTTTAGACATTATTTCATATGATTTGGTAGGTTATTTTTGAGGTCTGGAAACATTCAAAAAATTTTTCCCTGTAAATGAATGGTAATTCCTTCTTTTATGCCATTTCGGCTTATGCAAGTGTTCATAGGAATGCTCTACTTTCAGATAGCGGGGGAAACCTGTAATATAAGTAAAGCTATACGACTGTTGTTAGACATAGGCACGCATTACTCTTGGGTACTATTGCACCTTCTTAACAGCAGTCTTCAATTGCGTGATGAACTGTCCAATGTTTATATTTCCTGAAGGCTTATCCGCTCTATGAAGGTAGGGCAAGAACTATGACTGTTCACTGGGGCATCCCCTGAATAAAAGGCCAATACCCTATTGCCCTTCACCTTTCCCATATTCTATACTGGAATAAGAACCTGATGTCTGGAGATAGGCAGCCATCTCCTGATAATGAGAACAAAAGCGGAAGAAAGGAGCAGGCAGAGTTGAGGTATTTTGGTCTTTGATGATGTCATAGAACCACGGCACCAACCCTGGATTGCCTACCCTCAGACTGGTCTGCAGGAAGAGAAAGAGGAAAATAAAAATAGATGCATAGCCCTGGCCGGTGTAGCTCCGTCGGTTGGATGCACTAAAGGGTTGCCAGTTTGATTCCTGGTGAAGGGTGTGCAGGAGGTAGCCAGTTGATGTTGCACTCTCACATCGATGTTTCTCTCTCTCTCTCTAAAAAGCAAAAAAAAAAAAAAAAAAAAAACTCTAAAAAAAATAGGTGCACAGAATAGAGCAGAGATAAGGCCTGATGGGTTTATCTCAAATCCCGGTTTAGTCCTGAGACCTGGCTGCAGACTGCCCTCCCATCTTGCAGTGCACCCTATGTCTCCTCATAAATCCTTCCTTTGCTTAAGCCAGCACCACTGGATTTCTGTTACTTCTACCAAGGATCTCACCTGGGTCTTGTCTTTAGCACTGTATTATCACTGATGTTTATGATTTTGTCTCTAACTCGTCAAGAAAGGGTTAAAAAGATGCTTGATCATCTCGAATTTGTGAGAAGTGGGAGAGTTATCACAGTGTGGTAGCACTAACATGGGCTTTGGAGTTGGACAAAATTGGATTCAAATTTCCATTCTGGCACTCAGCCAACATGTGATTTTAGCCAAGTTACATAAGTCCTCTGAGCTTACATTTTTCTTACTGGCTAAGTGGTGATAATACCTATTTTGCAGAGCTGTTAAGGGCTGAATGCAATAATGTATGTAAAGAGCTGGCAGATAATTAGTATTCAATAATGATATAAATTGGGGGGGGGAGTGGAAAGGTATGCATTATATCATAGAAAGATTTACCTTGAATGTGGCTTTTCTATTTATGGGATTATCTTTTTTTAGAGAGAGAGAGAATTACCTTTTCCCCTAATGATGCCAGATGGTAGACCATCAATACACACTAGTCCAGACTTAAAGTATTGCAAACATTATTTTTAAGTGTCAATAAACCATTAGAAAAATTGTGTGCCAGCTAAATAATATCTTCAAAGTAAGATTTTTAAAATTTATAGGCACTGTGTAAAGAGATTGGCAGCCCAAGGCTGGTCCCAGCTTTGCTGGCCAGAGCCGGGGGACAATTCGGGAGTCTCAGAGCACCAGATGACTTCACAGACCACACGCCCCCTGCGTTCGTCTAAGCCCCAGAGGCTTGGTGCAGTCTCTGGTCTAGAAAACCACGGCCACAGGTCTGCTCTTCATCACGGACAACTGTAGCTTTAAATACAAGACAGCACTTTACAATCAAACAAATCCAGATGGACAGCTCTCCCAAAGCCAAATCTATACCCAGGACACAGATTTCTAAAGGAAAGTGCAGCCAAGGCAGAAACAAAAACAACCCAGGGAACACAAAGTCCCCGTCACTATAAAGTCATTGATCACTCTGCTGCTCAACATTGAGCACCACATGCGCAGTGTGAGGGCGGCAGGCCTGGGGGTGGGGGAGGACCGCGAGCCAGGCGCTGAAGCCCAGGAAATGTGCGGGGTGAGCGAAGGTCAGCAGAAAGACAGCAGTGACAGTGGGGAGGGCATATCCTCCCCTAACAACACAGTCCGCTCTGTTTTCCTTCCTTGTTAAAGTGTGAGGGCTAAATAACATCTTCAAAGCTGAACCACCCAGGACACTTCAATCTTCCTGAAGACACTGCAGCTCCAGCTCCTCCTCTCAGCATTGCAGCCCATGACCTCAACTTGGCCAGTTTGCTCAAAAGTGGCCGGGCCCCATCTTACTGCCTTGTGCTGACCAAACTTGTAAGAGACTCCTTGGTAAACCAGATGTCTATTGACTGATTTCTGTTGGGAGGGTGTGCCTCCTTAAGGTTGCCCTCATTTGGTAACACCCCTTGCTCCAAACCTTTTTTTTTTTTTTTAAATCTTTATTGTTCAGATTATTACATTTGTTCCTCTTTTTTCCCCCCATAACTCCCCTCCTTCCAGCTCCCACCCCACCCTCCACCCTCACTCCCCACCCACTGTGTTCATCCATAGGTGCATGATTTTTGTCCAGTCACTTCCCGCATCTCCCACACCCCTTTTCCCCCCAAGAATAGTTAGTCCATTCCCTTTCTATGTCCCTGATTCTATTATAATCACCAGTTCATTCTGTACATCAGGTTATTTATTCACTTGATTCTTAGATTCATTTGTTGATAGATGCATATTTGTTGTTCATAATTTGTATCTTTACCTTTTTCTTCTTCTTCCTCTTCTTAAAGGATACCTTTCAGCATTTCATATAATACTGGTTTGGCGGTGGTGAACTCCTTTAGCTTTTCCTTATCTGTGAAGCTCTTTATCTGACCTTCAATTCTGAATGATAGCTTTGCTGGATAAAGTAATCTTGGTTGTAGGTTCTTGGTATTCAGCACTTTGAATATTTCTTGCCATTCCCTTCTGGCCTGCAAAGTTTCTGTTGAGAAATCAGCTGACAGTCGTATGGGTATTCCCTTGTAGGTAATTGAGCCTCTTTCTCTTGCTGCTTTTAAGATTTTCTCTTTGTCTTTTACTCTTGGCATTTTAATGATGATGTGTCTTGGTGTGGTCCTCTTTGGATTCCTTTTGTTTGGGGTTCTCTGCACTTCTTGAACCTGTAAGTCCATTTCTTTCTCCAGGTGGGGGAAGTTTTCTGCCATTATTTCTTGAAATAGATTTTCAATATCTTGCTGTCTCTCATCTTCTGGCACTCCAATAATTCTGATATTAGACCGCTTAAAGCTGTCCCAGAGGCTCCTTACACTATCTTCACACTTTCGGATTCTTTTTTCATTTTGCTTTTCCAATTGGGTGTTTTTTGTCGAATCTTTGGTTTGATTCTTGAGCTCCTCTGGTCTGCTATTGGGTATAATATTCTTTATTTCAGTCCGTGTATGCTTACTTTCTAATTTCTTTATCGTAGCATCGAGGGTCTCATTAGTTTTCGTGAGGCTCTGCACAAATTTATGGCAAGCCCTCAAAATTGCGATTCTTAGCTCCATATCCTCCATTTCTGTCATGTTTTTTTGTCTCCGCATCTTTTATGCTTTCTTGGTGCACCCCCTTGTGGTCTCTGTGCGCAGTCTTGTTCTAGCCAAGCCTTAATTGTTGTAGTTAACACTAGAGGGATTTGACCACCAGGCCGACTGGCTGTAGGAATCAGCTGTGCGGAAAACGTCTGTCTTCTGGGGAGGCGCTAATCCAGCCTTTGCCTGAGGCGATCAGCAAATGGCTGTGCGCAGGGCTTGGGCGGGCGGGGTCAACAGGGCGGGGGGAGGGAGCCGCTATGGCCGCTCGCAGTCCGTCCCCAGGGGTTCTGCCTCTCTGTCCCAGCAACCGCTGCAAACCTCGGAGGGGCCGTAGCCAGACAGTCCCGCTTCTCCCGTTTGAGTCTGGGTCCCTAGAGACTCGCCCGGATCTGTAGCCCAGAGTCTGAGACTCACTCCTGATTGAAAACGACAACCGCGCCCTCAGCCGCCAGCCCGCTTTGCGCGCTCACCACTTCACCACCGCACCGCCGTACCTTTAAATTTTCCACACTACGCCTCCTCTGAGCGTCGGAATGCTGTTGTTTTTGCTTCTAGTTGAAGAGTCTCTCCTCAGCCAGCCTTCCTGTGGTTCTGGTTGATGTCCGTTCTGACTTTTAGTTGTATTTTTGAAGTGGTTGTTTACGGCGGCAATCTCCGGTGTTTACCTATGCCGCCATCTTCGATCTCCCCTCCAAACCTTTTTAAAATATATATATATATATATATTATATATATATATATATATATATATATATAATATATTTTTAATGATTTCACAGAGGAAGACAGAGGGAGAGAGAGAGAGAGAGAGAGAAACATCAATGATGAGAGAGAATCATTGATCGGCTGCCTCCTGCACACCCCCCACTGTGAATGGAGCCCGCAACCCAGGCATGTGCCCTTGGCCGGAATCGAACCCGGGACCCCTCAGTCCGCAGGCTGACGCTCTATCCACTGAGCCAAGCCAGCCAGGGCATCTCCAAACCTTCTTGTGCTCCATCCACCAATGTGTGTCCCGCTATGTCCCTGTGTCCATGTCTTTAAGACCCTTCTCTTTTTTTTTTACTAACCTATTTATAAACTGTTAATGATGATGGTGGGTGGTCAAGGATAGACTTTTTCTTTCCTAATTACAATAATAATAGTTACCATTTATTGAGTAGTTATCATGTGCCAGGCGTTTTGGTGTTTCCCATACGTGATCTCATATAAGTCTCAACTCTCTGCAATGGACATTATTGTTATCATCCTAATTTTTACAGATAATGGAATGGAGGTTCAGAGTAATTGAGTGACTGAATTGTCCCGATGGTGCAGCATGTTTATTGAGGTCACTATCCGTGGAATGAAAAAGATGGGAACAGGAGTGGGCAGAAGGAGACACTGAGCTGTGATGCAGCCCACTGATGGCCTCAGCCAAACCATGGAAAGCTCTGGAGCTAGCATGGCCCTTGTCTCAAATTGGATTGGGATGGCCAGCCCTTTATAGTCCCTCTCAATCAGTCACTGGACATGGGATCCCTCAGAAGTGTGGACTTTGGGTGAGGAAGCTCTGCAGCTGAGGCAGACCCCAAAGGGGATTGACAGCTGGAGACACTGTGCTGACCACTTCCAGCAGCTGGAGCAATGAGTCCTTCCTTGACACAGGAACTGGGAAGTGTATCACCAGGTCCAGAATGTTCAGAAAATCCACAACTAGAGAGTAGTAAAGGCAGGCTTGGAACAGAAGCCTCTCTGATGCTAGGACCTTTCTATAGCACCTCCCACAACCCTTATAATTGAATGTTCACTTATCAAAAGGCTTTTTTCTTTTACTGCTTTGCCTACAAATTAGTCTCTTCCTCCAAGGTCGTGGCTCCCTTGGGAGCATTTATGATTCTTGCCTAAAGGAGGATGAGCTGTGCTTTTCTATGTAGTATTGACATCCTGAGCCCTTAGCCCCGTGCTCGGCAAACTGTGGCTCGAGAGCCACATGCGGCTCTTTGGCCCCTTGAGTGTGGCTCTTCCTAAGCCTTAAGAGTACCCTAATTAAATTAATAACAATGTACCTACCTATATAGTTTAAGTTTAAAAAATTTGGCTCTCAAAAGAAATTTCTATCGTACTGTTGATATTTGGCTCTGTTGACTAATGAGTTTGCCGACCACTGCCTTAGCCTGAAGACAAATCAACAAATATCTCTGTCCCCAAATATTCTCAATGATCACTCAACCAGGATTCCAAGCACACATGGCCACAGAAGGAAACCAACTATTCCAGCAGCCCCATTTCATCCCACTGCCCTAGAATAATTTTCATCCATTTCCTTTTTTAAAAATTAACCTGTGAGATCTTTATTTTAATTTGCTCTTTCCTAGCAGAGCTGTTAGCATAAACAAGAATGAGTTAAGCCCTAACCAGTTTGGCTCTGTGGATAGAGCATCAGCCTGTGGACTGAAGGGTCCCAGGTTCGATTCCAGTCAAAGGCATGTACCTTGGTTGCGGTCACATCCCCCGTAGTAGGTGTGCAGGAGGCAGCAGATCGATATTTCTCTCTCATCAATGTTTCTAACTCTATCCCTCTCGCTTCCTCTCTGTAAAAAATCAATAAAATATATATTTGTTTAAAAAAAGAATGAGTTAAACAATGTAAGAGTCACAGATCAATTTTGTAAAAATGACACTTGAGCTCTGTAGGAATTTGAAACCATATAGTTTTTTGAGTGACTCAAAATGACATCATTCAGGGGTAACCACTATTAACATTTTGAGTATATTCTTCCAGAAAGTTCTGTGCCTGTATACAGACTAAACTATACATATTCAATTTTACATCAATAGGAATAAGCAGGCTGTTCTACAACCTGCTTTTTCCCTCATCAGTGTGATAAGAGCATCTTTCTCTGACTACAGATTTTCACACGGGAGCATGTGAGTAGTTGACGATAATTCTGGAGATATGGACAGAGCTGGGGAAAAGGAGCTGGCTGAGATAAAGGTATAATGAGAAGACACTGAAGGACTGTAAAATTAAGTTTATTTATTTTTCTTTTTAAAATATTTTTTTATTGATTTCAGAGAGGTAGGGAGAGAGAGAGAAACATCAATGATGAGAGAGAATCATTGATCAGCTGCCTCCTACACAACCCCAACTGGGGTTTGAGCTCAAAACCTGGGCATGTGCCCTGACCAGGAATCAAACTGTGACCTCCTGGTTTATAGGTCAATGCTCACCCACTGAGCCACACTGGCTGGGCCAGTTTATTTTTTAAAAGGCTTATTCTGACTACTGGTTGTCACGTGAGCATTTATGGCCATTATTCAGTCCGAAATCTACATCTAAGTGATGTTTCCATGGTGTTCAACCTCAGACATGGGGGAGGCACATATCAGCAGTTTCCACTCAACCCATTCCTATCCTTAGGGTTCTTTGGTTAGAATACATTAATTATCAGAGAAAGGGTCATCAAATATAAAGGATTTCCCATCTTTATTAATCTTATCTGTCCGGTTTCCAGAAACATTAAATGTTCATAGTACAAAATAGAGAGAATTTTTAAAAAGAGAAGAAACGTAGCCCACTCATAATTCTACCATCCAGAGATAACCACTAATCATTACTGTGTTGGTATATATCCTGCCAATCTTTTTGCTAAGAATATTTTTTTTCTTTACAAATAGAGCAATCATATTGTACAAACTGTTTTATATTTTAATACTAGAGGCCTGATGCATGAAAATGCGTGAAAGAGTAGGTCTTCCTCCCCGCCCCACCTCACCCCCCCCGCCCTCCGGCTAGCAGCACCGGCTTCCCTCCAGCACGTGGGACCCGGGCTGGCTTCCCTCTGGCCCCAGCTTTGTCAGGAAGGATGTCCAGAAGATGTTCGGTCTAATTAGCATATTACCTTTTTATTATTATAGACTAGAAGCCCGATGCACAAAAATTTGTGCAAGAGTAGGCCTTCCTTCCCCCAGCTGCCGGCACCAGCTTCC
The DNA here is from genome assembly GCF_028538775.1 of Myotis yumanensis. Taxonomy (NCBI): domain Eukaryota; kingdom Metazoa; phylum Chordata; class Mammalia; order Chiroptera; family Vespertilionidae; genus Myotis; species Myotis yumanensis. The sequence continues at coordinate 73,945,176 of NW_027223756.1, forward strand.
CTCCGGCACCCAGGACCCGGGCTGCTTTCCTCCTCCAGCCACCTGCAGGCACCCAAGACCCGGGCTGGCTTCCCTCCGTCCCCAGCTTCATCAGGAAGGAGTCCAGAATGACGTCCGGAAGACGTCTGGTATAATTAGCATTTTACCCTTTTATTATTATAGACTAGAGGCCCAGTGCATGAAATTCATGCATGGGGGTGTGGGGGTCCCTCAGCCCCGCTTGCACCCTCTCCAATCTGGGACCCCTCTCACAATACAGGACTGCTGGCTCCTAACCACTCACCTGCCTGCCTGCCTGATCACCCCTAACCGCCTCTGCCTGCCTGCCTAATCACCCCTAACTGCCTCTGCCTGCTGGCCTGATCGCCCCCTAACCGCTCCCGTGCCGGCCTGATCGCCCCCAATTGCCCTCCCCTGCTGGCCTGATCGCTTCCAACTGCTCTCCCCTGCCAACCTGATCACCCCCAACTGCCCTTCCTGCCAGCCTGATTGCCCCTAACTGCCTCTGCCTCGGCTCCTGCCACCGTGGCTTTGTCTGGAAGGAAGTCAGACGTCTGGAAGATGTACGGTCAACCTGGTCTAATTAGTATATTATCCTTTTATTAGTATAGATATTGTAAACATCTTTCTGGATCATTAAATATTCTCCTCCATTTTCAATGGTCAGCTAGTATCCATTAAGTGGTACCTTTATTTGTTCAACTAGTCCCCAGTCCACAGCAATGTAGGTTGTTTGAAATTATTTGCTTTATAAACACACTGTCATGAGCATCCTTGCAGGTAAATGCTTGTATGCATTGCCATGCTAAGATTTCATAGCTCCTGCCTTAACTGATTTGGCTCAGTGGATAGAGCGTCGGCCTGCAGACTGAAGGGTCCCAGGTTCGATTCCGGTCAAGGGCATGTACCTTGTTTGTGGGCACATCTCCAGTAGGGGGTGTGCAGGAGGCAGCTGATCAATGTTTCTCTCTCATCGATGTTTCTAACTCTATCCCTCTCCCTTCCTCTCTGTAAAAAATCAATAAAATATATTTTTTTAAAAAAGATTTCATAGCTCCTGTCTATTCTTACAACCCCACCCTACATTATACCAAAATTGTAAAATGTACCTCCAGTTCACAATAAGTAGCATTGTTTTGCCATAAAAAATTAAAAGGATTTTTATAAGTTGCTTTTGAAATTTAGCTCTGAAAAACATATTTAATTTGGCTATGACTTCCCAGCCACCATTTAGCAAATACCAAAATTCTTGTGCAGTGAGAATATCAAAACTACAGGTAGTTTTCAATATAATGAAATTTTATGAACCATAAATTTAATAACATTCAATTGATATAAAATTATATTTCATGAATGTTTAGTTCAAGATCTGTTCATTTTATTTATTTATTATTTTTAAATTTATTTTTATTGATTTCAGAGAGGAAGGGAGAGAGAGATAGAAACAGCAATGATAAGAGAGAATCGTTGATAGGCTGTCTCCTGCATACCCCACAGTGGGAATCGAATCCACAACCTGGGCATGTACCCTGACTGGGAATAAACCCTGACTTCCTGGTTCATAGGTCAACCCCCAACCATGCCGGCTGGGACATATTTTTTTTATTTTTATTTTTTTAAAATATATTTTATTGATATTTTACAGAGAAGAAGGGAGAGGGACAGTCAGAAACATCAGTGAGAGAGAAACAATGATCAGCTACCTCCTGCACATCCCCCACCGGGGATGTGCCTGCAACCAAGGTACATGTCCTTGACTGGAATCAAACCTGGGACCCTTCAGTCCACAGGACGACGCTCTATCCACTGAGCCAAACCGGCCAGGGCCATTTTTTATTTTTTTAAAAATTTGGCGATATACATTTTTTCTAGGTCTCAAACATTTTTTGTAGGTTCTTTAAAGCTTATGAATCTCACAGTGTGACTATAGATTCTAATAGATAAAGTTACATGGCAAAAATCGCTAAAAGGGGTCAATAATCTAGAAGGATTTTGAAACAAAGCATGCACTATCACTCTTCATAAACTGCAATCAGACTCTCTGACCCCTTCCTCTCCTCCTGCTGCCCCTCTCTGCAAGTGAGGGCAAAGTGACTACCTGTAGGTCAGTAGTTGTCCTTGGGAGAAAGGCATATTGCTTGGTTTCACACAACGGCCAGCTTTCAATTTGGCGGGGAGGAAAGGTCATATAAGTCAGCCCCCAATTTGGCACATAAATCTGCTCTTGCCCAATGGATAGCTGCTGAGATGGACATGCTAATGTATTTACATGGAAACATGTCAACAGAGCTCAGAAGATGTGGCATAGTGATGGAGGCACAAGTCACCAAATAAGCCCTGCATTGGGGCCTCCTGTCCTCTCTCCATCCAGTGCTGCCTTCCTGGGTCCGTGAAAGCTCACTTTTCCTCTCGTGATCTTATGAGGCTGGAGATCTTCATTTGAAAGACATCTTCAGCACAGAAGACATGAGGAAAGAAAGCCACCCCCTCCCCGCCATCTGGGATTAGGCAGGCTGCAGGCTGCAGCCCCCAGATACATAGCAGCAGGATTTCTCAAACCATCTCCAAATGTCAAGTGGAGGAATGAATTACAGCTCATCAATAGATGCTTTTCTCTTTGAAGAGACATTTTAGGAAGAGGAAAAGGTCACTGCCTGCCCCTATCCTTCCTTTCTCACTGTTTTTTTTTTTTTTTATGGACTTTATTATTTACAGCAGTTTTAGGTTCACGGCCAAATAGAGCAGAAGGTACAGAGATTTCCCACTGACCCCCTGAACCCACACATACATAGCCACCCCATTATCAACATCCCTCACCAGAGTCTCACTCATTATTTTTTTAAAAATATTTTTATTGATTTCAGAGAGGAAGGGTCAGGGAGAGAGAGATAGAAGCGTCAAAGATGAGAATCACTGACTGGCTGCCTCCTGCACTCTTCACACTAGGGATCGAGCCTGCAACCCAGGCATGTACCCTGAGCAGGAATCAAATAGTGACCTCCTGGTTCATCGTTTGACGCTCAACCACTGAACCACACCAGCCAGGCTCACTCATTATTTTTTCAACCTCCTTTATTTTTCCCCTTTTTTAAGCCTCTTCCCACCTCATGTTCTTTTGGCTGTAGCCCTTTATCATGGGCATGGAATCTCTGGGGCTTTTTCCTTAGGACTTCACCCCAGCTGTTTTTCCTAGTGTGATTCCACCGCACAGTGCTGCATGATGAAGGAGTTTGGTGGTGTTTATTAATGCATGGGAGAGGTTGAGTGGTTATCAGTAAAAGGGTGCATTTTAGTGGAATTGAAGTGTCAGTTTAAACCAACCGTCTGTAGAAGCCAATATGATTTTTCTTATCAAGGAGATTATAACCCTTTCAGGGAATAGGGATGCTGTCATATATTTCTTGCATCCCAACACTTAGCATAGCCTGTGTTTGTAACAGTTTCTGCTGCTCTAAAAATAATACCAAATTCTATTGATGTCCCTAACGAAACATGTGAAAATAACCCTCTTCCTCGCCCCCAAACTCCATTTAGGGGTATAGTCATAGATGATAGAACATAAAGAAATGCAAGAAAGTGGTTTTCTCAAAATTCAGGAAAGCCCTCGCTGGTTTGGGTCAATGGTCAGATTGCTGGCCCACAGATTGAAGAGTCTCGGGTTTGATTCCGGTCAAGGGCACGTACCTTGGTTGCAGACTTGATACCGGTTGCAGACTTTATATTTTTCCACCCACACCTCATGAATCACCTAATTAGGTCCATTCTACTACTGGAATAATTTTCCAGCCTATCACCTCCTCTCCATCCTCACTGCCATTGCCTCAGGCTAGATCCAGATCATCACTTGCCTAGCTTAGGGCAACATTCTCTTCTCTGCCCAGGATCCCTTACAGATTCTCCAAAATCCAGTCTTCCTTGACCCTCCAGACAGCATTAGTAACCCTCTCTCCGTTGGGCTGATTTCATTGCATTATAATTATCTACAAATACCAGTATTTTCCTGGTCTACAATTAGACTAAGCTCTTCCAGCAAAGGTGTTATGTGTCTTCATATCTTCATCCCTTCCTGTCTAGCACGGAATCTGCAACACCACAAATGTGTTTGCTGAATTAATGATCTCCTGGAGAGCTTTGCTAAAATGGTTTCAGATAAAAATCATATGTAAAAATAAGCAAAATGTAAAATATACAAGCAATATAGAAATTACAAAATAAAGATAAATCTTCTTCCCCAACCCCAGTGGTCCCCAAAGATGGTCTGTATGTATATTTTCCACTTACAAAACATGGAATTACCCTGTACACCTATCTAGCTTTCTTTTGCTGTCTATATCTAGGAGACATTCTCTGGAATTTGTCTCAGTCTATTAAACAGCTGCATAGTATTCCATGGTATGTATATTTACTAATACTTAACCAGTCTCCTATTTGGTGAACATTTATTTTTTTAAATATATTTTATTGATTGTTTACAGAAAGGAAGGGAGAGGGATAGAGAGTTAGAAACATCGATCAGCTGCCTCTTGCACACCCCCCACGGGGGATGCGCCTGCAACCAACATACATGCCCTTGACCAGAATCGAACCTGGGACCCTTGAGTCCGCAGGCTGACGCTCTATCCACCGAGCCAAACCGGTCAGGGCTTTGGTGAATATTTAGACAACTTTTAGTCCTTTGTTATAACAATGTTCTAATGAACTTATCTTGAAGTTCCATTTTTTAAACTCTTATTTTTAAAAAGTGAGCAACCTATTCACATGACTCAATATCCAAATGTAAACAAAGGTATAAAGTAAAAAGTCTCCCCTCTTTCCTATAATCCCATTCTTCTTCCACAGTCCTAGCCATCCATTTGCCCTTCATGGACGCAATTAATCTCTCTACTTTCTTACCTATGTCTATATTGTCATACTTTTAAAAGAATATATCCAAGAGCTAAATTCCAAGTACTAATTGTTGGATCTGGGTATGTAGTTTTTGAACTTTTTTGTTTTGTTTTGTTTTGTTTGTTGATACTGCCAACTTGTTCTTCAAAAAGATTGTATGGATATAATTAGTAATTAGTAAATATTATTTCAATAATTAGTACAGTTAACTCTTGAACAACATAGATTTGAACTGCATGGGTCCACTTATACATGGATTTTTTTTTTTTTTTCATCTATCATTGGGAGTCCCCGGATACAGAGGGCCTAGTGTATACATTGACTACCCCTTTTTAGGTAGGGCACTTGAACATCTGTGGATTTTGGTATCTCCTGGGGTCCTGGAACCAACCCCCTGTGGCTACTGAAAGACAACTTAAATTTGGGGGAAAGTCAAAAGTTATACCCGGATCTTCGAATGCAAGGGCATCTCTAACCCCCATGTGGTTCATGTGTCAACTGCAACACTAGTTAGAACTTAGAAAACACTGGTTTAGAGTTTTACCAGCAGCAAACAATTTTTGTTTCCCTACATCCTTACCCACACTGGCTATTTTCAAACCTGTAAATATTTACCAATCTGATCAGTGATAAGAATAATGTGTTGCATTGATCTACAAGTCTTTAATTATGAGTGAAGGTGAACAGGTTTTTGTATTCTTATTGCTGCTTGGATTTCTTCTTCTGTGAAACTGCCTATTTGGGTCCTTTGTCCATTTAATCTATTAGGTTGTTATATTTTTCTTACTTGTTTATAAGTTTTTCTGGCTTGGCATCTGCAAATATTTTCCCTCCTAATACACATATAACTAAAGCCACACAATTCAAAAGTTAACGTTTCTCTTTAGGGATATAATTTTGTCTTCCCAATCAGATTGCAAATTCTTTGAAAACAGGGTCCAAGAATCTACTCTAATCCTAAATTGCATGGCCAACTCTGGTTGATCAGCTGCGACCTTCATTCTGGGCACTTGACATGGGCTGAGATCCTCTGGGGAAGATTCGTGTCTTCTGTAGTTACAGAAAAAGATGAGATTTGCCTTCCTGGGTCAGCCCCTCCATCGATCCAGTCTAACTTTCCATCTGACAGCAGCAACAAGAAACACGTTGAAGAGAATCCAATTACCCTCTTTGACATCCGCTTCAAAAGGTTAGGGATTTATCCTATGCATCACCATTTGAGATCTCTCTTCCATCAATTCATCTAAACCCTTCCTGAACCTCAGCCCGTAGTCCCACTCCAGGCACTACAGGCAATGAGTTCTTTTGTTTATAAAGCAATAGATCAACTTCTGGTTCAGGAGGGCAGTATTATATGTAAGCACATAGCATTCTTCCTGCTTCACTCCAAATACCTATAGATAGTAAATTAAAAATAGGTTTGAAATATTAATATAATGTTCCTTTTATTCATTCTAAAACTTTCTTCAACCTTTTCTTTGACTTTTTAATTGTGTATAATTACATACAGTAAAAGACAAAATATATAATTATACAGTTTCATTAATAACATTAAAGGGAATGGTCATGTACTCAAACCATTGTCAGGGTCCCCAAACCTCCTACGTCTCCCTTCTCCACAAAGGGAAGGTAAATGCTATCCTGAGTTTTTGTTGTTAATCCTCACCTGAGGATATTTTTTCCATTCATTTTTTTAGAGACAGTGGAAGGGAGGCGGGAGAGAGAGAGAGAAACATCGATGTGAGAAAGACATATTGATTGGTTGCCTCCTACACGCGCCTCAAGTCTGCAACCAAGGTACGTGCCCTTGACCGGAATCAAACCCGAGACCCTTCAATCTGTGGGCCAGCAATCTGACCATTGACCCAAACCAGCGAGGGCTATTCTGACTTTTGAGAAAACCACTTTCTTGCATTTCTCTATGTTCTATCGTCTATGGCTATACGCCTAAATGCTACACTTTGGTTTGGTTTTGAACTTTATGTAAATGGACTGTCTGTATTTTTTGTCTTGTTTCTTTCCCTGAACATCAAGTTTTAAGGGCTCATCCATGTTTGCTGAGAACAGTTCTAGGTCATTCATTTTCTTTCTAAATGGTCTTTCAGTATATGACTATACCAGAACTTAATTATGCATTCCACAGATGATGGACATTTAGGTTGCTTCCAGTTCAGAGTTATCATGAGTAATGCTGCTATTCTTGTAAATGGATCCTGGTATATGTGTACAGAGGTTTCCCTAGCGGCATCCTCAGGAGTGAAATTGCTGACTTACAGGCATGCATTTCTTCAACTACTGAATATTACCAAAGGTCTTTCCCAAGTGGTTACACTAATTTTCACTCCCACCAACAACGCCTGAGAGTTCTATACACTCCTCAATACTTAGTATTGTCAGAGGGTTTTGTTGTTGTTGTTTTAACCTTTATTGTTTTTTTGTTTTTTTGTTTTTTTTTATATATTTTATTGATTTTTTACAGCGAGGAAGGGAGAGAGATAGAGAGTTAGAAACATCGATGAGAGAGAAACATCGACCAGCTGCCTCCTGCACATCTCTCACTGGGGATGTGCCCGCAACCCAGGTACATGCCCTTGACCGGAATCGAACCTGGGACCTTTCAGTCCGCAGGCCGACGCTCTATCCACTGAGCCAAACCGGTTTTGGCTAACCTTTATTGTTAAAAGTATTACATAGGTCCTTCTTTTTCCCCCATAACCTCTTCAGCTTTATTGAGATATATTCACGTACCACACAATTTGTACTTTCAAAGTATACAACTTGATAGTGTATAGCAGTGATGGCGAACCTTTTGAGCTCGGTGTGTCAGCATTTTGAAAAACCCTAACTTAACTCTGGTGCCGTGTCACATATAGAAATTTTTTGATATTTGCAACCATAGTAAAACAAAGACTTATATTTTTGATATTTATTTTATATACTTAAATGCCATTTAACAAAGAAAAATCAACCAAAAAAATGAGTTCATGTGTCATCACTGACACACGTGTCATAGGTTCGCCATCACTGGTGTATAGTGTATTCACAGAATTGTGCTTCCATCATCACAATCAATTTTAGAACATTTCTCTGTACATATATCAAATCATTACAATGTACACTTTAAATGTCAAGTTATTTGCCAGGTATACTTTAATAAAGCTGAAAAGGGAAGACTTAATGTTTTAAAAATCTTAAGAATTTTTAAATTACTCCCCCCTCACCCCGTGTATGCACATACACACATACACACACAAATGTCCACACCCCTTAGACATCACTGCTCATACCCCGAGCCCTAAGCAACCATTAATCTACTTTCTGAGTCTATAGATTTGCCTCTTCTGGGCATTTCATATAAATGAAATCATGCGATGGGGATCTTTGTGAGTGACATCTTCCGCTTAGCATAATGTCTCAAGGTTCATCCATGTTGGGGCATCTATTAGTATTTCATTTTTATTCCAAATACTATCCCATTGTATTGACCACATGTTATTTATACATTCATCAGTTGATGGACATCAAGTATCCATAAATGTTTATGGATATCCATTCAATTTCAAAGATCTATCTGTTTATTTTTATTCTAATAGCACATTGTTTTAATTATCACCCTATCTAATAAAGAGGTAATATGCAAATTGACCATCACTCCAACACAAAAGACGGCCGCCCCCATGTGGTCAAAGATGGCCGCCACAGATGGCCAGCAGGGGAGGGCAGTTGGGGGGAACCAGGCCTTCAGGGGAGGGCAGTTGTGGGTGATCAGGCCAGCATGGAAGGGCAGTTGGGAGGGACCAGGCCTGAAAGGGAGGGCAGTTGGGGGTGATCAGGCTTGCAGGGGAGGACAGTTCAGGGGAACCAGGCCTGCAGGGGAGATCAGTTAGGGGCAACCAGGCCTAGAGGGGAGGGCAGTTGGGAGGGACCAGGCCAGCAGGGGAGGGCAGTTAGGGGTGACCGGGCCAGCAGGGGAGGGCAGTTTGGGGCGACCAAGCCTGCAGGGGAGGACAGTTATGGGCGACCAGGCTGGCAGGGGAGGGCAGTTAGCAGCAATCGGGCCAGAAGGGGAGCAGTTAGGCATTGATCAGGCTTGCAGGGAAGTGGTTAGGGAGTAATCAGGCTGGCAGGCAGAAGTGGTTAGGGGCAATCAGGCAGGCAGGCAGGTGAGTGGTTGGGAGCCAGCAGTCCTAGATTGTGAGAGGGATGTCAGACTGCCCGTTTAGGCCCAATACCCCCAGGACTGGGACTAAATGGGCAGTCGGACATCCCTTGAGGAGTCCCAGATTGGAGAGGGCGCAGGCTGGGCTGAGATACACCCCCCACACCCCATGCATGAATTTCATGCACCAAGCCTCTACTAGCATTATAATAACTCTTGGTAACTTGTAAGATACCAGCTTCAACCATGTTCCTCTTCATGAGTGTCCAGACTCTTCTTGGCCTTCTGCATTTCCATATATATTTTAGAGTCAGCTTATCAAATTCCACACAAAAAAAATTTGTCTGGATTTTTTATGGGGATTGCATTGAATATACTGAAAAAATTGAGTAGAAATGACATTTTATAATATTGAGTCTTCCAAACTATAAGAATGGTATATTTCTCCATTTATTTAAGTGTGATAACTTTTATTTATTTTGGTAAAGGCATTGCACAGATATTTTAATAGACTTCATGTATTTTATGTTATTATAAACTATATTCAGTTATTTTTCCATTTTCTTGTAACTAAAATTATAGAACTATAACTAATTTTTGTACATTGATTTTTTTTATCCAGTCAGTCAGCTAAACATTCATTAACTCCAATCTTTGAATTATAAATTTTTTAAAATATATTTTTATTGATTTCAGAGAAGAAGGAGGAGAGAGAGAGAGAGAGAGAGAGAGAGAGAGAGAGAAGCATCAAGGATGAGAGAGAATCATTCATCTGCCACCTGCAGGCCCCCACTGGGGATCAAGCCCACAACCCACAACCTGAACATATGTCCTGACTAGGAATCAAACCGTGACCTCTTGGTTCATAGGTCAACACTCAACCACTGAACCACACCAGTTGAGCTGAACTGTAAATTCTTGTGGAATTTCTTTGTATACAACCAGGTCATTTACAAATGATGAAAATCGTGTTTCTCGTTTTAATTTTGTTTTTCTTGCATTACTGTGCTAATAAGGACTTCTACTGCAATGTCGAATAGAGTGGTGATAGTGGATCCTTATCTTGTTCCCCATCTCAAAGAGAAAGTTAAATTTTATTAAGCATTTGCTTGTCAAAGCTTTGGTTTTTGTTTATTTTGTTCAATTGTGTTTTATTTTGTTTTCAACTGTGTTTTATTTTGTAGTTATCTTTTATAAGGTTAAAAAAGTCTCCTTCTATTCCTATTTGGCTATGAATTTTTATCATAAATGGACATTGAGTTTAATCAAATGCTTTTTCTCCATCTTTTGAAATAATGATCACAAGATTTTCTCCTTTAATCTGCTAATGTAATGACTTACATTAATTGTTTTTCTAATATTAAAACAACCTAGTTTTCCAGAATAAACCAGCTTGGTAATAATATATTATCTTTTTTATATATTGCTGGATTCCATTTGCTAATATTTTGTTTAAAATTTTTTGTATTTGTGTGAGATTGACCTATAATTTTCTTTTTGCATACTATCTGTCAGATTTTGTTGTCAAGGTTATGACAGCTTCAGAAATGAGTTAGAATGAACCTCATTTTCTGTTTTCTAAAAAAATTGTGTATGATGGGATTTATTTGTTTTTTTTTATAATGTTGGCTTGAACTTGCCAGTGAAGCCATCTGTTTTTAAATTGGAGCGTATAGTCCAATTATATGTAATGCAATTGCTTACATATTTGGGTTTAATTCTAGTACCTTATTTTATGCTTTCTAATTATTTCATGTATTTTCAGTTTCTTCCCCCCCTTTCCTTGTCTCTTTTCACTTGATTATGTTTTATCATTCTATTTTTCTCCCTGCTGATTTGTAAGTTAGGTATTCTGATTGTAATAAATACCCAGAAATTAAAACATGCATGATTACCTTACCAAATTCCAAAGTAGGTCAGTATTTATCCTTTCCCTAGAAAATTAAAAATCTTTAAGACCCTTATCTCCATTTATCCCTTTCCAACATATTTGCTATTTTTGTCATGTATTTAAATCTTCACAACATAATATTTTTTATCTAATCAATGATTTAGATTTTATCTAAATATTTACCACTTTTTCTTTATTTCTTAATTATTTCTGTTGGAAACATATCTTTTGGAATTTGCTTTATTGAACTTCTGATCATAGCATACTCTCTCTCTCTCTCTCTCTCTCTCTCTCTGTTGTATGTATAAAAAATTTCTATTTCACTTTCATTTCTTTTTAAAATGTTTATTTATTGATTTTGAGAGAGAGACAGAAAGTAAGAGACATCGATTTGTTGTTCCACTTATTTATGCATTCATTGGTTGATTCTTGTATGTGCCATGACAGGGGATCAAACCCACATCTTTGGGGTATTGGGACGATGCTCTAACCAACTGAGAAAATTCTTAGCTCTTCTCTTCAAATATTGTTGTTGCCCCCACTTTCTCTCCTCTCCTTATGAACCTTTGATTAAATACATGTTAGACATTTTTCACGCTGTCTGAATCTTTTTTCTATATATATTTTTTATCTTTTTGTTTCTCTGTGCTACCTTCTGGAAAATTTCTCAGAACTCTCTTAGGCTATTAGTTCTCTCTCCAGCTATGTCCATCCATTGAGCTTTTAATGTCAGTTTTGTATGTTCTCTTTAGATGCTCTATTTTGCTTTAACTTTGTTGTTGCTATTCACTGCCATTTTCTTAGAATAATATTTAAGCTTATTTTTTAAATATTTTTTATTGACTTCAGAGAGGAAGGGAGATGGAGAGAGTGATAGAAACATCAATGATGAGAGAGAATAGTTGATCAGCTGCCTCTTGCATGCCCCCCACTGGGGATCAAGCCCACAACCCGGGCATGCATGCTTGACTGGAATCGAACCCAGGACCCTTCAGTCTGCCGGCGTTTTATCCACTGAGCCAAGCCAGCTAGGGCTTAAGCTTATTTTTTATTTTTTTAAAAAAATATATTTTATTGATTTTTTACAGAGAGGAAGGGAGAGGGACAGAGAGTCAGAAACACTGATGAGAGAGAAACATCGATCAGCTGCCTCCTGCACACCCCCTACTGGAGATGTGCCCGCAACCACAGTACATGCCCTTGACCGGAATCGATCCTGGGACCCTTCAGTCCGCAGGCCGACGCTCTATCCACTGAGCCAAACCGGTTAGGGCTTAAGCTTATTTTTTAAATATACTAAGCACAGTTGTTTGATTGTACCTAACAATTCCAATAGCTTGTGCCTTTGTGGGCCTTGTCCTTTTGTTCCCCCTGGCTCTCAGTCACACTTCTGTTCTCCTTTTGCATTTATTTTCTTTGTGTGCTGCTACTGTACTAGAAAGATTGCTTATCGGAAGTATTTGACACCTGAGATGAAGCATCTCTTCCCTGGAGAGGATTTGCATTGGCTCCTGCCTGCTGTGGAGACACTGACCAGTCCAGACCCCGCCTGAGGTTTCCTAAACCGCCAGATGACACAAACCGGGAGGATGAATCCCTTTGAGGGCCAGTTTGTCCTTACCCTAATTATGTCCTTACATAATTTGAGTTTCAGGTTATGGTCATCATTCAAACTGTCCTCCCCCTGAGGCCTTTTCTTCTTAAAGTACCAGAAATCTCACAGTGTTCCACATGAGGAGAAATCCTTAGCGTTAACCAAGACAATGATGTCTGGGGTTTTTCTTTTTATTAACATTCCCTATGATATCAAGAAGCTTGTTGTCCCTTGAAGCCGAAGCAACACGTTATGTCAGTTTCCTAGAGAAGCAGTTTATAAAACAAAACAGTATGTATTAAGTGTCTGCCATCAACCAGATGCTGTGGTGCCAGGAATATAATGCTGAGAAATACAGAAACCATCCCTCCAATGGCTACTTAATTTCTTTCCTGCTCATAATTGGTGGCTTAAAGACTATTTTATTTTTTTTGATTTATGACTTTGAGGGTAAAATAAATCACTGTGTCTCCATTATTTTCCAAACGCTACTATTCCTCAGAGAACCCAAGGCCTATTCGGGGACAAAACATGAAACAACCTGGGTAATTCAATTCTACAGTAATTTATATGGAAGGCCTTTTGTAGGGAATACATGGGAACTAGCGGTCGTTGAGTTTGTAATGACTAGATGCTCAGTACTCTACATTTATTTCTTACCTCACACCTGAGAGATACACATTATTATCCCATTTTACAACTGGAGAAGCTGAAGTATAGACACTCACCTTCCTGAAGCCATGCAGTATGATAGGCAGCTCCCAAAGATCTCTGCCTCCTCATACCCCCATCACGTCCTTGTATTATCTCCTCCCCTTGAGAGTAGCTAAACAGACTTTCAACTAGCCCTCTCTCTTCTGCTCTGGCTCTTCTCATTTGTTCATCCTGATGAAGTGAGCTGCACTATGAGAGGCCCCTGGGAAGAAACTGAGGCCGCCAGTCCAACAGGCCATGAGGAACTGAGGCCTCCCGACCACTACACATGTGAATGTGAGAGCAGACCCTCCCACAACAGAGCCATCAGATGAGACTGCAGCCCCCACCTTGAATGCAGCCTCATCAGTGACCTGCACCAGAAAACGCAGCTAAGTCACAGCCAGACTCCAACCCATGGAAACTGTGTGATAATAAATGCTGTTGTTTTGAGCTATTAAGCATGCGGGGGGTGGGGGGGTGTTATACAATAGAGAACTAACACATACTGCAAATATGGGGCAATCTGATATTTGACAAGACTATTGGAGACCACACTGTCTTCCTGGGCACGGTTATAAACTAACAAATAACTAAACTCTCAGAGGAGGGGCTTTGAATAAAAATTTCAAGGAGAGTCCAGACAATATACGTCATACAAAAGTAGAGCTACATTTGTTTTTAAAGCACAGGTAATTCAACTCTCTCATTTTATAGGTGAGTAAACCGAGACTTCCCCATGCCCGTGGCCATTTGGGATAGGGTCAGGACTAGACCTGAGTTTGTTTCCCATCTAAGTCTTTGTACTGCTTTATTCTCACTTACCTTGCTAAGTGAGAAAATGCCTTCTTGGTTTTTTCTCACTAATGTGTTTTGTATAAAGGGCCAGGCTGTGTTATGTAGTAACAAATGCTGCTGTGAGAGTAAGAAAACCAATACAATTGGTCCTTGATGATCACAATAATGAGAAACTGCTCAATGTTCTCTTATTCCCTTTGTTCTCCACCTCCTACCCCAGCAGCAAGAAATGGACACTGAATGGATTCGTAGGAGCCCTGGGTAATGGGTTACCTGGTTGCTTTATGAATAGAAAATTGTAATTAGGCCACACATAGGCAAGAGAAAAGGAGTGAATTATGAGAGTTGGATTAGGTACTTTATCAACCAGAAAAATTGCAGATATTTTGTGGCTCCTGGGAAGTGTAAGGTGAATTTTTCATGGTCCTGAGGAATCCTCAAAAGAAAAAAAACAGAGCATTCCTTGCTTGATGCATTCAGTGGCAACTTAGCAACTTCTCTTTTGTCTGGGCCTCATTTATAGGCTGTAATGTTACATAAGTCCACTAGAGGTCAGCACTTACCCATATCTCCTTTTTAATTTTTTTATTATTAAAGTTTTTGGGATGACATTGGTTAATAAGATTAGATAGGTTGTTAGTGTACATTTCTATAATACAGTATCTATATATTGAATTGTGTGCCCAACATCTGAAGTTAAATCATCTTCTGTCACCATACTAGTATACAGGGGTGGGCAAAAGTAGGTTAAATTACCAAGTATCATTACCTAGAAGATAAGTTAAAAGTAAGGGTCCAAAATACTAATAATATAATAATAAGACAAATAATACAATAATCAATCTATAAATAGTTATACAAGAATAAACTCTGTTTCATGTACTCACAACTATAAACCTACTTTTGCCGACACCTGTAACTTACCCCCTTTACCCTATTCAACCCTCCCTCACCCCCCTTTCCTCTGGTAACCATTATACTGTTGTCTGTGCCTATGAGTTTCAACTTACCAATTTCTAATGCAGAATTTTGAAAATAAAAAAGATAAGTAAATGAATAAAGCAGAATTTCCACCGTTTTCATCTCAAGACTAAACTGCCTTGGGACATTTTGTCTGCCAAACAAACTACATTCATTAAGGCCTAGTTAATTTGGGTCTCAAACTTTTATTTACAAAATGCACAAATAATATGCATCAGACGTATCAGATCACTCTGAGATCATCTGAGTTTATCAAATTCCAGCACCCCCCCCCCCAAAAAAAATTTTTTTAGCTATTCTTCTCAGGGAAATGTACTATACCAGCTGACGTTTTGAAATTCTAAAAATTAAAATACATAAAGAAGGACTGCAGGGAAAGAAGGAGGGAAGAAAAACAAGAGTGGAGAGAAAAGGAAAAGAAAAAGGAAGAAGCCAAGGGTGGGAGAAAGGAAGAAAAGGAGGAAGTCTGAGACCCATTATGACTTCTCAGTTCCTCTGGGATTCAGAGGCCCTGGTTTTGAGAAATACCAATTTTAGTTCGAGGAGTCTGACTATCTTCTCAAAGTAGGATAGTTATTTTCCTTTTCAAAGTAGGACAGGCATATGTCCTTTTGTCTTAATCTATCCTTGTGCTGAAGAAATCTTCTAGCTCAGGCAAGCTCCGAACCACTAGTTCTTGGCCAATGATGAATGTTTTGGACTTGGAGGGGTGGCATCCGCTGAATTTCAGCATCTACCCACATTTTGGTGCCATAAGCTTTTGGGGAGGAGACATCAGGTCAACTGGAGGCAAAATGAAGTTAATCACCTTGACCAGGTTGTAATCTGCTTGAAGTCAGGGACACCATAATCTATGTCACTTTTTCCCCCAATATCACACAGAGGTTGGCACACAGCATAAATGGATTGGTGACAATGTATTAAAAACCAAGAAGTACTATAAGCCACCTAATGTAAAAAGCATCAATTCTGCAATCTATGACTCTCAAGGTACTTGTAGAAATGGGCAATACACTATACATCCAGGATTTGGATATATGATTCATATTTAATACTCAAGTTGGGACTTTAACAGCTGGCAAAACTCAGAGAATTCGAAAAGGAATATTAGGTATATTCCACTGCTGGGGTGTGTTGACTGCAGTAAAATTTTGTTTGGTCACAAGGTGGCGCTGTTGCCTTAGCGTCAGTACTCGCTTTAGCTGGGTCCTTCAGTGTCTCAACAGATGAGGCTAAATGACCCCCCAGATTCTTTTCTGCTTATTCGTTTGTTTACATTAAATTTGTGTGTGTGTGGGGGGGGGGGGGGTTGACCTTGGTCAACATGAACATATAAGTTTCAGGGGTGGGTTTCTATGTTACAAGATCTGTACAGATTCACGGCCAGACTCTTCGCCTTGGGCTCCTCTGAGACTCAATTTGATTTTATCAGAGGAGGAAGAGACTGAAACGAATTTTACAGCTCATTTCCTATTTCTGACAAGATTACTCAGCTAGCAAGTTAAGTATAGTCTGTCTGGGCTCCATTCTATCTCTGTCTCTATTCTATGGGGTCATTGGTAAGACATGGCCAAGGTCTTATTCCTTGTGCAAGAGAGAAATGAGGGTTGCATATGGGTACAGGGGGGCTGGAGGGAGGTTTCCAGAGCTGAATTAAAAGGTCTTGTAAGAGGCTCTTACCATGTTTTCAATAACAGAAAGCAGGGAAGGTTATCAAATACTATTTTGTATATACAAAGTGGATTTGGAAACACTGCTTTTATTTATTTTGTTGTTGTTGTTAATCCTCACCCGAGGATATTTTTCCATTGATTTTTAGAGAGAGTGGATGGGAGACGGGAAGAGACAGAGAGAGACACATGGATTGGCTGCCTCCGGCATGCACCCCAACCTGGGCTGGGGATCCAGCCTGCAACTGAGGTACAAAGTACATGCCCTTGACTGGAACCGAACCTGGGACCCTTCAGTCTGCGGGTCAATGCTCTACCCACTGAGCCAAACCAGCTAGGGTGGTTATCAAATACTTTTGCTCACCATTCAGAATCACTGAAATAGATAGTAACACTTAGCTACATCCAATTAAATGCAGTTGAAGCTGCAACAAATGTAAAGTCTCAGACCTGGATCCAAAGAAATGAGTGGCCCCAATTCAGCTTAACACCCCCACCCACCGTCCTCTGAACACATTTGGTTTATATCTACTCAGCACCATGCTTTATTTAATCCTTGTAGCAGCCCCACCAAGAAGCTATGCTTAGCCCCATTTTATGGATGAGGCAAACGGAGGTTAATATCTTGGCTGAAAGCACAGAGCTAGTGGGATTTGAACACATCTTCCCCTCTGAGAATGCTCTTTCTGCGTGGCCTGTGCAGCCGCTCCCACAAACATCAGGGAAGGAAGTGGGGCCCGTGGAAGGGGGATTCACTGGAAGGCGGGTTCTTTGTGAGGACCCCTGAGGGACCTACACAATAATATGCTCACGGCTAGAATTTCATCTCTAAGTTATTGTGACTCTAACGCACAACAACATAGTGGCTAAAGAACACTGACTCTGGGCCCCGCTGCCTGGTTTAAGAGTCAGCGCTGTCACTAGACATACAAAGTTGAACAGTGATCTAACCTCTCTGTGCCTCAGATTCCTCATCTACACAGTAGGGATAAGAGTAGTGCCCATTAGAGAGTTGTTGTGAGAATTAAGTGAATTCAATCCAGGTAAAGCACCTTCTATTGCACTTACGCATTGGGAAAACTGCATTTCTGCTATTTTTTTTAAAACTGCATCATTTGTTATTATTATAATTAGATAGGTTACAGTAATCAAATTCCTTCTCAAAAATGAAACCAGAGAAAGCTTTAAATCAGCCAAACATTGTTTTACGTTGGTCTCTCTAGCTGTTGTTTTTGTTGTTTGGGAGGAGGGGTGGGGTTGTTTGGTTTGGTTTTTAACAAATCAAAATTGCTCTATCCTATGAGCCAGTGGGCCTAGGCTTTTATGTGGCTTTAATGAAGAGAATCAATAGTTCCTATGTAAATACTTTATAGAATTCCCAAAAAAGTGGAATATTCCTCCCAAGGCAACATAGATATCAAAAAACTAAAATAAAATAAAAGTCCCTTCCCACGGCAAGACTCTTCTATTCTAGAATGACTTTGAGTTCTCAAGAGCAACAGGCAGAACAAAGGCAGTTAAATCTTCTTACATCCCAGGAGATAAAGCCCTTAATTTTTTTTTACTTAATGTCATTGAACTGTATTCTTAAAAATTGTTAGCCTGGCCCTAACTGGTCTGACTCAGTGGATAGAGCATTGGCCTGTGGACTGGAAGGGTCCCAGGTTCGATTCCGGTCAAGGGCATGTACCTTGGTTGCAGGCACATTCCCAATAGGGGGTGTGCAGGAGGCAGCTGATCAATGTTTCTCTCTCATCGATGTTTCTAACTCTCTATCCCTCTCCCTTCCTCTCTGTAAAAAATCAATAAAATATATATTTTTTAAAAAATTGTTAGCCTGGCCTGTGTGTCTCAGTGGTTGAGCATTGACATATGAACTAGGCAGCCACAGTTCGATTCCCCGGCAGGGCACATGCCCACGTCGCAAGATTGATCCCTAGTGGGCCGTGTGTAGGAGGCAGCCAGTCAATGATTCTTTCTCATCATTGATGTTTCTCTCTCTCTCTCTCTCTCCCTCTCCCTTCCTCTCTGAAATCAATACAAATTTTTTTTAATTGTTAAAATGGTCAATTCATATTCTATATATTTTTCCATGGTGAAAAATATCTTTAAGGAAAAGTCACCTAAGAGAGTTCAGCAATGAAACTCAGTCGGTTGGGCGGGAAGCCAGTTTTCAAGGCAGAAGCCATGAACTACCCACCCTGAATAAGCAAATGCTTGTCTTAGATGGCTTGTGAACAATGACTTTAGAGCCAAACAGCAACATTAGCTTTTGGAAAAGTGATAGGTTACGGGTGACTTCAATTCAGACATAGATCCCCTCCCCAGCAGGAAGATGGAGCAATCTCAGTGAGGGGCTGCCTTCCCATCCTCACATTTCTGACTCCTCCTAGACCAGCTGCCACCAGTTCGCTGACCCTCACGATCATCCACCTGCCCACGACTGTGGGGGAAGGTGAGGGGGATGCAGGTATTCTCCTGGATGAGCCTGGTCTCCTGTTGAAGTCCCTTTGTGGAGTCTGCCCAAGATTCCACCACCTCAGCCATGGTTCAACTGAGTGTCAAGGGGCTGGGGGACTTCCAGGCAGGTGGTGTTAGAAATGACACAAATCTGGCTCCAGGGATGGCTCCAAGAGTCTCTTCTCCCCAAACACACACCCAGTGCTAGATTGACCCATGGGAATCCTATAGGTCAATTGTCTGGTAAGTCTTCTCAAACACAGAGCAGACCTCTAGTCCCTGAAAGACCAAGTCAAGGTGTGGAAACCTCCGTTCCTCTTTTGGGTGCCTGGTGGTTTGAAATTAACCTTACCTTCCCAGGGACTGGTTTCTTCATCAAAGAGTTTTATCTTTATAAACAAATCTTAAAATATAAAAGTAGTGATGGTTGTCATTAAACTAAATGAGATGCTGCACATGTAATTAATTGCTTAGGATAGCACCTGGTTCAAAATTGGTGCTCAGTAAATACTTGCTTCCCATCTCCCATTGAGTCCATAGGTAGCTTAGAAAACCAGATGACTTGCAAAGTCTTTAAGCTGGTTCTATATCCTGGACTTGGTTTGACCAAGGGGAACTACTAAAAAACTTATTTATAATTGTAAACTGTTCAGTAACAATTATGAAAAATTGCTTATATGGGAATGGCTCATTGATTATAGAAAACACTCAGGCCTGGCCTGCATGGCTCAGTGGTTGAGTGTCGACCTATGAACCAGGAAGTCATGGTTCAATTCCCAGTCAGAGCACATGCCCAGGATTCGGGCTCAATCCCCAGTGTGGGGCGTGCAGGAGGCAGCTGATCAACAATTCTCTCTCATCATTGACGTTTCTATCTCTCCCTTTCTAAAATCAGTTAAAATATATATTTTTAAAAAACCACTCAGTAACAGTATAAAAGGTGTGAAACAGTTTGTGATCCCTGTTTTGAAACTCACTGTCAAGCTCATTGGAGTAACTTGATTGTGTTATTGCCGTTCTTTTGAGAGAGCCACACGCAAAGCTGTCTTTCCTTGAATGGGCCTTAGTCTACCCGTGGGAGACCTTCAAGCCTTCTGCTCTTACCTCTAATTATTCTATTGCTACAAAGCATCTATTCTCATGATTCCCAAGTCAACATCCCCTGTCTTTATTTTTTTTTTTACATATAATTACATTTTATTTATTTATATTTTAAATTGTTCAATTACAGTTGACATTCAACATTTTTCTATATTTGTTTCTGGTGTACAGCACAGGGGTCAGACAATCATATAGTTTATGGAGTGATCCCCCCAACAACTCCAGCACCCACCTGGCACCATACACAGCCATCATGATATTATTGACCATATTCTCCGTGCTGTACCTTACATCCTGTGTCTATTCTGTAGGTTCTTAATGCTTTCAGCTGTTTTTAATGTTCTTAATGCTCCCAGCCCCTTCATCCCTCTCCCATCTGGCAACCCTTAGTTTGTTCTTTGTATCTAAGAGTCTTGATCAAAGCTGTGAGGTCCACTTGCAGTCTATGTGCTGGTTGCATGTATCCTGTTTTCTCACATTATCCTATATAATAAAAGGCTAATATGCAAATCGACTGAATGGTGGAACAACCGGTTGCTATGACGCACACTGACCACCCGGGGGCAGATGCTCAACTCAGGAGCTGCTCCCTGGTAGTCAGTGTGCTCCCACAGGGGGAGCCCCACTCAGCCAGAAGCCCTGAGCCAGGCTATGGCTGGCAGCAGTGGTGGCGGGAGCCTCTCCCACCTCTGAGGCAGAGCTAAGGATGTCCCACTGCTGGGAGCGGGCCTAAGCTCTCAGTCAAATATCCCCCAGGGGCTCCTGGTCTGCAAGAGGGCACAGACCAGGCTGAGGGACCTGCCCTCTAGTGTTCTATAAAATGATAAATTGCCTGATAATCTAAGCTTAAATTCTCCAAGTACCTTTGATTTCTTCATTTCCAGATGGTTGAACCCCTAGCATAGCTCTCTCTAAATAGAGCCTTGGGGCCAGGACTAGGTCAGGCAGCCAGGTGCCTCAGGTGAGGCAAACTGGGAAACGAAGGCACAAACTTTTAGGTGGCACCCATGCTCAGGGTAGCACAAGTGCAGGGACTGCCCTGAGATTGGGTGCCTCCTTAAATCTTGCATCCTAGGGACCTCCCTGGTCTCACTCCTAGAGATTGAACATTTGTGTCCCTCCAGAATTCATGTTGAAACTGAACCCCCATTGTGATGGTATTAGGAGGTGGAGCTTTAGGAGGTGATTAGGTCATGAGGGTGGAGCCCTCATGAATTAAATTAGTGCCCTTATAGGAGATCCCAGAGAAGTCCCTGGTCCCTTTGCTACATGAGCACACAGTGAGGTGAACCAGGAAGCAGGGTCTCACCAGACACAGAGTCTGCCTGCTTTGATCTCGGACTCCCTAACCTCCAGAACTGTAAGAAATAAATTTCTGTTTATTGCTCCCAGTCTGTGGTATTTTTGTTATATAGCAGCTGGAACAGACTAAGATACTCACCTTAGTCCCGCCCTGTTGACCCTTCCTTTCCATCCCTGCAGCCACAAGCCCTGCTCCTGATCTGATTATTGCAATGACTTTCTCACTAGGCTCCCCTTTTCCACTGTCGGTTAAGACCAAAGTCAAGTGTACTGTTGCTTTCTTCCAGCATCATTCCCTTAGGAAGACTGCATTTGTGCCTCATTTGTGCTCTCAGAACACCATTAAGGCACTGGTCACCCAGCATTATGGTTATTTCTTGACACCTCTGCCCTTCTCTTGAAGGCAAGAACTGTGACAACCATCTTAGCGTCCCCAAAGAATACACCGACAGAGTCATTCATGAAATAAGAGGTGGTGCAACAAGGGAGCTCTGGAGTTCAACTACCTGGATTCAAATCCTGACTCTGCTCTGTACTCAGCTATGACTTTGCATAAGTCACTTAACCTTTATCACCCTTAAATTCTCCACCTATAAAACAAGGCAACCCAAGTACCCACCTCATAGGACAGTCGGCAGGATGGAGTGAGGCTGTCATGAAGTTTGCCTCCATAAAGGACCATTCATAATAAGTGTTTGCTGAACTAAACTGGCTCTTCCCTACACGTCAGTGTCCAATTACTCTTCCTAGGCTGTCACTTTTGTCATATCACTCCCCTGATCAAAACCTTCCAGGATCTTGCTCAATTAGGATGAAGCTCCAACTCCTTACCTTCAGTAGGCATTGATTTATCTCTATTTTAAAAACATGTTTGTTATTGTTTAAATGTTTCTTTAAGGACTATTTTTGTAAAGGCTTGTTTTGTAATTACTAGTTGGTCACAAGAAAATGGATCTGTCCAAATTAACCTTCAGAAGCAGTTCTGAGAAGCTACCTGTAACTCAGTGGCTCCCAGGCCTGGCTGCATATTAAAATCAGCTGGGGAGCCTTTTAAAGCATACCAAGGCCTGGCCCAACCCCCAGAAATTCCAATCTAATTGGTCTGGGGTGTGGCTGGACTCTGGGATGGGTTTTTTTTGCATTATTTTTTTTTTTCTGGGACTTTTTTTTAAAAGCTCCTCAGTGAGTCAAATGTGCAGCCAGCGTTGCGTGGCACCCCTTGCCGCCTCTGCTTTGTCACACCTGGTAGGACTTTCATGCCAACTCACCTGCAATCACACAGTTCTCAGAAGCTTGCTCCTTGGCTGGCTGTTCCTGTTCTTCATTTGCCTGGTAGAGGCCCAAGTCACACCAGTTCCTGCCCTGAAGGATTTATAAAGAAGTACCTTCTGATGTAAGTAAATAAGCCTTGTCTTCAAAATCAGGCCACAAACACACCTTAATTCTCCTTCATAACTTCCTGGATCCTCAATCTGGTTTATGGTTTACTGATAACATCCTGGATGGAGAACCTGCTTCTGGCTTGCAGTGACCTACTCACCCCGTGGCTGGGGCTGGAATCTCAAGTTCTCTGGGCTCCTCCCTGGCCCCAGCCTTTGCCTCCTGATTGCCACCTTGATAGGTGCTAGCCTCTGAGCTCTTACAGTCTTTACTTCCTTCCTGCTGTTGTAACCCAATCCTGGCCACTTACTTTTCTGGTAGAAAACTAGGTGACAAGCTGGGCCTTAAGCAACA
This sequence comes from Myotis yumanensis, assembly GCF_028538775.1. Taxonomy (NCBI): domain Eukaryota; kingdom Metazoa; phylum Chordata; class Mammalia; order Chiroptera; family Vespertilionidae; genus Myotis; species Myotis yumanensis. The sequence continues at coordinate 73,968,446 of NW_027223756.1, forward strand.
AGGAAGAGAAAAGTCTGGAATAAGTTAATGCAGGGGAAGGGAAAGGGGGAGGGGCAGTTCTGCGGGTAGTCCTCCTTCTTTATTCCCTCCTGCAGTTTTGCTTTTCTCCCCTTTATCACACGTGACCCATGGGGCCCACATAGGAAATCAGAATTACTTTTACAGTGAGAGCAAGAAGGAGATTTCAGAATCAAATCAACCCATGTTGGAAAGAAAGTAGGAAAGAAAGTTACAAGTGGCAAGGATTCCACATTTCCACAGGTCCTTCGCATAATGTCTGTATCACCTGGAAGGACCTTGCTCTTTAATTAAAGCCCCTGCAACAGGCTTGAGATGTGTCATCTTCTCCCTCCTTGCCTTGGGCCGTGCAGGACTAAGCTGGAAGTCCCATTTTAATAAGCAATTGATCCCTCTGTGCTTGTCAACCAAGGGCAACCTACTTCACAAATCTATCTAGTCTGACACCTCAAGGAGTTCTTTAACTCAAGACTTTAAAGGTGCCTGACCGGTTTGGCTCAGTGGCTAGAGCGTCGGCCTGTGGACTGAAGGGTCCCGGGTTCAATTCCGGTCAAGGGCATGTACCTTGGTTGCGGGCACATCCCCAGTGGGGAGTGTGCAGGAGGCAGCTGATCGATGTTTCTAACTCTCTATCCCTCTCCCTTCCTCTCTGTAAAAAAATCAATAAAATATATTTTAAAAAAAAAGACTTTAAAGGCAACTAAAAGATTCGTTGTCCCCATACACCGAGGTTGCGGGTTCAATATTTGGTCAGGACACATACAAGAAGTAACCAATGAATGCATAAATAAGTGGAACAACAAACCAATGTTTCTCTCTCTCTCTCTCTCTCTCTCTCTCTCAAATGAATACATATATATATTTTAAAAAAAGAATGAGAATCCACACTATGGAGAACTGTGTACCATTTACTCTATAGTTAGCATAAACATCTATAATAATAAAAGCATAACATGCTAATTAGACCAGATGTCCTTCCGTACGACCTTCTGGATGAAGCCGGGGCTTCGAGGGACGCCCTGGTCCCGGGTGCCAGAGGGAAGCAGGTGCCGGCACCCGGGGGAAGGAAGGCCTACTCTTGCACGAATTTTGTGCAGCGAGCCTCTAGTAATCATATAAATGATAAATATAAATAACATGGAGTAGTGTTTTGATATTAATTTCTTCTCTAGATCTTGGTGAATGCTTAGACAAATCTCTTTGCAGAGTCTCCTACTTTGTCATGGTTTATTTCATCATCAGCTTCCCATCCTAGTCTGCAATGAAAAAGTCATTTCCTGACATGACCCTTCTTACTAATTCCAGAAAACTCACAGTCATGCTTGGCAATTGCTCAACCTTCAGACAATATTGTAGCATTTTAACTAATTTTTTTTTTTTAAATCATCAGGCAAGTCCACGGAGAGGTTCTGAAGGATAATTGCATCAATTGTCTGCCTCACCAAGTCTGAGAAGAGGAGTAGCTGAATGAAGACCAGCTTGAGTTTTATGCAAAACGTATCCCTAATAGCTGAATGAAGTGATTTGTTGGCTAAAGTCTCAGCTGTACATTGGATGATATCTACCAGAATTCTGTTTTAGCCTTTTCATCTTAACAGTGGCTAACCCAGAAATCTAGCCACACCTTAAAGCTGCTCCTTTTTTATTACAGCACAGTAAAGTTTGTTTCTTTATTTTCATAAGGTTGTTTTTTGTCATTAAAATACGTGATTCAAAATAAAAAGTAAAAAACAACAAAAAAATGCCAGGCCGGGTGGCTCATTGGTTGAGCATCGACCCATGAACCAGGAAGTCATGGTTCAATTCTGGTCAGGGCACATGCCCAGGTTGTGGGTTTGATCCCTAGTGTGGAGCATGTAGGAGGCAGCCGATCAATCTCTCTCTCCCTCTCCCTTCCTTTCTGAAATCAATACAAATATATATGTATATATTTTTAAATTTAAAACAAAAACAAAAACCCAAATGAAATAATACAAAAAAGAAAAAGATACATAATTCAGAAAATTAATTAATTAAACGTTACAAAAGCAAAAAAAGTCATGAAAAGATTACTGATTACAGAAAATTAGGAAAATATGAAATGTGTAATAAAAAATGAAAATTAGCCATAATCCTCCCACTGAAATGTAACATTTTTGAGGTATTTCTAGTTTTTCTTTTACTGTATATTTATGGGTGTGTCCTTATAAATGCATATTTTAGATTAAAATGGGATCCTGCTATAAACTGCTTTTTGTTAGTTATTGTTAGGATGTATTTTTTCCATGCCATTAAATATTCCTCCAAAACATAAACTTTAATTATTGTATTTAATAACTCCATCCTAATGTAAAACAACATATCACAATATCACAGTTTAACTATTTCCTTATTGTTGAAAGTTTAAACTATTTTTAATCTTTGAATAGAAAAATAAAGAAAACCCAGTTGACTATTCATAATCATAAATGTTTATGACTCCTCTAATCATTTCCTTAAGATAAATTCCTTGGACATGGAATGACTGGTTCAAAAGTAGAAACATGTTTAAGAATCTTGAAATTCACCACTAAGCTGCTCCCTAGAAGAGTTGTACCAACATGTGTATACTTCCTACTAGAAATATCTAAAGTGCTGTTTTCACAGGGACTGTCCCCCTGCGGTTTTAGCACTGAACGTTTCACAATTCCAGGAAACCCCTTCACGAGACACAAGAAGTCCTTCTTTTCTTTTCTTTTTAAATATATTTCTATTGATTTCAGAGAGGAAGGGAGAGGGAGAGAGAGATAGAAACATCCATGTTGAGAGAGAATCATTGATCGGCTACCTCCTGAACACCCCACACTGGGGATTGAGCCCACAACCTGGGCATGTGCCCTGACAGGGAATCGAACCGTGACTTACTGGTTCATAATTCAATGCTCAATTACTGAGCCACACCAGCTGGACAAAAAGTTCTTCTTTTCAGCAGAGGAGGTGTGAAAGATTAAGGGAAAAGTACAAACTCATAGGGCAGCCAAAACACAGGGCCTAAAAGCAACACTGTTTTCAGTGTTGAAGGGATGCGTCATAGATGCTCCACCTCCCGTGGTCACTGACTGCTGCTGTTGGCCGCCGTGACTGTCAGTTCTCAGCGACTGATCAGCCACTGTTACATCATTAGACATCATCTGACTTAACTGTGCAGCTCAGGTGCCTTGTAATCATGAGCTTGAAAGTCTGCCTTTCACTCTGCCTGTGGACTAACTGCTGTGCTCTGTTTGTGTTGAGAATTTGTTTGTATTGAGTGCTAGTTTAATTTAATTTTTAACATCGTGAATATTGTGCTCACGTTTCTAAGATTTAAGATGACAATACCAACACTAGTATGACCCAGACGCCACTTGACCATCATTTTACTGACAGACAGAGGACAAAGGTACCTGATTAAGGAGATAAGAAACTAAAACACAGCATACTCTACACAAGAGCAGAAAATAATTTTGGGCCCTAGCCAGTTTGGCTCAGTGGATAGAGCATTGGCCTACAAACTGAAGGATTCCGGGTTCGATTCCGGTCAAAGGCACATGCCCAGGTTGCGGGCTCGATCCCCAATAGGGGGTGTGCAGGAGGCAGCTGATCAATGATTCCCTCTCATCACTGATGTTTCTCTCTCTCCTTCTCCTTTCCTCTCTGAAATCAATAAAAATATATTTTTAAAAAAAGAAAGAGGAGAATAATTTGGGGTCAAGCATGGTGGGGAAGGGGATGTGAAAATACACATGGAGACTGACTCTAGAATGTCCGGGATGAGAAGGGCAACTCCTTCTGAATCAATCAAAATATCTTTTGTTTCCCCAAGACAGCAATGCTTCATGGAAAGGAATGGCCACTGAATTAGTGTGAGTGTACTCCGCAATGGATCACGAATTCTTTTATCGTTCCCTTGATTGCATATCGTTTTCTGATTCAGAGGTTAAAACCTAAGTGTCCTGTGGGAGAACAAAAGAGGAAATTTTGACAACAAATGTATTGGCCTCTTACCACGTAGAGCTGATTCTGGCAAAGATTAACCAACCACTCTGCTTTATACAGTGTACCAAGTGATGGGTTAAATCACAGCAGCGATAGTAATAATGAAGGGGATCAGGCCGTAGTCAGTTTGGCTCAGTGGATAGAGCGTCAGCCTGCATACTGAAGGGTCCTGGGTTCAATTCTGGGCAAGGGCACGTATCTCGGTGGCAGGCTCAATTCCCAGTAGGGAGTGTATACTTGAGAAATCTTTGTTTTCTGAGCTAGCTGTTCCTATGTTTTCCTTAAAGAAGCAGTTTGGGGCAGGATTAAGAGTAAGGCTCTGGTGTTACAGGGACCCCAGTTTGAGTCCTAGCTCCACCCCTGCAGACCTTGAAAAAGTTTCTCCGTATTTTGACTATTACTGATGACTTCTTTCTTTGCTTGAGATCAGTTAAATACTCACTTTTGTTTTTCTCTTGTTTTTCAAGTCTTTACATGTAAGCCTTTCGCTTGTCTGGAATGTAGGTTGGCAAATGATGGCTACTTTGGTCTACACTTCTAAGGAGGTTTTGCTTCCCTCCCAGAGTTGATGCAAAGGAGGGAGCCTGGTGCAGCTGTCCCCACTCTGTGCCGGGTCTGGTTCAGCTGCCTCTGAGTCATGCTGTGGCATCGGGGAGGGCTTCATAGCTTCTGGCTTTCTAGTGGGTAGATCAGCTTCCAGATTGGGTCCCAGCTGAAAACAAGTCTCCCTTGGTGGCATAGAAAAATGAACTCTAAGACAACTTCCTATTACAGAGCCCCTGGGCTGCAGCTGTCTTGGGTTTCTCTTTAACCGCTTCATGCCCAGTGCTTAGAAGATGAAACCCACACATGGCATCCTTGGCAGCCTCGGTTGTTTGCTCTGCCCTTCTCTTCCCTCCAATATCAGGATTTGGGTGCCCCACCCTCATGTTTCCTGCCTAGGTGTCACCTTCTAGATCTGAATAGAGATGACTCAGAATAGTCCTTTTCTCTCCCCAGCCAGGCTCAGGCCCCACCCAACTGCAGCTTCAATCTGTGACAACTTCCCTGGGAAAACAGGATCTTAATTACCTGCCTGGTATCAAAGGAGGAATTCCTTGGATATTTTTTCCGCTGTATCAGCAGTTGGCTCCTCTGGATTCACAGGTTCTGCCTCCAGGGGTTTCAACCAACCTTGGATCGAAAGTCAGTTGAATCTGCATATTTGGAGGCTGTGGATCCGAGGGCCAACTGAGGGACTTGAACATTCTCTGATTTTGGTATCGGTGGGGGATCCTGGGACCAATGCCCCTTGGATACTAAGGGATGACGGTAATTATCTTCAAATAAATTCTAACCTTCTGGAAATGCAGTTTGTCACACTCACTTTTTCAGTCCTTCTCAGATGCGTACCTTGCAATGAGTATATATACAATCAAAAACTAGTTAGATTTAACTATATTTGGAGAAAAAGTACCAAGAATGAGTAAAGGAAGAAGAGTGTCGTTCACAGCAGGGATTCCTCAATAGGTATATTTCTGGGTATTTCTTTTTTTTCCAACTGTAACTTCATCCAATATTTCTCGGATAGCCCTCCTCGTGAGAAAAGCCAGTTGCTTCTTCTCAGGCTCAGAGCCCTTGGCAAAAGTTTACCTCCACGCTTTCTCCTGTGGTTTCAAAAACAAAATCCCTTTAAATTCTGAGTCAGATTTGTTGATGAGCTGTGAAAACCTCTGAGTTTAAGGGAGCTGCAACCTTAGATCTGACTAATCTAATCCCCAAGCAGTCAATGCATTTGTACCGCAGCCTATGAATATTTTATGGACGTTTGTGTGCTCACTAATGGGCCTGAACTGTACATACTGCCTTGAATAACACCAAAAGGGGACCCTCTCTGACCTCTGTCCCTAAATGATTTATGGACATGAACTAGGCCTTTCAGAGATTTATCATTGATGTTCTTCAGTGATACTTTTCAACAAAAGAGAAAGTCAATCTATGTTCCTAGTGACAGTGAGCACCTTGGGGGAGGTTAGTGTGGAAGCTGTGTGTTTGGGGAGGGCTTTTAGTCTCGGATCTTCAGAGATTAGGATGGATTTACATTTCCTAAAGAAGAAGGGCAAAGTGATGTTCTATTCCATGACCCAGGCTTACTTTCTTCCTGGAAATTCTTGTCATTCTAGGTCAGTGGTCGGCAAACTCATTAGTCAACAGAGCCAAATATCAACAGTACAGGGATAGAAATTTCTTTAGAGAGCCAAATTTTTTAAACTTAAACTATATAGGTAGGTACATTGTTATTAACTGAATTAGGGTACTCCTAAGCTGGCCTTTGCTAAAAACGTCTTCAATCTGATTGAGGTACGTTCGCTGAGGTTGACCCCTTCCAACTCTCCCATCCACACTCGCCTTGTATACTTGTTTCGTCTATCTCCTTTCCGAAAACCGACATCTGCGCATGGGCCACGAAGTTTCAATCGCACTGTACGTGCGCGCCCGCACGTGGTATTTTGTGGAAGAGCCACACTCAAGGGGCCAAAGAGCCGCATGTGGCTCGCGAGCCGCGATTTGCAGACCACTGCTCTAGGTTATCAGTCAAAATAATTTACTTAAGGGCATCTCTCCTCTCCTGGCTCTTCTACCTCTGTGTCTTTTAAATTGGAACAACTGAGCCCTGGCCAGTAGCTCAGTTGGTTAGCGTGTCGTCCCAATACAACAAGGTGGCAGGTTTGATCCCTGGTCAGGACACATACAAGAATCAACCATTGAATGCATAAATAAAGTGGAACAACAAATTGATCTCTCTCTCTCTCTTCCTCTTCCTCTTGCTCTAAAAATCAATTTTAAAAATAAATATATTGGAACAACTCAGTTATCTAGTATAGATCGATCGTGTCAGCTGGGTGCTCGTCACTGTGAGCAAAACCAAAGATGAAAAGACTTTATCCTGCCACTGAGTTCTCCATCTAATTAGAGAAGACAGGACCTACATACATTATTTACGTCAGCTTGTAACCTGATGCTAATATGGTACAGTGCTAGGAAAGTTTCCAGAGGGAAACAGTAATGTGTTAGTGAAGGATGACTTTATGGAGAAAATGGGGTTTGAATGGTTAGACTTTAACTGGCAGAGGGAGGGCATCCTAAGGAAGGTAGCAACTTGAATGAAAGTAGCCAAAGCAAAAGTATGGGATATGGGAGACTGTAGGAACTATGGAGAGAGCAGAAAAGCGGTGCTGGGGAAGAAGGGAACGCCACCTCCCATGATAAGGTAACCCGCAGGGCTGTTGGGTCAGCATGAAGAGAGGACTCTCCTGCAGCAGAGCCCAGTAACCTCAAATCTATACTTCTGATTTGACTCTTGTGGTCTTTCCCCAGCCTTCACTGCCTTCACCACATTGGCCTCAGAGGTAGACTTCTTCCCTTTTAGAGCTCGGTGCAAAAGTCCCTTCCTCGGCTTCCCCTTAGCACAGGTCAAATAAACATAAAGAGAACACAAAGGAAGCTGATACATATAAATAATCGAGTTTATGAGGTTCACCTTGCTCTCTGGGGCTCCTAATTCCTGTCTCATTCCAAATCAGATCCCAGGGAAAGAGGGCCTTACCTGGGTCCACCCTCCCTAGCACATTTCAGGGGACATCTTTAACCTCCAACACCCAAGAAGACTCTTCTAAACATCTAAATTTCTTTAAAAAGTCAAAGCCAATTTCATGCAGCCTCCTAAACTCACAAGGTTGTGGCTTTGTCCTTTCAGGAGAAACCTAACTCTATGACCTCAGAGTGAGTCCCATATACAGGATGGATGGACACTTTCTGCCCAGAGGTATCTTTTGGGGAGGGGTCATGCAAAGGCTTTGAAAGCAAGGACTTGGGAAGGCTTAGAATAGAATGATGGCAATGGGGGCGGAACAAACAGGTTCAAGAGATATGGCTTTTAACTTCAAGGAGCCCCATATGAGCTTTTTGCAACTTACACTCCTGCAGCTATTCTTTGATGCAGACTAGTGGTTCTTTCCTTTGTCTCCTTTCTTTTGATTCTACTTTCTACTTCTTAGCTGCCTACTCCATCTATTGGCTCCTTTTTCCCTCCGAGCTCTGAAATAGGGTGGAATATCCCTAGCTTTGCCTTCTATGTGATCTCCCAAGCAAGGCATACTGAACCTCCTCTTTTCTAGGGCATTGTCTTTAAAGGGGATTCCCATACTGTTCTGACAAACAAACAAAGAGGCAGCAAAACAACTTGAAAAAGTTACAAAATTCCCAGAAATCTAACCCAACTTCTTAGTCTGTACGGACCATCTTAACATCTTTCTTATCTTTGTATCCCAAGCACTTAACACCATAGTACCAAGCCCATGGCAGGGAAGTTTGTTGACTAAGATAATAAATGAATTAAAACAAGGAGAACAGAGTGATGTCATAAGAAGCAAGGGAATCAAAAGCTTCAAGAAGGGGATGGTCAATAACACCATATATTACAGAGAAATCAAGTGAAATGGGACTGAAGGCACCCCACTGGGTTTGCAATTAGAAGGTCAGTGATATACTTTGCTACTACAGTTTTATTGGAGGAGTGAGAGCAGGTGAACGCATGATTGAACTAATATTTGGTTGAGTAATGACAGGTGAGGAAGGGAAGACAGTGAGTGTGGATTATTATTTGGGGGAGCATGGCTATGGAGGAGGTAGCTAGAAGTAGACTAGGCATTGAGGGAAAGTTGTGCTTGTGTTTTTCCAGTTTTACTTCTGTTCTTGTTTTACCATGGGAGATTCTCAGCTGAGGGAAAGGGGCTAATGGAGAAGGAAAGGTTGAGAAGTTGGTGCTGAATACAGTCATAGGTAAAAGTGTGGGCACAGGGAGTTTAGGGAATTTTCCTGAGAGCCCTGATCTTTGCAGTGCTGTAGGGGCAGCGTGATTTGGGAGAGGCCATGTTGGACTGGGGTTTGAAAAGAATGGTAAAGGCCCCCTGGGGGGGGGGGGGGGGACTGAGCAGGAAAGAGGATTTCAAGTGCTACCAAGGGCCACTGAGATCAGAGACCACAGATACGTGAGGGCACCAATGTGCCCGGATGTGTGACTTCCTCCAGCTGGGTTCCTGGCCAATATGGGAGCATGAGAGGAGGGAAATGACCTAAGTTTAGGAATTTACAGGGCATGAGTGATGCTGACAACACAGTCAAAAGAGGTTTGGGTTAGAGTTGTAAGGAAATAAATCCATCAATGAACTTGAGAGTGAGGAAAAGGGTAAGTTGAGGAACTGGAGGCTTGGTACTTGAGCAAAGGAGAATGAGTCAGGTTGGCTGAGGTTGAGGTTGAGGCTGTAGAGGAGAATTACCGAATTTCATAGGCGGCACAGTCTGAGATCATGGCAGGGTGCAGGTGAGGCCCTGCCAGTTGGTGGTTGATGAGGAGTATCAGTAAAGCGTGCAGAGTACCAGGTACTATGGGAAGAGGCAGGTTCAGGTAGTAGTACCAGTAATGGTTGACAGTCCAGGCAAGGCACACAGGGGGACCCAGGATTTCATTCAGGAACCTCTTACTCAGGCCAGTGTGCAAGATAACTTGCCTCATTGATTCTCAGTTGCCCATTTGTCAAAGGTCATAACAATAGCGCCAACCTCATGGGATTGTTGTGAAAATTAGATGAGATCATATATATGAGGGCACAATGCCTGGCACATCATAAGCACTTGGTAAATAACAACTATAGGCCACTGCTATTACCGCGGCCTCCTAGGCTTCCACTAGGAATTCACAAGGTAGGACAGGTAATACTAACATACAAATGCACAAGAGGACACATAGGAATGGCCTTCTTTGTGGAAACAGCATCAATTTTTTGAATGAAACACAGCAGTGTTTGCAACCCAACCCTGTGGTTTACTTGAGGCAAGTCATTTAATCTGAGGTTAATCATGATGCTGTGTTCTTAATATCTTCATTCCCCAAAATGCATGAAGTGCCTGCCTACTAAGTCCCAGGCATTGTACCAGATGTCGGAGATAAAGAGATTTGATAAAGACACTCTCTTTGTGCTCAGAGTATAGCTGGGGAGACAGGAAGAGACAATTATAATTGGGAAAAGCAAGAGCTTTGCCAAAGCTAAGTCTGAGGCAAGCAGGTAAATGCTGATTTATGCTGGTGAGATCTTCGGCCTTGATGAAGTGATTGGCGCATTCCCCCCTTTATAGAAAAGCAAAAGGTAGAATCTAGTTCCCTCTTTTTAAAAATAATGGCATTTTAGAAACTATTTTGGAAAGTAGAATGGTGAAAAGTAGATCTTTTTGAATTCCTATGGGTTGAGTAATCTGCATATACACACTTTCCATCTTGAAAGATTGTGGAGTGGGATCAGATCACAGGAGCCCCACAGTGACACTTCAGTAAGGTGCTCAGTTCCTCAGTTTCCCCATCTGTAATATAGGGATAGTAATAGTAACCACTTCATAGAGCTAGTGTGAGGATTAAGTGAGTAAATTCATGTAAAATGCTTAGGACAGTATCTGGCACACTGAGTGCTAGCTATCATATGTTAGCTACCATGATTCTGTCAATGATGATCTTTTTTAAAAAATATATTTTATTGATTTTTTTTACAGAGAGAAAGGGAGAGGGATAGAGAGTTAGAAACATCAATGAGAGAGAAACATCGATCAGTTGCCACCTGCACATCCCACACTGGGGATGTGCCCGCAACCAAGGTACATGCCCTTGACCGGAATCGAACCTGGGACCCTTCAGTCTGCAGGCCAACGCTCTATCCACTGAGCCAAACCGGTTAGGGCTGTCGATGATCTTATTAAAAAAAAAAAGGCAAAATATCTTCCTTAGCCTGGGCAGGAACTATCAGAAACTGATGAAAGGTGGACCAAAGCAACAAAAAATAAACTAGAAATCAGTTTTAGAAAATGTAGATTTGCCAAATGTCAGGACAAAAACCAAAAACCAAAAAGACTTCTGATCAACACAGCTAAAGTCAACATTAAACACACTTCAATGTCTTGAATCTATTGACCTAGTTACTAGTATCTACATCATAAATATGAGTTGCTATCTTAAGTACCTGCTTTTTATAAGAACAAAGATCCAAGGGAGTGGCTTATTCATTAGTTCTTTTCCTCTTCTCTCTCTAATAGTCGAAAAGAGAGAAACCAACTGTGACTGGGCAGCGTTCCAGTTACCTGGTGTGAAAGCCCCCATGCTCCTGGGCTGCAGGTTGTAACTGGCATCTCAGCCCTTTCTCTCTCAGGATTCTCTCGGAATCTTGTCTCCTCACCTTTATTGCAGGAGTCAAAAGAGAGATCAGTGTGAACAGAAGTCAAAGGGGAGAATAGCTCACAGGGGGTTTTCTCTACAGTCCCTTGGGGAGCTACTATCATTTTCTTCCAATCAGATGTTTCCAGGAGCGTTCAGCTGGTTTTGGAACTTTAGAGAAAGTCCTCACCTCTTCCCTATTATATATGCCCCCTCCTTCAACTCCTTAGGGGCTTTCTCCTCTCTGAAATTTGAGCTTAAATTTAAATACAAAGTTCCCACAGAAGCTGTGTAGCTTCTCTTTTCCTGCCTGCCTTGCTTCTGTTTAAAAGCTAGATTCAAGCTATCACCAGAACAAGTCTTTAAGAAGAGAGAGAAAGTAAAGAATGGATGCCCAGGAACCATGAGAAGAGTTTTTTCCCCTCAACCCTTATAAATAAGAGCAAAAAGGCAGTAGAGATCATCAAGCAAACAATTTCAATATAAAAGCATATTTCTCTTTTGAAAAATGACAGTGATAGTAGATATCAATTGTTGTGTGCATTAAGTTTTTAAAGACTCTCCTTGATAAAATGAAAAAGCAATTCTTGGTTGGTTCTCATTTTATTTGTTTGGGCTGTGAAAGTCGAAAGAAAGAAAGAAAGAAAGAAAGAAAGAAAGAAAGAAAGAAAGAAAGAAAGAAAGGAAGGAAGGAAGGAAGGAAGGAAGGAAGGAAGGAAGGAAGGAAGGAAGGAAGAAAGAAAGAAAGAAAGAAAGAAAGAAAGAAAGAAAGAAAGAAAGAAAGAAAGAAAGAAAGAAAGAAAGAAAGAGGAACTCTGTACTCTTTAGGCACTGGCCCGATAGATCCATATGCCAAGGTTGTGGGTTCAATCCCGGATCCGGCACATACAGGAATCAAACAATGAATGCATAAATAAGCGGAACAAGTCAATGTGTCTTCTCTCTCTCTCAAATCAAATACATATAAAATCTGTACCCTTTAAACACCAATTCTTCATTCCTCTATCCCCAGCCCCTGACAACCACCATTCTACTTTCTGTCTCTGAATTTCATTACTCCAGGTACCTTATATAAAGTGGAATCATACAGTGCTTGTTTTTATGTGCTTGACTTATTTCATTTAGCATTATGTTTTCAAGGTTTATCCATGTTGTGGCATGTGTCAGATTACATTCTTCTTAAAGGTGTTTTTAACCTTTTTGACAACTCTGCTTGTATTGAAGCTCTTTCAACAGTGAGGTGGTTGGTTAAAGGGCAAATCTTACCAGCTTTCTGTATTTATTCATCTGTAAAATGGTTCTGAGTTCTGTACTGTCATGTAAACATATCCAACCAGGTGTCATAAACCCGTCGGATCTAGACAGGTGAGTGGTAAAGCAGACTGGGTGGGGCTATTGTGAACTGGAGAGACCTGCCTCTTATAAAGGTGGCCACTGCTTCTCAATTTCAGTCTATAGTTCCAATATGTAATATAGGCCCAGTATTGTATATGAAAATCTCCTGATTTTCAGGCATTGGTTAATTAGTGTTAGGCCAAACAGAACACATTTGCAGTCCAGATCTTGCCACAGACCACCAGTTAACAGTCTCTGTTAGGACTTTGTTAAAAAAAAAAATTCAACTGAGTAAATGTGAAAATCTAAGTGATTCGTGAATTGGGCAGCATCCCATGTAGCATCCAGAAGGGAGCTCTGAGTTGTACAAAATGGAAGGATTTTATAGGAAAAAGGGTGGGACAAGGGAGCTCTTAGAAAAGAAAAGATATTGGGGGAGGGCAGGGACTTCTTTGGGGAAGAGAAGAGGAAGGGTTTTTATTATTAGATTGCCTCTTCTTTCTATGGGAGAAAGGAGAGGGCCTATTGGACAGATCACTGTTGCTTGACCAAAAAATTCCATACTGGATGATTAAGAGACTGTGGTTTTTTTAAAATAGCTTAATAAAGAAATATTTTAGCCCTAGCTGGGTGGCTCAGTTGGTTGGAGCATTGTCCCCTACACCAAAAAGGTTTCGGGTTCAATTCCTGGTCAGGGCACATACCTAGGTTTCGGGTTCCATCCTATTTGGGGCATGTATGGGAGGCAGCCGATCTCTCTCTCTCTCTCCCCCCTTCCCTTCCTCTCTAAAAAAATCAATAAACATACCCTCAGGTGAGGATTAAAAAAAAAAAAAAAAAAGAACTAATTTTAGCCCTGGCTGGGTAGCTCAGTTAGTTAGAGCATCAGGTTACGCCAGGGTTGTGGGTGTTAGGTTTGATCCTGGGTCAGGGCACATACAAGAATCAATCAATGAGCTCATAGATAAGTGGAACAACAAATTGATGTTTCTCTCTCTCTTAAAAAAATCAATAATCAATAAAAAAAGAACTAATTTTAGTGTGGCTTTCTACTGCAGGCTAGACTATACATATAAGTAAGATACGGTTTTAAGAAGTACACAATAGGAGAGACATAAATAGTTGCAGCATAAATGCTTTAACAGAAAAAATAATGGCTAACATTTATTGAGCACTTTTTTTGTGTGTGCCAGGTAGGTTTTAAGAGCTATATATGTATTAACTCATTTAAAACGCACAACAATCCTACTGTCTTCATTTAACATATGAAACAACAAGCACAGATCAGTCAAATCACTTGTGTGAAGTGACCCAGTTGGAAATTGGATTTGAACTCAGATTGGTTCCAGAGACCAAGGTCTAGCCTGGAAGGGAGGCAGGGGGTGGAGTGGTATATACTTTACTATATACTATAAAGACATCCAGAGGAGGTAACTTTTGACTTGTCTTGAAGAATGGTTTTGGTAAACAAGGCCTGGAGGGCAATCTAGGCAGAGGAAATAATTCGAGCCAGGAATCAAACACTAAATTGGCAGGTAATGAATCTGAAGAGGTTGCAGGGTCTCCAATGTCAATTACTTAACTATTTGTTCTCACATGAGGTATCAGCTCATCGACAGTTTATGAGAACAAGAATGGTGTAGAAGCAGAGGGGCATTTGCGAGGGCTCTTGAGAGCCAAGCGCTCAGAGTTCTCCCAGCCAGCCACGACCACCTTCAGGGACTACAAATCCCGTCAGGCAGCGGGGGCGCGCCCAGAGCCCAGCGGCCTGCCCCGCCCCGCCCAAGGCCCCGCCCCTCCCAGGCCCCGCCCCTATTCAGGCCCCGCCCCTCCTGCCGCAGCCCCCTACCGCCGGGTCAGCCCCGAAGAGTTGCCCGGTGGCCACGGCAGACGGAAGCCGAGCGAGAGTCTCGGCGGTGGCGGCAGGATGGGAGACTCCAAAGTGAAAGTGGCCGTCCGGATCCGGCCCATGAACCGAAGAGGTGAGAACCGAGCCCGCCCGGGGCCGCCTCAGCAGAGGCGGCAGGTGCCTGGTGCGCCCCTTCGCGGCGGCCGCCCTGTGGGGTCCGGCTGCCCCGCCCCTGGAGTCCGCATCCGGGCTGGAGGGCGGCCCGCGCTCCCCGAAACCTCGTCCTCCACGCGCGCCCCGCCTGTGCGGGACGCCCCTCCCCTCGTCTGCACCGCGTCCCGGGGCGCCGCGGGCCCCACGTCCCGGTCCGCTGCCCCTTCCGCCGGCGCGTCCGCCCCGCCCCGCGCCCTTTCGCCCTCTCGCCCTCTCGCTTCCCCCTGCCCTTCCAGGAGGGCGCCCTCGTCCCTCGCCCCGGGCTCCCTTCCTCCTCTCCCCACCCATTCCCCTGGGCCCTGGCCTCGCGGGTCCCCGCTGTCTCCCTGCCAGCTGTCAGTGCGGCCCCCGCCCCTTCGGTCTCACCCCTCCGGCCAGGCCGGCAGCCAGGCACCCCCGAGCCCCACGTCACCGGCCCAGTCGCCCTAACCCTGCACTTTGGTGGCTCGCGGCAGGGAAAATGGCAGGGAGTGTGGTCTGTGCCTCCTGAGAAAGCACCCAAGTGCAAACATTGCTTTTTCACGGTGTATTCCTTTACCCTGGACGGTCCCATAGGGTTGGGAGGACTTTGAAGTTGGGTAAAAGAGATGTCTCCTTACTCCCACACTTTCTGACTGTTGAGAAAGTTTTGTTTTTGCTTGAAGTCATATTGCTCATCTCTCAACAATAGTTTAAAGTGCCAAGATTCTTGTGAAATTGTATCTTTCAGACATTCTCTCCAATCTGCAGGGAGGGTAGAGAAAGCAGATAAACCAAGTACATTTTAAATCCTCTTTAGACAGGCAGATGGCGTGGAGGGAACCCCAACTCCAAGTCCGAGGGCTTTCATATTCAACTAGCAGTGTGACTGGGCAAGTTACTTTAAGTGAGATGATATATTTCAAAAACACTTTCTGGATAAGGTTATATTATTGGGGGGGGGGGGGCGGTCATTATTATAATCCCAGGAGATGACTTTTCAAGACTCTTAACTCATCAGAATCATTCGTATGTTTCAGTGTCGTGTTTTAAGTCAGCTACTGTCAACCGGTGTGCTAGGAGAATTTTTAAAAACATGCAATACCTGACTGTTTAGTCAGGGGCACTGACCTATTTTCCCTTAGATTGTCAAATACTAAAGAAATGACAACAGCCAACACCATAGCCGCCCGGTGTGAATGAATCAAAATTTAGATTTTGAGGGAAGTACTATCATTTTTTTTGTCATATAAGCAAAAAATATATAACATATTTTTGACGTGCCACAGAATTCTAGTAATTAGTTTATGTGTGCCATGAGCTGAAAAAGGTTGAAAATCGCTGTTCTAAATTGTTCTTACCACTTCTTTGCTCATAAGTGTTGTTTAAGTCTAGTTAAGAATCATGAGTTGTTTTCCACTTTTCCTTTTCTTTGCTATCTTTTGTGTATAGTGAGATATCACATTTAGCTCAATCAGTTAATATGTACTTTGTTTGGTTTGTCCTTCCCTTGGGAGTTGGTTTATCTCTTCTCTTGGAGTTACACCTTCTATTGGAGTTGGCGATTCCTTCTGTTCCTGCTAGGTCAGCTTAAGATTGTCATGTGACAAAGAAGAATTTTTCCCTAATAACTCAAACTAGTTTAGTCTTGACCTCACTAGTCCCATGCTCTGAGAAAATGAAAGAACTTAGAGGAACTCTGAAAGTTTTCAAAAGCTTCTGTTCCTTGTTCAGGCATCTTTATTTAAATTCACCTTAAGTTTATTACCATCACAATGATTAGGAAAAACTTTAAAACAAACAAGCAAAAAGAAACACTAAGCCACATAAAACACAACTGATGTGGGATTTGATTCTGAAAGGATGACTGTAGCACATTCTTAAAATTTCTTTTTCATGAAAAACTTGGAAATGTCAGTGCTAAAATGAGGCAGTTAACCAACCACCACAAAAGACCTGTCTCAGGTAGAATCCCCCCTGCCCCACCCCCTTCCCCCGTTTTAGTTTTGAGGGAAGTACTATCTTTTTTACTTATAAATTGTCATTAGATTGTAATAATTATCAGTATCTGAGTTTTGATGGAATAATCATTTTAGCTATGGAATGGATGTTAGCTTTTCCTCTGGCTGAACGCATTTTTAAATTAAGGTTTATATATGGGTCCATTATCATGTAAATAGAAGTGCATTATTTGTGATAAACTGCCTCATTCATTCAGTGCCTTCACTTACATGGTCTTATATTTCCTGAAAGCACATGGACTTCTTTTTTCAGTGATTACCACAGATAATTAAAAATTGATTCTATTTCTATTTTGTCACTAAGTAGTTGTTCACATAAATCTAGAGGTTTTTATGGAACGCAATGTAGTGAAATTTTAAAGTCAGTGATATTTAAACTTCCATCTAGAGTTTGTTTGAAAAAGCTAAAACAAAACCATATTCCTTTCCAGTAATTTTAAAATGAATCATATTGCTTTGACCAATTATTACTTTTGGGAAAATTAATGTATTAAGTAATAGTATATAATTATGACAAATAGTAAACTTTTAGTCATAATTGTTTCTCTCTTAATATATTAGTGTGGGATCAACCTCAGAAATGACTCTTCACAAATAAGAATCAGATGAGAATGGGTTGGTTACTGGGATGTTGTAGTTTTACTGTACAGACTTTGATATTTGGAATCACATTAGCTACTTTTTGAGGAAAATCTGAAATTTGCAAGAAGCTCTAGTGTACTATTAAGTTCTTCATGTGATTCAGTGTCTGACTGTGCTTAGGTGTTAAGGTAGTTAGTTGGCTTATTACTTCACATTTATCAGGTGGAATAAATGTTTCAGTCATTTTTGCTAAATTAAATAGCAAGAGTTGTAATGGTTAATGAATATGCTTTTTAAAAAAATCTTTATTGTTGAAAGTATTACATATGTCCCCTTTTTTTTCTCCCATTGACCCCTTATAGCCCACCCCCGTCCCCTTAACGAATATTCTTTTGTCTGGAATATCTTTCTTTTTTCTTTTTTTAAAAACATATTTTAATGACTTTTTATAGAGAGGAAGGGAGAGGGATAGAGAGTTAGAAACATCGATGAGAGAGAAACATGGATCAGCTGCCTCCTGCTCACCCCCTACTGGGGATGTGCCCGCAACTAAGGTACATGCCCTTGATCGGAATCGAACCTGGGACCCTTTAGTCCGTAGGCCAACCCTTTATCCACTGAGCCAAACCGGTTAGGGCTGGAATATCTTTCTTGTTACACATTTAACGTTATACTAACAAAACAAACAAAACATAAAAAGGAAAGTCTCTGACATCCTTCCATCTTGACAACTCACACTCGTTTTTTCTTATACCCATTCCACTTTGTGTTAACATGCATATGTAATTTTACAGTTCTAATTTTACTTTTGAAAAGAATAGACTTGTTTTGTCATGAGCTCTTGAAGTTAGTTCTATTTGCAAATATTGTTTGTTTTTTATGTTATCTTTTAGAGTCGTACAACTCACCAGGTAACTCTGGTTGTGTTCTTCTATATACTGTAAAGAACACCCTTTCATACATTATTAATCAATCTAATTATTAAATGAACTGAAAGTTTTACAAGCATAATTGATGGTACTAGCGAGATCAGTGACACTCTCCTGTTCAGGAATTCGATCTTTTATAACTTTAGGTGGTTTAAAAGATATTTGATACTTATTGAGTGCTTGCTAGGTGTGTAGCTTATATTATATATTATGGGCTCTTATTACCTTTCCTCAAAGGACTGCCCATATTTAAATATGTATAAGATCAACTACCAAAATTTAATAAATCTATATAAAAAGTATTTGGAAAACACCGTTGCTGGCTACTTAGCCTAAGGTGGTGAAATCAGAAATTACACTAGAAATTTAGCTAGGGAGAAAAACAGTAAAATGGATTATATTGAAGGTGTTAGTAAGCATGGACAATATATATTTATTTCATCAGGCATTTCTCAAGGGTTTACTTCGCATTTTACAGTACTTGATGCAGTGAAAAATATAAAGAAGAATGTGATATCTAGTAGAGGCCAATGCATAAGTAAATTACTGTCTAGTATACGTAGAAAGATTATTATATAGCTACTAGAGGCCAGGTGCATGAAATTCGTGCACGGGGGTGGGGGGTGGGGGAGCGGTTCCTCAGCCTGGCCTGCACCCTCTCCAATCTGGGACATCCCTCTTGCAATCCGGGACTGCTGGTTCCTAACCACTCACCTGCCTGCCTGCCTGATCGCCCCTAACCTCTCTACCTGCCTGCCTGATTGCCCCTAACCCCTCTGCCTGCCGGCCTGATTGCCCCTAACTGCCTCTGCCTTGGCCCTTGCAACTGTGGCTTTGTCCAGAAGGAGGACCGGACGACCGGAAGATGTCTGGTCGACCTGGTCTAACTAGCATATTACCCTTTTATTAGTATATATTAAAAATGATGAAAATCAAAACCATTTACAAGGAAGACTGTTTTCTATGTTAGAAGTAAAAACAATGTAATATGGTATGTGTAACTATATTGAATCTATTATGGTAATCTATTACTGAATCTACTATTATGATCATTATTATATAAAATGTAAACAGGAATGGGCAAGGGCTAGAAGGAAACATGAAAAAAATGATATTGCTTATTCTCTTTGGGAGAATTTTATTTCCTAAAAACTTGCTCTTAGTGTTGTCCAATATTGAAGTGTGCTTTATGGTTCATGCTTATGCGGAAATGACTGTCTTGTGAAAAGATAAGATTAAAAGGTAAACACCTATAGCAGATTGCTAGGTAACTAAGTGCCAGGTGAGTGATAGGGAAATATAGGAATTTAGAGGAGTGAAAGATCCCTGGAAGCTGGATGGTTAGGGAAGGCTTCTCTGGGGAGGGAGAACTTAGGCTGGACTTGGAGGAGGGAGCATATGATTGAAATGGGCGCAAGATAGGAGGGAGGGGAAAGCATTGGTTTTTGAGGAGGAAGTATGGCCTGAGAGCAAAGGCACAGAAACAGGAATGAGCTAGGCAAGTATAGGCAGCAGAGACAAGCTCATCCTGCCAGAAAGGAGGGTTCTGTGAGGTTGACTAGAAAAGGATGAGATTAGAAAGGCAGGGTGAAATTACAGGGAGCCCTGATGCTAGGTAGGCCCAGAAGTCTGGGTTTAGGGTGCCTGGTCCATGTGCTCTAATTTAGCTTTTTAGAACTTCATGTGGGTCTCAGATGCAAGCATGAAGGAGAAAGATTGCTAGATCTCAGGGCAAGATTGCAAGTTTGGGTAGATGACTGATTCAGGATATAGCTGGGCAACATTTAAGAGCGCATGATGAAAATGAAGCATGTGAATGGGAAGAGTAAGGAGGCCGGTCAAAACCAAGCAAGCAGTCATGAATCAGAGACAAACTGAAGTTGCTCTCATATCTTGGCTATTGTAAATAATGCTGCAATGAACATAGGGGTGCGCATATCTTCTTGAATTAGTGTTTTGGATTTCTTTGGATAAATACCCAGAAGAGGAATTGCTGGGTCATATGTTAGCTCTATTTTTTTAAAAAATATTTTTATTGATTTTTTTACAGAGATGAAGGGAGAGGGATAGAGAGTTAGAAACATCGATGAGAGAGAAACATCGATCAGCTGCCTCCTGCACACCTCCTACTGGGGATGTGCCCGCAACCAAGGTACATGCCCTTGACCGGAATTGAACCTGGGACCTTTCAGTCTGCAGGCCGATGCTCTATCCACTGAGCCAAACCGTTTAGGGCTATTTTTAATTTTTTTAAAAATATATTTTTATTAATTTCGGAGAGGAAGGTAGAGGGAGAGAGAGAGAATCATTGATCAGCTGCCTCCTGCATGGCCCCGACGGGGATCGAGCCCGCAACTCGGGCATGTGCCCTTGACCAGAAACGAACCCAGGACCCTTCAGTCTGCAGGCTGACGCTTTATCCACTGAGCCAAACCAGCTAGGGCTATTTTTAATTTTTTGAGGAACTCCATACTGTTTTCCATAGTGGCTGTACCAGTTTACAATCCCACCAACAGTGCACGAGGGTTCCCTTTTCAAACAAGTCAGAGAAAGACAAATACCGCATGATTTCACTTACAAAATAAACCAACAAACTCGAAGCAAACATAGATACAGAGAACAAAATGATGGGAGGGGGTGTAGGGGGATGGGTGAAAAAGGTGAAGGGATTAAGAAGTACAAATTGGCACTTACAAAAATAGTTATAGGGAATACAAAGTACAGCATAGGGAATATAGTCAATAATATAACTATGTATGGTGTCAGGTTGGGTACTAGACTTATTGGGGTGAACACTTGGTAAATTATATAGATGTCTAATCACTATGTTGTATACCTGGAACTAATATATTGTATGTCAGCTGTAATTGGAAAAAATTTTTTAAAAGACAAGGTAAGACTGAGGAAATAGGAGGAAGCTTAGAAGGCCCTGGCAGTCAGTTAAGAAACAGCTAATCCTTAGGAAATGAAGGGGCAGGGTAGGAGGCGAGAACCTGTTTGAAACAGGAAGGTGTTTTGACCCTGTGGCCAATGGTGGTTCTTTGGCTTTTTCAGAGAGGACTGATGTTGGAGTTAAAGATGACTGGATGGAAATTTCTGACATGTTTTGTAAAACAGAAGATACTTGTTTTCATAGCAGCTGCTTGATATGCTAATGGCAATGAGACACACACATCTATTACACCATTCTTTTGTTTCTACTGTCAACTCTGACTGAAATAGGAATTTGTACACATAGGGCCAGAGCTTTTGGAGAAGAAAGTATAATTTTTATAAAATAATATAAAAATGTGTTTGAATTGGTATTTACTTTTATCCCCTCACCTCCATAAAACAATGGCTAATGTATAACTTTTCTAATTCTTAAGTTCTGAAGATGGACGAAACCACTGATAAAACTATTCGTTAAGCAGATGAATTGAGATGTTTATTGAGCAGAAATGAATTTAATATTGATCTTTATGCTTGCTGATTAAGTCTCCTTGTGTTTAGCAGAGCATGTTCTTTAAAAAATTTGGCACAGGCCATCAGTGTACTCTATGGGGAAGTGTGTGAAGGTGACTGGTCTATGAGATACAAATCCATGACTTAATTGGTACTGGGCTTTAACTCTCAGAAGCTGTAGATATCATTAAAAAATGGTATTGAGCCTGGCCAGGGTGGCTCAGTGGTCGAGTGTCAACCTATTTAACAGAATCTCAGAGAGGTTAACTCCCCAGAATTACTAAACCATTATTTTGGAGATTGAATTTCACCTGCTTTGCCATTAAAGCCTGTACTTTTACTATTATATTGGACACTAGAGGCCCAGTGCATGAAATCTGTGCACTGGTAGGGTCCTTGCAGCTGTGGGCTGCTGGTCAGATACTCCCTTCCTTCCCCTGGCTGCCTGCCACTGCCACTGCCACTGCCGCTGCAGGCCGGGGCCTCCCTTCCTCCCCAGCCCGCCCCGTCCCCTGGTTGAACTCCCGGACAACTCTTGGTCGAGGGGACAATTTGCATATTACACTTTTATTATATAGGATGGTGATCTTTAAGGGTACCTTGCGTCCCTGAGTTTACATAATTTTCAAAGATGTGCAGGATACACAAGAAGCATAAGTCATGATCTTTGACCAAAGAAGCTCACTGTTTTGTTGATAATAAGAAATGCATAGGTGAGTCAATTATAAGAATACATCTACACAATGCCATGATGACAATGCATTATGAATTAAAGAAATGGGGATGGGCCTTCAGAATGATGAGAAATGAGTTTAAGATAGTGGGCAAGGTGGAAGGCATGGCATTTGGGGTACACAAAAGGAGTTGTAGGAATTAGCAAGTCATTTGCAAGAACAGTGAAGAAATTAGATGTAAAAATTCAGACATCAGGAAGGAGACAGTATCTGTATAATTCACAGTTATTCACAGGTAACTGTGCTGACATGGTCTCAAGCACAGAATTAGATTATTTCACTTAATCCTCACACAATGCTAGGAAGTATTTATATTGTAATTCCATTTTACAGATGAGAAAATGGGAATTTAAGCAAGTGTGGCAACTTGCCCCAGGTCACATAACTACAAAGTGGATAAACTGGCAACTGGAACCTAGACAGTTAAACTTCAGAGCCCAAGCCCTTAAATTCTATGCTTTGTTGGAAAAGTTGGAAGAGTAGTTGGAAGAGTATGCAGCGGTTCTCAACCTGTGGGTCGCGAACAATGAAAATACATCCTGCATATCAGATATTTACATTACGATTCATAACAGTAGCAAAATTACAGTTATGAAGTAGCAACGAACATAATTTTATGGTTGGGGGTCACCACAACATGAGGAACTGTATTAAAGGGTCGCGGCATTAGGAAGGTTGAGAACCCTGTATAGGGAATGAGGGGTGAGAAGAGTGATGAAAGTTGCCTTTCCTGGAGAAGAGAGGTTTGTGGGGAGTAGAGGGATATGAAGCTATTTAAGTGAGGTATGGGCAAATTAAGAAGGATGTCAAACATCTTTTGAGGAGTAGAGTGACCATAGACTATAGAGCAGTGGCACTGTTAAAGTGATACTTTAGGAAGATAAATTACTCTGTGTGTCTTTACTGTCCCCACAAGCTAATAAGTTAACTTGCTACTATTTCATGGATGCTGATAGAAGACATGGGACTTCTGGGTCAGAGGATTTGCTCATGGCACAGCAAGCAGTGTGAGCAGTTCCCCTTGCCTGCAAATCTCACAAGGGTGATGAGGAGGAGTCTAGTGGGTTTGTGTTGCATTTGAGGAACACTGAACATGGGGAATCGATTGCTTTAGAGTAGTGAGCAAGCCTACTCTTTGTCCTGAGGGAAGAACTAGTCCCTCAAGGTGGTGGGCTGCAAATACATTTCTGGGAGATGGGCTGGGTAAAGAGCTTTTATGGCCTTGCATTCTAGATTTATCCAGAAAGAATGTGTCAAGGCGATTTGAAAGAAATTTAGGAAATATAGGAAGACTAACTACAAAACTTCTGATTAAGATGACTAATTGAATAAGTGCTGGTGTCATCAACTGGGATCAGAAGTATAAGAGAAGCAGGTTTTATGGTGGAGGTATGGGATATGACGAGTTCTATTCTTAGACACTCAACAATATTTAGTCTGTGTCATGTGCATGTACTGTTCCTATAACTATGAATAAGATAAGAAACTCAACAGACTTGTTGATTTTTAGGTGTCTGAAGTGCAGCCAAGTGAATGGATCTAGAAGACTGTTGTATATATGAGTCTGAAACAAGGGACCGGAGATACATGTAGATTTGGGAGTCATTACTATATTTAGAAGATAGAATACCAAATTAAGGCATGTTCTTTATTTCGAAGGAGGACACAGGCCAAGAAGGAAGACATAAGGAGAAGCAGGTGAAAGTAATGTGGAAGCCCGGGTGGGGGGGGGGGGGGGGGGAATGTGTCCCAAAAAGGTCAGTAGTCAGATATCACAGGAGTGGCATGCATGATAATACTGAGTTGTTTTCAGTGGATTTGGCTTGATGGCAGTCAGTGGTAATTTTCAGGAGAATAATTTTGACTGACTGACTGAATGAGTCTCGGTGTGTTGGTAGTGAACTGAGAAATAAGTAGGTGTGCCAATGTGGAGGTAGTGAGTTACATGGATATTCTTTCACAAAGTCCATGTAAAAGGGAAGGATGAAGAGTGGTATCCAGAGATGTAGTTAGGAACAGGCTTTTTTTTTTTTTTTTTTTAAGGTTGGGATATGTTTAAGCTTTGTTATAGACAGAAAGAGGTAATAGAGAGGGGAATTTTTGAAATATGAGAGGAAGAGGATAATTATATAATGGGAAAGCCCTGGAGTGCTTAATTTTCTTGATGAGGTAGAATGTGAGGTTATTAATTAAGAGTAAGAAGAATTGAGTTGGCTGAGATCTTTAGAGTAGTGAGTATTTAGAAATGTGACTAAAGGATTCTAACCATATTTTATATCTATTGAGTGCAGTGGGGTCATTCCTTCTAGTTTTTAAAAAAGATATAATTCATATATCAAAAGTGTACAATTCAGTGGCTGTTAGTGTATTTGCAGAGTTGTGCAACCATCACCACTATCCAATTCCAGAACGTTTTCACCATCCCAAAGAGAAACTCTCTCCCATTAGCAGTCACTCTTCACCCACTCCCCACTCCAGCACCCTCCCCCTCTTCCCAGCCCCTGGCAACCACTAATCTACTTCTGATCTCTATGGATTTGCCTATTCTGGACATTTCATATGAATGAAATAATACAATATGTGGACTTTTGTATCAGATTGTTTTTACTTGGCATATTGTATTTGGGCTTATCCTTGCATGTGCCCTGACTGGGGATCAAACCCACAACCTTTTGCTCTAATCAACTGAGCTACTTGTCCAGGGCCAATACTTCATTCCGTTTTGAAGCTGAATAATATTTTGTGATGTGAATATGTTGTATTTTGTTTGTTCATTCATTGGTTAATGGGCATTTACCTTGTTTCCACTGTTTGGTTTTCTGTCTATATAAACCCTAATATGCAAATCGACCGAACAGCAGAATGACCTGTGGAATGACCAGTCAGCAAGGGGCAGGGCTGGCGAGCGGGCAGCGCTAGGCCAGCCAAGCGGGTGCCAGCAGGGCCCCCCCCAATTGCCCCATTAGTTGCCCCACAGATCAGCCCTGATCGCCAGCCTGGCCTAGGAACCCTACCCTATATATTGGGAACAGTCTCTTAGATTTAAAAATTAAAACCTGGCAAGGCTACTCTAATACTGAAAAAATAGGATGATGCAGTGATGACATGCATGGACTCTGGCTTGCACATTTTGTGGTCAGTCCTGATTCTGACACTTATAACTGTGTGAGAAAGCCAGCTACTTAACTTCTCTCTGCTTCAGTTTTTCCACCCATAAGATGGGGAAAATGGTACTACTGCCTCAGAAGGATCATGTTATCTACTACTTTTTATAATCAGGGGAAAAAAATGTAGCTGCCCATACAACAGCAAGATGCCTTTCACCTGTATGAAAAGTATGGTCACTGGTGCATGCAGCATCCCAGATTGTGAGGGATGTCCGACTGCCAGTTTAGGCCTGTGCAGGAATTTTGTGCACCGGGCCTCTAGTTATGAATAATACTGCTATGAACATTTGTATGTTTTTCTGTAGGTGCATATTTCCATTTCTCTTGGGTATTTATATCCATAGAAGTGGAATTGCTGGGTCATATAGTAACTCCAACTTTTAAGGAACTGTTAAATTATTTTCCAAAGTGACTGCACCATTTTGCAATCTCCTAAACGGTATGAAGTTTCATTTTTCCATGTCCATACCAACACTTGTTCTTGTCTCTCTTTTTGATTATTGCCTTCCTAGTGGGCGTGAAGTGGTATCTCACTGGGGTTTTGATTTGTATTTCCTCAATGTCTAATGATATTGAGCACAGTTTAATGTGTTTACTAGTCATATGCATATATTTGGATAGATCTCTATTCAAACCCCATTTTTAAAATTGTCTCTTTATTATTGAGCTGTAAGACCTTTTTATACATTTTAGATACCAGTCCCTTATCAGATATGTGATTTGCAAATGTTTTCTTGGGTTGCCTTTTCATTCTCTTAATGGTGTCCTTTGAAGCACAGAGTTTTTCATTTTGATGTGGTTCAGTCCAGTTATCTATTTTTTCTTCTGTTGCTTATGCTTTTTTTGAAACTATTTTTTATTATTATTAATTTATTTTTAATCCTCACCTGAGGATATTTTTCCATTGATTTTTAGAGAGAGTGGAAGAGAGAGGGAAAGATAGAGAGAAACATTGATGAGAGAGAAACACATCAATTGGTTGCCTCCTGCATGCGCCCTGACCAGAGCCTGGGCCAGGGAGGAGCCTGCAACTGAGGTACATGCCCTTGTCAGAATAGAACCTGGGACCCTTTGGTCCACAGGCTTTATCCACTGAGCCAAACCAGCTAGGGCTATGCTTTTTTTTTTTTTTTTTGTCTAAAGTTTTACATATGTCTCCTTCCCCCCCTCCCCCCCCCCCCCCCGATTAACCCCTCCCTCCCTAGCCATTCCCACCCTGGGCCAGCCCCCACTGCCCCAGTGTCTGTGTCCATTGGTTATGCTAATATGCATGCATACTGTTGCTTATGCTTTTGATGTTGTATCTAAGAAACCATTACCTAATCCAGGGTCACATGGATTTATGCCTATGTTTTCTTCTAAGCGTTCTATAATTTTAGCTCTTACATTTAGTTCTTTGATCCACTTGAAGTTAATTTTTCAATGTGGTGTGAGATAGAGGTCTGGTTTTATTCTTTTTAAAAAAAATATATTTTATTGATTTTTTACAGAGAGGAAGGGAGAGAGATAGAGTTAGAAACATCGATGAGAGAGAAACATCGATCAGCTGCCTCCTGCACACTCCCTACTGGAGATGTGCCCGCAACCAAGGTACATGCCCTTGACCAGAATCGAACCTGGGACCTTTCAGTCCACAGGCCGACGCTCTATCCACTGAGCCAAACTGGTTACGGCTGGTTTTATTCTTATAAATGTGCATAACCAGTTGTCGAAAAGACTATACTTTTCCCATTGGATTGTCTTGGTACCCTTGTTGAAAATCAGTTGACCATAAATGTGACTGTAGATTTCTGGATTCTCAGTTCTATTTAATGACTTATATGTCTATTCTTATGTTAATACCATACTGTTTTGATTACTCTAGCTTTGTAGTGAGTTTGAAATTAGTGAGTGTAGTCTTTCTGTTTTGTTCTGCTTTTTAAGATTGTTTAGCCTATCCTGGTTTTGTCTTATAAGTTTTTAAATACCTATTTTATAGTCTTCTGAAGCTGATTAGTTTCTTGAATATATACATTTTATATTTTGGGCCACATAGATTATTTTAATTATTTTCATACTATAAATTCTATTCCCCTTATCAGCCATCATGTCTCAGATCTTTCTTCATTCCTCAGCCTTTTCTTTAGCCATATTAGAGCTTATTTATATTTTATATTTATTGAATAGATTTTTTATGTTCACTGGTAAAAACATAAAAGTAGGTTATTAGGATATTTTATATATATCTCTTACTGGAAAGCAAACATCAGTTTGCTTTTTATGTATGGGCATCAGGTAATTTTGTTTCTCCCTAGGTCATTGGGCCTTAAGGGGGTCCCAAGCAGCCTATAAGTATAGTAAAGAAGTGTAAGTCATATTCCTTATGCTGCCAATAATAATATTACATTCCACTTGGGAAAACAAGTCCTTTATACATGAAATATTAATGATGAATGTTTTGTTTATATGAGCATGCATAGACATGTAAAAGTATTAGGAATATGACACAAATTAGTTGGAAATAGAACCGTATATAGCATGCAAGATTTGCAATTTAATTAAAATGTGAGTCTTATAAATAAGTTACTCTCTTTTAAAAATCGTGAATTTAAGAGTAAGTCATAGTTAGCTTTTTAGGAACGTAACTGGAAGGCAAAAGGAGGTACATTTATATTTCTGAGTAGTAGGTTTATTTTGAAAATAATTATTAATTTTCTGGAGAATTAGAAAAGCAGAGTACTAAATAGGCAACTCAGAATTATGTTGTCCACACTGAGAATGATGCAGGTCTCAGATGAAACATGAGTTATGTAAAGGGAGTCTCCCAGGTCCTGCCCATCTTTTACTATGATGTCATTGGGGAATGAGCCATAGCTGATTTATGCATTGAAGAAAGACTTGTTTCAAATTATTGTTCACTTTGCAAGGTGACTAATTTGCTGGCTGAATAAGCTGAATTGTCAGCTGTACATATTTTAATATTCAAGTTGAGGAACTTGACCTAGAAAGGGATCCTGTTTGGGAAATAATGTGGGATCTTTAACATCAGTGAAGTAAATTTTTCTTTCTTTCTTTTAAGGACATGTGGATACATCAAAGCATTCATGGTTTGAGTAGTATAAATAAAATTTGATTAGTTATAACATAAACTTATAGTACTACTTAACGTTAAGATCACTCTGTTTTTTTATTGGTTTCCAGACATAGTGCTAATTAAATCCCAATTTTATTATTTTAGGTTTCCCTAGGAATGAATTGTTGTCCATGTTTTACTTACTATAATAATGATGAATATTTGGTGTTAATTTTTTTATTGTGGTAAAGTACTGATAGCATAAAATTTACCACCTTAAACCGTTTTTTAAAACCTTCACCAGAGGATATTTTTTCCATTGATTTCTAGAGAGAGTGGAAGGGAGGGAGCAGGGAAAGAGAGAGAGAGAGAGAGAGAGAGAGAGACCTCGATTGGCTGCCTCCCGCATGCACATCCTGCTGGGGCTGGGGAACCTGCAACCAAGCTACATGTCCTTGACTGGGAATCGAACCCGTGTCCCTTGGGTCCTTGGGCCGACATTCTAACCACTGAGCAAAACCCTCAAGGGCCTTAAACCATTTTTAAGTGTACAGTTCAGTGACATTAAGTACATTCACATTGTTGTGTAATCATTACCACTTTTCATCTTTAGAACATTTTTTATCTTTTGAAAACTGAAACTCTGTACTCATGAATCATTAACTCCGCATTGCCCCCTCAGCTCACCCCCTGGCAACTACCATCCAGCTTTCTATTTCTATGAATTTGACTACTCTAGGCACCTCATATAAGTGGAATCATTACAATATCCGTTCTTTTGTAACTGCCTGTTGCACTTAGTAAAATGTCTTCAAGGTTCGTTCGTGTTTTAGCAGAATTTTGTTCCTTTTTAAGGTTTAATATATTCTGTTAAATCAGTGGTTCTCAACCTTCTGGCCCTTTAAGTACAGTTCCTCATGTTGTGACCCAACCATGAAATTATTTTCGTTGCTACTTCATAACTGTAATGTTGCTACTGTTATGAATCCTAATGTAAATATTTGATATGCAGGATGGTCTTAGGTGACCCCTGTGAAAGGGTTGTTCGACTGCCAAAGGGGTCTCGACCCACAGGTTGAGAACCGCTGTGTTAAATGTATATCACATTTTGTTTATTCATTTATTCATCAATGGTCATTTGGGTTGCTTCCACCTTTTGGCTATTGTGAATAATGATGCTATGAACATGGGTGTACTTCAGTGCTATTTTTGTAAAGGCAGTGAATAGCAGCTAACCCTTATCTTTTTAAGTATTGTTCCAAACAAAGAGGAAGATGCTTATCTTTTGGATTTTGGTGGTGGTGTTTTTTTAAATTTAAAAGAAATTTAAAATTCAGATTAAGGCCTAAATTTGTTACTGCTATTTAATCACTGTTTTGCTTTCTAAGCCATATAGAGCAAGAAGTTTTTTAAAAAATATATTTTTATTAATTTCAGAGAGGGGGAGAGAGAGAGAAACATCAGCGATGAGAGAGAATCATTGAATGGCTACATGCCCCGCATAGGGGATTGAGCCGGCAACCTGGGCAATGCCCTGACCGGAATTGAACTGTGACCTCCTGGTTTATAGGTCGATGCTCAACCACTGAACCACACCAGCCTGGTGAGCAAGAAGTTTTTTCATGGAAAAAAATGTCATACTTAGAATCTTATAGCCATTTAATTTAATTCAACCAGCCAGTAGCATTTGATGGGACTCTCACTATAGCATTTTATATTAAAACTAGAGGCCTGGTGCACAAAATTCACACATTTGGGGAGTGGGGAGGTCCTTCAGCCTGGCCTGCACCCTCTTGCAGTTTGGGAGCCCTTGGGGGCCTAAGCCGTCAGTCGGACATCCTTAGCGCTGCAGAGGTGGGAGAAGCTCCTGCCACTGCCGCTGTGCTCGCCAGCCATGAACCTGGCTTCTGGCTGAGAGGCGCTCCCCCTGTGAGAGTGCACTTACCACCAGGGAGCAGCTCCTGCGTTGAGCATCTGCCCCTTGGTGGTCAGTGCACGTCATAGCGACTGGTCGTTCTGCCATTTGGTCGATTTGCATATTAGTCTTTTATTATATAGGATGCTGTCATATACCTGACCCTTAAACTCTCTTCAAATCTCACTGATTTCTTAGCTTGGGTGTTTGTATCCTAGACATTCCACCTATATTCTAAACAGTCTTGTGAAAAGCCTTCTCTTAATATCTATGTATCAGTCAACAGAGCTAGGGTGTGAATTTTGTTTGATAATGAAAACTGAGCTAATGAAGAAGTAAAGATAGTTGTTTACATTTTAAAGGCTACCTTTGATGTAAGTTAGATGTAGGGACATTTGTAAGTATTGCACTCTTGAGGACAAATTGATTTTAGGTTGGATATATTAGTTATTAGGCAATTCTTTGTATTATATAGGATTTTCCAGGGATTGATTGGTTCCTTTATCATGCCATTTAATACTTACAAATTATTGATTGTATCAAATGATGTCATGAAGGGGAGAAGGAAAGAGCTGTGAAGAGGACAGAGAAAAGCATCCAAATATTGCAGAAAAAAAGTTTGGATTTCTTCTCAATTCAAATCATTTGAAATGAAGGCAAAACACTACTGTGTGTGTGTGTGGGGGGGGGGAGGTTATTTTATTTATAGTTTTTCAGGCATTCGTTCTAGATATATACTTAAGCATACAGGACTATACATGCAGCTCCTTTGCTCAGACCAAATGTTCTTGCAAGAAACTAATAACCAACCTTGTGGTGAGGGGTGAGATAGTAGGTTCTGAGTCACAGTACAGTTTCCGGAGAGTTGATAATGCATTTATTATAATACAGATTTGACTGTAAGGGGCCAGCCTATACAGTGTGCTCAGCCAATACTTTTGTTCCTTTTTAAAAGTTCAATAATATTCTGTTAAATGTATATGTGTGAGCATACCATTAAGGGCTAGTATTAACAAAGTATGATCATAGCAAACTTTGTTGAGCTCTGGGCCTAAGGAAAAGGAATAAGTGAAATTGAATGTTTGAAAAGTTTTTGCAGTATGTCTGAGACTTTCTTGCCACATTTCTGGTAGAGTGAATTTAACACAAAGCATTAATGCTAATTGACTATGGTGGAACATACGCCTTTTTGGTGGTTAGTCTTCTACACCTAGGTAAAACATAACTCTGATGTTTTCCTTTCATTTCTCTTTGCCTGAAAACGTTTTGGGAAAAAAAAAAAGCACTAAATTTTTTGTGCTTCTAAGATATCTTTGAGAACTAATGAAAAATAACTGATACAACATAAGTTGGCAGGCACAGAGAGGGAATTTTTTTTTTATTTGTCTCAATTATACAAGTTAAAAAAAAGGGAGAAAGAAATGACATTTCCTGGCAGTGGAAATACCTTACAGTTATAATGATAATGTGATATTTGGCCAAGGTTCTTTGGGAAATACAAATGACTCTAATGTAGTATAGCTCCTTTCTTAGATCAGATTTTTGGGTAGTGGAGATAAGGCAGACAGAAAGTTTCATACTTTGGGTCAGAAAAATATAAGAATATAAAAATATGACACCATAAATATAGCCTATATGTAAAAAAAAAAGCTTTAGTAAGGTATAATTTGCACATCATATAATTCATCCATACAGTGGTTTTTATTATGCTTATGCTAGTTGTGCAACTGTCAGCATAATCAATTTTAGTATGTGTTTATCACCCCCAATAGAAAACCATATCTACTAGCAGTCACTCTCCCCATCTAGGCATTCACTAGTCTATTTGCTGTCTTTATTTGCCTATTCTGGACATTTGAAATAAATGGAATCATACAATATGTGGTCTCTTGTGACTGGCTTCTTTCGCTTAGAACAAGCTTCATCCATGTTGTACTATGTATCTGTACTTATTTCTTTTAATTGCCAGATAACGTTCCATTTTGTGGATATACCACCTTTATCCATTCACTAGTTGATGGACAGTTGGGTTGTTTCCACTTTTTGCCTATTATGAATAGCCATATAATACCGTTATGAACATTCATGTACAGACTCTTGCATGGACAAAGGTTGTCATTTCTCTTGGGTATATATCTAGGATTGGGAATTGCTGGGTCATATGCTAATTCTATGTTTAACTTTTGAGGAACTGCCAGGCTATTTTCCAAAGTGACTGCACTATTTTACATTCCCATCAGTACTGTTTGAAGGTTCCGTTTTCCCCCAAGTCCTTGTTATTATCTGTCTTTTTAATTATAGTTATGCTAGTGGTGTGAATTGGTATCTCATTGTGGTTTTGATTTGCATTTCCCCAGTGTCTAATGATGCATCTGTGCTTATTGCCCATTTTTGTATCTTTTTTGGAGAGAAGTCTATTCAGATCCTTTGCCTATTTAAAAATTGGGTTATTTTTATTATTATTATTGAGTTGTAAGAGTTCTTTCTATTGTCTGATGTAAGTTCATTATTAAGTATATGGTTGGCAGATTGTTTCTTGATTCTGTGGTTGTCTTTTTACTCTCTTGATGGTGTGTGTCCTTTGAAGCACAAAGGTTTTTCATTTTGATGTGGTCCAATTTATCTGTTTTTTCTTTTGTTGCTTGTGCTTTTGGCGTCTAAGAACCATCACGTAACCCCAAGTCATGTGGAATTACCCTTATGTTTCCTTCAAAGAGTTTTATAGTTTTAGCTCTTACATTTATATCTATGATTTATTGAAGTTAATCTTTGTGTATGAATTAGGAAGGAATCTGACTTCATTCTTTTGCATGTGGATATCCAGTTTCCAGCACCATTTGCTGAAGAGACTATATTTTCCCCATTGAATGGTCTTGACACCATTGTCAAAATCATTTGGCTGTAAATATGAAAGTATATTTCTGGATTCTCTGTTCCATTTATCTGTTTATCCTTCTATCCTTATGTTAGTACCACACTGTCTTGATTACTGTAGTCTTTAGTAAGTTTGAAATTGATGAATATAGCCTTTCTACTTTGTTTTTCTTTTTTAAGATTGTTTTGGCTATTCTGGATCTCATGCATTTTCATATAGATTTTAGGATCAGCTTGTTAATTTTTGAAATAGGAAAAAAAAAGCCAGCTGGAATTTTGATAGGAACTGCCTTTAATCTTGCAGCCCAATTTGGGGAGTATTGCCATCTTAATGGTATTAATTCTGTTGATTCATAAACAGAATTAATACCATTAATTCTTGATACATTTCTTAGAATTTTCTGTAAACAAGATCATATCATCTGCAAATAGAGATAGTTTTACTTCTCTCTAATCTGGGTGCCTTTTTTTTTTTTTTAAATATATTTTATTGATTTTTTACAGAGAGGAAGGGAGAGAGATAGAGAGTTAGAAACATCGATGAGAGAGAAACATCGATCAGCTGCCTCCTGCACATCTCCTACTGGAGATGTGCCCGCAACCCAGGTACATGCCCTTGACCGGAATCGAACCTGGGACCCTTCAGTCCGCAAGCCGACGCTCTATCCACTGAGCCAAACCGGTTTCGGCTGGGTGCCTTTTATTTGTTTTTCTTGTCTAACTGCCCTGATAGAACCTCTAGTACAATATTGAATGGAAGTTGCAATAGTAGACATCATTGTCTTATTTCTGATGTTAGAGGGTAAACCGTGTAGTCTTTCACCATTAAGTATGATGTTAGCTGTCGTTTTTTTTGTTTTTTTTTTCCTGGTGCCCTTGACCGGAATCGAACCTGGGACCCTTCAGTCCACAGGCCGACGCTTTATCCATTGAGCCAAACCAGTCAGGGCTAGCTGTAGTTTTTTGTAAATGCCCTTTATCAGGTTGAAGAAGTTTCCTTCTATCCCTAGTTTGTTGAATGTGTTTATCACGAAAGAGTGTTGGATTTTTGTCAAATGCTTTTTCTGGAATAAATTACTTTAAAAATGACTATTTTTCCTTTTTTTTTTTCATTTACAGAAATTGACTTGCATACCAAATGTGTGGTGGATGTAGATGCAAACAAGGTTATTCTTAATCCTGTAAATACTAATCTTTCCAAAGGAGATGCCCGGTAAGTTAAGAAACAGTGTTACGATTAATGGGTTTTTAAATGACTGAAAGCAACAATGGCTACTGAATTGAGTTCATCTTATCAAATATCAAATGCTTACTGTGTAGAGACATATTGCTGTCAAGTTGAAGAGATGAGATCTATAATATGCAATGACTAAGTGCCAGAATGAGTTCTTTAGATTATATTAGAAGCTCAGAGAAGAGAGCTTAGATTAGATGCTGAAGTAACTGAGGAAGGCTTCTTCTTGAAGGAGATGGTGCTGGCTGGAGGATTAAGTAAGATGTATATGGGAAGAAGTGGGGTAGAAGTGAAGGCTTTTAGGTTGTTCCTCAGTTCAGGTTGCTTTTACTTCTGCTAGTTTGAATCCTGTGTGTCCATCAGCCATGTCAAGTGCTGCCTTTTCCTGAAGGCATTCCTGCAGTCCTCATTTTTTATTTTTTTTTATTTTGAGAGTATGCTTATTAAAGCTGGGTACAGTGAAACCAGGAAGGGCTTAGGATAGAAGAAGCAACAGGAGAGAGCCCAGGCGGGGCTGCTTTGGTCTCTAGAAATGTTATAGGAAAGAAATGAGCCAAGGAGGCTGCTTTCAGCTCATTGGAGAGTCAGCGAAAAGGGGGCATTGGGGACAGGTTCAGGGGGTTAGCCCAGGACGAGCTGCTGCTGCCCACTGCCCCCTGGTTGCAAGTCTCATGGGGCCTATGGGAAAGGAGAGGGGGTAAGGAAAGGCATAGATGTGCTCCTGGGAGGGAGAGCACACTCAGTGATTCTTTGTTAAATTTCTGTGAGCTGTAACCTCTACTACCTAATTTAATTATTATGTCTTGTTTTGGATTGTTCATTGTAGGTCTCCAGTAGATGTTAAGGTCTTGGAGGGAAGGGACTCTGTCAAGACTTGAGGAAGAATACTTGAGTTTTGCTTTTGGACTTGGATCATTGTATGAACGAGAGGGAGGGCAAGAAGGTGTAAAGAAAGTGAAGCTGGGGAAGAAGGAAGGGATTAATGTGTGTTTTTTTTCCTCAGTAAATGCAGGGAAATTAATTTAATTAAAGAAACTGGGATTAGATTACAGTGGGGCCTTGACTTAGGAGTGTCCCGACTAACGAGTTTTTCGAGATAAGAGCTGTCTCTCGGCCGATTTTTTGCTTTGAGTTGCGAGCTAAAATTCGGGTTACGAACCAGCTTCAGATACCCCACCGCTAGTTGGCGCAGCGAACGTCACAGTGAATGTCACAACATCAGCCCAGCATCACGTGTCTCACTCGTTCACTTTTTGATTTGACATACGAGTAATTTGAGTTACGAGCTCTGTCACGGAACAAATTAAACTCATAAGTCAAGGCTCTACTGTATAGAATATCTTGAAAGCAGATCAGGAAATTTGGCCTATATTTTTTTGGGTAAGATGTTACTTTTGACAGTTTTTGAATAATGTGATTAAGGAGGTGGATTAGGAAAAGGTGTCAGTTGGCAATGTAGAGAATGGGTCAAAGTGGGGGAAAGACTGGCTTTTTTCAGCAATTAGCTATATCACAAATGTTTTTGTATTGACCCTGGGAGTGGAGAGCGTAGGTTAGAGAGACAGCGCCTGGCATGATGCTTTGCACAAAGTAGGTACTTTATAAGTACTTGTAGAAAAAATGTTATATGTGGAGATACATGCACCATAAATGTTCTTTGAAGCTGAGTTTAATTGAGTTGACAAAAGCACTGGAGTCAGAAAATCTGAAATCGAATCCTTACTTAACTAAGTTATTGTAGCTAGTTACTTTAAACTTTTCTGAGCCTCATCTGTGATGCCTGCCTTACCTGTCTCAGGTGTTTTCTGAAGATCAAATTAGTGATTGTTAATTGGGTTGCGGGAAACGAGTTAAGTCGGCTCGCGTGAATTGCGCGTACTCCGCGGGAGCCGTCTTAAACTCGGTTCATATAGATTTGCGGTGGAGTGCGGGAAACGTGTAAACTCGGGCCGATTGTAACTGCGTATTACCAAATATTTCATTTCAATCGAACCCATACTTCAAAAGATATAGGCATTTTAACGCGCCATCTTATATTTTGGCGGGAAATTCACCCGCAACCCAAGTGTTAAAGTGCTTTGTAAAAGTGTCCTACAAATGGTCAGCTTTGTTGTTATTGATGTAGAGATATTTCTTCAGCATCTCTAGAGTGCGGATACTATCAGATATGCTATTATTAGAGTGTGAAGGGTATAGATGTGTCAGAAATGATATTGGGATTCTGAGCCTGCCAGTTGAATGACCTTTTTTTGTCCTGAGTATTCATTGAAATTATTAATTTTGGGGGCTGTTTATTCCTGTTAGACTTTTTAATCTGTAGACTGTTGTTTTATTTGGAAATGTGGGCACCTCTGAACAAACTTGGCATTAACTTATGGTAGAAAGAGTTTGGGCTTTATACATAGACTGACTTGGATTCCAATTCTGGCTTTGCCAATTGCTAGCATGGTTATCTACCTATGTACCTTGTTGCATAACCAGTTACCTCAGAAGCCTAGTAGCTAAAACAACCATAATCATTTAATATCTCATGATTTCTGTGGGTCAGGAGTTCAGACAGGGCACAGTGGGAATTGTCTCTGCCCCATGCTGTCTGGGGCCTAGCTGGAAGACTTGCAGGCTGCGGGCTGGAATCATCTGGACGAGGCTCAGTTACCCACGCCTGGTAATTGATGCTGCTTGTTGGCTGGAGATGTCACTGGGGCAGTGGGCAGAGCACCTACTCACAATCTGGGGGCAGGTTCCAAGAGCAGGCATCTCGAGAGAGAGAGCCAGGTGGAAGCAGTATTGTTTTCTATGTCCCAACCTTGAGAGTCATGCATCGTCACTTCTGTCACATTTTTTTACT
The DNA here is from genome assembly GCF_028538775.1 of Myotis yumanensis. Taxonomy (NCBI): domain Eukaryota; kingdom Metazoa; phylum Chordata; class Mammalia; order Chiroptera; family Vespertilionidae; genus Myotis; species Myotis yumanensis. The sequence continues at coordinate 74,005,849 of NW_027223756.1, forward strand.
CAAGGCTGGTATAAAAATACATGGTTTGAAGAATAGGAAACAGACTCATCTCTCAATGTAGGAACTTCAGCGTCACATAATAAAAACAGTTGGCCTGGGATACGTCTTATTATGGCTGTCTGCCACAAGGTTGTCATAGTATCTACCTGATAAGGTTGTTGTTAGAATAAAATAAGTGCATAGAAGTTAAAAAAAAAAGATTTTCTTTACCTTTGAGATATTTAAATCTCAGAGATTTTTGCAAGAATTAAATAGCACTTTTTGGTTCCATAGAATATCTTGCATGGTTCTTTTTTTTCCCCATATGAAAAACAAATTGGGTATTACTCAGTGCTGCAGAGTACCATCTGATGAAAAATTTAACAGCGACAGTTTTTAATAAAATTGGTATGTAATGGTTTTTGTTTTTGTTTTTAAGTATATATTTTTATTGATTTCAGAGAGGAAGGGAGAGGGAGAGAGAGGTAGAAACATCAATGATGAGAGAGTATCATCAATCAGCTGCCTCTTGCTCACCCCAGACTGGGGATTGAGCCCACAACCTAGGCATGTGTCCTGACTGGGAATCGAACCGTGACCTCCTGGTTCATAGGTTGACGCTCAGCCACTGAGCCATGCCAGCCAGGCTGTAATGGTTTTTGTTGAAGTAGTGTTAAGAAGCACAGCTTTTTAAAAAAACAGCTTTTATTGAAGTATCTAATATACATATAGAAAAGTGCATATAATCTGATGAATTTTTGTTAAACATACTCTGATAAACAAACACCCAGATATAAAACAAGAACATTACTAGTATGACAAAAAACCACCTCATGAGAAGTGCTTTTCCTTTTAACGTAATATCAAGGTGAAACGAGAAATGTAGAAATTTTGGAATGTAGCAGTTCAGTGGTATATGTTCACTTTATAACAGTTGAGGAAAAATAGGAAAGCACAAATTAAAAGCTATTTTATATGATATGGAATTAATTAGAGTTTAGTTTGTAGAATGACTGATAACCCATAAAACAAGTTATGGTTTTATAACGGCTGTACTTGTAGCTAGAGAGCCAGGGATTTGAAATTAACATGTAAGTAATTTGAGTCAGTTTGAGTCACTTGTCACAAAGGCTCAAATTAATATTTTTCCTTTAAAAGCTACAATATCCTTGCTTTTGAATAGCATCCAGTTCTATTAATCTAAGACTGTCACTAATTTTATATGTATACTTAACAGCTAAGGTTAACTATTTCCAGTTTAACAGCTTAATCATGAGGATTTGGGAAATATTTTTGCTATGATATATATGGGATTTCAAAACTGTTTTGAAAAATAAATACTTAAAATTTAGAAAATTGATAGTACAAGGCTAATTGAAAATAAGATGCTGACTTTGGTGGCAGGTTTGATTCCTGATCAAGGCACATAATTGGGTTGCGGGTTCAATCCTCAGTTGCAATTCATGTGGGAGGCAGCCGAGCCATGTTTCTCTCTCACATCAATCTCTCTGTCTCTCTTTGTGTCTGTTTCTCTCTTTCCCTCTCCCCCTCCCCACCTTCCACTTCCTCTCTCTAAAAGTCAATTAATAAAAAAAATAAAAATGCTGACTTTGGCACCAGACATCCTGGGTTGAATCCCAACCACACTACTTAACATGTGTGATATGGAGCAAGTCACTTAATTGTCCTCCACCTCAGTTTATTCATCTGTAAAGTAGAGATTATAATAGTACCTGCCAATAGATTGTTATGAAGATTAAACTGGTTAAAATATGTAAAATTGCAGCGCCTATTTATTTATAATAAACCATATATAAATATTAGCTATTATTTGGGTATTATTGTTATTATGACCTGCATTTAAGTTGTAGTCCATGGTATGTTTAGTGAGCTAGATATAACTTCCTAAAGGAAGTAAAATTTTTTTAAACCAAAGTGCATTCAATACTTAAATATACATGCCCACCAAGAAATTACTTAGCTTTATAAAAATTCCAGCTTTGCAAAGTCAGAAACTATTTGTCTAGTTTGCTCAAAGTTAATGAGGCTCTTAGGGATTAAAATGCCAGCTGTTACAGAGATAGGATCCTTTATTTTATGTTTACAGTAAATAAAATATTAATCCTTGCAATCTGGGCTTCTCTTCTTCGTATCAGCTAACTTGGGAAACCAGGTCAAAACATTGCTTGTGAATATGGGTAAGAACAAAGGGACATTTTATCAAATGCTGAAAAGATTAAGTATGAACTCTTTTATTCCACAGCACCCAATTTGAACACTCTAGTGTGTGTTGAAACATGCCAGATCAGTCCTTTTCTTATACATATAGTACTCAATACACACTGCTAGATTTGATCTATTTATTTTCTCATGCACAGGTACACTGCTTATACCACTACTAGTACAATTAAATGCCTTTTGGGAATTGCCTCTTTGTCCTGCATCAAATTAGTGTTCTAAGTTGGTCCTTGGGGTTTTCCAAATCTTTGTCAGCAATGTATGTACAATCATCTTTTAAAAGACTAATTCATTATCTATTCTTAGTAGATTTTTACAAGTGTAATTCTCAATGTGTGGTTCTTAGCATTTGGAGTCCTTTTTGTAACTAGTTAGAATAGTACCTTAATGTAGAACACAGCCCTTTTAAATAACAAAGTAAATCCTTAACTTATTTTGTTTGAATATCTTAAAACATATGAATATTTTATCCTATAATAAAATGTTAATGCTAGTTAGCCTATCACCATGATAGGACAAAATATATTTTCTTTTTAACTTTATTTAAATTTTTTTTCCTTTTTATTGAATTTGTTGGAGTAACACTAGTTAACAAAATTATACAGGTTTCAGGTGCACAATTCTATAATACACCATCTGTACATGGTATTGTGTGTTCACCACCCCAAAGCAAGTCTCCATCCATCACCATTTATCCCCCCTATACCCTCCTCCACCCCCCACCCCCCTGCAATGGCTCTTAAATCTTCCACCCAGAGGTGGTATGTGTCTCTTCTGTTTGCTTAGAATTCATTGGCCGGAGGAGGTCACATGACCAGACCTATCTTTGTGAGTGCCTAGAGGGAGTTTCAAAATAGTTTCTTAGGCCAAGTTTTATCTTCTGCCTTTTGCCTCATTCCTTCCTCTACCCACAAAACAGGCCTTTCCTGCTAACTCAGGCTAAAAGGTAATATTGTTTTTTAAAGGGGAGTAAGGAGTGATTTCCCATGGGAAGTGGCAGCCTTCACTTTATGAAACAGTTTTGTTATAAAAGTTATGTATAAGTGAGTTTGGAAATGGGAATGCATTTTCCCATAGGAACCAATAGTCATTTCTAGTAAAAATGCTGTTCTATTAAAAAAGTGACAACTCATATAATCACATTTTAAAAATTTTGATCTATAGCAGAAGTAAGTCATAGCTACTTCTCATTTCATCACACATATTAAAAAATATGTATGTTGAGCTTGAACAAGATTAGTAATTTTTACTACTTATTGAGGACATTTTGAAGTGAAAAGGATTTTATTTTTTTGGTGCAGTGTGTGGTGATAAAGAGTGCAATGACTACCTGAAACTAGTATATTTTGGTGTCACTATGCCAAAGGTGTCAAGTTTTACCTACCATTGTTTTTGCACTATTAGTGCAAATATCAACACAGTGAAAAAGGCAAATGTCTTGTATTATGAAAATAGTTTTGACCTCAAAATTCCTGAAAAGTTCGGGGGGGAGGGGGCGCCCTAAGAGTTCTCATACCACAATTTGAGAACCACATTTAGAGATTAATCTAATTCATAAACTCTATGGATGTCTTTGGTTTGTTTATTTTTAAACCACTTTATTAAGATACTAGAGGCCAGGTGCACGAATTCATGCAGGGAAGGGGTCTGGCCAGCTCACCCCATTCGGGGCTGATCAGGCGGGGCCAGCCAGGGAGAGGGGTTGGCCTGCTGGCCCTGGCCCCTGGTCAAACTCCCAGTTGAACTCCCGGTTGAGGGGACAATTTGCATATTAGCCTTTTATTATCAAGATATAATATACATACCATATAATTCATTCCTTTAAAGTAAAAAGCAGTTCAGTGGTTTTTTTAATGTAGACCCTGACAAAGAAAATACCTGTTGAGAAGGGCTCCTGGTGCTAATTGGGCTGAAATTAAAAACAAAAACAAAAACTAGAGCCTGGCAGCTATTGCTGAACAGGGCCTCTCAGCAAGCTGTGCTTTATGGAGAAGTCTGCACTAAACTGCCTGCCTCTCTGCACTGTGTTTCTGCCCAGTGAGCAAACCCATATAAAGGAGTTCCTGGAATGTATTTCAACCAATAGGGCTGAGACTTTCCCTGTCTAATTGGAGCTGTGTGGCTATATCCTCAGTAGCATCCTCACCGACCAATTAGAGCAGCTCCATTTTGACCAATCAGGACAGTGCTTTTTGGACAAATCAAACTGAGGATTTGGAACCCTCATTTGCATGACAATAGATTAATCAGGGGCCAGGGCCAGGGATTGCTTTCTCTAAGTCAACTCCCTTCTGGCTCAGGGGAGCACACTTTCCCTTTCCAACTACAACTGCATTTTTCCTACCTTGAGCTGAAACCAAAGATGTCTCAGCTCAGCAGAGTGGAGTGGAGTGGAGTCATCTTGGCACACCAGACCAGACTGAGGAGAGGCAGAGCAGAACTGTCTACCCAGAGAGGAGTTGAGAGCCACCTCATCCTGAGGGTCACCTCACAGCCATGCTTTCCACAGTCGTGCTGTTTCATAATTGAAATGCAACATTATTGAGCTGTTTACACTGCATAAAGTCTCCTCCTTTACCGCACCCCAAATTGGGGATTCCTGTTGGCGTTGAATTGGCTAACAACCACAGGTTGACAGACATGTATTTACCCAGTTGTGCAACCAACACCATTATCTAATTTTATGACATTTTAATCACCCTATTAATCTACTTTCTGTCTCTATAGATTTGATATTTGCCTATTCTGGACATTTCATATAAATGAAATTATATAATTTGTGGCCTTCTGTAATTAGCTTCTTTTACTTAGCATAGTGTTTTTGAGGCTTATCTTTGTTGTAGCATTTATTAGTACATTCTTTTTTATGGTGGAATGTTTCATTGTATTATATTTTCATCAGTTGATGAATATTTGGGGGGTTTCCACTTTTTGACTATTAGGAATAATGCTGCTGTGAACATCTGTGTAAAAGTCTTTGTGTGCACATTTTCTTTTCTGTTAGGTAGGTATCTAAGAGTGGAATTGCTGTGTCATATGGTAACTCCATGCTTAACATTTTGAGTAACTGCCAGCTTGCTTTCCAAAGCAGCCGCACCATTTTATATTTTCACTATCATTGTATGAGGATCCCAATTTCTTTTGCTTTTAAAGAACTCATTGACTGTAAGGAAAATGGTGATGACGCGGGCTAATTGAAGAGTGCATTCAAATTACAGCTAAAAAGCAAAACAAAACATTGTGCTGTCCAAACAAAACAGGTCTTGGCCAGATTCCATCCTAGGCTACTGATTTGGAACCCCAGGTTCTAGTATACTTTTCTATTGAACAGTATTTCTTATAAGGTGTTTAAAAAATGAGCAAAATTTTAACACTATAATATTCCCAAAGGTTTAAAGAATAAAATACTTTTATGTACCTATCACTCATTTTCATAAATCATTACCAATATAATGTAAGCCTTCTGTGAACTGTTTTTCAATTTTAACCCCTTTCCTCTCTACCATAGTTAACCACTTAGCTGAATTTTTTACCTTTCCTTTGAATTTCTTTATTATTTTTTTAAAATATATTTTTATTGATTTCAGAGAGGAAAGGAGAGGGAGAGAGACAATCATTGATTGGCTGCCTCCTGCACGCCTCCTATTGGGGATCGAGCCCACAACCCAGGCATGTGTCCTTGACTGGAATCAAACACAGAACGAACCTTTCAGTCTGCAGGCTGACGCTCTATCCACTGAGCCAAACCAGCTAGGGCTCCCTTGAATTTCTTTGCATTTTCATATATATATTTGCAAATTGTACAATATGTGTACATGAATGCCTTTTTCTAGTAAAGTATCAGATTAGATATGTGACTCAAAAAAGATTGACTGGTCAAAATATAATGCCTGCTTTTTAAAATAAACTTTTAAATTAATCTATTGATTTTTAGAGAGAGAGGAAGGGAGAGAGAAAGAGAGAAAGGAAGAAACATTGATTTGTTGTTCCACTTATTTATGCAATTCTTGGTTGATTCTTGTATGTGACTTGACCAGGGATCGAACTCCAACCTTGGCATATCTGACGTGCTAGCCAGCTGAGCTACCCAGCTAGGGCCAATACCTGATTTTTAAAGGCAAAACAAATTGTGTTGAAAGGAACCAAAAATAATATTACAAATTTATTCTGGGAGGAAAGGTAAAAGTTGGTATTTCATCAAATAACCTGTTCCTCCTTTTTTTCTCTTAAAAGACCCAAACAACACAAAGCTTTTTCCCTTCTAATCTGTTATTTTTGGTATATACCAAGCAAGAGTAGCAGTGATAATTGTTTTAGTGTCAACTCTTTGAAGAGACTCTGGATCAGTGACCCTGTTCAGAAGTAATCATGCTTTAACACCAGAACTGAAACCTTATTTCTTTATACTAAAAGAAATCCTCAGTATAAAGTGCACTTTTCAATCCATTGGTCAGATAATTCATTTTCTTTTTTACCCTTGTTTTCTATCATGTGTGTGTTAACACTACAACCATTAATACATTAACTTACTTTCTCTTATAATTCTTTTCTTATTATCTTGTCCCACCAAGTGTAAGATTTTAAGACAAGAATTTTTTGAAGTAGAAAGCATTTGGAGGGTTAGACTTCAAGATCTTAATGAACCTGAACACTGATTTCTGTAGTATTTTGTGAAATGGCCTGTCCTTTGGTATGTGTTAGAGAGATTCTCCAACATGGACAGAATAAGCCATAAATGGCATAGTTATGCAGAGATTTTCAGGTTTTATAGTAATAATATGGTTCTTTCCTCTCCTTCCCATTTGGTTATATTTAACCTAGTGATTAATTGATAAAGTGAAGATTATAACTGCCATTCTAGTGAGAAGAATGTCTGAGATGTGGATCTTAACTAGCACTGTTAGTAAAATCATTACAAATATTTTTATTCCTTCTGATTGTTTACTAGACATCAGTTTAGTCAAGATTATTAGGTATTTAGTGACTGCCTAATATGATCAAACCTTTTTTGGAGGTTTAGAGTACTCTAATTTCTGTACATATCCATTCATGTGTATATATGTATATATTTATTCATATATATATGAATGAATATATATGAATATATATATATATATGCAAAATTAAGTGAGGTTGAACAATGCATATACATTTTTCTTATGAATGTACTGAGTACTGCTACTGAGGGGAGGGCATTATGCCAATAATTGCTTTGAGATATATGAAAGCTGCTTTTAGCCTTCTAAATTAAAAGGTGGATAGAACAGGTCTTGTTTGCAAAATAAATTCAAGACCTACTTATCTTCCAACAGAAAGAAAAGAAGAAGAAGAAGAAGAAATATATGAAGTCTTTTTTAGACTAATTTCTTGTTAGTGGAAGGCATCTTTGGGTCATATTAGATAATGACATTTAAAATTTTTCTACTGCTATACGGATGTTAATTTAGGTAAAGATTTTAATTGAAGGAAGTCATGCAAAATGTAATTATGATATATACAATAGGCCTGTTTGTTCTCTTTGCTGTGAAATGACTTGAGTGAGACTAATAATTCTTCCCAAATAGAATTTACTTCTCTGGAGAATAATATGTGGTATGCTTTAATTTCATAAAGAGGCTCTTCCTAGGGAAGCCTGTCCACCCTGATTATGTCAAAGTAAAGTGGGGAGAGCACTGGTTGATGTACTCAGAAACTTTAGATGACTACGCTTAAAAAATTACCATGACCATTGAGTGTACAAATAATTTACTACTTTTAAAAATATGTTTTTTTATTTCAGAGAGGAAGGGAGAGTAGAGAGATTTAGAAATACCAATGATGAGAGAGAATTATTGATCGGCTACCTCCTGCACGCCTCCCACTGGGGAACAAGCCTGTAAACCAGGCATATGTGCCCCAACCAGGAATTGAACCATGACCTCCTGGTCCATAGGTTGACAGAGCCTCTCAGACATACCAGCCAGGCTTTCTTTTACTACTTTTAAATATAGTTGTGAAAATGAATCAGGGAGACTCATAATAGCATATATAATATATATATATATACATATATATATATATACATATATATATATATATATATATACACACACATACACACACACATATATATATATACACACACATAGTATATAGTTGGATTCATATCATTGCATAGTTTAACAGTAGCAGGTAATCAAATAGCAATAAATTCAGATTTTTTGAAGTTTTACCAGCAAAGGCTAGTAAATTGTTAATATGAATGTTTTATAGCTGATTAGTAAAACTGTCTAAACAAAAATTAGTCTATTAGAATAGAATTTATTATATTTTAACATTGACGTTGAATATATAAGCATCTCATGTTTTTATTGCTTTTATTGGTATAGCAATAAGAAGGAATGACCTTTTTTTAATACCAGAAAAGAGAGTCTCTGTCACTGTGCCAGAAATATGACTTGGATACTAGCATTTGATATAATGAGGATCAGGATTATGTGTGTATAGTTAGTTACTAGATTAAGCAAGTTATAGATAATAGCATTTAAATGCTTTAAATTTCCCCAGAATTCTGGATTCAGCATAAAATTATCAGATAGTATATGATATACTAGATAAGATTTAATTACAAATAAAGTTTAGGTGAAACTACCAAGTCCCACTATTGAGATTTAAAAATTTGTCTTTGGCAATAGTTATTTTAAGGGCTCTTTGTCTCCATCACTAGGGTAGGAGTTGGTGCTAATATAAACCAAATATTGTATAAGAATGTAGACTTCTGTTTTAAAAAGGAAGGTAGCAGTATTCCATGCAGAATTATGAGATGAGAAACCAATGCAATCCCAAAAAGTTACTGTATCACAGTGCGTTAGGAACCTTTATGATCTGTTCAACAGTTGAACAAGTCTTGGCCAAGTATTAAGCTGAGAGTTAGGTTAATCTTTATTCATTCTTAGTTCTATTAAGTTGTGGTTAAATTAGTTTAGCACACAGTGTTTATAAACATAATAGAGGTCCGGTGCATGAAATTCATGCATGGTCGGGGGGCCCTCAGCCCGGCCTGCACCCTTTCCTATCTGGGATCCCTCTCACAATCTGGGACTGCTGGCTCCTAACCGCTCACCTGCCTGCCTGCCTGCCTGATCGCCCCTAACCACTCTGCCTGCTTGTCTGATGTCCCTAAGTGCTCCCCTGCTGGCCTTATCGCCCCTAACCGCCTCTGCCTTGGCCCCTGCCACCGTGGTTTTGTCTGGAAGGATGCCTGGAAGATGTCTGGTCTATCTGGTCTAATTAGCATATTACCCTTTCATTAGTATAGATTAGAAAAACAAAAAATAAAGCAAAAACAAAACTGAAAGTAAAAAGAAAAGTGGAGTTATTCGTTTGTGGACTTTGTAAGATTAGATTTTTGCAGACACAGCTTTGAAATGATTCTATTGTTTAATTTTAAGCATTGTCCATTTTCCTATGAGAGTGATATTTAGCTAAAATGAAAAATGATTTCTTTTGCAAATTAGTAGTTTAGGATTTTGAAGCCTAGTTAAGTTTGTTATTCATTAATACAAAGAACAAACTGATGGTCTCCAGATGGGAGGGGGGTGAGCAAGATGGGAGGTAAATGGAATTAAGAAGTACAAATTGCCAGCTATAAAATAGTCATGGGGATGAAAAGTACATCATAAGGAATATAGTAAAAAATATTGAATTAATTATGGTGCAAGATGGATACTAGACTTATCAGGGTGACCACTTCATAAGTTATATAAATGTCTAATCACTGAAACTCATATAACATTCTATGTCAATTATAATTTATAATAATAAAAGCATAATATGCTAATTAGATCGAACAGCTGAACAACCTTCAGGACATCATTCTGGACATCCTTCTGAATGAAGCCGCAGTGGCGGAGGCAGAGGTGGTTAGGGGTGATGAGGCAGGCAGGTGAGCAGTTAGGGGCGATCAGGCAGGCAGGAAAGTGGTTAGTGGTGATGAGGCAGGCAGGCAGGGTGGTTAGAGGCTATCAAGCAGGCAGGTAGGCCAGCGGTTAGGAGCCAGTGGTCCCGGATTGCGAGAGAGTGCAGGCCAGGCTGAGCAACCCTCCCCTGAATTTCATGCACTGGGCCTCTAGTCCTATATAATAAAAGCCTAATATGCTGAGTGTCTTGTCCGCCAGTCGGCCGTTCAACCAATCAAAGCATAATATGCTAATGATATGCTAAGGCTGCTCAACTGCTCGCTATGACGTGCACTGACCACCAGGGGGGCAGACAATCAATCGGTTGACCAGTTGCTATGATGTGGAGTAAAGGAAGATATGGGTGGAGAGAAGCATGTCTTTTGCTTTTGCTGTGGTGAGATAGAAAGGGAGAGAGACAGGATGGAGAGAGATTCCCAACAGCTGTAACCAGGGCAGGGGAATTCCCAGGTCAGTTCATTTGGGCAGTTGTCCAAGTAGGACAGGACATATAGTCCTGACACATGCATCTTTTTATTCTGTTTTTGCAAATACCTGTCTTGTCTCCAGCTATATTTTTAGATCTCTTTGGGTTAGGAATTGAATCGTCCCGAATTATTCTTTTTCTGTAATTAAAAAAAATGTTTTTATTGATTTGAGAGAGAGAGAGGAAGGGGGAGGGAGAGAAACATCGATATTAGAGAAACATCAATTGGTTGCCTCCCAAACACCCACACCCCAACTGGGGACCGAACCCACAACCTGGGCATGTGCCCTGACTGGGAATCAAACTGGTGACCTTCCGGTATACAGGATGACATTCAACCAACTGATCCATACCGGCCAGGGCAATACATAAGGAGTTTTGATTAGAGTTCTTTATTTTGAAAACTGGGATTTTTATAGCAATAATACATATATCTAATTCTCCATTAAGGTAAACCTTTTCCTTTTTATTTTTCATATGGTATAAGCATTTCCAAAATTATCAAGTCTTTTTAAGAAATAAATTTTACCCTATGAAATGAAAACCATAAGAATGTGTGCATAGTAGCTGCTGTTTTATTATTGTACTTAATTATTTTGTTTAATTTACATATTCCTCTGTGTAGAAAATTGGGTGACTTGGTGTTTTGGTCATATATAGCAAATAAACTTCCTTTCTCAATTTTATTCTCATAAAGTGTTACCACAACTGAAACCCTGTGTGTAAGCAAAATCTTTGGGTGTTCAGTTATTACTCCCACTTAGTCACTCATCCAGACATCATCATCCTTGCAATGAGCTATACTCTTTGGGGACTGGAAAGTGCAATATAATGGGAGGGACCAGACATTGTATACACCTTTGGCATTATTTTGCATTAGTCATTCTAATTAAGTTATATAAGTAGTACAAGAAAAAGCTATTGTGTGAAAATCCTTTCTCTGAAAGACTGAACCTAATGGTCACCTTTGTCCATTTCATCAGGAAGGATGCTTAAAAGTAGGATATTGGGACAGACTGGTTAAAATGAAGTTGTATCTTGGCACTGAACTAAGATTTTGTGCCTTGCCATTTCCATAAGCTTCACTGAAATTTCCTGACCCTGATTTCATCTCTATCCCCCATATCAGACACCTCTATGTGCCACTTCAGATCCTCTTGGCCTCACTCTCCCCAGAGCCTTTGATCACTTTTCAACCCTGCCTGTTGCTGACTCAAACGGGACCCTAGTCAACCTTATGTGGACATAATCTGACACCTCATGCCTCGCTCCCCTTCCCTCTCTTCCCTGGGACTGTACTCCATGATAAGCTTTTAGAACATTCTTTTTGTATGCCTTTGGTCCATATACACATGGGTTCTCTTGCTTCTGTATTAAACTGTCAGTTGATCTGATGTATTTTGGCCTGACCTGGTGCTATTAATAAAGATCTGAGCTTAAAAACTAGGAAGAGAATAGGTCTGTTCTTCATAGAGTGAATTTATTTTTAAATTTATCAACCTCATAAACATTAGAAAGGATCTAGGATTGAGGTGCTGCTAGTAGAGGTCAACCATTGACATTGCTGGTAAGGATAGGAAAAGGCAAGAGTGGGTTGACAGGCATCAGAGAAATATGACTCAGACTGGGGTTTGAGTTTTGGGTCTACCAGCTGTGTGACTTTGGGAGTTTACGTCATCTCCCTGAGCTTCAGTTTCCTTTTTTGTGAAACCGAGGTGATAACACCAAAATATGGCTCTTGTAAGATTGCCGTGGCACAAGTGAGTTATTTATGTAAAATGCTTGTCACATGGTAGGTACTTGGTACATTGTAGCTGCTGTTATTTTTAATTTATATTTTTCTGGCCGACTTTCTTTATAAACATTTTATTTATTTAAATATGTCACATTTTAATTAATTTTTTTTCTTCAAACAGCACTGCACAAGCTAGGCACTCAGTAAATATTTATTGGCTGGGTTAGACATGTAGTAAACTATCATATCATGTTCCTAATAACAAATCATGTCCTTTGGCTTTTATTTGGCAATAATCTTAGGTGACAAGCTATAGTTGAAAATGTAGTTTTTTAACCTTCCAGATAGCAACTACAAGATGTTTATTTCTGGGGTTGTGGGTTTCCTCCCAAGAGCATCAATTTGCCTAATATTACCCAGAGGGTTTTCTTGTTCTGAGAGAAGAGCTATTATTGTCATAGTAAAAGGAACTCATTGGTCAAGGTCTTTGAATGCTTGGAAGGTGTAAGTCCTGCAGAGACAGTACAGAGTTCTTGGAAATATAGGAAGTGAACAGGATCTTCTCACTGAGGAGAAAAAGCATGATATCTATAGGCATTATTATTGCTTATAGTGTGTTGGATACTTTTCAAGGTTTTACCTACAAATACAACAAAATTACTTACAAAAAAAGACATAGGTACCATCATTCTCCCAAAATTTCTGAAGGGGAAAGAGGCAGGAAAGGTGTTAATGTGATTTTACAAGATCACACGATTAGTAAGTGGCAGAGCTGGGATTTGAATTCAGGTCTGCCTGAGTTTATCTCTGCAAAGCTAGATGTGCTCACTGCTTCTCATTGCCTTCTAAGATTTTCCTGAAGAGTGTCTTCTTAATCTTTACACATTTGAAAAAATACATTTGGTTAATTCATATTAGAACAAAACTATAGGCATTCAGTAGTTATTGATTGATATCATATGTGCAACCCTGGCAAGTTGACTGATAAGGGAAAGATGAATATGACATGCTCTTTTTTTTTTTTAAGGAACCTACATTCTGGAGTTAGAAAAACCCATATACAGCTAAATATATTACATTCATTAATTCACTCAACAACTTGGAATTGTCTTCTGTGTGTCAGGATGGTGTTGATCCTAAGAAATCAGTGATGAACAAAAGGAAATTTGGTCCTGGGCTTCATGGAGCTTATTAGTCCATCAGGGGTATTATAAATGGATCTAAGCAATTTTGGCCCTTTATTATTAGATATTAGTAACCTCCTATCATTAAAGCTAGCTGAGAGAGCTTACTGCCCTCCTCCCTCATAACCACCCTACCCAGGGAGTATGTTATCATGAAACTCTGACTGAATTCTGCTACATATTTATTGGTAGGCAGGCACATTAGTCGTACAACCTGTTCCTATAAGCTCAGTGAAGTCATAGCTTTCCATCACCTTACTAGAAAGTTTCCCTTGACAAATGTAGCAGGATGTGATACCCTCTGGTTAGAATTATGTGACAGAATCTGAATTCAGGTCTGGGTAGAGCCCTCAGCCAAGAATATTAAACCACAGGATGCTAGGTTTAGAGGGTTTTATACTTTGTTCTCCAAGAATGGAGATATTTGTATAATATTTCTAGTCCATTTTACATGGTTTCTGATATTTCTGATAGATTTAACACTGTGCATTGTACCAGTGAAAAATTATTTCTGACATTCCTTGTGCTGATTAATGAAAAAGATAGCTGAAGGCATGTGAAACCTGTTTTAAGAGAAATTTTTAATCTATTTTTGTCACGAACCCCTTTGACAATGTGATAAAGTCTGTGGATCCTTCTCAAAATAATCTTTCAAAAGGGTAAAATGCAAAAGATTACAAAGGAAAGCAAATATAATAAGATATAGTTATCAGAAAAAAATTAAAATACGTGTGATCCAGTAATATATTCTTCTTTATTACAGTATAAACTAACAAGATCTAGTGTTGGGAATAATTGCTTTAATTTCCAAGTTGTGATGCATGTAAGTGCAAGATATTTGCAACAATTGACATGAAAATAGCTGCGATTTAAAAAAAAAAAAAAAAGGTATTTTTCTTGATTTCAAAGAGTAAAGGAGATGGGGAGAGAGATAGATGATGAGCCCTAGCTGGTTTGGCTCAGTGGATAGAGTGTCAGTTTGCGGACTGAAGGGTCCCGGGTTCGATTCCAGTCAAGGGCACATGCCTGGGTTGCAGGCTCGATTCCGGTGGCGGGTGTGCAGAGGCAGCCAATCAATGATTCTCTCTCATCATTTCTATTGCTCTCTCCTTTTCCCTTCCTCTCTGAAATCAATAAAAATAATTTTTTTAAAAAGAAACATCAATGATGAGATAGAATCATCCATCTGCTGCCTCCTGCACGCCCCCCACTGGGGATTGAGCCAGCAACCATCGGAATCCAACTGTGACCTCCTAGTTCATAGGTCGATGCTCAACCATTGAGCCATGCTGGCTGGATGAAAATAGCTGTGATTTTTATTGGTGACATAGTCATTGCTAATCTTGTTTTCATTACCTACATTTGGAATTGAGGGTAATCTCTAAATTTCAGAAGTTAGCGAAAAGTAAAAGTGTAACTTTTTCCCCATCCATCTTTAGAGATGTCCATTCATTCTATCTAGGTTAAGAATCCCTACTCTAGAGTATGTGTTCTTGATTACATGTTTCATATGCTACCCAATCAACCCTGGAGTATATATTCATAATTAGGATGTCAAGTATTAACTAATCATTCCTACATGTTGATTAAAACTAACACATGCATTTATCACTGTTTTTCTTTTTTGTATAATTTTCTAGGGATCATGAGACTATACAAATAATACAATGTACAAAGAATTTCATAGGAGAGGCTATGAAGTGTTTTAAAATAAAGACAAAAGCATCTTGTCTAAAATAAGGACAATATGATGAGGATCTAGACATACATGAATGCAATGATGTACTATGGCTATTAGAAAAAATGGGGAGAAAGAATGAAAGTTGTAATTCTTTAAGGTTGAAAAAGAGCTCACAGAAAAATAGGTGATTAAGGCCTTGTTCTGTCTGGTTCAGAAATAATGATATTTCAGATATAGAGAATAACATGACGGTGTGGGGTAGTAGGGGAAAGACAGAATGGAGCCACACGTGAAAGAGGACAAGGCCTAGGAGGTTCTTCCACATGTGAGTGACATAATTAAGTAGTCATAGTTATGAGCACTTTACACATGCTTAGTTACTTAATCCTCACAGCAATCCTATTGCTATTTGCATTTTACAGATGGAGAAACAGGCAGGGAGAGATTAAGTATCTTGCACAGAGTCAAAACTAGGCCTTGTCTGGCTCCACTGGACTCAAAACAACTCAATACAAGATTACACTGATGACAGTGTGGAGGATAGATTAGGCGGGAGCATGACTGGAGATAGGAAAATCAGGTCAGACTGTTAAAATGATACTGGCCAGAGGTGGTAAAAGAGGCCTGAACACTGAGCATTAGAACAGGCGAAAAGAATTTTCCAGCTTGTGGGAATCTACCCATTTATGTTTTCAAGTTAGAAAATAGCCACAAAATAGGATATGAAAGTTCAGTATTTCTGAGTAGAGATTTTCACCAGCTAGTTTTAAATATGTACTTGGCTGGATTGATTCCTGTGTTATAAGTATCTGTCCCCATTGAAGAGTGTTCATTATGAGCAGGATTTTATTATAATCACCAGTTAATGTTTGCAGTAAGCACCCCCTTAGCCCTTGTCAAGATAGGAACACCAGTGGAAAGGTCTCCAAATGTTACATTGTATGGTGACTAAGCTTACAGTTGTAAAAGATACTTAGACCTTGTCACAGCAAAAGAAACATTCAAAATCTGGCTCATTTGCTAGCAATCAGTTTAAGAAAACTTCAGAGAAATGGGAGGGAGTTTTAGGTCAATGCATTCAGAATCTGGAGCAGGATTGACTCATCTTTGATGTGAAATACAGCAAACACCTCAGTAAGCCCTGACTTCCTAGGCCCAGGAAGAGGTCTCTGGCAGTATAGTGAGTTCTCAAATAAACAGATTCAAGAGGGCTCCAAAAATAAGAACTTATATGACTGTCTGGCAGATAAATAACCAGGATCTGTAGTTTTCCACAATATGTTTGATTGGAGCCAAAGAAAGTTTTTAAAACAAAGCTAATCCACATTCTGCATTGACAGAGGGGCTAAGTCAATTGGTTTCTGGATACAAACCTTTCTATTGGCTGAGTCCAGATTCAGCATGTGGCCTCATTGATTTGACAGACATTTCTTAGGAGTTTGTATGTGTGTGTGTGTGTGGGGGGGGAGCGGGCGGGGGGGGGGGGGGCGAGGGGGGGTATGGTGGTAGGGAAGGCCCATAGATGTCCTTTCCTTGCATGCTCACCCACATAATCCTAGCTTTTTCATTACTTTCATAGGCCTGGGAGAGATGCCTCTTTATCTCAGACTCCCTGGTATTTCTGGTCAGAAGTATTGTTGTGTTGTTTTTAATCTACCATAAAGCAATGATGATTTTCTGGTCAGTCAAGACAAAATGTTAAAATTTTCACCCCCATAGTCTCTCAGATATGTTCTCTGTATTCCCTTCTGTATTTTTCACTCCTATATTTTTATTTTTCACTTTTATGTTAAAAGATTAATGTTCTGATTTAAACTATGGTTTCTTAATAAGTAGATTTTGTTTAAATTTTGTTGTTAATTGCAGTTATCAAATTACAGATTTCATGCTGGAAAAAAATAGTTTTTTTCTTTTTTTCAAATATGTTTTTATTTTTTAGAGAGAGAAGGAGGGAGAGGGAAAAAGAGATAGAAACATCGATGAGAGAGAAACATCATCAATTGGCTGCTTCTTGCACACCCCCTGTTGGGGATCAAGCCTACAACCCAGGCATGTGCCCTCACTGGGAATCGAACTGATGGCCTCTTGGGTGCATGGTCTGCTGCTCAACCAGAGCCACACTGGCCAAGCGAAACAGTTTTTTGTTTTTTGTTTTTTTTTTCTATCCTGAATATTCATCTCTAAGTTGGAAAACTGGAATTATTCTTTTAGAATGCATTGGCTAAATGCACAGATAAGTTTTTTTTAAAATTATTTTTATTGATTTCAGAGAGGAAGGGAGAAGGAGAGAGATAGAAACATCAATGATGAGAGAATCATTGACTGGCTGCCTCCTGCAGGCCCCCTACTGGGGATCAAGCCTGCAACCCAGGTATGTGCCCTTGACCGGAATTGAACCGGTGACCCTTCAGTACTAAGGCTGACACTCTATCCACTGAGACAAACTGGCCACGGCCACAGATAAGTTTTTATGGTATTTCTTTCTTTTTTCTTTTTCTTTTTTATATTTTATTGATTTTTTACAGAGAGGAAGGGAGAGGGATAGAGAGTTAGAAACACTGATGAGAGAGAAACATCGATCAGCTGCCTCCTGCACACCTCCTACTGGGGATGTGCCCACAACCAAGGTACATGCCCTTGACCGGAATCGAATCCGGGACCCTTCAGTCCGCAGGCCGACGCTCTATCCACTGAGCCAAACCAGCTAAGGCTTTCCTACCACTTTATATAATTTTTATTTCTTCTGTTGGTCATTTCTGTGATGATTTTACATAACATATTGAAACCTGTATTTCTTTGTAAATACATTTTAAACATTACCCCTTCATTCCTTCTTTACCAAGACCTTCCCTCTTTTCTATTTCACAACCTAATTGCTTTTTTCATAAGTTGACATTATTTTGTCTATATGTATGTATGTATTCATCCCTACACCTCCCTATCCACCTGCTTGCCCATTTACCCATCCATCCATCCATCCATCCATCCATCCATCCATCCATCCATCTCTCTATCTCAGTGCTAAACCAGGTAGTGTTTAGGATTGCTTGTCCTTCTCTGGGTTTATTATCACAACCCATAAGCTATTTGATGGAGTGTGTTCTAGCATAAAATTTAAATAAGTTATCATAAATTCCATCAATTGCATCAGATTATATCACATTTTTGTTTGCTTTGTATTTGGACCATGACTTAATTGAATAGCTTTTTATTTTTCCTGGAGTTTTATCTTTTATTCTGTCTATAGCACATTCTTAAATTTTTCCTTCTCAAATTCAAAGTTATACTATTTTATTAATTTTCTCCAAAGATCTCTATCTCAGAGCTTTCTGTCTTGTGGTTGCTCTCTAGACCTGTTCCTATATAACTGTTACCTGGAATTCAGTGAGGAATAATTTACATTTTCTGGCTCTTTTTTAGGTTTTAGATCATGATTTCTTAAGGAAACTGGTAGTTTAGAGTTCAGTGTGTAACAATAAGAGAAGGACAACATGTTGACAAAGATATACATAGAAAAAGTTGTGTCTGGAGATTTGAGGAAAGACTTATAAGGGAAGATTTTACTTTAGAGAGAATGTAGCCATGGTTAACCTGACTCCTAGTCTCTCATTTCAGTAAACATTCATTGAATACCTACAATTTGGCAGGCAGTCAACTAAATTTAGGTGCTGAGATATATCCAGATAATGAAGCCTGGCCCTGTCTGGTAGTTCAGTTAGAGTGTGGTCAGGATACGCCACAGTTGTGGGTTCGATGTTCGGTCAGGGCACACATAAGAAGCAACCAATGAATGCATAAGTAAGTGGAACAACAAATCTTTCTCTCCCCCTCTCTCCCCCTCTCTCCCTCTTTTCCTCTCTCTCCCTGTCTCTCCCTCTCTCTCCCTCTCTCTCCCTCTCTCTCTCCCTCTCTCTCCCTCTCTCTCCCTTGTTCTCCTTAAAAAAGAAAAGAAAAAAAAAAGATGAAGGAGATGGTGTGGAGGCAGACTTGTAAGCAGTTGATACAATGTTATAACCAGCAGCTAAACATGTTATAAGGAAACATGCAAGGAGTTCTGGGAACCTCATATTTTCATCCTTATCCCATTCAGTAAGCACAATGTAACTGTACTCATAATGTCCCAAGACCAATAGGTGTTTCAAATAGGAAGCAGGTTTAAGCAGTTCAAGGGGGGAATCAATTGATACCCATAAAACAGGGATGGGAGAGGTGGTGTTAGGAAAAGCCACCAAATTTATATTAGTGAGTGAGTGATGTGATTAATACAGCAGAATGAACCATTTGGAGGGGGTGTCCTAATAGCCCTCCACCTTGGAGAACATGTAAATGAATTTACAACTGATGGAATATGACTGGGGGGGATTTTAACCCCGGCACCCAGGGCCTTGTCTCCCTCCTCTGGACTAGCTCTTTGGCATTTTCTCCAAACTAGTTGACTATAGAGTAAAATAAGACATTTGCTTCCCCTTGTCATCGTAGTCAAAGGCATTCATCATCTTACTTTTGAGAGAGATTCTTCTCTCTGTTGGGGTTTTAGAAAGCCCATACACACCACCCCCTTTATTTCCCACCTTAATTCTGAACTGGTAGTCATGGGATCAGTAAGATAGAGAGGAAATATACAAATCAAAAGTTAAAACACTAACACGTGCGTGCTGCTTTTCCTGTGCCAGGCACTGTTCTAATCTTCATAGCAATCCTATGAAGTAAGTTCTCCTGTTGTCCACATTTTACAGATAAGGGAAACTTGAGCATGTGGCCAGGGTCACATAGTACCAGGTGGAGCCGGGATTCAAAAGCAGCAATTTAATCCCGGAGCCTAATCTCTTTACCACTGTGTTTTCCTGCATCCCATTTCATCTCAGTTACTGATAGGGCTGTTGGAGAAAATGGCTTTAGGGCTGTTGGTTAAGTGGGCTTCCTGGTACTGGACCCTGATTTACAGCTTTACCCAGGCAAGCTAGATACCTGCAGGCTTCCTGTGTGGTATGGAGGAGCAGTGCCCATGTACCCAGCTCCTTCTCTTTAACACCATTAACTCCATAATTCTTTCTTCCCTTCCTCAGAAGGACACAGTGAAGGGGCTTAGAGACATCAAGGAGTTTTTCTTGGAGTTCTTCTACCTGGAAACAGGGAGAATGAGAAATCAAATATTCTCTCCTTAGCCCTCTCAGTTCATTTAAGACCAAGTGCTTTGGGGGAGCTAGCAGAGGTTGGGCAAGAGCAGGAGAAGGGGCAGTCTTCCCCCAAACAAGATTTCAATTAAGCTGAAACTCGCCTTGTAGCTTCAGCTGTGTGCCGCTGTATGTACTTATCCACCTAGCTTTCCCTGGTTTGTAGCTCACTTTCTCATGCTGCCTACTTTATTTGAAGACAAGGGAAAAAACATACAACAAACAGGAAAACTCAAATCAGGTCATTTTAAACAAGCATCTTTCCTCAGGTTTCCTGAAACAAGCCAAGTTGTCTTTAACTTGTTCTCCTACATCATTTGCCATAGAGAAAGAGAAGCAGAATGTTAAAGTAGAAAAAGCATAGTTTTAGAAAGAGAAAGTTCAGTTTGAATCCAACTTTGTCACTGAACAAATTATTTAACCTCTCTGTGCCATTCTTTCCTCACTATTCTATAAAAGAGAGTGTAAGACCTACCATAGGGTTGGTGTGAGGATTAGAACTAAAGTGTACTAAGTATTTGACACTCAGTAATAAAAGGTAGCTTCTATTGTTAATAAAGATATGAAAACTACAGACTTAAATCTGTTGAATGTTTAAAAAATAATTTCAACAGTTATACAAGCAAGTTTCTTAGGCAAGTCTCCTTTTAACACTGCTGGGAATTGGGAATACTGACTGATTAATATTCTGGTATTTCATCTGGTTATCTGCAGATACACTCATGTATGAAGGTGAGTGAGTGCACAAAAATGAATCTGCTAGAATACCTCCTATATGTGGTACTGGTGACATGTTGTATGTAAATTGAGTTTTAATTTTAAGAATTCATATCCTCGTTTACTTCTTTATTTCCAAGATTCTAAATTTGCATCCACAAGCTTCCAGTACTTTTCCCCCCTTTGTCCTTAAACTAATGCATTCAGAGATTGCTGCTTTCTTCAAAACATTTTAGCTTGGTTGAAGAATATCATAAGTCCTGAAGGTATTCTGTTTCTTTAAGAGCTGGTTGGCTATATCTTGGAACATAACCAAGGTGTTTTTTCCTTCTCTAAGATATTTTCCATGCCCTGTGTCCCTGTTCCCCACATCCCCTGTCTCCTCCGTGTTGCACAAAAATTGATGTATTTTGCTAATTTGTTAGGTAGGCGAGACAACTCTACTACCTAGATACCTGTATCCCCTCTGCCCCTACATCACACATCATTTAGTCTACTTGGGGACTGGAACACATTTTCTAGATGTTTGTTTGCCTAATCAGGAAACCATATTTCGTGCCGGGGGTGGGGAGGGGGGTAGCGGGGAAGGAAGGCAGAAATAAAACATGAAAACTAATGAAGGGAAGAAAGAGCCACTACATGTACTTGACTTTAGCAACTTGGTTCCGGAAAGAAAATGCAGTATTGCTGATCTCACCAGACCTACATGTTTTTGATTTTGTCCCTTCAGCAGAGTATTGCTTCACCCTTGGTTTGAATCCCCAATTGAGTACTGTATTTAATTGTTGATCTTGAGCAAGTTACTTAATCTTTCTGAGCCTTAGTTTCCCGACTTGTAAAATGAGGAAGATAATAGGATCTATCCTTTAGGGTTATTGTGAGGGTTAAAGAAAAGAGTACATGAATGCATCTGCAGTAATTCTTGGACATGGTAAGAGAATGAACATATATTGAATCTAGATTTGAACCCAAGCCGAGCTCCCAAGCTCTGTCCCTTGCCCCGTCCCTACATGAAATTGCACAGAAGTGTGACATTGAGTATGTAGGAGTAGCCCCACTTGATTACTGAAGTAGCAGAGAGGTCTGATGTGGTTAAGTGACTGTTAGGATCACAAAGCTAATGCAATGCAGAATGAAAACTCAATGAAGGGTTTCTAGCCCTAATTGCAAGCGTAGAGTGCTTTTTCCTACAGAATCCTGCCATGAAGACAAGGTATTTAATATCTAGTGATTTGTTATTTTATTATTTACACTAGAGGCCCAGTGCACGAAATTTGTGCAGGGGGTTGGGGGAAGGTGTCCCTCAGCCCAGTCTGCACCCTCTCCAATCTGGGACCCCTCAGGGGATGTCCAATTGCCAGTTTAAGCCCAATTCCTATGGGATTGGGCCTAAACTAGCAGTCGGACATCCCTCTCACAATCTGGGACTGCTGGCTCCCAACCGCTTGCCTGCTTCCTGCCTGATTGCCCCTAACCGCTTCTGCCTGCCAGCCTGATCACCCCCTAACTGCCCTCCCCTGCCGGCCTGGTTGCCCCTAACTGCCCTCCCCTGCAGGCCTGGTCGTCCCCAACTGTCCTCCCCTGCTGGCCTGGTCACCCATAACTACCCTCCCCTGCTGGCCTGGTCACCCATAACTGCCCTCCCTTGCTGGCTTGATCACCCACAACTGTCTTCCCATTGGCCATCTTGTGGAGGCCACATGTAGTGACCACATGGGGATGGCCATCTTTTGACCACATGGGGGCAGCCAAGTTGTGTGAGGGTGTGATGGTCAATTTGCATATTACCTCTTTATTATATAGGATTGAAAGCTTCTTGGGACTTCAGCTGTTAAGTCCATGGCACCATCTGATTATAGGTGTTTTAATAGTTAGACTTAATGCAGTAAAAGAGTACTTTGACATAGTGATTCAGGTGTATGTGCTGAATCATCCAGTGTGGATGTCAGTAATTACTAAAATAAATTTGTACATATTGATCTTGGTCCAAAACAGATTGACCTGAATTTTAATTAGGCAGTTTTACACATATGGACTGTAAAACAAGTATTAAGTGTGAAGTTAAATACATGCTGACAGTATGACCCCGCAGCCTTACTCTTAGGTATCTAAGGGAATAAAAATGAATGTCTTCACAAAAACTGTGAAGGAGCTCAAAAGTGGTTCGAGATTAAAGTAATAAATGAAGTAATAGAAATGGTATAAAGAACTAAGTATGAATGAGAATAAGGAAAAAGTGTGGATTTGAGCAGGAGTTTGTCAATCCTTGTAATAGTCTAAAAATATAGATAGAAACTACATTGCGAGAATTTTTTATTTTGCCTTTGAAGTGAAATAGAAACACTTCTTAAAAGGCTTTCAACTTTATTCATTGGTCCTAATGGAAATGCAAATTAAAGTATCTTGATGAGGTGCCACTTCATACCCACTTGAAAGGCTAACTATATATAAGACAGACAGTACTAAGTGATGGTGAAGATGTAGAGCAACTGTAACTGTATTGCATGTGGGAATGTAAAATGGTACAGACGCTTTGGAAAACAGCTTGATTGCTTCCTAAAATGGTAGATATACACTTACCCTGTGACCCAACTACTCTTCTCCTCGGTATCTATGCAAAGGAAATGAAAGTCTTTTATTTAGAATAGCCCCCAACTGGAAATAACCCAGATGCCTATCAGCTGGGGAATGGATGAACAGAATACTCTTCAGCATCAATGCAAAGGAACGGGGAACTTATAACATGGTACAACATGGATGAACCTCACAACCATGCTAAGTGAAAGACACCAGATGCAAAAGACCACATTTTGTATGATTCCATTTACCAGGTGTACCGGTTAATAATGCGGATTTTGATATCAAAGAAAACACGATAATTTCAAGAGAAACATCAAAAGTGCTTTATTCAAAGTAATGTCCATCGCTAGCTACACATTTCCCCATCTTTCAGGTACTTTGTGGAGACCATCCCAATAGAACTTTTCTTGTTTTGAGGCAAACGATTCAGAGGCCCAATTTTCCACTTCTTCGCACGGTTTGAAGTGCTGCTCAGAAAGTGCGTGTGCCATTGATCGGAACAAGTGGTAATCTGAAGGAGCAAGGTCTGGTGAATATGGCGGGTGGGTTAATACTTCCCAGGCAAGATCTTTTAACGTGTCTTTAACTGGTTTTGAAGTGTGTGATGGTGCGTTATCATGAAGCAAAATTACTTTGCCGTGTCTTCTGGAACATTCTGGTCGTTTCACAATCAAAGTGCGGTTCATATTGATTATTTGTTGTCGGTAGTGATCATTATTAACGGTTTCACCTGGTTTTAGAAGCTCATAATACACCACACCTTTCTGATCCCACCAAACGCAGAGCATTGTCTTCTTTCCGAAGCGATTTGGCCTTGCAGTCGATGTTGATTGTTGACCTGAATCAACCCATGATTTTGTGCATTTGGAATTCTGAAAATTAAATCCACTTTTCATTGCCAGCCACAATTCGATGCAAAAAAGACTTTCTTTCGTGCTGTTGAAGCAACATTTTACTGATGACTTTTTGGTTTTCCATTTGTCTTTCGTTTAGTTGATGTGGCACCATTTTTCTTCCTTTGAAATCTTTCCCATTGCTTGTAAATGATCGGAAATTGTTTGCTGAGCAACGTTTAATCTTTCTGCAAGTTGTTTTTGAGTTTGACACGCATCTTCATCCAATAATGCTTGTAATTTTTGGTCTTCAAACTTTTTCAGTTGACTTGGACGTTCTTTGTCTTTCACATCGAAATCATCACTTTTAAAAGCATTTAAACCAGTGTTCACAAGTATCTTGAGATGGAGCATGTTCACCATAAGCTTCCCGAAGTATACATAACTTTTTCTTCAAAATATAGTAATGAATTAAAACTTCCCACAAATGCTCTTTTTTTTGGCATGAAATTTGACATTTTTAAGTGTAAAAATATCTATGATGTTAACACCTTCAGCAAATTTGACATAGGAAGGTTTGAAGCTTGTTGTCAATACAACAAAATAGCATGCATATCAAATTGCATATATATCAACATATGTGTAACTCCATCTATTGAAAAATCTGCATTATTAACTGGTACACCTAGTATATCAAATGTCCAGAAAAGACGAAGAACGGAAAGCAGATCAGTGGTTGTCTGAGGCTGGGGGTAGGACCTGTAGTTGACTGCAGTCAGATTGAGGGAACGTTTTGGAGTGAGGAAAATGTTCTCAAAGTAGATTGTGGTGAGGGGTTCACAGCTCTGTCCATTTACTAAAATTCATTGAATTGTTCACTGAGAATGAATGATTTTGTGGTATATACATTATATCTCAATAAAACTGTTAAAAACCCACATAAACATATATTTAGAATATATTAAGTTGTTTATATTTTTAAAACAATAGCATTTTTTTTAGATTTAAAAAAAATGATTTTTAAAGAGAGGGGAAGGGATTGGGAGAGAGAGAGAGAAAGATCAATGTGAGAGGGAAACATTGGATTAGCGGCCTCCTGCACACCCCCTATTGGAAATGGAGCCTGCAACCTGGGCCTGTGCCCTGACTGGAAATTGAACTGGCAACCTTTAGGTGCACAGGAAGACACCCAACCAACTGAGTCACAGTGGCCAGGGCTATTGCATTTTTTAAAGGCATCAGAATTGGTAGCTCTTAAGAAAATGCCAAGGTTTTAATTGAACTTTGTGATTATTTGATTCCTCTTTCCAGTCTCTTCAGTAGCCCATTATTGTCTAATTCACACAAAGCGTAAAGAAACTTGGATGATTATTGATGCATGTAGTTTAAACAATCCTTTTTGTCTAATGTAGGGATTTTCTTGGTTTGGGGTTCTCTCTGGCTCTTGCTGGTTCAGGCATTTTTGTGTTCCTCACAATATCTATCTGTACAGCTTTGTTCTTAGGCTGTAAAACATTGCCACTTCTTGGTAGTGGCCTCAATTTAATCCATAATTCTTTTTCCTCTTTCTATAGCTTTTTTTAAAAATTAATCCTCACCTGAGGATATTTTTTCCCATTGATTTTTTAGAGAGACTGGAAGGGAAAGGGAGAGGCATACAGAGAGAAACATTGATGTGAGAGAGACACATCGATTGGTTGCAATTGGTTGCATACCACATGGGCCTTGACCAGGGCTGGTATGGAGCCTGCAACTGAGGTATGTGCCCTTGACCAGAATCGAACCAAGGACCCTTCAGTCCTCGGGCTGACGCTCTATCCACTGAGTCAAACTGACTAGGGCTTGGCTTGTTTAAAGCTTTGTTGGGTTTGGGCCAGAGTAGCCTTTTTACTAGGGTGAGTTTAGCTCTAATCCTAACTTGTGGGCTTTCTGGGCTCTATGCCAAATGCCCCCTAGTGTTTAAGATCTTTCTACTGTGGCTGCTTATAACTCTTGAACCTGTATGAGCTCTGGAAATTGTTCATTCTACACTTTCTTTTCCAATAGTAGTTCTTTCCCAGGTTGTATATATGTATATATGGCCCCTTGGAGTCTCACCTGCCTGTACAATTTAGTATTCAATCTAAGATGGGGGAGAGGGTCAGATTCCTGAGTTCTTTCTCTGGATTTCTTCCTTCTCTCTGGCCAGCAAATTCCAGCTTCTCAGATTTCGCATCTCTGTCTCTGGAGAGGTGGGAAAAGGTGATATTGTGGAAAACAGTTCTTAAATAAAACATATATATATATATATGTGTTTTATGAATATATATCAGAGAGGAAGGGAGAGGGAAAGAAATAGAAACATCAATGATGAGAGAGAATCATTGATCAGTTACCTCCAGCATACCCCACACTGGAGACCGACTGGGATAGAGCCCGTAACCTGGGCATATGCCCTGACCGGGAATCGAACCATAACCTCCTGGTTCACAGTCAACGCTCAACCACTGAGCCACACAGGCCGGTGTGATGAGCCTTTCTCGCTTAAGGAGTTTGAATTATATCTTATAGGGAATAGGGAGCCAATGAAGGGTTTTAGACAGAATTATGACCCCCATCAGTCCTGTGTGGTTTAGATACATATTGGGTGAGTGAAGAATCATAGAAAAGAGACTGGAGGCAGCTAGAGCACAGTTAGGAAGCTATGTGGTGGACAGACCTAGGGAGAGATGAAATAAGGCATTACTGTGTGTGCTGCCTAATTGTATGGCTCACTCCATTACTTCCCACAGGCCTCTGTGCAGACGCCATTCCATGAAGTTTCTCTTGACCAAAAGGTCAACCCCAGCTCCCCTCGTTATCCCCCGCCCCCTTTGCTGTTTTACTTTTTTTCTATAGCACTATTATCTACACTAATTAAAGAGAAACATGGTAATTAGCATACGACCGCTACCCTTCCCATTGGCTAATCAGCATATCCTTATGCAAATTAACTGTCAGCCAAGATGGTGGCCGGCAGCCATGCACTGAAGCGAGCAGGGAGGCTTGCTTGCTCCAGTGACTGCGGACTCCAACGTTCCCCCCCTAACGCTAACGTGCCGGCCTCTCAGCTGCAACTCTAAGCAACTATGTACTATGTTGCAAATAAGAAGCTAAACAAAACACCAGAAACCGGCTTTCATTCAGCCGGGCTTCTGGACCGCAACATTGTATCGATGTTTTCAGCAGCGAGGCCTCAGAGCTAAAGCTGGCCCAGAATAAAAAAAAGAAAAGAAAAAAGGAGCGGTTGGGAGCTTCAGTCACCCGCTTCTGGAAAACAGCCCTCAGCCCCTCACCCAGAATGGCCAGGCACCCCAGTAGGGACCCCCACCCTCATCCAGGACACCCTTCAGGGCAAACCAGCCGGCCCCTACCCATGCACCAGGCCTCTATCCTATATAGTAAAAGGGTAATATGCCTCCCGGCACCGGGATCAGCAGAGCAGCGAGCCTCCCGGCACCGGGATCAGCGTCACAGGGGGCAGCGCCCAAACCCCCTGATCAGCCCTGCTCTGTGCCTGATAGGGGGGAGCTCCCCAATCCCCTGATCGCCCTGTGGCTCTGTGTGTGACAGGGGGCGGGGCCACAACCTCTCTATCCGCCCTGCTCTGTTCGTGACAGGGGAAGGCGCCCCAACCCCCTGATCAGCCCTGCTCTGTGCCTGATAGGGGGGAGCTCCCCAATCCCCTGATTGCCCTGCGGCTCTGTGTTTGACAGAGTGTGGCGCACCAACCTCCCCCCCCCCCCCCCGGGCCCTACTCTGTGTGTGACAGGGTAGAGCCATAACCTCTCCATCGGCCCTGCCCTGAGTAAGACAGTGGCGGTGCCCCAACCCCCTGATCAGCCCTGCTCTGTGGGTGATAGAGGGTGGCGCCCCAACCCCCCTCCACGGGCCTTGCTCTGTGTGTTACAGGGTAGAGCCATAACCTCTCCATTGGCCCTGCCCTAAGTGTGACAGGGTGCAGCGCCCCAACCCCCTGATCCGCCCTGCTCTGTTTGTGACAGGGTACGGAGCCCCAACCCCCCTGATGGGCTCTGCTCTGTGAGTGACAGGGGGCAGCGTCCCAACCCCC
The DNA here is from genome assembly GCF_028538775.1 of Myotis yumanensis. Lineage (NCBI taxonomy): Eukaryota > Metazoa > Chordata > Mammalia > Chiroptera > Vespertilionidae > Myotis > Myotis yumanensis. The sequence goes on from NW_027223756.1 coordinate 74,034,484, forward strand.
TGATTGGTCCTGCTCTGTGAGTGACGGGGGCAGCGCCCCAACCCCCTGATCGGCCCTGCTCTGTGCGTGACAGGGGGTGGCGCCGCAACCTCCCCATCGACCCTGCCTTGAGTGTGACGGGGCAGTGCCCCAACCCCCCAATCGGCCCTACCCTGAGCTCGACTCGCAACCTCCCGATCCGCCCTGCTCTGTGCATGACGGGGCAGCGCCCCAACTCCCCAGTCGGCCCTGCTCTGAGCCTGACCAGGGGCTGCCCCTAGGGATTGGGCATGCCCTCTGCCACCCGGGAGCAGGCCTAAGCCAGCAGGTCGTTATCTCCCGAGGGGTCCCAGACTGCGAGAGGGCACAGGCCGGGCTGGGGGACCCCCCTCCCCCCCGAGTGCACAAATTTTTGTGCACCAGGCCTCTAATATTTTATATTTGTTTATTCTATTGTAATAGAATTTGAAATGTTATATATAGGGCTAGGGTTTATATTGGATTTGCTCAACAGTTTCTCCAATATTGTGATTAGCATCTGTCTTATAGTAGACTAGAGGCCCAGTGCATGGATTCGTGCACTGGTGGGGTCCCTTGGCCTGGCCTGTGCCCTCTTGCAATCCGGGACCCCTTGGGGGATGTCGGAGAGCTGGTTTCGACATGATACCCGCAGGCCAGGCATATAAGATCTTTGGTTAATCTCTTCCCGCTCTCCCCCCCTTCCCTCTGAGAGTCATCAATGTGTTCCATGTTTCCATGCCTATGGTTTCCGCTATTGCATTGAACATCTGTTCCCTGGTGGTCAGTGTGCATCATAGCTACCAGCTGGTTGGCCAGTTGCTTAGGCTTTTACATATATAGATACTCAGTAAATACTGCTGAATGAAAGAGTGAATGGGTTTGAGAGACATTTCAAAGATGAAAACCATATTCAAGGAAAGGGGTAAACACAGTAATCTTCAGTTAATTAAGATGTTTATGCCCTTGTAAATAGTAATTATTTAGTTGGGAATGGAAATTAACTCTCCATGTAAGGTAGCTAAAGAAATCTTCAATAGGCAATGGATTTGGGGAGTAATTCTAGCAATGAGCTAGAAATTTCAATCTGCTAGCTGACTTAAACCCCATTGCATCATGGATCAAAATCACAATAATGATATCTAACATTTATTGAGTGTACACAAATGTATGTGCTCCAGGCCTTTTAAAGTATGCTTTTGTTCCCCCAGAAGTTTCAGGGTTTTCCAATTTAAGTCTAAATTCTAAATATATGAATTTCTTTACAATAGGCTTATTGTAAGGACAAGGGCTACTAATTCTAATGACATTATTGCTGCAAGTGACATTTAAGTTTGGGATTCCTGGTTTAGGATTTGATAGCCAGGTTTGTGTGTTGAGGAATTAAAGGGGATTGCATTATGTAATTGGGTGGGTGAATACAGGAAGTCCTGATATGATTGTGGTGGCACTCCATTTTAGATTCTTGGGATTAGATTTGGAAACCATCTCTTTATTGATGTGAATTTATGAGTCTCTAATTTCTTTGAATATGAAGAAAATCCTGTTCTGTTTTCTTTCTTAGTAGCAGGAATTTGAAACTCGGCTGCCTGCCTGGTAGGTCCATGTGGAAGATAGCAGTGTCGGTATGTGGGAATTCAGGCCTAGTGTTTCCAGATCTTCTGAATTTTCAAGAGAATTTTAATGTGAAATCTTATGATTTTCTACTTTTGGTCAATACTGTGAGGACTAAAAAAAATATATATATATACAGCTGTGGGCTATATTGGGCTTCTGGACCTTGAGGGTGTGACCTCTGGTTTGGAGATTGAAGTATGGAACTGGATCTAGAAAGGGTGAGCGGAGGGGACAGGAGAGTTAATTAATTTCACATTCAGTAAAAACCTTTTCCACATAAATCCAATTCAGTCATGGAGAAATCTCAGCACATTACTACAATCAAGGAAGCAGATGAATTATCCTATATAATAAAGAGGTAATATGCAAGTTGATCATCACTTCAACACACAAGATGGCCGCCCCCATGTGGACACAAGCTGGCCAACACAAGATGGCCGGCAGGGGAGGGCAGTTGTGGGTGAACAGGCCAGCAGGGGAGGGCAGTTGCAGGGGACCAGGCCTGCAGGGGAGGGCAGTTGGGGGGGGGACCTGGCTCGCAGGGGAGGGCAGTTAGGAGTGACTGGGTCAGCAGAGGAGGGCAGTTGCGGGAGACCAGGCTGCAGGGGAGGGCAGTTAGGGGCAATCGGGCTGACAGGGGAGCAGTTAGGCGTCGGTCAGGCTGTCAGGGGAGTGGTTAGGGGGTGATCAGGCTGGCAGGCAGAAGTGGTTAGGGGCAATCAGGCAGTCAGGCAGGCAGGCGAGCGGTTGGTAGCCAGCAGTCCTGGATTATGAGAGGGATGTCCGACTGCCTGTTTAGGATCGATCCCGGTGGGATTGGGCCTAAATGGGCAGTTGGACATCCCTAGAGGGGTCTCAGATTAGAGAGGGTGCAGGCTGGGCTGAGGGACACACCACGTCCCCCCCCCCCCCCCAAGGCATGAATTTTGTGCACTGGACCTCTAGTCCTATATAATAAAAGGCTAATATGCAAAACTACCAGTTGCTATGACATGCACTGACCACAAGGGGGCAGACACTCAATGCAGGAGCTGCCCCCTGGTGGTCAGTGTGCTCCTATAGAGGGAGTGCCGCTCAGCCAGAAGCCGGGCTCATGGCTGGCGAGCATAGCAGTGGTGGTGGGAGCTTCTCCCGCCTCCTCAGCAGTGTTAAGGATGTCTGACTGCTGGCTTAGGCCCGCTCCCCCTGGATGTCAGTCAGACATCCCCTAAGAGTTCCCGGACTGCGAGAGGGTGCAGGCCAGGTTGAGGAACTCCCCCCCGCCTCGAGTGTACGAATTTTGTGCACTGGGCCTCTAGTAGATTGATAAAATATGAAACCTTAGATAACTACAAATACTGAGAAAAGTAAAAATTATAAGACCTTTCTTTGCTTGGAGTCTAAGAGTATTTCAATAGTCTATCCAGCTGACCAATATGTTAAAAAGTTTATATCATGTGGCAAAATGATAGATAATACCTGGGCAGTAGAGATCGTTTTGACTTACAGGAATTGGGGAAGAAAAACTCTCTTTTGGTTAGGGCTCTTGTGGAAGGATTTTTGAGGTAGAATGAATTTGCTCTGAATTTTTCTCACATGAGTAGGACTTATATAAACAGTTGTTAGTGAGAGTGGCATTATCTGAGTGTAGGTCTGTGGAATACAGGAAGTTAACTAGCTGCTGGAGAGGAGGAATCTTCTAAGGGTGTGATGTGGAGTATGATGCACCACCTAGCTTGGTTAACCTCTGATGTACTAGTGTTCTGCAAGTGTCATTGATAGAAATGTTGAAATATACTAGTAACTTGTTGGATGCTTAATGTTCGTTTTTTTGTTGTAAATAAAAAGTTATATAAGTAATCTTGTGTAACATCTCATTCATTCTACATCCTCATTAGATGCTCTTCTATTCTCTCTTTAGATAATTCCACTGATGGGAACATACTGTTTCTTTTAAAAACAAAAACAAAAAAACAACCCACAGTGCTAATTACATTAAAGAGATATTCCCTCTTATTTTAACTTTCTCCAGCAGGTCCTGTTGGAGTTCTAGTCTCTGAAGTGACCTAGAAGAAGTCTGCTTTCCCCCTTACCCTAAGCGTGTGAGTCTTCTCACCTCTGAAGATGGGCATCATGTCTTCCTTTAGTCTGCTCTGGTCCAGGCTACATAGCTCCAGTGCTTTGATTTATTCTTTCAGTGATAGCGTTTTTAAACCCCTCTATATCCTGAACGCTATTCTCCAAAATACCCCACTCTATTACTGATACTTTAAAAATTAATTCTTCAAAATTGAATGGAGTATTCCAAATGCCGAAGAAACAGTGAATAGGGCTTTTAGTGATATTTGTACTTATTAAGTTGGCTAGATGAGCAAAGATTGATAAGCCTCCTTTGTGAATCTTGTCAGTATCTAAATTTTCAGTTGGGTCAGCTTTATTTTTTATGTGAAAAGCACACTGGGGGTGGGGTGACAGAAAAAGTGATGATCATCACACAGATTGTTGTTCGGTTGCTGGTACTGCCAGCTAAGTCCAAGAAAGCAACAACATCATTACGTAGTTTGGCTGTATTAGAATAGGCTCTTTGTGATGTATACATCCATAATAGATTGGGGTGGGGAGTGGGATCTTGTTAAAACAGAGATTCCAAATATTTCTAATTGTGAAGGTTTCAGAAACTTAAATCTTTAAAATTAAAAGAAGTGATGGTATTTGATATAATGTTTGATTTTGGTAGTTGACAGCAGTAATTGATTTATTACATCATTCTACTGACATTGCTTTGAGTTTTACACATACACAATACTTTGTGGTTTATTTTTGGACTCAACATCAGTTTTTTTTGTGTAATTGCCAGGAATGTTAATAAAAATGAACAAGATCACTAACATATATAAAATCATCACTAAGTTTCTTCTTCAGATGGTGGCATTCTAAATGTTAGGAATATAATTTGACTTAATTTTTTGGTGTGATTTATTATTTAAATAAGAAATGAGCATAAGCCAGATGAGTAAAAAGAAGGAAGTGAGTAGCTTATTCATAGATGCAACCAAATCATTTGTTGCTTTCAGGCTGTCCTCTTCCTAAAAAGCACATCCATCGATGTTGGTCCACCTGGGCTGTTAACATCTTCAGTAACTAGCCAGCCGTGGGCAAACTACGGCCTGCGGGCCGAATCCGGCCCGTTTGAAATGAATAAAACTAAAAAAAAAAAAGACCGTACCCTTTTATGTAATGATGTTTACTTTGAATTTATATTAGTTCACACAAACACTCCATCCATGCTTTTGTTCCGGCCCTCCGGTCCAGTTTAAGAACCCATTGTGGCCCTCGAGTCAAAAAGTTTGCCCACTCCTGAACTAGACAGTCACCATGTGGGAAGCAGCATTTGTTGCAGGCAGGACTCATCAATGGGTGCTAAGATTTGTGGATGAAAGTGTGGTGAGATATTGTATTTATGTAGTCTCAGTCTCCCCCACAAGAAAAATGTACAGAGGGAAAATTAATAATGTTACAATGGAGAAACCTAGCAGATCAACTGTAACCAAGTGGTCAGAGATTACCATCCTCAGTAATGAGGCAGGGACATCATCATGTGCCTCTGGTATGACGCACTGAGCAGGGCATGGCATTGCTTTTGTGCTTGCCAAAGTGCGTAACCTGAATTTAGTCATGAGGAAGCATTAGACAGACTCAGAGTAAGGGACATTCTACAAAGTAACTGGTCAGTACTCCTCAAGTGTCAGGGTCATGAGAGTCAAACTGTCCCAGATTGGAGGAGATGTGACAATTGTATGCGATGTATGATCCTGCACCAGAAAAAAGGCAGCAATGGGGCAGTTGGCAAAAAAAGGTTGGCTCTAGATCATTTAATAAATCTTGTTGATGGTTAATTTCCTGGTTTTGATCATTATAACTGATTATATGAGGTGTTAACATTTGAGGAAGCTGGATGAAGGGTAGACAGGAATTATTTGTACTATTTTTGGAACTTTTCCTAAGTCTGAAGGTATTTCAAAAATGAAGTTAAGCCACAGCCACAATATAAAGCAATTAAACTCAGCTGAGAAACTAAGACTTTCATGCTTTTACCTTGTGATGCCTCTTTTGATTGGTTAGGGGTGATTTTCCTTGCTTTCTAAATCTCCACTGTGATCTGGTTAGCTGAGGTTTCTTATTGAGGAACTTTGGGATAAGTGAGACATTGCAACTACATTTTGAAAGGTTTTGTTTAATTAATTAATTTACTTATTTATTTTTTGTACAGAGCTGTAATTACATCTTTGGGTTTCCAGTGGCTCTGTAGGTTATTTGAGCTTTACTGTTGTAGCCACCAGAATCCCTGACTGGAAACTTAGCCCTGTAATTAATTTACTAGTTTGTTTCTGTTTTTATTATTATATTCTAAATACAGGTTAATCCCATGAAGTCTGCTATGTGTCATATATTATCAAATTTAGTGCTTGTTGGTTGTTGCCTAGGAAGAGCTGATTTTTGTGTAAAACTATTTTATTTAAAATTGAAATATTATACCACATACCTTATTTTTCTCCCAGAAAAGACAGGTTGGAGTTTTTGTAAATAAAATGAATAAATAAACTTACATCGGCATAAGCACCAAGTGGTGATCTTTTATTGGGTAATAATTAGAATGGGGGAAATTAATACATGGAAAATATTTCTGTTAATGGAAGCAGTTATTAATATATGACTCATAGATTCTTAAATCTAGAAGAAACTTGACGCGGCTGTTTTGACCATTGTGGGAGAGGAAAAGAACATGGACTTGGGAGTCAGGAGACCTAGTTTTGCATCCCTCAGTCATTGCTGCTTATTATTGTATCTTGGACCGGTCGTTTAACTTTTCTGAGTCTTAAGTTTCTCATCTGTAAAACTGGAATAATAGTAGTGGTTTGCACAGTCATTGTGAGAATTAAGTGAAGTAGCATGCCATGTGCCTGGTCTAATGTGGGCGGTTCATGTGTGTTGGCTCTGTTCCAACCTCCAGCCAGGTTTATAACTAAGCTGTCTGCAATCAATGAGAATCTGCTTTGCCTCTAAAGACTATAAAAAGATGATAGCATATGTCAGTAACTTCTAGTGGTATTTCACAAGTCGTTTCCTAGGGACGGTTTCCCATATCTTTTATTCCAGAGAAATTATTTTCTTTTATATGTTAGCCACATTAGCTATTACTACAAAATCTATTAGACAACTGTCACTCATTTGTGAGATGTTCTTTTGTGTTTTAGTGTTCTTACTGAAATTGTCTAATACAAATAGCACATTGAAGTCATTTTAGGAGAAAATATTGTATGAGACAAAGGACAAGAAGATTTACAGACAGTTGGAGGGAAGCATTTTCATGTAATTTTCGGTTTGAGCTGGCATTTTGATCCTCTGAGAGAGACCAACTGTTCCCAAAGTTCCAGTCATTGTACCTGTTTCACTCTAGTTTCAAAAGTACTTTCATTTATTCTTCAGTTTCCTGATTTTGATATTGTACTGTTGGTTTGTAAGTGAACATCATTGTTTTTAGGAATTCTACACTGAAGAGTTTAGAGCTGAAGGAGCCTGTCTGTAACTTACTCTCAGATGGTTAAGAAAGAAATAATATTTGCGTTGTATATGTGTATGTGTATATATGTAGCTATATAGAGAGGAGAAGAATGGCTGGGAAGAATGATATATTAGCCATGGCAGTGTTAACAATTGGTGAATTTGGGTGAAGGGAGTTCCTTGTGCTTTCTTTATGATTTTACTCTAAGTTTGAAACTATCTCAGAATTACACTGGATTGAGTTATATTCCTGTACCTGAGGAGATGTAAGTGGCAGTTTTGGGAGGGAGGGATGTTAGAAGCAACTGAGGAAGCATAGAAAGTAAGTAATAAGTGAGTAATTCAGTAAATTCACTGGCAAAAATATTAGGTGTTCCTTTAACTTATTTTTCTTCAAATTCATTTTGTGTAGTAGGGCCTATGTAGAAAGAGAGGAAGCTGCTGCTGTATCAAAGCAGAGAAAACTAATTGGAAGTGAAATAAGATGATAAAAAGTAAAGATGCTTAAATATGTATTTATAAGACATATACAAGGATAAAAAAATGTATAAGGTTGAAATATTAGTATTTTAAAAATTAAAATAAAAATAATCTTTTTTCTAACATAGAGGCACAAGTTAGTTTTCTATAATTAGCACTCTACCCTACTAGTTAATCGATCCTATATTTTAAATTGCTCTTTGATTTTAAAATTAACATGTTGTAGTCTTAATAAAATTTTACATGATGTTTATTATCATTTTTTGCCCTTCAAAAAGAGTCTTTTAACTAACAAAGTTTTTCTTAAACTTTTCCCTTTTCTTTCATGTCAACAATGACATCTCTTTGGGGAACTCAGAAGCCAGCCAAAGGTAAGAGATTTGGTGTATTATGCGATGCTTGTTAAGATCTGGGGTGCATATTTTTGAGGTACTGGCAATTTTCTTCTCAAAAAGTATTTTCTCTTTGCCACTTCGGTAAAAGTAATCAGCCTATTCATAAATCCGAAGCTATTTATTGGCATAAGAGGAACTGGAGAGTTATGGAAAAACTGTATTTGTACTTTGACCAATTATGGCCAGTCTCCTGGCAACAGCAACACAGATTCCTTTTGTGCTCTGGTGTTCACCATGGATTGGCTCAAAACCTGTTCCAATCTGTGGTCAGAACTTCGCTAGGCAGACTCATCTTTGTTGCTCCCAAGACAGCTGGGGACACATTCTCAGGCCAACAGAAACCTGGCCTGGCCCACAGCTTCCTCAGAAGGGAACATGCTTTCATCTTAGATTTGAGCCCAGATTCTAAAGAAACTTCCTTGGGTTGCGTCAGTTCCTGTATCTCAGGGAATTTATAGGTGTGCCAAAGTGGGCACCAGAACTATATTTTTGAATTGACCATTCTCTGAAGTTACTTGAAACCTTCCAGGAAATTCAGATTTTTATCTGCATTCTTAGAATTTTTTTTTGAGTCCCTAGTTGAATTGTAATTCCATTCTCTATTATTGTTGCTAAAATATGTATAGGCCTGGCTATTTGGGACTCTGAATGATTAAAAAAATAGTTTAATATGGCACTCATTTCTTTATATATGTAAAACTAATTTTATTAGTTTTATGTCATTTTTTTCTATGTAAAGGTGCTGGATTATTATTTTTTTTATTGATTTTAGAGAGAGAGAGAGGAAGGGAGAGGGAAAGAAAGAAACATTGATGTGAGAGAGATCCATTGGTTGCCTCTGCATGCACTCTGACTGGGGATTAAACCTGAAACCTGGGCATATGCTCTGACCAGGAATTGAACTCGAGACCCTTCAGTGTATGGGACAACACTCCAACCAACTGAGCCACACTGGCCAGGTCTGTGTTGGATTATTTTTGTTTTCTTATTTTTTTGTTAGAGCAGGGGCTGGAGATTGCAGTAAAGATGTGAGGAGACATCATATGACTATTTTAAAACTATTCATGTTTTATTTAATTCAACTGTATATTAATGTTTAAAGAAAATGTGTTGATATAAAAACTATGGAAGAACCAACACCATGTTATTAACATTGGTTACCTCTAGGGAGTGGTATGATTGGTGAATGGGAGGCCTTTATTTTTTACTTTATGCTTCTGTTATTTGACTTTGTTATAATGAATGTCTGTTTCTTCTCTGTTACTTGAAAAAAAGTTTTTATTAGAATAGTTAAGGGAAAATGGTTGTTTAGAAAGAAAAGGGCTTGTCTGCTTTAGGAAATCCATGGCTGGAAAATTCTTATAATAATTTATAAAATTGCTTAAACTTAAAGAAGACCATTCAGTGTTGTTAGTAAATATGAATTAAGCGTTCATTAGTTTCCAACTTTGTACCAGGCTGTGGGGCTCTCAAAAAATTGGGGGAATAAAACTCATTTAGCCTCGAAGTAGAGAGCCTACTGGTGAACAGACTGCTGGCTCAAAGGCTGGTTCAACTCCCAGCCCCTCCTCCTGCCAGCCATCAGTTTCTTAACTTCTTTGTACCTCGATGTCCTTTGTACCTCAGTGGCCTAGCATGGACTTATCAGCTATTATTATAGTTACTTTAGTGATAGCTTCTCATCTGGAATTGAGAATAAGAAATTCAGTTGTTTAAGGAATCCCTAAATTAAAAAGAGCGAGAAAAGAAACCAACTCATAATAATGGAGAGAGGACTGCCTTTTAGAGCCCAGTCCTTGATAAGTATACAGGTATGGTGATGGAACCTGAGGCGCTCAGGTTCCCAGAGAAGAATCAGGATGGTTCCTACTTAACCTTATTAAGAATAGAAGTAAATAAAATGATCAGAGATGAGAGTTGAAAGGTAAAACAGAAGAAACTTAATTTGAGCTTCACATTTTATTTCATCTTAGCCTGGCTGAAATGATTCTCACCCTGGCTGATGAATGTACTTGGAAAAGCAGCCCCTACCTGATATTTTTATACACAGACCTTGGGGACGACCTTCCACCTTCCTTCTTCTTTTCGTCTTCTCCCTGTTGAAGAATTGCTAACATAGTGAACCATCACCATTATTGATAGATACATGTTTTGCTTTGGAAAAAAGTTGCAGCTGGGTGGTAGCTTCTGGGCTCCAGGGCTCCTGCCTCTTGGGTGTTTTAAGCTCCTGAGCTTCGGCTTGCCTTTCTGGCCTGTGTTTTCCATCACTGCCCCTTCCCAGGGAGCACATGCCTCCTCTGCCTGCTGTTTTGCACAAAAATGGGTGTTCTGATCTTTCCCTTCTTGAAGGTGTTTTTATTTTTATTTCTTTTTAATTAATTAATTTATTTCTAGATACCAGGCACAGAACGACGATGCTCTGGCCGGGCTGTATAGATTTTTTGTACAAATATGGGATCATGGTCTAGACTTTCATAACTTTTATGTTAATATATGAACTTTTTCTTATTAGTCTTTTACATCTTAAAGCTATACAAAATTGCACATGGATGTGTAATAATTTATTTAAAGAACCTGCTATTTTATAGCTATTTGCAACTTGCTATAGTAATCATCTATACATTTTATTTTATTTTTTATTTTTTGTAAGGGAACATTTATTTGGTAAATCACAGAGGTAGAAAAGGAATTCCTAGAAGAAATGGGCTTAGGACAGTGATGGTGAACCTTTTGAGCTCGGTGTGTCAGCATTTTGAAAAACCCTAACTTAACTCTGGTGCCGTGTCACATATAGAAATTTTTTGATATTTTCAACCATAGTAAAACAAAGATTTATATTTTTGATATTTATTTTATATATTTAAATGCCATTTAACAGAGAAAAATCAACCAAAAAAATGAGTTTGCGTGTCACCTCTGACATGTGTGTCATAGGTTCGCCATCACTGGCTTAGGAAAACAAGCTTTAGAGGTAAAGGAAGGGCCATGGAGCTTGGGAGTGAGGAAGGTGCTTGGGGCAGGGAGGAAGAGGGAGAAAGGAAAGGGAAAGGCACAGGCGAGCTCTCAGAAAGGAGAGTGCCTACATTTTATTTTTAAGGAAATCTTTGTTTTCTTTCAGAAAATAAAAATGTGGAGACTACATAAAAGCAGAAAGAAGAAAACAAAGAATACAAATCTTATGCAGAAATACACTTTATGTATATTTGTGTGTATAATAGCCATCTTATTGTGCATATTGTTTTGTAACCCCCTCTTTTTTTCTTACTCACATTGTGAAGTTTTCCATATGAAATAAAATTTATATCATCTATTGGGTGCTTAGTTGTGCATTGTAAGACTATAATTTAATAATCTTCATTCTGAGACAATGTTTTTATTTCACTATTATGAACAGTGTTACCAATGTTATAAGTATGTTAAGGTTTTGTTCTTTTTCAAAAGGTTTTGCTTTTAATACACACTATTATTTTTATTTTTCAACAGGTGTTTGCATACGATCATTGTTTCTGGTCTATGGATGAATCTGTCAGAGAAAAGTATGCAGGTAAGATCTATTAACTGCTGATAATACAAAAAAGGTGTCTTAATGGTTTTTTTCTATAAATTATCAGTATTATTTTGTGTAACTTTAAAAACTGTGTAGAGAATTTCCTCTAGTCTTTGCTGTTAGAGTTTTTGTATTGGTTGGGAAATGGGAGCTTCACAGTGAGCTGTTCTTGGTTTAAGGTGATCAAGTTAGAGTGATAGGACACATGGTTGAGGTTATCTTACATGTATTCGAGGCCTTATGTGGCACCAGTCGTACACAGTAGCCACTTAGAGTCCCTTAGATGTCTGTGATGTGGTCTAGAGAGGCAGTTTGGTGTAACGAATGCAAAGTCACGGAGAAAATGAAACCTTGAGTTTAACCCAGGTCCTACTTCTGACTGCCTCTGTGACTTTGAGTAAATCACTTACTCTTTCAGTGTTCTGTTTTCTGTCTCTATTGAAGAGGAATGTACAACGTTCTTTGTAAATTTGCTCTGGAATTCTGTTATTCTGTTGCTCTCTTTGAGATGACTGTCTCAAGCCCCCTTTCACCGCAAGTTTAGGACTACAGTGATAGCCTTTTATTTCCTTTATTCCTAACTGCTTACCCCACCTGTTTCTAAGCAATCACTCTTAAATATTGATTGTCATATTGTATTGACTTTTATCATGAGAAACAGCAGTTCTACAGCTGTTTCAAAAAGTTAAGGTCAATTTGGTCTAGCTGGTCCAATGATGACTTTAAAGAATGCTTCAGTGTCGGAAGTATGTTGATGATGTACTAATCTGGTAAATTAACTAGGAAGTGAGGCATAATGGAATGCTATTTATAGCATTTAAAACATAACAAACATAACAGCATCCAGGCCTCTCATATTTAAAGTGTGTCCAGATCCCACTTCCAGTTTGTGAGGGCAGAGGTGTTTCCCCAACACCGCCACCAAAGAATGCTGCAGACACCAGGTGCATGTCCTACAATTCAACTCCATTCTGACACAGTCTACCTGGAGATAGCATCAGATCCCACAGGTTAAGGGTTCGCTCCTACAAGACTGCCCCCACCCCCACACCTCACTTCAGACACCAATCACAAGTCCAGGTTGTTACCTGTGCTTCTGACCAACCAGGTGTAGATTAGAGGTTCCAGTGATTCCCCTCCTTGGACCAGAAACACCAGTTGCAAGTTCAGGTTGTTACCTGTACTTCAGACCAATTGACTCCATATATATATATATATTTAAAGAGTGAGAGAGATATAAACATCAATGAGAGAGAGACATCAATCAGCTGCCTCCTGCATGCCCCCTTCTGAGGATGGAGGCCAAAACCCAGGCATGTGCCCTGACCAGGAATCAAACTAGTGACCTCTGGTGCATGGGCTCACGCTCAACCAACTGAGCCACACCGGCTGGTCCAATCTATATATATAAAAGCCTAAGCGACTGGTCGACCAGTTGCTGTGATGTGCACTGACCACCAGGGGCCAGTCAACTTGGACAGATGAAAAGAGAAACAGGTGATTGAATCTATGAAAGATCGCAAGCAGGTGGGTCTGAGCTGCAGTTTGCATTGGGAGGCCATGCCTTCGGCCCAAATTCCGCCACTCCCCAGACACCATTCCGGAGGCGCAGTGCTCCCCGACTCCCGTCAACCCCTCCAGCTGCGTCCTCCGTGGGCATCTGGGACTGAGGGATAGAGAGAGGGGAAAAAAGAGACCACGAACTCTGTTCCTAGTGCCCACCTCCTCCTATCAGACCAGAGCCACCCCAGGACTTGCAGGATGGCACGCAAAGTGGGCGGCCTAGCTGTGCAGTTACTGTAACTCCCTGGTCTGCCCTGGGCGCCCCTCGGGCACTCACCCCATTTCTCTGAGCCTCAGTCTGCACCGCTAGCGAGGCTGCGGGAGCTCCACCCTAGGGACCCACTTCTTTATAGCTGGGTGCAGCAGACCAGGAGATGGCGAGGGGTGGTGGTGGAAGATGGGGGCAGACGCTCAGCTGACTGGGATGAGCAGGGCCCGGATGAGTGGGAGCGGTTCCTCCCCAGCCGCCTGCCGCCTCGCGCACTGCTACATCCCTTGGGGGATGTTGGATGTTAGATTCAGCCCAATCCCCGCAGGCCATGCTGAGGGACCCCACCGGTGCACAAATATGTGCACCGGGCCTCTAGTTGGCTATATATCAGAGGTTTCCATCAACTCCTCCTTGGGTTTGATTAATTTGCCAGAGTGGCTCATAGAACTCAGAGAAACATTTTACTATAGGTGACCAGCTTATTATTCAAAGGTATAACTCAGGAACAGACAGATGGAAGAGATACATAGGGCAAGGTATGGTAAAGGTCATATAGATCCCATGTTCTCTACAGGTACACCATTCTCCCCAAATTTCCATGTGCTCACCAACCTGGAAGCTCTCCAAACCCTGTCCTTTTCTGTTTTACTAGAGGCCCAGTGTACGAAATTTGTGCACTTGGGGGTGGGGAGTCCCTTAGCCCAGCCTGTGCCCTCTCAGTCCAGGAGCCCTTGGGGGATGTCCGACTGCTGGCTTAGGCTCACTCCCTACCACCGCTGTTACACTTGCCAGCCATGAGTCCTGCTTCTGGCTGAGCAGCGATCCCCCTATAGGAGCGCACTGACCACCACGGGGGCAGCTCCTGTGTTGAGCATCTGCTCCCTGGTGGTCAGTGTGCATTATAGCGACTATTCGTTTCTCCATTTGGTCGATTTGCATATCAGCCTTTTATTATATAGAATTAGAAGCTTCAGTACATGATTGATTAAATTATTGGCCATTGATGATCGATTCTATCTCCGGTTCCTCTCTTCTCCCCAGAGGGGAGGTGGACTGAAAGTTCCAAACCTCTAATCACATGATTGGTTCTCCTGCCAAGCACCCCCATCCCTGGGTGCAGCCTGAGAGTAACCTCATTAACATAACAAAAGACATATAACTTTTGACACTTAGGAAATTCCATTTGAGTTACAAAAAATATATTTCTTTTTTTTTTTTTTTTTCCACTTCTTTGTACGTTTTTTTTTTTTTTTTTTTTATAATTTTTATTTCTTAAAGTATTACAAAGAGTATTACATATGTCTCCTTTTTCCCCCCCATGACATTCCCCCGGCCCCTACCCCCCGCCCCCCCCCCGCCCCGTGTCTTGTGTCCATTGGTTAATCTTATATGCATGCATATAAGTCCTTCAGTTGGTCTCTTAATCCCCCCCCCCCCAACCCTCCCCAGGCTCCCCATTGTAGTTTAACATTCTGTTCAATGTTGCTCTGCTTCTGTATCTACACCTGTTCATCAGTCCATACTGGTCCCCTTTATTTGTCCCAACCTCACTGGAGTAGTCTCAACCTCACCAGGGCCGTCTGAGCCTCACCAGGGCCATTTCAACCTCACCGGGGTCGTCCCTACCTCACGGGGGCCGTTTCAACCTCACCGGGGTCGTCCCTACCACACCAGGGCCGTTTCAACCTGACTGGGGTTGTCTCTACCACACCGGGGCTGTTTCAACCTGACCGGGGTTGTCCCTACCACACCGGGGCCGTTTCGACCTGACTGGGGTCGTCCCTACCTCACGGGGGCCGTTTCAACCTGACCGGGGTTGTCCCTACCACGCCGGGGCCGTTTCGACCTGACTGGGGTCGTCCCTACCTCACGGGGGCCGTTTCAACCTGACCCGGGTTGTCCCTACCACGCCGGGGCCGTTTCAACCTGACTGGGGTCGTCCCTACCTCACGGGGGCTGTTTCAACCTCACCGGGGTCGTCCCTACCTCACGGGGGCCGTTTCAACCTGACCCGGGTTGTCCCTACCACGCCGGGGCCGTTTCGACCTGACTGGGGTCGTCCCTACCTAACGGGGGCCGTTTCAACCTGACCGGGGTTGTCCCTACCACGCCGGGGCCGTTTCGACCTGACTGGGGTCGTCCCTACCTCGCGGGGGCTGTTTCAACCTCACCGGGGTCGTCCCTACCTCACGGGGGCCGTTTCAACCTGACCGGGGTTGTCCCTACCACGCCGGGGCCGTTTCGACCTGACTGGGGTCGTCCCTACCTCTCGGGGGCCGTTTCAACCTGACCGGGGTTGTCCCTACCACGCCGGGGCCGTTTCGACCTGACTGGGGTCGTCCCTACCTCACGGGGGCTGTTTCAACCTCACCGGGGTCGTCCCTACCACGCCGGGGCCGTTTCGACCTGACTGGGGTCGTCCCTACCTCACGGGGGCCGTTTCAACCTCACCGGGGTTGTCCCTACCACACCGGGGCTGTTTCAACCTGACCGGGGTTGTCCCTACCACGCCGGGGCCGTTTCGACCTGACTGGGGTCGTCCCTACCTCACGGGGGCTGTTTCAACCTCACCGGGGTCGTCCCTACCTCACGGGGGCCGTTTCAACCTGACCGGGGTTGTCCCTACCACGCCGGGGCTGTTTCGACCTGACTGGGGTCGTCCCTACCTCACGGGGGCCGTTTCAACCTGACCGGGGTTGTCCCTACCACGCCGGGGCCGTTTCGACCTGACCGGGGTTGTCCCTACCACGCCGGGGCCGTTTCGACCTGACTGGGGTCGTCCCTACCTCTCGGGGGCCGTTGCAACCTGACCGGGGTTGTCCCTACCACGCCGGGGCCGTTTCGACCTGACTGGGGTCGTCCCTACCTCTCGGGGGCCGTTTCAACCTGACCGGGGTTGTCCCTACCACGCCGGGGCCGTTAAAAATATATTTCTTAAAAAAATCAAAATATTCATGACTTGAGTTTGAATGGCTTATTTGACCCTATTATTTATGTTCATGGTAGAAAGCTAGAAGAAATTTTCAATATCTTCCACTCTGTCCTAGCTGGTATATATTATGAACCCTGTAATTTAAAATTGCCACTGAGTAAAGAAAAAAAAGAGTCCCTGGAGAATTGCTGCTAGTCACCATAGACCACTGGTTTCAAAACCTTGGAGACAAAAGTAAAACAGGCTACCCGTGAATTATAGAGAGACTTGAAATTTTGTTCCAGAGTAGTATTTTCTGCCTGGTAAGACTATTTTTGCCTTAACAGCTTGTTTAAAAAATAAAAAAATAAACGTTTCCAGTGAAAAAATTACTGAGGAAAAGGAGAGGAAATTTATATATGTATGATTGTTTTGAACTCAGTATCTATTGAATAAAGCATTAGCTGAGGGGTATATAGTTAATTTCAGTTCCACCTAGGTCCCAAGGTTAAATTTCAGATATTTGTAATCACAGTTTACTGAATTAGTAGTTCATTAGCTTTTTAAAGCATTGCAGAAGATTTTTGGCCAGTGTTTATTGGGAACTTTTTACTCATTTTGTCTCAGGTACTAACTAGAAATATCCTGAAGAACATTAGTCTTTGGAAGCATTCATCAAATTTAAAAGTATTTTTTTGGAGAGAAGCTGAAAAAAAAAAGTGCATTTTTCAGGTGTTTATTTTTAAACTGTTCATGTGTAGTTTTGTCTTAAAACATCCTTTCTTTTTCTCTTTCTTTCTCTCTCTTTTAGGTCAAGATGATGTTTTTAAGTGCCTTGGAGAGAATATTCTTCAAAATGCTTTTGATGGCTACAATGCATGTGTCTTTGCCTACGGACAGACTGGTAATATTAAATGATATATGTTGTTGTTGTTTTTAAAAAAATATATTTTACTGATTTTTTACAGAGAGGAAGGGAGAGGGATAGAGTTAGAAACATCAATCAGCTCAGCTGCCTCCTGCACACATCCTACTGGGGATGTGCCCGAAACCAAGTTACATATCCTTGACCAGAATCGAACCTGGGATCCCTCAGTTCACAGGCCGACGCTCTATCCCCTGAGCCAAACTGATTAGGGCTGTTGTTGTTTCTTTTAAGCTTTAAGGATTATGATAGAAAATATACCAAAAAGGATGCATATTGTAGCATCTTATCAGTTATGATGGATAAGGAGCATTTTGACTTCTGTACCTCTGTGGTCACTGTACTTAAAGTGAAGGAGTCACTGTTTTAAGGGTATATTGTACCCTTGTCCAATTGAAAACTGTTCTTCACGGAAAAATGCTTATGATATTGTTAAGAGGCAGAGTGTATAGTATTATAAGGGCGGTGGCTCTGATCCAGGTTATCCCAGCTCCAGCCCTGTTTCTGCCATTGACTAGCAGTGAAACTTGCCCCTCAGTTCACTTGTCTGTAAAATGTTGATAATTATAAACCTTTCTTATTGGGTGGGTTGTCACAATGAGTTAACATGTGAAAACTTTTAGGAAAGGCCTGGTACATAAGAAGTGATGTATTAGCCCAGGTAGCATGGCTCAGTGGTTGAGTGTTGACCTATGAACCAGAAGATTCCTGGTCAGAGCACATGCCCGGGTTTTGGGCTTGATCCCCCGTGTGGAGCATGCAGGAGGCAGCCAATCAGTGATTCTTTCTCATCATTGATGTTTCTATCTCTCTCTCCCTCTCCCCCTCCCTTCCTCTCTGAAATCAATAATTTTATATATATGTATAAATATATATAAAAGAAGTGGTGTATTAGTTTTAGATATTATGATAATGAGATAAAGTGTCAGGTGACAAAAGCAGCAACTTGTGTTTAAAAGTGTGTTTATAGGCCATGGCCAGGTAGCTCAGTTGTTTAGAGAGTTGTCCCAGTACGCCACGGTTGCGGGTTCAATCCCTGGTCAGGACACATGCAAGCATCAACCAATCTATAATAATAAAAGCATAATATGCTAATTAGACTGGACAGCTGAATGACCTTCCGGACCAAGCCGGAGCTGCAAGGCCTAGACAGCCTCCCCGGCTGCGAGGGTCGAGCCCCTTGCATGAATTTTGTGCATCGGGCCTCTAGTAAATGCATAAATAAGTAGAACAACCAATCAATGCTTCTCTCTCTCTCTCTCTCTCTCTCTCTCTCTCTCTCTCTCTCTCTCCTATCTCTTTTCTCTCCCTTTCTTCTCTCTCCCTCCCCTCTCACTCTCCCTTCCTTTCCCTCTGTCAAATCAATAAATAAAAAAATATAAAAGTATGTTTATAAAATCACTGCTACTAAAAAAAGAAACAGAATTATACTAAAGAGTGTGATTGCTTGGATTTTTTTTTCCTTTCTATTTTCTGGTGTTTTCTACATTGTCTTTAATGAATATGTATTCTTGATACAATGGAGAAAATAATTTTATGGTAGGAAAAGATTACTCTGGTTTCTACACTGTAGTCAAGGGTAGTAGGTTACTTTGCTCTGGGGATAACATACTTTTTGCGGTATGGTTAGTGGTTGAGAGTAGGCACAATAGTATTATTGATCATAAGGATCTTCCCTGTTGATTTTAGAAAACTATTTTCCAGTCCTTTTGTAATTTTTTAAACTCTGAAGATGCTTAAAGAAGTTTTTGTTTTCTTCTTGAAGGATGTTTACTTTTGACTTTTCCACGTGCAGTAGGAAAGCTTCTGTACTTAATAGTCTCATCATTATATTTGGGTATATTTCTTATTTTATTTAGGGCATTTTCCTAAGTGCTAGTAATTTATTTTGAGCATTGGAAAGAGGTTTATGTATTTCAGCTTCTCAAAGCAACAGTAATAACTGCAATTTTCATTTTTTAGGATCTGGAAAATCTTATACCATGATGGGCACAGCTGACCAACCTGGATTAATCCCAAGACTTTGCAGTGGACTCTTTGAACGAACTCAGAAAGAGGAAAATGAAGAGCAGAGTTTTAAAGTAGAAGTGTCCTATATGGAAATTTATAATGAAAAAGTCAGAGACCTTCTTGATCCCAAAGGGTAAATGACTTTGAAACTTTACTATTATAGTTTTATGGACTAAAATTTAAATTGACTTAAGTAAAATTTTTTACATTGAACTCTAGCAGAGAGTTTTTTTACCTAGTTATGTGTGATTTTATCTAGATTCCTAGTTACTGTTTTTGTGATTTGCTGTTAGTTGCACTGAGTGGCTTTCTGCAGCCAATTCTGGGCTTTTGAAGTTTGGGCTGAGATGGGGCAGGGAAGTGTGGGTGAGCAGCACCTGTTTGGGTCATACTGCCTTCCTCATATACATCTTCATTACTTAGTTTCCAGATAACTGGTATCCTTAGTCAAGTAGGTAATTATTGTTTTTTTAACCAAGAAATTTCAGGAGGAAATCAGCTGTTTGTTTATAGGCTGTGGAGAGAGAGACAAAGGGATATGAAACCTGGACTCTAGGATCATTAATCTTAAAGATTCCTAGGTTGTTAAAAAGTCCCAATTTATGGCATAGACTTTGAAATAAAAGTGGCTCAGAAGTATTAGAAAGCCTTAAAAATGTTGTCCTCACTCTGCAGTCATATCTGAACCTAATGGGGAAGATAAGAGGTATCTGAGGAAATCTGTTCATTGCACACAGCATTTTCTGAATTCTGATTTTAGGGAAGTGTAACAGTGAGAGAAAGAAACAGATAATAACCACAGCTTGTGGCTTGTGGATGTAGAAACAGTGTCTAGGAGGTCAAAGAGCCAAATGAGCTGAGGCTTACAGAAAGTGCAGAGGGTAACGAGGGGACAGTGAGTTCTGTTTGGATGAAGATGGTCAAGGAAAGATGGTCTTAGAGGCAGTGAATGATAGTGATTCATTGAGACCATTGCTCAATCAAAATGAGCATCTTTGCCCGGAGAAGGGAAGATTCACTAGAGCAGCGGTTCTCAACCTGTGGGGCGCGACCCCTTTGGGGGTCGAACGACCCTTTCACAGGGGTCGCCTAAGACCATCGGAAAACACATATATAATTACATATTGTTTTTGTGATTAATCACTATGCTTTAATTATGTTCAATTTGTAACAATGAAAACACATCCTGCATATCAGATATTTACATTACAATTCATAACAGTAGCAAAATTAGAGTTTTGAAGTAGCAACAAAAATGAT
This sequence comes from Myotis yumanensis, assembly GCF_028538775.1. Taxonomy (NCBI): domain Eukaryota; kingdom Metazoa; phylum Chordata; class Mammalia; order Chiroptera; family Vespertilionidae; genus Myotis; species Myotis yumanensis. The sequence continues at coordinate 74,054,941 of NW_027223756.1, forward strand.
TTTATGGTTGGGGGTCACCACAACATGAGGAACTGTATTAAAGGGTCGCGGCATTATGAAGGTTGAGAACCACTGCACTAGAGGGTGCTTGATGAATTTTGTGCTGAGTAGGAATTTGTTGACAGAGAAGTCAGGTGAGAACCATTCAAGCACAGGGATAGCCCATGCCAAGCATGTTTGGAGAAATCCCTGGTTTGGAGAGTGACCAGCTGTCCAGTGTGACTGGAGGGCAGGATGCATGGAAGTCAGAATAGGGCACAAAAGGAGGCCAGACTTAGGAAGGTTATGGCCTGAGCACCCACATCTTGTTGAATATTGTGCCCTCGTACTTTTTCTGGCTCTACCCTGAGAACTTTCTCTTGCACTTTCATCTCTGTGAGGACCATCATTTTCTTAGAAATCCAGCCTAGACCTACTCAGAAGTTTTTAGCTGGCTTCATTCTTGTGTTTTGTATCCCACAGTACATGTGCGGCATAGCTTAAACTTTATCTACAGTTTTTTCATGGTCTTTAATAATTTCTTATATGTGTGTCTTGTGTATAGCTTAGTAATTAACAGCTTGGGCTTTGGATTTATCTAGCTCTGATATAGGCCCATTAATTGTTACCTATTGATCAAGGTCCTTATGCTTTTTAGGCCTCATCTATAAAGAGGGTATGATAATATTACAGAATATCTCAGAGGCTGTTGCAGGTAGACTGGGACGCTACACTTGAGGCCTTAGAACCTTTATGATGCATAGTAAGTGCTCAATAAGTATTAGCTGTTGTTATTGTTGTCTCCCCGATGGAAGTTCTTGAAGTTTTTTATAGTGTTTCTGAACAGTTGAAGTAAATAGATAAAAACTATAAAAGTGAGCCCTAGCCGGTTTGGCTCAGTGGATAGAGTGTTGGCCTGTGGACTGAAGGGTTCCAGGTTCGATTCTGGCCAAGGGCATATGCCTGGGTTGCGGGCTCGGTTCCCTGGACGTGCGGGAGGCAGCCCATCAATGATTCTCTCTCATCATTGATGTTTCTATCTCTCCCTTCCTCTCTGAAATCAATAAAAATATAATTTAAAAAAAAACTATAAAAGTGATATTTTTTTCAGTGAAAGACTATTTGAGAGAACTTTGCTTTGTTATTCAAGGACTAATTTTATTAATTCTGCATGTACTATGTGTAATAATGTAATTCTGTTTTATTTATTTATTTTTCTTAGTCCTCACCCAAGGATATGTTTTTATTGATTTTTAGGGAGAGAGAAAGGGGAGAGAGAGGTAAAGAGAGGTAAAGAGAGAGAGTGAGAGGGAGAGAGAGAGAGAGAGAGAGAGAGATGAGAAAGAAACAATGACCAGTTGCTTCCTGTATGCACCCTGACTGGGAATCAAACTCCAAACCTAGGTATGAGCCCTGGCAGGGAATCGAACCTGCAACCTTTTGGTGTACCGGACAATGCTCCAACCAACCAAGCCACCTGGCTAGGGCATAATGTAATTATGTTTTACTCAGGAGATAATACAGTACACATTATCTTTAAGATAAAGGGAAAGGAAAAAGAATATATCCTGAAGTCAGAACTAAGTTAAATAATTGTTCTATGTCTACTTTATGCAGTTTCATCATAGTAAGCAAAGTTTTTAGTGGTTGATTCTAGGCTACTAAAAGAATCCAAATCACTAAAAAATATTAAGTTAAACAAAATAAAAATCACTTGTAATCTCACCATCAAATTTTTTACATTGTAATGATTTTATTTTTTAAAGCGTTTTTTTGAGATATAATTCACAATCAATCATCAGCAAATATTCTTAACATTTTGGGTTGATATCATTAACTGTGCTGTATGCTCTAGATTTTTGGCAGATGTCCTTCACTGCATTTATAGTTCTTTGTTTGCTAAGAGTCTTACTTATTTTTTAACTAGAGGCCTGGTGCACGAAAATCGTGCACTGGCGGTGAGGGGTCCTTCAGCCCGGCTGGTGCCCTCTCAGAGTCCAGGACGGGGAGCGGACCTAACCTGGCAGTCAGACATCCCTCTAGCAGTCCAGGACCCCTCGCTCCTTACTGCCCGCCTGCTCGCTGCTCCTTACCACTCGGCTCGCTGCTCCTTAGTGCTGCTGTGGAGGTGGGAGAAGCTCCTGCCACCGTGCTGCACTCATCAGCTGTGAGCCCGGCTTCTGGCTGAGTGGCGCTCCCCCTGTGGGACCACACTGACCACCAGGGGGCACACATCTACCCTTTGGTGGTCAGTGCGCATCATAGCAGCCGGTTGTTCTGGTTGTTTTGCCATAATGGTTGCTTAGGCTTTTATTATGTAGATCATAAATGAGTACTTAATTTTATCGAATATTTTTCCTACATTTATTGAAATGACTGTATGTGTTTCTCCCCCCCCCCCCCCCCGCCCATTAGTCTATCAATGTAGTAAAGGCCATGAATCTTTTTCCAGTACAAAAAAAAAACACAAAAACTGGAAACCCCGAGATAAGCCCAATTTTAAGTTTTTAAATCATCATCAAATTCATTATTTGTCGTCTTTTGTCTTTATTCATGACCGAGAGGTTGGTATGTAATTTTCCTTTCTTGCACAGTTAACATTTATTGAGTTTCTGCTCTCTGTCCCACATTCTGTGAAATCACAAGTAGACTGTTTGTATTTATTTGACTTGGCATTCTTTGTGGTAGCAAATAGACATCCCACAGTGTACCCTTTTGAGAGATGTGATATTTTACCACATTGTGAAGTGTTTGTTACCAGTCAAGATTTTAAATTTTGGTTTAAATTCTTCTGGGATCAAGTCAGTGGTTTTATTTTTTTTGGAGCTTTGTTGAATTTAATATGTATTTTATGGAGCACAGTTTAATGCTTTAAAAAATAGGTTATTGTTTAAAAATAATTTCTTTGTTTTTAATGCACAGAAGCCGTCAAACGTTAAAAGTCAGAGAGCACAGTGTGTTGGGACCCTATGTCGACGGACTTTCTAAACTGGCTGTCACAAGCTATAAGGTAACAACATACTTTATGTAATTCGGTGTAGCAGTTTTTTATTTAATTTGTGATTATCATTATTTTTGAAATTTAAAAAGTTACAGCAGTGTCACTTAATAAACTACTTTTTACATAATTTTTTACTTAAAAAGCTGTATATGGCTGTCAGGACAGTTTAATTGTGGAAGAAGGTGTACATTTGCGAGACATACCTATTCCTCTATTGTAAGATACACTTTTTGGGGGGTTTTACAAGCTCTAAAATTGTGATGTTCCTTACAATGATAAATATCAGCTTTTTGTCCTCCCTGAGAGTACATAAAATAGTGAAGTTGCTTATGATTGAGTGGATATAATGAGATACAATGTACGAGGTGAGAAGATGGAATTCAAAGCCTGTTTCTAATATGAGAGAATCACTGCCTTTAGCTAGTTCTTGTCATTTTCAAACTCAGGGTTCTGCTTTGTGTGAATCCATCGGTCTTTGCGCACTGGGGAAATGGGGGTGGGGTGACATGCTGTGATGTAATGTACATTGAAGTGAGAGTCTGAGAATGTTGATCCAGTGACACTTAATCCTTTTGTTCAATTTCTGTTTGACTCTGGGTTCTTTATTCCACCTCACCTATCCTCTTTGTCCTAATTTTCAAAATGGAAATTAGTTTTATAGTCTTGACTGTCTGATGAGGTAGGTTCATTTGTTTCTTTGTTCATTAATGAATTCTATCATTTGGTCAATGACACTTCGCTTAGTAAATATCTGTTGAATACCTGTCATGTGCCAGGCATTGTGCTAGATGCTGAGGATATAAAAAAGAGAATGAGATGGTCCATTACCTCAAGCTGCTTACAGATGTTATAAAGTTATTATGAAACAACATGGTTTTAAGTGCTGTGGTAGATGCATATTCGAGGAGGGGTACCTAACTTAAATGGATATGTAGGTGTCTGTGAAGGCTTCCTGGAGGAGATCAAATGGGATAATGTATGTGAAAGTCTTTGAGAACTGTAGAGCAGCGGTCGCCAACCTTTCGGGCTCATGGACCACCAGTGGTCCGCGGACCACCGGTTGGCGACTGCTGCTCTAGAATATGTCTATAAATGTTAGGTATTGTTGGTGTATTAATTATGATCATTTGAGAGCATATTTATGCAACATTGGAGAGCAAGATTGTTTTGAAAGCTCAAAGGAGATTGTATGTTAAAAAAATTAAAAGGCTCAATACAGAGTTCATGCATGAGGCAACAGAGTAGAGACCAGTGAATAAATGTAGGCTAAATAGGATAAACTTTTACGTTAAACCTTAGGATTGTCAGATTTAATGGGTCTAAAGTGGATTTAGAATGGATCTAGAACATTGTCATTTTTCCATTGTGGTGCCTATTTATATATCTTTTTACAGTTAATATTTTTACTCTGAGGCATTTTATTTATAATGTTGACGTTTTCCTTAAGCATTATTTTTAAAAATTTATACAGCAAAATAGAACCTTATGGTTTTCAAAGGTTTTTATATGTGTATGTCAGGATTTTGTTTGGCTACATATAACAGGATTTAAGTTCTTTGGAATATGAATTATTATGTTTTGATGATTCTGTGTTCTCAGTATCTTAAAATGTACCTGGCACATAGTAGGTGCTTTCAATATATATTTGAGTGAGTGAATGAAAGATGAATGAATGAAGGAATGAATGAAAGAATGAATGGTGAAAGGGCTGCTATGGTGGCCCTAACGATGCTGTTAGGAAACTAGATTCCTGCCAGCTCTGTGGTAATGCCCTTATTCTTATAGTTCAAGGTGGCTCTAGAACAGCCGTGGGCAAACTACGGCCCGAGGGCCAGATCCAGCCTGTTTGAAATGAATAAAACTAAAAAAAAAAAAAGACCGTACCCTTTTATGTAATGATGTTTACTTTGAATTTATATTAGTTCACACAAACACTCCATCCATGCTTTTGTTCCTGCCCTCCGGTCCAGTTTAAGAACCCATTGTGGCCCTCGAGTCAAAAAGTTTGCCCACCCCTGCTCTAGAACCAAATGCAATAGTATGCCTATCCCCTTTAAGCACAATTCCCAGTGACCTGTATTATACTTTACCTCTCATTCGCTAAAACTTAGTCATATGGACAGGCTGAGCTTCAAGGTGTCTGGGAAGTGTCCCTTAGCTATGCTGCAATATGCTCACTGAAGACTGGGTTCCTTTACTGGAAAGAGGAGGAGACTGGATAGAAGGAGGCAGCTAGTGGACTCTTACACATATCATCTTTCTTGTTCCTCAATTAAATCCTTATAATGTAGATGATGTTATAGCTCTGCATTGTTACCTATGAAAATCAAATTCAGATTGTTTAAGTAACTGTTTTAGAGCTTGTAACATTTTTTAAAATGAAGATCCCATGATCTTTCTGTATTGCATCACGCTGTCTCTGTTTTAGCAGTAATGCCAACAAGTAGTGCAGAAATTCGTCTCTTGAAGTTTTTATTTTTAAAAATAGGTCTGGTAAGATATACTCCAAGATAGTGAGATGATGCTCTGCTTGCTTGAGAGGTTATAAATTATTTTTTGCTTTTTGCTTATTTCTGTAATCTAATTTAATTTAACAGTTAGCTTCTATTACTACTGTAATTAAAGAAACTAAAATTTTTTCAAATTTCTAGATGAGATGAAGATTGGCATGACATACTTGTCCATTTTATGAAACTCAGCATATGGTGTCTAAACTTTTCTAATTCTTAGTCAAAGCTGCCACTTTATTTACACCTACAGAAAATAGTGTATTTTATTTGTTTTCATGGGCAGTATTGGCTATTGTACTCTGAGGTTTAATGTTCGTTGAAAAATAAAGTGTAAATGTCAGCTATGGCTGAATAAGTAGTGAAACTTTTCATGTATTTCCTAGTGTAGCCGAGTTTTAATATATATTAGATGGATAATGAAATGTATGTCTGTGACTTGTTTTCACTTAGGATATTGAGTCTTTGATGTCTGAGGGTAATAAATCTCGTACAGTTGCTGCAACCAACATGAATGAGGAGAGTAGTCGATCCCATGCGGTCTTCAAAATCACCCTCACACATACTTTGTACGATGTGAAGTCTGGGGTAGGTGTTCAGATGTATGTATGACCCTCCTCCCCCTTTTTTTTTTAATTTGTAAAGTGGATCATGATTTATCTTATTCTCTTCAGGTGTTAGATGACTCGAAGTCCTAACTAAACATGTGTATCAGTTAGGACACAGGACAAGAAACAAAAGCTACTCTTGGTAAACAGAAAGAGATTTAAAGGAGGGATTTGGGGGCTTGCAAAGTTGTTGGAACATCTGAGGAGGAGTGGGTTCTAGACTGAATCTCTAGGAAAAACTTCCAGAACAACACAAGCTTATTGACCAGGATGCTACCCCTGAGGCCACCACTATGCTGTGGCTGTGAGTTCCAGGCATACCCCATAGCTGTGATCCAGGACATACTACCACGATCCTCCTGCATGCCAGCAAAAACCCACAAAAAACCCCAATAAGGGTCAGAGGATGGCCTTTGCTTTACTTCTGTTTTCCAAATCTTAAGCAAGTGTATCTGACAGAACCCAAGTCAGCCCATAACCCTGGCCTGCGAGGGAGACTGAGAAATGTAAGTTTTAGCTTTCCACCATCTCCAGCTAAAGAAGGCGGAGCAGAAGTTATACAAGCAGATGGTCCAAAGTCTTTGCCACAGCATTTTTCCCCCACAGCATTTTTTTGAGCTTTGAACTATGATGGCTAATGGTATAAGCTAATGTTAGTACTCTAGTTGATTCAGTGGAGATACTTTTGAAATATTACCTTCTGCTGCTAAGCAGCTAAGTATTAGAAGGAATAAATTGCACTGGGGAAACTGTACTATAAGTTGCTAGATTTATAGAATGATTTTTTTGAGTATTTAGTTTTGAAACTTGTAAGAGTAAACAGAGCCAGATACACATATGCTTCTACACACTGAAAACATCTCTGTTGACTTACACATTTGTGTTTTCCTCTTTTAATATGAACTTTTGCATATTTTATTATGATGCCCACCCCCAGCAAATCGATTTCAAATACCAGAAGCTAAAATAATTACCCTGGCAAAGCACTATATTTTGGCAGGATTTTTTTGCTGAAAGCTTATTTTTCTTCTATTGCCATCACAGCAAGATTAGTGTAACAACAAAAAGTTCTTTGTTTCCTATTTCCTTTTCAGCATAAAGCAAAAAACATAGTGAAGCCTTTTTTTTTTTTTTTAACCAGAAGTACTTTTGATTTGGAAAGCTGAATATCCTTTTGTAGCAATATGTTTATTTATGGAAATAAATATGAATGTATATTTTAAAGGAAAGTTTTAAAAAATGATCCAGTCTATAGAATTTGGCATTGATTTCCCACATTTTTGTATTGCTGCCAAAAATAAAATGTTAATGTATGATTTAATATAAAACATTTTTATATTAAAAATTTATTTTTCAATTACAGTTTACATTCAACATTACTTTGTATTAGTTTCAGGTGTACAGCATAATTGTTAGATAGTCATACACTTTACAAAGTGTTCCCCTGATATTTCCAGGACCCACCTGGAACCACATGTATTTAGTACAATACTAATGACTGTATTCCCTATGCTGGTGCTTTATATCCTCATGTGTTTTGTAACTACCAATCTGTACTTCTCAGTCCCTTCACCTTTTTAACCCTTCCTTCTGACAACCACCAGTCTGATCTCTGTATCCAGAATTTTGTATAATTTTGTGTTTACAAGATTGTACAGTTTTCTCACGCTGGTTTATAGCAGCACAAACTAATTTTGAAAAAACAGTAACTTTTTAATAAAGGATTTCTATAATAAACTCATTCTGTAGAGATGGTATTACCTTTTGTATTCCTTAACTGTGTATTAGTATTTGTCAATTTACTTTCTAGACATCTGGAGAGAAAGTGGGCAAACTGAGCTTGGTGGATTTAGCTGGCAGTGAGCGGGCAACAAAAACCGGAGCTGCTGGTGACAGGTTGAAGGAGGGGAGCAACATTAACAAGTAAGTTTTTCAGGAGCTTACTTTATTGCTTTGTTGATTTAATAGCCAAATAGGTGAACTTCTGTGGTTATTAAAATAATAAGATTCTGGGCCGATTAAGGCTATAATGGTTTTGAATGTTTTTCAGATGTATATTGTTTTATGAGCTTGAACTTATTTTATGTTTTGGTCAGATGTCTGATGGGGCTGAGGAGTACAGCCTCCGCCAATCAGAGGTTTCTCAGGAGTGGCTTTTTGAGATTTGGGGCCTGCCAATTTTTTGTCCATAGGAGTGGTTCTGTGTACCATATTCTAGGATGTTTAGCAGCACCCCTGGCCTCTACCCACTAGGTGGCGGTAATATCTGCCACCTCTCTCCCTCCACCCTAAGTTGTGACAGCCCAAATTATCTCCTCACATTGCCAGCTGCTCCCTGTGGGGATACAGTCACCCCCAGTTGAGAACTGCTGGTCTAAGCTATAGAGCAGAACAAAGGTAATCAGTCAATCAGAGTCCAGCTGTTGATCTTGACCTGAGTGTCACTGTCTGAACAAACAGCAGCATATATACGGGCCACATCTGGCTTTCCTTTTTATGACTGCTGTGTTGCTTATTTATTCCTAGAGGTTAGGGCTTTATGAAGTAACGAGTGGCCCAGTGCATGAAATTCCTGCACGAGGATGGGATGTCCCTCAGCCTGGCCTGGACCTTCTCCAATCTGGGACCCCTTGGGGGATTGGGCATAAACCGGCAGTCAGACATCCTTTGGACATCCCTCTTGCAATCTGGGATTGCTGGCTCCTAACTGCTCACCTTCCAGCCTGCCTGCCTGATCACCCCTAACCACTCTGCCTGCTGGCCTGCTCGCCTCCAACTGCCCCTCCCTGCTGGCCTTCTTGCCCCCAACTGCCCCCCCCCCCCCGCCAGCCTGCTCTCCTGCAACTGCCCCCCACCCCCCACTGGCCTAATTGCCCCCAACTGTCCCCCCTGCCAGCCTGATCATCCCCAACTGCCCTCCCCTCCTGGCCTGATCGCCCCTAACTGCCTCTGCCTCAGCCCTGCCACCATGGCTTTGTCCAGAAGGACGTCCAGAAGGTCTCCCGGAAGGTCTCCAAGTCTAATTGGCATATTACCCTTTTATTAGTATAGATAGAGGCCTAGTGCATGGGTGGGGGCCAGCTGGTCTACCCTGAAGGGGGTCCTGGATCAGGGTGGGGGTCCCCTTGGGGACGGAGCCGGCCTGGGCGAGGGGCTGGGGTGGTTTGCAGGCTGGCCACACCCCCATCGGGGTGAGGGTCCCTGCTGGGAGCAGGGTGGGCCTGGGCAAGGGGCTGATGGCCGTTTGCAGGCTGGCCATGCCTCCATCAGAGTGAGGGTCCCTGCGGGGGGCTTGGCCAGCTGGGCGAGGGGCTGAGGGCCATTTGTAGGCTGGCCACGCCCCTATTGGGATGGGAGTCCCCAGGGGGTGGGGTGGGCCTGGGTGAGGGACTGGGGCACTTTGCAGGCTGGCCATGCCCCCATTGGGGTGAGGGTCCCTGCGGGGACATGGCCTGCCTGGGTGAGGGGCTGAGGCCCGTTTAGGGGCAGTTTGCAGGTTGACCAAGCCCCTGCCTTTGTCCGGAAGGTCTCCAGAAGGTCTCCCGGTCTAATTAGCATATTACTCTTTTATTAGTATAGATGTTTTGTTCACCAATTCTTTCACATGGCTATATTTTCTACCTCGGGCTAAAATGTTAGCTCCTGTGGACAGGAATTTTTCTGTCTTTGTAGCTCCCAGAAGGACATAACCAGTCATCAGTAACCAGCTGGAGATCATAGAACACCATCATGCAGATTCTATTATTATCCAATGGCAATATACAGTATATAACCAATCCTAATATATAAAAACTCTGGGTCATAACGACCAGTAACGACCGAGGCTCAGCCAACTGGAAGTCAGTCCTGCAGTCAGGGCTGGGTTGCAACCAGTAACGACCAAGGCTCCATCAACCAGAAGTCAGCCCTGCAGTCAGCGCTGGCTTGCGACTGCTTCCGCTGCAGGCGTGGTGCCCCAGCACTGACTGCTGAGGGAGCTGTGAATCAGGGCCAGAGAGAGGCCTGAAGAGAGAAGCAGGGACTGATCCATTGCCTCTGTGGCAGCTTTTGATCAGCACTTGCCTTTCTCTTTCTCTCCTAGTCTGGCCAGCAGTGGTGCCTCCATTTCTCTCCAGGCCTCAACTGGGGCTGCTAATCAGCCCTGCCTTTCTGATCAGACCCCGTTGATAGGCCCAGAGACGCTGATTAGCATAGGAACCGACCAATCAGAACCAAATCTGGGTGCTGTGGGGAGCCAATGGCTGCCTAGGAGGTGGAGCTTTTGATGCTGACTGGCATAGAAACTGACCAATCACAACCAAATCTGGGTCCTGTGGGGAGCCAATGGCTGCCAAGGAGGTGGAGCTTTTGACGCTGACTGGCATAGAAACTGATCAATCAGAACCAAATTGGCCAGCAGAGGAGGGCAGTTGGGGGTGAGATCAGGCCAGCAGGGGAGGGCAGTTGGGGGCAACCAGGCCTGCATGGGAGGGCAGTTAGGGGTGATCAGGCTGGCAGGCAGAGATAGTTAGGGGTGATCAGGCAGGTAGGCAGGTGAGCAGTTAGGAGCCAGCGGTCCCAGATTGCGAGAGGGATGTCCAACTGTGGTCCGACTGCCTGTGGGATCGGGCCTAAACCGGCAGTCAGACATCATCCAAGGGGTCCCCAATTGGAGAGGGTGCAGGCTGAGCTGAGGGAACCCTCCTTCCGTGCACAAATTACGTGCACTGGGCCTAGTTTTATATATATATATATATATATATATATATATATATATATATATATATAATGTTTTAATTAATTGTATTGTATTTGTAGCTTCCTTTCTTAAAGATATGTGGTGTTCATGTCATTATCTTGACCCAAAGGTTTATAGCTCACATCTTTATTTATAAAAATGGAAAAAAAAGCTGAGCTAAGCAATTTTATTGCTTACAGTAGTATTAGAGGGATATCAGCTTTTAGAGTTTATGTGTTTTTAAACGGAGCAGCAAAATGCTGACAATAGTACTGTTTTCTTGCAGGTTCAAAGGCATCTTGAGGTTCAATCTTTGTGTGAAAAGTGATACTTGATATACTCCATTTTTTATGATTATTATGGTTTGTTGCACCATGCAGGTCCCTCACAACCCTTGGTCTGGTTATCTCAGCCCTAGCAGATCAGAGTGCCGGCAAAACCAAGAATAAATTTGTCCCGTATCGTGACTCAGTTCTCACTTGGCTGCTCAAAGTAAGTTTTTTTTTCCTTCCTGGTCTACTCTTGGTGGTTGGTAGCAGGAAGAATAACAAGTAGAATATTAGTCCTTTGCAATGATCATTTCCTCCATCATTAGGCTGTTAGATGGTAAACATAATTTAATTGATTAAGCACAGGTTTCTTCCTGATACAGCAGAACTGGAAGCAGTGGGAGTTTGGTGCGCACTGGATCCCACAGTTTCCCTGAGATTTGGGGGAATAGAAGAAGGACCTCATGCTAATCTAATAGGCAAGTGAGGCATAGAAAAGGAGTTTCCACCGTCTTACAGACCCAGCTGGACCACTGTTTTTCTTACAGATGTCATTTATTTGACTGACATTTTTGGACCTTGCATATCTATTTAACTTCAACACTACTCATGACCATTTTAATTTGCTTTCAGCTTTTTAAAGTGTTGTTTAAGAATATAGAGCAGGTCACATAATGATTCTCTGACTGATTCAATGTCAATGAGAGAAATGTAAATGAGAAAGAAAGAAAACACCTGTGTGAAGTGCCGTGGAGAACATTGCCCTCTCATTGCTCAGAGTTTGGTAAGGGAGATACGATCTGTACATAAAATATTATAACATGAGTCAGTGATTCCACAAGAGATAGTAATGACCTGTAATAGGAGTTCGGGGGAAAGAGAGACTATTTCCAGGTTTCCTCTGGTCTTCCAAGGCCCCGTTAATCTTGATGAACTGAATATTGGCCTGGGAGTTAGAGGATATAAAATCTAGTGACAGTTTAACTCTTTATAGGGTGGTCAACCTACAACACAATATTTTCCTACAACCCCTCTTTTCCTTTTTCTTTTAAAAATGGAGTAATAATTTTATGAACCCTGTTTAGTCTTGTGATAACTTATTTTCTCCTTGATCAAGATTTATGTATTGAATACCCATTACTCATTGTGCCAGAGTTTGAGACTATAAAGATGAGTTAAACATAAGTCCCTGAGTAGCTTAGTAGTGGACACAATTTTGACCTAGTCCATGACATGTTTAGAGAACTGTGTTTGTAAAAGGAGTAGGATTTTCTTCTAGTTTCTATACCCTCTTAAAGAGTTACTAGTATTCAAGTTTACTTTTTAGAACTCTGCACACCATTTGAACATACAGTATTAGTGTAATTTGCCACAGTAGAAAATCAGGTACATTACTTCCTTTGGCCAAAGTGAAGTAAAATTGAAATTTAAAACAAAACTTTTAAAAAATAACTGTACATTTTATTTTTCAATTACAGTCACTATTATTTTGTATTGGTTTCAGGTGTACAGCATAGTAGTTAGACAATCATATACTTTACAAAGTGTTCCCCCTGATACTTCCAGTGCCCACCTGGCACCATACATATTTATTGCAATGTTATTGGCTATATTCCCTATGCTGTACTTTACATCCCCATGACTATTTTCATATATATATATATATATGAAAATCAACTATATATATATATATATAGTTGATTTCAGAGAGGAAGGGAGAGGGAGAGAGAGAGAAACATCAGTGATGAGAGAGAATCATTGATCGGCTGCCTTCTGCATGCCCCCTACTGGGGATTGAGCCTGCAACCCTGGCATGTGCCCTTGACTGGAATCGAACCCAGGACCCTTCAGTCTGCAGGCCGACGCTTTATCCACTGAGCCAAAGTGGCTAGGGCCCCATGACTATTTTCTAGCTACCCATTTGTATTTCTTAATTATTTCTCTCTTTCACCCAGTCCCCTAACCCCTATCCCTCTGGCAATCACCAGTTCATTCTCTGTGTCTATGAATCTGTCTCAATTTTGAACAAACAAAATTTATTAGTTAAAAACTACTTCTAAATAACTCTTGAATTAAAGGGATATTACAAAACATTTCACTACCAAGGAAATAATTGTACTGGTCTTCATAAATTAATAATTAACCTTAAAATATCATTTGTTTAATTTCCAGAAGAAATCTCAATAAGATACTTACTTCTTTCTCAAAGTTTCCACAAAAACATTTCCTAATCATTCATGGTTATTCCCTGCATGTGCCTGATTTAAAAGACAGAATAGTCATTGTCCTATTGTTTCAGTGTTGCTACTTCAGTCCACTTAAATAGACAATAGGAAATACCTTTTGTTAGTTGATATAGTTAAAATGGCCTAGGTCCGTGGTCGGCAAACTGCGGCTCTCGAGCCACATGCGGCTCTTTGGCCCCTTGAGTGTGGCTCTTCCTAAGCCTTAGGAGTACCCTAATTAAGTTAATAACAATGTATCTACCTATATAGTTTAAGTTTAAAAAATTTGGCTCTCAAAAGGAATTTCAATGGTTGTACTGTTGATATTTGGCTCTGGTGACTAATGAGTTTGCCAACCACTGGCCTAATGGCCATTCCATAGGCTGAAGGCCAGGAGAACTTAGTAGAATCAGGTACCATGCTAAGTGCTTCATGTACATGATCTCAGTTACCCCTGGAAGGTAAATGGTGGTGTTCCTGTTTTACAGATGAGGCAATGGAGACAGAAACAAGATTCGAATGCAGGGCTTTGCTGCCTATCTTCTTTGTGTAGGCAAAAAGTCATCAAAGGTTATTTTTGATTAGGAGGAGAAGCACTTGACTGTTGCCAGTGTTGATAGAAATTATTGGAAATACTTGAACTTGAGGAACAAAACAAAACCCTTTCTTAAAAATTTGACTTTATATTGTTTAGTAAAATTAGGTTAAAATAGTAACTTCTATGTGTAAATTTTCAAGCTTACAAAATGAATACTTTTTTTGATTTTTTTCTTTTTTTTTTTTTTCCTTAAAAACTATGTGACCTTCTTGCCCTAACTGGTTTGGCTCAGTGGATAGAGCATTGGCCTGCGGACTGAAGGGTCCAGGGTTCGATTCCAGTCAAGGGCATGTACTTTGGTTGCGGGCACATCCCCAGTAGGAGGTGTGTGGGAGGCAGCTGATCAATGTTTCTCTCTCATCGATGTTTGTAACTCTCTATCCCTCTCCCTTCCTCTCTGTAAAAAATCAATAAAATATATTTTTTTAAAAAAACACAAAAAAACTATGTGACCTTCTTTATTCTGTTTGACTTAAGCAAGATCCTAAGTAGGAACATTTTTGCAAAACACATTTTGGGGTTTAAATAGTTTTCCCAAATGCCTCTGGGAATCCATTGAGATGCAAATCATTCTCCTTTGAAGTGGCTTTTATGTCCCTGTTAGTTTTTCCTTCTTTAATTCTTAATTAGTCTAACTCTCCCTATCCTTGTTTGACCTGGTATGATTCTGGTATTCTCCAATGTAACTTTTATTAAACTTATAAAAGTGCTCATTGTATATAAGACTTGCAATTTCTTTGTAAAGTTCTTTTTTTTTTTTGCATTGTATTTGCATTATAATTATGCTGTGCTCTTGATTTTCATAACATCTGAGAGTTGGAGAAACTCTGATACTCCTGGTCAGGCATAGATGTGAGTGCTCTTCTCTCAGGGGCCATAGAGGGCTTACTCATTTGGTAAGTGGCCTGTGGAGAACCATTTTGTATTAAGAGGATTTTGGCTTCTGTGTGTAACCTTCTAAATATGGTTCTCAACATCAAGTAACATCTGGTAGCAAATGCTCCAATAATGATTATCTTTCAAATTCATCCACTTTTCCCCATTCTTATTGCCACTTACATAATGGAGACTTCATCTCTCGCTTGCATGATTGAAACCTCCCTTAAGCTTTCTTGGTCCATTTTGTTCTTTACAGTTAGGTTGCATTTTCTTTCTATATTAATGCTCTTCTTAAACTTAAATCTCTTTAATAACTCTCCAGAAGCCATTACAATAAAGTCCGAATTCCTTAATGACTTGTGACTTACTAGGTCCTTCATAATCTGACCGCTCCCTACTTCTCATTGTTCACCTTTTGCTCTTGATATTATCAATTCTAGCTAAGTGACTTCTAGGACTTTGCTCTGACTCTGGAACATTCTTCCTCCTCTTTTCAGTCTGTTATACCACTCTCATTCCCTTTGTCCCAGTGATGCTTATTCACCTTAAGGTCTCAAATATCACTTTCTTTGGGATCTTCCCTAAACTTTCGAGATTGGGCTCTCTGCTCTTTCTCAGTTTTCCCAGACCATACTGTATTTATCCCTACTTTAGTTCTTATCATGTAGTATTTGCTCACCAGCATCACCCCCTAGATCAGTGGTTCTCAACCTTGGCTGCACATTAGAATCACCTGGGAATCTTTTTAAACTCCTGATTCCTGAGCCTCATCCTCCGGAAATTCTGTTTCTTTGTTATGGGGTGGGGCCACAACATTAGTAACAACGAAACAATTTCCAGAGGATGAGGCCCAGAAATCAGGATTTTAAAAAGATTCCCAGGTGATTCTAATGTGCAGCCAAGGTTGAGAACCACTGCCCTAGATGGTAAACTCCATGAAGAGTTGAATGAATGAATAATTTCAACTCTGCTCTGAATTAGCATTATTACCTTTGGTAAGTCGTCATTCTTTCTGGGTCTCAATTTCTCCTCTGTAAAATGAAATAATTTCATTAAATGACTTCAAAGAGTTCTTTAATCAATTCTGACTTCCAAAATTAAATTTCTCTCCTAGGGTCCATTTAATTTGCAGTTGCTACATTCGAAACAAAGCTCAGCTGATTTGCCTAATTAAACAATTAAAGAGTAAACAAGAAGCTTCATAATTTCTCCTTGAAAGAGTGCCAGATCTTTTGTTGCTATTTCCTTTTTGATAATGGCCTGAGGCCATTTTTGAATATAAGCATATTGTTGTTGCTCATGCACAAGAGCTTTTAAAATATCAAGGATTTGTTGTTTGCCAGGTTTCCTTTTCTCAGCACAAATTGAAGCACAATGTGCATGCTTTCTCCTTTGCCACTTATTGTTACACATCCCCTTTTTCCCAGCAGTATTTGCTGTTCATGTGGGCTAACAGAATGCCGGGGTTCTTGAAGGGCAGCACCCCACCACGGTGTTGCCAGTGAGCTGAATTGCCATCTGAGATGTAATTCCTGTGATCTTTATATATGGCATTGGAATTTCATTAATGTGCATGGGATTCTTCTTGACATTTTTCTGAACGTTCCAGAGCTGGGCACCAGCAATGTGAGATCAGCATCTCAAAATGAATAGTGAAGCACACACTCATACAGGCTTCATAGAAATTGCCCTTGCTTCCTAAAGCCCAGATAACTTATTTTTCCTTCCTTTTTCATGCATCAGTGTATTTCCTAACTAGATATAATGATCTTAGCTATGTTTTCTGTGTAAACCCAAATTTTCAGTAATGGACGAATAAGCAGACGTACATACTGTCTGTGATTATATTGAACTGCTATGAACTCCAGGGAATGATTTTGTTTCTGGCTCTAGGACACAATGATTTGGGAAGGTGTCAGGTCACCTTACTTATTCCTCAGGTCAAATCATATTGGACTTGAAGGAAGAATACAATTGTATTAGAATATTGTTCAATTTACTAGTTCTGGATCTTTAGGCAGAGTATTTAACCTTCTTTGTCAGAACAAACCTCTGATTTTTTATTGGTAGAATGGGAGACTAGTAATCCAATTTACCAATGCTGAGGACGAAATAAAGTCTATGCACAAAGATTGTATAGATCACAGATGCTCAAACACATTTTAGATACATTGATATTGGAAAAACTTTGTATCTTCTAAAGTAAGAATTTTATGTCAGTTAATGCTGCCCAAAAGTAATGTTGGCTTTCTTATGATCTAATGAATTCCTTATTACTGGCCTGTTTGAGTGTTCTCTCTAATCTTGAGACTATATTCAGCGATATTCTGTTACTGAAAGAGGGTATTGAATTTATTATCTTGGGTAATTCTTCTCATCCTGGGATTGTATATTAGTGTATGAGTACTTATCTATTGCTATATGACATATTATCCCTAGACCTTATCAGGTGGAAACAACAATCATCTATTATCTTACAGCTTCTATGGGTCAGGATTCCTGGTGTAGCCTAACTAAGTGGTCTGGCTGGCATCTGTCATGTGGCTGCAGTCAGAGTGTATGGGGTTGCAGTTATCATAAGGCTTGACAGGGGTCGCATATGCTCACCTAAATAGTTGTTTCCAAACTCATCCCTATGGTCCCTTCAAAGGACCACCTCATCTCATGGCAGTGGTGAGAGAACACCCATGATAGAAGCTACAATCTTCTTATAATCAGAAATGACGTGCTATCACTTCTGCTGTATTCTGTTTCTTAGATGCAAATAAACGAGTTCTGTCCATACTCAAGGGAAGGTATTACTACAAGGAGGTGGAAAGCATCTTAGAGGCTGCCTGCCATGGCCATTGTATGGCAAAGTGGAGTGGGGGTGGACTTGATTTCCCAAGGCTAGTTTTGTAATTTAGTTATATTTAGTTATTTTGAATATTCTCAAGTGAAAGTGGTATTTTAAATTTGCTGGAGCCTATTCAAACCCCCTCTCACTATACTTTTCAGTTTCAGTATGATGAGGGTGAGTACCTTTTGTTCGGCACCCTTGTCTGGCCTGTGGAAGTGGTTGTGTAGAACATAAAGTCTATTTTAGTAGTTTTAGAAGTGGTATCAAAGGAGTAAAATGAAATGCCGTCAATGTATCTTTTGTTTAATAATACTGTAATTGTACCTTTTTGTATAATTATTGTTTTAAAAACTTTACAAGGTGATTGATCAGCAACACTTTCTGGGCCATTATTTAGGCTTCTCAGAGATTCCAAGTATAAGGCCTTGTGGAGTAGATTGTAGGTAATCACTCTTTGATCAGATAACAGTATCACAATTGTTCAGTTCCTCTAAGGAAGATTTTGTAGGCATTTAAGAAATTCTTTTTTTATTCTGAGTAATCGGCTGACTTATAGCATCATGTTGTCTGTTAAAAGAGAACAAATTGTCTTAAAATTAATTCTTATTAAACTAAAATATAGGCAGACTTTATTGTATTTTTCTGCCCATTCTGAAAACCAAAATTCCCTTTTGCAGAAAAGTAACTTGGCAGAAAAGAAAGATCATGGGACAGAGAGTCAGTGTATCTGTATTTTAGTCCCAACTTGGTCCTTAAATATGTGTTTGACCTTGGGATGTTATCTCACCATTTCTGACTTCTACTTCCTCATATGATGTTCTGTACCAATTTTAAAATGCTACTCAATTTCTCCTTCTCTAGGACAGTCTTGGGGGCAACAGTAAGACAGCCATGGTAGCTACTGTGAGTCCAGCAGCTGATAACTATGACGAAACCCTTTCAACTCTGCGGTATGCAGATCGCGCCAAGCACATTGTGAACCACGCTGTGGTGAATGAGGATCCTAATGCACGAATCATCCGAGATTTAAGAGAAGAAGTAGAAAAACTCCGAGAGCAGCTAACCAAAGCAGAGGTATAAGGCACAGCTGAGTGATGCCTTTTGGGTCTAGGAAAATCTAGTAAAGCTAAACTTGCATTTTCTTCCCCGTTAGCCGTAAGTGATGAGTAATTCACTTAGAATTTTTGAATTTCCTATAGGAAGAGAGATTTGAGATGAGTAATAAATAAAGGAAGACAGATTGTCATAATTGCAATTTAGAGAATTTTTATAGGTGTTAAAAGATTTAATGGGAAGAAAGAATAAAAGGAATTGAGAGACTGTTTCATTCTATAGTATAGGTAGCAGACAAGAGAGAAGAGGTGTAATAGAATAAGGGAGAATAAGAGAGACACTTGAAAAATGCATATAATTAAATTTTAGTGCAGAAAATGGTGGAGAATGTGCATAAACTAATTGGAAGAAGAATCAAACAGATTTGTGTTTATCATTTGTTCACTGTCAGAATGGAAATCTTAAGGAAATCTTTCATACCTTAATAATTTATTTTTGCCATGTTGTGGGTTAATTTTTTTTGTAGAAAGTATATTTTATATCAGCAGTACCCATCTATTTAGTGGTACTCTATTTCCAGTATTCTTTGAACATTCTATAATATGTGGTATTTATGTTCCATAACTGACTTTGAAACCTACACAATTCTCACCTACAACTGAATGCTCAGCCTTTTGTCAAAAGAGGAATAAAATATCAGAATCATGATTCCTCCTCTAATTAGCCTTTCTGTTCCCACAGTTTGCCAGCACTGTGGGACTCTTTCCTGGGGCAGGACCATAGCTTTCTTCTTTGTCATAGCCTGTTTTCTGGTAGCAAATTGGTAAAATACATGGTCAAAACTATTATCTTTTTTGCCTGTTGAATTTTATCCTATGTTTAAGAAATACTCTTAAAGTTCATCAGGATTCTTTGAAATTTTGTGTCTCTGTTCTTGATAGTAATAACACCATCTAGTTTGCAACACGTACAAATGTAGTCTGTGCGTACTTGGATAAATACCCAAAGTCGTTATCAGTAAAGACTAGAATGAATCATGTATGACTTTAGATGTATGGCTGATGGGGATTTAAAGAATAAGCCCTTGATAGCTTGAACTATCTCATTAAACGTTGGAGGAAAAGGACAAAGTTGTCTCCCTTTCATACCCGTCCTGGATGACTGGATTTGTCTGTGGGACTCACACAGCCGGGCTGCTGTGCATCAGTGGCAGTCAGTTAAGTCGCAGGTAGATCAGAGACCTCAGGGAGCCGCAGAGCTGAGAGGAGGCAGATGGTTACTTCTGGTTTCTGGATTTAGCTAATCTTTTTTTTTAGCACATCGTACAGACATTTCATGAAATAAACATTTTGCTTATAGGCAATGAAGTCTCCAGAGCTAAAAGATCGGCTGGAAGAATCAGAGAAGCTAATCCAGGAAATGACTGTGACCTGGGAGGAGAAATTAAGGACAACCGAGGAGATCGCCCAGGTTCGTGTTCCCTGATTTAGAGAGAAACCTCATGGCAGTTTGTGCCAGGCACCTCAGAGGGCGTTTCTGATTTTATTTTAGTTTTCTCGCTTTGAGGATGGCAAATATAGCACCATTAATAAGAATCTAGCGCCAAGAGTTTATACTTTACAAAGTTTATTTGAAGGATAAAAAAAAGACATGATTACAATTAATTGTTCATCATGTAAGAAAGAATTTTTTAGGGTAATAAAAAAGTTTTTAATAAAGAGTTACTTTGTAGCCTCTGGCTCTGAACATCCAATTCTATTAAGTACTTTGCAGACCTAAAGAAATTTGCCCAAACCACAAAATTATTAGCAGTAGATATTAGGTTGTGAGATTCTTGCTTCCATATGACAACTCAGTAAAAGTAATATGAAATTCTTAAATCTGAGGTGACTCATTTTTAGAACACGTGATATCGAGTTGTGAAATCTTAGGGTGGAAGCATTAGCATTTGGATAAAATCCTAAAATGTCCAGCTAAGTCATAAAAGACTTACGCTGTGGCTTTCCTGTTAGATGGTTCATTCAGCCTCTATTTTAGAAACATATATGATAATGTAGAGCTCAGTACCCCTTCAATCAGTCTTTTCATGATTGGACATCTCTAATGTAGCTATTTAATAGAAGTCTTTTATTCTTTTATTTCTGCTCATTGGCCTTAGTTTATTCTTCCAAAGCTAAAAGAAAAAGTATCCCAATTTTATGTAGTAACTAATAATAAAATAGCCAATTGGGTTCACATATGTGTTAGGGCCTGTACTAACCACTTTTAAGTACAGTATTTTATTTAATCCTCCCAACAGCCCTGAAAGACAATTATTGACCAGATATTTAAAATCACCTCTGCCTCTTTCCCTCCTTTTCTAAACTTAAAAATCTCTTGTGTTTTCAACTGTTCCCTGGATTGGCAGGCACATAGAACTTGCCATATATTTTGCCTCCTGGTAGATTACATTTTTAAATGTGCTGTCCAGAACCAATCTATATATATCAGAAGTTGTAGGACATTACTATTATGTAGCATGAAGTGGGATGTTATATTTATGGTAATGCAAACGAGGTTTTAAGTCCATTTAAAAACATTTTTTATTATAGTCAACTTCAAAATTGATAAGAGAAGAGTATAATAAATCCACATATACTCATCACCCAGTTTCATTAAAGGTCAATATAATATATGACCAATCTTATTTTATCTCTGTAACCACATTGGGTTATTTTAAACCCTATTCTTCAAATTACAGAGAAGACAATATACCAAGGTATAAACTTTATTTCTCATTACATATTTCACTCTTCTGTTTTTCATAAACTATATCATTCCAATAATTGTTTGGTTGGGAACTAATTTGTGTGAACTCTTTGAGTTCTCCAAAATAAAACATTGACTTTGAAGTGCTCTTGTGCTTGGATTGCTTTGCTGATACAAAAGAGGGTAGGTCTAAGTGAGATTGCTGTGCTAGCGAATCTTATCTTTAGCATCTTTCCTTACCTAGCTGTTCTCTGCCTCTCTCAGATGTCCTTTTTGGGGACTATGCCTGATTTTATCTAATACCTTATCTTCCCAAGCCCTCAGGCTTTAGTACTGCTGAACTTTCTTCTCCTCTCTCACTGGGTCTGTTGATCATTGATCTCCTTCCAAAATTGTCTTACATTCTCTGAAAGGTATCTCTGACAGTATAGCCAGAAATTGTTAATAAAGTCTCCTGAGATAAAAATGGTACACGGCCAGATAACCTTGAGAACATCTGGGTAAACTAAGTTAAATGGATTTCATTTTTGAAGGACTTTCCACATGTCTGTCCCCAGTCTGGGCTCTCAGAGTGCTCTGTGCACTGTGGCAGCTTCTCTAGTGTGCCAGCCCCACACATCCCTACCATCGAAGTCAGGGGCAGCTGTCTGTACCCTTTAGACCAGGGGTGGACAAACTTTTTGACTCGAGGGCCACAATGGGTTCTTAAACTGGACCGGAGGGCCGGAACAAAAGCATGGATGGAGTGTTTGTGTGAACTAATATAAATTCAAAGTAAACATCATTACATAAAAGGGTACGGTTTTTTTTTTTTTTTTTTTTTTAGTTTTATTCATTTCAAATGGGCCGGATCCGGCCCTCGGGCCGTAGTTTGCCCACGGCTGCTTTAGACCCTAAAGTCATGCAGTACTTTACTGTTGTTCAATTTTTGTGTGAACAGTTTTATTACCTAACTAGAGGCCCATTGCACGAAGAGATTTGTGCAATAGGCCTTCCCTTCTCCTGGCTGCTGGCACCGGTTTTCCTCTGGCACCCGGGACCCAGGCCTTTGCTCGGGCCCAGAGCCTTCCGTCTTTGCTCCGCCGCTTTGTGCCTATGTATGCAAATTAACCGCCATCTTTGTTGGGTTAATTTGCATACTCTTCTGATTGGCTGGTGGGTGTAGTGGAGGGACGGTCAATTTACATGTTTGTCTATTATTAGGTAAGATGAGTGAGTAAGATTCTCAAGAAAAAAGGCCTTGCTTTTTGTTTTTCAAGTAGGTGTTCAATAATATTTTTGAGTAAACAAACAGAACTCAAGTTGACTAATTTCTAAGCCCAGTGACATACCTGTGATACCAAACAATCTCTTATTTTCATTTTTTTCTACTCTTGAAATCAAAACCTGGAAATGATCAGGAGTTAGCAAGTATGTTTCTTTTCATTCTTGGGATAATTCTTTAATTGCCTACCCAAATTCCTATGTAAAAGAGCCTTGCCTTAGAAAGGACTACACAAGATAAGTCAGAATTGCTCTCCTCATTTTAGGAACATGTTCTTTATCAAGGGTAATCATTTCTTAGAACTGAAAGCTGAAAACTCTAATGTCTGATGCTACACCAATCAGAACTTCTAAAAAAAACCCGTAGTGTTTTTTTGTTAGAAGGGAGACTTGATTCAAAAACCCAGAAACAAAATATCCCAACTTTTGTAATAGTATACTTCTAGGCGAA
Source organism: Myotis yumanensis (assembly GCF_028538775.1). Taxonomy (NCBI): domain Eukaryota; kingdom Metazoa; phylum Chordata; class Mammalia; order Chiroptera; family Vespertilionidae; genus Myotis; species Myotis yumanensis. The sequence goes on from NW_027223756.1 coordinate 74,078,078, forward strand.
ATGTATTGACTGGATTGCAGTGGCCATGTAAATTAGGATGGTATCCCTAGAAACAGCAAGATTCTGAAGCTGTGAGTTAATTATACTGCATATTTATTGTGTGGCCCTAATTAAATGACTTCGCATGTTTTGTCTTTCCCCAGAATCAAAAGTCCTTGGTGGCAGTGACTCATTACAGCTTGCTATTTAAAATGGCCAGACACCTTTCTCTGCCCCAATTCATACACCTTAATTATAGAGCATCAGTTGCAGGATTCATATGTATCCATTCATATGCATACATTCATATATTGAGGATTCAGTGACAGTAGGCACAGAAAAAGAAACGTTCATATCCTTATGAAAATAGCACTTGAGTGCATATGCAAGTTTTATTTTGATAAATTTATAAGACCAACGTTTGAGTGCTCAGTGTGTGTTATGCTTTGAGCTGGGAGTACATAGTGGATAGATAGGATGCATGCCACGTAGAGAAATGGGCAAGTAAACAGTTACCAGTTGAGAACAAGTGTGCTCCAGCTAGAAGACACAGGTGTAAAGTCTCTTATGCTAAATAGAGCATTCTCCACACTTGCAGGGACCTGGAAGATGTTCCATGCAACTGTAGTATAGGTTTTGAAAGTAGGAGTGACAAGATGTGACGATGGGAGTACATTAAATAGGCCAGATTGAAGGGCCTTGTGGACTTCGCTGAAGGAGTTTGGCTTTCATCCTGGCTGGGGAGTCAATGAGGCATCAAGTAGAAAGTGTGTTGAAAACTTGGCTGTTTAGAAACATCACAGTTGAGTAAAACAAATGTACATTTGCTCATATGTACAGAATTAAGTAAGAAAGATGAATTCAAGATGTTATTTTCAAGAATGAAAATTGAGAACTCAGTATACTTGGTTGTTATTTGTAATGGCTTTATTTTTCAAAATGAAAAACTTAATAAAGTAAAATAACAAACATTACATAGTTTGGAAAGAGAAAAAAATGCAATCTATGTATATAAAAGCCTAAGTGACTGGCCGACCGTTCGGTAGCTATGACATGCAATGACCACCAGGGGGCAGACGCTCAATGCACAGGCATGGAACATGGAACAGACTGATGAATCTCAGAGGGAAGGGGGGAGGAGGAAAGGTAGGAAGAGATTAACCAAAAATCTTACATGCATACTAGAAGCCTGGTGCACGGGTTTGTGCACTGGCAGGATCCCTTGGCCTGGCCTGTGGGGATTGGGCCGAAACTGGCTCTCCGACATCCCCCGAGGGTACCTGGATTGTGAGAGGGTGCAGGCCAGGCCGAGCCTCTAGTAATCTATAATGCCATGTTCAAAGTTAACATATTTGACTTACAAGGTTATTCAATAATTACTCTAACATAATATCCTTTATATCTCACTGCATCAATAGCTATGGAATTAATATTTCTCTAATACCTTTACAGGAGCGGCAGAAACAACTTGAAAGTCTTGGAATATCTCTTCAATCTTCTGGAATTAAAGTCGGGGATGATAAATGTTTCCTTGTTAATCTGAATGCTGATCCTGCTTTGAATGAACTTCTGGTTTACTATTTAAAGGTGAAGTAATAGTCTTTGCTACTATTTCCTGTCACGAAATAGAACAGTGTTTCACAGCATTTTTTTTTTAAGTTGGAGAACTACGCTTATTCAAAATAATGAATTAGCCAATTGTTTTTATTTGAATAAACTGAAGTGTAGAAAAATCTTGGGTTTCTGGAATAGTTTCCCTTTTTATTTTTTGAGTGATGTCATTCAACCTTGTAATATAAACAATGATATTCTGATATTATTTCTAACAAATTATGTAGCTTAGCTATTATTCTTTAATTTGATTTATACCAGATTGTTAAATAGACTACTTTAAAGCTTAAGGAATGACTTAAAACTGATTCATTAGTAGACTGAACCTTTTGTGGTTTATATGAAGCATGCCTTTGTGTGAGTGCTTTGTTAGCTTACAAGAGGAAATGTTTGAAGAAAGTTATATTCATAGGATCACTTGATATGAAAGTTGTGTTTCCAGTAACTCTTAGGAAAATTTAAAAATTTGGATTATCAACTTATAAAAAAAAGAGAGAATAGGTCACTTAGAGACTGGAAGGGTCAGAGTGTGGAATAGGAATAAAACAAATACTGTTGTACATTGAAAGCTATAAATAGTGGGACACACCAGGAAGAAGACAAAAGACAAATTTATGAATCCTGAGATTACATAAATCATGAGGAGTGACCCCAAATTGTTTTTATCAAGCCCAGAGCGTAAGTGAGTTATATAATGGACTATATGATTCTCACAGGAGGTTAATAAATATTAGGAGGAAAATTTCCCTCCTCATAATATGTGTGGTTTTAACTAAGGTGACTAGGAAAGTAAAGATAATGAACTGGTAAACTTGGAAACTGCTTTAAAATTAGAGAATTGTGTGGTTTCATTTCCAAAGAGACTAAAGAGTTCATGACGTATTGGCTAGTTTCCCAGTTTTTTTCAAAGATATCCTGGGATAACTACATGGTGTAATTTTGAATACCATGTTTTATTACTGGTATTATAACTGTGGTTAAATCATGTCTTTGATACATACAATCTTGTGGGTTATCAGGTACTTTGCTGCTGTGGGGGCAACACTGTGTTTCTAGCCACATCACTATTTAACAGAAGTTTGATCTCAAGTCCTTTGCCATCCCCTATAGATGCTTCCTCTAAAATGGAAGTTTTCTCTGTCTGGCTACCTCACAGCGTTCCTGTGAGGATTAAATGAGATTGTATATATAGAAGCTCTATATAAACAGAAGCACTATACAAATATAAAATATTCCACATATCATTTTCACATTTGATATTTTCTGTGGTACTTTATGCACGTTATCCTTGTCTATTGAAAAAATATGATGTAGTATTCTCTCTCTCACTTCCTCTCTCTCTAAAAATCAATTAAAATTTTTTAAGCCCTGGCCAGTGTGGCTCAGTTGGTTGGGCATCATCCCATGCATGGAAAGATTGCTGGTTTGATTCCTGGTCAGGGCACATGCCCGGATTAAGGCTCAATTCCCTGTAGAGGCAGCCAATTGATGTTTTCGCTCTCACCTCAATGTTTCTCTCTCTCCCTCTACCTTCCTCTCTTTCAAAAAAATCAATTAAAAATATATGATGTATTATCACATCACTTAATGTGCTTCTAGACAGTGTTGGCAGCATTTTGTTAGAATGTCAGCTGTAGATATTTACATCTTTAGGAGAGCTACAATATTAGAACAGGACTTGAAATATTCTGCCCTTTTTACTTCTCAGAACTACGAATTCTTTCTCTTTCTGATATGGCGAATTTCAAATTGGAAAACACAAACACAGACACCCCAGAAAAAAACTGATTCATATCTGTTTCTTAACTAAAAAGTTAAACAAAGAAACTATTTAAAGGCTTTTGGAGGGTAGTCAAAATATTTCTGGCCGCCTTGTGTGGAGGTGCTGGGATTCTGTTTCAGACTGTGTAGTGAACCTTGCTTTGGCAGGATTTGAGGCAGGGTGGATTTCTTCACTGTCCAAGCCAACCCCATGACGAGAGTATATTCATGACCAAGCACATTCAAAAGGATGATCTCAGTCCAAGAATAGTTTTTGCTTCGGTAAAGCTATACCGTGATGTGGGACGGATGAATTCGGAGGCTGTGTATTTTGTATTTTTTTGCTTTCAAATTCTCAAGTCAATAGAGATGCTGGGCAGATGACGTAACATCTCTGGGCATCCCACTTGTAAAATGAGGGCACTGGATTAAAATATCTCTAATGTTCTTTTTAGTTCCAAGTTGTATGGTTCTCTTCCAGAACAGTATCTTCCATTTATTTGTTCTGTCCAGAACTGGCAGAGGTGAGGTATGGGGCCAAACCCTAGATTAGTGATGGCGAACCTTTTGAGCTCGGCGTGTCAGCATTTTGAAAAACCCTAACTTAACTCTGGTGCCGTGTCACATATAGAAATTTTTTGATATTTGCAACCATAGTAAAACAAAGATTTATATTTTTGATATTTATTTTATATATTTAAATACCATTTAACAAAGAAAAATCAACCAAAAGAATGAGTTTGCGTGTCACCTTTGACACGCGTGTCATAGGTTCGCCATCAATGCCCTAGATAGAAGATAACTCACAAGATAATTTTGCAACTTATTTGCATGTACAGGCAATCCGTGCTTTACATAGTGATGATATACATAAATTCTAGTCGCCATGATTTAGTAAATAATGTTGGTACTGCCCCCACTCATGAGATTCTAGATGCACAGCCAGAAGAACATAGTGAGGGCGAATTTATCAAGGTAAATAGTGAAAGTGGTCGTGATGATAAAGATGTCTCAAGGGAGTGCGCCAGACAACACTTAGATAAGGAACTCCCATAGATATTTTGCAACATTGAAAGCACAAAAGATAAAATGATAGAAGTTTAGAAAGGAGTATGACAGTTTGCCAATACATGGACCATAAGTTCACTCCGTATTGTAAGTTATGTATTGAGAAGATGGCAAGCACTGTTCAGACAACTCTGGATAAGCTTTATATAAAGAAATATAAAATGCTTTAAATTTCAGTGAAGCATCCTAAATAAATGTTTCACTAGTTTTTCATTTCCCTGTACATTATAGCAATAAGAGAATTCTTAATGTTTTTATAGACATTTTTAAAGGTCATAGGATAATTGCAACTTTCCCATTGATTAGTAAGATCTCCTTACACAGTTATTTTTATGTCCTGTGCTCACATGCAAAGCAAGACCTGCCTGAGTTCTGAGGTAAACTTGGAGATTCATTCCAGCATGAGCCAAGCTTCTAGAGGGAAGAGCTGCTTCCCTCACCTTACAAACATTATGGTAGTAATATACTTCCCACCCTTAAAAAGCTTTATGAAGACATATTAGAAAAAGAAGGGGGTGGTGGTTACCATCCTAATTCAAACATGCAGGGATGTTCATAGTTAATATTTGGTATTTTTATCTGTATCCTCTGGGTCTATCCCCATATGTATGTGTATGGATTTATACTGATACATATTTTTAAATTATAGAAATGGGATCATAGTGTGATTGAGTCCAATCACGCCTCTGAATCATCCACCAAATCTTTCAGGAGAGCTATTTTGCTTATGTAGTTCTGGGTCTACTCTTTTCACAAGTCAGCTATTTTTTAAAGGAATTTTTAAAATTTTCAACTACAGTTGACATACAATATTATATTAATTTCAGGTGTACAACAGTGATTAGACATGTATATAACTTATGAAATGATCAACCCAAAAGCCTAGTACCCCCTCTGACACCATACACACACGCAAGTCAACTATCAATGGATGGGAAAGCAAGGGTGGTTCTGAAGGATTTGAGGCATATTATACCTATGCACACTTGATAAGGATTTGTACCAGTGATTTAGTAGAAGCTTCAAAGCACATGTTGACCCCATAGCATAGCTCCCATTGAAAGAAAACTTCATGTTGTTATCTTTGCTAATCACTAATTGAGGTGATCAGAATGGCAGGGGCAGCTGTCATTCAGTGTTTATGGAGCTGTGTACCAAGCTTCAAGAAACCCAAGATGAATAAGAAGTTGTGGCATGTTAGAAGTTCTTGGATGGCAGCAGTTTGGATCATCTATTTTAGTATTTGAATGTAAAAAACAGGCAGATAACTTTTCTTCCTTCTCTACCTCCATTCCAGAAAAGCTGTCTTCAGAGTCTTGGTTATGTTGAGCAAGAGTGAGTTCTTGGTTAAAGAATTTTTAAAAAAATGTTTTTATTAATTTGAGAGAGAGAGAGAGAGAGAGAGAGAGAGAAACATGGATGAGAACGAAACATCAACATTGATCAATTACCTGGCTACCTCCTGCACGCCCCCTGCTGGGGATTGAGTTTGCAACCCGGGCATGTGCCCTGACCCTAAATTCAACTGGTAACCTCCTGGTGTGTGGGTTGATGCTCAACCACCATTCTTTAACAGCCTGAGCCACACAGACCGGACTGTTAAAGAATTTTGATTATTTAGGTATGTAAAGAGTAACAAAAACTTTTTTGCTTATTATCCCTGGCATTCACTTACTTTTCCCTTCAGAAATTGAGAATATTGATAAGGTTGAGGGACTGCACAGGCTATACTAATATGCTGCTTTCCCTGATTGCAGGAAGGGAAAAGCCACACTGTGCTATGTCACTAGTGAACATGTCCTGTCTCTCTCCTTTATTTCCCCACCCTTTAGGACTTAGCTGATCAAAGGGAGAGTCTCAAGAAAGCCACATAGGTAGTTCATTCATAAAGGAAGCAAGATCCAGTAAATTCATAGAATAGTTAACTAATCATCTCCAGTGAAATTAAATATAAATGAAGAAAGGTTAAAAAGCCATTTCTATTTTTTATTGTTTCTGAGATTTTAAAGCAATATTTTGTTTGCTAAAGTTTTCCCTAAAACTAGTATATTTTTTGAATTTTTGAATTTTTATGAATTTATTTGAGCCAAACTGACAACATATGCCAAGGAGCAAGATCTCAAATGCTCCCTAAAACTAGTATTTTTAAAGAGTCGTTCATTATACTCATATATCACGTAGAGACTAAAAGCCTATCCCTGATTAACTTTTATTTTAATTACCTTGTACCTTCACAGAATTTAGCTACTGATTAGATAAACTTCTATACCAACCTATGATAAGTTAATTTTTTCCTCATTGGTATTTTATTGCAGTGTTTAGAGCTCTATAGGAAGAACTTATCAAAAAGCTTATTGTTTAACTTGTTTAAACATCAAAGAGTAAAGCTTTGGCAGAATTGAGCTTTTGGAACTTGATATTTGAGATTTTAGCAAATCATCATTCAAATTAGGATAGATTATAACCCTAAATGAGATATTTAAATAGTCATTTATAGTGTAAGCTCTATAATTAGGACCTCTCCTGTTTTTTGGCTCTAGTGGCTCAGTGCTCAGCTCAAAATAGGTGCTCAATATATTTGTTGAAAAATATAATTTTTCATTTAGAATTTGGACTAGATAAGTACATGTTTGAGTTAATATCTTATCTCTGAGAATTTTAAAAAAATTTATTGCTGAGATTATTACAGATGTTCCAGCCCTTTTTACCCCCATTGCTTCCCTCCACCTGGCTCCCGCCCCACCCCAGGCCTTCACCACCCTATTGTCTGTGTCCATAGGTTATACATATCCTATATAATAAATAACTAATATGCTAATTAGACCAGATGGCAGAACCACCTTCTGGAACAACCTTCCAGAGGACTTTCCAGAATGACCGGTGGGTGGGGCCATGAGAGGCCAAGGCAGCTGGGGCTGCGAGGGCCAAGCCCCTAGCACAAATTTTGTGCATTGGGCCTCTAGTATGCATATAAGTTCTTTGGTTAATCTCTTCCCGCTCCCCTCCCCCTTCCCTCTGAGATTCTTCAGTCTGTTCCACGTTTCCATTCCTCTGGTTCTTTTTTTTTTTTTTTTTTACTCCTCACCTGAGGATATTATTTACATTGATTTTTAAAGAGAGTGGAAGGGAGAGGGAGAGACAGAGAAATACCAATGTGAAAGTGACACATCTATTGGTTGCCTCTGACATGCTCCCCCAACCTGCAACCGAGGTACGTGCCCTTGACCGGAATTGAACCTGGGACCCTTCAATCCGCAGGCCAATGCTCTAGCCACTGAGCCAAGACAGTGAGGGCTGGTTCTATTTTATTCATCAGTTTATTTTGTTCTTCAGATTCCTTGTTTGTTTATTTTGGTTTTTAGATTCAGTTGTTGATAGATATGTATCCGTTGCCATTTTATTATTCATGTCGTTTTTTTTTTTCTTTTTCTTAAAGAAGACCCTTTAACATTTCATATGATACTGGTTTGGTCATGCTGAACTCCTTTAGCTTTTTCTGTGAAGCTCTTTACCTGACGTTCAATTCTAAATGATAGCTTTGCTGGGTAGAGTAATCTTGGTTGTAGGTTCTTGCTATTCATCACTTTAAGTATTTATTGTCACTCCCTTCTGGCCTGCATAGTTTCTGTTGAGAAATCAACTGACAATCCTATGGGTGCTGCCTTGTAGGTAACTAACTGCTTTTCTCTTGCTGCTTTTAAGATTCTCTCTTTGTCTTAACCCTTGGCATTTTAATTATGATGTGTCTTGGTGTGGGGCTCTTTGGGTTCCTCTTGTTTGGGACTCTGCACTTCCTGGACTTGTATGTCTATTTCTTTTGCCAGGTAAGAGAAATTTTCTTTCATTATTTTTTCAAACAGGTTTTTAATTTCTTGCTCTCTCTCTTCTCCTTTCTGCAACCTCATGATGCAAATGTTTCTCCACCTCTATCCCCAGTACTGAAAAGGATTCCACAGGCACAATTAGGACTCCTGCTAGAATTTCCCATGGGAGGGGGAAAGTGATTAGATGTAGAAATGGCCTAAGGCCAGTGCTTTGGGGCATTTTTCTTTTTTAGATGATCTTTTTCTCCTTGGATTCTTTTTTTTTTTTTTTTTTGGAATTTCTCTCCACCTTTTGTTTGGTGTTATAAGACAGGGAAGGAGGAACCCAATTGGGGAATGGAGACAGACATGGAATAGATTCTGCTATTGAATGTCACAAAAGCATTACTTATAGTTTACACCTGGTCAAGCCCTATTCTCCAGGTTAGGAAAGTATGTGATTGGCCATGAAGCCTCAGCTAAAAGTGAGCAGTAGACATTTTCTGGAATGTCCTCTGTATTATATATATATTTACCTTGAGCAGGGGTCCTCAAACTACAGCCTGCGGACCACATGCAAATACAAATATTGTATTTGTTCCCGTTTTGTTTTTTTACTTCAAAATAAGATATGTGCAGTGTGCATAGGAATTTATTCATAGTTTTTTTTTAAACTATAGTCCGGCCCTCCAATGGTCTGAGGGACAGTGAACTGGCCCCCTGTTTAAAAAGTTTGAGGACCTCTGACCTTGAGGATTGAACAGGATACCATGGCACAGTGCTGGATCCCAACCCTTTGTTTCCTTGGAAACACCACTGCAATGTTGTTGAGAGAAGAAACCCCCAGAAAGAGGGAAGTAAAAATACCAGAAGGGAAGAGGCCTTTATATTAGATTGAGATCCTAGATGACCTGGGAAGAACTAGAACTCAGAATATAATTAGAAGTGTTACCAGCCAAGAAGAAAGAATCATCTTTTGAGTCTGAAGGGAAGGTTAAGGGAGATGATAGTTCATTTATTTTCCTTTTATATTTACTTAATGCCTTTATGTGTAAGGCCTGTGCTAACTGCTTGTGTTACAGTGGGGGGTAGGTGTGGCTGTTCTCTGCTCTCATGGAGCTTCCATGTTAGCTCTGGAGGTGACAGAGCTATGTCATCTCTGACATGGAAAGTCAGAGCTATGTAGGAATTCAGATGTGAGAGTGATGGGTGGCTATTTCTGATAGTTCAGGATTCACCTCTCTGAGGATATGCCCATAAAAGCTGAGATAGAAATGGCAGGAAACTACCAATATCAAGAACAGGGGAAGAACATTTCAGACAGAAGAAACAGCCAGTGTACTCAAAGACCAGGTAAAAGGCCAATGTGACTGGGTGTAGCTCCAGGAGAGAGAGAGTGGGGGATGCTAGCATAGGGGCTGGGGGCAGATCACAGTGTTTTGTAAAGCCTGGTAAGAATTTGGATTTCATTAGACCTTCAAAAGGAAACCACTAGAGAGTTTTAAATAGGGGGATCACATGATCAGCTGTTGTGGTGGGAGTGGACGGGGGTGGGTGAGTAGACATAGAAAAATAGTAGGAAGCCCCTGTGTTCACCCAGGCAAGAGACTAGGATATGACAACAGAGGTGGGGGAAATGAGCTGATTTCTTATATGTTTTGGAGGGGGAGTCCATACAGATTTCCTGATTGACATGGGGTGAGGAATTAGACTGATAAAGGATAGAGAGGACTTGAAGATAGCATTTTAGCTTTTTAGTTGCCTAACTGGGTAGTGGTAGCGCCATTATTTTTGGGGAAAGGAATAGAGTCATTATGGGGGTGGATTGGGGGTGGAAAAGGCTCTGCTTTGGCCCTTTCACTTTGAAATGTCTTCAGACAGCCAGGTTCTTCCAGGTTGGCAAGAAATAACGGTGACTGAGACTAAGATTGTGGTCGTAGAGGTGGGGAATAATGGAACCCAAGTCTGTAGTTCTGGGTTGGTGATTTAATTTATTATGTAGACAGTATTTAAAGCTCATGGGACTGGATGAGATCCTCCTGGTCAAAGGTCAGCCACCTAGGCCAAATCTAGCTTCTGGCCCAGGAGCTAGATAGTACATTGTTTGGATAGTTGAAAAGAAATCAAATGAATCTTAATATTTCAAGCACCTGAAAATTATATGAAATTCAAATTTAAGTGCTCATAAATAAAGTTTTATTGGCAAGTAGCCACACCTAGTCATTTGCATATTGTCTGGCTACTTTCACATTACAGGGCAGAATTGAGTAGTTGCGTGTGACTCACAAGCCTAAACTATTTCATATCTGACCCCTGACTTAGCGGAGTAGAAGGAGAAGGTGGCCTAGGACACATCCAGGTCATGTGAACATTTAATCATGGATGACAGTCAGATGTTGAAATGCATAAGAGGGAGCTTGATTTTTATATCCATTTTCTCAGTAACCTGCAAAAAGTGAGGCTGGTGATTGGAGTGTAGAGAATTGAGTAGTTAGGGGGTCTACAGTGAAAAAAACACACCTGTCATATCTCTTATGATGTTTAAAGAGCTATGTGATTCATAAAATAATTTTAGTCTTTTTAGTTTCTTACATTTGAATAACATTTTATCTTTATAGTTGACTTATCTTAACTGAGACCAGGTAAGTGATGTGCAATTTAAGTACGTGTAGTTTTCAGACCAATATTTTTGGTACATCTTTGCCCTATGGCTCATGCTCTGAGAGTAGCATAAAATATTTGGAATCAAAATTGCATTGGAGCTCTGGAGTTTTGCTCAGTGGTTAGAGTGTTGCCTGTAGATCAAAGGGTTGAGGGTTCAGTTCCTGGTCAAGGGCATGTACCAGCCAATTGATGTGTCTTTCTCATGTCAATGTTTCTCTCGTCCTCTCTCCCTTTTACTCTCTCTAAAAATCAAAGGAAAACATATCCTTGAGTGAGGATTAACAACAACAAAAAAAGGTTACAATGGAAAATAATGATTATCGTAGAGGCATTAATATAAAACTATAGTTTTCAGTTTAAAAGGTATAACTCAACTCAGTGTATTATTCCCTAAAGGAAATAGAACTTGTCAAATGATTTTCAGAGAAAGCCAGAAATTCCCCATGCTATTCCATTTGCTTTAAAAATCTCTTAGCTAAGGTAATGGATTGATTAATATAAGAAGGCTCAGAGTAGATTATTTTACTTTGTATACATGTAAGAATATGGTATTAATCAGTGTATTTGATTCCTTTGTAGGAACATACATTGATAGGTTCAGCAAATTCCCAAGATATCCAGCTGTGTGGCATGGGAATTCTTCCTGAACACTGTATTATAGACATCACGCCAGAAGGCCAGGTTATCCTGACTCCTCAAAGGAACACCAGGTAATGTACTTTAATTAGTATTAATGTCACAATAATTTTTAAAAAATATATTTTATTGATTTTTTACAGAGAGGAAGGGAGAGGGATAGAGAGTCAGAAACATCGTTGAGAGAGAAACATCGATTAGCTGCCTCCTGCACACCCCCTACTGGGGATGTGCCCGCAACCAAGGTACGTGCCCTTGACTGGAATCGAACCCGGGACCCTTCAGTCCCCAGGCCGACGCTCCATCCACTGAGCCAAACCGATCAGGGCATGTCACAATAATTTTTAAGAGGAAGAAAGTACACCAGTTGGAGGACATTTAGCCTTGCTTTGCTTTTAAGTTCACTTAGTGAAGATATCCAGTAATTTTGTAGGTGGCGGGAATGGCATCAGAAGTTATACCAGACCTGGGTTCAGCAACCTCAGTACTTGAGTTCTGGCGAGGGAAGAATTCACAGCCAAGACTCAGACTATAAGAAAACATTTATTTGGAAAATCACAGAGGTAGAAGAAGTAATTCGTAGAAGAAATGGGCTTAGGAAATAAGTTTTAGAGGCAAAGGAAGAGCTCTAGGAACTTGGGAGTGAGGAAGGTAATGGTAAGACACCTGGGGAAGCTGGCGGGGGAGAGGCAGGGGAGGAGGAAGGGAAAGGCAAAGGCATGGGCGGGCTCAGGAGAGGGAGAGCAGCTGGGTCCTCCTTTCTAAGGTTTTAAGGGTAGAGATTTTAGGGGAGGTCCCAGGAGAAGATCTCAATAGACTATTCAGCAGCTTTCCAGGTGTATCCTGTCATGGTTGGGGTCTCCCTTGATTGATTGCTTGGCACCAGGGCAGGGGTCATTATTCAATGCATCTGGTCCTGAGGTCAGCCTTGATTGTGGTGTTGCTTGTCTGGTTTTGCTGCTTTTCTGGAGCTGAAATAAAACTGAGGTCTAGATGTTATCTCTAGGGAGGAAAGGTCAGGGGGTCCAAACTGCATGACCAGCAATATGCTAGGGGACAAAAGGTCACCCTGGGGACCAGGTCCCACCCTACAATTGTCCTTTGCTAGGCTTTCCACCCTGTACCAGCCCATTGTCTTTGCTCTGCTCATGTCTAACTGCCTCCCACAGTTAGTTACCACATTCTTTATGTTAACTTTTTAATCTCTCTTAAACCCATTCCTTCCTCTCTACCGCAGCTTATTTATATAAGGCCCTCATCAGATCTTGACTAGAACCCCTGCCAGCACCCTGATCTTTTTCCTGCTCTACCCACTGTACAGCCAGGTGACTTTCTACTCTTTTTTATACAAAATTCCTTACATCCCTCCTATTTTTCTCCTATTCCTCTGCCTCTTACATTTCTTAGGTCAGCTAACTTCTAAAGCTCTGTCATTATCTACTTTGGGAAACTTCCTGTTTGGTCTAAATTAAGGGCCCCTATTATCTATTCCCAGTGTATCTTATGTTTCTGTGTTGTATTCTTATGGGCTGTTAATCTTTATTAACCCATTGGACTGAGAACTCTTGGGAGACAAGGATCTTTCCTTTTTACATTCTCTAGCCTTAGCATCTACACTAATAAAAGAGAAACATGGTAATTAGCGTACGACCGCTACCCTTTTCATTGGCTAATCAGTGAGTATATACAAAGTAACTGTCAGCCAAGATGGCGGCCGGCAGCCAGGCAGCTGGAAGCTAACAGGAGGCTTGCTTGCTGTGGACTCCAACGTTCCCCGCCGGCCTCTGAGCTTCAGTTGGAAACATAGTAACATTTATAGAAGATAAACAAAAGCCCAGAAACCTCCTGTCAGTCAGCCGGGATCTCAGAGCTAGAGTCGCAACATTGTTTCGAATACAGAAAACAAAGGCCAGAAACCTGCTTTCAGCCGAGCCTCAGAGAGAAAGCCGGCTCTCAGCTCCAGTGACAGCCATAGAAGGTAAATAAATGCCAGAATAAAAAAAAAAGAAACAAAGAAGAGGTTTGGAGCTTCAGTTGCCCGCCAGCCTGAAAACAGCCCTCAGCCCCTCACCCAGACTGGCCAGGCACCCCAGTGGGGACCCCCACCCTGAAGCAACAAGATGGCGGCTAATTTGCATACTGAAGGCAGGCGGCAGCAGGCAAGGCTGTCCGCGGTCTGGGACCCGGATCTGTGACCCTGCCGGGCGGGATCAGCGGAGCCTCGAGGCCTCCCAGCACCGGGATCAGCGTGACAGGGGGCAACGCCCCAACCCCCTGATCAGCCCTGCGGCTCTGTGTGTGACAGGGGGCAGTGCCCCAACCCCCCCCCCACCCCCCCCACGGGCCCTGCTCTGTGTGAGACGGGGTAGAGCCATACCTCCCCATCGGCCCTGCCCTGAGTGTGACAGTGGTGGCGCCCCAACCTCCTGATCGGCCCTGCTCTGTGTGTGACAGGGTGTGGCGCCCCAACTCCTCCCCCCCCCCCCCCCCCCGCCACGGACCCTGCTCTGTGTGTGACAGGGGATGGTGCCCTAACTCCCCTATTGGCCCTGCTCTGTGCGTGACAGGGGAGAGCTCCTCAACCCCCTGATCAGCCCTGCTCTGTGTGTGACAGGGGAGCTTCCCAAACCCCTGATTGACCCTGCTCTGTGTGTGACAGGGTACGGAGCCCCAACCCCCCTGATGGTCCCTGCTCTGTGTGTGACAGGGGGCAGCGCCCCAACCCCCTGATGGGCCCTGCTCTTTGCGTGGCAGGGTGTGGCGCCGCAACCTCCCCATCGACCCTGCCTTGAGTGTGACGGGGCAGTGCCCCAACCCCCCAATCGGCCCTACCCTGAATGTGACTAGGGGTGGCATCGCAACCTCCCCATCCGCCCTGCTCTGTGCATGACAGGGGGCGGCGCCCCAACTCCCCAATCGGCCCTGCTCTGAGCCCGAGCAGGGGCTGCACCTAGGGATTGGGCCTGCCCTCTGCCACCCGGGAGCAGGCCTAAGCCAGCAGGTCGTTATCTCCCGAGGGGTCCCAGACTGCCAGAGGGCACAGGCCGGGCTGGGGGACCCCCTCTCCCCCCCACCCCCCCGAGTGCACAAATTTTTGTGCACTGGGCCTCTAGTGTAATATAAGACTAGAAAGTAAGTGCTCAGCAAGTAATGAATGAATTAAGAGGCATAACATTATTAAATGCTGTTTCCTTAGCTATGAAACTGTTAACTATCTTGTTATATAACTGTCTAACTTATAGGTGACTAGAGGCCCGGTGCACAGAATTCATGCACTGGTGTGGGGGGGTGGTGGCCTGCGGGGATCAGCCCGCTTTAGAAACGTTGCTCATCCCAGTCAGCCAAGCGGTATTCCCACTGTGGGAGTGCACTGACCACCAGGGGGAAGCTTCTGCATCTGTACCCTGGTGGTCAGTGTGCATCATAGTGACTGGTTGATTGGTTGTTCTGGTAGTTCTGTCATTCAGTCACTGGACTTTTATTATATAGGATGGTTAACTGACATATTGATCTGAATTTTGATCCATTTCATCATGTGATATTAAAAAATCATTAGTATCATCACTAATTTCATCTCTAAAGTCTGTATATTGGGAAGCTATTAAGCTCCTGCTGAAGGATATAGGTGAGAAAGGAAAAGAAAGAGCAAGCCTGGCCGGCATGGCTCAGTGGTTGAACACGATCTATGAACCAGTTCACAGTTCAATTCCCAGTCAGGGCACATGCCTGGGTTGTGAGCTCGATCCCCAGGGTGGGGCGTGCAGGAGACAGTCAATCAGTGATTCTCTTTCATCATTGATGTTTCTGGCTCTCTCTCCCTTTCTCTCTGAAATCACTAAAAATATACTAAGAAGAAAAAAAAAGAGCGGAAGCTGGCCTGGCACTTCCAGCTCTAGGGCATGTTATTTTCCTATTAAATAACTGCACAGAATACACCCTCAGGCAAGGTCACTCTGTGTGATAATAAAGTAAGACAAAGCAGGCTACATAATAATTTTGTTTCAGCGCAGACCAAAGCCAAGGTCACTGTGCCACACACAAAATAGCAAACCTCTCCTCTTGGCTGACATGAGCCACTCCTTCACTCATTACAACTTTATCCTCATTCTAGTCTCCCTTCTATAGGTAAGATTTCTAAAAATAGCTCATCATAGAAATACTCCTGCTTTCTGACAGCATCCCATGTATAGAGAACCCCCACTTCTTTACACCTTCTCTCAGATCATCCAGCTAAAGACCCAATCCTGCAACAAGTCCTCAACACCCTCTCGATGATGCCCCAGGCTTTCTAAGGCGTGTCTTTTTCCTTTGCATGAGTAATAAACCCAACTTGTTCAACTACAAGAATATTCCTGTGGTCTGTAGTTGGAGGACGTTGACATAAGTTTTCCAAAACTCACTTGAAAGCTTGAACTTTGCAGTTGGCAACAAGTACTGTCAGTTGTTTTCCTCACAGTGAAAGGCTGGCTTTGTTTATTTTCAAGAAAATGTCTGCCAAAAGACCACTTTGTATATGTCTTTGACTCAGACAATCATCATACTTTGGAATGCATTAAAGCAGTGCTTTTTGTGTACTTCTCATTTTGTCACCTGTGTTTAAAAAGTTGTGTACTCAAGAGTCAAGATTTCATACAAGTCATAATTTTTACTGCTTTGTTAAGAACATTCACAAACAAAACATTTTTTTGTTTTTAAATATATTTTTTAATTCTTTATTGTTTAAAGTATTACATATGTCCCCTTTCGCCCCCATTGACCTCTACTCAGCCACTCCCACCCCCCAGCACATGCCCTCACCCTCCTACTGTCTGTGTCCATTGGTTATACTTATATGCATGCATACAAGTCCTTTGGTTGATCTCTTACCTCCACTCTACCTTGCACCCTCCCGTGCCTACCCTCTGAGGTTTGACGGTCTGTTCGATGCTTCTATGTCTCTGGATCTATTTTTGTTCACCAGTTTATGTTGTTCATTATATTCCACAAATGAGTGCGATCATGTGATATTTATCTTTCTCCAACTGGCTTATTTCACTTAGCATAATGCTCTCTAGATCCATCCATACTATTGCAGATGGTAAGAGTTCTTTCTTTTTTACAACAGCGTAGTATTCCATTATGTAGATGTACCACAGTTTTTTAATCCACTCATCTGCTGATGGGCACTTGGGCTGTTTCCAAATCTTAGCTATGGTAAATTGTGCTGCTGTGGACATAGGGGTGCATATATTCTTTCTTTTTGGTGTTTCTGATTTTTTGGGATATAGTCCAAGAAGTGGGATTACTGGGTCAAATGGTAGTTCCATTTTTAATTTTTTGAGGAAACTCCATACTGTTTCTACAGTGGCTACCCCAGTATGCATTCCCACCAGCAGTGCATGAGGGTTTCTTTTTCTCCATATCCTTGTCAGCACTTGTTGTTTGTTGATTTGTTGATGATAGCCATTCTGACAGGTGTGAGATGGTACCTCATTGTCATTTTGATTTGCATCTCTCCATGATTAGTGACTTTGAGTATGTTTTCATGTCTGTTGGCCTTCTCTATGTCTTCTTTTGAAAAGTGTCTATTTAGGTTCTTTGTCCATTTTTTGATTGGATTATTTATCTTTCTTTTGTTAAGATGTATGAGTTTCCTATAAATTTTGAAGATTAAACCCTTATCGGATATATCATTGGCAAATATGCTCTCCCATGCAGTGGGCTTTCTTGTTGTTTTGTTGATGGTTTCTTTTGCTGTGCAGAAGCTTTTGATTTTGATGTAGTCCCATTGTTTATTTTCTCCTTAGTTTCCATTGTCCTAGCTGCTGTATCGGTAAAAATATTGTTACAACATACATCTGAAATTTTGCTGTCTATGGTGTTTTTAAATTTTTATTTTATTATTTTTTAAGTTGATTTTAGAGCAAGAGAGAGAGAGTGAGAGAGAGAGAGAGAAACATTGATTGGTTGCCTTCCACATCACCCTCTTGAACGGTGATCAAACCTGAAACCCTTTGGTGCATGGGGGGACACTTTATTCAACTGAATAACCGGTCCAGGGCAACAAAACATTTTTCTTTTTTTTTTAGATTGTGATTGTGTAGCTGTGAATGACCAAATGACTATGAGTAATGTTTGGTGCCACTTCCTTCATTTGTGCTAAAACGTGAGAATCGAACTGTGACCTCTTGGTTCATAGGTCGATGCTCAACCAGGGAGCCACGCTGGCCAGGCTGCTGTAGCTTTTAAGAATAAGTCTACATATGCCCTAGCTGGTGTGACTCAGTTGGTTGGGTGTAGTCCCATTCACTGAAGGGTTGATGGTTCAATTCCTGGTCATGGCACATGCCTGGGTTTCTGGCTAGATCCTCAGTAGGGGACATGCAGGAGGCAGCTGATCAATGATTCTCTCTCATCATTGATGTTTCTTTCTCTCCGTTTCTCATACTCTCTGAAATCAATAAAAATATATTTTTTTCAAAATAGAGAAACAACCACAGTATAATGCCAGCGAAGTACTTTGGGAACTTAAAGAAAGCAAGGTACTGTAGGCTGGTTTATACTTTCATGGGAAGTATAAACCAAACTGGGCTTTTGAGAGCTGAGTAAGATTTGGGGGGATGGAGAAGAATGGGAACCCTATTCCAGTTTGTAGGATGGGTATAAACCTGGCTTTGGAGGAAGAGTCAGCCATGTTTAGTGGACCAAACCTAAAGGTTTTTGTTAGTTTGTTTGTTTTTCTGGAGGTGAGAGTTCACTAGAAGAGAGAAAGGAGGAGATAAAGAGGGCTTCCTTTTATTAGACCTTTAATGTTAAGTTAAAGACCTTGACCTTTAGCCCGAGCTGGCTTGGCTCAGTGGATAGAGTGTCGACCTGCAGACTGAAAGGTCCCAGGTTCAATTCAGGTCAAGGGCTCATGCCTAGTAGGGGGCTTGCAGGAGGCAGCCAATCAATGATTCTCTCTCATCATTGATGTTTCTATCTCTCTCTCCCTCTCCCTTCCTCTGAAATCAATAAAAATATATTTAAAAAAAGAAAAATAAACAACTTGACCTTTATCCTCTATCTAAGCAAATGAGTTATTCAGCAGAAGAGAGGCATGATGACACTAATTCCAGGAATACCATTTTTATAGCAGTATGTATGAGTTTCTATTTATTTCCTGCCCTCTCCAAATTCTTCATTTTATATCCTTCTACCCACCATTTCTTCTGTTTAACTCCATTGTCAAGGTAAACAGTCAGGTGGAATTGACAAATCTTCTATGTATTGATAGGATATGAGCATTTTTCTATGCTATGGCCAGTTACAGAAGAATTTAACATTGCTCTCATTTCTTATTACTGATATCTATACTTCTAGCATCCCCTTGGTTGACTGGCTTTTTTTTAACCACGAGATTGGACATGCTTGTTTTAATTGTAATGTATACTGCTACCATCTTCCTATTTTTGCCTGTAATCTATATATATAAAAGCCTAAATGACCAGTCAACTGGACAACTGGATGACCAACTGGTAGCTATGATGCGCACTGACCACCAGGGGGCAAATGCTCAATGTAGGAGCTGCCCCCTCCCCCCCATGATTAGTTCACTCCCACAGTGGGAGCGCTGCTCAGCTGACCGATGGGCACCAGATGGGCATGAGCTGGGCTCATGGCTGTAGAGCACAGCTGCAGTGACGGGAGCCTCTCCCGTCTCCGCAGTAGTGCTACTGAGCCACGGCGTCAGCAGCAGTGGTGGCAGGCACAGCGGGGCCTGGATGAGCGGGAGCGGCTCGGTGCCCAGCCCTGGGCTTGGACTCCTCCCCGGCCACCTGCCACTTCACACACTACTACATCCCCTGAGAGGTCCTGGATTGTGAGAGGGTGCAGGCCAGGCTAAAGGACCCCACTGGTGCACAAATCCATGCACCAGGCCTCTAGTGTTATATAACAAGTTTAGAACTTTGAAAAACAGAGGATAATTATTGTACTTAGTACCATAAGCATTTTAGGTAAGTAAGCAAAAAAGTAGATATAAATAATAAAATTCACCAAGGGCAGGTTTTATTTTGGGGAACTGATTAATACATTTTTTCTAGTAACCATATCTCTGTGGTCCTAGAAAATTAAAGGAGAAAACGTGATCATTATTGTTTATATGTTTGACCTCTTCTCTCCACAGAACATTTGTAAATGGCTCTTCTGTGTCCAGTGCTATACAGCTACACCATGGGGACAGGATATTATGGGGAAACAACCACTTCTTCAGGTATGACATTATTCATGGGTCTTAAAGAGGATTATTAAAGACTATACTCTGAAATAAAAGAATATATATTGAAAAGTGGACATAACTCCATAAACTTTATATATTTTAGTGTATAATATTTACTTATTTTCTATATGTGTATTTATATACTGTATTCATGGTAGGGCAAAAGTAGGTTTACTGTTGTTCTTATGGAAAATAATATAATAATTAATAAATAATAATACAAGAATAAACTTTTGTGTACTCACAACTGTAAACCTACTTTTGCCCCACCTGTATATATGTTTGCTTGTAGCCCAAGAAACATATGAACCATACACTCAGGAAAAATGGTTTACTTACACATTTTTTCCTTTTTATTTCTCAGTAGATGATTATTTTGCCATCTGCTATAAAAATTAATTTTTTTCTGACATGCTTATCTTTGTTGTTTTCTTAAAAATTTATAAATAGGAATTGTATTACTTTTAGCTGCAATTAGCAGCAAACTTGACTGTAGTAACTTAAATAGTTTATTTCTTTGACAAAACAAGAAGTCCAAAGGAAAATGGCTGTTGGCATTGGCTAAGCCCCTCAAAAATGTCATGGCAGAAGTCTTGTCATTGTCCTGACATTTCTCATGGTCTGACGATGGCCACACCATTCCAGAAGTCTTCTCCAAGTGCCCAGCAACCTTCCACTTAGGTCTCATTTGCTGGAATTTGCTTCTTGGCTGAGAGGGAGGCTGGCTGTGCACACATTGTTTCTCATACAAAATTGGTGTTGTGTTGGCAAGGAAAAGCAGCTGGATATTGTATAAAATTAAAACCCAGTCTGTTTCTCTTCCTGTAATTGGTCACTGTGCTTCAGATATCAAACTGACTTTTCTTATAATTCGTGAAGATCCTTTGCTTGTAGGCCAGATGATATTTTGATTATTGAAGAAAGGGTAGAGGGGTACAAAATGTGTGGAAATATTATTTTTTTCTTATCAAACTAAATCAAGTATAAATTTCTTGGCTTAGTATTCAAGCCTTCATACTTTGGTTAAGTTGATCTTTTCAGAGTTATTCCTCACAACTAATGCTATACAAATTTTGTGTATTCCTATGTTGTTTCATTCATAACTTCTCCTAGCTTGTAATAGTTATGTGGCATTGTATCATACTCTCTATTGTAATTATTTGCATGTACATGTGTGTTTTCTTTCTACTACTCGAATATAAACTGAGTATAGTAATCACCTTATATTTACATGGTATCCCCTTGGCCTCTAACAAATGCCAGTATTGAATGAATGAAATGAATGTGTATATCTTTATTTTAAAAGTGATCTTTTTTTTCCCTAGATTGAATTTGCCTAAAAAGAAAAAGAAAGTAGATCGAGAGGACGAGGAACAAGATACCTCCATGAAGAATGATACCAGTTCTGAGCAGCTGGATGTAGACGGAGACTCCTCCAGCGAGGTATCCAGTGAAATCAACTTCAACTATGAATATGCACAGATGGAGGTTACCATGAAGGCTCTGGCTAATAATGGTGAGCAGATCTGTTGTGCATTTTAGAATCTGTTTTTAGATTGAATTAATTTTTTTATTTAAGTAGGGTTGGTATATGATCTTATATTGGTTATATTAGTTTCAGGTGTACAATATGGTGATTCAACATTTTTACACTTTACAGTGTGAACATCCCCTAATTCTAGTCACCACATAAACTTATCACAATATTATTGACTATATTCCCCTTCCTCTTTTCACCTCCCCTCCCCCTTTTCTGGTAACTATCTCTTTGGTCTCAGTTTCTTTTAAAGTTGGTGGAGAGTTAAAAATGTTTATAACTTAGATACTTTAAATGTTAACAACAAAAAGGAATTATTTAGTTGTTCTCCTTACGCTATCCTTTTCATGTCTTTGGTTTTAATTTATTACATTTATAAAAACTTGATTCTTTCTGCCTTGATCTAGAAAGCACTGCAAACTATGTCCTCATTGATAGAATTTTTCAGGTTTGAAGCTTGATTATCACTGGCTCATTATTGTAGTGGATTTCTGGAGCATTAAACAGTCTCTTAGGTTACGTGTAGAACTAGTAGACCTGCTTCTTCTGTATGGAAAGTAGTTTGGCATAGATCTGACAGAGCAGAAGATAAGTAATTGAGAGCAAGGAAAGCTAAGTTTATTCCAAACTCTCTTTAAAAATCTTATTTTTATTAGGATGACAAACAACAATCTTATATAATAAAAGCCTAATATGGAAATTGTCCCCTTGGGCGGTCGTTCGACTGGGAGTTCGACTGGGAGACCAGGAGTTTGATGTGCGCTGACCACCAGGGGGCGGCATGGAACATGCTGGGCGTTGGCAATGTGCTGCGATCTCTTGCCGGCTACCTGGGGGCAGGGGTGATAGGGATGGAGGTGCGGTGAGAATGTGGGGTGTCCACCAAGCTCACTCTCACTCCCCCTGCTACCCTTCCCCTGGGATGCAAAGGCTCATGCATGGAGGAAGCCCCCATGCTCAGGAGCTGGGTGCCCGTGAGGAGCCTGCCCTGCCCCCGTGCGGCCTCTTCCTGGTGAGCTGGGCCACAGCTGGCCGGACTGCAGGGGCTGGTCAGGCTCCCTGTGGGTTCGTGCAGGAGCTGGCCTGCTAGGCCGGCCAGGAGAGAGCACGCTGCCCGCCCAGCCTTCGTGCAGCACCATTGGGTGGCCCAGAGGCCCACGCTGCACCCCGGGTTGTGGTGTCCGGCTGCGCTCACCACATCTTTGCATGGCAACTTAGGCGCCGTGACTCAGGTGGAAGGGGGCATGCAGGAGCCTGGGGGCTCAGGTGCTGCCCAGGGCCCAGAGGTCAGCTGGGACCTGCCCTTCCACGACAGATGCTCATGCTTCAATTGCAAGGCCTAGGGACCGCACCCGTGCACGAATTTTGTGCACTGGTCCTTTAGTATAGAATAATACTTGAAATAGATTGTGTTGTATAGTTTACCTTTTATTCATTATTTACCTTTTTAAAAATCATGTCTAGATCCAATGCAGTCAATATTGAACAGCGTAGAACAACAGCACGAAGAAGAAAAACGATCCGCATTAGAGCGCCAGAGACTTATGTATGAGCATGAATTGGAGCAGCTACGAAGAAGGCTGTCTCCGGAGAAACAAAACTGTCGCAGCTCGGACAGGTTTTCTTTCCAGTCCCCCAGCGCTCAGCAGCGATTGAGACAGTGGGCCGAAGAGAGGTAGGTGGTGCCTTGGGCCTTTATTATAAGTATAACATATGCTTATCACCTTTAACCCACCTAGGTTAAGATACAAAGTGGAAACATATAGAAAATACTTTAGAAAGAATCATATTAAAAGAGAGTGGCACAGCTAAGTACCACTTGGCATTATCTTTTTTTTTTAAAAGGAAATTGTCCATTTATATTGACTTACTTAAAGCTGCCCATGTTTGGTGCTGCCCTGTTTTTAGTTTGTATGGCTTTTGGATGTGGATAAACAAGTATTTGTGTTTAGAAGTTACACTCTATTATTGTATTATACTTTAGGTTCTGGAGCTTGGGTAGATGCTTTTTAAAAAAAGAAAAAAAAAAGAAAGGTGGTTATCTGGACTGATTAGCTCAGGTAGGTAAAGCATGGTGCTAATGAGACTCAGATTGCAAGTTTGATCTCTATGCTGGCTAATTAGCATTGCACTAAAATGTCTTATTCGTGGTTACAGACAGTACTTAACTAACCTCTTGCTATTCAGAGTTTGGTCTGCAGACATGCAGCATCTCTGTCACCTAGAGATTGATAGAAATAGGACATTTTAGGCCCCTCCCCAAACCTACTGAGTCAACATCTTCAGTTTATCAAGACCCTCAGTTGATTTGTATACAGTCAAGTTTTGGAAGTATTCTAGGGCCTGTGTGTTACACCAGCGAGAGCCAATGCTTATAACATAGCCCAGATACAAGCGCATGCATGGGTCGGTGTCAGTGATGTATTCCCTGTGTGCGAAAGACCGTTGTAAAGCTTGGTTGGCAGTTTGGCATTAACATGTCATGTACTGTATAATATTCTCATGTGCTGCTTGATGGTTATCTCTCCCTCCCCCTATTTTTTTTTTTTTTAAAGAGAAGCAACACTGAATAACAGCCTGATGAGGCTAAGGGAACAAATTGTTAAAGCCAATCTGTTGGTGAGAGAAGCTAATTACATTGCAGAAGAACTGGATAAAAGAACAGAGTATAAAGTAACCCTACAGATTCTAGCCTCCAGCCTCGATGCCAACAGGAAGGTGAGGTGCCCATTAATGGAAAAATAGATATTGTTGAATAAAGCTGCTTTATATTTCACTAGTGTTTATTTAAATACCAGTGGGTTTGGCCTCATCCCTGTCTATACCCCCACATCCAGATCTTTTTACACTTGTCCTCCTCTGTTTTTTGTTTTAGTTTTTATTGATTTCAGAGAGATGAAGGGAGTGGGAGAGAATCATTGATTGCTGCCTCCTGCATGCGTCAAACTGGTGTCCTCCTGGTTCATGGGTCAGCACTCAACCACTGAGCCACACTGGCAGGGCGAGAATTATCTTTTAATATTCTATGTGTAGTTTGAAAGATTTTACTCACTTAGAACTTTATTTTGCTTGTTGGTATTTGTAGGACAAACCATGGGTGCAGTTGGAATTCACAGATGAAAAATACTAGAGGAAAGGCAGTCATGGTGAAAGGTACAGGGCTCAGTTTCTTCTAGAAGACTAAGAAGAGCAAGGCTGTTTGTGTCGAAAAAAACAACTGGGGCTATTTTTTTCCCCATTAAGCATGACTGCAGCCCTTTTCTGTGTATCCTGGCCTGGGCTCTGTTGAAAGGAGCAACCCGCCTAGGGCACAGGTCAACACCTAGAAGTGACTCTCTCCTGGACACCTGATATAGTGTGTTTATGCCTTCTTATTTTTTTTACTGGTAGAGATGATGCACATTGTGGGGGGTGAACAGCCATCTATATATATCAAAGCCTAAGCGACCAAATGACTGACTGACTGGTTGACTGGTCGCTATGACGTTCACTGACCAAGAGGGGCAGATGCTCAACGCACAGGATTAGGCTCCCTCCTGTGTGGATCAGGCCTCTGGGGATCGGGCCTGCGGGCATCGGCCCTGCAGGGATCGGGCTCCCTCCTCTCTGGATTGGGCCTGCAGGGATTAGGCCTGCAGGGATTAGGCCCAAACCAGCTATCCGACATCCCCTGAGGGGTCCCAGATTGCGAGAGGGCGCAGGCCAGGCTGAGGGACCCCATCAGTGCATGAATCTGTGCACTGGGCCTCTAGTTATGAATAAACGGCTACTAATCCCCTCTATTATTGATTTAATTGATTAGCATTTTCAGATTTCAGCTAGAAAGAGGAGTTGAACAAGGAAGTATTTCTTAAGGAGATAGTCTCCTTAACTCAGGCTGGGTCTTGCATGTTTTTATCCAACAAACCTTTTTTTTTTTTTTGTACTTGAAAATTCTTATTTCACTTAATGTCCTGTCCATGCTGTGATGCTGTTTTTTCTGGTCCTTACTCCTGGCTTTGTACCCACCTATGTCTGGCAATTTTTGGTAAGGGACAGAGGTTTCTTCTTTTTCTTTTTCCAGTCCCTGTTGTAGTTATTTGCAGCAGGACCATGTCATGATGCATATTGCTCATTGCCATTTAGTCCCAGTTCTGGTATTGTCCCCCTGAAGAGCTACTCCCCACAAATCACCAGTGAGACTTTTGTATTTATTCCCTACCCAGCTGAATATAAGGTGAAAGGGCCTTTACTGTATGTGAGAGAATGGTGATTTTTGACCTTCAGAATTCTAAAATCTTTGTTTCATTATGTAACTTCTCTTGTTTTTATTATTTTTATTTTTGAAATGATTATAGGCAAGATGTTATGCACCATTGGTGTATTTCATAATTTTCCAAAGTTCTAAGTAGACATAGCAGGCAGTTGATAAATTTATCCAATAAATCTAAATTTGATTAGATAATTGATATTAGATAAATTGTTATCTCTGGGAGAGATGAACAGGGGCATTTTGTTTCTACTTTGTTGTTTTAAAAAGTTTAAATATTTTTCTACATTAAAAACATTGTTTTTATAAGCTGGAAAAAATTTTAATGAAATGCTTTCTTTTTTTGAGGTGAAATTCACATTACAAAATTAACCACTTTAAAGAGAACGATTCTGTGGCATTTAGTACATTCACAATGCTGTGCAACTAGCATCTCTGTCTTGTTCTATACTGTTTTAATTTTAAATTTAAACTATGTATATTTAGAAATTGGTATAATGTATTGCCTTCAAATGGGTAAATAGATACTCTTGTAAACATTTTGTATATTGTATGACATTAAGATGCTACCCATTCAGAAAAATTTAAACTTTTGGAAAGTGAAAGATACTTTCTTAACCACCCATCCCAGAAAACCTTCCCCTGCCATTCAATATTTATGACTCTATTTTCACCCACTGATATTCTGTGGTCATATGATGGCCCAAATAAAACATTTTTTACTTCCCATTACACATGGTCTTGTCTTTTGTGTTTTAAATTTACATTTATATCTGACTGCAATATTTTAATTTTGGTTGAACTTAGATATAAAGGCACTATATTAAGCTTTGAGATTTCTGGGAAGCTTTGCAATGAATAGAATAACGAATGAGAGCTGTTTCAGTTTTGGTTGATGACACTTGACTGATAGGTATAGAATATTTAGGGTGGACTTCCATGATAGATATCTTTGTGTTTCACTTAGTCACTCTCCCTGTCTTTGCAGCGAGGCTCTCTTCTTAGTGAACCTGCAATCCAGGTAAGAAGAAAAGGAAAAGGAAAGCAGACTTGGTCCTTGGAAAAATTGGACAACAGGTTGTTGGATATGAGAGACCTTTACCAGGAGTGGAAGGAGTGTGAAGAAGATACCCCAGTAAGTTATTTGAGAAAACTTACTTAGCTCGTACTCATAGAAGGAACCAGGCATTTCGGAATGAGCCTACCCATTTTCGGGGAAAATTATTCATTTTTCCAAAATAGTAAGCCTATTTCTAGGATATTTATTTTAATCCTCTAACTTGTTTAGCTAACCGAAAATGTTAATAACTCATTGTTCCGGCATCTTCTTTTGTTCTCTTCCTCATTTTGTATCCTCTGGATTTCTGATAGAATTTTCTATAGTCCAAACTCATTTCTGCAGGTGTTAACATGTTTCTGTCTCCCAGACTGCACTGTGAATTTATTTAGGACAGAGACCATGCTCTTCTCATTTCTCAACACTTTAACCCTGTAGGTAATATACCTACAATATTCGTTTTGTTAATTGAACATCAGTGATATCTTAACATTTATACTATTAGGAACATATTTTGAAGGTGTCTTGACCTTAAGTAGGTGCCATAAATATGGACTCTGGTACCCTCCCCTCAAGTTGCCGGTTTTCTCATTTAGGCCAGCTCTATACTGTACATATTTAAAATAGAAAGATGTATTGTGCATATTTTTACATATTTTCAACACTCCTGTGTTCGCATAGAGTTGTTTTAATTCCTTAGCTTCTTGTTTTTCAAAAGTTTTCAGTTTTCCAAATTGTCATCAATAAAAATGAATTTTTACTTTATATGACACTAGAGGCCCAATGCATGAAATTCATGCAAGAGTAGGCCTTCCTTCCCCTGGCTTCCAGCACCGGCTTCTCTCTGGCACCCGGGACCCAGGCTTCCCTCCGACACCTGGGACCTCGGTTTTCCTCTCTCCAGCTGCCGGCAGGCACCCGAGACCAGGCTTCCCTCCTAGCCCTGGCTTTGTCTGGAAGGTCGTCCTGTCTAATTAGCATATTATGCTTTTATTATTATAGATGTTTTTCTTAAAATATATTTTTATTTTCTTGTGTATTCCTTTCCTATTTCACCATAGAAATAAAACAACATTAATTATAAATACAAAAGCACCCATCATACCACTCTCCTATAAGGGGACACCTCTCATTAGTAGCAACATATCTCATATTTTTGTAGGAACAAGTGGAATAGATATGAATGAAAAATGAAGAGTTCTCTTATACATTTTACTTCTTTTTCTAGTCAGTGTATGTCTTCTATGTTTTCATGGCAAGATTTCCAGGTAAAGGAGAAGGAATGATAAAAGTAATGACATAGTCACGGGGATGTTAAGTACAGCACAGGGAATATAGTTAATAATACTGAAATAACTATGTATGGTGTCAGATGGGTACTAGACTAAATGGAGTGATCATTTCATAAGGTACATAATCGCTGTGCTATATACCCAAAACTAATATAGTATGTCAACTGTAATTAAAAAATAAAATTTTAAAATTTAAAAAAAGAAAGAAAAGTAATGGCATTATGGGGATTGCTCTCTCATGGGTGAAGAATGCTGACCATTTATTCTAAAATAGGAATGGGGTGGGGAGAGAGAGAGTGAGCACAATACAGTGCTATCCTTCAGCTGAGTTTAATGACTTTATTAGAGTGCATCAAAAGTGATGGGTTGAATTCATTTTATTTTAGTCCATTTTCTTAAGTTGTATGTTCTGAATCTTCCTTCATTTTGAAGGTAATACGGTCTTACTTCAAGCGTGCCGATCCATTCTATGATGAGCAGGAAAATCACAGTCTCATTGGGGTGGCAAATGTCTTCCTCGAGTCCCTCTTCTATGATGTGAAGTTACAATATGCTGTTCCAATTGTCAACCAGAAAGGAGAGGTTAGTGTCCTATGAATGCCTTTATCCTTCAGAGAATGGTTCATTTAACAGTAGAGTATTGATAATATATAGTTACCATTTTTCATCAATAATAATAAGCAATAGTTATATGTGTTATTAACACCTGTGTTTTATACTGCCTTATGGTGATTATTCCAAGTGCTTTGGGGGAAAGGAACTGTTAGAACCTAGGCTTCTAAATTCTCATATACCAGTAACCTAACCACTTGACTCTAAAGCAGAAGAAAGAACAAACTCTGGAAAAAGAACCTGCTTTTCCCTCATTGTTGCAGGTGGCAGGTCGGCTGCATGTTGAGGTGATGCGGATCAGTGGCGACATTGCGGAAAGGATTGCCGGAGGAGATGACGCTGCAGATACCTCCTTTGATAAGGAGACCCATGAGAACAAACTCACATGCATGGTAAGTCCTAGTTTCATTTACAAGTAGGAGAAGTGTGATGGATTTTGAGGATTTTAGGTAGATGATAAATATTACGTTCTTTTTCAAATTTTGAAAATAGCTATCTCTAAATAAATCTTTAGTATTTAGTATTTTATCATATACTAGAGGCCTGGTGTATGAAATTTGTGCACAAGTAGGGTCCCTAGGCCTGGCAAGCAATCAGGCTGATTGGGGCCTTCTGGCTGCTGGCTGAGGCCTTTCTTCCCTGGCTGCCAGCTGCCGACCAGGGCCTTCCTTCATTCTGTGCTGCCCCCTGGTGGTCAGTGCATGTCATAGAGAGCAATCGGACTCCTGGTCTCCCAGTTGAACTCCTGAGGGAACAATTTGCATATTAGTCATATATATACATATACACACACACACATACATACATACTAGGGGCCCAGTGCACGAATTCGTGCACCTTGAAAGGAACTGTGGGCCGCGAGGCTGCACTGGCACAGGAGTGGATCTCGGCCCATCCTCCATGCCCCTGGGTGGCCCCCAATCCCCTGTCTGCCGACAGCCCCGCTCCCGCCGCCGCCGTTCCCACACACTGACGGCACCATTCCCCTCACACCCACTGATGGTGCAGAGTGATTGGGGCTGATGCCAGCAGCAGATATGAGCGGGGCGGTGCCGTCAGTGGGTGGGAGTGGCGGTTGCTGCCCCAATTGCCCCTCGGGAGCAGGGGTAGGTGGAGAAGCCCTCAGGGGCTATCAGGGCCAGCAGCTGCCACTTGCACCTGCTGCTGGTGCCGAGTGATCGGGACCAGCACCGGGCACTGGCAGCAGGTGCAAGCGGTGGCTTCGGCACTCGCTGCGGGTGCGAGCGGAGCTGGCACCAGCAGCAGGTTCGAGCACTAGGTGGGACCGCAGTGTGTGGGAACAAAGAATGTTCAGTAACCACCAGAGGCTCGCCCAGATAACAGCGACCGGCGCCCCACCTTGGTCTGGTGCCCTGCCTTGGTCTGGCGCCCTGCCTTGGTCTGGTGCCCCTGCTCACCTGCTCCACCATCCTGCCACGGCCAACACCCTCCATGTTCCGCACACACCCGCTGGTGATCAGCACATGTCATAGCTACTGGTTGTTTGGTTATTCAGTTGTTCTGGTTGTTCCACAATTTGGTCTATTTGCTTATTAGCCTTTTATTATATAGGATAGATTTTGATGTCCTTGTTAGCCAGATACTTACACTACCTTCTGCTGTGAAGCTTTGGAGAGGTTACCTCTTTCCTCTGGGCTATTTCACTCCAAATTGATATGGATTTGTGTTTCTTGGAACTTTTTTATAGAGAAGCTCAGTTTTTTCACACAACTCAGGCCTCTTGATTCCTGCTGATGATAGAACTGTATTCCAGCCACAGTCCTGTTCCTATGCTCCTGCCATAAGTCACTCTTCACTCTGTTTTTCTATGATTTTTTTCTTCCTCTTCCCCCACGTGCCTTTGCCTATGCTATTGTCATGCCCTAATTGCAAGCCCTTTTCTTCCTGCTCTTCCCATGCATGCCATTCATGGGCTATGTGTTGAGTGTTATCTGTCAGACATTGTGCCAGGCACTGCAAATATAAAGATGAACAAGACAGGATTCCAACTCTCAAGGAGCACTCTGTGTGGTTTGTGCATATGTGTAAGGGGGGCACACAAGTGAACAAAAGACTCCAATGTTGTGTAACCCTGATGCTCTGAGAGAGGTAGGCCAGACATTCTGGGACACAGAGGAAAGGTAATTGATTCTGATAGTAAGGTCTGAGGAAAATTTCTGGAAAAATGAGATTCCAAGTGAACTTGAAGGAGAGTGTGTTATATACAACTCTTACTCCAGAGGGAGCTATGGCATTTTCATGGGGAATTGCTTGGTAGATTTTAGGTAGGTTATCACATTTCTGTCATCACAGTCAGCAGAGGTAGTGCCACCTCTGTCACTCATGACAGTGGAAAAAAAATCCCCTCATACATTTCCAAATCCACTCCAGTGGGCCATCCTGCCATTGCTTAAGAATCACAGAGAAACCAGTTAAAAAGGTTTTTGAGGAAGAGAAATTAGCAAGGGGAATTGAAACAGTGTGCAAGACCATTCAAATGTGAAGTAGAAGAAGCCTGACCTGAACTCTTACTTCATTATCCATTCTATGTCCAGTCCTGGGTCTCAGCGCATGTTTCTAGGATGGAAGTTGACATTGAAAGTAGGCATTAGCTGCAAGGCATGGGAAAGCTAAGGCTGTTAAAGTTGGGCTACTTTCTGTATGTCTTTGCA
Source organism: Myotis yumanensis (assembly GCF_028538775.1). Classification (NCBI taxonomy): domain Eukaryota; kingdom Metazoa; phylum Chordata; class Mammalia; order Chiroptera; family Vespertilionidae; genus Myotis; species Myotis yumanensis. The sequence goes on from NW_027223756.1 coordinate 74,109,258, forward strand.
TATATTAAGAAGGCCTCATATGTTTTAAGTCTATTGCTTCAGGATTAGCAGGGGATTCTTAATTCTCTAAAAGGTTACTCTTTATTGTATTGTACTTGTTTTGCTAGCATGTCCTTTAAGGTTATAGGATTATCAAAGATGGAGACATAGGCTTGATGACTCCATATGGCCCATTTTAAAGGTGATGGACCAGTAAATGCAGCTGTGTGAAAGATCAACTGTGTGAGTTTACTATTAGTAAAGTAACACAAAAGATACTATCTCATTTGGAAAATTTATCTTTATCACTGTTAAGAAGTAGTATGTCCTGGGTAACAAGCTTTTTAAGAAAATAAAGTTTAAAAATCTGAAGATTTTTTTTTTATTGGAAGATATCAAACTTGAAAGTAGTGAGAAAGGTGTTATTGATCCCCTTTCATCCTCCTTGGACAATTATCAACTCGTGGTCAGTCTTCTTCCATTCATACACCTAAGCCACTTCTGCACTGACTCCTTCCCTTGGATTATTTTGAAGCAATTCCAGACATCATATTACATCCTTATAATAAAAGCCTAATATGCAAATTTATCAAACAGCAGAATGACCAGTCACTATGATGCGCAATGACCACCAGGGGGCAGTCATTCAACGCAGGAGCTGCGCCCAGCCTGCAGGCCCCAACTGGTTGCCCAACAGATCGGCCCTGATCGGCAGCCAGGCCTAGGGACCCTACCCATGCACAAATTTTATGCTACGGGCCTCAAGTCTATAAATAGTTTAGTATCTCCAAAAGAAGAGTACTTGCCCTAGCCAGTTTGGCTCAGTAGATAGAGCATCGGCCCATGGACTAAAAGGTCCCAGGTTCCATTCCAGTCAAGGGCACGTACCTCGGTCGAAGGCTCGATCCCTGGCCCTGGTTGGGGACATGTGGGAGCAACCAATCGATTTGTCTGTCTCACATTGATGTTTCTCTCTCTGTGTCTCTCCCTCTAGTTTCCACTCTCTCTAAAAATCAATGGAAAAATATCCTCAAGGGAGGATTAACAACAACAAAAAAGAGTACTTAAAAAGATCAAATAAAACTAAAATATCATAATAAAAAATGAATGCTTTCTTAAATATCATGAACTGTCCAGTCAGTTTTTTTGATTGTCTTAGTTGACATGTCTCTGAAGGCTGTCTTAATCTTTAGGCTCAATCACTTGTGGGTGTTGTTCTTCTCTGTTTCTCTTTGTCTCTCATTCTCTCTTATCCTACAATTTATTTTAGAAAATGGGCTATTATATTTTCTCATAGTCTGCATCTTACTGATTGGTATTATTTAACATGTTATGCTGTATTTTTCATTAATTGCTAGGTAGATATACAAGCAATGTATGGGGGAAGAGGAGTAGAGAGGATACTTCATTATTTTTCCTTCAGAAGGCACATTATGTCTGCTTCTCTTCCAGCGTGGTTAGCAATCATCGGTGTTCATTACCTAGACATTTCATTAGGCATTAGAAAAGAATGATGCTATAATTTTATTTTTCCTTCAGTTATTAGCTGAATACTTCTATAGAGAGAATCTTTCTATTATCAACTATTTTCTCTTCAGAGATTCAGTTAGTATAGGAGAGCCGTGGTAAATGTTCCAGACTCTCCCATTATTTACTGATTTTCAAAATAATGAATTGGTTTTCCTACCAATATCCAAAAGCAGCCAAGGAGATTTCTTTTTGGTTTTAGTTTTAATATCATTATGAACGCTTAGATTTAAATATATTTGATGTGTTTCAATCCATTGTATTTATTGCCTATATTAAAGTTCAGATTATCCCATCTTTGGCCTGTGGGGGCTCTTCAGTTAGTTCTTGAGTCCTTTGACACAACCTTACCCCTCATAAACTCTACTAGCTTTCTTGCATTCAGATACGACGAATATTCTGGTCTCATTCTGTACATTCCCTGTCCTAGATCTGGAATCAGTCATTTCTCCAGGGAACCTGATTCCTTTTCATGGAAAGTGGTTTTTAGAGACCATATTCTGAGCATATAATAGCCTTTTGTATAAAAGGAGGAAGACAAATAAACTGTGTGATAGCAAACAAAATATTATTAGAAAAAACAAACCAAACCAGTCTGGGGACACTTGAATTGCATGAGTGAAGAGTTTCGCCAGCCATAAAAGAAGTCTGGGTTTATTTTTCTGGGGTGAAAGAAAGTTTGTACATATTAACATATTGATATTTTCAATTACATTAGATACAATGAGTGTATTTTAAAATTCCAAACCACATCAATGTCTTCTGATATTCCTAGGCTCTAGTATCTTGAGCAATGGTGAGCTGATTGAAGTCTGTGTTATCCTGACACCTTGTGGTGATTTTTGGTTTCTGTAGGCAAAAACTAAAACCGAAAAAGAAACCCAAACCTATGTTCTAAATATTCCTCATTCTGTTATATCCTGTTATTCTTCATTCCTGGCAGTCTCATTCCCGAGAAGTTGCCTATAGGGAACAGTTCAGTATATAAAGCCTTGTGTTTGCTTATTTATTTCAACCCCAAAACTGAGATCGATGTCTAAAAAAAAAGGCTTTCAGGTGGAATTCCATCACAAGGAGGTACCTATTGAACATCTATCCACTCAAAGCCTTTTCATTCATTTCACTTACTTGGTAATGGTCATTCCTCACACTGGTATCATTAGCTAGCTATCCTGTTACACCTAGGAGAAAAACTAAGCCTAAGGAATCTAAAATGTAATTTTAAAAGTAATTTTTTCAAAAACAGAAGCTAATAAGGGGCAGAGATTTTTATTTGGATCTATATACTTCAGAATCTTATAATCTTCTCAAATACCACATTGCCTCATCTTAAAGAATATAATAATCACTTTTAACACTTAATAAAAAAGTGATAGTTTTTTAAATTTAAGAAAAAAGTAATTGCTGAATACAGCTCGCCGTATTTGGTTCGGAGGAATAAAATGTGTTAGTCAATTCATCTTTCATAGCCTGTCAGGGAGTTACCACCTAGATTTGCAAACTCTTGCTGTTGTCACAGGAAACAATGGATAATAACAGGAGTTTCCATTCATTGCTTAGTCATTATGGACCTGGTATAGAAGAAAATAAAATCATCTGCTTTGTGAAATGTTCTGTGGCATTATTAAGACTTCCTCAAGTGCTAAGACTATTATATTTGTGTTTGATGAACTACATCATATATTCAAATCTACTTTTGTTAAATTTATTTGCTGGGGATAGAGTACAACCTACAACATGCAAGGAAGAGACCAGTTGAAGAGTAAATAAATGCTCAGTCATATGAAAGTTGGCCTAATGGGTTATAAAATCAGAATTTAGTTTCACTTAATTAATTTTAGGGTTTAGTTTCCTTCATAGTTGGAGGAGTTTTAGAATATTACAACTTAATACAAAAACTTCAGCTTAAAAAATCAATTTGATGCTACCTGTCAAAAGAAATATTTAGAAACTTGGCTGCTTTAAAATCTGTTATGGACATTTCTTTAATCTCCACCGTTCACCCCTCCAGATCTCTAAAGTATACATTCCTGAGGCTTTTAAAGTTTCCTCCAAAATGCTCTAGTCACATGTAGTAGTCTACTTGAGAACCTTATTAAAAAGAAACAAACTTTAAAGTATCAAGTGAATGGTTTTTTGCTTATTGGCACGTACATGTTCTTCATCATTCTTAACAATTCTGTGTTCTTATGATGTACAGTATTCACTAACCAAATTTGTATCATGGAATGGTGTTGATATTTGAGAGCTTTCTTCTTCTGAGTTGATTATTGTTATTATAGGGTGATTATGATGATGATGTAAGAAATTAGAATTTAAATGTTTTTCATTAGTCTATAAATGCTTTAAGACATCCACCTTTATAGTCAAAGTTATTGCTGTTGTTACCCTTGTCAACCTCTTGCTAAATATGACTAGGGCAGAAGTACAGTCCAGAGTGAATGGGATTTGGTCAACATAAACCAACAGTTAGTGACAGTCAGGACTGGAGTCCATATCTCTAAGTATTTCTTGGAACTCTTTGAGATAAAAACTAACAGAACCTCCCTTTTCCTTCAGGTTAAAATACTCCAAGCCACTGGGTTGCCACAGCATCTGTCCCACTTTGTATTCTGCAAATACAACTTCTGGGATCAACAGGATCCAGTAATGGTCGCACCGGAAGTGGACACCTCATCCTCTTCTGTCAGCAAGCAGCCTCAGTGCATGGTTGTCTTTGATCATTGCAAAGTAAGTATGTCTTCCAGACTTGGTCAGCATTTAATTACTCAGGCAGACACAAAACAAGAAAATGAACCTTATTTAGTTGAATAATTTGGTACTGATATGTGTCTTGGAACAGAGTTTCTTAGGATTGTGCTGTATTAAAAATTGGAAGTGTTATAAGTACATTATGCACCTTAAACTTACACAATGTTATATGTCACTTATATCTCAGTAAAGCTGGGAGAAAAAACAAAACTAAACCAAAGTGTCAATGCAGTTAACTCCTCCATAATCAAAAGTTAACTTTTGTGTGAATACATACACACATTAACACTCTCATATATGTGTGTACATGTATGCTCTTCTCCAAAAGGAATCCAGGTTTTATATTAGATTACGAGGGGCCCGATGCACGAAATTCGTGCAAGGGTAGGCCCTTGCAGTCACGGCCACTTCGGCTGCTACCTTGCAGTCCTCGCTGCCTCGGCTGCCTCTCGGCCCTTGTGGCCCCAGCTGCCTCGTGGCTCCAGCTGCCTTGCAGCCCTGCAGCCCTGCCCACTGGTCATTCTGGAAGGTCGTCTGGATGGTCACTCCGCTGTTCGGTCGATTTGCATATTATGCTTTTATTATTATAGATTGGAGAAATTGTCACCTAAAAAAGTTAAGACACCAGTGTTTTAGAGAAAGTGAAGACAGAAAAGAGACAAGAACTAAATTTATTGAGTACCCAGTGCTCTGCTAGGCACTGATGTTATTCTCTCATTTGACCTTTACCACAGTTATATTTGATGAGGGTGCTTTTTTTCAGCAGAAGAAACCAGTTCAGAGAGACCAGTTTGCCCATGGGTGGGTAACTAGCAGAGCTGGGAATGTCAGATCTTAGATACCTTTTTTCTATTGTGGCACAGTTGACCTATCTCATTTTTTTCAAGAGAGAAGTCTTTAATTTTTTAAAATACAGAAATACCTTTAGTGTATTAAAGATCAAGAGAAAGTGAAAGAGATGGAGATTCTATCACTTTTACAAATAAACTGTTTTAGAGCTTCATTCTAACTATTGCAAAATGCTGTCTTAAATCTATGTTGCAAAGATGGACAGGGTGGGAGAATTTTTAAAAATTTAGGTGATTTTTTTTGTACTGATGATCATTTTTTCTTTTCTTTCTCTCCTGTTATTGGAGATAGCTTCCTAAAAACTGGAAAAAATATTCTTTTATATCAAGACATCATAGATCATTGTTATAATTCTTTTCTTGTTATATTATAATTCTTAATATAATTGTTTATACTTTTTAAAATGGCTCCCAAAGTATTGCTAACAAAACAGAATACAATGCTGGTCTTTCACAATAGATTTTCAAGGTGAAACATTTTTTAAAAATTAGAGGTCGCCCTGGCTGGTTTGGCTCAGCGGATAGAGCATCGGCCTGCGGACTGAAGGGTCCCAGGTTCGATTCCGGTCAAGGGCATGTGCCTGGGTTGCGGGCACATACCCAGTGGGGGGCGTGCAGGAGGCAGCTGAATCGATGTTTCTCTCTCTTCGATGTTTCTAACTCTCTATCCCTCTCCTTCTCCCTTCCTCTCTGTAAAAAATCAATAAAATATATTAAAAAAAAATTAGAGGTAGCATTATTTTTAAAGTCAAGAACCTTAGACCATGTGAGAATTCATTCTGGATGTAATATAACAGCAGTTCTGTTCTATAACTAAAACAGTCTTTTCTATTTCTCTTCTTCATGAAGCATATGATGCTAGGTACAAGTTATCATAAGGTAACCAGAAAGTGTTTCCTCTTCTGTGATTTTTTTTTAGGAGTTTTCTGTTAACATCACTGAAGACTTTCTTGAGCACCTTTCAGAAGGGGCACTGGCAATTGAAATATATGGCCATAAGATGACCGATTCACCGAAAAACCCAGCCCTGTGGGATTTGGGGATTATTCAAGCAAAAACACGTAGTCTTCGGGACAGGTGAATTTTGGAGATCCATCTGATTACAAATTGCTAGAGATTAATACTGCCGTTTATAAAGGTTGTCCTTTCCTGGGCATCATCACTAGTAATAGATGGTGGTGTTTCCAGGGCATTAATAGCATAGTTAAACTTCTTTAGAGGATGAACTTTGAAGTGTGATAGAAGAAAGCTAAATATATGGGTAGTTAAGAATACAGAGTGAAGCCAGCACCGGTTTGGCTCAGTGGATAGAGTGTAGGCCTGCGGACTGGGGGGTCCCGGGTTCGATTCCGGTCAGGGGCGTGTGCCTTGGTTGCGGGCGCATCCCCGGTGGGGGGTGTGCAGGAGGCGGCTGATCAATGTTTCTCTCTCATCGATGTTTCTAGCTCTCTATTCCTCTCCCTTCCTCTTTGTAAAAAATCAATAAAATGTATTTTTTTAAAAAAAGAATACAGAGTGAAATAAATTTTTGGAGAATAGATAGCTTATTATGAATTATTTCTAATTAATCAACTGTAGAGAAAAGGGATCAAGATATGCTCTAGAATTCAAGTTTGCTTATTTTTCTTTAGCTCAAAGTTCTTTTCAGGTGGCATCGGTGATGGGAGGAGGTAGGCACATTTGTTTACCAGGATTTTAAAAGAAGAGTTTAAAAAAAAAAGAAGTTAAAAGGAAATGAGGGAAAGAGCACATATATTTGTACTTTTCATCTATTTTTTAAATGAAAACCAGATTTTCTTTTTTTGCGGTTAGAAAGTTTTAGCAAATTTTAAATTAGACATTGAGAGATTTTTTTGATTCTCTTTTCTTATGTGAGCAAAGATACTTGTCAAATTCCTAAAGCATATATTTATCTACTTCTGAAAAGATAATCACTGTACTTGCTCCTGTCCCACTGGTTACAATGTTTAGATTTTTTTTTTTTTATATTTTATTGATTTTTTACAGAGAGGAAGGGAGAGGGATAGAGAGTTAGAAACATTGATGAGAGAGAAACATCGATCAGCTGCCTCTTGCATACCCCCTCCTGGGGATGTGCCCGCAACCAAGGTACATGCCCTTGACCGGAATCGAACCTGGGACCTTTCAGTCCGCAGGCCAACACTCTATCCACTGAGCCAAACCGGTTAGGGCCAATGTTTAGATTTTTAAATAATCACTGAAATAGATTTGTAGTTTTCATACCTTTTTATTTTTAAAATATTTTTTTTTATTGATTTCAGAGAGGAAGGGAGAGGGGGAGAGATAGAAATATCAATGATGAGAGAATTATTGATTGGCTCCCTCCTGCAACGCCCCCTACTAGGTATCAAGTCAAAAACTGGGCATGTGCCCTGACAGGGAATTGAACTGTGACATCCTGGTTGATAGGTTGATGCTTAACCACGGAGCCACACCAGCTGGGCATCATACCTTTTTGAACAAAATAAAAGAGCCATTTCTAGTTCTGGTGTTCTACATATTCAGGTAAACTCCTCTAGTAATGAACTATGGAAATGGCTCCTGCAAGTATAGACTTAGTTCTGATACTATTTGTTTAACTTTGCCTTCAATTATATTTGCTAATATGTACTTGCGTATTACTCGTTGAGCTACAGATCATTCTATTTCACTATTTTGTTTGGAGGTCATTGTTATTGTTAATTCTCATGTAGGAGCCTAAGCTGCCTGTATTGAAATAGAAATGAATGATTTTCCAAGAACTTCAACTATTTCCTAGATGGAGTGAAGTCACCAGGAAAATGGAATTCTGGGTTCAAATCTTGGAACAGAACGAGAATGGTGAATACTGCCCCGTAGAAGTAATTTCTGCAAAGGACGTGCCTACAGGAGGAATCTTCCAACTCCGGCAGGTAACAGAATTATAAATGTTATTCTGAATGTTCACATTAAAGACTTTGGTACCATAAAGCTTACTATTGGATTTCTTTGACAGAAATGTCAGTGATAATGAAAACTAGACTGGCCAACTCCATTTCTTATGTTAAAATCATCTCCTACTTCATGTGTATTTTCTTTCATTTTAAAAAATGCTTCTATTTATAATATTTTAAAACCAGCTTCTGTTAGATTTAAGTAATTAAAGAGATAAGCTTTAAAGAACAACTTAGCATTGAATTGTACAAAATAAAACATATCAAGCAACATTAGAATATTTATAGAAACAAGGAGAAACAGAGTCATGTGGTGGGAAGAACAAACCTCCAGAGTCTAACCTGTTAGGGTCTCCCGTGAGTAAATCCAGTGACCTCTCAGAACCTTTAATCAGGTGCAGAGTGGAAGTGGTGATAATACCAACTTTGTAGGGTTGGTGTGAAGATTAGAGATATTGTATATGAAACACAGTGCTTGACACATGGGAGGTGGGAAGTAATTTTTTCTCCTGACACCAACCAATTCTCGGCAGACATTAGTGGGTGTCCTACTATTCAATTCAGTTTGGACCTTACCTGCCAGAGTTAGCTCAGACTCCACAGGTTTCAGGGCGTAGACTTAATCACAGAAGTGCCCTTGCTTCTGATTCCCGTGCCAAGTATCGGGTTCCCAGGTTACCCATACTTCTGTTCGACTTGGTTGCAGTCAGGGGCTCCCATAACACTCCTCCAAGGGTTTGATAATTTGCTAGAATGACTCACAAAACTTGGGAAAGCCTATTACATACTGCTATCAGTTTATTATAAGGATACAATGCAGGAACGGCCAAATGGAAGAGATGCATGGGTCAGGTATGGGATGAGGAATGAGGAATTTCATGTCCTCTCTGTGAACACCACTCTCCCAGTACCTGGATTTGTTTATCAACCAGGAAGCTCTCTGAACACCATCTTTTGTAAGTTTTTATGGATGTTCCATTATGTAGGAATGGTTGATGACACCATTTGGCCATTGGCCATAATCTCCAGCCCCACTCTCCTCTCTCTCTGAGGGGTGAGGCTGAAAGTTCCAACTTCTAATCAAGGCTTGGTCTTTCTGATGACCAAATTATCTGGGGGCCTGCCAAGAGTCGCCAGATTAAAAGTCACTTTATTAAAAGATGTGCCTATAACCTTTATCATTCTGGATAGTCCAAGAGTTTTAGGAGCTGTCTGCCAGGAATGAAGGACAAAGATCAAATATCTTTTTGTGATACCACAGGAGGAGTTAAATAAATGCCACTAGGCAGATATGAATACCTGCCAGGAATCAATTCAGCAGGGCAATATGTGGGAACCATCACTTGCCCCCAGGCAGATTGTAATCTGGAAAGTGTCTATTCTGCTAACTAAAGATGAGAGAGAATATCTTAATAGAATTTACATAGTGGATTTGGAAATACTCCTTTTTTGCCATGTTTTATATTAATTCAACATTTAGTAGACTATTGCATCCTATGATAGTTTCCATACTTTAGAACAATAGTCAAATATTAGAATGAATGTTACTCTAGTAAATGAATGTTTAAATCATTCACAGCAAAATATGAGAAAAGGTTAAAGGAAAAAGAAAGTTTGCTTAAATATTTAAGTTTCTAAATGTTTTAATAGAAGAAAGATGAAAAGCATTTATTCTCTAACCCCAGCAAATGAATTTTAGCAAATTCTTCATGCATATAAGGTCAAGGAACTGAAAGCAGAAGGAAATTAGTTTAAATTATAGCATGAGATATAGACATAAAATAGGGTTCTTAAGGGTGTGAAGAACATCTTTTTCTGAACATCTGTTAAATCTATATATATCCTTGTTAGCTGCCTTAGAAATTCATCTCCTGGAAGGCAAGACCAGATAATTTTCTGTGGTTTAATGTAAATTGAATACTTAAGTATTTGTCATACTTCTGACAACCTATATTTTAAGTGTTTAAAGGTAGGTTGGGTTTATCAGGAAAGACTCTTTTTGAAGGATGTGCATCCTGACCGGGATGCTGGAAGTATCGTGCAAAGGCTGGAGATTTTTTCATATGTAAAGGACAGGAATAAAAAGTGAAGATACAGCCCTAACTGGTTTGGCTCAGTGGATAGAGCGTCCGCCTGCGGACTGAAAAGTCCCAGGTTCGATTCTGGTCAAGGGCATGTACCTTGGTTGTGGGCACATCCCGAGTGGGGGGTGTGCAGGAGGCAGCTGATCGATGTTTCTCTCGCATTGATGTTTCTAACTCTCTATCCCTCTCCCTTCCTCTCTGTAAAAAATCAATAAAAAATATTTAAAAAAGAGTAAAGATACAGAGGTTGGAATAAAGTAGAGAGTAACGTGGGGAGAGCTGGAAAGCAGTGACAGAAGAGGTTGTAGCTAATTCATAGAGGGTGTTGATGGTAGGCTCATTGAATTTAATATATTTCAAAATTGGAACCTACTGTTCTTGAACAGGCAAATGGCAGGGAAAACTGGTTAGGTTAACATATGAAATTGCTGTTTTATAGTAAAAAAAATGGTTAAATATCAGCAGTTACAAGAAGTTCAGTTGAAAAACAGAAAGAAATTCAGTCAAACTGTTTAAGTATACTGATCAAAGCTCTTCCTGTGGAACATTGAGCCATTCCTGGATCTTTTTCCTCCTTTTCTTCCCTCTCCTTATCTGAATCCTCCCAAAAGGATATGTACTTTACCTTTCACATTTGGGCACACATTTAAAATAGATCACTTTCTGTCTTAGGCAAAGTAAATAATTGACTAAACTATTTTAGACAATTAAAATGTTTTCTGAGGTATTCTTTCCACAAAATACCTGATGCATAGTCCTTGTTAAATATGAAATCACAAGACATCTGTGACCCATCTTTTCAAATCAATCATTGCCTTAGTTGACTTTACTGATAACGCAGTGCTCTTGGGAATTAAAATCTGATGGAAGAGGGGAAGAGTAACTGACTTGAAATTGTATATTCAAAATCCATTTTTAAGTTATATTTTTAATTCTGTAATTTATAAACCAACTTTGAAGTCAGTAATTTGGGAATGCTGAGACTTTAAAGAAATGTATTGTTTTATTGTAAATATACAGGGTCACACATATTCTGAAAAAATGTGTCTAAGAAGGGATATTCTCTGATCAATTCTTTATTTTGCAGCTTAGTTAAACTTGTTTTATTTGAGGATTAGACCAGTGAATCCAGGATAGTATTAATCATTCTTATTTTTATTTTGCTTATTACTTAAAGCAGATCTATTACATAGGGTGGGTTTGGCAATCTGTTCTTTATTATATTTTTATTTTTAAATATATTTTTATGGATTTCAGAGAGGACGGGAAAAGGAGAGAGAAACAGAAACATCAATGGTGAGAATCATTGAGAGGTTGCCTCCTGCATGCCCCTTTTTGGGGATTGAGCCTGCAACTGGGCACGTTCCCAGACCAGGAATCAAACTGTGACCTCCTGGTTCATAGGTCGATGCTCAACCACTGAGCCACACTGGCCAATCTGCTCTTTTCTAAAAAGTCTAGGTAACATCTGTCACTATACTCTTTAACTTAAAATATCATGTATATTTTTCTACAGCTATATTTTAATGACAACATTTTATTATATATAGTAAAGTTTTAAGCAGTTACCAATATTTTGCATTTAATTTTATAACTAGTTTTTTGTTATTCTTAACATTGCTTTCTGATTCTTTAAATGCATACATCATTATTTACTTAGAAGATATTCCCAGAAAGTTGAATTGCTGGGTCAAGGAAAACGTAACTTTTTTATTCAAATTGCTTTGCAGAAAGCTTTACCAATTTATATTCCCACAAATAGTGTATGTAATTTAATTACTTTGGGCAATATTGGAAATTGCCTTTTTAAAAGATAATTGTCAGCTTAGTAAGTGAAATAAGTATGTATCGTGCTAATTTTAATTTGTATTTATTTGATTATTAGTAAGTTGAACATTTTTTATTGTCTAGCTCAGTGGTTCTCAACCTTCCTAATGCCACGACCTTTTAACACAGTTCCTCATGTTGTGGTGACCCCCAATTTCATTGTTACAAATTGAACATAATTAAAGCATAGTGATTAATCACAAAAACAATATGTAATTATATATGTGTTTTCTGATGGTCTTAGGCGACCCCTGTGAAAGGGTTGTTCGACCCCCAAAGGGGTCGCGACCCACAGGTTGAGAACTGCTGGTCTAGCTATTTTTGTTTCTTTTGTTAGAATGTTTTCTTTTAACATTTCTTGTTAAAAATGTGGAAACCATATATTTGTTCTGTGACTTTCTATTTGCTTAAAAGCTAATTTTTCATGATTAGCTTTTCAGTTGATAGTTTGCTATTTCACATTTAAAATATGAGGATAGTATCTCCAAATTAAATGCTTTTCCTAACATCAGCCTGTAGAGGTCTCTGTAAACCAAATTTTTACAATTCAAACCAATTTCAAGAAACTCTTAAAATTGTGATACAGGGGCAGTCCCGGCGAGTACAAGTGGAAGTGAAGACTGTGCAGGAGTCTGGGACGTTACCACTGATGGAAGAAAGTATATTGTCCATTGGCATTGGGTGTGTGAAAGTTAGAGCACTCAGATCCCTGAAGACGCATGAGACCTTCCATGTGAGTTACTCTGCCTATTATGTCCTTGTAGAAAGACTCATTAGGTGAGAGTATCTGGGAACCTGTCAGAAACTGCCTTCCACGAAAAATTCTTTCAGTATTCCTTTTGTTTTCCTTTGCTGTCTTTTTTTTTTTTTTTAACCTGGTATTCCACTGTACTGGACTGTTGGTTTTGCCCTGGTATGTGTCAAGCTGAGGGTTAATCAAACATCTCAGGCTCCAGAAAGTCCTCAGTGCCTACTCCTGATTAACCTCCTCCATCACCACCCTCTGCAGAAACCCCCCACTGGCTTGTAAAGACTGTCTGCTAGCAGGTGTTTGATTTCCCCTGGGGAGTGGGACTATAAACCCAGCAGGGGAAGTATTGTACTGGTTCCTGAAAAAGGTCAAATGTATGTTCTTCACTTTCCCATAAGAAGCTCAAGGGTTTACTCCAATTTTCTGAAAACTATCAAACCAAGAGTGAGGGTAAGCATGGGCGGGAGAAGAAGCAGTATATTATTCGTTAAATTAGAAAATATGAAGTTTGGGGAAAGATTCAGGTTGTTTAGCATTGCCTGATGCTTGGATAACTGTTTCAGTTCTGCATAATGTATTTTTTTCTTTCAGGATGAAGAGGAAGACATGGATAGCTACCAGGTAATTAAGTACCTGTTAGTCTCATCATATAAGCTTGATTAAAGTACCCATTCCTGAGTCTTGCTATACTGTTACTTAATAATAACACAATTAATTCTGATTCAAATATTGCTTTTCCTCAGATTAATACAGTAGGGAAGAATGAGTGTGTCATAGACTGTAAAGCCATAGCCTGTACAGTCTGTTTAGGTTGGGAATCATTTGTGATCTTTATCCTTTTCCAAACCTGGAGCTCTCCACCCAGCTTTCCTACAGATCTATTTCTGCAGATTCTCTACCTTATTTTTTCTGTCCTTGAGTGGACTCACCCACCCCTTTCTTGATAAGAGCTGTCATACTGCTCTTCAGTCAAGCCATGCTCCTAGATATTTGCCTTATTTTAAGCCAGGTATTTCTTCTCCCACTTCATGCAGTTATACGGGTTTGGTTTTGTATCTCCTCCTGCCCCTCCCCTTTTTCTAATCTGTAAAATTCTGTTTATGTCTGTTAAGTTTTATCTTGTTAGTCTTGTTAGGACTCTCAGAGCTTTTTGGATCCTGATTATGTCATCCAGTGTAGTCACTCTCCTGGTTTTGCATCATTCTAATTTGATAAAAATGTCTGCCTTCCTATATAAGTCACTGATAAAAACATTGTATCAGAGAGGGTTAAATCCAAAGTCCTATGGCACAACAATAGAGACTTCTTTGAAGCTGACATTATTTCATCAACCACTGTTCCTTGGATGTGATATTTCAGCCATTTCTGATCTCATTCAAGTAGACTCATTGTACAGTTCTCCATCATGTCCAAAAGATTGTCATGAGCTATTTGGTTAAATGCCTTAGTGAAATCCAGATACACACCATATCCACAGCATTCCACTGATCTACCCAGTCCTGTACCTTTATTACAAAAGGAAATGAGGTGAGATTGGTGTACAGTCAAGTGTTGACAGGCAGAATTGTTTGGCTGTTGATAATGCCCCTGTTTCCACTCCCCTCCCCCCACCAAACCAAGGGAGAGAAACATGAAGACTAGTCAAAATGTTGAAGACTGTAGTGAAGAACTTTGAAGAATTCTTATGGTGGTCCTAAGGGATATAAATATGAAGATTATTGAGTAGCATTTGTAATTTTTATCCAACACTGATAAACTGGTTCTGGAGATCAGAGAGGCGCTTTTTAGAAAGTCTTATCCTAATGATGATGCTTTAATTTCTGAAAGTTACTGTTCTGAATAATGGCTGGAGCCAACTAGTGACAATAATAGACATCTGTATATATACAAGCCTAAATGAGTGTTGCAACCAGAATGACTGGAACAACGGATCGACCAGTTGCTATGACATGCACTGACCACCAGGTGGCAGACACTCAACGCAGGAGCTGCCCCCTGGTGGTCAGTGTGCTCCCACAGTCAACCTCCTGCAACCCCTTCCCCCCTTATTGCCCCCCCCCCCCCCCCCGCCCCATCGGCCCTGAAATAACTAGAGGGCTGGTGCATAAATTCGTGCACAGGTGGGGTCCGGCCAGCCTGCCCCAATTGGGCCAGGCCAGCTCGGGGGAGGGATTGCGGGTGGTTGGCTGGCTGACCCTGCCCCCTGGTCGAACTCCCTGTCAAGGGGACAATTTGCATATTTGCCTTTTATTATATAGGATACTTAACATTTTTGAAGCACATTAGAGTAAGGTAAGATAGAGCATTGGTTTTAGATATATCGCCTATACATTATATTTCCTGTCATTTCCCTTGTTTTCTTCCAGGATCGGGATTTAGAGAGACTACGTAGAAAATGGCTAAATGCGTTAACAAAACGTCAGGAGTACTTAGATCAACAACTGCAGAAGCTTGTTAGTAAACATGGTAAGAAAAGCACATTGAATATTTCTCTCCCCCCCATTTGCAGCCATGTAAATTAGAAGTAAATGAACACATCAGTTATGGGGATGGCAAGAGCATAGGAATGTTATTGTGTCATAGCCTTTCCAAAGAACATTTATCTAATTGGAGTGATGTCTCTGCATAGGTCTCCCCTGGCCCCCACCAGATAAAGAGAAAATATGGTACACAAAGTAAACATTGTCCCTCAAAAATAACTTTGGGAAGATGCTAACATTTCTTGATTTCTTGTCCAAAGTACTTAAATCCTCTGACTCTGGAAGAAATTATTCATGTGCTCGTCCACTGTAGGCCTTCCACGAATTGGGCATGGCCTCTGTAAGAGTACACCAGCCTTGCTAGCTTATAGTTTTTTATCATAATTTTTTTATCATGACTTGAGGAAGTCATAAGTTCTAGTGAACCCTCATTATCAAGTAACTGAAATATAGACATCCTGTTGATACACAGGACAAAACTGTAAGTAGCAAGTGAAATAGCCCTGTCTGATCCTCATTCCTGATGTTTTAGACAAAACGGAGGATGATGCTGACCGTGAAGCTCAGCTTCTAGAGATGAGGTTGACTCTAACTGAGGAGAGGAATGCGGTTATGGTCCCCTCCGCCGGCAGTGGGATTCCAGGGGCACCAGCAGAATGGTACGCATGCCGCCATGTGTCTCCTAAGGTTCTAAATGCTCACTAAGCCAACTGCTTTCTGTAGGAATTTTGCCTGTGCTTTAATTAATGGAAGGCTCATTGCAGCATATGGGGGAAAAGTTGTTTGAATTAGAGGACGTGTTTAAATTATTTTCATGAGTTGGAATAACTATGGCCTAAAATTGTTTTATTAAATAATATTGTTATGAGCTCAAATAATTAAGATTTCTGAGAATCTAAATCAATATTTAGTACCAGTGCACTTAGCATTTAAAAAAAATAGTTAATATGTTAATTACTTGGGTCATTCCCTTAAAAGACCATTTGGTCATCATAAAATTGCATCTCTAGGAGTTTTTAGTTTTTGGTGCTCGTGAAAACTGTACCGTCAGCAGATTTCTGTGCCACTTTATAGAAATTAAAAATAGTAAATGAAGCCATATGGGGCCCTTAGGTATATAATTTTATAAGAAAGTAACCTTAAACAAGGAAGCCTCATTTATAAACAGGTATATGCATCTTAGAAGATGGAGTTCTAATTTCAGAACACATGATAATTACACCCGAGAGCACCCGAGAAGGGAGGCAGCACTTACCGTCAGGGCTCTGTGGCATCTCTGATGTTTATTACAGCAAACCCAGCAGCAGAGTTATTGTTGGCTGGCTGTGATTAAGGCTGTGGCACCATGTCCGGGCTGCTGAGACTGTCTGCTTTATTTGAGATGCTATTTGTTCATTATGTTTTAGGACCCCAGTTCCTGGGATGGAAACACACATTCCTGTTATATTCCTTGATTTAAATGGTAAGTTAGGAGGTACTTTTGGAAGGCTTACCTCTAACACATTACTCTCCATGTAACACTTAGATTCTAACAAAGGATGCAGTTGTGCAATTCTGTAGGCCTAAAGTGAGGGTTCATTTTATGTGTGCCAAAGGACTTGATACTTGACCAAGAATGAACTTTCTGAGAGAGTAATATTTTTGTAACAGTGATAGGTATGTTTCATCATGATGTGTATCACATATTCTACAGCCCGCACTGTATGCATGCTTTGTTCTTTCCTCAGTTTAGGAAGGTAGTCATGTTTTCCTGCACTTAAAATTAAAGAATAATTCTTAGAAAAGGCTTCTCTCTGGAAGGGACTAATGACTAGTGGTTGCTTATGTAGCCTGTTTTCTTTTATCTGGTGCTTCCTTAACATTGCCTACTAAAGTTACCACTTTTTCTGTGAGTTCTTCTGTCATTCATCCCTACCTTGCCTATTTTTTAATGTCATTTTTTTCTGACATTTTATGGTCATGTTAAAATATCTTAGGTGTGGCTACATTTTACATATACTTTATCTGACAAGGAAAAATAAAAATGTAGAGGTAGATTAAAGAGCTAAAAATAAGTTAAAAGTCAGCAGTTGAATTCCTAAAACATGTGCAGAAGAACTGTATATTAAAATTAACTATGTTAAATGGGCAAGATGGGATGTCCTCAGGGGTTTTCTTTCACCGAGCTGGAAGTGAGTTATGATATCTGAGGTTTTTCGCATCTTGTGCTGGTTAGCTTATTTAGACACATGGGAGAGTTTCATATACACACAGAGTTAGAAAGAGTACTTAGCCACTTCCACTATCTGTCCACCTGATAGGGTTTCAATGTATTGCCGCAGCGCTCTCTCTTACCTTGTTCTCTTGAATCTTGAACCTAAAGGTGACTCTGGCCTAATCTTATGCTCAGTTCCTGGATAGGTGAGGTGTGTGTGTGTGTGTGTGTGAGAGGGAGAGAGAGAGAGAGGGAGAGGGAGAGAAGACTAAGCCTAAAGAAGACCTGTTAGTATGGATATTCCTAGACATGATCAGGACCTTGTTCAGCCTTATGCCCATTGTTGGTCTGCCTAAGCCCACATACTAAAAAGATACCTTTGATGCCTACTCACAGCTTATAGATAGGGAGTTGGGAGGACAGGTTTGGAACTGAGTAACCAAAGGGACAGTGACAGCTAAGTGTAGTTTGTGATCCTGGATTTGAACAATGGAAAAATTTGAGTATGGACTCTATCTATATATATAAAAGCCTAAGCATAAAAAAATAAAATAAAATAAAAGCCTAAGCGACTGACCAGTAGACTGGTTGCTATGACACGCACTGACCACCAGGGGGCAGACGCTCAATGCAGGAGCTGCCCCCTGGTGGTCAGTGCGCTCCCACAGCGGGAGTGCCACTCAGCTGACCTACAAGCGCCAGACACAGGGCTCACGGTTGGCCGCCACAGCCTCGAGACCACAGCAGAGCAGCAGCGAGCCTATTGAGCAGCAGGCAGTGGCAGCAGCAGGCGCAGTAGGGCCAGGATGAGCAGGAGTGGCAGGCAGGAGGAGCAGGTGGTGTTGGACTGCTGGTTTTGGCCCGATCACTGCAGGCTACGCCGAGGGTCCCCACCGGTGCATGAATCCATGCACCGGGCCTCTAGTATTATATAATTGGCTACAGGAACTAGAAACCCCTCCAGTTTCTAGTTCCTGTAGCCAATTGATTCTTTTAATGAACTCAACTGTCAGATAATCAGAATCATTCTCGCTTCTCCTTTTTTCAGTCCACTCTCAGGGAATTTGGGTTATAATCTTATCATTAACATTTATGGACTGACCTTGAGTAATCTCTTGGGTATTTTGGCTTCAGTTGCCTTTCATGTAAAATAAGGCATAAAGGTAGGAGATTGGGTAAGATAATTTCTTGAGGCATTTTTCATCTCTAAGATCTGTGAACTGTTTAATGGTCATCATCCTTGTCATGTAAGATTTTAGAGCCAAAGGAAATGAAATTTGAGGAAGAAGGATTTTAATACCAAACACATTGAAATTTAACTGGTAGGGGTTGTCCTTAAAATGATCTTTGTACGTAATGGAACTTCTCCGCTTTTAGCGGATGATTTCAGCTCTCAGGATAATCTTGATGACCCAGAACCTGGTGGATGGGATGCTACCCTTACTGAGGAAGAGGAGGACGAGTTCTTTGAACTGCAGATTGTCAAACACCATGATAGAGAGGTAAGTAAAACATAACTCAGGAGGATTGGATGAGAAGTAGTTTCCTTAACCTTTCCCTGAGCCTTTTGAAACAGCCAGCAAGGTTGTTATTTCAGTGCTTACATTTCTCCAGAAATGAAAATGGAAACTTTTCATTATGGCTTCCAGAAAGAATGGAACCACTTCCAGAAGGAGTGGATTATCTGATTAGTCCACGCAACATTTACTTCCTCTCCTGGTGAAGGCTGAGTGTTAGTATTCATTGTTCAGGTCTGCAGGGCCCACTCTCTAGGGAAATGCTGCTGAAGTGAAGAGGTAAAATGATACCATACCTGGGATTTGCTTTGAAATTCTTCAGTTAATACTTTCTAAAAAAGGGGGGGCAGGGAAACAATCAATGAATCCAGTGTGGTAAAATCCTAATAATGTTTGAATCCTAGTGATGCATATACTAGTACAGTGGGGGTTCATTTAAAAATTTGGAGTATATTGGGAAAATGATAAAATACTTTAAGGAAGGGAAGTTGATGTGATGCTTTGAAGGACACATGGTCCCTTAGGGGTATGCCTAAGATGCACAACCTGGGTCTCACAGGGGGAAGCAGTCAGACAACCCAGCTGTGGCACCCTCTGTAAACAGACATGGGCCCTTCCTTCGTAGTCAGTGTCTCGAGTGATAAACAAAGGCTGGGGAACCATTTCAAATTAAATTAGAATAAAGGGACCGTGACAGCTAAATGTAGTTTGTGATCCTGGATTGGAACAATGGGAAAATTTGAGTATGAACTCTATATTATGTCATAGTATTGCATCGATGTGAAATTTCCTGAATATTATAATATTCAGGAAGTCAGAGGGTAAGTCAGAGGATGCCCTTGTTCTTAGACGATAACTGCTAAAGTATTTGGGGATGTAGAGTTATATGTCTGTAACTTACTCTAAAGCAATTCAGCAAAAAATTAATAATAATAACACAGTGTGTGTATGTGTTGTGAGGAAGAGGGAAAAGAAAAGTGGCCAGTATTAACAGTTGATGAATCTAGATGAAAGATATGCAGGAGTTCATTAAACTGAATTTGCAAAAAAATTTTTATGTTCATGGCTGGCAGGTGAGCATTTTTTTAAAAAAAATTTCAAATCCAGCCAGCAGAGAACATTCTGCTCTGTATTCCCAGCCGAGGGTGTTCGTGGCCACACCCTCATACTCCACAGTCTTCAGGACAGGGCTCTTAGTAGACTCCCTCATGACTGGCGTGTTCCACCTCAGCCCAAGCCAAGGTGTCTCTTTGTGAGGTTTCTTGTTCTTAGGAGAAGATGGGAAAGCATGTTCTTTCTGTCTTCTCTGCAGGTGAAAGCGGAAGCTTCGTGGGACTCCGCAGTGCACAGTTGTCCTCAGCTCAGCAAAGGCACCCCTGCGGATGAGCGAGTGTTTCTGATTGTGCGGGTGACGGTCGGGCTCAGCCATCCAGCTGACATGCAGCTAGTGTTGCGCAAACGAATCTGTGTCAATGTGCATGGCCGGCAGGTGAGTCGCTCATCCTAGTGGAAGAAATGACTGGAAGCAGGGTAGGGCCGTGGAGCGACCCTCTGGCCTCCCATCCCACAGGCTCTGTGCAGCATTGCGCACTTCTTTTCAAGGGGCTGTTCCTGGCCTGTAGCTGGGCTTGCTTCCGTCCCAGAGCATGTCACCCTGGCTTCCTCTGAGCCAGTAGTAAATCATTACAGTGGACCTTTATTATTGTATAGGCACAACTTACAGCCCTTTTTCAGGTGCCACAGAGCCTTGTCGAGGTGAAGGCTCTTTGTTTTTGACTTTTCATCTGGGTCCTCTAAGATGAGAAGGTTCACTGCAGGGAGCCTTTGTTTGTGCTTCTTACCCTTTGCTTTCCATACCTTTCTTTCCTTTCAGTCATCTCTCTGAATTGGCTGATTCATAAATTTGGGACGTGGACTCTTATCTGGCTTTGGGGTAAAAGATGAATAAGTAATAGTCTCAGTCCTTAAAGAGCCAGTGTCCGTTGGCATGTGTCCAGGTATAAACAGGTGACTCTCCTCTCCTGTGACTGTGCCCTGATGCGGGTGCTCACCATGTGCTGGGAGAGGGCAGGTGCGGAAGGGAGAGTTCAGGCTGAGGACATCGGGGGAGACTTCAGAGAGCAGGTAGCATGCGAGCTGCTTTTTTGCAGACAAGGAAGGAGCTGTTGGCTGTTCCGTGGAGAGGAGGAAATATGTGCAGGGGTGGTGAGGATGGCAAGGGCGTGGCAGGCTTGGGGACCTGGAGAAGCAGGGGTGCGCTGCAGAGCCAAAGGCCGTGGCCGGCATGGTTGCAAGCTAGATTACAAAGGACCTTGTGCCACATGAAGGACACATTTAGTGGAACATTTCTAGGTGGATATAAACTCTTTCCGTTATTGGTTTTGCAAATACAGGATTTGGGAGGTTGATTCTAGGGATTCTTTTTAACTGTCTATGCTCACTCTTTGGAGGCCTTCCCAATACACTGACTAAAACCAGAACAGATGAAAATAAATCTTTTCATTTAAAAGAGCACAGTCATGGTTGACAGAGTCCTAGATGTAATCGCCACCCCTAAAAATTAATCTTTAGTTCTAAATGTCACACTGATATCAATCTTCGAAATGAAGACTGGCGGTAACGCTGTTAAAATTGCAGCTCTTTAGCTGGGCAATCCAACATCAATAAAGCCCAGGTCGTCGGGTTAGCCAGAGATGCATATGGTGTGTCTCCCATTCACTCTTCTCTTCACCTCCCTTTTCTCGGAAGGCTCGATGGATTAAAATCGGCACGCTGGGGAACATTTTGAAGAGTTATTTGCCGTTTCAGAACTAGAGATTCTGGTTGCCAAGCACCGAGACTAACCTGGTACAACTGAGACTGACTGGGTACTGGCCCCACAGAATTTTTAACAGAAAGGGTGCATTGTGATGTCACCAAGTTTTTTCTACATTTTTTTGTTTGTTTTTATTTTTTGTTGCAGGGACAAGGACTTGCCACATTTTCCCCCTGGTTGAAATGATTTGATAGTATCCAGCTGATACTGAATGAAATTACAGTATTTTAGGGCATGGCAGTTTTCGTCCCAATTTCAGATATTTCATTTCTAAAAACGAAGTCTGTATAAAAAGAGCAGGGACTTCCTTAGGAGCCTAATACATGCAAGTCAGCTTTAGTAATTCCATAGACATAGAAAACAAGAATGGAGATAACAGCAGCACCCATACTCTCCCTCTCCCCACTGCCCCCCGCCCCACACACACACCCATTAGAAAATAGCTGTAGCTCCTCTCTGGCCAATGGACTGGTAATGGCTCAGCTTTGCGGGCTGCAGTCAAGAGAGTGAAGAGATGAAGTAATGGTCTCTTTGCATTCTAAAAGGTTAATATATCTTTAAAAAATTACTAAAGATTACTAAATAGGAAAGAAATTACTCAGTAGGTTTGTGAAAATATGTATTCCTAAGACCAAGCAGCTTGATTTTTCTGTTTTCTTTGGGAGGTTTTCACATATTTCCTGCTTCCCTTTTGCATGAGGAAAAAGGTTCTCTGTTAGTTTAATATTCTCTCTTCTTCTTATCTTTATTCACCAATTATATTCTGCCCTCATCCCTGCTCTCTTCAACCTCTACAGGATGTTCAGTCTTAGCAGCATCTTTAAATGAGTCATCTATGCATTAATTCAACAGTTCAATTCTTAACTGCAAAGAGCACAGTCAGCATAAACAATGACCATGCACTCTTAAATCATCCTTCATAACGATCCTGCTTTAGTCAAGAATTTAATGCCCGAACTTGTCAATATTCATGGTACAAGATGTCCATCGTACTGGAATAAAAAAAGTGTAAGAGTCACCAGTCCTTGCTTACCTTTTAGCTAGAAGGTCGTTTTATTGTGTAGAAGTTAATAGCCTTATTTCCGTAGCCTTTAAGCAGAGTTGAACCGGATGCCTGGTGTCAGTTTCCTGAGGTTAGGGTCTGTGCTCTCAGTGTGTGGATATAGGACCTGTTACCCATTCGCACATGTAGACACACAGGTATCTAAAATGGGTTGTGTGCACTAAGACAAAGTGGAGGAACCTGTGTTTGGTGATTTGGATTTCAACATGCATAGATTGGAAATATGTTCTGTTTCTTTTTGGTTGGAGTGAATGCAATATCATTTACGCTGTTTCTCTGATAACATAAATTCAGTTTTTGAAGTGGAAAACCGTATCTTCTATTTTGTTTTTCTAGGGTTTTGCTCAGAGTCTCCTAAAAAAGATGTCTCATCGAAGTTCTATTCCTGGCTGCGGAGTGACTTTTGAGATTGTCTCCAATATCCCAGAGGTGAATGATCATATGAAATTTGAATTTACTAAAAATAAACATGTAAAAAGAGCTAACTCCCTGAAAAGCCACCTACCTAAGGAACATGTACTAAATAGAAATGTATATTTAGAGATATGCTATAAGTTTTTAGAAGAATTTCCTAATCTTGACTCAGTAACATGTACTTGTGGCTCTAAAGCAGTGGTTCTCAACCTTCTGGCCCTTTAAATACAGTTCCTTATGTTGTGACCCAACCATAAAATTATTTTTGTTGCTACTTGATAACTGTAATGTTGCTACTGTTACGAATCGTAATGTAAATATCTGATATGCAAGATGGTCTTAGGTGACCCCTGTGAAAGGGTCGTTCGACCGCCAAAGGGGTCGCGACCCACAGGTTGAGAACCCCTGCTCTAAAGGTTCCGGCTTTAGTATTTTGTTAAAGAAAAACATTGCTTTGAAAAGCAAATCGACCCGGCCCACATGGCTCTGTGGTTGAGCATCAACCTATGAACCAGGAGGTCACGGTTCGATTCCCAGTCAGGGCACATGCCTGGGTTGTGAGCTTGATCCCCAGTGGGGGACATACAGGAGACAGCAAATCAATGATTCTCTCTCATCATTGATGTTTCTGTATCTCTCTTCCTCTCCCTTCCTCTCTGAAATCAATAAAAATATATTAAAAAAAGAAAAGCAAGTTGACACCTTTTCACTGATAAAAGATAAAGAGGAATAAGTGGTACAAACTTCCAATTATAAAACAATGTCACAGAGATATAATGTACAGCAGAGAAAATAGTCAATAATATCATAATAATTTTATATGATGGCAGATTGTTACTAGACTTATTGTGGTGACCACATTGTAAGGCATATAAATGTCAAATTACTGTGTTGAACACCTAAAACTAATTTAATGTTGTATGTCAACTATCTTCCTATATAATAAAAGCCTAATATGCAAATTGTCCCCTCGACCAGGAGTTCAATCAGGGGGTGGGACCAGCTGGCCAACTGCCCGCAGCCCCTTCCCCCAACCAGCCCCGCCCTGGCTGGCAGCGGCAGTGGCAGCAGGTGTCTGGGGGTAGGGAGGCCCCGGCCAGCAGCCACCAGGGACCCTACCTGTGCACAAATTTCATGCACTGGGCCTTTAGTCTATATCTATATATATAAAAGCCTAAGCGACCATTACAACTGGTTGACTGAATGACCACTCGATCGGTCGCTGTGACGTGCACTGACCACCAGGGGGCAGATGCTCAACGCAGGAGCTGCCCCCTGGTGGTCAGTGCGCTCCCAGAGCCAACCTCCCGTGGCCAGCCAACCTGCCATGGTCCCACCCCCCGGCTGACCAGGTGGTCAGTGCGCTCCCACAGCCAACCTCCTGCAGCCAGCCAACCTCCCCCAGGGCCAACCGGCCGGCCCTAATTGGCCCCGATCGCCAGTCAGGCTGAGGGACTCCACCATGCACAAATTCATGCACCAGGCCTCTAGTACTTCAATAAATAATAAACTTTTAAAAAGACATAAGGTAATATTGTAACTCTCAAAGGGAGCCAACATAAGATAGCAGAGATTTAGGGTTTCATTTTGGAGCCAAACAGAAATCTTGTTTCTTTAACCTATTAGTGAAGTGAACTCTCATAGGTTACCCTGAGTCTAAATGTTTTCATTTATCAGAAAAGGTTAGCAATACCTTCCAAAGAGGATTGTTTTAAGAATTCAATGAGACAGTATATACAAATTGTTGTGCACACGCTAAACTATAAATTGTAATTGCTGTTATTATTGTAGTTACTATTGTTATTTTATTATTATTATTTCTCTTTATGAACTAAGTGAGATATTCACAGGACTTAAACAAATCAAGCTTAAAATGTCCCTGACAGAAGATTATTGTAGGATGCAGTTTATGCTTCCTAGTGTTTCATCCCTGATTGAGAGACTTATTAACTGGGCACTGCACGCTGGTATTGGAAGCCTTCTGTACATGAGCAGGAGAAATGAGGGACCTACGAAAAGGATTCGATGACAGAGAGAGAGGAGCAGCCCTCGCTACACTCACTGTCTGAAAGCAGGAGTGAGTGAGGAGGTGAGACTCCTTTCTCAGGAGTGGAGCACAGAGCATGGAGTGTGAGCCCTGGGGGCACGCCTTGTCTCCTCACATCCATCCACGTCAGCCCCATTCTCTTTATTTGAGGGTTCAGTGTGTGTTCATTCATCCTGTTGAGTATCTGAACAATAGATGGAACAATATATATTTTAATACGGAGAGCAGTTTTTGGAAGAGATTTCTTGTATTGCAAAACACTTTTTCTTTCAAATAATGTCAAATAGTAACTTGTTTTTCCTGGATCTTCAAAGTGTTAGACTTTCATAGTAAATATTAACTGTTAAACTATTTAATTTGGAGCCTGCTGAACAAATGTTAAGTCTGTTTTCAGAGTTAGACTACCTGCAAAATCTTGGGTCCATAATGGATCACTCTTTGCATACTTACATGTTTAACTAGAGACTTGCTGTTTATTCTCTGCATCTGAGTGTTTTGCATGTTTTCCTGGTTGTTTCAGATCTTAACTCTATAAGTGGTTTGAGTGTAATTGAGAAACAGTGACAGCTATAATGAACCATCTCCACTTTTCCTTCCTCTTCTCATCTTTCTGTCCCTATCACTTCACCCCTCCTATTTGTAATTTTCTTATCCTCTTTACAAGTGTTTTTTTAAATTTCTTTATTGATTAAGGTATTACATATGTGTCCTTATCCCCCCATTATTCCCCTATCCCCCCTTTACAAGTGTTTTTATTCTTCAGGTGGTATGGTTTTCAAAGGGAAGAAATGTGGAGGAACCAGCTGAAATATAAACATAACCTCATGTGTTTGGGCTACCTGCTAATAATTAGCTAAACATCTCAGTTGGCAAGCGTAATTTTTACATTGCCAAATTCTTATGTAAAGTAAAAGGGAAAGTGAGACTTAAAGCCTACAGTAAAAGGACTATACTTAGTTTATTTTTTTATTTAAAAATAAAAAGATCCCTTAAGCCCTGGCCATTGTGGGTCAGTGGGTTTGATTCCCGGTCAAGGTCACGTACCTGGGTTTCAGGTTCACCCCACTCCAGGTCGGAGTGCCTGGTGGGAGGCAACCAATTGATGTGTCTCTCTCACATCGATGTTTCTCTCTCTCTTTCCACCTCCTTCCCTCCCTTTTTCCACTCTGAAAATCAATGGAAAAAGTATCCTCTGGTTAGGATTAGCAACAACAAAAAGATCCCTTAAGAAGCTAGGTCTCATCATGAAAAAGCCCCAAAAAGTCCTTTTGTGTTCCATATTACAGAAGCTAGGAGGGTTTGGTGGCAAGAAGTGATCATAGGCCAGAGGGCAACAAGAAACATCTTCACATGTTTTTTTGGGTTTTTTTAAGCAGCGTCAATGCTTTCATTGCTGGTGGGAGTATAAAATAATATACCACTTTAGAAAATAGACACCTACCTCATGACTCAGTCATTCCATTTCTAAGTTCTTACCCAAGAGAAATGGAAGCATATGTCCATAAAGACTTGCACAAGAATATTCATAGCAGCTTCTCAGAATAACCGGAAACCGGAAACAACTCAAACATCCATCATCAGATGAATAGATAAAATAAATTGTGGTACCTCCATACTGTGGAATCTTGCTCAGCTCTACAAAGAAATGAACTATATGAATGAACCTCAGAATTATGCTGAGTGAAAGAAGCTAGACACAAAAGAGTATGATTTCATTTATTTGAAGTTCCAAAAAAGATGAAATGTTTAACATGTATAGTCAGAGAAATTGTCTCACCTTAAGGAGGGCTGGGATTGATTGTGAAGCCCATAAATGAACTTCCTGAGTTAATGGAAATGTTTTACGTTTGATAGGTGTGTGGGTAACATGGAGACATATGCATTTCTTGAAACTCAAGTATCCCCTTTCTTAGACAATCAGGATAATGTCTGTACCCTTCAGACACTGATAAATATTCTGTGTTGAGTGGAAAAACGAATATGTACTCTAGCCTTGCCTCTTTTGCTAATTATGTGGCCTTCCTCTTTGAGGAAATGAAATGAAATGAAATGAAAATGATTTCAGGGTTATTAAAAGGCTCAAATGCATTACTATAGGAGTCAAAAATGTTGCCATCTTTCAAATTCTTCCTTATTTTATCCATCCCAATACTCATTTATTATTATTTATTATTATTATATTTTTTAATCCTCACCTGAGGGCATGCTTAGAGGGAGGGAGGGAGAGAGGGAGAAAGAGAGAGAGAGAGAGAGAGAGAGAGTGAGAGAGAAACTTCAATCAACTGGTTGCCTTCCACATGCACCCTGACCAAGGATCAAACCTGGAACCCAGGCATGTGCTCTGATAGGGAATCAAACCAGCGACCTTTGGTGCATAGGATGATGCTTAATCAATTGAGCCACTCCAGCCAGGCTCTAACGCTTATCTAAATTTTAAAAAACATTTTTGGAAGTTAGAATGTGTCTTATAATTAATGATATCTTAAAATTAGTAGGCAGACATTTTTTTCTCCTTTGAGGTATATAAAATGATGGGGGTTTTTTTTTCTTAAAGTTGATGGTATCTTAAGATGCAGTGGCATATGGATATATATTTTGTAGTTTTTGACAAATTCACAATTAAATAAAGTATCTGATTTTCTCTGAGCAGAATAATTTGTTATGAACTAAGTTTGCTGGAAATAAATATATTAATCTGTCCCTGCTCCCCGTCTTGTGCATATCCCATTTATATGCATGGCCCGTCCATGTCAGACAGAGGAGCAGGGTTGGGCTGTGCTGGAAACCACAGTGAGAATTTCCCTGATGCTTCTCTTCTTGGTCGGCTCTGCCACTCCAGAGTTGAGGACAGAGACCAGTTGTAGAAGCCGGTACATCTTGAGTAGTCTGTGGTAGGCTGCTTAGTGAAAGTGTTGAAACCCACACTTCTTTCCACCTTATTCTCCATCCCCATGTCTGCCTCTTACTAGGGTCGTTTGGATCCCACCCTTACCTAGCTGTTCCCCAGCTCCTCATTCTTCTCTCCTGCCCCTCAAGATGCATTCCTAAAATATAGCGGTGGTTATATTTCCAACTAGCCCACCAAATCCTTTCTAACCAGTAATGCTTTTGTTTGTAGTGGAAATCAAAGAGAGAACAGCTTTGTTGAGAATGCACTATTTCAGCTACATTGTGTTTAATTAGCCTTTCAAAGCAACCTAACCACCGTTTATACCGTGGTTTCTGTGGGGAAGTGCTTTCTGAGTTCCAGAAGCTGACTTTACAATGGGCCTATATCCCATTTGTTAGCTCAGTACTCTGTATGTACGTGTGTGTCTGTATAGATCAAGACGCTTTTAACACTGTTTTCTTCTGCACTGTATTTAATTTTAATATACAACTTTCCATTCTCCAGGATGCCCAGGGAGTAGAGGAACGAGAAACATTAGCGAGAATGGCAGCTAATGTGGAAAACACGGCTTCTGCTGACTCTGAGGCTTACATTGAAAAATACCTTCGAAGTGTGCTGGACGTGGAGAACCTGCTCACTCTGGATCGCCTTCGCCAGGTCAGTCCGTGGCGCTGGGTGCAGTGGGGCTGACCCAGCCCGATTCTGTGTTTGACTTTCGGCATCCCAGTATTGTTACTTGTAAACTTTGAAGCATCTACTTAAGTGGAGCATATTAATTTAGCCTTGCCGGTGTAGTCTGTGAAGATGCAAGAGTTATATTTGGAAAGTTATTGTTTCCAAGGCACTATGTGGTATCTAGTTGCATTGGAAGTAATGGGAGAAAGTATTTAACTTTTGCTGGCTAAAGAATCATTTTAAAAATGCCTTCACACTGGGCAGTAATGTTGCTGAAGAACTATGCAGTAGTGAGGCACAGTGGGTCCTTGCTTAGCTGGACAAACCTTCCACAGCCGTAGAATGGTCTCCAGATGGGAGAATAGAAATGCCAGCAGTAAGCCTAACCCTTAGGGAAACCCTAGACCTCATGCTACCTAGCAATTTGAGACTTTTTGCAACCAAACATACTCATGAAAAATAAAAGTGAAAGATCCGATTTTCATGACCTTTCTCCTGGGACTGACTTCTGCCAGCTTCAGGGGAGCCGTCAATATAGAGGAGAGAAGCATCTAGTAGCCTGTCAGCTCTGCAGCTAACTTTGGATAGTCCGCAGTATTGTAATGGGATCACTCGTCATGTGGAGTGACAGCCATTATGTACAGAACTAGGAATGTATATGTGTAGATGGTCACTCAAGGCTTGCTTTCGCTTGTATTGCTTCGGAGTGTGTCTGATACAGTTTCCCTCTGGTTCTGACTGGCAGGAAGTTGCGGTGAAGGAGCAGTTGACGGGCAAAGGGAAGCTGAGTAGGAGGAGTATCAGCTCTCCCAATGTGAACAGAGTGAGTACATGGCGTCCCATTCTATGTCCTGCTTTTGTCTCCTTTCTCTTCTCTTTCCTTGAATAAGCTCTTCCCCATCCTTTCAATCTCACCTCAGATATCATTTCCTTGTCTGAACGGGTTGAAGGGCCTCTGTTCTGTTCCCTGGAGAATCTGTGCATGGCTCTGTCCCTGCCCTTCCTGATGTCGGGGGAAGTACCGTTTAAGCACCTCTCTGATGTTTCTCATTTCTCTAGCACTGGTGGTGCCGTCACAGTGACTGGGTGTTCTGTGACCAAGTGCCTAGGGCAAGCCATTTGAATTTTCTGGACTAACTTATTTTTAAATTGAGGAGAAGTCTGGGTTAGGTTTACAAACTCAATTGCTTATAGGCCATCCAAGGTAGTATAAAGGAGTAAAATAAGTTTGTTTCATAACTTTTCAAAAAGTTTTAAGTTTGTTGTTTTTTTTAAAGACATGAATGTATAATTTATGTGCATATGAAGCATGCAGATAATTCTTCACAAAGAAGTATGCTTATGGCCCTAATTTACCTCTCCTTTTCTTACTTTTGATAAAGATATGGATATAGGAAACATTATACCTTTGTCTGGACTTTACACCAAGAAAAGCCACACTACAAGCATTGTGACAAAGAGCAGCTGACTCTCAGCCTTAGCCTTTGAGAGACAATAGTGATGCACGCGCGCACCCCCCCCCCCCCCCCCCCCCCCCCCCCCCCCACCGCAGTGACTGAAAGACATCGCTCGGTGCTCTCAGACTGAATGGTTGAGAACATTCTCCGAGGTTAAGAAGTATCACTTTAATTCAGCATTCATATCTCTCATTCCTTCAGAAAATGATACGTTTAAATGTACTGATACATGCTGAGATTTATTATTTAGAATCCTATGATTTAAAATAGCTTGTGTATATACATTTGCTATGAATACCCAGAAAAAGGAGTCATAACATCAGATACATAAGATAACCAGTAACCTGGTATCTTTTAAATGGAAGGGGATAAACAATCGAAGTATTTCTTATTCAGGCCCAGTTGGTTGTTTCCTTAGCATAAACTGGATATCTGATCTTATACAAACCTCCCTTCTTAAGATTGTGGCTAACCAATTTGATTTAAAAAAACGTGCCTCTCATCCCAAAGGCCACTAGTCTACGTTTGCAGCTGTGGCCTGGGCTGCCTGTCTGCTGCTACCCAATTGGAACAGTCTGTTGACTCAGTTTTCAAAATCTTGTATTTCCAGGGCCGTAGATTTATGTACTTTTACACATAAAGGACTAATCTTCCTCTTTATTTCTTCTTCAGTTGTCTGGCAGCCGACAAGATCTCATTCCTTCTTACAGTCTAGGCAGCAACAAGGTACGTGTTAATAACTATTTTCTGCCAGTCTCAGACCTGTTTCTCGTTCAGCTCTCCTCTCAATGACCACACACTAGTTTTGCAGGCCCAAATCTCTTCTACTCTTCTATGCATGTGGAATTTATTGGAATGTGTTTAGAGTTCATTTCTTTTTATCTGATAGAATGTGATTTAATAGGCCTTCTTGTTACTCTAATTTTGGGGGGTTCAAAAACAAATTGGCTATTAAGTTCATATATCTGTTTAAAATACTCTTCTTGTTTGTGTCAGAAAAGGAACTTCAAATCAGATTTTTAATAGTAAAATATTGATAGAATGATTGAAAATGTATAAGAAATATGAAGATGATACCTAAAAGTTAGTTTTTTTGTTAGAAGAAAGAAAAATGAGGGAACAGAAATTTTGTTATCTGGAATTTATTTACTTGTTAATATAGCTTTCCGCAATTGAACAAGTTTTAAGCATAGATATCTCATTGTTATTAACTTAAAGGCATCTCTTGAAGATGTCACATATTACAATTTTGTGTGTGATATTTTTTGAGGACCCTGGTTAGATGTTAGCACTCTCAAATGTGGATAACATGCTCTGTGTTGATATCCTTAGGGGTTGAACTAGTGGGAGGGATTTATCACCAAGGCTAAGCTCGGAGGGCAAGTTCAGGAGCAGGAGCTGGCCAGAGCGAGGAGAGGAGTCCTCAGAGAGGGAGGAAGGCCCGGGAAGCAAAGTGGCTTGGAAACTGGAGGAGAAAGGGTTCCAGATTCTTTAGAGACATAAAGTGAGAACTGAAAGACTATTGTGGATGTGACAATGAAGAGTGTATTGGAGACCGTTCCTAGGGCAGTTTCTATGAAGGGCTGGGTAGAAGTTAGCTGGATGTGTCATTTAAATGAATAATTATAACCTTACACACTTTGGTTACTCTTCCAGGACTTTCCTTGTTTGAGTCATCTTGATTTCTTGGGGTGTCTGGGTAACTTAACAAAATTGTGGAAAGCCTGATTTCCACCCTCTCAGATTTTTCCCATGTCAATGTGCTGTCCCAGCAACAGGGATATGGATGCCTCCACTCTATTGCAATATATATTTTCAGTTGGCGTACACTTCAAAAATTTAAATACCCTTTCTCCCCAGTTTGCAATCTTCCTCAGCCATGGCAGTCCCACCCTCTGACAAACATTGGAGGTGTTGTCAGGGAGAGCGGAGGGGCCAGCTGGCCATTGCTAACTTTGTTCCCAGTGCAGCCGTGGAACGAGCCCTGAAAGGGTACCAGGCATAACTGGGCTTCGATCAACATCTGCTACTGTCCCGTGCTTGTCTCCAGATCTGCAGGTTAAAAGGATGTTCACATATCAAAAGTAGAGACCTTTGCTTTTCCCTAGGAGAAAGGTAGAGGAAAAGTGTTCTAAGACAGATTTTTATGGAGGGACCTGTTTCAGGAATAAGGAAATTCATGATAGAGGATTATAACTGTGATGCTCAAAAACAAAGTGGAAAGAACACTAAGCAACAGAGTTTGATTTCGGGCTCACTTCAGTAGGGAGTACAGGGTGGCCCCCCTACTTTCAGACGAGGGCCCCGCAGTAGTTTTATCATCCAAAGCAGAGCCTATTAACAGATTTTTAGGGAAAATAAATACTTTTAAAATTATATTTTCTTACTAGTGAGAAAAGAACCCCCTTGACCCCCTCCCTACTGCCCCAGCGTTAGCAGCACGGAACAGAGTTCACCCTGTGGCCTTTTAAATGAAACAATGAAAAAACATCTTCAAATATGGAATTCAAAGTTTGTTATTAATGCTACCCATAATATAGTTCCTCAGGATTAAGTAGTGTTTAAACTAATTAACATACAAATGATCTAAACCCTATTAAATCCCTTTACACAGCAGCAGTGCTTATATGCATATGAAATTACCTGAGTAGGAGGGAGCCCATTGTCTTAATGGCAGAAGGTTAGAAACAAACTAAATGTCCGTTGGTTTAACCTGATTACATACATTTTACATGCACCTGGGTGTGCACATACATGTGCAATAAATAAGTGGGATGCTGTGCAGCTGTAAAAACAATAAGGAACCCTCCAGGTACTAATATGGAAATTTAGTGTATAAACTTAGTATATCACCAGGATATACTAAGTAATTAAAATGAAGTGCAGGATGTATAGTAGGCTGCCATTTGTATTATTGAAGGAGGGGACAGGAGGGAAGTGTGTGGCAATTTATAGATTTGCTTATACATACATAAGAAATTGTATGAGGATATATGAGAAACTAATACCATTTCTTATCTGCCTGGGAGAGAGAGGGTGGAAATATGTGGGGAACTGAGCAGGCACGGGGAGGGAGGTAGGCAGCTTCTCACTTTGAATTGTATGAATGCCTTTTTATATTATTTGGTTTTGGAGCATGTGAACAAATCACCTCTTTACAAATTAAATAAATTAAAATGTAAAAATTTTATTCTCTACCTTTTAAATTGCTAGAAGTTTTTGTTCTCTTGTATGTATTGGGTTGAGAGGGTGTCCACTTAGTTTATCCCTAACAATTTGCGCACAAAACCCTAAAGGAAAGATGATTGAAGAAATTGTTTTGGGAAATCTCAGAGACTCACGTTGTTTTTTTCTTTTCTTTTGGGGACTTCCTGTATTCTTCAGTTTTCAGAGATCCAGGGAGAGGTAATTAATCCATTAGGTTTGCCTAATGAGTGGGATACAAGTACTATCCTACTACCTAAAACTTACTACTCTTGCTTTTGCCTTGGGATTAGGACTGAATTTTTATTTTATTGATTTTTTTTTTTTTTACAGAAAGGAAGGGAGAGGGATAGAGAGTTAGAAACATCGATGAGAGAGAAACATCGATCAGCTGCCTCCTGCACACTCCCCACTGGGGATGGGCCCGCAACCAAGGTACATGCCCTTGACCGGAATCAAACCTGGGACCCTTGAGTCCGCAGGCCGATGCTCTATCCACTGAGCCAAACCGGTTAGGGCAGGACTGAATTTTTAAATGTAGTTTTTATAAGATGACTAAATTTGACTCTGTGCTAATTTTTTTGGGCTCACCCTTTTGTAAAAATAACTTTGGTTGTCAGTATGTATGATTCCTTTCAAATGTTCCTCATTAACTGGGCCTAACATTGTAAAAGTACTTGTCAGAAAAGACTAGGAACTAAGGCATCTTACTGAATTTAGAAGGCTCTGGGATGGGAGGAGTTGGAGTTAATTTGTATTAAGCAAATAGTACAAATAAATATTTGGGAACTTGTAAGATGTTCTTTTCTGAAGCATGGGACGGGGGAGAGGAGTGAAAAAATGGTGCAAGTCCTTTGAGCATTCCTTCGACGGCACTGAACTTAGCTCAGCTGGACCGTCTTGGTTTCTTTGCACAGAAGTGTTTAATGTTCAAGAGAATTGAGTCAGAAATATAATTTTATCATGGACTTGATGATGCTTAAAATTCTAGAAAATTTGTTTTGAAATGATTGAAGATTATGATTACATTAGTTACACCTACCTTGCCAACTTGCATGGCTTTTTCTGGGTTGTTTACATTAATCTATGTATCTGTCCCTCTGAGCTTGATTATGAAACTAGACTTGTACAGAAGAATTTGATGTGCTGTGTCCTCCCCTGTGTGACATTGGAACGCTCAGGTTAGCCGCAGTAACGATTGGAATCAGGGAATGGCCACAACGTAGATTCAGGACTCCATTCTTTCCTAATTTTCAGTTAATGTCATGGCAAAGATTAATCATTTGGGAGCAGAGCGACACTAAAAGGTGCGGCAGGGAGGAGAGAGGGAGTGGTCGGGTTACTAAAACCATCTAGTTTGGCCTATACTATACCCTTTGAATCTAGCCAGTCATATTTAACATTTCCTTATTTATTGATGCCTGTTACATATTAAAATTGCAATAGTTTTACTGAACTCCATCAAAATTGAATTTTATGAACTATTCCCAACTTTTAAATTCACCTTAGGGCCTAAAATAAATCACTCTCAATAAGCTTTTCAATTAAAAAATATAAAATACCCCTAATTGCAGTGATGTTGCTATTTATCATTACTGGATATTTCATCATGATTGTTAAGGCAATTTTTTTTTAAGATCAGATGAAAACTTAGCAAACTTTGCATGACCAGTCTACCAAGATGGGCTCATATTAGGTGCAGAATTAATTTCAGCAGATTGTTTTTTCATCTGAAAACACAATGGAATACTACTCTGCTGCAAAAAGGAAGAAAATTTTACCCTTTTTGGCAGCATGGATGGACCTGGAGAACATTATGCCAAGTGAAATAAGCCAGTCAGAGAAAGACAAGTACCAAATGATTTCACTCATATGTGGAATTTAATGAACAAACTGAACTACCAAGTAAAATAAAGACAGACTCATAGAGAGCAGGCAGACAGCCTGGTGGTGGGGTGGTATTGGGTGGTATTTCTAAAGCCATTTGAGATGGAATTATATTTTTAATAAGTTTGCAAGATAGTGTTTAGAGTTTTTGATACAAAGCTTAAATGAGTATTTGGTTAACAAAACTGAGTTGTGTGTTTTGGCCACATTACCTTCCTGAAAACTGCCCTGAGTTAGTTAGTTAGTTAAGGCTGATGCCAAAGATGCTTTGTTAGTTGCATTAGAAGCCACCTTAGAATCTGGAATATCACTTTATATACCTCTTTGTCACTTTCCTAATGGAAAACCAAACCTCTTTACAGAAAACCCAAAGGTTCCATGTCTGTCCGAAGAGCCGTAGTGGAAAAACAGAGGTGGACAGGGGACCAAACCACATTCCAAGTCAGCTGAGAGACTCCTGTGTTTGCCTGTTCAGTTTGCCTGTAAACGTGGTGCTAGCTACAGAAATGGCTGTCTCGAATAGGGTTTTATTTCCTTGATTTCAGCCTGGGAGCACAAATAATCCCTAATACATATGAAGCTGGTGTAGGGATCCAAAAGGAAGCCAGAGTTTTGCGCCTCCTCATCTGGGCTGATTGAAGTTCAATAGACAGGCAGGCAGACAGTTGAAAATGGATCAGACTTATCTTTTTAGATTTAAGGGTATAGATTGCTGTGATTGAAGTTAAAACAAAACAAAAAACACACCATACTCTTGGACTTTGAGAACTGAGCTCATAAGAGCAGAACAGTCCAGCGGCCCATTGTGTGGCCAAGTGCCTTTTATTCGTTGTCCCGAGTTCATCTCCCTCTAAAGTACCTTTAACAGGGATGCTTCCTCCCACCCCCGACATTTCAGTAAAGGGAGAATAACCGTAGAACAACCAGGCATATACATTTTATTGGAAAGACACAAGTCCTTGTCCTCGGGGGGCAGTGTGTATAGCTAGACCCTGAACCACAGGTTTCATTTCTGGCAGGAGAGCGGGGCACGTACTGCAGGAGATAGGGGTGTAGTGAGTGGTGGTGGTGAGTGTTTCCCCAGAGGTCTGTGGGTGTCGGAGAGGACCAAGGAGTGTTGTTCCCAGTTTATCATCCACATTTGTTGTTCCCTCCGAAGCAGGGCTCCTTCCAGCCCAGAGTGATTTGAGATGCTCTGTGTCCTTGTGTCTGGTCGGCGAGACTTGGGAACAGTTAGCATTCACGATTCCTCAAGGTTACGATGACGGTGAAGGTAGATGGATGAAGGGAAATGTGTCTCCGTTTTTCATTATCCGATAGGCCAGCAGTATGGCTAAGGCGGTATTAATTAAGGTACCGCATGCATCCTTTCAAATGTTCTCACTTGAGATATTTGAATATATGAGACAGTAAGAGTTATTGCTTTCATTCTGACTTGGTAGTAACATTGTGTGTGGGAGTGCCAACGGGGAGAAATTACTCGGGGAGCTGGAGAGCCCCGCGAGCGCCTTGGGGAAGAGGTGACACCTGCGTTATTTGTCATTGGACCATTATGCACCGAGCAGCCGAGGTGCTGACTCCAAATCAGCTCCTTAGTTTTCCTAAGGGACAGAGTGCCACTCTGTCAGCTGCCAAACAAGGCAGAAAAATAGAAAACCTGAAAATAAATTTATTCTCAAATTAAGTAAGTTGTCTTCAAAACAACCCTGCATGAGCTTCGCACTGTGAACAGCAGGAGGCTTCTTCCCTCTGCGGAGCTCTGAGGGCGTCGGCCCTCGTGTCCGGCCCCCTGATTGTGAAATCCCAGAACACAGAGCTGCAGCAGCCCGGGCAGGAGAGATAATTACATTTCAATGCAAAGAACATTAATGAAACAGGCAAGTCTGTAAGTCAGTGTGTGATTCATTCGCTCCTGCCATGAAGTATTTCAGATTCACGGTTTCCCGAATCGTCTCTCATGTCTGTTTTTGGTTCCTTGCTTCCTAACGCTAAACATCATGCCATTTTTTAAAAATATCAAGTGCTGAGAGAGTTCCTAGGGAAGAGTGTTCTCTCAGGTAAAGAGGATCCAGATCACTTAGGGCTTATTGATTTTATGATCAGTACTCAGGTTGCCGCTAAAAGCAGATAGGTTTCCAATACATATCTGAAACCTAAGAGGTCTTTCCACCTCCATCCATCTTCAGGCTCAGTGAAGACCTCGCTTTGCAGGTGATTACTAATGAGAACTCAAGTGGATCGCCAGGGTCACGCATCTGTGAAATACTAGCCTGAATGAATATAAAACACCATTATTTAACTCTAGTGATTATTACAGGATCAAAGGGAACTTGAAGCATTTAAGAGATTTGCATCTCATCTCAATTACTGGTTTTTGTCCTTATAATGTTTGGTTGGAGTTTCTTTCTGTCCTAGGTGGGACTGATGTTAAAAGTGCTCTGATGGTATCACCATTTTTATGGCTCACCATAAGCTGTCGCATGGTAAATTAGTCCACCGCCTGGCTGGCGTTGTTCGGGTATTATGCCAGGACATCTCTTTAATGGGAATTTATAAAATAAGTTGAGAGTACAATAAAACTTGTTAATCCAGAGACTTCCATTATTGGAATGTGTGATTGCTTGATTTGGGTTTAACTGGAACTTATCTTTAATGTCTATTTAAAATGAGAAGCATGGTAGTACACGGTTGTAGAATTTTTACTTTCATGACGATATGTGAATGGATGGAAAGATGCACCCCTGGAGAGGAGAGGAGAGACGCCTGCCTCCACTAAAGTTGTTCCTGAGTCAGTCGGGAGTCTGCCGTGGGAAAGGGCATCTCGGGGAAGTCAGGAAGCAGAACACAGGGAGTCTTTCAGAAGGAAGGTGTTAGTATATCCATATTTTGCGGGAAGCTGCATCCTGTAGTAGGAAGAATGTGAGGATGGAACTGAGAAGACTCTAAGTGCTAAACTGGAGGGAGATCCAAATGTGAGGTATCACTACTACTTGAGAAATGAATGCTCTAAAGCAGCAGTCGCCAATCTTTCAGACCTCATGGACCACCAGTGGTCTGTGGACCACCGGTTGGCGACCGCTGTTCTAAAGAAGAAAAGTACGTCATCAAACTGGTCATGTCCTGTCCAGGGACTAAAGCTTTAGTAATGTATAACAGTTTTTTCTTAAATATCTTTAGATTATTGTTGTTGTTGTTGTTGTTAAATGATTGATTTAAATCAAAATTACCAATTTTCTCCTATAGGCCCGGTGGGAAAGTCAACAGGATGTATCGCAAATCGCAGTTTCCAGAGGAGCCGCTCCGGTCGCCCCATCCCTCCCTGGTTGTCCCCAGAATAACCATTCTCCTGATCCAGGTAAGTTAGGGTTTCATTTGCCAATCACTGTCATGAAGTTCCAGCAGCTTTCAGAAAGAGTATAAATCAGGATTTCCTCCCAGGTAACCGCTGTTCTACTAGTTCATGCCCATCTGGGTTTTTCTCTTTGTCTTAACATGTTGAATTCCACTGATTTTTGAACGTGAATTTGTCTTGCATTCCTGTGATAAACACTTCCCAATAGTGATATGTTATCCCTTATATTTGCTTGATTCCTTTTGCTGACATTTTAAGGATTTTTGTGTATATGTTCTACAGTGAATATCTGTCAGTACTTTACTCATAATAATAATAATGTCTTTGTTAGCTTTTGGTATCATGATTATATTGGCCTCATAAAATGACTTGGGAAATATTTTCTTATTAGTCTTCTCACAGAACCAACATTCGGTTTTATTTTCTGTTTCATTGATTTCTGTTATTTCTTCATTTTTCAAATTTTGGCATGCTGTGCTTTCATTACTATATATTCAAAATATTTTCTAATTTACCTCTGATTTATTTTTTGAGCCATGGATTATTGAGCATGTTAATTCATTTTCATATATCTGGGGGGGTCTTCTTATTGATTTCTTATTTAATTTAATTATAATTAGAGAATAGACTCTTTAACATTTCAGTCTTTTGAAATTTTTGGAGCCTTTGCTCTGTCTTGGTGAACATTCTGTTTGTACTCGAAAAGAATGTCCATTCTGCTTTGGGGCATCGTGTTCTGGGTACATCAATTAGGTCATCATGCTTGTGATCATCTCATCTCTGCCCTTACTGACTTTTTGCTATTTGTTCTGTCAGTCACTAAGGGGAGGCATTGAATCTCCAAGTATGATTGTGAAAATTGTCTATTTTTCCCTTTAATTATACGGGTTTTTTTCATCATTCACTTAGAAACTCTGTGTTAGATATAGACTCATTAAGGATTATTATTTTTTCCTGAGGAAGCGATATTTCTCATTATGAAATATCTCTTTATATCTCTGGTAGTAGTTACTTTGAAATATGTCTTGCTTGATATTAATATAGCCACATCAACTTTCTTTTGCTTGTTGTTTGCACGGTGTATCTTTTTCTCAGTTTTCAAAATTTTAGCCTATATTTGTCTTTAAATTAAAAGTGACTGTCTTGTAGACAGCATATAGTTAGGATTAGCTTTTGTTTTAAATCTAGTCTGACAATTCTGCCTTTTAATTGGCATCTTTAGTTATTTTACATCTAATATTATTATTATGTCTGCCATGTTGCTATTGGTTTCTATTTTTTTAAATTAATTTAGAGAAAGAGAGAGAGAGAGAGAGAGAGAGAGAGAGAGAGAGATCAACTTGTTCCACTTATTGACTTACTGATGCATTCATTGGCTGATTCTTATATGTGCCCTGATTGGAGATGGGACCCACAATCTTGGCTTATCGGGACTATTCTCTGACCAACTGAGCTACCCGGCCAGGGCTAGTTTCTGTTTGACCTTTTTATTTTTATTTTTTCACTCTGACCTCCTTTTTGTCTTCTTTTCGTTTAATTGAAAAATATATTTTAGACAATTATATAGACTAACTCTAACTACTATGCTGTAAACCTGAAACTAATACAAAATAATCTTGAATATAAACTGTAATTGAAAAATAAAAATAATAAAAAGAAGAAACCCAGTGAAGGATGGAGAGTTGTATAGGATCTCATAGCTATAAATAAAATAGTTATACCCGCCCCCCCCCCAAAAGACAGGAAAAATTTAGTGTTTGATTTTATTTCCTGTTTTGGCCTTCGGGTATGCCTATATTTGTTTGATTACTTAGTAAAGTCTGTGCTCAAGGACCCTAGTGTACATCCTTGACCTGTCACAGCCTATGAATTAATATCATCTCCCACTGCACACATTTAAGAGCCTTGCAACAGTAGTTCCATCTGACTATTCCCTCCCTCCCGTATTTTGTATTGTTGTCGTTGTATCTTTTAGTTTTCCAGATGTTATTGAACCCATTTTACAATGTTACTTCTTTTGCTTTAAAATAACCACCTTTAAGGAAATTAAGACACTAGAGAGAATCTTTTCTATTTTCCATCATAGTCATTATTTCTGGCATTATTCAGGCCTTCCTGAAGATCTTATCCTCATCTGATATCATTTAGCCCAAGGAGTATTCTGTATTGTTTCTTATTGTGCCAATCTCCTGGGGAAGAATGCTCTCCCCTTTTGAGAATATCTTTATTTCACCTTATTTTTTAAGGATATTTTCTCTAGATAATTTTGAGTTGACAGTTTAGTTCAGCACTTCACAGATGTTACATTATCTTTTAGACTCCTTTTCTGATGAGAATTCAGCCGTCATTTCTGTCACTTTTCCCTTACATAATGTCTTTGTTTATTTGCTTTCAAATTTTTCGCTCTCTTACTTTTTAGCAGTTGGACAATGATGTGCTTAGGTATAGTTTTCTTAGTATTTATTGTGCTTGGGTTTCACTGATGTTCTTAGATCTGTAGGTTGAGTTTTTCAAGAAATTTGGGCAATATTCAACTATTAGTTCATAAAACTTTTTCTACTGGACTTTTCTCTCTCCCTCCTGTTTAATATTGCGCACGCAGGTTACAGAAGCTCTATTTCTTTTCTAATTTCTATTTTTAATCTTTTTATCTTATTCTTGTTTCTTCTGGTTGGATAATTTCTTTTGTCATTTCCAGTCTTCTGCTAAGCACATTTAGGGAACTTTTTATTTAAATTATTATTCTATTCAGTTCTAGAATTTACCATTTGCTTCTTTTTTTGTAATAGTTTTACTTTCTCTGCTGATGTTCCCTCTCAGTATATTTGTTAAGACCACATTCTTCTTTACATCCTTGGAACCTGTGTATAGAAGCTTTTTTAAAGTTTTTACATGCTCAAGCCAGCATCTGGACCATCTCATGTTCTGTTCTGTTGACTGCTTTTATCTTTACTATGGGTCATATTTAATGAGTTTTTACAAATGTATATGCCCATTTAACTGATATCCCAGACAAGTATAGCAGATTTATGTGACTCCCCCTGATCAGCCGATGTTCTAATTTCAGATTAGTTTTGCTTGTTCTACAGGTTCATATAAAAGGAATCATACAAGCCCTGGCTGGTGTGACTCAGTTGGTTGGGCATCGTCTGGTGCACCCAAAGGTTGCTGGTTCTATTTTGGTCAGGGCACATGTCCAGGTTATGGACTTGATCGCCAGTGGGGGACATGCAAGAGGCAGCCAATCAATGTTTCTCTCTCATTGATGTTTCTGTCTTATCCCTTCCTGTCTCTCTAAAAATAATAAACTATTCTTTAAAAAAAAAGTAATACAATATATATTTTTTTTGTGTTTGGTGTTTTTTTTTTTTGCTCACCATTTCTATTCAAGTCATCCATTCTGCTGCATGTATCACTAATTTATTCTTTTTTACTGCTGAGAAATATTGAGAAATATTTCATTATCACAATTGAATTTATTACCATTTTTAATCAGCTCTATTTATGGGCATTTGGTTTCTTTCCAGTTTTTGGCTACTACGAATAAAGCTTGTTCTTATATAAGTCTTTTTTGTGAACATTTGTCTCAAGTAAATACCTAGGAGTGAAATACTGGGATATAGAGTATCACCTTGCTTTAAAATTCTGTAAAATGTACATCTATCTATCTGTATATATAATCAGTGCTACTTGATTTACATATTTACCACTTCGGTTTGATCATTATTGCCACACTGTATTGTCTTGTACCACACTGTATTTTTTTTTTATTAAATCTTTATTGTTCAGATTATTACATTTGTTCCTCTTTTTTCCCCCCATAACTCCCCTCCTTCCAGCTCCCACCCCACCCTCCGCCCTCACTCCCCACCCCCTGTGTTCATCCATAGGTGCATGATTTTTGTCCAGTCTCTTCCCGCATCTCCCACACCCCTTTTCCCCCCAAGAATAGTCAGTCCATTCCCTTTCTATGTCCCTGATTCTATTATAATCACCAGTTCATTCTGTACATCAGGTTATTTATTCACTTGATTCTTAGATTCATTTGTTGATAGATGCATATTTGTTGTTCATAATTTGTATCTTTACCTTTTTCTTTTTCTTCCTCTTCTCAAAGGATACCTTTCAGCATTTCATATAATACTGGTTTGGTGGTGATGAACTCCTTTAGCTTTTCCTTATCTGTGAAGCTCTTTATCTGACCTTCAATTCTGAATGATAGCTTTGCTGGATAAAGTAATCTTGGTTGTAGGTTCTTGGTATTCAGCACTTTGAATATTTCTTTCCACTCCCTTCTGGCCTGCAAAGTTTCTGTTGAGAAATCAGCTGACAGTCGTATGGGTATTCCCTTGTAGGTAACTGAGTTTCTTTCTCTTGCTGCTTTTAAGATTCTCTCTTTGTCTTTTGCTCTTGGCATTTTAATGATGATGTGTCTTGGTGTGGTCCTCTTTGGATTCCTTTTGTTTGGGGTTCTCTGCGCTTCCTGGACCTGTAAGTCTATTTCTTTCACCAGGTAGGGGAAGTTTTCTGTCATTATTTCTTCAAATAGGTTTTCAATATCTTGCTCTCTCTCATTTTCTGGTACCCCTATAATTCTGATATTGGTACGTTTGAAGCTGTCCCAGAGGCTCCTTACACTATCTTCGTATTTTGGGGTTCTTTTTTCATTTTGCTTTTCCGGTTGGGTGTTTTTTGCTTCTTCGCATTTCAAATCTTTGACTTGATTCTTGCGTTCCTCTGGTCTGCTGTTGGGAGTCTGTATAATATTCTTTATTTCAGTCAGTGTATGCTTACTTTCTAGATGGTCCTTTATCACACCATCGAGGGTCTCATTAGATTTCCTGTACATCTCATCAAGTTTATCGACAGACTCTAGAAGCCTCTTGAGAGACCTCAAAAGTGTGGTTCTGAACTCAATATCCTCCCTTGATAGTTTTGTCCTGTTTCTTTGTCTCCGCATTTTTTATGCTTTCTTGGTACACCCCCTAGTGGTCTTTGTGCGCAGTCTTGTTGTAGTTAAGCCTTGATTGTTATAGTTAATACTAGAGGGATTTGACCTCCAGGCCAACTGGCTGTGATAATCAGCTGTGTCTGCAGTGGAAGAACTTGTGTCCTCTAGGGAGGTGCTAATCTAGCTTTTGCCTGAGGCTATCCAACAAATGCCTCTGTGCAGGGCTTGGGCGGGGCGGGTCCCACGGGATCAACAGGGTGGAGGAG
Source organism: Myotis yumanensis (assembly GCF_028538775.1). Taxonomy (NCBI): domain Eukaryota; kingdom Metazoa; phylum Chordata; class Mammalia; order Chiroptera; family Vespertilionidae; genus Myotis; species Myotis yumanensis. The sequence goes on from NW_027223756.1 coordinate 74,153,170, forward strand.
GGAGCAGTTATGGCTGCTCTCAGTCCGTCCCCAGGGGCCCTGCCTCTCTGTCCCAGCAACAGCTGCAAACCTCGGAGGGACCATAGCCAGACAGTCCTGCTTCTCCCGTTTGAGTCTGGGTCCCTAGAGGCTTGCCCGGATCTGGAGCTCTGAGTCTGAGGCTCCCTCCGGATTGAAACAGACAACCACGCCCTCAGCCACCAGCCCGTGCCTCGCGCACTCCGCACCTTAGTATTTTACTTCAGCACTGTGCCTCCTCTGATTCTCGGTTCCTCCTAGTTGTAGAACTTCCACTCAGCCAGCCTTCCTGTGGTTCTGGATGATGTCCATTCCGTCTTTTAGTTGTATTTTTGAAGTGGTTGTTCGAGGCAGCAAACTCCGGTGTTAACCTATGCCGCCATCTTGGTTTCTCTTTTTCTGAGTTTAGTTTCTTTTTTAGTGAATTATATCCATCATTAGTGCTTTTAAAAATCATTTTTAGTGAAAAACTATGTCTTTTATACATTAAAGTTTTTATTTTGCTCTCACTTTGAAGAATCCTTTTACTATGGAAAATACCAAACATACAAAGTAGAAAGAGTACCATGATATGCCCTTTCAAGTACCCCTCCTGACTTCAAAGTAATCAGTTCCTCACTCGTCTTATTTATCTGTACGCTCACTACTTCTTACCCTCTAATGACTATTTTGAAGCAAATCCCAGATACTATTTTATCTGTAATTATTTGTACATGTATCTCTAAAGCAATAACCACAGTAACATTTTACTCCTAAAAATATAGCCCTGGCTGGGTGGCTCAGTTGGCTGGAGTATCGTCCCACACACCAAAATGTTGTGGGTTGATTTCCTGGTCACATACACAGGTTGCAGGTTCAATACCTGGTCAAGGGGCTTGCAGTAGGCAGCCAATAGATGTTTCTGTCTTGTATGGATGTTTCTCTCTTTCTATCCTCTGGTGAGGAAATAATCTATATCTCTAAAAAGCTAAGTGACCAACTGTTTGTCCGTCCGACTGACTGACCGGCCAGCTGGTACGTATGACGCACACTGGCAATTGAAAAATAAACGTTGACTCGCACATGCGCGATACAGATAAAGCTGTCTAATTGCCTTTCAATGTGCACGAATATGTGCACCGGGCCACTAGTAATAATAATAATTAGTATTAAGTATTATCAAATATCTCTTGTTAGTATTTCCATTTCCCCAATTGTATAAAAAATATATTTTATGTATTTTGAATGAAAATCATCCATTGTGATTAGTTGATATGTGTAAGTCTGTTTAATCCATGTGCTCTTCTCATTCTTTTTTTCTCCATTGCATTGTGTTTGTTGAAGAAACTAGGTTTTTGTACAGTATACTGTACATTCTTATTTTTGCTGGTTAAATCCCCATGAGGGACATGATCCTCTATAAATTGGTAGTTAGATGTATAGCATTGATCAGATTCCGGCTAATTTGAGGGAAGGAAGGGAGGGAGGATAAATGAATGGGTAGTTTTGTGTACTTCCCCTCAGGAGACACCACGTGTCTGTCTCTCTTTTTGTGATAGATGCAGCCTTTGGTTGACAGTTGGCTAGATATTTATTTAATTAGGGGTCATCCTCACTCTAGAATGTTAGTTTAACTGTATATAGAACTCTAGATTGTCCCTAATTTCTTCCCCTCAGCATTTAGATAATTATATCTTCTGGCTCTTTAGTCATCTTAAACTTATATTCTGTTTACCCCTTTTCTTTCGGTTTGTTTCTCTCTTCCCTATTTTTGCCTTCTTGTAAAAATTGTTTGAGTTTTTTGAATTCAGTTTTAATGTATCTCTTGACATTATAGCTATCTCTTTGCTTTATTTTTTAGTGATTGCTCTCATGCTGACAAAACATCCTTACCTTTTCATAGGTTACTTAGAGTTAATATTACACTACTTTGTGTAAAATGTAGAAACCTTAAACTGTATAAGTCCACGTACAACTGTACTGCCAGTGAACTGGAGTCATTTCAGGGTCAGCGTGGAGTAGATACCGGTGGTTGTGTACTTCTCTTTAGGCAGTATCCCTTACAAGTTTCTCAAGTTGTCTTGCTTTAAAAACAGTGTTATGAGGATACAGTGTTTTGTCTTTTATGAGTTGGATTAGATTTTCCTAAAAATTTAGTTTTATTCACTAAGGGGAAAGAAATCTTATATCGTAGGCATTATCTGCACATTTGATCCCAGCCTTTGGTAATTAAGAGCACGTGAGAATATGGTTGGTTCAGGGCCTCTGTTCCCCTCTTGTAAGAACAATTAGAACACTACTCTCCTCCTGAAAGGTCATTTCATCATTTTCATGCAGTAAATAGCATGAAGAATTAAAGTTGAATAAGACATAGTTCCTGACTTCAAAGAGTTTAAAGTTTACATGGAGTGCTACATGTGTGTGTTATCAGCTATGTGATTTAAAAGTAAAAAACCAGTTAGTGACAGGACTGGGGATGGGTGACCCTGTGCATACTAACAGGAATACTGAAGATTAAAACATTTTAGAAGTACCCCAATTGCTGCTATTTAATTGGAAAAGGAAACCCCAATGTGTTTGGGGTAACTATAATAATACTGTTTTTTTAATATTAATTTTTAAAGAATACCTTTTTAAATTATATTGTTATATCTGCTTACAAATGATCCTTGTCAAATTTGCAGTAAAGAGAGAGATGTCTTTGTAATTGTTTTTCTTTTCCTTTCAATATTTTGACAGGACGTAGTAGCCAAGTGGCCTCCTACCTGACCCCAGTCAAATCCTTCGTGCCACAGATGCCCAAGCTGCTGAAGTCCCTCTTCCCTGTGCGCGACGAGAGAAGGGGCAAACAGCCATCTCCCCTTGCACATCAGGTAAGAGCATCAAGAAAGCAACAGTGAAGCCCTGGCCGGTATTCTCAGTGGTTAGAGCATCAGCCTATGCACCAAAAGGTCATGAGTTCAATTCCTGGTCAAGGGCAGGTACCTGGGTTGCAGATTCCATCCCTGGTTGGGGAGAGTACGGGAGGAACCTATGGATGTGTATCTCACATAAGTGTTTCTCTCTCTCTCCTCCTCTTCTCTCTCCCTCCCTCCCTTCCAGTCTCTAAAAATCAATGGAGCCCTAACCAGTTTGGCTCAGTGGATAGAGCATCAGCCTGCGGACTCAAGGGTCCCAGGTTCGATTCCGGTCAAGGGCATGTACCTTGGTTGCGGGCACATCCCCAGTGGGGAGTGTGCAGGAGGCAGCTGATCGATGTTTCTCTCTCATCGATGTTTCTAACTCTCTATCCCTCTCCCTTCCTCTCTGTAAAAAATCAATAAAATATATATATTTTTAAAAAAAAATCAATGGAAAAAATACCCTTGGGTGAGGATTAACAAAATAAAAGAAAGCAGCAGTGAACATTTTTTTCTGAGATTGCTGGCAAAGTGGTGCTTTGTGTTGCACTGAAGCTGGAGTGAGAGTGATGTCAACAATGGGGTGGGGTGGGAGGGGTAAAAACTGGGCTTTTAGATCTGGTAAAAGCTTGTGATAATTTCTCTTCCCCTCTCTTCAGAGATAACAGAGCTGTTTAAACTTATTGACACACTCAATCCTTTTTGCTTTTAAAAAATGCCAAGTACACTCCTAATGTGATTTATGGTAATATCACTTAGAGCAACAATAGTAAAATTTATGAAGTGCACTTAATGTTTCTTGTGTATTGCCAAACAGAAAATGTAATTCTATTTTTAATTCTTGATTTCATTTCTCATTTCAAACAATTTCATATCATCACTGTTCTTCCTTCTCCACCTTTTCTTCCTCTACTGTGGTTTACCTGTTCTTTCACTTAAAATATTAAAAGTGATCATTTGTCTTATTTCCCCGTTTTCTCTGAAACTCAACTCAGCCTTAGAATAAGTTTTAGAGGAAATGTGAAAGGGCTTTCCAAATAATCAGGAAACTGTTCATATGAGATGCTGAATGGGAAGCCTGTTGGCAATGCAATTTCTGGACTTACATAGGTGTGCATTCAGCAGAAATTGATAAATGAGGATTTATTTATACTCATTCAAAAACACATACAGTGCAAGTTCGGTTGTTGAAATAGGTCTTTTGACATCAACTTCTCCACATTCACTTAAACATTCAAGTTACAGAAATGCAGGTGAGTTCCTGTCTGAGACTTTAACTACTTAAAAGAATCTTCTTCTAAGTTCATAAATGCATATGCAAGGGCGATGGTGTTAGTTTTGTAAGGCTGCTGTGCAGATATATAATATTTTCAGCCTAGCATTATATAAACATATACATAAGCATACATGTACACATATTGGATGAAAAAATTAAACACTGAGATTTTGGAAGTGTTTAACTAAATTTAACTAGGCATATAATTGGTGTTTGACAATTATCAAAATGAATCTATGAGAGCTAAAAGAAATAGCATGTCTAATACTTGGTGGGGTGAGGATAGGCAGAAATTATTTTCCCAAGGGTTTGTTATTGCATTCGGTATTCTGTTCTGATCTCCCACATCATTATTTTGCAAAGTATGATTTATGGACTGTGTCAGAATTTCCATGGTAACTTTTTAAAAAGGCAACTAAAAAATATATACAGCCTGGTCTCAAGCCATGGCTCACTTGGGGCGCCTTATAATCTGCCTCTATAAGCATCCAAAGTGATTCCTAGTCACATTAAAGCTTGATAGCCACCATTTTTCAACTGCTATTTGGTGAAGACAGAGTTATAGACATTAAAGGAAATCAGAATGGCATTAGAAGTCATTGAATCAGCCCACTATAGTTATAATTTTTTTAAAAATATATTTTTATTGATTTTAGACAGGAAGGGAGAGGGAGAGAGATATAGAAACATCAATAATGAGAGAAAATCATTGATCAGCTGCCTCCTGCATGCCCCATCCTGGGGATTGAGCCCACAACCTGGGCATGTCCCCTTGACTGAAATTGAACCCTGGAACTTTCAGTCCGCAGGCCGACACTACCTATTGAGCCAAACCAACTAGGGCCAGTTATTATTTTTTAAAGCTTCTCTAAGTTTTTGATGTAGAAGTCAAATCATGTGCTACAATCAGAAATTATTTTTACTGTTTGATAGTAAGTGATTGTTTCTTCTGCACGAACAATAATGTGTCAGGAGCGAATCTAGTGATTGGAGAATAACTCTAATTTGTAATGTCCAATTTAAGAGAGTTAATCTCACAATATTTTGAAGATATCTTAGAGCAGTATTTGCTCATTCAGCTTACTTTTTTTGAGCATATACGAGCAAAGGTGTTGGGGAAAGTACGGGAGGAACTGTTAGGGGTTCAATATTTCATAAATAAATGGAAAGATAAAGCTGGACTTACCCTAGCCAGTTTGGCTCAGTAGATAGAGCGTCAGCCCTCGGACTGAAGAGTCCCAGGTTGGATTCTGGTTAAGGGCACATACCTCGGTTGCGGGCTGGATCCCCAGCCTGGTCAGGGCATCGCAGGAGGCAACCAATCAATGTGTGTCTCTCACATTGATGTTTTTCTTTCTCTGTCTCTCCCCACTCCCTTCCATTCTCTCTAAAAATCAATGGAAAAGTATTCGCGGGTGAGGATTAACAAGATAAAAACGTTGGACTTAGCAAATAGATGCCCAATAGTAGGGCTAAAATGTTCCAACTGGTTCGTGAACTGAAGGCTCTTTACTCAACGTCATCAGGGAGTTGCACCTTCCCTGCACCATCTCTGTCCCTGTCTGACGACCTTCCAGCTACAACCTGCTGGAGACACTTCGTCGCTAGGCTTTATTCAGTGCTGCAACGTCCGCCAGGTTTCCTTCTGCGGACTGCTCAGTCCCTCTTGATTGCCTTCCCTGGGCCCGCTTATTCCCTAAGCCACTGATACTCAGGTGCCCCAGAGCACTAGCCTGGGCTCTCTAATTCTTTGCTTGGGTGATGCCATTCAGCTCCACGGCTTTACCTATTCATACACTGACAATGCCCACATTTCCATCTCTAGCCCAGATGGCCCTGAGCTCTGGCTTTGTGGATCTCATTGCCCATTCAACTTCTCCACTTACATATCAGGGAGGCATTCACAGTTTATAAGTCCAAAACATTACTGTTTGTTTCAGCTCACAAGTCTGCTTACTCCTAGCACACAAGATACTAAAACACGTGACCATCTTAGGGTGTAGCCCAAACATCCACTTTGCTTACCTCTTACAAGCAGTGCACCAGTGAAACTGTGTAGGTACCACTCCCAACCCAGTGACCTCTGACCTTCTCCATTTCCCATTACTCATCGTGCCACTCTTGTCTCTGGCTGTTGCAGCAGCTGACCAGTTGGTCTGTCTGACACTGTTTTTGCCTCAGGACAGTCTCACATTTACAAAGTAGCCGGAGTGATCTTCCACACCCTTACATTAATTCATGACTGGAAACCTTCCACTGTTTCTCACTGAAACGGGATAAAGTAAATTCCTTCCTGTGTGATGTGGTCCCCTGATCTTTACTTGTATTACCTTTATTCTCCTCTTTGTTCACAATACTAAGCCATATTGGCCATTCTTTTGTTTGCTTGTTTGTTTTAAACCTCAGTAACACATGAAGTTCTTTTTGGTCTTAAGAGTTTTTTTTCCCTTTCACTTGGACTGCTCTTTTCCCAAGTCCTTTTTATGGCTTCTAGGTCTCATGTAGAGTAGTTCACTACTAGTGGGGCCACGAAAGGCTACTGTGAGGAAGTATGTTTAGTGTAGAGTGGCCTTGACCAACCAAACTGAAACAACAGCCTCCACCATACACAGTGCACGGGATCACCGTCCTTAATTTTTCCCTTGGGAGTTATTGTTAGGTCTCTATGTTTATTGATTATCTCTAGAATATAACCCTTGAGGGCAAGAGAATATTGATAACAAAATGACATATATGCAGATTATTAATATTAGATAGCTTATATGTCCAAGGGTCATAAAGTGGCATAAAGGACTATGTTTACAGTTGCTGTTTAGAGGTGTGAGAATCACATCTGAGTGGAGATTTGAGATATCAAGACATATTGATGAACCTTTTTTCCTGGATTGATGTTAGTTTCACTAAAGAACCATTCCTAAAGGAGGGAAAAACTTTGCGTGTCGTTCTGGATTTAGTTGATCAAAGATGCATGTGTTCATCTCAGATCATGACTACCTCTGCTAGAGCTCTAAGGGAAGTAAATTCTTTTAAATGGCAGTATCAATATAGAGGTCCCACTACTTGGGCCACTTTAAATATGCTTTAAGTTGTTACACCTGAGTGGTGTTTTACCCTTGGAAATGCAGCCCTTTAGTGCCCATGGAATCCCAAAATATCAGCAACAAGAACATGCGGCATTGGCTACTTTAGTGTTCCCCAATTTTTTACTCTAATGGCATCCCGTTCACTTGGAAATCAGAGTTAAAACCTGAAAGTTGAGGTCCTGTTTTTGATCATCTAGCCTTCCCCTCCCTGTGGAACCTCCCAAGACTTCTAGGGACAAGGTTGGCTTATTTCCAACCAAACTTTGCCCCCCGAGTTTTCTCTGCTGTTACTCAGGGGTTAAAGGGAGGGGAAGAGGGGCTCTGTGTTCTCTAGGTTTACTCCAGACTTAACAGCTGTAGGTTAGTCAACTATATCCTATCTAATAAAAGAGTAATATGCAAATTGACCATCACTCCAACACACAAGATGGCTGCCCCCATGTGGACACAAGATGGCCAGCAGGGGAGGGCAGTTGGGGGCAATCAGGCCTGCAGGGGAGGGCAGTTGGGGGGACCAGGCCTGCAGGGGAGGGTAGTTGGGGGGGAACCAGGCCTGCAGGGGAGGGCAGTTAGGGGTGACCAGGCCTGCAGGGGAGGGCAGTTAGGGGCAACCAGGCTGGCAAGTGAGGGAAGTTAGGGGTGACTGGGCCAGCAGGGGAGGGCAGTTAGGGGCAATCAGGCAGGCAGGTGAGCGGTTGGGAGCCAGCAGTCCTGGATTTTGAGAGGGATGTCCGACTGCCCTCAATGGGTCCCAGATTGGAAAGGGTGCAGGCTGGGCTGAGGGACACACACCGCCCCCCCTCCCTCGCCGTGTATGAATTTTGTACTTTTGTGCATCGGGCCTTTAATCTCATAATAAATGCTTCATCATTCTTTGGTTGTCAAGCTCTTGCTTAAAGTTGGGAGCCCAGAAGTGATACAGTGATCCCTGTGCTTGAAAATAGTGCAACTGTTAGCTCCTTCTTCTAAATAATGTACTTTTACCAAAGTAGCATATTATTGCACTCTCTCTTTTTTTAAAGGCAAGTATTATTAGCCCATCATGCTTCTGGTCAACTAGCATTACCTTTTTTTTCTGTTTATTTGTGTACACTCTTGTCAATGAGTTCTCTTTTATTACGATGTTCTTTAACTGATGTGTAAAAATACTTAAATAAGGAACTTTAGATTCATTTCTAAAATTTTGCATCTTGATTGTGTTTTAACATTTCTAGGCTACCAAGATATTTTTGAGTGCTTATTTTTTGTTCTAGCTATCATCTACAAATTTTTAAAGGGTATAATCTGTCTGTGTTTGAGTCATAAACAAAATACTGAACATTATAGGGCAGAAGGGAGAACCCTGTCATATGCAACTAGAGACCATTCCTCAAGTCACAGAACACAGAGCAACACATTTCAGCTCTATATATTCAGTACCTTCCACCTCCAATCTACATTTCTTCTTCTGCCAGAGAGATTGTGTATAACTTTGTTAAACACATTATGGAAATGAAGGGGCACCATGACCATGGGCTTCCTCTGTATCCCCAATCTAGTTAGCTTAAAACACATTCATGCTGATGGACGTTCTAGATCACTCTAGTCAGTACCTGGCCCTGCCATAGTCTGTGAGGTGTGACTTCCCAGGAGCGTAAGGACTACACAGACTACCGTGAATCTTGCTCTCTCTTTTGATTCTCTTTTTTGTTTGCTGCTAGTGCCTTGTTAGTTCGCTAACTTTGGCAGCCTAGATAAATAATAACAGACTAAAAAAATTGTAGGTTTTAGAATGACATCAAAGATAGAACCCAGAAAAATAGAAATCAATGCATATACCTAAAAATAGAAATCAGAATCTGGATCAGTTTTATTGTATAGGAAGGGATGAATATTGACATGAATATTGCATAAGATAGTAAATAACTGTAGTGTTGCTTAAGGTTTAGCATGTGAAACAACACCCAAAAAGAACCCAAAATTAGTTTGCGGATCAACAGACAGTACATGGTAACCAAATAGACCATGTATGATGGCATACTCGTATTCCTTTCCAAATCCCAACTTTCTCTTTTCATCATTTTTAAAGCCATTTCTCTCTCCATTTCCCCCCCTAACTACAATGAAAGGTATTAAAACTTCTTTCTTCTCCTGTTTCTGTCCATGTTTAGTTTGGAGACTTAAAACGCCTTCTCTGGAGCATTCACAATAATGAAGAAACTTACTAACCCACCTAAACACTGCCTGGTCTTCTTGGGCATGATTAGACCACACTCAGGCTGTTGCCCTGAGTCCTGGCTCTGTGACACTAGAAATACGTTGACCAGTTGGAAGGATTTCAGAGAATAACATCCAAAATGATTTATGAGGAAAGATTAAAGGAGTTATTTATAGCTTGACCAAACAATGACTGAGAGAGCTGCCTGTATAAGCATGCGAGGCAGATGGACACTGAAGGCGGGAGGAATCATGGAGGCTGGCTCCTGCGGCCGTGGCATGAAAGCACGGAACAACAGAAATGAAATTAATGAAGGGAATGGTAGCAGCTGTGGATAAGTCAAGTGGTTTATAGGTAGCAGGATACGCTCTTAAAAAACTATGGGATTTCTGTCACTTCTATTTTTAAAAAATAAGATTTTGAGCATATAAAAATAGTCCAGGTAAGAACCGAGGAATGGGATAGGTCCTGTTCCACTTATTGCTCGTATTCTCATTGTTCAAGTAGGTGGAATAGATGTAGAGGTTGTATAATGAGGGAATGATTGTTATCAAAAAAATGCTTTTAATCAGACTGTCCTTGACATTTTCAAACAAGAATGTTCAGTTCCCTCCTTCATGCAAAGATACAACCCCAGTAAAACTCTAATGAAAAGATTGATGCTTATTAACTTGTTCTTTGGAAGCAGCGGGTTCTCAGATCAAGGTGCTATGGTTTGGGAGCATTGTATTCCAGTGTTTGCAAAGACTCGTGATCTTTTCTTGTAAGGGAGAAGTTAACAGTTTATTAGAAGATTTAGAAATAAAGATTGAAATATTTTACAAAATATTTTGGTTTGACCATGTTTATAAAGAAAGACTCATGTTTCTCACTTTTATGGAGATATCTTTTTGTTTGTCATTGATTTCTGTCTGAGTCCCAAAGATGCAAAGACACCACATTGGAGGAGGTGACAGCTGTCTTTGACCTTCTGGTGCAAGTTTAGTAACTAATCTGGAAAATAATGAACTGCAATTAATGAAATCTGTACTCATATTCAAGTGTGTTTCTCAGACAGCACATACAATAATTGAAAGAACTTCCTGCTCTCTAATTAGTTAGATTGAATTAATTTGGCATAATAGCTTTTCTCCTGTTTCTAGGAGTTGGTGTTCAGATGAAGCTATTTATGTAATTCAAACTTAGGGACTCCAAAAGGCATCTTTGGTTCATCTGGGGAATTAAAGAGTTAATGCTCGGATTTAATGCCCACCGTCACACGCACAGTCACAGTTTCGGCCTGTCTTTGTTTCAGTGTCCTGCACTTTGCTCTGGACGGCCTTGTCAACCTCAGGGAGTTTTCTTTCTCCAGTTTCAGCACAGCTTCCGGCGTGGGAGACGGGCAGAGCCTCGAGAGAGAGCAGCACCCTGCACATCTGTGGTGCTGATTAAAAAGATGCTTGTATGGTTACTCCATCTTTCACGGCAGTGTTCCTTCCACATATAAAATGGGAAAACAAACCAGCCGCTGGTCCTTGCTTTGTGTGTGAAGGCGCTGTTTTAGGCTGCTCATGTTTGGGCTCCCTTGAAGAAAGGGACCACATAAATGCTGACTCCTGCATCTGGTTCATCATCTTAACTAACTAAACTTCGGAAAAGGACCTGGCTGTGTTCTCTAGCCTTTGGTTTGCCTTCATTTTTCAGGTCCTTGAACAAATAATGTATATGAGCATTTCCCCCTGTAATTTAGTGCCACACATAATAAATGTATTTGGATATGGTATGCTACATTCACTGCTCTTGAGTTAACAGAGGGAAGTTTGCACAGGCCTACGGGCGTGCAGACTCGTGAAAGTCAAGGCAAGTGCTTTCCCTTCAGTTGCTCTAGGGATGAATTCCTAGGCACTCTCTCTGATGGTAGGAGATGTTTATCTCTGTTTCAGTTTTCCAAAATCATAATATGTTGCTGTCTGTCTTTGCCCCAGAATACGGATACTGACAAAGTTGACTTCAGAATCAGGGTTAGTAGCCGATCTGAAAAAGAATAAAAATAAGGAAGTTGCTGAGGCAGTACAGAAGTCGATTGAAGAGACCTCGGTCTGGCTGTCATTTTTCAGAAACTGGCATCGTATGCTCTTGTGAGATTCTGTGGGTCAGGGATTGGCAACATTTTTTTGGTAAAGGGCCAGATAGTGTTATTTTAGCTTTGCAGGCCATACAGTCTCTATCGGTACTAGCCATAGACAATACTAAACAAATGAGTGGTTGTGTTCCAATAAAACTTTATTTAGAACGCTTAAATTTGATTTTCATGTAATTTTTACATCACAAAATATTCTTTTATTCAACAATTTAAAATAAAAACCATCTTTAGCTGATACAGCATACCAAGCTGATAACAGTCTAGATTTAAACCCTATTTTTACCTTTTGAGATTACACAGATAGTCTGTGTTTTAACTAAACATCCTTCATCCTTTATAGACATTTGAAAAACAACCATTATTTTGGATGATGTAAATATTATGTTCTTTTTTTTAAAATATATTTTATTTATTTTTTACAGAGAGGAAGGGAGAGAGATAGAGAGCTAGAAACATCGATGAGAGAGAAACATCGATAAGCTGCCTCCTGCACACTCCCTACTGGGGATGTGCCCGCAACCAAGGTACATGCCCTTGACCGGAACCGAACCCGGGACCTTTCAGTCCGCAGGCCGACACTCTATCCACTGAGCCAAACCGGTTCTGGCATTATGTTCTCTTTTTAAAAAATACAAATTATTTTTTCATATAAATATTTAAATAAGTTTTAACAATTATGTAGAAATTTCAAAAGTAAACTAGCTAAATTCTAAAAATAAGAAACTGTATCTTTTCTGACAATTCCAGAAATATTAGTATTTAAATTTTTCTATATGTAGTACTTCTAATAACTTGAACTAATAATACACATATTTTATACTGAAATAAAAAGTCTGTTTGGATGGTCTGATTCACTTTTATCCACTGATAAAATAGTTTACTTGCTGATGGAAGAAACAGACCTTTTAGTTGTTTGTGTAATTAAATAGGAATATCAGTGCCTATTTTTGAGGAGCATAGGGACTGTGTTTGGCTCTGCTCATACTGCGTATCCCCAGCTCCTTGTACAATCTTTAGAACATAGTGGGCACCTGGAACTTATTTGTGAATGACAAATTAATAAAACCTAAAGTTCTTTGTTTGAAAGAAAATGGAATTAATGTATCCTGAATGGCTTTGGGACTGCTAAATACAAGTAGAAACTTCAGATTTTTTACATCAGATATCATTGTTGATGGTTTAAATATGTGCTTATAGCCTAGCCTGGGTATAATGGCTCAATGGTTGAGCGTTGACCTATGAACCTATGGTTTGATTCCTGGTCAGGCACATGCCTGGGTTGCAGCCTTGATCCCCAGTGTGGGGCCTGCAGGAGGCAGTTGGTCAATGATTCTCTCTTATCATTGATGTTTCTATCTCTCTTTCCCACTCCCTTCCCCTCTGGAATCAATAAAAAAAAATTTTTTAAAACTTAGAGGATATTATTAACTTAGGAACCATTAGAAAATGACATTTAAAACTTTGTCAAATTCAGGATAAGGGATGATTATTAGGAAAGGTTCATTTTCAAACATAAAAATTGTGTCAGAAAGTTTGTGTTTTTGAACAAGTGACTATTTTTGGCTTCAATTGATATTTCTTCTCCCCTCTATGTATACCTATGTCCAAATTTCAGGACGTCTGTTCTTTTCCAAATTCTTTGTAACTGTACAGTTCAGCCTTCTTTGCAGCACCTAAATGATTGATTCATTCACTTATTTGTTTATTCATTCAACAAGCATTAGGTTTCTGTTTTATGTGTGGGAATACAGAAATGAATGGGCCACAATCCTGCCCTGCAGAGAGCTGGGTTTCAAGGAGTCCCTTAGAAACATAAACATAAGTGGATTGATGTTACAGATGCTGTAATATGTGTATGTCTGGGTGACTCGCTGAAGGCAGTGGGCATTTCTACCTACAGTTTCAGGAGAAGTAGGTCGTGCTTGAGCTGACACTTAAAAACAAATAGGTATCCACCAGGTGGAACATGACTCCCTAGGGGAGGAACAGTGAGAGAAATCTCTTGCAAAGCCGAGTATTTAGGGAGTTCAGAGTGGGTTAGCACAACAAGCCTGGAAGGGCTCAACCTCACGGAGAGGTGAGGGTCTTCCATGCCATGCCAAGGAGCTAAAAGTGTTCTTTTAAAAGGGGTCCCCAGAATAGTTTTTATGCCTCATTATGAAATTTTGAGCTAATCTGGACTATTTTCATTCATTTGGCCTGTGAAAGCCAGAGTTAAAAATGAGGAGATAGGATAAGAGAAGTGATCATCATCTTTCCCCTGGAATATCTAAGCAATTCTTTTGCCTGTGACCTACTCATCCGTTAAGTTTTAGTGATGCCCAGTGAACAGCATGATTGCGAGTTTACCTGGTACTTGAAACTCAGTCCTTTTTCATCTCTGTCTCTAACTCACTGGGCTACCCGGCTGCATTTAACCATTAGGTAAATATCTCTGAGCCTTGATTTCTTGCTGTGAAATGTAGATAATTATACTTATATTCACTGGCCTCATGGGACTTCTCCTTAATATTTATAGCTCAAAATACTTTGCAGTCATTTTTATTAATAGTTACCAGATGTGTCGTAAGGATTAATGAGCTTATGATCTGAAATGTTTTGAGCTCCTGAAATAGGAGGCAACTGCCTGCACAGGGGATATGCAAAATAGCATTAAAATGCAAACAATACACATTTGGAAATTTGAGCTGTTATGTGTGAAGGACAAATGGCACACTTTAGATTTTAGTATACTTTGTAGGTATTTTTGGTGCCCTTAATAAGGTTGCTGAATTAATCACAGGCCATTTCCAAAAATAGAAAGCGAAGTACCGCCCACCCCTGCATGCGTGCACACACACACGCACAACAAGCCAGGAAGAGCTTAGAAACTAATTTCTAATTTCTGCTAATTTCACTGTCACCAACTTCCTGTGCACCATCTTTGACTGTTTCCTCCACCTTTAGCCAACTGTTTTCAAGTATTCAGCAGTCTCCTTTATATATCTAAATTTTTATTTCTATTTTCTTTTTCCTCTTACTATCCAAATTCAGGCTCTCTCTTTAGCTCTCCACCAAACCATTAAAGCAACTTCATAGTTGATTTCCCCACATTTCGTATCTCCCCTATTTAAGGATTCATCTTCCGTAGGCATAGCTCTTACGACCGCCTCATTCAGGAACCTTTGGTTACTGTTTCTTGCCTGTGAAACTCAACCATGTGCTCGCAAGGCCTATCCTCATGGCCCCTACCTTCCTTCCCTCTGCTCAGTGCTGGCCAGTCTAGATCCTTCTCTCTTCCCCTAAGACCGGGACGACAAGTAGCTTTTCCAAGGGCAGAGATGTGAGTAGAGGGGACACATCAGACACAAGGTGGCTCTTTTCCATCCTGACCTGGTCACGCCATCTTCATGTCCGAAGTGTCCCTACCCTGGGAAATGGCACTCAGTGTTCAAGGCCTGCCTCAGAGTAAAATCAGCCTCGCCAAGGTGTGCTAGGCTGGTTCCGTGTATGAACCCTTGCTTTCAAAAAGTCAGTTCTAATATCTGTCCTGTTTCTTGACATGTTAACTTGCATACACGTCCTTCCCACAAATGAGCCTGCCAGTCTGTGGAGAGCAAAGCCCGTGCCTTTCTGATCTCTGTGTTCTCCACGGTGTCATTGCAACTAACGCCTGTCACGGTGGGACCTGCCAAGTCCTTGTTGAACTGAAGTTTACAGCGACTCACAGCCCGTTACCTTCTTCATGTAGGGCGGTGTGATGGGGAAATTTGAAATGTACAGAGTAGAGCGGGTCCTGTGCTGAATCTCTGTGTACTTGTCACCCAGCTTCGATAAAAACAAGCACGTGGCCAGTCTCGTGTGTCCGTACCCCTCTCTCATGGGCATGGCCCCGTCAGACATCCTCTGTTGGAGAAGACTCTTCCTGTGACCCCGCTTGTCCAGAGCTGGAATCTGGCAGCCACCACTGCCTAGCACCCCCTGGAGGGAGGCACCCCAAGTTGCTGGTGCATGGACAGGAGGAGTGGGTATAGTTCCTGTGTTGTCATAATGCTCCTGACCCACTCAGACCTGATCTGACCTTGGTTTTGACATCGTTTTTAGCCGTTTCAGTCATTCTTGTTCTGGTTCACATTTTATCTGAATGGGGGTGGCTGGCATCTTTATGAAACATGCTGCCTGATTAGGAAGTGGCCACTGAGCGTGAGTGACAGCGACAGAAAACCCGTGAGGGCAGATGTGAGGCTCTCAGCCTCGCAGCCTGGAGCCCTGGAGGCAGGGCACCGGGAGCCCCGGTGGTCCTCCGGGTCCCTGCATCGTGTCAGAGTCCATCTGGTCCTGTAATTCATTTCAGCTAATATTTTTTAAGCGTTTACTGGAATTTTGTAATTACTCTGAGCCATAAAGAAAAGTGTAAATTATGTTTCTATGTTTCATTTAGGAGGGCAGGAGTTACATCATCTTAGAAGAGGTTTCATCCCAGTGCTTACAGTTCCATCATTGGTAGCATTTTTATACATTAAGGGGGAATGTTTCATCCCAATCTCGTCTATTTTAAATAAGATCTAACTAAAGGATGAAAGTATTTTGGAGTTCAAAGTTAAGAAATGTTTTCTCTACGTTTACTAAGAAATACGCTCTGAACACCTTTCCACTTGTGGGAGACGAGATAACATGCGAACCGTGGGCCTAAAGAGAGCGGCCCCGGCAGCGGAGGGCTGTGTGGAGAGGGGAGGTGCTTCTTGGACACACTCCATGGGCAAGTAGCTGACAGCAGAGTAGGGACGGAGAGCTCCTGTGAGGATGGACAGGAGGGGCTTTGGGAGAGGGAAGGGTTATGTGCCCTGGGAGTTGAGGGAGAGGCTGGAGGCCCTCCTTGTGCAGTTGCTGCCACCAGGGCATCCTCCCTCGTCTGTCCTGTTGCCACCCCAGGGTCTTTCTTACACACAGCCCTGACTCTGGTCCCTGGCCTGCAGCCCACGAACTCCCGTGTCTGCGGGTGAAGTGTGTTTTCTTCAGCTTGTCCCTGGGTCCTTCCATCTGCTGAGCCTTGTCTCCTGCCAGTTCCCACTCCATCTCCTCTCCTCTGTGCCTCTTCTCAAATCTTACCTGCAGCAGAATGGCTCCCTCTAGCACTTTTCTCCCCAACCAGCCCCAAGGCCTGAGGCCTCCTTAGTATCCTAGGCAGGAAGCAGTGACTTGGTGCTGTGAGCTCAGGTCACCCCCACCCTCACTGAGCCATTTTGTCCCAAGAGGTTGGCCTGCCCGGTAGGGAACAAGACTTTGGCCGCCCAGCTTTAGTGTCCTCAGACTCTGTCCAGGGAGTCTCCGCATAGGAGCCTCAGACACCCAGAGACACCACGGGGAGGACCTGAGTGCTCAGGGCGAGAAGGGAGATGGAAGGATATGGAATCAGTGATGTGGAGTCAGTTTAGTAAGTGACCGTCTGCTTTTCTTCTGGACACTCATACTGCACGCGCACGAACTTCAACTTTCTCTTCTCATGTGAGGGAGGACTAGGAGCCCGAGTTTGTTCTGCCAGGATGGGGCCCTCTTGGGACTGGGCATTCGAGGTCCCAGCTCCTGCATTGGAGCAGGGGAACTTGGGAGGGGAGCGACTTTGTTGAGGGAAGAAGGCAGAAGCGGTGGATTCCTGGTTCTTGGAGACAGTCACATCCCCTCCGCAGTCCCACTGCCCTTGTCAACCAGCCACTACTGAGTTTCTGACTCCGTCTCCTTCCTCTGACACCCCCTTTCCTTGTCCTGGTGCGAGTTATGTCTTCATTCTTTTCCTTTAATGCTACTTGAATGGCGTGTCCACAAGTACTGAAGTCCTTTCTTGTGATGTTGCTTGCACCTCTTATTCAGGCCCCTGCCACTCACAACTGCTCTGTTGCTGGAGTCTCATTAGGGATTTGCCTACATTGTTCTTTAAATATTTCTCCAGCCAGTTTGCCTTCCACCACCAGATCCTTGTCCTCAACCTCCGCGCTTTCTGCTCAGGCACCGCGGCAGCCCTACCAGTTACCCGATGAGGTTAGTTTCATACCGAAGCCGCTCTCCCTCTACCTCTCCTGCTCTGTCTATGCCCAGAGCTGTGCTCCCACTTGGCTTTCCTGCACCTCACATCCTGTGGCTACTCACCAGCTTCCTTTTACTCCGTGAGTTTCCTGGGCCACCGAGGCTTGGTTTGAGTGCCACCTCCTGCCTGCAGCCTCTCCTAAAGTCACTTTATTAACATAAACTCCTGGTCTTTCCTGTCCCAGTAACTTCTCTCCAGAGTCCTGAGATGCGTGTGTGTACAGACACAGCCCGTGTGTAAGGATGGGAGGGGAGCCGAGTGTGAGCCATCACCTGCATTACTGGTTTCATCCTGTCTTGTGTTGCTAGATGGGGGTAGGGGGGAGCTGCTGGTTCTGCTCCTTATGTCTTCCAGGTCTGTGGATAGTGTGGCGCCCCTAGCACCAGGCAGGCTTGTTGGCCATGACTTGTTAGAATTCCTGAAAGTTGTCTGGCTCTGCCATCTGTTCAGTTGAAACGCTCTCTGGCTATCTGTTATGCTCTTGATCTCTCATGCCCGCCTGTCTACTTGTTTCCTCAGCCGGTGCCCCGCATCATGGTGCAGCCTGCCCTCCCGGACCCCAGGACGACCAGGGTGGCAGAGGTGAGTCAGCTGCGGGGGGGGGGGGGGGGGGGGGGGGTGTTGCCTGTCTGGTGGGTGGCCCGATGCTGTGAGCGTTGAGTCCACACCATGGTTGTTTTATTCTAGCATTCCCATTTTGATCATTAACCACAATATAGGCCACTGTCTTCTCCCTCTCTATTTTCCTGTTACACTTGCTATTTCCAACTTGTTAATCATATGATTGCTAAACTTTGAGGTGCTTAGCTGCTGCTGTCGTCTGCTGCTTTAATAGCCCACCGCCAGGCTCAGGCGAGTTCTATAAACAGAGCAACCTCCTTATTCTAAGTGTGTGCTTAATTCTCAGTTTTGCATTTCATTCTGATCCGTGTATCAGCGTGAAAAGACGAATGCTAAGCTGGGAGGGAGCGGCCTCTTATGATCTCCCGCAGATGAACAGCACTTCTCGCCTTATGAATAGCAAGTCTATTTTCTCCCACTGTGCGCTCACTCTCAGGAAATGCCATCTCTTCATGGGAAAATTTTATTTATTAAAACAACAGCAAAAGCCAAATAATTGGAAAGGAAATTCAGACCTCAGAATCCACTCCTTTCTAAAAGGCCCCTTCCAGTCAGTGCCCTTGGCATTCACGATTTAACTACAGATACACCACGGCCCCTCCCGTGGATAATGCTTGTCATGTCGCCGAGCCAGGACTGGGCCGCGAGGCCAATGGGACCGAGAGGGAACGAGTCCCCTGCTGGCAGGGCACTGGGTGTGGCACCGCCTCTGCCGGGGCAGCCCTGCTGCTCCTCACGGTGTTTCTCAAGCCGAGGCTTTAGCGGCAGTCCCCAGAAATGTCACTGGTGAGGGTAAGACCCAAAGATGCAGACAGGTTCCCACTCACATCAACTCCAGTCAAGTGGGAGCAGCTGCCTGCGGTGCGGACGGAAGGAGAGGCTGCCCGCCTCGCTCAGTGGGGAGGAAAGCGGCAATCAGCGCCCCTCTGCCTGCCGGTCTCTCACTGTGGCTGGGATCTGACCCCCGAGCCCCCGTGCTTCCCCACTGGTGGCTCTGGGTGCGTCCTTTGCCTCTCTGGGCCGTGCTGTAAAATGAATGTGGTGCTGCTTTGGGGCCTACATCAAAGAATTCCTGTGGAAGCAGATAGGATAACACCAGGGAAATCAAGGTCCCTGTCCCTAGTGTCACCTCCTCAGGACAGGACCTGCTGGCCTTGGGCGGAGAGCAGTCGATCCGGCAGTGAGGGGCCTCACCGGGGGGGACTAGGGCCATGCGCTCTCTCAGGGCCACAGCGATTGCTCACACTCTAGACCCGCGTGTTTTGTGCCTGTATTCTTCCCTGCCTGGCCAGTGATGTTAAAAATAAAAGAGAAAAGGATAAATAAAACATGTATAAGTTGCAAAAGAAAAGTGATTGAAGGATTGCCTAATCTTTTAGAGTATTTATGCTGGTGACAGTTATTGATCTATCGGATTTAGTAAATTTTGCAGCCTAGAGATCCATCACAAAAATGGGCTGTTAATCTCAGGAGGTGCCGTTAATTTCGTACCCGAGAGTGTGCCTTGTGGGGAAAGGAGGGCCTCTGGAGACAGGAATATAAATGACGAGCCACGTGGAAACGCGTGATTTATCAAACTGCTGAGTTAAGCCAAGTGACTGTAAGAGACTTATAGATCTCAGCTGTTTCCCCGTTCAAATAAATCCTGTATTTCAAATGGAAAATGGCCATTCCTGTAAGATAAATAATCTTTCCGTAAATATTGGAAAACATATTTCTTTTTTGTGAGCAGCACCCTCTCCACCGCCCCGACCCCATCCCCTTTCCTGCCGTCTCCTTTACCCTGTCATTGTGAACTGGGAATAGAAAGATAATCTGCCACCTCCTTCAGGTGACTTAAGCTATCCCCGAAAACACCCTGCGGGCCCCTCAGAAACAGCCGAGTTCAGGTGAGCAGTGGCTGTCGTCTTTCCCCGAGATGGGGCTTTGTGTGTGTTGAGCCAGAGCGACTCCGTGTAAGACGGAGAGGCCGCCTCCGGCTCTGTCCTCAGGCTCTCCCACTCCTCGTGGGGGCTGGCTGCTGCCTGGCTGCTGTCTCCTGGGATCCGAGGGCCTCCTGACTGTGACATGGGACCAGCCTTGGGCAGCAGCCTGAAAGGCGGCCTCTGGGGGG
Organism: Myotis yumanensis; assembly: GCF_028538775.1. Lineage (NCBI taxonomy): Eukaryota > Metazoa > Chordata > Mammalia > Chiroptera > Vespertilionidae > Myotis > Myotis yumanensis. The sequence goes on from NW_027223756.1 coordinate 74,173,540, forward strand.
CGGGGACGCTCAGGGAGAGGGCGCACCTACAGGCAGCCTCTGGCTCCCTCCACTCCTTTCAGCCAAAGCAGGCCCCGGGGCCCCTTCCTGGGACCCGAGCTGGTGAAGCTGAGCTGAAGCCTTTTAGGTCCTTCAGTGACATCGTCAAGTCGCCTTTGCAGGAAAAGGGTTCTTCTGGCTTCTAGTGATTCTGACACGTTGGGAAGTCGGCACCAGGGCTTCTGTTTCCACAGGAGCAGAGTTCTTTGCCTGGGTTCAGGGAGGCAGGGGACGCCTGCTGGGGGGAAGAGGGGATGGAGATTTTGGTGTGCACCTACTATGTGCCACGCTCTGTGGTGAGGCCATGACTGCCTTGTACCACACCGATCCCCCGGGGCAGCCCCATATGTGTCGTTGCCCACACCAGCTGGGTGTCTGAGGATTCAACTCCATCTGATAGCGTCAGACCCCCAGGCTAAGCCCTCAGTCCCACAGGGCGACCCTCCACTTCCGCTCCAGTCTCGAGTCCAGGTTGTCAGCTGCACTTCTGACCGTCAAGCTGTAAATCGAGGTTCCCAGGACCCCTTCTTGGGTTTGATTAATTAGCTAGAGCTGCCCACAAAATTCAGAGAAACGTTTTACTCACTGGTTACCAGTTTATTATAAAGGATATAACTCGGGAATAGCCAGATGGAAGAGAAGCGGAGGACAGGGATGGGGAAGGGTGCAAAGCTTCCACACTCTCTGAGCACAACACACCTCACACCTCCATGTGCTCACCATCCCAGACACTCGCCAACACGGTCCTTTTGGGTTTTTATGGAGGTTTCATTACAGAGGGACGGGTGATTAAATCACTGGCCATTGGTCATTGGCCATTGATTCAGCCTCCAGCCCCTTTCTGCTCCCCAGAAATCAGGGTGGGACTGCGAGTTGCAACCCTCTAAGCATGCTTGGTTCCCCTGGCAACCATCCCCCATCCTCAGGGGATTCCTGAAAGTCACTTTATTAACATAGATTCAGGAGTTGTTGGAAGGGGCTGGTTCTGAATATCAAGACACCCTTATCCCTCTTGTCACTTAGAAAATGCTAAGGGTTTTAGAAAGAGCTCTGTGCCAGAAATGGGGGCGAAGACCAAATATATATTTATTATAAATCACAGGATCACAGGCATCTCAGAATCTCGATATAGAAGGTGAGGAGGTGGTGGGGGCAGGCCCCAGGGTGTTCGCTGGGCTCTCAGCTCGTTCAGAGCACAGCAGGGCCCTCGGGTCACAGGAGGTGAGGGGTGGAGCTGATGCTGCAGCCAGGCTGCCCCCACCCCGCAGCACCCCCCTTTCTCCATCAGCACTGGGAGGCTCCCACTGACCTAGCAGCCGCCTCAGCCCTGTGGAGGTGCTCGGCTAACCTTGACTTCTAACCAGATACACTTCCCCTTTCCTGCTTCAGGCTCCCCGAGAGAGCACGGGGGTGAGTGTGGCCCCTGACGTGACAGTGCCGACTGCCCCCGCGGTGAAGACCCACGACAAACCCACTGAGGTGCCTTCGCCGCAGTGCGCAGCCACCAACACCCAGGTCCCTGAAGTGCAGGACGGGCCACCCAGCCCCGTGAGCGAGGCCTCCAGCGGGTACTTCTCTCACAGTGTCTCCACCGCTACGCTGTCTGAGGCCTTCGCCCCCGGCATGGATGCTGCGGCCCAGGCGGGTGGACTGACGCCCGGCTCGCCCCCTCCTGTCCCCGGCCGGGCCGGCCCGGAGACCGAGCCCCTGTTTCCCAGTGCTGCTCCCGGAGCTGACAGCGCCCTCCCTGCCTCTCCGGAGGGACAGACCCGCCTTCGGTCACTACCTGTCCCAGCAACGCAGACTCCACGGAGTGACCGTGACAGTGGGGCCCCCGCCCAGGGAGCAGCGTCCTCAGAGCAGCAGCATGAAGAAGCAGGCATTTCGCCAGCTCCTGTGCCCCCTTCCGCCCCCCAGGAGTCTCCCAGCCCGCAGAGCGGGGGCGACGGTTCCCCCGCCACCAAGCCGCTAGGAGGACCCAAGGACCAGGCCGGGCCAGCCACTAGAGCAGAGCCGGGGGTCTCCAAACCACAGCTGGCGCCTGACCTCCTGTCCCAGTCACCTGCCCCAGCCTCCCCGTTCAGAATCCGCAAGGTGCGGACCTCGGAGCTGAAGTCCTTCACGCGCATGCTGGGCGGGGACCCCGGCTGCCCCAGCGAGGAGGACCCGCCGGCCGCGGGAGGGCCTGGCGATGGCAGCTCTGGAGGTCAGACCCTGGAGAAGCTGGAAGTGTCCTCCGATTCTGAGGAAGCCAGTGAAGTCCCAGAGTGGCTCCGCGAGGGAGAATATGTCACCGTGGGCGCCAACAAAGGGGGCGTCGTGAGATACATCGGGCCCACCGACTTCCAGGAGGGGACGTGGGTCGGAGTGGAGCTCGACTTACCCTCAGGTGAGTGCTGCTTGTCAGGACGTCCCGAGCACTGGGGCGCTGAACACGCCCTGTCTGCCCTGCCCCTGCCCCTCCCCTCCCCTCCCCTCCCCTCTCCTTCTCTGCCCCCCCTTCCCTCCCCTCCCCTCCCTTACTCCTGCCCCTCCCCTCCCCTGTCCCTCCCCTGCCACTACCCTACCCCTCCCCTGCCCCTGCCCTGCCACTGCCCCTGCCCTGCCAGAAGCTGTCTGTGTGCCCTTAGCACATCATTTGACTTCTGAGCTCCTGGAGTCACCACTTTTTAAAATGAGGCATTTTTTCCTAGATAAACTGTCCCAAAGCATTTTAAAAGTCGGGTTCTCTTTTTATTAGAGTTTCTCAAAAACCCAAGACATTGATTGAAAGCTACTATAAACGTAGTAATGAATTTAAATGCCATGATTTCGTTAGTCACAGAAGCACTTGCCGCTGAACTGTAACAGTAGCTGCACCTGCCGTCCTGGCTCAGGTCACACTCCCGAGCCTCGTGGACCCAGTGGGTCTCCCACATCCCAGGGCTCCTGGGCCCACGGCTGGACCAGGTGACAGGGTGATGGAAGATCCGCTGCAGGCCAGACTGGCCCAGCTCACAGCGGTGGGTCCTCGCTCTCCGAAACGCAGGGCCGGACTTAAGGACGCAATTTGTTCTTCGGGTGTCTTGTTAAAACGTCTCTGCTGTGAGACAGTTTCTACCCCATCAAATCCACTTGTTTGCAGTTACAGTTCAGTGGTTCTTAGGATACTTACCAAGTTGTGCACCCATTTCCATCATCGAATTTTAGAATAGGTTCATCACCCCCAAAAAGCTGCATGTCTATCAAGACGCCCCCCAGCCCCAACCCTAGGAAACCATTCATCTACTTCCTACATGCAAAATGTGTAAGTCTGGACTGTCATGTAAGTGGAAGCGCACAGAATGTGGGCTTCTGTGTCTGCTGACCTCACTGAACAGCGTTTCCAAGGCTCACCGGCTGGAGTGTGTCGCTCCTTCCTGGGCCGAATAACCGCCCCTGTCGGGATGGCCTGAGTTTTGTTCGTCACGTGTGGGTTGGTAGACGTTTGGGTTGTTTCCACTTTTTGTTTTTGTGTGAACAATCCTGCTGGGAATATTCGTGTTTGAGTTTTTGTGTGGACACCCGTCTCCATTTCTCTGAGGAGATCCCGGCATTAACTGTGTCTAACGCTTTGGGGACAGCCAGGCTGGTCTCCGCTCCCTCCCCCAGCCCCTCCCCTGGGTAAGGGCTGGGCACCGCTGTGATGGGTTTAGGAGAGAGGGGTGTGGCCTGTGGGTGGGGCTGATGAGGGGAGAAGAGAAAGCTCTGGGGGCGGGGTTCGGGCAGAGGGAGAGTTGGGGTGCTTTGCTCTGTGACACCCAGGCCTGCCCCACACTGACTCTGTCTCTGGGCCCCTCAGCTCAGCTATGAAGTCACTCACTGTCTTTGATTTTGGCAAAGAATATCATAAATTGGAAGTGGTTCTAGAAGATTATTGTAGCACAGGCTGGAATATTTTTTAAATTCCATTTCTGCTTAAATGCAAACGGGAATTGGGAAAGAAGTTTGTATTTGCAATTAAATTAAGAATTAAAGGGAGATTAGCAAGTAGATGAATTCATCCCACAAATAAATATATTATGCACCTACTGTCCTGGATTCTGAGCAGAACAAAGTCCCTGGTTCACCGGACTTTTCTTTCAGAGGGAGATAATTATCAAACAAACAAGTCAATAAAATCTGATGGTAATAAGTGCTGTGAAGAAAATAAAATGGGCTAAGCAGATGGAGGATGGTGGGAGTGGGTCATTTTAATAATCCTGAGGCAAGCGAAGGCATGAGTGATGCAAAGGAGGAAGTTGGGGAGCAGCAACAGGCCAAAGGCACCTCGGGCACAAGCTCCGCACAGGAACCAGCTCTCGGCATTTGAGGGGTAGCCAAAGACAGGTCCAGGAGACTGGAGTGGTGGGGCGGCCAGTTCACGAAGGGTAAGGAATTGAAGGTTTAAAAAGACGCCTTTTTTTAGGAGAATAGACTTGGGATGAAGAGCAGGAACAGGAAAGCCACATAGGAGGCTGTGCAGGTGTCCAGGCCGGGATGCGTGGTGGAGTCAGGAAGCCCCGGGACTGAGGGTGGTAGAATGTCAGGGCAGAAAGGAGCCAGGTGACACCGGAGTGTGGCCCGAGGCCAGGGACATGCCCGTGGAAGAGCCCGAGAGCAGGGGGGCTGCAGGGCAGGGGAACCAGAGTTCTCTTGGGCAGGTGGAGCTGGAGGTGCTGGTTGGCCGTCCAGTGGAGACCAGATATCAGAGGGCCACTCTGAGTCTGGAGGCACAGCTCAGAGGCATCCGTGTGCAGGGGGGAGAGGGCCCAGCCCCAGGCCCTGGGGAGCCGGGGAGGAGCCAGTGAGAAGGGAGGTAGAGTGTGACCCAGGAGCCCAGTGGTGACAGTGGCCAGAGTGGGAGGTGATCCTTGTGGGCCTGGGGAGTCGGTGGTGGCGCTGAGGGGGGTGGTAAAGAGAGAAGGGCAGGTTAGGGTGTGGAGACAGTGAGTGCAGAAAATTCGTGATTGTTTTTGCTACAAAGATGGTGTTCCCCACCCACCCATCCATCACCATGGGGTGTTGACATTGGGGGTCAGGCTGGTCACTTTGTTCAGGTCCACCCCCAGCCCCACCCCGACCCCCAGGCCCCTGCTGTGTTCTCCCCCTTCACCTCAAAGCATTTTTACTCATCTATAGGTTGAGGAAAAATTCTACATATTCCATCTAGATTGAAAACAGTCTGTGCCGGAGTGAGGTGGGGTAGCACAGGCTCTGGGTTAGCACATCAGCTGCCCCAGCGCACTTGTGTCAGTGGTTCTCATCCTGTGGGTCGCGACCCCTTTGGGGGTGGAACGACCCTTTCACAGGGGTCGCCTAAGACCATCGGAAAACACACGCATAATTACATGTTGTTTTTGTGATTAATCACTATGCTTTAATTATGTTCAATTTGTAACAATGAAAATACATCCTGCATATCAGATATTTACATTACGATTCATAACAGTAGCAATATTACAGTTATGAAGTAGCAACGAAAATAATTTTATGGTTGGGGGTTAACACAACATGAGGAACTGTATTAAAGGGTCGTGGCATTAGGAAGGTTGAGAACCACTGTGTTAGATGGTGGGCCGTAGGGGCTCTGCGCTGTGCGGAGCCATTTCTCCATCTTCTCTTCCTCTCCCTCAGGTAAGAACGACGGCTCCATCGGAGGGAAGCAGTACTTCAAGTGCAACCCTGGCTACGGGCTGCTGGTGAGGCCGGCCCGGGTGCGCAGGGCGGTGGGTGCGGCCCGGCGGCGCAGCGCGGGGCTCCGGCTGCAGGGCGCCCCCGAACCCCGCCGGAGCAGCACCCTCTCGGGCTCCGCCACCAACCTGGCCTCCCTGACGGCGGCTTTGGCCAAGGCCGAGGGCACCGAGGGGCTGCGGGTGGACAGGAGCCCCAGGAACCCCGAGGACCGCAAGTCCTGGGCCAGCTGAGCCCGCGCCGTGGACTCTGACAGCGCGGACAGCCCCCCGGGGAGCTGGAGCCGAGGCTGCATCACCTCGCACCCTTCCCGGGGAGCAGGCAGTGAAGGCTTTTTGCACGATGCAGGCTGGTGGCCTCCGTTTCTCCCAGGACTCAGACGGAGGAGGAGGAGGGGGCCGTCCTCAGGGTGGCGGGTGGGAGGTTCTAGGTGCCCAGAGTGGCCCTGGCTTGTGGGGAGGGGCCGCCCTCTCAGTCCCCTGGTCGCGGGCTCTTCCCACCTGGGGCTGCTGCTGTTTTCTGTTCTGGCAACACCATTAACCTCTTAACTTAAAGAATAACTAGTGCCTTTCCCTCTGCAGAGGCAGGGCCCCCCCTCCTGATCACCCCCAATGCTGGCTTGTCCCTCAGGCTCCTCGCCCCGCCCCGCCCCCCCTCCCCCTCCGCAGACGTCCCCCGCACCAAGTACCACCCGAGGTGCCTGGTCGCCTCCTGCGCTTCTGGGCCCAGGTCCCGGGCGACCCCGAAATGCCCACCTTCCCTGGTCCTCGCCACAGGGTTTCTTGGTCTTCTCTGTGGGTGTTTTAGCATCTTTACACCTGGGAAGTTTTCTCTTTTCCATTTATTCCCTTAACAGAGTGTCTGGAATATATTTATTTATATTTATTTTTCAAAGTCCGAAATTATTCGCGAGTCACAATCGACTGCCCAGGTGCGAGTGTCCGGGGCCTGCCCTGCGTGTCGGCCCCTCCTCACGTCCCTCTAACAAAGACACACAAGTGGCCTTACTCCGAGACTGGAGAACTGTGTGCGTCTGCATCAGTGACAACGTCAGCCAGAGGCATCCCGACCGCATTTGGTGCAATTCCGGTTTCTGGGAAGGTCCCTGGACCAGTTTAACTTGGTGGCAGTTCTATACCCCACACCCTGACGCCTGCCAGCCTGGGCCTTCGGGGGGCGCTGCGCCTCTGTCCCCGTGGCTGGCCTGGCAGAGCCGCAGGCCTGGTCCTCGGAGGGGGAGCCCCGCGACCAGTGCTGATCCCAGTGCCTCGGGTCGGGTTTGCACACTGCACTCCTGGCTGCCTGCTTCACGTGTAGACTCCAAAAACAACACCCAGAAAGCTTGTCTTTAAAAAACCTCCCATTTTCTAGGGATTTGAAGCCCCCTGAGAAGTGCCCGGCTCCCTGTCCCTGGGTGGGCTGCTCAGAGCCCCGCCGGGGCGCCCGCGGCTGCGCGCTCAGACCTCACGTGAAAGAGGCTGGGGGTTGATGAGCTCTTAGCAGCTCCGCGTGGAGACATCCCCGCCCGCCCCTCATGGAGCTTTATTTCAGCCCGTATTCCTTGTCCTAGAGCCGAAGGGACCGTCTCGCAGGGACCAGGCTGAAGCAGGGAAAGTTCGGTGACTTTTCCGTTTACAGAAGCTCCAGCTCCTGACCCCACCTGGGCTCTCACTGTCCGGGAAGCAGACTGCCCGTCCCCCCATCACCTTGGCCCCGCCCGGCCGGCCCAGGTTTTACTCATTTAACCCCACGCTCCGCTCCGTAAACTTTTCACCAGGACCCGCGCAGCTGCCCTCGGCGTCCTGTGCTGGTCCCCTCCGCACCCTGGCCTGGGAGGTAGGTGTCTTTCTGTTTCTCTGGTCCCGGCAACCATACACGAGGGCACCAGGGCCGGTGGTTTGCCCTCCACCGGGCCGCAGGGTCTCCCCAGCCTCCTCCGTACAGGGGGTCGCTGGCCTGGGGGCTCGCCCTCCCGCCTGCAGCTGGGCCCCTGGCCGCTGATGGAGGTGCCAGCACCCCCTCCCTTTCCCTGGGCGGAGTCCACAGCCTGGGGGAGACGCTGGGAATGGAAGGTGTGGGTGTTGGTGAGCCTCACCTACTGGGCCGAGTGCTTGCTGGAGCCCATGGGCTCTGGAATACGGGGCAGCCACCTTCCCCAGCCGCCTGGGAAGGTCCGCGGCGTGAGGGGTGCCCGGCTCGCTCTCGTTCGGTTTAATTAAAACGGGAGAGACGTAGTGGAATTGCTGGCTCGGAGGGGTTTACTGGCTGAAGCTGTAACAGTGGAAGAGCCTTGAGTGGTCCAGTTAGGTCAGCCTGTCGCCCGAGGAGACTCGGGACCATCTCTTTCTCCCAAACCCAGTCTCCTGCCCCCAACTCCACCCTCCCGGAGGCAGTTTCCTTGCGGCCTGCGGGGTTCCCTCGGCCTGGCCCTGGATGAAGGGACACTGAGCAGCTGACCAGAGTTGGCTGGGTTCACCGCTGTCGGTGTTGGTGGGGCGAGGGCTGGAGCCCACTTGGAAGGCAGGCGCCTCCTAGGGGAGAGCACGTCCCAGCGCTCAGCTGGCCGCAGGTTAGGGCCAGCCTGTGGGGACGTCCTGGCCACGCTAGACGTCCCCGCGGTGCCTTGGTGAGGGGGTGGGCGCGCCGGCCCCCTGGCTACCCATTGCTGTCAGAAACCAGCATGTCGTCCTGCTTGGGGCCATGCTGAGTCCTCATGGGGCAGGGTTTGGGGTCCTGGTCCCTGCAGGGCCAGTGCGCCAATGGCTTGTGCAGGGAGCGCCATCGGGTGTGGGCACCATCGCTGTCCACCTCCTGGTGGCTTGCAGTGCGTGGTGAGGAGGCCTGCCCCCCCAGACTCGGTCTCACTCTTGTGCCTCAGTGCAGACTGAGGTGGCTTGTGACTGACAGTGTGTGCAGTAGGTGCCACTAACACCATAACCCAGACCGTCCCCAAGGCCCAGCGGGCATCGGGCTGAAGGTGTGGGCCTGAGCGTGGTGTGAGGGCCAGAGCCCGAGGAAGGCCTTCGTCCGGCTTCTTTCTCGCCTTACTAATAAGCAGGCCTAACTTTAAACAGCGTCAGCATTAGGGTTCAAGACACAGTTCCTAGCAGGTCCCTGGTGCTGGGATTTAGTGTGACGGCAGGAGGGGAAGCTGGGGCCAGGTAAGGACGTGTCAGCGTTGCCCTATGAGGCTGTGGGTGCCACACGAATACCCTAGGCAGACACTGTGGGGACCTTCCTGGCCTCTGCCCCCCTCTGCACTGCCAGCCCTCATCCCTAGGGGACCGAGGACAGTGGGGGGCGGCTGTCCTGATGCCCAGCCTGGCCAGAGGGGGCAGGAGGGAGGGCAAGAAAACAGCTAGTAGTGTGACTGGGGCCAGCCGTGAGGGGCCTGCGTGTCTAGAGAGAGAATGAGCTGTGAATGGAAGCCTCGAAGAGTCCGAAAGGCTTCCACGGTGTTCCGATGCCCCGACCTCCTTACGTTTCCTCCTCCCGCCTTGAAGTCCCGTTTGCGAAACTGACCAGAAGTCCATGGGTGTTTATTTTCCTGGCTGAGGCCTGCCCTGGGCCACCTCTCACGGTGCCTGCAGCCCCCAGGGCCGCCTCAGGCTGTCTGTCGTGCCTTATTGTGGGGACCTGGTGCAGCCTCTATTTTATGCCCAAGACACCAACTTGACTGTCCCCACATGCCTTTTTCCCTCCTCCAAGTCCATCGTGCCTTCTGCCTGGCTGTCGGCAGCTTCCGTTGGGAGGGTCTTGGGCCCTCTGTGTGTGTGGACTTCTGTGAATATGATGGGCTCACATGTAAAGAAGGGATCTGATGGGAGAGTACATTGATTTGTTACACATGAAATGGAAGTTTAAGAAAACCCAAAGACTCTATAATAAATTGTAAAGACGTGATGGTTTGTATTGTATAATGAACTAAGCCTCTGTAATTTTGTACCATACATGCCTTTCCACCATAGGATCAGCTGCTTCTAAATAAAATTAAATGATTTCATGCCTAAGTCTGAGGTCAGTCCTATTGCTTTTCCCTCCCCCACCCTGATGTGGGGGTGTTTGGGCTCCTTCTAGACTGTTCCACAGGCAACGGGCGGTCAGTTCTGAGTGGTTGAGATTGGCTTTTCACATGTAGCCTGGAGGGGGAGGTCCAGGGAAGCAGCCCAGTCCCCAGCTCAGCTCCCCAGTCCCTGCTCACCTCCCTGGCCCCTGTGCTCTCTGTCATGTGGATTAAAGAACCAGGGAGGCCCAGGTGGTTCCGTGAACAGTCTTAGGTTGAGACTTCTTACAGGAGCCAAGAACCAATAGAAACTTTCTGTTGGCCTTCGACCCAAGGTAATCGGAGCTTCTGGGCTGACGGGGGACAGCTGGCCTGGGAGTGGAGGGGTGGGGAGAGGTCACTTCTCTGGAGCAGGGATGTCCAGCCCTCAGGACACGCCTGCCTGGATCTGTGGAACTGGGCCCCTGCCAGACCCCCAGCCGAGGAGTAGCGGCTCCTTGCCACTGCCGCACAGGTGGGTTGACCTTGAAGGTTCTGCAACAAGGTGTTTGGGGAGGGAGGAGGGTTTTGGCTGTGGACGCTGTATGGGCTGGTCCTCCTCCCACAGGCCGTGGAGGCCGATGTTGGTTGGTGGGGCCTATTTGCCCACGAGGCCAACATTCTCAAGTCCTGGCACCCAACTGTAGACAGTGCGGGTTCACAGCAGCTCTGGGGACATCAGCCCAGTCCCTCGGATCTGGGAGGGTGAGCTGGCCTCCTGTGAGGCCACCTCAAGGCCACTGGTGGTCACGGGCTCAGCCCGGCACCAGGCAGGGACACAGACTTGCTGGTGGCCCTGCGCAGAGCTGCGTCCTTTCCTGCGTCGGTGCCTCACTCGGCCTTCGTGCGCTGCAGCCACTTGGAGGGCCGATTGGAGGAGGCCATCAGTCAGAGCACATCTCAGCGGGACTTGTTTGTGTTCATAAGTGCCCAAGAGTTGTTCTCAGAGGTAAGCACTGCCAAAGAATGACGGAAACTTGGCCGCCAGGAGCTGCGCTGCTCCGAGGCAGGAGTCTGAATGTAGAATTGATCCAGCTCCTAGGATAAATCTTATTTTCCGAGCTGCTACTGACTCTCTTGCAACTCAATGAGGTCTCCTTTGTCTGCATCAGGCTACGGGGCTTTATGGTCGCTCAGACCCAGAATGGATGCTAGGGGATTTGTCACATTTATTTCGCTCACTCACCGAACATCGGCACACCTGCCCTGGCGGGTCTTAGGTGCACAGTGCGGGCAAGTTTGTCCCGAGGCGCCCACAGGGCATGATGCCGCAGTTGGGCCCCAGAGGCACCGGGACTGAGGAGGTCACCTCTAGGGAGGAGATGAAGGCACAAGGGCGATGGGAGGGGACAATTCCCAGGGGGACCTAAGGACAGAACCCGAAGGAGCAATTCTGGCCGGAACAGGGGTGAGTGTCGTCAGTGCTGCCCCTCCCCATCTGCCCACTTCCACCTGGCAATGTAGATGGGGTTTGGGGCGGCTGAAATTTTTGCATAGTCTTTTCTAGTTATGTATAGTGAGGAAACAGGCGGTTTACGTCAGGTTTTCTCCGAGGGGGAAGTAAATTGTCTTTGGGCGAGAGGAGAGCCTGGACACTGTCCTTGAGTCCTGCTTAAACACTGGATACCAACCATTGGGCACCTTTAAATAAGCGCTAAAAACAAAGCCTCAGCTTCATTCCGTTTGCTGTTTGCCGCTGAAGGGGAAGCCCCAGCAAAGAGGCGCTGGATCCTGGCAGGAGCGGGAGGGTGCAGCTGACACTGCTCAGTGCGATCTGTGAAAGGTGGAGAAACTGCTAGGAGCTGGGGCTTCCGGATGGAGGTGGCAGATGGCGGACAGGCAGACAGGAATCAAAGCATTGGCTGGAGTCAGAGGTGGAAGGACCCAGGGGCTTTCCCTCAACCAGGTAGTTTGTCACCTTAACCCTTTCATGGTCCTCAGGTCGCTGGGAGCACCAATCCTTTTCTAAAGCAGACAGACCGCTCCCACCCTTGTTGGTGCCGGCCGGTCCTCTCACAAAGAAATCCCAGCCAGTCTTGTTCAGTTATACATTTTATTCTCTAATAGGTACAATACTAAAATAAACACAAATTAAAAAAAAGTTTTATTAAAACAAAAACTGTACAAAAAAGCAGTATATACTACATTTTAATTACAGAACAGTCTACTGTCCAAAAGGCACTAATCCAGAATAGGAGATACAATGATACAGGACTCATTGAACTATTTTAATTAATACAATAGAGCACTTGTTCCTTGGACCATTTACATCTAGAAACAAGGGCTTCTGCTACAGTCATCACACACTGTTATAAATATGAGTCCCACAGGTGAAGGTGCAGTATCGCTCTCCCTAGAGAAGGCTCACATCAGGGGGACCGCGTGGGGCTGAGGTGTGGGCAGCGGGATCAGCGGCCCAGGGCTGTGGGACTCCTTCCTGAGGAAAGGCTGGCTGCCCTGGGCACCTGGAGCTTGTCTCCCAGCCTGGCCTCCCCCAGGGGCTTTCTGGCCGTGACCGGCAGCCACTTTCCCCGCCTTGTGTGTTAGCACCGGGAAAGGGGGTTCTGAGATGCTCGGGGAACCTGCTGGAGGGCTGGGTGGTGAAGCGCCAGCAGCTCAGCAGAAGGGAGGCATTTCAGTAACTTGATCTGAAAAAGGCAGCTACTACTCAGAGGGACAGGGGTCCAGGGACGGCCAATGAGTTGGCATCACAGCCAGGCAGACCCCCTTCTAAGAGGCCCTGTGCCCCCTGCCCCTCTGGGTGAGCGGGAGAATTTGGTAAACAGATCTGATAATCTCTTGTTCTGGAAGCTGATCTCTAGAAGTGGGATTTCGCTTCCCCAGGCCCTGTCGGCCCTCGGTCCTACCGCAGCTCCACGGACAGCACAGGACCGAGCTCTGTCCACTTACCCGAGTGCGCACACTGGCAACTCTCTAAAGCCTAGATCTCATTCTCTAATGGACGCTGGACTAAGGAAAAGAGATACTGCAGCTTCCCAAACAGTGTCATACACATAGAAGACGAAGACAGGCATCTGATGTTAACAAAAATAAGTAACAAAGAAATAGGATGAAACCAAATCTCTTCTCACAGCATCCTATACTACATCCTCCTTCTGCTTAGCAGAAAATTGTACGTACACAAAAATACAAATACACAATTTTGTAGAACAGTCTGATTTTAATATATTTATATATATTTATATTTATACGAGTGGCAGGTTAGTTCATTATATAGAGCTTTTTGCACTTTTGGCTCATATGCAACAAGGCTTATAAATTCAGCTTTAGCTTTCATTCAGGTTTTATAGCTTTTGAACAATTGTTTTCACATTTAAAGCAGCATCCAATTTGCACTAGGAGTTTGTGGTGATTACGGGAGAGATGGGGACAGGAGGTTACTGATGGGGAAGGCAGAGCCCGGCACATATACATTCCAGTGTGTGTGGCCATGTGGGGAGGACTGCTATGGGAGGAGCTGACCATGGTGACCCCTTGAGGTAGACTGAACACCTTACAGCAGACTCAGACACAGGTGCGACTCCCCTCAGGGACACATGGTGCACAGGTGGGGACAGAGACTGGGACGCCAGAGGGAAACACAGACTAAGACACAGGAGAGCCCCGGCAGGAGGCTCGGACAGCCCTGCAGACACGCGAGTATTTGGTGGATGCTAAGGGCTCCCAGGCAGCCCAAGGGTCTGGCCCGTGGTGTCGGGTCACATTGGAGGCCAAGCTCGCTTTCTCACGCGCTGTGCCAGCTACTTCCCACCTACAGTGCCGGACGATGGCCTGCACATCACTCCGCCAGGAATCACTCCCCAGCACGGCTCGCTGCAGAGTTCCAGTCCAGTTAAGTGGAAGGAACCCGGGCCTCTTCCTGCCTCTAATTGCATTGCACTGTTGTTCTCCCGCTCGCTGCACTCTCCCTACATTCATCTCTCTCTCAATTACAACCCGGGTAATTGACAAGCACTCGGTAGAACCTGTAAAAATAGCATCTGGAGAGCTGAGGGGCGGTGACTGGCATCCAGGCTGGTGGCCTCCAGGAAGGCCTTACTGCCCCGTCACCGAGGCAACATCCCCCGTTCATCACTTTCATCCATCGGCTGCCCTCCTCCACCCGCGGAAGAATCCCTCGGGCAAAGGGGCCCCTCCGTGTGAAGTGATGCCTAGCTGGTGGGCTGTTACATTGTCTGAACAAAAACGTTGGATTATTAATGAAAATAAAGTGCCTGGCTATGGATTGTTCCAGTTTGCAAAACTTTCTCACACACCAACAAGCCATGTGAGCGTTGCTTAGTGCCCAGTGTGAACAGCCAGGGGTCACAGAACAATCTCGTGCGCCCACCGAGGAATAAAGGCCCGGGTGCAGGTCAGACTAACTGAGAAAAGAAGCAAACACAGAATCCCATACTCACTTTCAAGACGCGCGTCTGATCTCCTTCCCGCAGATGCAGTCCTCCCTGAGCCCTGTGCGCAGCTCTTCTGAACCTCGAGTCTAGGAGGCGAGGATGGGGCGCCAGGGTCCCAGTGCCTAATGGTGGCAAGTGAGTCATCGTGTCTGCAGCCATCATCACGTGACTCTGACAGACAGCTGCTGTTCCCCTACCTTCTTCACTCAGTAGCTACAGACCTTGCTAAGCAGGCCCCCAACATTCACTCTGAACCAAGACCATGACCCCATCGACAGAAACACCCTGAAGCAGCAGCAAAGGAGAGTGACAGGCCCGCCCGATGGGGTGTGCGGTGGCCACACGCGGGCCCTTGCAGCTGTTCTGCCTGCAGAGGCTGGGGACCCTGGACGGCAGCCACCACGCCTTCCCTGGAGGACGAAGTGCAGGTGGGGAGGGCGGGGGCAGGGCACCGAGACCCTCTGGCAGGTCCCAGAGGTCTGTAACTTGCTTAGGCACTTAAATCATAGAGAACTTTATGCTCAGAAGGTACCGCATACCAGTGGCCGTGGCCAAGGAACGGAGGGGAGCCCGTGGGGAGTCAGAGAAGGCTGTGGGCTCTTCCAGGTGAGGCAACGGGGATGTTCTTGGCATCTGGCAGGGACGGCGTCCGCCTGGCAGCCTGGGGGAGTCTGGGCTGGGCCCAGCGAGGCCTTTCTTTCTCTTGGAGTTCTGCAGCCCAGCGCTGGGCTGCGGGGCTGGGGGAGGTGCGGGCTGTACGGACGTGCTCTCTGTCATGGGGGAGAAAGACCACCAGGAAAGAAGAGGCCCTTCCGAGAGGAGTGTTTTGCAAAACCAGCGAAGAGCCCGCGGCCCGGAACTTTGGTTTTGGTTCGCGGCGCTAAGGGGTTCACTAACAGACTGAGGTGTGGTTTCACGGCAGATAACCAACAGCTGCGCTCTCGCCCTCGTCCATCCACTCTGTCTGAGCTGCCCACCCTCCAGGACCCTGGCATGAAAGCCAGTGGAGTGTCACGTCCCTAGAGTGGCTGCTGTGCACATTAATGCGGCACTAATGCCCTGCTTCCAGCTTAACAGCTTCAGTGTTTGACCAGGTGGGAAAATGACCCTCACTAGTTTACGCCAGGCTCTTGGTTCCAGTAAAGCAAACAAAGTGGGCGAGGTTGCTGTGCTCCCAGGAAGCCAGAAAACAGGACTGAGGCTGAAGCTGGGCCTGGAAGTGATGGAAGCAGCAGAAGCTAACGGAAGCCTGGTTCTGGGTCTGTCCGGCTGGTGAGCCATGTGCTCCTTCGGAGGGAGGAGTCAGTGTCTCCACACCAACATGTCAGCGGTGCCCAAATGCCACCAAAGATGCCAACCTGGATTGATACCTAAATGGCAGGTGTGGCTGCCTTCCTCCCCTTGTGTTGATAACCAAAGAAACAAGGTCCCTGTTACAGGGACTATCAGCCCCCGAGCTGACCTGGGGACCGCGCACAGGCCACTCCCCTGGGGCCTTGCTCCTGGGTGGTTTCCACGCTCTTGGGCTTAATGGACGCCTAGGACAGAGCAGACCGGAAGAGACAGACCAGCCCTGGAGAAAGACTTACTTTTGAGAGGAAAAGAGTTGGGGAGGGAGGAGGGGAACATGGACTTTTAGTTAGGGCGTCCTCAGTGAGCTTGGCGCCCTGTCCCTGAAAACAGTCGCCGAACCACCACACAGACCCTGGGCAGCCGGCCCCTTTGCTGGGTGCGGCTTTGCGGGCCACTCAAGCTCACGAGGACCCCGGGGAGCCAGGGGCGGGTGGACATGGGACACTGGGATTGCAGGGCTCCAGTCCACACAAGCACTGGCCCAGGCCCTCTGGGCGGTGACAAAAGGGACAGCAGAATGAGGTGGAACGACTGAGCAACACCCCTTTAAACAAGCAGGCTGCCTACAGGTGCCAGGCTCTCAGAAACGCGAGAAGAGTTGAGCAGAGAAAACAGGGTGGTGGGGAGGTAGGGGGTGGGGTGGTGGTGGTGTGAGAGATCAATATTCCTTGCATCACTTAACTGGAGCTACCCCCAGGAGAGCTCGAGAACCCCAACCCCTTGGAACTGGGGCTCTAAGACAGCTGTAACGTTCCTCCCAGTGACAGGCAACACCTCCACCCCCTCCCTGGAGACGCACAGCCCAAGGCTCTGCGCTCCTGCTGCCCTGCTCGGTGTCTAGATCATCGGGTGACACAATCTGGCGTCCAAGTGCCAGAGGGAACCAAGTGCACAGAAGGATGCCGTGGTGCTGGAGGACTGCCCAGAGCTGTCCCATGAGAAAATGGAACAGGTCAAAGGCAGGGACTGACGCAGAGCACTGCAGCACACTCCACGCAGCCCACTCCCCGATACCACCTACTAAGATGGAGGAAACACCCGGAGATTTTACTGGACTGGACTCCATGAAGGAGGTCCAGCTCAGGGCAGGGCCTGAGTCTCAGTGAGGCAGTGAAAGCCCTCACGCAGTGCCTGGCACAGTGCACGCTCAGGAAATGCTGCTGTCGCCAGGGGCACCCAGGGCTCCGGGGGCTGCATGTGTCTCTGCTAGTGTTTCCATCTAGAAGGCAGCATCTCTACTCTAGTTTCTTGTAATCTAGTAGCGAGTTATCTTCCAGGAGCTGGGAAATGAGAGGAGGGATGGGATACTTTTTGGGGTCATAAACCCACAATCTTTCCAACTATAGAAGATGGACAGGATCCCACTGAAAAGTCCCAGTGACTGCACACGTGTTGTGTGTCGGGCGGGGTTGACAGCCATGTTTAGATCTCACAGGGGAGAAGCAATGAGTAAAAACCTTGTATGGCATTGCTTTTCCTGATCTAGCCCAACTATACATGTGACTGTAGGTATTTCGAAGGGAACAAAAATTTTAAAACCCCAAAGGCAGAACTTTTTTCCAAATGCTGTGTGTGTGTGTGTGTGTGTGTGTGTGTGTGTCTGTGTCTGGGTTGCAGCCAACCTCAGCATTTCATGTAACTGAAGAGTAACCAGCACTGGGTTAGGATTCCTTCTGGTATGTGCAGAGGGGGAAAGGCTGTATATGAGGATGAGCAGCAACATATGAACAAAAGCAAGAGCTGGTCTCGTTTAGTGTGCTGGCCAGGCAGGCTCCGCCCTGCCGGGATGACGCAGCTTATCAACGGGCTTTTGTGTGGACTTGCTCTTGATCATACACTGAGTAGACTCTGCCGGTGAGGGAGAGGCCAAAGGAAGCAGACTCTAGAGAAAGGCTGGGGGGCGACCTGCAGCTCCCGCCCAGGGGGAGGCCTCGGGTGCGAACAGTGGGCAGCGGACTGTGTGCAGCGTCAGGACCACCCGATGGGCCGCAGGCCGCTGACACAGCGCTTGGTTAACCTGTGCAAGCGACGGGGGAAACCTGGTGGAACGCATGCATGTCCTTTTGCTCCAGTAACTTCGGGACATTGCACATTATCAGGATTCCATTCATTCCTCACAGCTGTTTAAAGCCCATGTATGTTAGTTCGTTATGTGTCTGTGTCATGTGATCCAATGAGGAAAACCCTATTTAGCTCATGTGTGAATGCCTATTTCATAATGACTTTCTGATGGAGATGGCAATGGAAGTATCAAGTAACAAGGACATTTTTAAAATCCTAGGGGGCTGGTGAAGCAATAAATGGCTCGGGTCAGGCCAGCAGCAGACGCTGGCAAGTGGGACGGAGGGACTGGAGGGCCTGTCGGCGGCCGACTCAGTTGGGATTCCGACAAACGGCCGTGTGGGCAGGCTGGGACTGATGCGAGAGGCAGGTTTCAGAGACGTAGAATCAAATGGGGAACCATGTCCAAAGGCTTCCATTTTGAAGCTGAAATATCTCCAAATCCTTCTCTCTCACTTCAGAGAGGACACAGACACCCTGTCATTACTTCGTTTACTGAGCTGCGGTTCCCAATGTTCTGGGGAGCATCGTGCTGAAGGGAACAGGGTGGGGGAGCTGCCACTTTCAATCGCACAGAGGACAGAAACCCTTTTAATTATGACCATGCCAATCCACATCTCGCTAAGGCAGCTAATTACAGTCAGGAGGACACTCAGTCATTCAGAACAATTGTCATCATATTTTTATATACTCATTCTGTGCCACCCCCTCAATTACCATGGTTACAAGTTGAAAGGATTCAGGCAAACCTTCGTTTGATCACAGCACACCAATGTGAATTTGAGAGTTAATTATGGCTGTACAGCCACTTTTATTTTAAAGGGAGAGAATGGAAATGCAGCCGGCATCCCAAGATGCACGAAGCGTGCCGAGCTGTGTGCATAGGCCCTGCTCGGCCAGCGCGTGGCAGGTGGTGACTGTGCCCTTGGCTGCTGCCCCACGCGGGCAATGCCGTGGGCACAGACACCCACCGGAGGGGACAACAGTGGGCAAACTGATCCAAGAACTTGCCAAGTCAAAGGGACGTGTTGGGAGAGGAAGGCAAAGCGCCCGCAGAGGACGCCTTCCCCTTGTTCTCGGGGAGCTGGCTAATGAGACGAGGTGTGAAACGTGTGTAAACTCTGGTGTAAAGTGCCAGTCAGCTCTCACTGCAGTGGAATCAGCTAGATTTAGTTCTGCTCACGGCCTGGCCCCAATGCCACACGAGGAATGATGAAAAGGAGTCCAGGGATATGCACGTCTGGGATCCCAAGGGTGGTGGTAAGAAGGGGATGTGAGACCGCTGGGTGCAGCGGGATTTTCCCTCTCTTCTCTGTTCCTTCCCTTCTTGCTCACAAAAGAAAACCAATGTTATAGGAAACTGGGTTTCTCAGGTCCTTAGCTTTCTTTCTGCTGCTACTTCTCTTCCCCACCAAGAAAGAGGAATGATGCTGATGTGGAAACTTCTCAGTTCTCTAGCTTTTGAATGTGCACAGACATGAACGAAGCTGTGCCCAGAGGTCAGTGAGCCAACCTCGGGCTCAGCTGGGAGAGAGAACTGAGAGCAGCCTTTCCCAGCACAACCTGCTGCGAGAGAAGCTTCGGTATTTGGCAAATGGCTTCCTAGGCTCGATGACTAGAAAGCCTTTCCTACCTCCCCAGTTCCCCCGAGAGCGGTAAGGAAATCTCTCCTTGTAAGGAGCGCGCAGCACAGAGGAGAAGGGCTCTGCCCTGCATGCCCCGCCTGGGAGGCCCTCCCTGGACACCTGGCCGGGCATGGCTGCCTCCCGGGAAGACCTTCCGTTCTCGTTAGGTGCAGTACCTTCCCCCGAGGTAACTCAAGCCTGACGAGGTGACACAAATTAGACCCTGGAAATGAAGGGGACAGTAAAAGGTTTCAGGGCATGCAGCTCAGTTTGCCAAATTCAATATGGCTGACAACCGATCCCCAAATCCTGAGAAAGCATCCCTGCTATTTAGCGAGCACACAGCAAGGAATGTATTACATGCGTAATTCCACCCGCACGCCACTCCTGCAGCACCCCGACACCCCACAAGGACACTACCAGTAGGAACTGGCCAACATGCCCGGCGTCCATGTGGGAAATCCCGACAGAGCCGGCTCAGTAAAGCTATCCATGGATCTGGCTGGGCTCAGCGCAGCCCTGACGAATGCAGTAGTGAAACATCACTAATACAACAACAACAACAAGATGACATGAGACTTAAATCACAGGCAAGAGTAACACAGAAAACTAACACACAGCAGAGGGTCAGAGCTACTCGGTGGACGTGCTGCCAAGCACAGATCACCAACAAGACAATTATTGCCTAAGAATCTGTGAGACTCACTGGGGAAAATACTCCGGTGGTTTTCTGTAAAACAAAGAGGGGGGGAGGGTAGAGACATGGGCTACATGGGAAGAGTGCTTCTTACCAAACCTTTCAGAACAAAGAGAAAGGACTTGAAGTTCACATTTTTAGGACAGGAGTGGGAGATTATTTATGAAAAACGGATTATTTCCGCTGTTATGGGCAGAGAGAATGTAACTGGTCAAAAAAAAAAGGGCTGAGAGGCAGGAGGAGTGTCGTGTGGAGATGCGCCACACTCCTGCCCTGGAAACCAGCTCCAGCCAGGAAGCCCGCGATGAGGCTCCGTGCTGGAGCCGAGGCAACGGAAGAGCTGCTGTTCAGATGAAAGGATGTGACCGGAGGTCCTGATGAAAGGAGAGTAGTTACACTTGATGCCTGAAGGTTGGGATCCAAGAGAAATTTGTAGAGACAAAGGCCAAACGCAGAAACGAATCGTCCCCTCTGAGGTAAATGACCTGGATGCCTGGCCCTGCGGAGCTGCTGCGAGCCCTGGTCCGCCTGCCGTCCACCCGACTGGAGTCCTGGTCTGCACACGTCATGTGTATGAGCTTTTCCTCATCCACATCTTTTTAGGGGGTCACCTCTACGGAGATGAGTAAAGGTGCCCTTTGGGGTCTTCCCGCTCCAGGCCTTCCTTTCTGTGAAGGGGTATGGGAATGTGGGGGCAGGGCGGTCCCACCAGTGGCAATGTGCAGGAACCAGAGTCCACAGGCAGGTGGACGGTGACCACACTCCTCTGCCCCAAGACGCTGTTTGGTCCTCGCTGCACTAGCCGCCTCAGGTAAGAGTGGACTGGATGTTTGCCCTGGCCATCACGGAACATCAGTTATCGACGGAGAGGCAATCTCATTAGGATGGTCCATCGTCAAAAGGTCCCTTTGTAAGGCTCTGTTTTAGGAAGGACGTGTACCCATGTGACCACAGTAATTTGATGAAGTCTTAAAACAATAACACAGACAAGTTACATGAACTGGGCAAGCCCCCCACCCCCTGCCTTCTGATCTTCCTCACGCAGAGAGATTAGCCCTGGAGAAAGCCCACCATGAAGGGAGAGGAGAGAAACGGGACGAGCACGGGAACAGCGGGGGGTTCTTTAAGAGCCCAGCTATTCCCTCCAGTTTAGGGTTTCTACTTTAATATCACATCTCAAACCTAAAAAAAAACTTCAGAAAAAGTATTACCATCCAAAAATATTACAAATTAGTGGCAACTCCATATGCCATTATAATAACTAAGGTAACTTGGACAAGAGAGTGGAACTGAACCTGGTAACCAACAAAAAAACAATCGGCCCCAGAGAACTAAATGTCTCCTCCTGGTGAGAAGCAAGAGCACGTAAGGCAGTGTAAGGCGAGCCAGCAGCCCTCCTGCTCCTACGAAATCCACCCGGATGTGCGCCCACAGTGGTGGGCACATTCCTTCCTTCCTCCAGGTCCCAGCCAGGGCCTGTACTGCCTCTGGATACTCACTCTCCTTTCTTTCTTGTCTTTTTTCCTTCCTTAAAGGTCTTAAAACAATGAAACCTTTTAGCTCCTTTCTGGCAATCACTGTAGTTCTTTAGAAACTGAAGTTGTCTTAACAGTTCGAGTCTGTTTCCTTAAAAAGACCAGCAAGAACTAACGATACAAGATGAGCAATCCCATCATAAGGAAGCTATCAATGATAATAATCTCCTTACAATAATCAATCATGGATGTGGCTTGTCAGACAGTGTATTTTTCTCCCCCCCCCCCCCCCGACTTTTTTTCTGATTCAGCCTAGAATAAGCCAACAAAATTCCACAGAAATGGAAAGATACAAGTTACAGTTCTTCTAAGTCATACAAAAGGAAAGAAAGAACACAATCTCCTAAACCAAACGAAAAGTCAAACACAGCAAGAAAGAAAACGAGTGGGGATCATTCCTGAGAATAACAAATGCTACTCTTCAATCTGTTGGTTCAAGTAACACAGTAAAACAGAAAAGGCTACTCCATTCTACTTCAATTCTTGGAAGTGAAAAAGTATATACATTTCCCCCTGAAATCCACGGACAAGAGCAGGCCAGGCCCTGTTGACAGCTCCTTAAGTCACAGACCCACCCAGTGGCACTGTGACGCCCGCACAGAGGCTGGCTCACACTGATGTAAGCGGGGCTCACAGACAAGAGCTGGTGGCGTCAGCACGTGCCTACGGTGGAGTTAGACCAGTGAAAGACTGGCGGACATGCAGTATCTCACTAACGAGAAAGAGAAAAAGGAAGGTCAGTAAGTCTCACTCTCTCAATGGTTTTAAATTGAATACATTTGGGGGGGGCGGGGAGGTAAGGAAATGGCACCTTCTTTTATCTTAGAAGTCGTTTTCAGGTAATGGACAAAAGGGCCCACAGTCCCCTTACACAGGCCCCATTGTCCGCCGGAAGGAGAGGTGGACCGGGCAAGAGCAGCCGGCGCTGCCCCTCTCAGACATGCCCTCCGCTGACACCCGAGGGGAGGGCCGTTTCCTTACCGCAGTGACAGCGTGTCATTTAATCGGGATGCTGAGAGATCATTTTCATACAGGGCCAGCAGATGTAATTTTCTTCGATGCATGAATAGTTCATCATTTTTGCTACTAGATGACAAGGTGATCACAGGGTGACTTTATAACGCAAGTTCACTGTTTGGTATTTTGAGTTCTCAAAATGAAAAAAAGATTTATCAAATATAAATATCTTTAAGAAGTAACAAAAGTGCTACATATGTGATCAAGGAAAAAAATTCCATTAGGTTACTGCTGCTTAAAGAAGATTAAACTTTACAAATATTACCACATCCATTATCAATATGGCTTCCAATTATTAAATAAATTGCCTGTAGCAATACAGCTTTTCACACGGCTCCAAGGACAGAGTAAAGAGAACACCAAAGCAGTCACACCCGTCATGTCACGCAGACCCACCGCCTAAGCGGCAAATGTCCTGTTTTTCCTGCTCCTGTGTCGGGAAGTTAGCATCTGTGCCAGTCAGTCAGCAACACCCACCGTAAAGTCCTCCAGACCCCTCACATCGAGGGGGCTTCAGGTGCTGGACACAAAGACTGAAAGTTCGTTCACTCATTTTTGACCTTAGCTTCGTCCTTGAAAGACTTTTTTTGGCGGCAGGGAAGGGGATGCAGGAGGCAAAGCAGCTCCTGACGACGCCGGCACTTTCCCAGACAGGCGAGGCCGTGCCACGCCTGACAGACAGTGGTTCTGAGCTGGACGTGGCCTCCACATACATTCAGCTCGTGTCACTTCCCAGGGCCTCTCAAGCTGGGGGTGTTTTTAAGTGACTTCTATTTTTGTCTTTTTTTGTTTGTTTTAATCATGGTCCCAAAGGCAGAAGGCAGTATTTTATCTACTGAGTCACACAGCGTGAGAGGACTGGGTGTCTGTCAGGCATGTTACCATCACCTAAATCTGAGCTGGGGCTCTCCCGCTGCAGGTCCAGCACAGCCTGGACAGGCGTCACCAGCCCCAGTGTGACTGTTGTGAGGCACGGCTTGTTAAGCTAGAAATCAGGGACCCCCACCCCGAGGTGGGGCTCTAGTGCTCCTTTCACTATGGACACTCCCCACCTGAGCCGTCAGTCCCGGGCCACACTGCCTCAGCCTGCATCCTATCAGCCGAGGAGGGAAGGGGGACAGACGGTGGGACAGGAATCTACGGCACCCGCGGTTTGCATGTAGCCTAGTGTCTGAGGCCCGGAGGGCTATCTAAATACCTGGAAGCACTTTCTTGGAATGCTAAGACGGAGAAGCGAAATTTCTAGCCTTGGGGCCGGGAGAGGGAAGTGTGGTTGGTTGGTTGCTTATTATTTACTGGGAATTAATACTGAGAGAGTATATGCAAAGGCTGAGGGCACCATGCCATCTTCACAGAACAAGAAGACCCTAACGGCTAACTGACATACAAGAAACTGCAAGTTATACTGTGAGAACACGTGTTAAGGACCGAGGAAAGTCTGCTAAGGTGCTACGTCTAAACTAAGTTACTCTCACGGTCGCCCTCCCCGGTCAGTCGTCATCCAGGGCCTCTGTCTTGATTTCGTTGGCTCCTTGTCGGGCCAATGCCAAGATCGTGTGGTTGACGGCTGCCATTTCCACAGCTAGTGAGATGGGGTCCTGGTGGTCACTATGGCTAGTGCTGTCATCCTAGACGTGCAGGGATAAGAAACACACGTTAGAGGCCTGGGACAGTCTCCAGCTCACAGAAAGGCATGCTGGGCAAGGGGAGGGAGAGCAGCTGGGGGCGGAGGAGAGAAGGGGAGGGGCTCAAGACCGAGTGGGGCGAAATGCATTTAAGTAGACACTGAATGGATAGTCCAGAGATTTCGGGGTGACAGTTTTAGGATTCAACAAACAAGATTTTTCTTGCTGTGCACTGTATTCTTTCTTTCAGGAAGATTGCTGGTGATGATAATCAAATCTGCCTCATTCTAGTTTTGCAAAAAACAGAGCACTAGTCACTGAAGGCCACGATAGTGAGCTATTAAATTCTGGATGGTGCTCTTACAAATGGATTATTAGAATTCATGGTATCTCTCCACTGAACTGAGAGAACTAGACAGGAAGTTAGACAACAACATCTTATGGATAAAATTGCACTTTTGTAAAAAAATAACCACCTCTCGATGACAACAGCACGGGGTGTGGGACAGCTCTGGGAGCGTGTGCAGCGCCCTCCTGCTGTGCGGGAAGTGTGGCCACCTTAGCTGGAGTGCGAAGCTCCCTTCCCACACTGAGGTGTGAACAGTAGAGCTGGGGAGGAAACTGGCCTTGCATTTGTGGCATTGAACATGGGTTACAAATAAGGGGTAGGTTTCCCACCTTCAGGGGAAATCTGCATCAAAGAACTTTGGGGAGGATCCGTCCTTTCAGGGGACAAAAGGGTGGGATATGCTGCCCTTAGGGCATCTGGAAAAAAGGTGGAAATGACCCTTCTACACCATAGACTAAAATACCAGGAATGTTTCCAATGAGGAAGACTTCCAAACACTCTCTAGGGGAAATGTGGAGCTACGATGTGGAGCCCAGAGAGGAACAGGTCCCCGGGGAAAGTACGGGTGGTTCCATTCTCTTTCTCATGGATTGGTCTTAGGTGGTGAAAGGGTTGGGCATGGAAAGGCAGGCATCATCACGCAGTGTCTGTGAACAGGCTGTGACTCTGGAGGCAGAAGGAGCACAGTGGGCGGGATTTAAGAGCTGGCTGAGGAGCAAGGGAGGGGCATACGCCATAGGAAAGTTTCCTTCCTGTGGTCCAGGAGAAGAGACCACATTCCAAATGGAAATGAATTTCAAATCCTATAAAAATGTAAATGAAATCTGTCAACAGATATGGGGGGCGGGGAACTTCCCACATCCTTAGTTACTGAATTTTTCCATCCAGTGGCTACAGTTAAATATATTTCTGCCCCCAGGCAATGAAGAATAAGTTGGGTGAGGTTCAGGACATGCATTTATGAGAGGTTGTGTGTGTGTCAATGTGCCGGAGACTCTGGAAGAACCACTCATCTCAGCACACGGTTCCCACTGCGATGGGGCGCGGGGGTGGGGCCTTCCACTGTGCGCCATCGCCGGTGCTTAGGCATGGGTACAGCTACCCAGCAGCCCCTAGTGTTTCTCAAACAGTGAGTGTGTGTGTGGTGAATGGTGTAACTTGCTTGTTTGGATCAGATCCTCCTCTCTTCTTCTACCTTCTCTGCTTCTCTGACTCCCTCTGAACTTCTTCCCTCCTCCTCCTCCCCATTGCGTACTTGCCAAGTATCCTGTTGTATGACAATAAATCCATGTGGGTGAATAACGATTTCTCACAAATTCAACAGGACAACTGAATCTTACCACATTCCTTTCTAATTACACAAAAATCTAACTAGACACGCGAGTACAGTGTGGAGGGACATCAGACTGTCTCCTCTTCCCCACCCATACCAAACGCACCACAGAACTGAGCTGTCATACTCTCCCACCCGCTCTGTAACCCTGATCCTCTGCTCAGCCACTTACCTGCTCTGAGTAGTCGTTGCCGTCGACATCGTCACTGTTGGAATGGCCCCCTGGACTCTGTACATCTATCCCATGACTCTCCAGGATTGCTGCTTCTTCGAAAAAAGCAAATAGATCCCTAAATTATCTGTTACAGCATCATAATGGCCTAAATGCTGAATTAATTTCTGTGTTGAGGAATTAGAAAGTCATTAAACAAGAACCTAGATTCCCTATGTTCTGTTTCTTTTAAATTGCAGACAGATGGAGTTCAGGGCACGGAGGTCAGGGGAAGGACATGTGTGCATTCTGGGACCCTGCTGCTGTGTGGGCTGCGTTTGTGTGGTTGACTGTTAGGTGCTTAACTGATACTTACCAACTAATAACACGAACCTCCTATCTTGGGGTTCGTTAAAGTGTTTGAGATTTGTAATGATGAAGAGGGAGTAAGTTTAAAATGAAATACATGCCGAAACCGGTTTGGCTCAGTGGATAGAGCGTCAGCCTGCGGACTGAAGGGTCCCGGGTTCGATTCTGGTCAGGGGCATGTACCTTGGTTGCGGGCACATCCCGTGGGAGATGTGCAGGAGGCAGCTGATCGATGTTTCTCTCTCATCGATGTTTCTAACTCTCTACCTCTCTCCCTTCCTCTCTGCAAAAAATCAATAAAATATATTTAAAAAAAATAAATAAAATAAAATGAAATACAGTTTTAGAAGCTCAAAACCACCCCCCTCCCCGCCATAAGCTCATCAATTTCTTAAATGCTCCCTTCTTTTTTAAATCTCTGTCTTTTGCTATGTTCCCTGTCTAAGATTCTTTCATTCGAACTCTAATAATCAGATGTTCCTTAATACTGAGGTCATAACCCAGTAATAACAAAGAAGCCGGAGTATCACATTCCCTCTCTCCAGACCTTACAAGTATCTTTAACATGCACCACAGGAGTAACTGCTCAGAGACCATGTCTCATTCTAGAGTCTCTAGAACATTAAGAATAATGAGTTTTAGAAATAATAAGGGCATTATTATTATAACACAAATACTTTAAATAATACTAACTGGGTTATTAAAAATACAATGAAGAAAAACATAAGGCAATTCTTATTAGGTTTAAAATGTGGGGTACTTTAGACCTGCAGTTCTAAACTGAAGTCCCGCTTACAATAGACAGTGTTAGCCGCCCGGGAGGAGAGGCAGCCTCCCTGATACATTACCGATATTGGCTCTCCTCTTGATCTCCTTCCGCCTGTTGGCAAACCAATTATACACTTTCAGGGAGGTAACTCGCTCCAGGTCTGACAGCTTTTTGCCTGTGAATGCATGTAATAAAATTCAGATAACCTATATCTGAGACTAGTTTTAAGGAAGAATACTTTTCTTTTTTAAAAGT
Organism: Myotis yumanensis; assembly: GCF_028538775.1. Classification (NCBI taxonomy): domain Eukaryota; kingdom Metazoa; phylum Chordata; class Mammalia; order Chiroptera; family Vespertilionidae; genus Myotis; species Myotis yumanensis. Next base: position 74,200,866 of record NW_027223756.1, read on the forward strand.
TCTTTTGATTGCATTTATTGTTGAAATAACAGATACAGGGTTTTTTGTTTGTTGTTGTTGTTTTTTTTTTTGCAACACCTAGTACAGTGTTCATACGCAAATTATTATAAAGACACAAATAGCAACTAAGAACATAAAATGCCTGAATTCAGAAAGCCATGCAATCTTAAAGAATTCCAGCATTAATACAATCCTAAAGGATCTCACAGGTCAGTCTGCTAGGGCTGATGTTCACAGGAGAGCACACAGAGGCTTCGTTTAATTAGCATCATTCTAGATCAATGGTTCTCAACCTTCCTAATGCCGCGACCCTTTAATACAGTCCCTCATGTTGTGGTGACCCCCAACCATAAAATTATTTTCGTTGCTACTTCATAACTGTAATTTTGCTACTGTTATGAATCGTAATGTAAATATCTGATATGCAGGATGTATTTTCAATTGTTACAAATTGAACATAATTAAAGCATAGTGATTAATCACAGAAACAGCATGTAATTATATATGTGTTTTCCGATGGTCTTAGGCGACCCCTGTGAAAGGGTCGTTCGACCCCCAAAAGGGTCGCGACCCACAGGTTGAGAACCGCTGCTCTAGATGAATGTGCTGTTCCTTAGCAGGTTTCCAGACAGCTGGTTTACGTACGTCTTTCAGATCTTATACTAACTAGTTACCTGCTGTCTCATGTTTTCTTGGAGACTAAAGGTTACTTAGTCATCCGTTACTATAACTACGCTGCAACACAGCATGAGCAGGTACATTTTAGATTTATTATCTTCTTTGCTGTCAAACGTGCCTTCTTAGGGACAGCACCATGCTTGCCAACAAGGACCCACCTGTACCTTCCCCTCCCACCCTGTCCTTTCCTGTCTCAGCTTTTAATCCACGTGGGTGGAGACACCAGAAAACAGGTTAGGGCCTGATGAGCTAGGGGTAATGTGTTTTCCAGGAAGGGTCGGAGTTCCCACAGCTTTAGGGATGGGACTTTTAGATGATGTTAGAGCTGAGTTTGTAAGCTCTGGACTTTTAAGCAGTCAGGCTTCTAGCTAAGGGAGAATAAATTACTATTTTATTATTATAAAACATTTATACTTTAATTTATAGCCTTTAAGCCAATCACATTAATGGGCCAAATGGAGATCAATTGGATTGTCATAACTGAATGGTTTCTGGTAACAAAAACTGTAAAATGTGGACTATCTTAGCACCTGGAAGAAAGGACGAGTGTGTTTAAGTGGCTCTGCTGACTTGCATGAGAGCAGGACCTCAGAATAAAATCCCCCAGTCCCTCCTGGCTGAGCAGAAGTCCTCCCAAAGCCAACTCCAAACACAGTTCTCTCTTCAGTTGTAAATTATACAATTTACAATTGTTAAACAAATCTATGCCAATATTTTTATTAACAAACCCTGATTAAATATTTAAACTATTTTGGAATTGATACATTTATGCTATTTTTTTGGAAAAAGAAATCTACAGCCTTTAAAAAAGTAATTTCAAGGTCTCGCATCTTAATCAGGGACACTCCCTGGAAACATTCCCATATGGACGTCTGATTGGAGTAGCACATTCACGTCCCCACGAAGTCTGGTTTGACCAGGACAGGGCGTGACTCTCCACCGGAGAATGGCAGAGGAGAGCACGGAGTGGGATGAGTCAGGGGCTTTGTGTCCTAAGCGAGGACCTGAAGCCAAGACCTGCACCGCAGGGCACAGCTCGTTGCCTTACCTGGCTTCTGTATAACTGCATTGCAAGCGTTTGCAATTTCTTCTCTCTTTGCTTCATCTGGATATTGGTTCTCATTGAAGTAACTGCAGAGGCAACCAATTAAACACAGTTTTAACTTTTTAAAATTTGCTCTCTTATAACACCAGCCCATGAGAAACACTTTCTTCTTTAGGGTGTAGCACAGTGATTCCCAAAGTGGGCGCTACCGCCCCCTGGTGGGCGCTGCAGCGATCCAGGGGGGCGGTGATGGCCACAGGTGCATTTGTTTTAACTTTTTTTGTATTACCTTTCTATTCTGAGTTCAATAAATAGTTTCATAATTTCAAACTTCAATGTTTCTAATTTACACCTTTACTATATTTTACGAAAAAGGTAGAAACATTAATACATATATCTTTCTGTTTAACTGCTATTAAAATTTAAAAAAAATTAATTTCCAGGGGGCGCTGAGTAATATTTTTTCTGGAAAGGGGGCGGTAGGCCAAATAAGTTTGGGAACCACTGGTGTAGCATTAGAGTGTCTAGTCCAGGCTGTGCAGTGGAATTTTCTGAGGGTGGGATGGTCTGTGCTGTGCTGTCTACTATGGTGGCCACTACTCTCACGTGGCTGCTGAACATGTGAAATGAGGCTGATGTGACTGAGGAAGTAAATGTTTCATGTGATTTAATTCTAGCGAATTTAAATAGCTACATGTGACCAAAGGCTACTACATTGGATAGCACAAGCCTAGCCACTGCTAAGCTTCATTCAGAAATGTCCTTGATATGAAAGCTACTGTGATATGCGTAGCTGGCTGAAATCAGAGTTCTGTTACTGAGGCACTGTCACAATAGGGTTTTTCGTTGTGTGTCAGACTGTTTGTAGTAGCCAAAATTGGAAATTACCCAATTTTCCATCAATGGAAGAATGGCAGAACAAATTATGGGACATCTATATTTATACACAGCTATTTTAAAATGACTAAGAAAAAAACAAATTAGAGCTCTATCCATTGACCTGGAGGGATGTTTATGACCTATCCTAAGTGAGAAAAACAGTCTGCAGAATAATGTGCCTGCAAAAGCACCATGATGGAATTTGAAAAATTCCTGTCTATGCACATAAATTTGCATGGATAAAAGCTAGAGGAATACACATCAGGCGGTAAATATTGATTAGTTCTTTGTGGGGGAAGGGGATTAGTGGGAGATGTAACAGTTCTTTATTTTTGCCTTTCCTCTATTGTTAAACAGTACATAGGTACTTATTGTACTCTCTGCATAACAGTGCGCAAAAGAAATGGGGTTGACTGCACCCATCATCAGACCTGTGAGGCTATATGTGAGAGCAGAATGCTTGTTAGTGCTACTTTTTCCGTCATTTATGAGTTTTAAAAAAAAGAAAAAGAACTTTCATACTTTGAATTTGGAAACTTAAGATCAGGAAATGACCTTTTGTCAAATCCTGGTACCTCCCATTTCTTCAAGGGCTTCCCCTCCCCTCACACTCCTGTCCACATTGGGGCAAGTGCCATTCTATTTGGAGTAAACATGGGAGGCCCCTAACCCTTCCAGTGAACCCCCAGACCCCACCACCACTCCTCTTCCCCAGCCCTCCCCCTGGAGAGCATCCTTCGCTGCAGTCCCACACAGCAGCTGCCAGCACCGGACACCTCCTTTTTCTAAGGCTGAAGTCATAGAACTGTATCATCCCACCCTTTCAGCTACCGTCCCCCACTCTGGTCTCCTGCTTTATTCCACGATAAGCATCTCTTCCCATGTGGTTTTCTACTATCATTTTAAGGACTCCAGTGTTCACAGTGAGGATTTTTCAAGTCTCTGTCTCCATAAGTGCTCCACTTCCACATTCTTACTGAGCTTTATCTTTACTACACTTCCGCTATTTACTTGGCCAAAGGCTCGCTGGATGAGTGCCACAAACCCAGCAGCACTGGCATCACCGGGGAGCTTGTTAGAGAGGCAAGATCTCAGACTAAATCAGAGGTGTTTTTTGTTTTGTTTTTTTGTTAGATGTTTTAATTGACTTTTAGGGAGGGACGGGGAGAGAGAACCATTGATTGGCTACCTCCTGCACACCCCATTCTGGGGATCAAACCCGCAACCCAGGCATGTGTCCTAATGGGGAATCAAATCTGCGACCTCTGGGTGCATGGGACAATGCTCAACCAACTAAACCACACCAGTCAGGGCCAGAATCTGAGTTTTAACAAAATCTCCAGGTGATTTGGTTAACGTCTGAGAAGCACCAGATTAACTCATTCCTTTAAAATTCCACAGCAAAGACAACAAAAGCAGATACTACACACCTACTACTTGTACTTGCACTACAGGTGAAGAAGAGAATAAGATAGGTTCTGACGTCAAGGAATTGATAATCTACTGAACAGAGAGACATATAAATCAATATACTTGTGGTAAAATCCCACAGGATGTCTAGAGAGAACTGTGGGAGCAAAGATGAAGACATGCTCAGTGTTTTTTTGCAGGAGCCTGGAAAGACCCAGCAGAGGAAGTGCCACCTGAGTTAGGCTTGAAGATGTGAGGGAGTATGCAAGGCAAAGAGGAGGAAGAACATTTCATGCAAGGGGAACAGCATGTGCAAAGGCAAAGCAGGTAAAGGCCTTCAGGAGTCTGTGCAGAGTGTGGTGAGACTATGGGGTTCACAAGAGAGGAGGGCATATTCACCTGGAAAAGTAGGTTGGTCCAGTTTGTGATGAGCCTTGCCTGTTCTTTAAGTAGTAAAGACTTCACCCAGAAATCGAGGTTTTCAAGCCACAAGAGATATGCTCCCATCTATGTTTTGAAAGATTAAGTTTTCTAGACTCAACCCTCAGAATTCTACCTCTATAATCTTAAATTCTGAAATTCCCCAACTTTCTACTTACATACTCCTCCTTTTCAAAATAACTTATTCTTCATTTTCTTTATAATCTTAAATCCCTTAACTCCCTACCCTCCAACTTTAAAAAAAATCTGTTTATCTATTACTTTTCTCCTGGCCTCACCTCTCATTTTGTTAAGCCTGTACTTAACAATATGCCTAAGGAGAAACTTGGATCATGTAGCGTTTCTGCCCTTCATCATACCTACACAGCCAGTCTCCTACCCCGCAGAAAGCACCTTCCACTTGTTTCCTTCATCCTTCTCTCAGGTACCAAGTGTTCTTGGATGAAGTCATTAAATAGAACTAATTAGTTTCCTTAAAAACCCAACTTTACTTGGATTCCTCATTTCGGATGAGAAAACTTCAGTCCTTTCTTTTAAAAATGTTTATTTTTCAATTACTATTGACATACACTATTACATTAGTTTCAAGTGTACAACATAGTGGTTAGATGGCTATATGACTTAACGAAGTGATCAGCTCAGTAAGTCTAGTACTCACTTGAAACAATGTGATTATTACAATATTGACTACATTCCCTATGCTATATTTTACATCCCCATAACTATGTTTATAACTGGAAATTTGTATATCTTAATTCCTTCACCATTCCCCCAACCACTCTCCCATCTGGCAACCATCAATTTGTTCTTTATATATACTTGTATTGCTTATTTTATTTTTTAGATTCCACATATAAGTGAAATCCTATGGTATTTGTCTCTGAGTTATTTCACGTAGCATAATATGTTCTAGGTCTATCTATGTTGTTACAAATGGCAAGATTTCATTCTTTCTATGGCTGAGTACTATTCCACTGTATGTATGTATCATATCTTTATTCATTTGTCTATCAAAGGGACAGTTAGGTTGCTTCCCTACTTAGCTATTATAAATAATACTACAGGGAACATAGGGATGTACTTATCTTTTCAAATTAGTGTTTTAGATTTCTTTGGATAAATACCCAGAAGTGGAATTGTGGTGAGGTATGTTCCCTCGATCCACATTTTGCTGAGAGTTTTAGCATAAATGGCCATTGGGTTTTGTCACATGCTTTTTCGGTATCTATTGATACAATCATTTGATTTTTATCTTTCAATATGTTTATATGGTATATCACTTTAATTTGTGAATATTGAACCAACCTTGCATCATGAGAATAAATCCCACTTGATCCTGGTGTATGATCTTTTTAACGTATTTCTGAACTCGGTTTGCTAATATTTTGTTGAGGATCTTTGCATCTATGTTTATCAGGGACACTGTCCAATACTTTTCTTTTGTTGTAGTGTTTTGTCTGGTTGTGGTATCAGGGCCTTTTAGTCCTTTCTAACCAACTCTCTTTAATACTCTTTTTATGCCCCACTTACCTGAAACCTTTCCACTTCTTAAGTCCCAAGACTTCAAACCCACTACTGTCTTTTTTGCAGATGACCTTGCCTCCTCTTTCACCAAGATGGAGGTCATTTAAAACTAGGGGCTCGGTGCATGAAATTCGTGCACTAGGGGAGGGGGTGTCCCTCAGCCCTGCCTGCCCCCTCTCACATACTGGGAGCCCTCAGGGGATGTCCTAGTGACGGCTTACGCCCACTCCCTGCTCCCCTTGGGGAGTGGGCCTAAGCCGCAGTCTGGCCTCCCTTTGTGGGAGATGACCGGGCTTATCAGGGGAAGGCACCAGCCCCATCACCCCGCTGCTGCAGCCACTGCCAGTCACCGCAGCCAGCAAGGTTTTTTCATCAACACGGACTCCAGTCCCTTCACCATGAAAAAATGACAACTTTCTTTAGGCATTTTCAAGATGTGTCTTTCATATAATAATAATTTCTTTATTATTATTTTTTTATCCTCACCTGAGGATATGTTTCCATTGATTTTTAGAGAATGTGGAAGAGAAAGGGAAAGACAGAAACATCAAAGTGAGAGGAACACTTTGATTGGTTGCCTCCTGTATGAGCCCTGACCTGGGCCCCGGCCAGGGAGAAGCCTGCAACCTAGGTACATGCCCTTGGTCAGAATTGAACCCAGACCCTGCCATTGGCAGGCCAAGGCATTATCCACTGAGCCAAACTGGCTAGGGCAGGATATGACATTTCTTAGCCCTCCAGCAGTGGACCTTCGTTTTTTTCGCCAGGAGTGTGGTGAAAAACCCTAGATCACCTTTTTGGATTCTTATTACCCAAGTTACTAAGAATATTACCAATGGCATACAGGGAGCTTAGCCAATGAGCGGTCAGAAAAGGTGTTTCCTCTGTAGTTCACACCAATTGCTGGCTTGGCCCCCCTGGCCCAGGCCTGATGCCTCTGGCCCAGGCTTCAGGCCTGGGCAGGGGACCCCCATCTCCCACCGATCACCGGCTCCACCCTCACCCAGGCCTGACACCTCGGTCAGAGGCATCGACCCCCATTACCCTCCCATCACTGATGGGCCCCTTGCCCAGGCCTGACACCTCCGCCACAGGTGTCAGGCCTGGGCAGGGGACCCACATCTCTCTCCCATCGCCGGCTCTGCCCAGGCCTAATGCCTCGGCCAGAGGCATCGACCCCCATCACCCTTCGATCACCGGATCGGCCCCTCGCCAGGCCTGATGCCTTGGCCAGAGGCGTCAGGTCTGGACAAGGGACCCCCAGACCCCTCCGATTGCCGGCTCCGCCCCCCGCCCAGGCCTGAATGCCTCTGGCCCAGGCTTCAGGCCTAGGCAGGGAACTCCCATCTCCCTCCGATCGCCAGATCGGTCCCTCACCCAGGCCTGACGCCTTGGCCAGAGGCGTCGACCCCCATCACCCTCCAGTCGCCGGATCAGCCCCTCGCCCAGGCCTGACACCTTGGCCAGAGGCATCAGGCCTGGGCAGGGGACCCCCAGACCCCTCCGATTGCCAGCTCCACCTCCCACCCAGGCCTGACGCCTCTGGCTCATGCTTCAGGCCTGGGCAGGGGACCCCTATCTCCCCCCATCACCAGCTTCTAGGGCCGGCCTGGGATTGGATCCCATCACTGGCGGCAGGCAGGCGGCTTCTGGGGTCGCACACGGGGGCCTGGATGGTGGCTCTCGTGCTGGCGGCTGCGCTGTCCCGCCCTGCCTGCAGTATGCAAATTAGCCGCAATCTTTGTTGGTGGTTAATTCACATATTACGCTGATTAGCCAATGGGAGGCATAGCGAAGGTATGGTCAATTACCATGTTTGTCTATTATTAGATAGGATGAGTTTAGTTAATGTTTTTAGCTCCTCAATTTCTAAACTTCTGAGTCACTGCTCCTTCATCCCATGGCAGAGGAAGACGTACTCTCCTCTTCCAGGTCTACGCTCCCTTGTGTCTTTGTTCTCATCCCCCACTTCTTTCATTTTCTCAAACTCTACCCTTACTTACATGCATACCCCAACTTTCCCCCTACCCATGAAATTACACTATTTTACTGAATCTATGATGTACATTTCTTCATTATTATAATCTCTAAAATCAGGATATATCTTATAACTGGTGGTATCTGGAAATTAACTAGCAATGCTTCCCCCCCTTGTTAGTATATACGATAAAGGTACGTCTTATAAGCATGGCTTTTGTAGAGCTGATGGAATATGGCAGTTGCTAAGACCTAGAGGTTCTATGTTTCAACAACAGCTCTATGGTCATTATCTCTTTTGGTAACTCTTCTTCCAAATTACTGCCAAGTCTGTGACTGACACTGTGCTCTCCAATGTCTGATTAATATTCCTAATGCACATCTCTAATCATGCCACTATTCTGTTCAAAATTTTCTAAAGATTTATTATAGAGGTGTTCAGTGTTCTCTCCAAACTACCTTTACCTGTTGCTACTCTCATATGTGCACACTGTGGTCTAGGAAAATAAAATAACCTTGTAAATCACCTGCATCTCTGCCTCTCTCCTGCCAACCCAAATCTTTCAGGACACAGCTCAAATATTACCTCTTGGGCAACCAAAGGTAAACATTTTCCTCACCCTGAGAGTCCCACAGTACTTCATCTGTTCCTCTCATGCACCTCTTTCACCTTGTATTATAGTTTCCTACTATACTGAAAGCCACCTGAGGCCAGGATGTAAGTCGGACTCATCCTTAGACAAACATCTCATTGATGATAGTGTTGACAAGCAATAAAGATGAACAAAGTCACCATCAACCCAGCATAGGGGCCTCAAAGAAATGGCTATCAGTGTAAATGAACAATTGACAATCAATGGTATAGGATTATTGCAATAGGGCCTCAAAGGTTATATACTAAACTGTTACAAATGCTACGGGTAGCTGGAAGACAGGTGGCAATTAAGACTGATTTTCACATGCTTAAAATTTCTGTAATGAATACATGCTGTTATAAATTTTTTTAAGTAAAAGAATTTTGGGAAAACACTGAAACAATTTAGAACTAGTTTAATGATTAACACAAGTCCATAAACAATTTATGTTTGGAAAGTGTATATGGATCAGTATTTTTGGAAGCTAAGTTAGTATTTGTAATTATCCATGGCATATACTACTTGAGTTAAAGGTGTTTTTTTTTAATATATAATTCTTTATTGTTCAAAGTATTACACGTCTCCTTTTTTCCCCCATTGACCCACTCCAGCCCTCCCTCACCCCTGCCCCCCCACCCCGAAACCTCACTGCCTCATGGTCTGTGTCCATGGGCCATGCATGTATGCATACAAGGTCCTTGGTTGATTACCTCCTACCCACCCAACACTCCCCCGCCTTCCCTCCGAGTCTCTGGATCCACTCCGTTCATCAGTTTATTTTGTTACTTAGATTCCACGTATGAGTGAGATCATGTGATACTTGTCTTTCTCTGACTGACTTATTTCACTGAGCATGAGACTCTCCAGGTCCCTCCATGTTGTCTCAAAGGGTAAGAGATTCTTTTTTACTGCTGCATAGTATTTCATGGTATAAATGTACCACAGCTTTTTTTATCCACTCATCTATACTGATGGGCATTTGGGCTGTTTCCAGATCTTAGTATTGTGAATTGTGCTGCTATGAACATAGGGGTGCATACATTTTTTTCTGAGTAGTGTTTTAGGTTTCTTAGGATATAGTCCTAGAAGTGGGATCACTGGGTCAAATGGCAGCTCCATATTTAATTTTCTGATGAAACTGCATACTGTTTTCCACAGTGGCTGTACCAGTCTGCATTCCCACCAGCAGTATACTAGGATTCCCTTTTCTCCACATCCTCGCCAACACTTGTCACTTGTTGATGACAGCCATTTGGACAGGTGTGGTGTGATATCTCATTATCCTTTTAATTTGCATCTCTCTGATGATCAGTGACTTTGAGCATTTTTTTCATATGTCTCTTGGCTTTCTGTCTGTCTACTTTGGAGAAATATCTACTTAGGTCCTTTGCCCATTTTTTAATTGGATTGTTTGTCTTCCTTTTGTTAAATTGTATGAGTTCCTTATATATTTTGGAAATTAACCCCTAATCAGATGTATCATTGGCAAATATGTTCTCCTATGTAGTGAGCTCCTTTTTCATTTTGTTGATGGTTTCTATTGCTGTGCAGAAGCTTTTTATTTTGATGTAGACCCATTTGTTTATTTTCTCCTTAGTTTCCTTTGCTCTAGGAGATGTATTGGTAAACATACTGCTAGAAGAGATATCTGAGATTTTGCTGTCTATGGTTTCTTCTAAGATTTTTATGGTTTCATGACTTACATTTAAGTCTTTTATCCATTTTGAGTTTATTCTTGTGTATGGTGTAAGTTGGTGGTCTAGTTTCATTTTTTTGCATGTAAGCTGTCCAATTGAAGAGACTGACTTTACTCCATTGTATGCTGAAAACATTAATTTTCATTAAAATGTACTACTATGTAGTGGGTATGTTGGGTATCACTCACCTTTTTCTTGATCAATAATTTTTAAATATTTAAAATATTAATTCAAGATAGACAGTATAATCTAAACTGACAAAGTCATATTTTAAGATATGTCATAGTAAATATTTAAGTTTAAAGTGTAATAATCATAATTTTTCATTGCAAAGCCCTTAAAGCTTGGGAGGAGGGCAGACACATAATATTGATGTGAAGTGGAAGAGTTTTTTTGTTTTTTAAATTATATTTTATTGATTTCAGAGACGAAAGGAGAGATAGAAACATCAATGATGAGAGACAATCATTAATTGGCTGCCCCCTGCATGCCCCCTACTGGGGATCAAGCCTGCAACCCAGGCATGTGCCCCTGACTGGAATCAAACCTGGGATCCTTCAGTCTGCAGGTTGATGCTCTATCTACTGAGCCAAACCAGCTAGGGCAAAGTGGAAGAGTTTTTAGGCAGGAAATAAAATATTCAACAAAAATGTATTACATGAGTAAGAATAAGGCACTGTATTTGAGGAGTAGATGTAATTTCAAAATATCGACCTTGATCTTAAGAACATGTGGTTCAGGTGAGGAGGAAGATATGAAAAAGTTAAACAACAAAAGGAGTGAAAAAAGTAACATAACTATGACAAACCAGGATAAATCTAGTTGCTAATAAAGTATATAAATAAATGCTAAATAGATTCAGGGTGGAGAGATATCTGTATGGACTAGGCCAGTGGTCGGCAAACTGCAGCTGGCGAGCCACATGCGGCTCTGTGGCCCCTTGAGTGTGGCTCTTCCACAAAATACCACGTGCGGGCGCGCATGTGCAGTGCGATTGAAACTTCGTGGCCCATGTGCAGAAGTCGGTATTTTGTGGAAGAGCCACACTCAAGGGGCCAAAGAGCCGCATGTGGCTCACTAGCCGCAGTTTGCCGACCACTGGACTAGGCTGATCAGGAAAACTTACTGATCTGGGCAGCTTCTGAAGGATGCACAGTCTCCACACATTGGAGAGGAAAGGGCAAAGTTAGCAATAAAGACAAAGATACAAAGGCATAAAAACATAAGCTGTACTTGGAAAACAGAAGGCAACTAGTAATACAATCTGATTAGACTATAGGAGTTATTTATAGGGTGATCGTACGTCTTGGCTTGTCTGAGATAATGCTGTTGTCTTGGATTATTAACACATTCCCTTTCACTCCCCCCGGAAGTATCCCATTTTAGACAATAATTGATATGGTCACCATCACATATTTTACTTATCTGAATTTAATGTCAACAAAAATCTCCCAAGTGTTTTCCATATGTGCTCTGAAAGAGAACATTTGTCGATTGCTCAGGAAAAAAGGAAGCATTAAAGATAACAATAACTATAGTTTCTATAGTTACTCACAAGAGGAGCTTTCTAAGCCCAAGGAATCTGCTTGGCTTGTAACAGATATTCAATAAGTAACTATTTCATCAACAGATGTGTTAATAAATGAATATATGAAGGAATAAATGAATGAAAGAAGGAAACAAAGGTGAAAACAGTGGTTTCAGTTAAGACTTTTGAAAAAAAAGTTTTATTGATTTCAGAGAGAGGAAGGGAGAGTTAGAAACATCAATGATGAGAAAGAATCACCGATCTGTTGCCTCCTGCATGCTCCCTACTGGGGATTGAGCCCGCAACCCGGGCTGATGGAGAATCAAACCGTGACCTCTTGGTTCATGGATCAACACCACCAGTGAACCACACTGGCCTGCTCAGTTAAGACTTTTAATGAAACCAATAATATCTCTTTTAGGAAAAAGCCAGTTGGAAATTCGACATATTGTACATTATCTTCTCTAGGTACTGTGGACAAAAGGTGCCACATGCTAACCTGACAAGCTCAGGGAAGGCCTGCATGGCAGTCTTGCAAACTCTAAGACCTAAAGTAAGCACAAAGGATGGTCTGAAATTAAACTTTAACTAAAAGCAGTTATGGTGGGTAGTCATGTCCTAGGCCTGTATTTTCAATGACAAGGTCAATCTATACCTTAACTGGGCCTATTGTCGTTTTGCATCTAAGATAACATAGCTATGAAATGTCTGGTAACTTTGTAGCTTCCCTTTTTCCAGACCCAGAGCATAACCAAATGCAACTGGGTGCCTGGAGAGAGACCCTAAGTTCCTTCACTGTTATTGTTACCATGTTAATTGTTGACTGTTAACAATCCTGTACCCACCTATGTAAATGAAGCATGTTGTCTATCTTTTACTTTTTATTCAATTCCAGAGGTTTCCCCGCTTTGCTTTCTCCCACCTCCCTAATCTATCACCAATGGATTTCATGTAACCCACGTCTCCTCTTTTGATTGTAATTTATAAAACAAAGTGAAAAACGAACATTCTCCAGAGCACTGTCCCAACCCACTGAGATTCTGCTTCCCAGCAATTGTCAACAGTTTGGCTCAAATAAACTCACAAAAATTCTTTACAGGTTTGAATGTTTTTATGTTAACATTACATTCAGGGGTTTTAGATGAAGATATAGCTAAATACAATTATATTCGTATAGTGTTTATTTTTGAATAGTATAGAACCAATCACTATTAATGAAGAAGGGAAATAAGTGTAATGATTTTCAGTTTGGACATTGATTAATCATTCATTTAGTCACCCCAAAATATGGAATGAGTCCTAGTTTATACCTGGCAATTGGCTAAATGGTCGCAAAGATAAACCGGACAGACAAATCTTCCCATTGTAGTCACCAGGGGATACAAGCATGTAACAAAACACATTATAAATATTGTGAAATGGACTATATTAGTGGTATGAGTATAAATACAGGAGCAGAAAGGAATCAACGTTTGTGCAGGGTCGTAAAGAAACAGCAGGGAGGGTGAATGGAGAGAAATAATAGGAGGCAGAGGAAGCACTGTGCATAAAGAAAGGGGGTAATGAAAGAGCTTAAAATGTTCTGAAATGGGAAGGAGTTTGGTGTGTCTGGAATATATTGTATGTGAGAACAAAATGAAGAAAAACATTGGGTCCAAGTTTTTAAGCAGGGGTATTATATAACCAAACTTATTTTTGTAGGGAAATATCTCTGGTGATACTAAAGGCAGAAGCCAGGCAGCTGTGGCAATAGCTGAGGAGAGGGTATGAAGTAGGCTGAGACATGGAAAGAGAGAGGAAAGGTAAGTTTCAAGAGATGTTTCAGAATGGTAATAATACTCACTCAAGACAGCCTCACCTCCCGGGTTTAGGCACCTGCCCCTTTCCCCCAATAGCTTTAGGTAGTGCACACTAGTTATTATTCACCTTCAAGCATTTTAACCTTTATGTTGAAAGAATAGGTAGTTCTATAGTTATTAGGTAGATACATTGTAGAACTTGGCTCTAAGACTCTTAAAGGGGCTGTGTCTGAACTGGAACTCTAGAGTTCAAAACATACTTCTGTCCATGTAAGAATGTTTATAGCCCTAGACATTTTCTAAGACAAAAAAGAGGAAGAAATATACAGAAACCTACAGGTAACTATAAAAAAAGTGATAAAATAAATCCACAGGATACTACACTTTTTAAACAAAGGACATTGTCAGCTGAGTAATCGGTGAATATCTTCACAGAGAGAAACCAAATGATGGTTTTGCCAGACAATGACAGCAAAAGAATTAAAATGAAGAGTGGCAAAATAATTTACATGAGATGAGAAACCATAAGCTAGTAACAAATGGAAATGTCCTTGAAGCACTTTCATTTCAATAACACTGAAGTCTATAAAAACTGCAGCCAGAAATTCCTCCTTTTGTGCCTTAGTGAGCACACAGAAGAGACAGGGACTGACTCTTAAGCAAGGAATAATGCCATGCAAATGAACATTGTTTTTTTCTGTGCCTTTATGTGAACTATCTCTCCTGAAGAGAGATTTTAACCTTTAACCATTGCAGTAATTCAGATCAGGATTGTCAGACACTGCCCACTATCTACAATCATATGCATTTCTTCATCACTTAGTACAATTACTGAAGAAGAGAATATTACACTAAAACACTTTGGAACCTAACTGTCCCATCTCCTATTTGAGAGTGTTAAATAATCTTCGGCAACAAAGTAATTAAAATGTTTTCTTCTCTCTCTTTTTGTTTTTAAACAGAGTGGAGGCAGAGACAAAAGGAATGGGAAAACCTTCTTTAAATACACCAATTCTCTTTTGTTAATCCATAAGGAATACCTTCAGTTCACTTACAGACCAGAATAGTAATATTCTACATTTTATCCAAAGATGCCAAAGCCCCTCTGATACTATTCATACCTTTAAAAACCCCATAGAAACAATCAGGGTCTGGAGAGAAGTAAGAGGGGCGGAGCTAGAAATCAGCTCTGCACATGACTCCTCCTCACTTAACGTGGTCTTCAGGACAAATAGGAGTCTTGGAAGATTACTCACTGATCAACCTCCACATTTGAGAACTGGGACAATGACAAGCTTCCCCAAAGTTGCAGAGCTGGCTAGGACCTGAGACAAGCCTCTTGAATCCCAGGTCCCTGCTTTTTCAACTATTGCTTGTGTAGGAAGTTGTTGGGTGCAGCAGGCTGAGTAGTATTACCTGAGAATTCATGTCCCCCTAGAACTTCAGAAAGTAATCTTTGCAAACCCAATTATGGTAAGGATAAGATGAGGTCACATTGGGCCCTAAATCCAATGAGCGCGTCCTTGTAAGAAAAAGAAAAGAACACAAGCAGAAAGAGGACAATGTGGAAGTGGAGGCAGGCACTGGAGGAATGCATCTGTAAGCCAAGGAGTGGTGGCAACGGCCAGGGGCCCTGAGGAAACTGACTGCTGATGCCTGGATTTCAGATTCTGGCCTCCAGAACGGTGAGTGAAAATCCTGCTGTTGTTCCAAGTCACCCAGTTTGTGGAGATTTGTTATGTCCCCTAGGAAACTAATATACCAGGTAAATAGAGTCAGTACAAAAAAAAAGGGAATGGTCTTAGAGATAATGTGATTCACTGTCATACCTTGATGGACTTAATTTTACTACAGGCATCCACCTGGCAAGTAGACGGAAGTAAGCAGCTCTTTCTGAAAGTAACAGTCTGTCAGCTGAATGAGGCAATTTCTTTTCTAGAAAGTCTGGTCAAATACTGAAAAATTCTAACTTTACCCTTTTTCCTTATAATCCAAATTGGATTTCTTGCCTCTTTTTGATGGTTAACACTGTTCTTCATTTGAACAGTTTTATAAAAACTTCCCATTTCAAAGCTTTCCTGAACTTTTTTAGATTGGCTACTCTTTGATAACAAATGGGCTAAGAGAGTGCTATATTCATCTGCATCTTCAGTAACTAGTGCATCACTGGTTTTTTAAATCTTGGAACACTAAGTACAGATAAATATTTCTGTAACACATCACACAGGTTATCCATATTGGTATGAGTCAACAAAAATCTGCTCAGAGATATGTAAAAAGCATGTACAGTAAAGACTTCTGGTCAAGATGGCAGAGTAGGTTAATGCTGTGCTTGCCTCCCCCACAACCACATCAAAGCTACAACTAAATTATAGAACCACCCTCATTGAGATCCACGTGAACAGAAGTCCTACAACTAAGGATATAAAGAAGCAGCCACGACTGGGAGGAAGAGGCGAATACTCAGAATGGGTAAGACCCATGTGGCAGTTAAGAATCAGGAGGGATATCTCAGCTGTAGAGGTCCTCCCAGAGGAGCAAGGGGTGTCAGCCTGGAGCAGGGGTCCTCAAACTACGGCCCGCGGGCCACATGCAGATACAAATATTGTATTTGTTTCCGTTTTGTTTTTTTACTTCAAAATAAGATATGTGCAGTGTGCATAGGAATTTGTTCATTGTTTTTTTTTAAACTATAGTCCGGCCCTCCAACGGTCTGAGGGACAGTGAACTGGCCCCCTGTTTAAAAAGTTTGAGGACCCCTGGCCTGGAGCAATGGCACTGACTGAAAATGAACAGGGCCTCTGGATGAGACAGAGGGCTGCTATAGACCTAGGCATCTCCTTAAAGGCCTGAGCACAGCACACTTGCTCACAAACCCTCTTAGTCTCCAGCAAAGGAACAGCAGTTCAAAAGCCAGGAGCACAGGAGGAAGTAAAATGACTAGCTGCAGGGAGAGGGCTGGAGGAGAAAGGGTTGGAACAGTTCACTCTGGAGACGGATGTGCTGGCTAATGCCACTGTTCCTTTGTTGAACCCTCCCACAACTCAGTGGGCCCAACACAGATGGGTGCCAAATCTGAGCTCTCCATTAAGCTAGCTAACACTGTTCACCCTGCCCTGATGATTCCTTGATACCAAACTATCACAGGCAGAACCTCTTCCAGCAGTTCCTCCGCACAAGGAGCCGCCTGCCTCGGACATTCCCAAAAATCTCTCCAAGGTCCACAAACCCCAAATAAGCAGCATCTGGACTTGGTGGGTGTGCCCTGTACCTCCTGCTAAGCTACCCCAAGCCCAAAAATCAGCAACCAGTCTCAACTGGCACTGTGACTCCCATCAGGAAGCCCCAAGCCTAGCATAAGCAGTGACCAGTTTGGGCTTGGAAAGTAGCCTCAATTAAGTGGCCAGAAACTCGGCATAAGTAGTGGCGGCCTCAGCTCACATAGTGGCATCCACCAAAGGGAACTAAGCCTGACACTAGTGGCAGCTGGCTTAGGTTCTCGGAACAGCCCCTCCCAAGTGCCTTCAAGCCCAGCATAAGTGGCAGATAACGTTGCAGCTCCTAACACACAGCCAGCCCTAAGCCAGGCACAAGCAGAGACTAACTTTGACCTGTACCGAAGCCTCTCCAAGGAGGCTCCACAGCCGACACACCCAGTGGCTGGCTTCAGACCACACCAGAACACCATCCAACCAGCTCCACTAACAGAGCCCCGCTCAAGCAACTCCCACACAACAGCTCATTCACTGTAGTCAACAGTCAGCCCTCACAGCCAGGCAGCATGAGGGTCAATCCCACCAACTAATGTGCCAACAGCAATCCAGGTTCAACTAACTACAGCGGAAGGGCATACAGAACCCACAAGGGACACCCCTGGAGCACCTAACTAACTAAGCTGGCTAGGGAGACTGCACCACTGGGCCCCACAGGACACCCACAAAAGGCCTCTTCTCTCATCTGGAGATGTAGCAGGTCTACCTAATACATTGAAAGAAACACAGGCAGGCAGCGAAACACAAATGAAAAAAAAAAAAAATGCCAAAACTCAATAAAAAGAACTAAACAAAATGGAGGCATGCCATCTATCAGATACAGAGTTTAAAACACTGGTTATATCAAATTGCCAGTTATAAAAATAGTCATAGGGATGTAAAGTACAGCATAGGGAACACAGTCAATAATAATGTAATAACTATGTACAGTGTCAGATGGGTGCTAGACCTATTGAAGTGATCACTTCATAAGTTATATAAATGTCTAATTACTATGTTGTATACCTGAAACTAATATAATGCTGTATGTCAACTAACTGAAAAATAAAATTAAAAAAGTTACAGAGATGTAAAGTACAGCATAGAGAATCTATACTAATAAAAGGGTAATATGCTAATTAGACCAGATAGACCAGTCATCTTCTGGACAAAGCCACATTGGCGGAGGCCAAGGCAGAGGTGGTTAGGGGTGATCAGGCCGGCAGGGGAGGGCAGTTAGGGGCTATCAGGCAGGCAGGCAGGCAGGCAGAGGGGTTAGAGGCGATCAGGCAGGCAGGCAAGTGAGTGGTTAGGAGCCAGCGTCCTGGATTACGAGAGGGATGTCCTGTGGGATCGCCCTAAACTGGCAGTCGGACATCCCCCATGGGGTCCCAGACTGGAGAGGGTGCAGGCCGGGCTGAGGGACCCCCTCCACCCCTCCGTGCACTGGGCCTCTAGTATAGTCAACAATATTGTAATAGCTGTATAGGGTCAGTAGGGTTCTAGACTTATCAGAGAGATCACATTGAAAATTATATAAATGTCTAATCACTATGTTGTACACCTAAAGCTAATATAGTATTATATGTCAACTGTAATTGAAAACTAAAATTATTAAAATTAAAAAAACAAGTATAGTAAAATGTTAATGATAGAATCTAAGTGTTCACTGTAAATATTCTTTCAGCTTCACTGTATGGAAATTTCACAATAAAATATTGGAAAAACAGTAACTGGTAATATTAACAATAAAATAAAATTCTAGCAGCAGCCCTATTAAATCAGAAGCAAGGCAACAGAGCTCACTATCCCTAATACAACTTTTTCTCTTGCTACAATTTAACATTTTTCTGAAAGTCCTAGCTAGTACAATAAGAAATGAGACAGAATTAAGAAACAAATTGGGAAGGAGGGCCACAAAACTATCATTTGCACATTATACTTTATCAAGAAAACCAAGGGATAAATTGAAACACCTAAACATAATCAGTGGTTGGATACTATATACACAAAAATATCAAAACTTTCCCATGTATAAGTAATAACCAGTTCGACAAAATAAATAATATGTATATTCATGAGAGCAAGAAAAATGAGAAGTAAAAATACCTAAAAGGAATATATATAAACCATGCAAAAATCTGAAAGGTATAAAAAAGATATAAGAAATAAAGGGGCATCTAACATATTACTAGGTAAGAGTGAATAATATGACAATGTCACTTCGTCCCAGATAAATTTTTAGTTTTAATGTACTTTAACTGAATTAAAACACTTTTTTTTCCTAGTGGGAGTGGTATAAGTCAACAATATAATTTTAAAGTTCCCCTGGAAAACCAGATAAAAATTGACAAGAACATTGTGAAAAGAAATAATAATAAATGGGCCCTATCTTGTCAAATATAATGAAATTATAAAGTTATAATAGTCAAAACTTTGGTTTAAGAATTGATAAGGTCATAGAACCAATATATAAAATAAATTTATATGCCAGAAAGAATCTTAAATCTAAGGAGGAAGAGAAAATTGGCTACCAGGAAATTAATACCAATTAGATCCCAACCTTATGAACTCGATATATTAGGGTTAAATGTAAAAGTGAAATCATTGAAAGAAAAACAAACTAGAAGAAAACATCTGGATCAGGAGAAATAAGTAATGGAGACAGTCCAGAAATAAGAGCACTGGATTTGTCTACATTTAAATAAAAATGAAATAAATTGCAAATACATGCAAATGTAAAACAGAAGGAGTTAATGGTTTTATTCTATAAGGAGCTGATCTACACCTCAGTAAGAAATTGTGAATATACAATAGAAAAATGGGTAAGGGAAAAGAATAAACACCAGAAGATGAAGTATGAATGGTTAATAAATGTATAAAAATGTTTAGCCTTACTAGAAGCAGAAGCTTATATATGGACAAAAATAAAACTCTGCTTCTCATCTACAGAGCTGATTTTCCCTCACCAAAAAGATGATTACAGTAGGCATAGGGGGTGGGGGGAGAAGCAGGCTCTGGTGAGAGGAGCAGTGTGTGCGCAAGGCCACCATTACTTATGTGGGTAAGTCCAGCTTTGTGGAGGGAGGTGGTGGTAATATGCCAAACATATCATTGCTCTTAAGAAAAAAGGTAAGTACCAGGGTGTTCATGTCAGTACTATTTAAAAAGGCAAAACTGGGAAGAATTTAAATGTCTAGTAAAGTAATAATGGTTAAATAAATTATGGTAAAGTCTATTTGAAGAAGAAAGAGGGAGCCATTATAAATCATATTTTCAAAGAACACCTCAAGACATAGGAAAATGTCAGTGAAAAAGGCAGATTAGAAAACCATATATGAGTTATTCTAACTATGTTTAAAACACATAGATGCATATAGAAACATTTAATGCACCAAAATATTTTCAGTGGTTTTTTTAATGAATGGAAATAGTTTCTTCTTTATACATTGTTTTCTAAGTAGTTTACAATAAAAACAATACCTAAAATAAAGCTAAATTGGGTTATGCAATATTACAGAAACCTACCTCTGATTAATTTTATAACTTCTTTTCAAAATAGGTTTCTCACTTTCACCATCCCTGTATCTGTCTATAAACTGCAACATAATGTTATGAAGTTAGGACCCGAAGTAAATACAGTGTCAACTTAAATGTCCAATTGCAGGGTACTAGGTAATAGTACATTCTTTTTTTTTATTATTGATTTTTTTTTTTTTACAGAGAGGAAGGGAGAGGGACAGAGAGTCAGAAACATCGATGAGAGAGAAACATCTATCAGCTGCCTCCTGCACACTCCCTACTGGGGATGTGCCCGCAACCAAGGTACATGCCCTTGACTGGAATTGAACCTGGGACCTTTCAGTCCGCTGGCTGATGCTCTATCCATTGGGCCAAACCGGTTAGGGTGGTAATAGTACATTCTTAAAATGGATTTAATCATTAAAAATCATGTTTTCAAAGAGCATATAAATAATACTAAATACAAAACTGTATAACTTTTTGTTTAAATATATATAGATATATGTACTTAACATAGAAAAATGACTGAACATAAATACATGAAAATGTTAGTGATTATCTTTAAAGGATGGTATGAAGAGGTATTTGAAGTTTCTTTTTTATTTTTTTGCATTTTACCATATTTTACATAAGTATCAGCTAATTTTTCAATCAAAAAAGCATTATTTAAACATAATGCTTATTGTCTCAAAGCATGAGAAAAATAGAATTGCATAAATTTATTTTTTAAAAAGAAATTTTCTTTATCTTAATGCCTTTTGGCAACAAATTTACACTTTAAAAATTTGTTGTGCAAACACGCAGTAATACAATGAACAAAAGATGTTCTGCACTAATGTAATTTTTTATAAATAAGTGTTCATTTTTAATTCTACAGACTTAAATAATGGCTCTCCCAAAATCAGCTTTTTGGAAGGTTCACGTGAGTATAAGAAAAAACTAAAATATAAATGTGTTCTATTATAGATGAAGCTATAAGTTTTCATGGCTTTGTAGCTTCTTAAATGTTTTTTTTTGGGGGGGGGGGGAGACTGTGAAAAGAAAACTTTTAAGTAGAAAAATTAGTACTAGCCTATGAACAGATAAAAGGATTCAGATATGAGAAGTTGAATTTTGGAATCCTAATTCATAAATGGAACAGAATCCCATAACATAGCTCATTACACACGGATTTAGATAAACCACAGAGTAGATCCTGACAAAGAATCAAAGAACCCAGAGACAAGCACAAAAGAATAGGTCAACAAACTGGCAAAAAATCCTGTGACAACCTGGGAAGAACTCTTCATTTCATTACGGTGGAAACCCCACCATTCGGTGCATAGGTACTGACAAGGTAGGCCAGCGAGTTACAGAGCCACAAAGAAATGACGTCACCTAGGAGGCAAGGAATAAGACTGAAAAAAAATGATAGTATACCCTCTTTCTTTTTTTTTTTTTTTAAAATCTTTATTGTTCAGATTACATTTGTTCCTCTTTTTTCCCCCCCATAACTTCCCTCCTCCCAGTTCCTGCCCCACCCTCCGCCCTCACTCCCCACCCACTGTCCTCATCCATTGGTGCACGATTTTTGTCCAGTCTCTTCCCGCATCTCCCACTCCCCTTTCCCCCCCAAGAATAGTCTGTCCATTCACTTTCTATGTCCCTGATTCATTATAATCACCAGTTCATTCTGTACATCAGATTATTTATTCACTTGATTCTTAGATTCACTTGTTGATAGATGCATGTTTGTTGTTCACTATTTGTATCTTTACCTTTTTCTTCTTCCTCTTCTTAAAGGATACCTTTCAGCATTTCGTGTAATACTGGTTTAGTGGTGATGAACTCCTTTAGCTTTTCCTTATCTGTGAAGCTCTTTATCTGACCTTCAATTCTGAATGATAGCTTTGCTGGATAAAGTAATCTTGGTTGTAGGTTCTTGGCATTCATCACTTTGAATATTTCTTGCCACTCCCTTCTGGCCTGCAAAGTTTCTGTTGAGAAATCAGCTGACAGTCGTATGGGTATTCCCTTGTAGGTAACTGAGTTTCTTTCTCTTGCTGCTTTTAAGATTCTCTCTTTGTCTTTTGCTCTTGGCATTTTAATGATGATGTGTCTTGGTGTGGTCCTCTTTGGATTCCTTTTGTTTGGGGTTCTCTGCGCTTCCTGGACCTGTAAGTCTATTTCTTTCACCAGGTAGGGGAAGTTTTCTGCCATTATTTCTTCAAATAGGTTTTCAATATCTTGCTCTCTCTCATCTTCTGGTACCCCTATAGTTCTGATGTTGGTACGTTTGAAGCTGTCCCAGAGGCTCCTTACACTATCTTCGTATTTTTGGGTTCTTTTTTCATTTTGCTTTTCCGGTTGGATGTTTCTCGCTTCTTCGCATTTCAAATCTTTGACTTGATTCTTGCGCTCCTCTGGTCTGCTGTTGGGAGTCTGTATAATATTCTTTATTTCAGTCAGTGTATGCTTACTTTCTAGATGGTCCTTTATCACACCATCGAGGGTCTCATTAGACTTCCTGTACATCTCATCAAGTTTATCGACAGACTCTAGAAGCCTCTTGAGAGACCTCAAAAGTGTGGTTCTGAACTCAATATCCTCCCTTGATAGTTTTGTCCTGTTTCTTTGTCTCCGCATTTTTTATGCTTTCTTGGTACACCCCCTAGTAGTCTTTGTGCGCAGTCTTGTTGTAGTTAAGCCCTGATTGTTGTAGTTAATACTAGAGAGATTTGACCACCAGGCTGACTGGCTGTGAGAATCAGCTGTGTGGAAAACTTCTGTCCTCTGGGGAGGTGCTAATCTAGCCTTTGCCTGAGGCAATCCAGCAAATGGCTCTGCGCAGGGCTTGGGCGGGGCGGGATCAACAGGGCGGGTGGAGGGAGCAGTTATGGCTGCTCTCAGTCCCGGTCCTAGAGGCTCTGCTTCTCAGAACCCCGCCGCCACTGCAAACCTCGGAGAGAAGGTTGCCCTCAGATTCCAACTGATGCTAGATAATCCCGCTTCTCCCGTCTGAGTCTGAGTCCCTAGAGACTCGCCCGGATCTGGAGCCCAGAGTCTGAGATTCCCTCCTGATTGAAAACGACAACCGTGCACTCAGCCACCAGCCCGCTTTGCGCGCGCACCTCGGTACCTTTATATTTTCCACACTGCACCTCTTCTGAGCTTCGGTATGCTGTTCTCTTTCCTTCTAGTTGAAGAGTCTCTCCTCAGCCAGCTTTCCTGTGGTTCTGGGTGATGTTTGTTCCGTCTTTTAGTTGTATTTTTGAAGTGGTTGTTTGCGGCAGCAGTCTTCAGTGTTTACCTATGCCGCCATCTTGGTTCTCTCCTACCCTCTTTCTGACAGGTGGTTACTATGGAGTCACAAAGTCCACAGTACTTGGATTCTCTGCCAATGAATTATACCATGGACCTCAGAGTGATCGTGTGGAAGGGATGTGTGATGAGGGTCGCAGCAGAAGGAGCCATCATCTCTTGTGTTGTCTCCTTGGTAACTTGGTGGAAGGAAGATGAGACTTCTTTTTTTTTTTTTTAATATATTTTATTGATTTCTTACAGAGAGGAAGAGAGAGGGATAGAGAGTTAGAAACATCGATGAGAGAGAAACATCCATCAGCTGCCTTCTGCAGACTCCCTATTGGGTATATGCCTGCAACCAAGGTACATGCCCTTGACCGGAATCGAACCTGGGACCCTTGAGTCCCCAGGCCGACGCTCTATCCATTGAGCCAAACCAGTTAGGGCGAGACTTCTTTCTGTATATATCCAGGACCTAACTCCTCAACCCTGTCACATTCCGGCAATTCTGTAAAACTCTACCATGGACCACAGTCCCAAGAATTCCTGAACATAGACATGGAGTTAAGCCTGTGAACACCTGTGAACAACCCACACTTCCCATTGATGCTCACAAGGTGCTGAGCATAACGAGAGAGACCAGGAAGCTGCTTCTCAGACTTCTCTATCAAATCAGCAGTCCCCGTAATATCAGAGTGAGCATTCAGGGGTCTCCTTCCTCTCCCAGGGTTTAGGAATAGAGCCTGAAGCTCATGGTAGCTTACCTTGAAATGTCTTTGATGTCTCTTACTTTGTCTCAAAACGTGATGTAAATTTTATATTCTATTCAATATTATATGCATTTGTTTTAATACCAAAATGTTTCACATTACCCATCTCCCCCACCCCCTAAAAAATCTCCACATAAAGATGATCTAGAAAAATGAAATTAAAAAAAAAAACACAGAACTTTAAACTGGAAAGAAGCATTACCAAATCTGCCCCTTTATTTTGCAGATGAGGACATGAACTTGACAGATGAAGAGCCAGAGAGGGGACTTGACTTGCTCAAGGTCACACCATCTAGAACTCAGGTTTCCTGACTCAGTTCATTGGCTCAAAGGAACAGCCATTATTCAGCTAAGACATAATATTGTTTCAGACTTCCTTTAAGTTGTAATGAATCATTTAACCAAACTCCGGTAAATTTCACAAGAGCTTCTGGAAGCAAAGGTGCGGTAACAAGAAACCTATGACAGCCCAGACCACAGCTACATCACACCATGGGTGTTTCTTCCTGGGAAAGGGGATTTGATTGCTTTGGAGACAGCACAACACTGACGGCCTTTCCCCTGGGCAGAGAATTAAATAAACTCTGGGGCTTCTCCCTCAAAACACATCACACATGGTTAAAGTCTATGTATACAGTGCAGTTAACCTGTCGTAGAAAAGTTGGCAATAATCTTCAGACACTAGCACCAAATAAAGGCTTCCAAATTCTCATCAGGGTGGTAAGATGCCTTTCTTCACATGTTTAAAAAAGAAAAATCCATCCATGAGAGAATTACGGACACCATGTCTGAAATGTGCCCTAACATAACATTTTCATCTCCCAGGTCCTTCACTGCAAAGATTTTATGTTTAAACTAGAGGCCTGGTGCACGAAATTCATGCAGGGGGAGGGGGGCCCTCAGCCCAGCCTGCACCCTCTTCAATCCGGGACCCCTCAGGGGATGTCCGACTGCCAGTTTAGGCCCTATCCCCAGGATATCCCTTTCACAATCCGGGACAACTGGCTCCTAACTGCTCACCTGCCTGCATGCCTGATTGCCCCTCACTGCCCTCCCTCCCCCTTCTGGCCTGGTCACCCCCAACTTCCCCTTCTGCAGGCCTAGTTGCCAACTGCCCCCCCCTCCACCAGCCTGGTCTCCCCTAATTTCACCCCCCCCCCCGCCGGCCTGGTCACCCCTTACTGCCTGCCCCCCCCTTGCCGACATGGTCGCCCTAACTGCTGCCCTGCTGGCCTGGTCACCCCTTACTGCCCCCACTGCCAGACTGGTCGCCCCTAACTGCCCCCCTGTTGGCCTAGTCGCCCCATGCAGCCTGCTGCTCAGTCATTTGGTCACCCCTCACTAACCCCCCTGCCAGTCTGGTCGCCCCACGCAGCCTGTTTGATCATCCGTTTGATTGAGATGGTCACTTAGGCTTTTATATATATAGATAATTTATTTACTCATAGCAAGCTAACAGCTACTAGACCAGTGATGGCGAACCTTTTGAGCTCGGCGTGTCAGCATTTTGAAAAACCCTACCTTAAATCTGGGGCCGTGTCACATATAGAAATTTTTTGATATTTGCAACCATAGTAAAACAAAGATTTATATTTTTGATATTCATTTTATATATTTAAATGCCATTTAACAAAGAAAAATCAACCAAAAAAAATGAGTTCGCGTGTCACCTCTGACACGCGTGTCATAGGTTCGCCATCACTGTACTAGACCCTACTTACTACTTGACCAAAAGGTTCCAGGGGTAACAATGAATTTAGGAGCTGAGTTGTTAAGCACATTTTAAAAAGCAACACAGGGTTACTATCACTTGTCCAGTAACGTGCAGCCCTAAATGAAGGCCGACCATAGGAGAGATTGCTGTGACAACTATAGAGAACGTTTTCTTCTAATATGTATTACCTTTCAGTCATCAGTCTTTCTATGAAGACATGAAAAGAAGACTACAAACAATTTTCTGGAGTTGTCAAAAAAAATAAAATGAACAAAATCTAAGCCAGAGGAGGTGGGGGGCTGGGTGGAGGTGGGCAAAGGAAGGGGGGAATATGAGGACATCTGTAAGAGTATCAACAACAGAAAACAACAACTGAGAATCAGTATTTCTTTTGAAATGTGTCTCTTGACTGCATACCAATGAATTCATTAAATGTCCAACCCTCTGTTTCATTTTAATAAGGAAGAAAAAGAATATGCACAAGAGGGCAGTGTTTGGTTTTGGTGACCCATGGACTTCCTATTTCCCACTGAAACCATCCAATGTGAGTGGTAATCATGGGACGCTCATGCCAGTGGAGACCCTGGTACCTTGGAGAGTGTGTGGCCACCAGATGCACACTATCAAAGCACTGAAGCTACGCTGTGCCCCTTGCTGCACCTGTTTCACTCTGGGTGGGGAGCACCCATATATATCTTCCTATCCATTTTTTCCAGCCTTTGCTGGTAGCAAGTAGGTTTATAAAAGATTTGTAAGGTGATTGGGGATTGTTAAGTTTCTTATACTTAGCATACAAGTTGTCTTGAGGCAGGGAGCCTATTTTTAAATATGAAGCACTTAATTATAAGCTGGCCACTTACCAATCTGTCACTACTGACCAAAAATTTATAATAATGTGAAGATCAATAGAATAGGTTTGATAAAACCAATCTATTGTCTCCTGTATGGTTTTTCCCATGATCAATACTATACTTCTGAAAAGATGACTCCCTCTTGCCTAAAAGGATACAGAGTCTGTATCTAAAATGAGAAGTCGTCCTCCCAGGGGGAAGTGTCAACAAAGAGCAAACCAACCACAGACAACAGCATAGGTTCTGGGAAAATCAGAGGTGCCATGGTTGGGGAGTACCCTGATACCCCCCTGAGAAGGGAATACACAATACCTTGCACTTAGGAGTACTTACTACTTTCTCTTAAACCTAGCATTTTACTTCCTGTGTCTTAGGCTTGTTTTAGTGGGAGTCCATCAAACTATGTAGAATATGGATAAATGACTCTCTAATAGCTTTTTAAAAATTGAAATTAATTCTAATAACATTGGACAAAAAACATGGTATTTACATAATATTGTCCAAGCTGAAAGGTTATCTTACAAATTAAATAAATTTCTTCACAGTGATACTACAGAGCAAATCTGGGGTATAGTCATGTCTCAAGGACAGTATTTTGATGACAAACTAGGGTTTCTATTAGCCCAAAGATGATAACTGTAGGATAGTCGTAAAATAGAACTATAAGGTTTGTCTGGCCTTTTTAGTGGATGACATGTCAAAGTTGAAACCAATAAAATGGAATATTTGGATGAGGCACTATTATGATTGAGATTTCTATGTACACCGGCTTTCAAAGTATAAAGACCATTTTTAGAGTCTTCCTTTCATGGAAACCACATAATCCATGGAGGCTTCCTCAACCAAAAGGCAACTATATCAGAAGTAGGATATTTACAAGTTCATATTCCACTAACTCGAGATCTTCAAACATCAAGCACATATGCAAATCTTGGTACATGCTGTGAGTATTTAGTCTGTCAATAATGGTCTCCTAATACATTATTAAAAGGGCTAGGACCACATCTCTGTTGTTAAATACTGTATCCCTCAGTGTCTACCACAATGAGTGGTACAGAGTAGAAGCTCAATAAATATTTGTTGAGTTGAAAAAAGAAAAGCTCACTAGTTTTCTAGTTAAGTCTACAAGTTGGACTCCATCAGTACTAACTTTAATAATATGATGCTTATAACTCTGCTGCTGGGGTTAATCACATCTTCATTGGTGACTCATTACACACACTACCAAATTTACCAAACTGTACTTCATTTCTTTGTAAGCTCTGCCACAGAGCAGAATGAGGAACATGGGGGCCTTTGCTCCTGTTAATTGGCTTGGGGACTACAGAAATGAGGGATCTGTTGTTTGTACAAAATGGAACTGCTGGCAGATCCTCTGTAAGAAGATGAGGAGAACTTTAATCTGCCTCAAAACATTGTGATAATTTCTCTTTCAGCTATTTCTGTTTGACCAAAAAGGAACCAGGAAGTATAATTTGCCAATTTAAAAATGCATTTAAGGACAGTTCATCTTCTTACTGGCTATGAGAAACGGATTGGGATAACTCTACCTGTCAATAAGTGGGGAAGTTTTGTTTGTTTTTTCCTCAAATAGTCTAATGGACTGAGATGAGGTCATGCCCAGGCTCCTGCTGTCTTATATAAATGTTAAGAACTTCCTTCTACTTGCAGAGGTACAGGAGGAGTTCATGATGTTCCACCCGAGTCGTTCCATAAGGAGTATGAAAGAAGATAAACTCTTTTTAAAATCCAACTTCCAGCATCCATTAATTCCAAAACTTATAGTGTATTCTTGCAGAGTTTTCTATCCTAAAACAGCAATGACATCACAAGAGAGAGAAAGGAAGAACCAGCTTGCCAGGGGTTGACACAAAACAACCTGAGAGAGGGCAGAGTGCATTTATTTTAGGTTGCCATTCGTTAAAGACCAGGACAGACATCAGATTTTAGAGGACTCAAATCTACTCCCACAAAGTGGTTTTGGGGGGCAGGGAAGCAGGGGAATAACACAATGGTCAGGCTAAGGCAAAATAACACTGAGGCATTTGAAAGTCACTTTTCTGCTGTATTTGAGTCATTTTTACTGGATCACTTTAAATCATGAAATTATGTATCATTGAACAAACAAACTTAAACAAAATTAGAAAATACTGCATTACTCTACTCCCACCCCAAGGCTATTATGTCTGGTAGGAAAGACTGGGTATAGCAATTTTCTAGTTTTGCTAAGTTGTAGTGTCTTCTTAAATATTCAATTTACTGAAATATTCAATTTACTCAAGCAACACTCACTGATGTCAGACTTTATGTACAGCATTGTGCTAGCCTATGTACCTCCTGAGTATAACCAAACTCCAGCCTGCAGGAGCCCATAAACTACACTACTGAAGCACCAGGTAAATTTACTTAACAGATGGTAAAATAGTCCATTCTGGTAAAGCTATGACTCAATTTTCTTCCTAACAATGCACTGCTACAACAGAAGTCAGAAGGAAAACTGGATGTGATAATAACCCACATTTATAATACAAGAAAGCAGAGGGGAAAATGGATCAAAAGATTTTTTAAAAACTGAAAACAGTTGAAATTTCAGCATATTTCTCTGAACACACAGGAAAGGGAATATTATTTAGGCTGCTGTCTTCAAAAAGAAAGGCTGAGTCCTAGATGGTGTGGCTCAGTGGTTGGAGCATCAGCCCACAGACTGAAGGGTCCTGGGTTTGATTCTGGGCAAGGGCACGTACTTCAGTTGCAGACTAAGTCTCTGGCCCTAGTCAGGGTTCATGGGGGAGGCAACTAATCAATGTATCTTTCTCTCACATCCATGTTTCTCTCTCTCTCCCTCCCTTCTACTCTCTCTAAAAATCAGTGGAGAAAATATCCTCAGAGGAGGATTAACAACAAAAAAGGCTGAGAAGAATTTTCAAAACAGTTCCAATTTTTAATTCCCAGGATGATTCACAAAGTCCATTCCCAAAATAACGAGTCCCTGTCATAAAAGTCATTATAAATGAGTTATATGTAGGAAGAAAGTGGCACAAAAGTGGATGTAAATACAAATGTTTTGAGAAAAACAAATGTTGCAACTGTGGCAATACAGGTTTTTCTGGTAACCTACTTTCCCAGCCTCATTTCCTGCCTGACTGACCATACACTCCAGTTACCCACTTTTTCATGCCTCTGTGCCTTTGCATATACTGCTTCCACTGCCATATACTTTCTTCCTCTTCCCAAGTCATCAAAATCATGCTCCACAGGACCCAGCTCCAACATCATCTCAGTGTTGCCCTTTCTCCCACCACTCTCCTCTGTGTCCCACTGCACTTTGTACCTATGAGGGAGGAGTTTTTAACCTGCCTCCTCAGACAGACTGAAACATCATTGAAACCTGACTCTTAAATATGCTTCAGCACTGGTGATGAATGACTTCCTTGTGAGTAAAACAATGCAAGACTTTTATTGGCTAAGTCTTAGAAATATAGAAAATAACTCTTCAGAAAATGCCATTTGAAGAAATCACAGCATTCCTCTTGAAAGTTCTTATTTAATATTTTTGTACTAAACTGTTTAGTAGTAGGAAGAATATATTTATTAAACACCTACTATGTGTGTAATATACCATGCTTATTTTACATGCACTGTCATTTATTTAGTATTAAATCATAGCACCCCTTTTATAGCAAGTAATTTGCCTAAGGATATATAGCTCGTAGCACAGTTGAGACTGAAACCTCAGATTTAACTCAAAAATTTATATTTTTAACAATATTATCAGAAAACACAAAAGACAAAAGGTAACAAAAAATATACTAACTATTCAACACTTAGGGTGAACCATTATTTAAAAGTATTACCATCCAAATCTTTACCTTTGTATGTCTATGACTTTTTACATTACAGACAGTCCTCAGGTTACATTGGACCCGACAAACGTCGTTTCATGGTTAATCGCCATCTCCCATCCTATCCTATATAATAAAGAGGTAATATGCAAATTAACCCTCAGACCATCACACCTTCACAAGATGACTGCGCTCACAGCAGAGGCGGGGTTCCTGTAACACAAGAAGGCTGTGCCCACAGCAGAGGCGGGGTCCCTGTAACACAAGAAGGCTGTGCCCACAGCAGAGGCGGGGTTCCCGTAACAAGCTGTTATGAGCGATCAGCAGGGACCTGAGCTGCGCTCCCACCTGGCGGGGCTTGATGAGGGACCTCAGGCTGCATCCCCCACCCTGGTGCTGGGCTGGAGGACCTGAGGCTGCGCCCCCCGACACGGCACCGGGCCAGGGGACCTGAGGCTGCTCCACCTGTCGGGTGGGGCTTGACGGGGTCTCTGAGGCTGTACACCCCCGCCCGGCAGGGCTTGATGGGGGTGGGGCCAGTCGGGTCTGGATCTCGCCCAATGGGGGTGGGGTCGGCCGAGTCTGGGTCTCGCGTGATTTCGAGGTGTGCGCGGGTGGGTGGGGACTTGACTCTAGGTCCCACAGCGCGCCCCAGACTCTGACAGGAGGAAGATTTTCATATACATTTTACTAATTTTCTTTCATCTCTGACATTTCTATTATAGAGAAAGGGCAAATAGCAATATTAAAATATTACCTCTAATTAATTCTCTTTTAATGTGCACAAATTTTGTGCACTGGGCCACTAGTGTGAACAATAAAAGGACTGATTTGCCTTCCTTCTTCGAAAATATATAAATTGCATCTGCTGACAACTAACTGAAGTTTAAGTAGCATTTAAGCTAAGAATCTCCCTTTGATTTCATTTACCTATATTTATTCAACATTTTTGCAGAGAATAAGAGAGACCCTAAAGATAAAGTTTGTTTTTTAGACTGAGAACCTATCTCCAAGAGGTTAATTAACTTGGCTAACCTCACACAAAAAATAAGATTGAGTTGCTTATTTTGAATCCTTAGCCATGTGAACCACAGAACATGATTTTTTAAAAGGTATATTTGTTGAACTTCTCAGCCCTTTTCTTTATCTTCTTTAATTTTTATTGTTAAACATTTATTGAACATCTGCTATGTGTTAAACTATATACTGAGAATTGGTATGCAAAGATGAATAAGACAGAAGTCTTTATTGTATTTAACTGAATTTCTTCTTGCCTGTGTTTCTTAATTTCTTACTCCTTTCAGGCCCTCTTATTCCTTCATTTTCCCTCCTGAACTCTTTTCTATATCATCTCCTTCCTCATCTCCTGTTCTTTAATTTCCCAAGAAGCGAATATCCATTTCTTCTTCCTGTTCACACTTTTCTTCTAAGAACACCTCCTACCCTACCCCTCTGTTCTTCTCAGTTGCTTCTTATTTGATCATAATGTAACCTGAAGTGTGTTCTTTAATATTATACTTATGAAGACAGTATTATGCTCCCATTTTATTTAAAAAGCAAATTAGTCAATACAACTGTTTGTAAGAATTACTAAATCTAATCTAATATCTAATAAAAGACAAACATGCAAATTGACTGTACCTTTGCTATGCCTTAATCCACGCCCACCAGCCAATCAGAGTGACTATATGCAAATTAACCCAACCAAGATGGCGGCCGGCAGCCACAGAGCTGAAGCCAGCAGGAGGCTTGGTTGCTCCAGTGATGGAGGAAGCCAAGCTTCCTGGCCAGCTTGAGCTCCACTCAAAGCAACAAAGTTTCAATTATAGAAGATAAATAAACACCAGATATCTGCTTTCAGCAGGCCATGGCCACGGAGCTGGAGCGAGCAGGAGCCGGCTCTGAGCTCCAATGAAGGCAACACGGTTTCAATTATAGAAGGTAAGTAAATCCCAGAATTAAAAAAAAAGAAAAAGAAAAAAAGGAGAGGCTGGGAGCTTCCGTCGCCGGGGGGCTGGCCAGCCTGAAAACGGCCCTCAGCCCCTCACCCAGACTGGCCAGGCACCCCAGTGGGGACCACCCACCCTAAAGGGGATGTGGCCAGCCTGAAAACAGCCATCAGCCCCTCACCCAGGCTGGCGAAACCTCCATGGGGTGAGGGTCCCCACTGGGGGGGGTCTTGACCAGCTTGCAAACAGCCATCAGCCCCTCACCCAGGCTGGGTAGGCACCCCAGTGGGGACCCCCACCCTGAAGGGGGTGTGACCAGCCTGCAAACACCCATCAGCCTCTAACCCAGGCTGTCCAGGCACCCCAGCGGGACCCCCACCCTGATCTGAGACACCCTTCAGGGCAAACCAGCTGGACCCCACTCATGCACCAGGCCTCTATCCTAGATAATAAAAGGGTAATATGCAAATTGACCCTAACAGCAGAAAAACTGGGAATGACTGGTCACTATGACACAAACTGACCACCAGGAGGCAGACGCTCAATGCAGGAGCTGCCCCCTGATGGTCAGTGCACTCCCACAGGGGGAGCTCTGCTCAGCCACAAGCCAGGCTGACAGCTGCCAGTACAGCAGTAGTGGTAGGAGCCTCTCCCGCCTCCTCAGCAGTGCTAAGGATGTCCGACTGCAGCTTAGGCCTGCTCCCCACTGGCAAGTGGACATCCCCTGAGGGCTCCCGGGCTGCCAGACTGATGTCTGACTGCCAGCTTAGGCCCAATTCCCCAGGGAGCGGGCCTAAACCAGCAGGTGGTCATCCCCCAAGGGGTCCCAGACTGCGAGAGGGCACAGGCCAGGCTGAGGGACCCCCCTAGTGCACAAATTTTTGTGCACTGGGCCTCTAGTGTTATATAATTTTCAAGGGTCCTTCAAGTTCTCAAAATTGTATTGTGCTATGATTCTAAAGAATCATAGTCCTTGTTTGTGTGGATCCTTTGTTCCTTCTTAGACTTTTGATAGGAAAAATACTTCCCACCCTAGAATTAAATCTTTGGAGAATAATTGGTACTTAGCATAACAACATGAATAGACTAAATTCAAAGAACAAAATCAGCTCCATGATAACTGAATTCTATCAGAAGATCAGTTATTTAGAGCTGTATGTATATCCACATAATCTATCTCAGTACCTTGTTTGGCAATCAGCTTGTATTCTTATCCTGTAGTTTCTATGTTAATATACATCCTATATAATAAAGAGGTAATATGCAAATTGACCATCACTCCAACACACAAGGTGGCCATCACAAGATGGCCGGCAGGGGAGGGCAGTTGTGGGCGATCAGACCAGCAGGGGAGGGCAGTTGGTGGGGACCAGGCCAGTAGGGGAAGGCAGTTGGGGGGGACCAGG
This sequence comes from Myotis yumanensis, assembly GCF_028538775.1. NCBI lineage: Eukaryota > Metazoa > Chordata > Mammalia > Chiroptera > Vespertilionidae > Myotis > Myotis yumanensis. The sequence goes on from NW_027223756.1 coordinate 74,235,066, forward strand.
CCAGCAGGGAAGGGCAGTTGGGAGGAACCAGGCCTGGAGGGGAGAGCAGATGGGGGCGACCAGGCCAGCAGGGGAGAGCAGTTGGGGATGGCCGGGCCTACAGGGGAGGGCAGTTGGAGGGGACCAGGCCTGCAGGGGAGGACAGTTAGGAGTAACCAGACCCACAGGGGAGGGCAGTTGGGAGGGACCAGGCCTGCAGGGGAGGACAGTTAGGGGTGGACCAGGCCTGCAGGGGAGGGCAGTTGGGGGGGTCCAGGCCTGCAGGGGAGGGCAGTTAGGGGTGACCAGGCCTGCAGGGGAGAGCAGGCGAGGGTGACCAGGCAGGCAGGGAGGGCAGTTAGGGGCAACCAGGCTGGCAATGGAGGGCAGTTTGGGGTGACCGGGCTAGCAGGGGAGGGCAGTTGGGGGCAACCAGGACTGCAGGGGAGGACAGTTAGGGGTGACCAGGCCGGCAGGGAAGGGCAGTTAGGGGTGACCATGCCAGCAGGAGAGGGCAGTTAGGTTCCATCGGGCCGGCAGGGGAGCAGTCAAGCGTCGATCAGGCTGGCAGGGGAGTGGTTAGGGGGTGATCAGGCTGGCAGGCAGAAGCGGTTAGGGGCAATCAGGCAGGCAGGAAGGTGAGCAGTTGGGAGCCAGCAGTCCTGGATTGTGAGAGGGACATCCCTAGAGGGGTCCCAGATTGGAGAGGGTGCAGGCTGGGCTGAGGGACACCCCTTCCCCGTGCATGAATTTTGTGCACCGGGTCTCTAGTATTATAATGAAGAAATATCTTAAGGTATTGAAATACCTAAAAATGCAAAGAAATCATTATTCACCTACCTTTTATCAATATAGGTAGTGAGAATTACTTCTTTCTTCCTTATAAAATGAGGAAATTAAAAACATTCTCACTGCTTAGAACAAATTTGCTTATTTTTTCATTTTATTTCTAAGAGTAAAACTGTCTTCAGTACTTCACAATCACAAAGAAACTTAAATCTCATTTTCTTCGTTATGTTGCTGCTGAATTGAGCAGACTAGTTGAAAAATATATATATATATATATTTTAATCTAGGATCAAAGAAACCATCTGACCAGGATAGTACTTTTGTTTGGATAGGAAATTCAGTAAATTTTTTCCCAATTTCTTTACATTTGACCATGATACTTTTCTTTTTTTTAAATTTAGGGCTGTATTTTATTTTTTAAAATATATTTTATTGATTTTTTTACAGAGAGGAGGGGAAAAGGATAGAGAGCTAGAAACATTGATGAGAGAGAAACATCGATCAGCTTCTTCCTGCATGCTCCCCACTGGGGATGTGCCCACAACCAAGATACATGCCCTTGACCGGAATCGAACCTGGGACCCTTCAGTCCACAGGCCAATGCTTTATCCATTGAGCCAAACCAGTCAGGGCAACCATGATACTTTTTGCAAGAGGCTAAGGCAATGATGGTAAATCTATTAAGTGGAATGTCATGGTAAAATGACAGATATGGCCTAATTTGAAGAAACATGTGAATGAAACAGTGTTAAACAATAGAAGAAAAATTGCATTATTACAATACAGTAGGTCCTCGGGTTACATCAGAGATCTGTTCCTATGGCGCGATGTAACGTGATTTTCATAGTAAGTTGAACCCACCTACGTAAGCACCTACATCACTCACATGGAGCACATACACAGCAGTAATAAAGTGAAACAGTAAAAAAAATTTAAAAGAAAGATAACAATTCCTGACCTTTACTTGTGGTAAATAAATAATAAAAAACATAAAGCACATATGTACGTATGTTGAAATGATGGATTTTTTAAAAAATAAATAAACTAGTGGCCTGGTGCACGAAATTCATGCACAATAAAAGGGAATCGATTAGAGGAAATATTTTAATATTGCTATTTGCCCTTTCTCTATAAAGAAATGTCAGAGATGAAAGAAAATTAGTAAAATGTGAATAGCTTCCTTTTGTCAGAGTCTGGGGCGCGTCACAGGACCCAGAGTCAAGTCCCTGCCCACCCACACGCGCCTCAAAATCATGTGAGACCCAGACCCGGCCAGCCCCTACCCCACTGGGCGAGATCTAGACTTGGCTGGCCCCACCCCCGTCAAGCCCTACTGGGCTGGGGGCACATCCTCAGGTCGCTGACCCGGCATTGGGCGGGAGGCACAGCCTCAGGTCCCCTGGTGCACCCCCATGTCCCCCAGCCCGGTGCTGTTGCGGGGGGCGTGGCATGAGGTCCTCCATCAAGCCCTGCCGGGTGGGGGAGCAGCCTCAGGTCCCCCGGCGCACCCCCACGTCCCCCAGCCTGGTGCCGTTTCGGGGGGCATGGCATGAGGTCCTCTGTCAAGCCCTGCCGGGTGGGGGCACAGCCTCAGGTCCCCCGCCCCGGCCCGGCGCCATGCAGCCTAAGGTTCCTGCTGATCGCTTGTTATGGCTTGTTACAGGAACCCCGCCTCCGCTGTGGGCACAGCCATCTGGTGACGGCACGAGGGTTAATTTGCATAATATCTCTTTATTATATAGGATGATACAAGTTGTCATTCAAAGAAACATCTGGATAGGTCTCAATCTCTCAGAAGAATAGTATAAGGAAACATTTATAAGCGTTTCTGCTCTGAGGTGTAAACTTACTAAAATGAGCAGGTCTCTTCATGGAGTTCTGTTTAGTATGAATAATACTGGGACATTCAACAAAACAATACACAAGAATACTGCTAAGGAAGAAAAAGGTGATTATTTCTCCATTTTACAAAGTAACAGGATTCTTTTCAAGAGAGTGTTTTTCCTTTTTTAAAGGAGGGTAAATCTTACTAGGAAAACAAACAATTATTTCTCTATTTTTATGGTAATTAATATTATTTTATCAAACTGACAAATAACAAGCAAACCAAGAAGGACAAAACATTAAAAGAAAAAATGAATTCATGAAATGGGAGCTAAAGTAAAGACTTCTTGTATAAAAAATTTTTTAATTGCCCAGTGGTAATTAAAGGTAATAAAAGGCCCTGCATGGGTGGCTCAGTTAGTTGGAGCATTGTCCCTTGCACCAAAGGGTTGCAGGTTAGATTTCCAGTTGAGGCACATATGGGAGGCAACCAATCGATGTTTCTCTTTCTCTCTCTCCCTTCTCCCTTCCTCTGTCTCTAAAATAAAAAGAACAATAATGTTTTTTAAAAAGGTAAAAGAATTATGGGAAGCAGCACCATGAAAACAGGGCAGGTTAATATCATTCAGAGATTATTATAGAACACCACAAAAGAAACATCTTCCAGAGTGACTTCAAGTTTGAACCTATGCAACTCTTTTGTCTATATTTTATTTACACCCACAAAAGTGGATACCATATATCACCACATCATCATAATTCAGCGTATTCCAGAGTCAGAAGACTAGGAAACGAAATGTTCCCTGCAGGTCAGGGTTTTGATGACTGGCAAAACACTAGCAAGCTTGCATTGCAGTTGTCTGAACCACACCCAGTCTGCAGTTAAATATAGAATTTAGTTTCTGGAACTATTGGTTTTCTTAACCTTCACAGTCCAAGTATTCACTGAAAACATTAAAAGTAAAAAGGAGAAAGGAAAGAGGCTGAAACCAAAATCCAAGTACTAATAAACTGTCCTGGGAAGAATTCCAAAATGCAGAAAATACCAAGAGAATTAAATTACAGAAACCTCAAGCAACATTTTAGAAACACTCTACAAACAGATCTGTCTCTTCTATGTTGATTCTCCCAGGATGTATAAACACACATAAAATGCATCTGTGCACTAGACCCATGTCTCTAATTCAGATGAGATATTCAGACTTATAGCTTTTCAGGTCAACGGCAGTGATACCAAATTTAGAGCTATGACTTAATCTTGGTTTGTTATAATATCACGGTTGTGATGCTATTTTTCTTCGTGAAGAGGTACTTTTATCCTAAAAAACTATTTATAAATTTTTGGGGAAGAGACATTCTCTAGCTGCAATTTTTAATACTGATTCTTTGCCTGTTGGAGGAGGTAACGAGAATATTTTGGGTTAATGTTTAAAGTTGTTTTGGAGATCGACAAAGGTAAAATCAACAACAAAAACTGTTTTCATTATAATTTCATGGGGTTTAGTAGTGCTTCTGTTTTATACTGTTCACTGAAGATGAACATGAAAAGAATCTAAGAGGAACAAAAAATATAGGTATTATGGGTATACTGATAAAAAAATAAAATAAAACATGTAACAGTTTTAATTACAAACACACACAGACATATTCACTTGCCTTCATTTTCCTGAACACACCCAGACACAGACTCATCATTCAACTACTATGATGAAAAATAAGCGCAATAAATTACCTATACACACAAATCTGGCCCAAAGTGGGTATACTCTTAACCATTATCTTCTGTTGCTTTTGACTGTCGCAGTTAGGTACTCTTAGATTTATTCCTGTATCTAGCTAAAGTCCTTTTTAAGTTGTTGCTTCTTTCTATCTTGCTTAATTGGAACTGAGAACCTGTATAAGGAGATTTAAAGGTTTCTTTTATCTTTCTGTCTTGAGACCAGCATAGGTACAATAGCCAGATCCCACTCTTCTGTGTCCCACTCATATAGCCAGCACTCCAGAGACATACCGGTTTCCAAAGCTAAAAGACTATCCAGACCAAAACTCTGAATGCTTAAAAAGGAAAGAGTACATCAGAAGATGTTAAGTGACATAAGTCAGACAGAAAAAGCTAAGAACCATATGATTTCATTAATATGTGGGACATAAACCTGAAACTCAAAGATAGAGACTACAGTATGGTGGTTACCAGAGGGATGGGGAGGAAGAGGGGTGGGGAGGAAGTAAAGAGGGCCAAATATATGGCAACAGAAGAAGATTTGACTTTGGGTGGTGGGTACACAATGCAATATGCAGATGAGTATCACAGACATGTACACTTGAAACTTATGTGGTCCCTATTAAATAATGTCACCCCAACATTTAATTTTAAAAGTAACTTTGCTCCAAGGCCACAAAGCATCCAAAACTTCTGACCATACACTCTAAAGACGTTTTAGGCCTTCTACTCTAAAATGTATTCTCTCCATCCCTAGCACTTTACCTCATATCTAGTAAGTAACAAAGGGACACAGGATTGCTGAATAAAAGTCACATTTGAATCTTACAGTATTTGAATGTGCAGATATTTCTGACATACGATATAGATACCTTCTTCCTCTTGTGAATATGTAAACTACTTGAGGTAAGCTTAGCTCAGTGATAGCACATAAGCAGATAGAGGTTCTATAAATAAATAGCTCAATGAATAAATATTAGTCAATTTTCTAAATCTACTTTACTCATTAAAATCTAGTCAGGTCCTCTTTAAACAATGACAACAAAAATCTTTTTAATTATGGGAAATGGCAAACCTTCAAAGTGTAATAAACCATGAGTCCCCTTGTACATATTAGCCAGCTTCAACAATTATGAATCGTTTTGCCATTTTTGTTTCATCTTTCCCCCATTACAATCTCCATATGCTCTCAAGCAGACAGAAGGTTGCAACCCATGTTAATCTAGTGGCATCAGACTTCAGAGTTAACAAAGGCCAAGTCCATATATTAAAAACAATCTGCATACTCCCAAATAAAAAGAACACTCCTCTTTAGTTAATAAGCAGAGCTCAAATCTATGGTTAGCATTGTTTAAAGGTCTGCATGTGGCTAGGCCACTTATTAGGTTTGTGGCCCTGGGAATTTACTCAATCTTATAAAGCCTTGATTGCCTTATTAGAAAAAGGAGAAATCAGGGCTGCTACCTTTACATGTTTTTGCCAGTGTATCTTCGGGCTAATTCTCTAGATGTGGGAATGTTGAGTCAAGGGTAAGCCCATGGGTTATTTTCTCTGATATTGTCCAATTCCTCTCCACGAAGTTGTGCCATTTTGCATACTCACAAGCCATGTATGAGAGTGCCCATGTCTCTACAGCCCAATCAATAGAAAATGTTGTGGAACTTTTGGATTTTTGCCAATGTGATAGGAAAAGAATGACATCTCAGTATAATTTGACTTTTAATTTCTCTTACCATGAGTTAAACTGAACATCTTTTCATATGTTTAAGGACCATTTTCATTTGTTTTTCTGCTGATATCTTTAGTCCATTTTCTATAGAGTTTTAGGTCTTCTCTCCCTTTTAATAGTTCTTTTATACTAGTATACCAGGGATAATTATAAGTGGCAAATAGTTTTTCAATTTTTTTTTTTTAACTTTGCTCATGGTTCCCAAAGTTATTTTCATTTATACAATGAAATTTAGCAACCCTTTCTTACCTTAGTGTTTTTAGATTTTTGAGTCATAGTTAGGAAAAATTTCTCCATTTCCAGGATATGGAAGAATCACTTGCGTTTTCTTCTGTTACTTTTATGGATTCACTTTTTTGATTCATTTGATTCATTTATCTTGGTATACAGTGTGAGGAATAGAATACTTTTTTACTTACACTAATATATGTGAGTAAGGCTAGTACTTTGCTGGCTTTACAGTTTGTGCATATGTATTTATTAACCCATTCAGTCTAGAAAAAAACATCATGCATTGCTCTGAGGTTAGGGGATTTATATTTCATGTTAGAAAATAAAAAGTCCCATTTTCACTGATAAAATTCATACTGTGACCTTCTCTACGATTGCTTTTTGGAAAAGCTTTTTGCATTTTTGCAACATACATTCTTCCTGGTTATACCACGTAATATAAAATTAAACCAAAGATAACCAATTCCTGGATTAAAGACACTCACCAATTAAAATTAAGGTTAAAAACTGAAAATTAAGATTAAATGAAGTCTTATGCAGAGCTAAGTGCTCAATATCTTTTTCACTGAAATTTAATCACTGTGATACTATGGGTAGTTCTTGTTGCCTTGGAAATAAGAAGTACTGCAAAGCCTTTGACGTTCAATTATGAAAATGCCCTAGGAATATCACCTATTGGTATTAATGTTACCAAATTTTAAATTAACCCTTCCTTAGATTGAAATGTGATAAATGTATATTGGTATCTTCAAAATAATTAAAAACTGAGTCAGTAGCACAATTAGAACTTATACCAATTAGAAACTAATATGAAAACTTATTTTTTTAGGCAGAGAAATATGTACAACATTGCAAACCAGTCAGATGTTATTATTTAAATTCACATCTGTTACATGGTAGGTTCTGAAGAAAAAGAATTAAAGAATAAAGATTTCTTGATGAGAAAAATAAATCAGATTGTAAATGTCAGGTCTCTAGGACTATAAATCTCATTCTTTCACTTTAATCAAGCATATAAGGATTCATTTTATTCAATAAATGGCTTTACTCTTATCTATAATAAAGAGAGTGACGAAAGGAACAGATAACATCAATGATAACCTATAATCTTATTTTGGCTACTGGATCCAAACTTTTCCTTAAGCAAACGCTTAATTGTCAGCATTTTATTATTTTTTTTATTATTAATTTTTGGCTTCTGGATGTTCTTATTTCTAAGCTCCCTTCTCTCTCTCTCTCTCTCTCTCTCTCTCTCTCTCTCTAAATCTCCCTCTTTCAGGTAGTGATGTTAATGAGCTGGGAAGTAATCAGGAAGTAGGCAGGAAGAGAGATGGTCAAGTCTTAGATGACATATAATTCACTATTGGCTATTGAAAAACTTCACTTTACAGATGAGGAAGCTACAGCTCAAGGGTTTGTAACCTACACAAAGTTACACAGTTGGGTTAATAGCAAAGCCCAAACCAGATCTTCTGGCTCTGAGTCAAATGCTCTTTCTAGTACGCCATTTGCTGGTCAGATGAGACAATTGGAAAGAACAACACATGAAGCTCTCTCAATGTAATTATGTAGTCTATATCAGCTAGAAGCTAAACTTAGTTTCATACATGCAATTTCATTCTTTTTTTATTACTGAAATTATTGAGAAATCTCAATATAAAAATTCATTTGGTTTTACCTCTGCTTAATAGATTCTCTTTTTGGTTCATTTAATCTTTTTAAAAAAATATATTTTATTGATTTTTTACAGAGAGGAAGGGAGAGGGATAGAGAGTTAGAAACATCGATCAGCTGCCTTCTTCACGCCCCCTAGTGGGGACGTGCCCGCAACCAAGGTACATGTCCCCGACCAGAATCGAACCCGGGACCCTTCAGTACACAGGCCGACGCTCCACCCACTGAGCCAAACCGGTCAGGGCTGTTCATTTAATCTTAGGAAGTAAAAATCTCTAATGGAAAATTATTATCTTATTACATACTAGAGGCCCGATGCACGAAAATTGTGCAAGAGTAGGCCTTCCTTTCCCTGCTGCCAGCACCGTCTTCCCTGTCACCCAGGACTCAGGCTTCCTCTGGCACCTGGGACTCGGGTTTCCCTCTGGCTGCCGGCAGACACCCGGGACCTGGTCTTCCCTCCCAGCCCTGGCTTTGTCTGGAAGGTCATCTAGTCTAATTAGCATATTATGCTTTTATTATTATAGATAAGACTCTCCATCAAAACAAAATCCTGTAAACATTACTTATAAGCAGGAGACTAAAAGGATAATTCTACTATAGATTCGGCCTAAATATATTGAACATTTCATAATCATATTTAATTTATTTTTACCATTTCATATGGGAAAACTGAATCCAAGGTCAATTCAGCTTTAAAAAGTACTGAGTACCGCGCTGGCTGGTATGCTCAGTGGTTAAGAGCATCAGCCCTCAGACATAAGGGTTGCAGGTTCTATTCTCAGTCAAGGTCACGTACCTGGGTTGCAGGTTCTCTCAGGTCGGGGCACATTCAGGAGGCAACTGATCAGTGTGTCTCTATCACATTGATGTTTTTCTCTCTGACTCTCTCTCCCTTCCCTTCCATTCTCTCTAGAAATCAATGGGGAAAAAAGTCTTCAGGTGAGGATTTAAAAAAAAAAGTACTGACTACCTACTATGGATCAGGTCCTGGTGCTCTAGTCAGAGAAGTAATTACTAAATCAAAGCAAAAAAAAAAACAACCCAAGTATTTCTAACCTTTGGGACTAAGCACATTTAGGCCAAACTCCTTACCAAAGAAAGTTAAATCTCAGTGGCCCTCCCAATATTACACTGATACCAAAACCAGACAAAGAGATTACAAAAAGAAATAAATTATAAGCCAATATCCTTGATGAGCATAAATGCAAAAATCCTCAACAAAATATTAGCACACTGAATGCAGTAAAACAATTAAAAGATCATATACTAGGAGACAGATGGCGACTGGTAAGACAGCAGGGGGAGAGAGAGTGTAAGAGAGTGAAGGAGCGAAAGGGGAGTGTGTAGACGTGTCTGGAGAGTGTGTGTGTGTGAGCTAGGCACAGTTAGATCCTGAAGGACTTTCGGGGGCTGGCTGACCAGGTGGTCTTAGATTGCGAGATCCCACTGCTGCTGCAAACACTCCCGGGTGGCTGGCGCTGGCACAGAAACCATGCCATCTTCAAGGACAGAACTGCTGTGACTAGGATTCTAACCTCACCACCATTCAGACTGGCCTCAGATGCAAACCGGGATCCTTCAGCCACTCTGGACAAAGACCTGCTACCATAGCAGCTGCAGACCCAGGGACACTGAGACTCCAGACATCCAGGCCACAGATTTCTGTGAGACACAGAGGGCATCCACCTCGCTGCTGGCCCGCAGCAGCGGCATAGGGCCTGCGTGATCGGTGGCACATGAGTGGGCCTCCTGACGACACCGGGAGGCTGTGCAACCCTGTCCCCCTAGCAAGCCAGGGACTTTATCAGCACACGTGCTGAAGGCCACACTGAGCGCCAGTGACTTTGATTCTTGGCATGTGCACACGGAGACTCTGTTTATCATCGTGTGCACACGGGGACCCTGATTCTTGGAGCACTGTGTGCGTACACGGGGACTTTGATCCTCAGTACAGGCATGCAGGGACTCTGTTTCTCAGCGCGCATGTGCAGGGACCCTGATTCTCGGCATACGCACAAGGCTGCACTGAGCACCTGTTACTCTGAATCTCAGCGCAGGCACATGTGGCTCCTGCCAACCATTGCAGCCACACATCTCGGTGTCTGAGCTCCTCAGTGACATTCTGGTGGCATGATGCTGCCGCCACACACGGCTCAGGCCCCCCCAACTCGGCACATGGACCTTCTGGTGATAGCTAGAATGGAGAGACAACAAAACAATCCCCAAAGGAAAGAAAAAGAGTAATCACCGAGAAAGGAAATAAGTGAAATGGAGGCACGCAATATGTCAGTAAAAGAATTCAGAGTAATGGTCATACAGTTCATAAACAGGATGGACGAGAAAATCAACAACCTATGCAAAAATCAGGAAGAAATCAAAAGTGATATTGCTACAATAAAAAATGGGATGGAAGGTTTCAATGGTAGACTAGAAGAAGCAGAGGACTGAATTAGAGAGTTAGAAGATGAAGTAGAGAAACAAGCCCAATCTGGACAGCAACTGGATAAAAAAATTAAAAAGCAGGAGGAGAGCCTAAGTGTGCTTTGGGACAACATGAAACAAAGTAACATACGTATAATAGGGGTGATAGACGAATAAGAAGAGCAGGCAAAGATTAGAGAATATATTTGAAGGAATAATGACAGAAGACTTCCCTGATATGGGGAATAAAAAAAGTCACCCAAGTAGAGAGAGTCCCAAGCAAGATGAACCCCAAAAGACTCACACCAAAACACATCATAATTATAATGGCAAATGTTAATGACAAAAAGAGAATCTTAAAGGCTGCAAGAGAGAGAAAGAGAGTTACCTACAAAGGATTCCACATCAGATTATCAAATGATTTTTCAACAGAAACACGTCAAACCAGAATGGAATGGAATGAAGTATACAAAGTGATGCAAAGCAAAGGACTGAATCCAAGAATACTCTATCCAGCAAGACTATCAATCAAAATTGAAGGGGAAATCAGGAGCTTCACAGACAAAAAAAAAAAAGGCTAAGTGAGTTTATCACTAATAAGCCAGCAATGCAATAAATGCTGAAGGGAATGCTGTAAAAGGAAGAAATATAAGGGAGGGAGGAACACAGGCATAAAGAATAGAAATGGCTACAAAGAAGTACCCATCAATAATAACATTAAACGTAAATGAATTACTAGTAAATGCTCCAATCAAAATATATTGAGTGACTGAATAGATAAGAAAACATGACCCATATATATGCTGTCTACAAGAGACCCACCTCAGAACAAGGGACTCACACAGACTGAAAGTGAAGGGATGGAAAAATATCTTTCAGGCAAATGGAAATGAAAAAAATAGCTGGGGTAGTAATACTTATATCTGAGAAAATAGACCTTGAAGTGAAGACCATAACAAGAGACAAGAAAGGCCACTTTGTAATTCTAAAGGGATTGATACAACAAGAGGATATAACTCTGGTAAACATATATGCACCCAAAGTAGGAGCACTGAAATACATTAAAAAACTTCTGGAAGATAGCAGGGAAGAGATCGAAGCAATACAATCATAGTAGGAGACTTTAATACCCCTTAACATCACTGGATAAATCCTCTAGACAAAAAATCAGCAAAGAAACAGCAATCCTAAATTATTCACTAGGTAAGATAGACTTAATCGACATCTTCAGAACATTCCACCCCAAAGCTACAGAATATACATTCTTCTCAAGTGCACATGGGACATTTTCAAAGATAGATCACATATTGGGACACAGGAAAAGTCTCTCCAAATTCAAGAAGATTGAAATCATATCAAGCATCTTCTCAGATCACAATGGCATAAAACTAGAAATCAACTACAAAAAAAGCAATCACAAAAATTCAAACACTTGGAGCCTGAATAGCATACTATTAAACAATGATTGGGTTACCAAAGAGATCAAAGAAGAAATAAAAACATCCTGGAAACAAATGACAATGAAAACACAACAATCCAAAATCTATGGGACATAGTGAAAGCAGTCCTGAGAGAGAAGTTCATAGCATTACCGGCCTACCTCGAAAAACAAGAAAAACTGGTAATAAGCCATCTAACTCTGCAACTTAAAGAATTAGAAAGAGAGCACCAAGAAAAGCCCAGAGTGAGCAGAAGAAAGGAAATAACAAAGATCAGAGCAGGAAATAAATGACATACAGACCAAAAAACACACACAATACAAAAGATCAATGAAACCAACAACTGGTTCTTTGAAAGGATAAACAAGATTGATGAACCTCTAGCCAGGCTCACCAAGAGCAAAGAGAGAGGGCCCAAATAAACAAAATCAGAAATGAAAGAGGCAAAGTAACAACAGACCCCACAGAAATACGAAGAATTGTAAAAAAATACTATGAGCAACTCTATTCCAACAAACTGTTCAACCTAGAAGAAATGGAAATATTCCTAGAAAAATATGACCTTCCAAAACTCAACCAGGAAGAATAAAAAAATCTGAATAGGCCGATACTATGGAGGAAATTGAAGCAGTAATCAAAAAACTTCCAACAGCCGAACCGGTTTGGCTCAGTGGATAGAGCGTCGGCCTGCGGACTGAAGGGTCCCGGGTTCAATTCCGGTCAAGGGCATGTACCTTGGTTGCGGGCACATCCCCGGTGGGGGGCGTGCAGGAGGCAGCTGATCGATTTCTCTCATCGATGTTTCTGGCTCTCTATACCTCTCCCTTCTTCTCTGTAAAAAATCAATAAAATATATTAAAAAAAAAAAACTTCCAACAAACAAAAGCCCTGGACCAGACAGCTTTACAGGGGAGTTTTATCAAACATTCAAATAAGAAATAAAACCTATCTTCCTCAGACTATTCCAAAAAATTCAAGAGGAAGAAACACTTCCAAGCTCTTATTATGATTCCAGCATTAGCCTAATCCCAAAACCAGATAAAGACAATACAAAGAATTACGGCCCAATATCCATCATAAACATAGACGCCAAAATTCTCAACAAAATTCTAGCAAATCGAATCCAGCATTACATTAGAAAGATCATACACCATGACCAAGTGGGATTTATTCCGGGGATGCAAGAATGGTGAAATATCCGTGAATCAATAAACGTGATACACCACATAAACAAACTGAGGGATAAAAACCATATAATCATATCCATTGATGCAAAAAAAGCATTTGACAAAATCTAACACCCTTTCTTTTTTTTTCTTCAAAAATATATTTCATTCACCCTTTACAGAGAGGAAGGGAGAAGGATAGAGAGTTAGAAACATCGATGAGAGAGAAACATCAATCAGCTGCCTCTTGCACACTCCCCACCAGGTATGCGCCTGCAACCAAGGTACATGCCCCCGACCGGAACCGAACCTGGGACCCCTGAGTCCGCAGGCCGACGCTCCATCCACTTAGCCAAACTGGCCAGGGCTAACACCCTTTCTTGATAAAAACTCTCAGCAAGGTAGGAATAGAAGGATCATAACTCAACATTATAAAAGCCATATATGATAAACCTACAGCCAACATCATACTCAATGGGCAAAAACTAAAACCATTTCCCATAAGAACAGGAACAAGACAGGGATGCCCACTCTCACCACTCCTGTTCAACATAGTACTAGCCATTGCAATCAGACAAGAAATAATAGGCATCCAAATTGGAAAAGAAGTAAAATTGTCATTATTCACAGATGACATGATATGGTATACAGAAAACCCTAAAGACTCAATAAAAAAACTACTAGACTTAGTAAATGAATTTGGCAATGTAGCAGGATTCAAAATTAACACCCAGAAGTCTATGGCTTTTCTACACACCAATAATGAATTCACAAAAAGAGAAATTTAAAAAGCAATTCCATTTACCATTGCAACAAAAAAATTAAGATACCTAGGAATAAACTTAACCAAGGAGATAAAGGATCTGTACTCAGAAAATTTCAGAATGCTGAAAAAAGAGATAGAGGAAGACATAAACAGATGGAAGAATATACCATGTTCATGGATTGGTAGAATCAACATCATTAAAATGTCCATACTACCCAAAGCAATCTATAAATTCAAGGCAATCCCCATTCAAATAACAACAGCATACTTCAAAGACCTAGAACAAAAATTCTCCAAAAATTCATCTGGAATAAAAAAAGACCCCGAATAGCTGCAGCAATCTTGAGAAAGAAGAACAATGTTGGAGGGATCACAATACCAGATATCAAGCTATACTACAAAGCCACTGTTCTCAAAACTGTCTGGTACTAGCACAAGAACAGACATATAGACCAGTGGAAAAGAACAGAGAACCCAGATATCGACACAAGCCATTATGCTCAATTAATATTTGACAAAGGAGGCAAGAGCATACAATGGAGTCAAGACAGTCTCTTCAATAAATGGTGTTGGGAAAATTGGACAGATACATGCAAAAAGATGAAACTAGACCACCAAATTACACCATACACAAAAATAAACTCAAAATGGATAAAGGACTTAAACATAAGATGGGAAACCATAAAAATCTTAGAAGCCATAGGCAGCAAAATAGCAGACATTTGTCGTAGCAATATCTTTACCAACACAACCCCTAGGGCAATGGAAACTAAGGAGAAAATAAACAAATGGGACTACATCAAAATAAAAAGCTTCTGCACAGCAAAAGAAACCTTCAACAAAACAACAAGAAAGCCCACTGCATGGGAGAACATATTTGCCAATGTTATCTCCGATAAGGGTTTAATCTCCAACATTTACAGGGAAGTCATACAACTTAACAAAAGGAAGATAAACAACCCAATCAAAAAATGGGCAACAGACTTAAATAGATAGTTTTCGAAAGAGGACGTAAGGAAGGCCAAGAGACATATGAAAACATGCTCAAAGTCACTAATCATCGGAGAAATGTAAATCAAAACAACAATGAGTTACCATCTCACACCTGTCAGAATGGCTATCATCAACAAATCAACAAACGAGAAGTGCTGGCAAGGATATGGAGAAAAAGGAACCCTCTTGCACTGCTGGTGGGAATGCAGACTGGTGCAGCCACTGTGGAAAACAGTATGGCGTTTCCTCAAAAAAATAAAAATGAAACTGCCATTTACTACTTCCAGGTATATATATCCCAAGAAAACAGAAACACCAATCAGAAAGGATATATGCATCCCTATGTTCATAGCAGCACAATTTATAATAGCTAATATTTGGAAACAGCCTAAATGCCCATCAGCAGATGAGTGGATTAGAAAACTGTGGTACATCTACACAATGGAATACTACGCTGCTGTAAAAAAGAAGGAATTCTTACCATTTGCAGCAGCATGGACAGAACTGGAGAACATTATGCTAAGCGAAATAAGCCAGTCAAAGAAAGATAAATATCACATGATCTCACTCATTTGTGGAATATAATGAACATCATAAACTGATGAACAGAAATAGATACAGAGTCAAAGAAGCATCAAACAGACTGTAAAACTACATTGGGAAGGCAGGGGAATGTTGGTGGGGGTGGGGTAAGAGATCAACCGAAGGACTTGTATGCATGCATATAAGCATAACCAATGGACACACACATGGGGGGGGGGGGGGGGGGGAAGAGGGAGGGCATGTGCCGGGGGTAGGGGAGGCCGAGGAGAGGTCAATGGGGGAAAAAGGAGACATATATACTACTATTTGTAATACTTTAAACAATAAAAAAAATTCATATTCTTTTCATTGCTATTATATTTGATTTTTGTATACTGACCTTATATTCAGCAACCTTACTATCTAACTTTAAAATGCATATTGTATGTCAACTATAATTGGAAAAAAAATATTTAAAACGTAAAAAAAAAAAAAGATCATATACTGTGATTAAGTGGGATTTATTCCCAGGATGCAAGGTTAGTTTTATATCCACTTATCAATTAACATGAAACACTATGTAAACAAAATGAAAGATAAAGTCATATGATCATATCAATAGGTACAAAAAAGCATTTGACCAATTCCAAAATCCATTTATGATTAAAAACTCTTAGCAAAGTGGGGACAGAGGAACCATACCTCAACCTAACAAAGGCCACGTATGACAAATACACAGCTAACATCATACTCAACAGTGTAAAGCTGAAAGATTTTTGCTTAAGATCAGGAACAATAGAAGCATGTCCACTTTCAACACATTTATTCAACATAGTATATATAGTGTTGGAATTCTTAGCCACAGCAGTCAGACCAAAAAAAGGGAAAAAACAAACAAACATCCAAATTGGAAACGAATAAGTCAAACTGTCATTATTTGCAGATTACATGACACTACATATAGAGAACCCTAAAGATTCTATCAAAAAACTATTAAACTGATAAATTACGTAAAGTAGCAGGACACATTAACATTCAGAAATTGGTTGCATTTTTGTATACCAGTAACAAACTATCCAGAAAGAGAAATTAAGAAAACAATCTCATTTATAACTGCATCAAAAAGAATAAAATTCCTGGGAATAAATTTAACCAAGGAGATAAAAGACTTGTACTTGAAAAGGTATAAGACACAGAAGAAAGAACTTAAAGAAGATACAAATAAATGGACAGATTGGAAGAATTAATATTGTTAAAATGTCCATCCTACCAAACCAATCTACAGACTCAATGCAATCCCTATCAAAATACCAATGACACCCTTGGTGGTTTGGGTCAGTGGAAAGAGCGTCAGCCTGCAGACTGAAGGGTCCCAGGTTCAATTCCAGTCAAGGGCATGTACCTCAGTTTCAGGCTTAATCCCCGGTCCTGGTTGGGCATGTGCAAAGGCAACCAATTGATGTGTCTCTCTCTCACTTCGATGTTTTTCTCTCTCTGTCTCTCTCTCTATCCCTTCCACTCTCTAAAAAAAAAAAAAAAAAAAATCAATGGAAAAATATGACCAGGTGAAGATTAACAACAACAAAAAATACCAATAGCATTTTTCACAGAACTAAAACAAATAATCCAAAAATGTATATGAAACCACAAAGACCCCAAAAAGCAATCTTGAGAAATTAAGACAAGATTAAAGGTATCACATTACCTGATATCAAATTATACTACAAGGTTATAATAATCAAAACAGCATGGTACTGGCATAAAAACAGACAAAAGAATCAATGGAACAGAATAGAGAGCCCAGAAATAAACCCATGCCTGTATCTATGACAAAGAAGGCAACAATATACAATAGGGTAAAGACATTCTCTTCAATAAGTAGTGTTGGGAAAAACTGTCATTATTTGCAGATTACATGACACTACATATAGAGAACCCTAAAGATTAGCAAAGTGGGGACAGAGGAACCATACCTCAACCTAACAAAGGCCACGTATGACAAATACACAGCTAACATCATACTCAACAGTGTAAAGCTGAAATACATGCAAAAGAATGAAACTTTACAGTTTCTTAAACTCAAAATGGATTAAAGATTAAATGTAAGACCTGAAACCATGAAGCGAGAAGAAACATAGGCAATAAACTCTTTAACATCACTCTTAGTAATATTTTTTGGATGTCTCCTTGAGCAAGAGAAACAAAAGAAAAAAAATAAACAAATGGGACTACACTACGCTAAAGAGTTTTTGCACAGGGAGGGACACCATTAACAAAATGAAAAGACTGACTAGAAGAAGATACAGATAGCCAACAGACTTATGACAAGATGCTCAATAACATTAATCTTCAGGTAAATGTAAATTAAAACCACTATGAGATATCACCTCACACCAATCACAAAAGCTATCATTAACAAATCATCAAACTAGTGCTGTTGAGAAGTGTACATAAAAGAGAATAGGGAACCCTTGTGCATTGTTGGTAGGATTGTAAATTGGTGCAGCCACTAGTGAAAACACTATGGAGGTTCCTAAAAAAATTAAAAATAGAACTACCATTATGACCCAGCAATTCCACTTATGGGTATTTATCTGAAGAAAACCAAAGTACTAATTCAAAAAGATATACTCAGCCCTATGTTCATTGCAGCATTATTTACAATAGCCAAGATAGGGAAGCAACCTAAGTGTCCATTGATATTTGAATGGATAGAGTAGAAGTGGCACATATGTACAATGGAATATTACCTAACCATAAAAAAGAATGAAATCTTTCCATTTGCGACAACATGGATGGACCTAAAAGGTATTGTGTTAAGTGCAATAAGTAGACAGAGAAAGACAAATACCATATAATTTCACTTATATGTGTAATCTAAAATACAAAATAAACAAAACAGAAACAGACCCATGGATTCAGAGAACAAACTGATGGTTGCCAGATGCAGGGGGGGTTGGGGAGATGAGTGAAAAAGGTGAAGAAATTAAGAAGTAAAACTGCAGTTATAAAAATAGTCATGGGGATATAAAATACAGCATAGGGAATAGTCAATAATATTATAATTACTGTGTGTGGTGTCAGATGAGTACTAGCCTTGTGAGGGGGATCACTTTGTAAGTTATATAAATGTCTCATCACTAAGTTGTCACCCAAAACTAACATGATATTGTACGTTAACTATAACGGAAAAATTTTTACGAAAATTTCAGTGGCCTCCTATATAATTATTCAATTATTTTGTTGAAAACAAAACAGCAAAGAGATTTTCTAAAATATAATATATAAATCTAAATTTTAAAAAATTTCTTCTAAAGTTTCTTAAATTACTGAGGACTCTCTTAAATTATATTTATAGATGTTAACTCCAGTTTTATGAATTCTCAATGGTGAGAACATATTATTTCAATAATACAACATTTATACTACTCCGAAATACTTTTAGAGATAGAACCTAAATCCCACATCACTTGTTTGAAATGAAAATTGTCCAAATCTATCTAAAGTGTCTCTCTTTGGAAAACTGCTCACAGGAAAAAGAGATCTGTACCTTTCCATGACAGCGAGGCACTCCTTTCTCCAGGTAAATCGACTCCCTCGCCGTAATCTGAAGGTGCCTGATGTAGCAGAGACTGGGGGAGGCGTTTGTCTCCATTCTGGGTCTTCTATTGGAATGGGGGCCGGTCTCATACTTAGTGTAGCCCCTGAAATAAACAAGTATTTTTTTAGCAAATATCTAAATATATCATGAAATCAACAGTAATAAACTTTTGCCTCTTCATTGAAACTTGCAGACCCAATACATTTGATATTTATATATTTTAAAAAAATAGAAATTATTTGACCAAAATAAAAATCCAAAGAAACAAAAACTCTTCCTTAAAAAGTCATCATTAAATTATTTTATGTCTTTTTTTCCAGTTTGTCATTTGTCTTTTATCTTTGTGTCATTTTATTGAAACAAAACTCAAAATTTATCTCTTTTGGAGAATAAGTATGATATTTAGCCCAGTGACAATCTGACTACCTTCCTTTGAAAAATCTCTTTGAAATTCCTATTTGGAAGTTTTAATCTTTTTGAACAATTCCCATCTATG
Source organism: Myotis yumanensis (assembly GCF_028538775.1). Classification (NCBI taxonomy): domain Eukaryota; kingdom Metazoa; phylum Chordata; class Mammalia; order Chiroptera; family Vespertilionidae; genus Myotis; species Myotis yumanensis. Next base: position 74,254,419 of record NW_027223756.1, read on the forward strand.
TTCAGAAATTTTCTTTACCATTCAAAGGATTTTTTGTTATTGAGAAAATGGAGCCCTAAAAGTAGAGCCCAACAAGCAGGCAGGAGTTGAATTTAAAATAACCCTAATTTTTGTAAACTCTAAGTCATATATAGCATAAAAGAAAATAGGATGATATTTGATATGCTTTAGTGTACTGACAAAATCAGATCTCCATAGGTCTACTACCTATTAATGCTAAATCCCATTTTCTGTTACTTCTGTCATATAATTAAAACAAATGAAAAAAAATATTTATAATTGAGATATTGTACTAGTTCAGACTAACCTTTTCTCAAATAGCCTGAACTGGTGATGATGCATGTATTCATTCATTTATCATTTACCAAAACCTCCTTACATGGCTTGTTCTAGGCTAGAAGCAATGAATAAAACAAACAAAAACAAAAAAATAGCAACATTGTCTTTGACTTTCATATACTTCATTCAAAGAATATAAATGTAACTTGGTATGCTATCATAGAATTCACTCCCTGGCTCTTCCACTGTTCTTCCTTTCTTAAAAAAAAACTTTTTTTCAATTACAGTTTACATTCAATACTATTTTGTATTAGTTTCATATATGCAGCATAGTAGTTAGAAAATCATATACTTTACAATACCCACATGACACCAGACATAGTTATTATAATATTATTGACTACAGTTCCTATTCTCCCACTGTTCTTTCATTCTTTACACTTCGAAATTCATCTTCCCAAGCATAATTATGATCATATCACTCTGCTGGTCAAAAACCTTCAAAAAGTTCCCTCTGACTATGAAATAAAATCTAAACTGTTCCTATAGAATAAAATCTAAACTCGATATAGCCCTAGAAAAATAGGTTAGAACTGGTTAGAATTATGTGGAATAACAATAATGCACATATTAATAAATATATTTCTTTCTCCATAATATAAATCACACTTTATTTATTGTACCTTAAAATTAATACCATAGGTAGTATTTCTACATCATCACATATTTAGATTTCTCCTTAAGGGCTATAAGATCATATGCATTCTCTTATACAGATGCCCAGTCCTGATTTCCCACTCCAAACCTGTTGCCCTTATATCTTTCCCATTGGAGTAAATGGCATCATCATTCTTCAAATTGCTTAGCTCTAAAATCTAAGATTCATCTTTGACTTCTCTATTTCTCCCACATACTATATATCCAGTCCAAAGGCAAATTCTGTCAATTTTATCTTCAAAATATATCCAGAATCAAATCAATTTGTTTACTTTTACTACTACCACTTTAGAACAAGCCAGCATAATCTCTCTTACTCATAACTTCTTGGAATAGGTTCTAAAGATGGTCCTTCACAGTAAGTCCCACCTCCTGGTAATCATGCTCTTGATCTGGGCTGGTCCTGGGACATATTTTGGCACCACAAAATGGAAACAGTTCAAGGCTAGGTCATAAGAAGCTTTTCAGTTCTTAACCAGATCTCCTTGATGCTGGCTCTGGGGGAACCAGCTGCCACGTAAGTATGACTAACCTGAGACCACAATGTTGTAAAGAAGACCAAGCTAGCCAGGTAGAGTGAAAGATGCCCAGCCAACCCCGAGGTGCTCCTGCCAAACTCATCCAGGTACCAGACATTTGAGAAGAAAAGCTATTCCAGATGCAGGACACACCATGAGACAACTGCAGAACCCGGCTGAACAGAAATAAAGCCCTCAGCATTATTTAGTCCCAATACAAGCAATATGGTAGTGAGCCTCCAAAGTGGTTCCCAAGGATCCCTGTCTCCTACTATTCATCCTGTTGTGTAGTCCCTCCCCCTGCTGTACCAGAATCAGTCTGTGACGGTACGTGACTTCCAATATTAGATTATAGAATACACGGTGGAGTCTGTCTTGGTTGCCTGTCTCTTGGATCACTGGCTCAGGAGAAACTAGCTGCCATGCTGTAAGGACATTCAGGGAGCCAATGGCGAGGCCCATGTGGAGAGGACCTGATGTCTCTGGCCAGCAGGCAGAAAGGCACTGGGGTCTGCCAACACTCACGTGCATCATCTTGATAGTACACTGTCCAGCCCCAGTGACTGTAGCCCTGGCCGACAACTCAACTACAACCTAACGAGAATGCTGAGCCAAACCATCCTAGCTAAGCCATGCCTGGATTCCTGACCCACAAAAATTGTGAAATAATAAATGTTTGTTGTTTTTGGCTGCTAGGTGGTAGGGTAATTCTCCAGTTTATTTCCCCATGTTCCTTGATACACTGAGTATTATAAGTATTACTGATTATTCACATTTATAAACTTAGGCAAAAAATTTCCCTTTAATACAGATTTTACTATTAGTAAGAATGAGCATCTTTTCCTGTTTACCATAGTCATTATGCACTTTTTCTTGTGAGTTTGTATCATTTTTTTTTCCCCCGATGCAAAAGCATAAGAGTCTTTATTCAAGCCCGGGCTTGGCTCCTCCAGCCTCCTTACCGATGCAGCGGCGAGACAGAGAGAGCTAGCCCTGTGGGAAGAGGGGTTTTATAGGGGGTTGGAGTAAGGGGAGGAGAAAGGACTGTGGGCCCTGCTGATTGGCCAGACGCAAGTCGGTGTCTTGTTACACAGGATGTGGTCATATCTATGGTGCGCAGAGTTTGTATCTTATGTCCTTTTTTCTTTTGTTATTCATCTTATTGGTGCGTACAAACCACACCAATTGCTAGTCATATATAGGTTGCAACTATTTTTTCCCCAGTTTGTCATTCATCTTTTATTAACAAGTGGCCCAATGTAAAAAATTCGTGCAAGGGGCTCAGCCCTCGCTCCCCGGCTCCCTCAGCCCTCGAAGCCCCAGCTTCGTCCGGAAGGTCATCCAGACGGTCTGCTCAGTCTAATTAGCATATTAGCTCTTTATTATATAGGATGGTATGCTTTGTGGTCCTAATTTTTATGTATTCAAATCTGTCAATATGTTCATTTATGGTCAATTCATTTTGTATCCTTCAGAATATTTTTATGGCTTTTTATTTTTGTAAAAACCCTTAACTTCTACCTGTAATGAACAAGTATATCATCATACATGATTTAGAGATTCATGACTTAAAACATATGGCAAACTATGTGTTGCCATTGTTTAAAGTTTTATTTGAACACAGCCATACCCATTCATGTACACATTGTCCTTTCTTTTTTTTTTTTGCACTACAATGGCAGAGTTGAATAGCTGTGACAGAGACCACATAGCCTACAAAGCTTAACATATTTACTATCTGGCCTTTTACAGAAAGAGTTTGCTGCTGACCCCTGGTTTAAAAAATTCCTGGCCTACACACTGTGAAACTCTAAACCGAAATCCTTTTTTAGACAGTTCAAGAAAAAGGATTCCATGCTGCCAAGATATCTTGGCAATTAGGTCTGCGTCTAATTCAAAGTTAACAAAATTTAGGTGTAAGAAGGAACTATGGTGCTGGAGGGTTTAAAAATCTTTATTTTGGTACTTTTCTGAATGCAAACAAATTACAGCCTGACAAGGCCGCTGGAATTTATCTAAGTAGACTATGTAAATTTTGTTCTACAGCCACGATAAAAGGTCCAAAATAAAGCCAAGCTGTTATTATGGTTGATCAAGGCAGAGGCAGAAACAGACTGGAAGAGGTAGTAGGTCCTCTCATCCAAGTCCTGGTTCTGATAAAAGAATAGAGAGATTCGGAGGTTCAGTGGGTGGAGGACGGGGAATAGGTCAGGGAATTCCAGGTAGTGGGCCACATCTATATTTATGGCATGCTTTCTTAGGTAATTAGAGTGATAAATGGGTACAAATAAAACAAAGAATACAAATACTCTTAACATAATCATGAGATTGAAGGAAATACGGCAACTGATAATAATGGTTCTTTCCTGGTATTGGGGTTTATTGGTAATATAACTTATGCTTCTTTATAATATTCTGTGTTGTCCAGATTTTTTGTAAAAAGTTTAGATAAAATAAAATTGGTCAGGAAGTAAAAGAAAGGGAGAGAGGAGGAAGGAGGGAGAAAAAGAAGAGAAAAGTGAGTAGTGGCCTGATTACTTTAAAAGAAATCAAGGTGCCCTAACTGGTTTGGCTCAGTGGATAGAATACCAGCCTGCGGACTGAAGGGTCCCAGGTTTGATTCTGGTCAAGGGCACATGCCCATGGTTGCGGGCTTGATCCCCATAGGCATGCAGGAGGCAGCCAATCAATGATTCTCTTTCATCATTGATGTTTCTATCTCTCCCTCCCTCTTACTTCCTCTCTAAAATCAATAAAAGTACATTTTAAAAAAATCAAGGTAATTTTTTGCACAGAAGGTAGAAATTCTGAATAATTTCAAACTTGTAACATACTTTATTTGAAACAATATTATCACTTTACTTTTGATTGAAGGCTTTTTTCTTGGTCCCTTTTCTTTTTCAATGTAACAGTATTTAAAATAGCACAAGAAGCATTCTGGAAACACTCGAATAAACAGAATTTTGTTCCGGAAAACTTGGTTCATCTTGCTTTGGTCAAAATGGGTAAAGAGCAATGAATAACTAAAAAATGGGTTCAAAATTATTGACTTTGATAGAAAAATACAAGATACTAGACTGCAGGAACAATGCATATATAAGACTTAAAACCCCTTTGAAATAAAATACTATAGTTCTGGTTTGTTTTTTTTTAAAACAACCCACTTCCCCCCACCCTGCTTTGAAGGAAGTGTGTTACCTATTTTCTTTACAGAAATATTTTTTTTCACCTTATATTTGGGCTCCCATTAAGACAAAATTTTGCACATTTATATAGCAACTCTAAACCTAAGGGGGAAAAAAACACCTCTTCCTAATTTGCGGATGGATTTGAAACTTTTGATAAATGTTTTCTTTGTATATATAATCTTCTTATCAGGGTTATTTCTGGGTTCGCCTTCACCAATCAGCTAATCAAAGAATGACTACCAGCATGTCATCACCACTCAGTTCATAAAAGCTAGCTTCTCCATAAGTAATTTATCATCTTCACGTCACATACATGACTCCCCTGAGACTCTGACACTGCAACAGTGAAGGGAGGAGGAATTACTTCTGTTTGCCAAATTTACTTCTTGTGCTTGCTGCACAAGCCTCTGGCAAACTTTAATTGTTTAGTTTAGAAATATGCAGAATCTGTGCCATGAGCCAAGAGGAACTCAGCAAACCCTGTCTGCTATAGTAATGTTTAAATTAGACAAGGGAAAAGACTACAGAGCCTAATTGAATTGAATAAAGGGGCTTTTGATGTCAACCATGCTGAACTTAGTACTCACTTTTTTAAAAAAATAGGCATTTTCTTATAAATGTTTTCATAAGAAACAAAATGTTTTTGATCAGTTTCCATCAGACTATCTTATTAATATGCCTTGGCAGGCTTTGGGTTATGCTGGGAAATTCTGATGATGGTTCTGTTTATCGGAGAACTACACTATATCTATATGTATTAGATTGTCAGTAATAATAACCTAAATACCCATCCTATTATTTTTCTTGCTTAATCCACCTTAAAGAGAGACAAAAAAAAACAACAACAAAAACAAAACAAAAAAACACAAACTCACTACCAACAACAAAAAACCTTATCCAAATGGATCCAGAGTGAAGAGTTTGAAAAAGAGAACTTCAATCAAGGCATACAGAGAGAAATCTTCTGAGCCCAGGAATAGAATATACAAACATTTTTTATTTGTCTTGAAATGTTTAAATTTACATAAATGAGACAAAGTACCTTTTCATTCTGAATTTTTTTCTCAGAATGTATATGCAAAGGAATGGTACTACTTACATTTCTTCTGATGAGCTATCTATCCTGCCTAGAGAAAAGTTTATGAAATAAAAGAAGGACCTACTAATAAAAATCACTGACATCTTTTTATTTTTACTTTTTTTTTACCTAACAGATTCACAAAAGCAGGTTTATACCATGTGAACCTAGGTTCTCGGTTTTTTTAATATTTTAAATGCAGATCAACAAAGCAGATTAATTTCTTTTGTTTCCATCCCTCTTTGCCTTTCTCCCTCCTTCCTTTTCATTATACATTATATGTAAAATTTGAATATATAGTACAAGTTCATGGTACAAAATTTAGAAAGAGACAAAAGGTTATTTAGTTAATAGTCACTCAGATCCCCGCTCCTGAGCTATCCTTATCAACTCTTAATATGGCCTTCCAGAGATGTTCTGTGTTTATTTAAATACATACGTGTGTGTGAGTATATAAATGACAAAATGCTATATTCATTGTTTTATATCTTATTTTATTCACTTATGAATTTAATATTATCACATATAAATCCAATTCCTATAAGGCCATCTTTTAAAAAATAGATATATAGCTTCCACGGTATTCCAATGTACAGATTACCAAATTTATTTAACCAGTTCTCAACTAGGGATATTTAGGCAAATTCTAATAATCTCTGCAATGACCTGCAGAGAAGATTCTGACATATTATAAGCAACAACTTACTAGACAGTGGATATGACATTCTTAGGTGCTAACATAATTTTAGCTCATTTTACCCAAACATAATAGTAGTTTCAAAGTGTCCATGGAATAAGAAGAAATAATAATTCTTTAGCTAAAATAAATGTTAAAGTCTAAGGCAATGGCATAGGTAAATGTAATACTTGCCTCATCCCACCACATCAAAAATACAACTAAACTACAGAACAACCATCGAGAATTGCCTGAAATCTAGCTGAACGTAAGTCCTACAAGTAAGGATATAAAGAAGAAGCCAAATCAAGATTGGTAGGAAGGATGGAGCTGCAAACAGGCTGGTCCCACATGGTGAATAAACATCGGGGAGGGATATCTCAGCTGTGGAGGTCCCCGTCTGAGGAGCAAGGGGTCCCAGCCCCACCTGAGGCTCCCCAGCTCAGGTTTCCAGTGCTGGGAAGAGAAGTCCCCATAACTTCTGGCTATAAAAACCAATGGGTATTGTGGCTGAGTGACAGGGAAGCTGCTGGAGTCCCAGGCAGCTTCTCTTATAGGGCCCATGGACGGACTTACTCAGACTGGCTCCTTCTGAGTTCTAGCTCTGGGACAGCAGCTCAATAACCATGAGGGACATAGAGGGAGGAAATGAAGTGTCTGGCATCAGAGAAAGACCTGGAGGGGCAGCTTTCTCCCAGACAGAAGTGCTGGCAGAGCCTCTGTTCCTTTTCTGAGCCCTCCCCCAACAGAGGCAGTAGGCAGGCACCATATTTGAGTCTCCATCACTGTTTGCCCCATCCAGGTGATTCCAAGACCCCACTCCACCAACTTTCCTGCCCACCCAAGCTGTTTCCAGTGACTTTTCCAAATAGTTGGCCTGTCTTGGCTCATGCCTCAGATTTTTCTTAAATCTCTCACATAAGCAGCATCTGGTCTTGGAGTGCTCCGTACTTCTCGCTAAGTGGCCCCAGGCCAGGCACTAGCAGCAGCCAGCCATGGTTCACAGCTTGGCCTCTCCTGGGCACCTCTAAGCCCAGCACAAGTAGCAGCCATCTGCAGATCATTTTGTAGCTCATGCTGGGCAGCCCAGGTAGAACATGGACTGCCTGGCTGACCTTGGCCTGCACCTCCTGGGAGGCCCTACAAGCCATCACACCCTGTAGACAGCTTCAGACCATGTCAAAGCACCATTCAACCACTTCCACAAGTGACACACTCAAGGGGAGGACTCAGCATGCACCAGAGAACCACAGAAGTAAGTCCTGCTCTGTGGGGTGTCCCCTGCACAGCTGCTTCTTCAGTGGTCACAACCAATGGGCCTTGGGTGAATCCCTCCCATTGACATGCCAACAGCAATCAAGGCTTAACTACAACACAAGGGTGTACACAACCTACATGGCGGGTGAGGGCTGTGCACCTGGAATGCATAGCTCAGGTGAACGGGGAGGCTGTGCCACTGGACTCTACAGGACACCTACTACATTAGGCCACTCTACCAAGCCCAGGAGACGTAGCAGCTCTACCTAATACATTGAAACAAACACAGGGAGGCTGCAAAAATGAAGAGACAAAGAAACATGTCCCAAATGAGAGAACAGAACAAAACTCCAAAAAAAGAATTAAACAAAATAGAGATAAGGAATTTAACACAGTGTTCAAAAACACTGGTTATAAATATGCTCAATGAACTTAGGGTAAGAGTAGATGAACTTACAGAGAAACTCAACAGTATAAAAAAGGACATGGAAACCATAAAAAAGAACGAGTCAGAAATGAAGGATACACTAACGAAAATGAATAATTTACAGCCCTGGCCAGCATAGCTCAGTTGGTTGGACATCATCATCACTGAGAAGTTGCCAGTTTGATTTCCAGTCAGGGCACATGCCCGGGTTGTGGGCTCAATCCTTGGTAGGGGGCATGCAGGAGGCAGCAAATCAATGTTTCACTCTCATATCAATGTTTCTCTTTCTCTCCCTCTCCCTTCCTCTCTCTTTAAAAATAAGAAAAAAAAATATTTTTAAAAAGAATAATTTACAGGGAACCAATAGTAGAGTAGCTGAAGCTGAGAACCAAAACAGTGATTTGTAATATAAGAAAGCAAAAGACACCTTTTCAGAACAGCACAACCCCTCCTGCCCACGCCACCCCCCCCCCCCCAAAAAAAAAGAGAGAAAGAAAAAAACAATCCCCAAAGTGAGGATAATGTAAGGACCCTCTGGGACAAATTCAAGCATACCAATATTTGCATCATGGGGGGCAGAAGAGAGAGAGCAAGAAACTGAAAACATATTTTAAAAAATAATGATGGAAAACTTTTCTAACCTGGTGAAGAAAATAGACATACAAGTCCAAGAAGTGCAGAGAGTCCCAAACAAGATGAACCCAAAGAGGCCCACACCAAGACACATCACAAGTAAAATGCAAAAGGTTAAAAACAAAGAATCTTAAAAGCAGTAAGAGAAAAGCAGCTGGTTACCTACTAGCTCCCATAAGGCTGTCAGCTGATTTCTCAACAGAAACTTTGCAGATCAGAAGGGATTGGCAAGAAATATTCATAGTGATGAAAAGCAAGGACCTACAACCAAGACTATCATTTAGAATTAAAGAACAAATAAAGAGCTTCCCAGACAAGAAAAAGCTAAAGGAGTTACCACCTCCTAGCTAGTATTACTTGAAATGTTAAAGGAGAGAAGAAGTGAAGAAAAAAAGATAAAAAATGTGAATAAAATGGCAATAAATAACATATTTATCAACAATTGAATCTATAAAACAAAATAAATGAACAAGGAGAACAGAAACAGACTCATAGATACAGAGAACATTTTGATGGTTGCCAGATAGGAGGGGGTTGGGTGAACAGGTGAAGGGATTAAGAAGTACAAACAGGCAGTAACAGAATAGTCATGGGGATGTAAAGCACAGCATAGGGAATACAGTCAATAATCCTATATAATAAAAGGCTAATATACAAATAGACTGAACAGCCCTAACCGGTTTGGCTCAGTGGCTAGAGCGTTGGCCTGTGGACTGAAGGGTCCCAGGTTTGATTCCGGTCAAGGGCACCTATGTTGGTTGTGGGCACATCCCCAGTAGGGAGTGTGCAGGAGGCAGCTGAATTGATGTTTCTTTCTCATCAGTGTTTCTAACTCTCTATCCCTCTCCCTTCCTCTTTGTAAAAAAATCAATAAAATATATTTAAAAAAAAAATAGACCAAATGGCGGAACAACCGAACAATCGGTTGCTATGATGTGCCCTGACCACCAAGGGTCACACATGGAACATGGTGGGCGTTGGCAGCAGAGCACGGAACATGTAGGGCCTCAGCTGTGGCGGGATGGTGGAGGTGAGCGGGGGCGCCAGACCAAGGCAGGGCGCTGGTCACTGTCATTGGGGCGAGCCTCTGGTGGTTATTGAAAATTCTTTGCTTCTGCGCACTGCGGTCCACCTGGTGCTTGCACCTGCTGCCAGCATTGGCCCCAATCGCCCCTGAGGGCTTCTCCACCTCCCCCTGCTCCTGAGGGGTGATTGGGACCAGCAGCCGTTGCTTGCACCCGCTGCTGGCGCCAGCCCCAGTCGCTCTGCGCCATCAGCGAGTGCAAGAGGGGCTGGTGCTGTCAGCTCGTGACAGGGGGCTGGAGGCGGCAGCGGGAGGGGCCGGGCAGGGGCACGGAGGATGAGCCAAGACCTGCCCCTGTGCCCACCACAGCCTCTCGGCCCACAGTTCCTTTCAAGGTGCATGAATTCGTGCACTGGACCCCTAGTATTATGATAACTATATATGGTGTCAAATGGGTATAAGATATGTTGGATGATCACTTAGTTATATAATGTCTAATCACTGCAGTGTACACCTGAAATTAATACAATGTTATATGTAAACTGTAATTGAACAAAAAATAAAACTGCACTTATCCAGCACTTACCTTTAGAAATAATTCTATAGTATATTATCTCTTATAATAAAGATTGAAATACAAATAAAATCTTTAAAATTAAATTTTAATTGCTAACATCCAATTACTGTTTATGCAATGAAAACTACCAACTGAATTATGAACTCATTTTTCAAATTATGTCCTACAGAAAACTTGAGAACTCAGAACCAGTATAGATTTGATTTTCAAATTAAAAACAAAAACAAAAAAAGCAAGCAAACAAACAAAAACCACCCAGAAAAAAAGGGATAGTTGGCAATGCAACTTTATTGAACAGCAAATGCATATGATTAGGGGAATTTATTCTTAACAGGGGCACTATCTCCATAAAGAAAACAGCTTCTCATCAACAGCTGGATGAATGATGTTAGTCCTTTCCCATTTTTCTTGTTTCAATGCCTTAGTTCCAATTTTCTCCAATTTCCTGCTGATGGGTGAACCTAGCTCTGGTTCCAAGATAGCTTGAAATAGGAACTAAGATTAAAAATAAAACAATAATTTTCAGAAGAACACAATATCCACCTCAGTGCTAAAATCTGAATTCCAACAATAGTATTCTGCAGTGGGAAGTGCTATCAGATCAACTGCAAAAATGCTGCACCTTGGTCTCTCCTTCCTGTTTCTAGTTAATTTGTCTTCCTGGTATCCAAGTTCCTGCTTGGGACTGGAGCCCAGCCCTGAATCTCAGTGTGGAAATTTAGCACCACCAACTGTGATAAGATTATACATTAGGCATTGTTCTACGTGCCAAATACAAGTGACAAATCCCTTCTCTTAAGGAGGACGACTGCCTGACACAAATGACTAGTATTTGCCCTCCAAATTCTTCATTTTGGAACATCCTGACAATCTCTCTGGTGCTCTCTGGTAACCAATTTCTGGAATGTGACCAGGTCATGAAACCCCCAAGCACAATTCCTTATTTACTTAGCTGAACCCTTGCTACCAGCCAGCCTAAAGCTGCTCTATTAATTAAATAGACAAGTACCAAGCTCTGTCCCTCTTCATGTGATTTGCTCTGCTGTGAATTATGGAAGAAGTGCTATCTTTGGGAAGATTGCTGTAAGCTGAGATTGAAGTGGTGCTGTGCTGTCCTATACAGTAGCCACTAGCCCATGGGGCTATTCAACACTTGAAATGTGGCTGATTGGACATAGGTGCTTTAAGTGTAAAACATATATTGTATTTCAAAGAATCAGTACAAAGAGAAAGAAAGATTAAATGCTGAATAATAATATATATTTCTTAAATAAAATATATTAAGTTTAGCTATTCTCACCTTTTAAAATGTGGTTATTAGATAATTTAAAATTGCACATGTCATTTGCATTATATTTCTACTGAAATGTGCTAATTTAGAACATTTAACTAACGGCAGCAACAAGAGTCATTATTTTTGAGAGGTTTGTTATGTCTAGTTATCATTAGAAAAATATTTAAAAATGAAATTCCTTTGCAGAAAAACTGCCAGCTAATAAATGCTGAAGGAATGTTAGATTAGACTGTCACCATTTTGCGATCTCCATTGGAGCAACTGATTCAGATGAGCATCATCAAAGGATGCTAAGACTAGTGGCAAACAGTCCAAGAGGAGTCATTCAGTGGCAAAATTACACCCCGTAGATTATTTATAAACTGTAACGACAAGACCTGGTGACCACTGCTTTTAACAAATGATCAAACTTATCATATGAATAATGCTACAACCTGCCATTATACACCTCTGGATATGTGGTAAATTGAGGTAAACATTACTTAACAAGCATTTTGCCCCAATGTTTTATTGTGAAAATTTTCAAACATACAGAACAATGAAAGAATTTATAGCAAAAATCTGTACTCATACTATCTAGTATTTTACAACACAGTACTAACTTTATCACATTTCTTTATCATCTTCCTATTCATTTTACTTTTATGCATTTCAAAGTAAACTGCGGCCATTAACACATGCCCTCCCTAAATAATCTATGAAGTATTCTTGCCAAAAATGTTTAACCTAAATCTAATCAAGCCTCTAATCCTAACTTCCAGTTTATAGGAAATACTTAAAGAGATTGTCTTAATTGACAATAAGAGAAAACTAAAAATCCAGAATGAGACATTATAATATTAAATGATTTTAAAAGTTTGTCATGAAAAAAGTTTAAGTGACTAGATTTAAGAGTCTTAAAACACATAACAAATTCCAACCTGTCAACCTAAATCAGACACTATTCAATTTTTAAAAAGCTATCAAAGACATTCTTATAACATCTACAGAAATGTAAATATGGACTGGATATTAAATGATATTAAGGAATTATTGCTGGGGAGCACAAGAGACTTGGTTAGAAAGCTGTAAGGAGGACATTCCGAGAAAAGGGAAGCGTGTGGAAGGCCGCCTGCCCTGTTTATCGGAATTCCGACTTAGGGGAGCCTAAGGGGAGTGTGGAAGGCAGTGCCCCTAATTATTCCTTGACCTTTCCAAACAAGTCTGTGCGCGTGCAGACCCCTGGGTGTTTACTGGAATCCTTATGCTTAATCCCTGGATGTCCTGGCCTTGAGGACAATGTAAACACATGTGTCCTCCCAAGATTACTCGCCCTACTGACTTTATCTAAAGATAAAAATTCCAATAAAAGTCTAATGAGGCAGGCAATCGAGGCTGCCTGGCTCTTTCAGCTGGGCTGTCCCTTAGCCCTCTCCCCCACAGTGAAACTGTGTCAGAGTAATCTGTTCATCCATTGTTCAGGGGCTGCTGATCAGCCCCAGCAAATTATTATTAATTTTCTTAGGTATGATCATAGGAACTGTGTTACATAGGCAATTACTCTTTTTCTGGAGATGAATGCTAAAGAGAGTGTGTGTATGCATGCAAACATACATATATCTAAGTTTTTAATTAATTTATTTTATAGGAATAAAGCAAATGTAGCAAAATGTTAACAATTACTGTATCTAAGAAGAGGGTGAACAGATATTCACTGTGTTGGTCTTTCAACTTTTCTGTACATTGAAACATTTCAAAATAGAAACTGGGGGTCAGGTAGATAAAAAATTCACTGCAGAGAGGTTAATATGTTCTCTTCTGTTTTGGCCTGCCTGGGCTTTTCAGGTCAAGAATGTGATCTCTGAAAAATATCTTACCACAGACACACAGAAATATATGTCTCTATAACATTCTTTATTCCTGCCTCAGGGCCAATGCTATTATTAGCTAAGAGTCTTCAATACGCAATATTACAACTGGTAATTCAGTCTGTAAGCAAAGGATTTAATGCTGTAATATTACAGAAGACAGCTCAATCACAAGGTCAACTTGACATCAGGCTCACTGCCATCAGTCTGTTATGTGTAGATTGAGACAGTCTGTCACACAACTTCAGGTTTTACTTTATATACCACTTGTTAAAAGTATCCTGTACTAGAATTTGCCTATCCCTGGCAACCTCAGACACAAAGGTTTCTGTGATCTTTTTCCTTAAGATTTTATTCTACTTTCCAAAGTCATCTGGACAGCTTTCGCATAAGTCCAAAGACACACTTACTACCCAGGTAATTAGAATTGGAAAACCATTAGCAGAGATCATTGGATAAGGTATAGCATGGAGTAAATGAAAGTATAAGTTTATACTACTAAAACAAGATTAAAGAAAAAAAAAAAACTAGACATGGAATCTTATGTGTACCTATAGTTGAGAAAAAGAAAATCGCCCACTGACAACCATGACTTTTCTTTCAAACTCTTGTTAGAAATATCAAAAAACTGGAAACAAAGAGGCACCTTAGATGACATTAGACACTAAATAAAAAATTGGTACAATAGGGCTTATGTTTTGCAGTTTTTCTTTGGCTTAAAAGAAAAACAGTAAAGTCTGAAACTACCATGATGAAGACAAGGCAGCACATGGATTCAACAAAGCAATTAATTACATATGTCTCATTTCATATGCAATGAAAAAAGAAAATGATATTTACCAGGGTTTGTCTTCTCCAGTTGATACCATCGGTAAAATGCCCTTTTCTTCTGCTCACTCAGGTCTGATCCCTGTTGCAACAGCCAGTGAGAGATCCGGCTCTGACTGATACCTATGTAGAAAGAGAAACAGCTGTTGCAAGTAATGAAGTTGCGGGGAACTTAAGGAGGGTTCTCTTGGTTCTAGGTTACTGGTTCTTTATTCTCTTCTTTATAAGAAAGCTGCAACTTGAACAACTCTTATACTGGGCTTCTTGGTAAAAGCTGGCTAAACGTGCTAGGATATATTCAGAATTATCTACTAGAGGTCAGCATTTTATTAATCAAGATTTGAAAGTGGTCTCTAAAATCAATCTCTAAACCTGTTCCATAAATATGAGATACATGAAGAGATTCCTAAGTAACAGTTATTAATCTGATCAGAAATTGATTAGATTTGTGCTCCTACAACCACCACCACCTTCACCCCAATCCTGGTTTAGAATATTAGAACTTTTAATAGATATTGAAAAGAAAAAAAAAATCAAGCCAGCAAGTTTTACTACTAATTACCGATACTGATAAAAGTGTTAGGGGCTGGGAAAAAAAGAGGTCATTGAAAATGCTCTCTTCAATAAAGTTTCTGGCTTATTTGTTAATTCATTTGGGCATTTCAGATTCATTACCATTAGTACAGATAACTAAGAATTGGAAGACTTTTAGACTTCTGTTGCAATATGACCTCTTAAGAAATCTCAAGTGATAAAGGCAGTCTTCTAACACAGACTTTTCAAAAAACTGAACAGAATATAAAGCAGAAATTTTCAGCTATAAGTAAGAAGCTCTTGACAGCAATTAATTAGAAATGGGGAAAACCTCCACATGTGAAATTAAAAAAGCATGTCTAAAACTGACTAGTATGAGAATCACTTGCTCCTTCAGGTCATTATAGCTATTTCAAAAATGAATAATTTAACATACAACTGGCAAAGCAAAGAATAATACGAAAGATGAAACTGTCTTATATGTCCATAAGGCACTTTCTAAAGGACCAGTCAGCTATCAGAGAGGGTTAACAGTATCTTAACTCTCCCAAGGAATTACTTATGGTAACTGGATAGTACTGAATACCACCTGTGACAACACCTGTTTAAAGCTATAATGCACAACAGGAAGAGTGGTTATCATGAAGTAATCACACCCCCTAACATGAGAAGCAGGAGGCCTGGTGATTATATTGAACTCATTAAAAGCAAGCCCCTACAATTTCATACTTTTAAAAACCTATGTTAGAAGAAAACTTGTGGAAATGGGGGAGGGAAGCTTTGTTAAAAGACAAGTTGGTCTGTGAAGCAAGGTTCCCTGATTGGAACCACCTTTCATTTCCAAAGGGTGAAATTCAGTTTTCTAAAACCTAAGTGATTACATTCTCAAATAAATCACACAGCGGTTTTCCAATGGATTGACGATCTATGTGAAGCAGGTGCTGGCAGCCAGCACTCTATGCTTGTTCTAAGAGAATGCAAATTATTTAAAGTTGGCTGTCTTTAGCAATGCCTTACCACAAGTCCAGATTCAGATATTACATTACTTTTAAACAAGAGTGAAGAAAACCGTTTTCCACTATGAAAT
Organism: Myotis yumanensis; assembly: GCF_028538775.1. Classification (NCBI taxonomy): domain Eukaryota; kingdom Metazoa; phylum Chordata; class Mammalia; order Chiroptera; family Vespertilionidae; genus Myotis; species Myotis yumanensis. Next base: position 74,270,383 of record NW_027223756.1, read on the forward strand.
CAAAATTGATTTTCATGTCAACAAAATAAAACATTTTTATGTGGATTCTTCACATCAGTACCACACTACTCAAAACAAACAGAATTTGAGGAAAATCTTTTAAGAAAAAATAGACTATATCAGTTCTGTTACTTTCAGTATTGAATCTCCCCCACACAGTCAGATCGTACAGAATAAACACTGAGCCCACTAGATTTTAGTGCTGTCCAGGTAGTGAAGGAAGAGGGCAAAAGCCCATCAAAAGATTAGTTAAATTATGGTATACTCACATAATAAAAAAACTGGGCAGACTTTTAAAAGTAATGTTCTAAATCAGTCACCAAAAACAAACAACAACCAAGAAACAAAACCAACCAACCAAACACAAAACAAAACAAAACAAAACACGCCATCAATACCAAGTTTTGGCAAGGACACAGAGTATATGGAACTCTCATACTGCTGGCAGGAGGGTAAAATGTCAGGGTCATTTGGGAAACAATGGGGCAGTACCTACTAAAATTGACCATATGCATACCACAGGACCTAGCAATTTCTTCTTTTCCTCATACGAGGATATTTTTTCCTTGATTTTATTTTTTTATAGAGAGTGTAAGGGAGGGGGAGAGACAGAGAGAGAGAGAGAGAAACATTGATTGGTTGCCTCCTGCATGTGCCCCAACCAGGGCCAGGGATCGAGCCTGAAACCGAAGTATGTACCTTTGAATGGAATTGAACCTGCAACCCTTCGGTCAGCAGGCTGATGCTCTAACTACTGAAGAAATCAGCTAGGGCTTTTGCCTCTTTTTTAAAAATGAGTTTAGATTTGTTCCTTCCTGCACACATCCCAACTGGGGATTGAACCCAAAACCTGGGTATGTGCCTTGACTAGGAATCAAACCTGCCACCTTTTGATGTATGGGATGATGCTCCAACCAACTGAGCCACACCGGCCAGGGCAACCTAGCAGTTTCTTTCCTCAGTATATAGGACACAGAAATGTGTACATGCTGAATAGCAATGTGTTCAAAAGACGTACAAAAAGGCTCATAGTCCTCAATTTGAACCAACTCAAACACCCATCAACAGGAAAATGCATAATTGTGGTACTTATGCATTCTACTATAGTCTACTATACCAAACAGAAAAAGGACAAACTACTGCAATATGCAACCACGTGGATAAATCCCACAAAAACACTGTCTACCAAAAACCATCAGACACACATAAAAAAGCTAGGCACAGCTGTATGAATCAACTTATTTAAAACTAAAAGAGACACAATCTATATATATAAAATCCTAATATGCAAATAGATGGAAAAGAGGAACAACCAAACAACCAAACAACCGAACTGGTCGCTATGACATGCGCTGACCACCAGGGGGTGTGCACAGAAATGGCGGGTGTTGGCCACAGCGGGATGGTGGAGCAGGTGAGCGGGGGCTCCAGACCAAGGCGGGGCACCAGTCGCTGTCATCGGGGCAAGCCACTGGTGGTTACTGAAAATTCTTTGCTCCAGCGCTCACACCTGCTGCCAGCTCCGGCACTGCTCGCACCCACTGCCAGCACAGGAGCTGCTGCTCGAACCCACTGAAGCGACAGCCCCTCTCACATCCGCTGCCGATGCTGGAGCTGCTGCTCGCATCTGCTGCCAGTGCCTGACGCAGGTCCCGATGGCTCAGCGCCATCAACGGGTGCGAGTGGCAGCTACGGGCCCGAATTGCCCCAGAGGGCTTCTCCACCTCCCCCTGCTCCTGAGGGCAATCAGGGCAGCAGCCACTGCTCACACCTGCTGACAGCACTGGCCCTCCTCACACCTGCTGCTGGCACCAGCCCCAATCACTCCACATCATCAGCGGGTGCGAGTGGGGCTGGCACCGTCAGCGCGTGGGAGCAGTGGTGGCAGGAGCGGGGCTGCCAGCAGACAGGGGACCGAGAATCAGGGGCCGCGGTGGGAGGGGCCAGGAAAGGGTGCGGGTGGGCCGAGACCGCCCCTGTGCCCACCGCAGCCTTGCGGCCCACAGTTCCTTTCAAGGTGCATGAATTAATGCACTGGGCCCCTAGTTATCTATATGAATGGCTACCTATAACTAGGAGGGAGCAGGTTTATTACTGGGAGGTAATGTGAGGAAAGCTTATGCAGTGATCAGCACTATTCTTGATCTGGATCTGGATGGTGGTTATATGCATGTCTTCACTTTATAAAAGTCACTAAGCTAGACACTTTTCTCTGTATATATTTCAATTTAAAAAAAGATTCCCGACAAAAGATTTTAAAATTCTATGTAGTATTTAGAAAATAAAGTAAATGAATATGTATCAATATGGAAAGATGCCCATGATATAAATAAAAAGTATATAGTTTTATAAGTATAGCTACATTTACATAACCTTCATTCTGTTTTGTATAGTAACAAAAACTTATATACAGCCAAAAATAGAGTGGCACACTTCCTACACTGTAAACTCCATATTGTTTTTTAATCATTCTACAAATATGTATTAATTTATTTTATATTTAGGCTTCCCTTATAAACATGACATACTTTACTGGTTGTTTTATAAATACTGCAATTAAGTTAAACAACAAAGAAGTACAAAAAAAGTTAATTTCAGCCTTTCCTCAGCAGTTCCACTCTGAGGTAAACAATGTTATCTGTTAATATATATTGCTGCACAATTTTCTCTATACATAATTATTAATTTAATAAAACAAATGGAGAGAAGGTAATAAAGAATTATCCTTCTGTCTAGTCTTTTGTGTGAAAGAAAATAAAAAAGAACTTCTTCACTGTAAATTTAACTGTTCTTATATAATAAATACAGAAAATGAAGTAATAAAGCAGATAGTTTTTCTAGAAGTGTTATGAAAATTAAATATGTACAACACATTTTTTCAATGATTTTTCTCGGTTAGCAGCTTACTGATAGGCCAAGTTCTCTAACTCATCTTTCTGGGGCTCCTCCGTGCCTTTGGAACTTCGGGTGACCTTGGTGTCACAAAAGGCCTTGCAGCTTCTCTTTACTATCAGTTTTTGTGTTTCTCCTAGGGAAAAATGTTTCCCTAACTCTCCTCTTCCCACTCCTGAAAAAAATATTCTCCACAAGTTTTAACTCCTCACAAAGCCTCTTTTCTAACCTTTCACAGGGCAGAAGAAAAGAAAAATTTACATACAACCTTCATACATTGAGACTAAAACTAACCTCTGATTAATTTCTTTCCAATAAGAAAGTGATCACATTGGACTCAAAGGCCAAAAAAGCCTTTTGCCAGCCTCACTGAGATTCTTTTCTGAGCTTTAGCTCTATGAGGCTTCTTCTAGTTCCTCAAATGCTATGCTCCCTTCCACTAGAGGGCTCTCCACCACTACCCATTCTTGTCAAAGTCTCTAATAGTACACATTAAAATGGGTATTCTTTAAGAAGAGGAAGAAGAAGAAAAAGGTAAAGATAAAAATTATGAACAAAGAGACAACAAATACATATCTATCAACAAGTGAATCTAAAAATCCAGTGAATAAAAAAATGTGACTAACAGAATAAACTGGTGAATAGATTAGAATCAGGGGCATAGAAAGGGAGTAGACTGACAATTCTCGGGGGGAAGTGGGTGTGGGGGGTACGGGAAGAGATTGGACAAAAATTGTACACCTATGGACAAGGACAGTGGGGGGGGGGGGTAAGGGCACGGGGTGGGGTGGGAACTGGGTGGAGGGGAGCTATGGGGGGAAAAAGAGGAACAACTGTAATAATCTGAATCATAAAGATTTATTATTTAAAAAAATGTATCCTCTTCCTTCCACTTCCTGTGGAATGTGACACTACTGACCACTCACATCATCTTCATCCCTGGAATGCTGGCTACAACTCTCCAATGCAACTTAAGGAATTGCTTTGCTAGCTTCTTACATGTTAGTGTTCCTAGGTTTATATCTTTAAGCATCTTCTCTCTATACACTCTTTCTTGGTCATTTCAACTATCAACTATCAACAACCATGATTTAAAATATCATCTAAATGTCAGAGCACCAGACTGTTTTTGAAACCATTTGCTAGTTAACTTCATGAGAATTTCCCACAAGTCTTTAACACAGTAAACTTAACTCATTATCCTCTTCCTTTCAATCTGATCTTCTTCCGGTGTCCCCCATCTCAATTTTATCTTCTACTCTACTCTTTCCCCCAACTCTTAAATGCTTACTAAATCTAAAGTTTCCCTTCCTAAAATTCTCTTCATGTTTTCTCCAATCCTCATTCCTGCAGCTTGTAATCTCAGTCTCTTTTGTTTGGACAACTGGGCTAACTGATAAAAAACTAACCATTTAAGATCCAAAATTCTCACGATAAGATCCTTTTTAATTGGAAGATCATTTTACAGTTGAAAAAGTGAAAGGTGCTTCTTCAAGCAATTTTCTACTTGAGAAATGCAGCCATCTCTACAATTTTCCTCCCACAACTGTTAAGTTAAAATACATGCATGCATTCTCAACAAAAATAACTCACAAACCTGCAGATGAAAAAAAAAAAAGTCCTTTATCCCCAACCCTTCTCTTATTCTCTAATGTAAAGGTATTCTTGTTTATTTGATGTGAATCCTTCCAGACTCTTTCCTATGCATTTAATATATAAACATATGTGCACACACACACCTAGTTGTTTTTTAAACACACATTTGGAGTTATTCTCTACATAAGAAATAACTTGCATTTCTTACATAATGTCTTGGAATTTTCTCATGTAGTACATTATAAATCTTCATCATTCTAATAGCTACATGGTATTCTATACAATAACCCACTTAAATATTTGTTTATTATTGAACATTATAGTTGTTGCTAATGTTTTTCTATTATAAATGATGATGCAATGAATATTCTATGCATACCTTTGTGCATATGAATAAATACTTTGGGATGATTCACAGAAATAGAATTTTTAATTCGTACATTTAATTTGTTATAGGTACTACCAGACTTTACCCCATAGGTTGTACCAAAATTTTACAATCTCTAACCCATAGTCATGAGACATTCTCACCTTGGTTAAATATTACGAAACTTATTTTGAAAGTCTGACTTTCTCTTTGTAAACACAATACATGCTTATAATAAAAAGGAATTCTAAGCAATTCAAAGTAGAAATTTTCAGAGTAAAGCTAACTTTAAAAACCCATCTAAAATCTTACCACTTAGAAATAACTACACCCATTATAAAATCACTCCAAGCATAAAAGTAAACATAGAATAGGTAGAAATAATTACTAAAATGAGATACTATAGACAGAACTTTAAAATTAAAAGCATCAAATTTAGTTTGATCTGATTTTAACCCAAGAAAAAATATTTAAAATAAACTAGAGTGAAATGAAAGACTGAGGTTACTAAAACAGTACACTAAAGCAAGGAAAAAGAATTATACAAAAACATTAGGAGGTCAGAAGCATTATTGTCTAAGTTGTGGGCAGTTTCTAATGACTCCTAGCTAAAAAATGCGAAATTAGCAGACTGTGGTAGCCAACTTTCAAGATGACCCCTAATGATCCTCTTGGTCTTTCTACCTTTGTGCAATCTCCTCCAACAGTACTTCAGGGTTGGTCTCTACAACCAGTAGAATATGGCAGAAATGATAGTCTCTGACTTCTGGGATTAGGTCATGAAAAACATTACAATTTCTGCCTTACTTGCTTTCTGAGATAGTTGGTTCTGCCATGTTGTAAGACCATTCAATTAGACCTATGGAGAAATCCATGTGGCAAAGAAATGAGGCATTCTAACAGCTATGCAAGGGAGCCATCTTGGAAGTGAGTTCTCTAGCTTTAGTTAAGCCTACTGATGACTGCAATCTCTTGAGACACCATGAATAACCACGACCTCTCTAAACTGCTCCTGGATTCCTGACCCATAGAAACTGAGTGAGATAATGAAGAGTTAGGTTTCAAGTTGCTAAGATCTAGTGTAAATTTTATGTTGCAATAGAAACTAACACACATAGACTATACCTTCTCCATCTCCCTTCCCAGCCTTCACATCTAACTCCTGATATTTGGAAGTCATTTTCACATGGCCAACATTTACATTCTGTTCTGAATTCATAATTCCCGTAGTTGTTACTCATAGTTTTAGATTTAAATGAATTCAAGATTTACCATATACAGTTTCCCAATTCCTAAGCTCTGTATTTTTGTTTTTGAGGCATATTTTGCATATAATAAATTGCACTACTCTTTAAATGTATAGTTGAAGGAGTTTTGACACATGTATACATACGTGACTGTTGTTCAAATAAAAATATAAATTATTTTCATGCTCCCTAGAAGGTCCCTTTTATCCCCTTAAGTTAATGCCTAAATTCTATATTTTTAATTTTATTTTTGATTGGTAAGATTTTTTCATAAGCAGTTTTTATCAGTACAGGCATGTACCGCATAATAATGTTTTAGTCAATGACAGACTGCATATACAACTGTGATATACCATATAGCACAGTATGTAGTATGCTATACCATCGAGGTTTCTATGACGTTTGCACAACAATGAAATCGCTTAATGATGTATTTTTCAGAATGTATTGTAGTTGTTAAGCAGTGCATGACTGCCCGGGTTTATTGGTGCTGTATCCCCCAGTTCTTGTATGCATGTATTTGTCTTCCATGTTTATACTTTGAAGACAACTTTACAATAGAAATTTTTATGGGTTAGACTTTATTTCAAAGTCTATTAAATTGGAGTAACGTCAGTGAAAATAGTAGAGTAAGGAGCTCTGAAAAATCAGTACTCCATAAAAGCAATGAGAATAAAAGCTACTCTACTCTAAAAGTGCTGGCAAAAATGGTCAGAGTCAACTTTTTCATAACTCTGGAAATTTACCAAAGGCTTGTAACAATCCAAGGAGTGCCTTTTTTTTTTAAGCTGAATTTTAATAAGAACAGCTTTATGACATTTTGAACTTGACCTACACCCACTCCCCTCATCCCATCATCAGAGTAGACTTTAAAATCAACATTCCTGCAATCATAATGAAAACCAGGAGTGTCCTCATAGCCACTAGAGGGGGTGTAACAGGTGTGGAGTTCTCCAAAACACTATTCTAAGAGAACTGTCATTATTTGACCTGTCTGGGGATTCTCTGAAAAATTCCCATTGACAAGACCTGTCCTTATTTCGCCAGATTCAGACTTCATTCAGCATGAACAATATTTTTCCTAGGAGAATCAAAGGAGGGAGGTGGTCTGTTAAAAATTATCAGTGGCAATCATTTAACACTGCAGGAGCCTAACGTGATGATAACAATTGGGGCAAATAAGAAGCTGATTAAAATATTTTAAAAGCTGAGGAATGAGATTAGTCTATGAGGATCATTGAAAAGCTCTGTCATATTTCTAAGAATCTAGAAGGCCAGGCCCATGGGAGGGCTGTGCACATGCTTAGATCTATGTATATGACCAGGGCAACAGGCATGCACAATAAAAAACTGTGAAAGCTCTACGCTCTTACCTCTAGTTAGTTAAGTCTTGAGAAACGGTGAAAAGAGAATGTGAAGGCTAAGGCAGAACTATTAACTGCCCTCCTGAGCATTAAAGGCATGCCCTAATACACATACAGAAAAGCTGGGAAAGTTTTTAGTTCCAGGCATTTAAGGAAATCTCTGTCTAATAACTAGCTGATCACTAAGCCAACAAGAAACGGACATCAGCCCTGGCTGGTTTGGCTCAGTGGATTGAGCGTCGGCCTGTGGATTGAAGGGTCCCAGTTTTGATTCTGGTCAAGGGCACATGCCCGGGGTTGTGGGCTCAATCCCCAGTGGGGGAGAGGGGGGGGGGGCGGCGTGCAGGAGGCAGCTGAACAATGATTCTTTCTCATCATTGATGTTTCTATCTCTCTCTCCCTCTCCCTTCCTCTCCAAAATCAATAAAAATATATTTAAAAAAAGAGACATCAGTAGCCATACACCACAAAGACTACTGATTTTACAGAATTAGTTCAGGAAAGTCACTAAAAAAACAAAAACAAAGAGCAACAACAATAAACAGAAATAACAACAAATCCAGGGATGGGGAAGAATCTGATTTCTAGAATTTCCCCATTATATTATTCAAACTGTCTAGTTTCAAAAACAAAAGAAAATAAGACCATGCAAAGAAACAAGAAAGTATGACACATAGATAGTAAAAGAAACAGTCAATAAGAAGCATCTTTGAAGAAACATAGATGTAAGACTTACAAGACAAAGATTTAATCAGCTATTTTAAAGATATTCAAAGAACTAAAGAAAACATGTCTAAAAAACTAAAGGAAAGTATGAGAAAAGCCACACCAGAGTATCAATAAAGAGACAAGAATTATAAGAATCATAAAGAAATTCTGTAGTTGAAAACTACAATAAGTTAAAGTGAAAAATTCACTAAAGGGGGTCAACATCATAAGTGAACTGGAAGAAGAAATAATTAGTAAGCTTGAAGACAAATCAAGTAAAATTATCTAGTACAAAAAACAGAAGGAAAAAAGGATTGAAAAAATAGAGCAGAGCCTCAAAAACCAATGGGACACCATCATGTATACCAACATACACACAATGGAAGTCCCAGGAGGAAAAGAGAGAAAAGTGAAGAAAACATATTAGAAAAATAATGGCCAAACAATTTCCTAATTTCACAACAAACATTAATCTACACATGCAAGGCACTCAATAATCTTTATGTAGGGTAAACTCAGAGAATCCACGCCAACATCATAATGGTTGAAAACCAAAGACAAAGAGAAAAATTGAAAGCAGCAAGAAAAGTAATTCTTTATGTACAAGGTATGTTCAATAAAATTAGCAGCCATTTTCTCATCAGAAACCAAGAAGCCAGATTATATATTCAAAGAGCTGGGGAAAGGGGAGGCAAGAGCATCAAACAAGAACTCTAATCTAACCAAACTATCCTTCCAAAATGGAGACATTAAGACATTACCAGATGAACAAAACCAGAGAGATGCTAATACCAGCAGACCTGTCCTACCAGAAAAAGAGTTCTTTAAGCTAAAACAAAAGGACACTAAACAGTAATTCAAATACACATGAAGAAATAGTGCCAATAAAAGTAACTGTTAGGTTGGATTGAGCAATTGAATAGATATCCCTCCCCTGGGAACTGACTCCCAGGCCATTTTGGAATGGACATTCCTTTTCACTGAGACAACATATCACTTGCTAAGCCCATTATCTCTTCCCTCCAGACCTGCACAGAGAATTCTCTGCCCAGAAAAAGCCCGCCAAAAGTCCTTTAAAAACCTCTGACTCCTGTCACTGGGGGTTGGTGCCATTTTGGGGCTCAGCCCATCTGGTATCCAGATGACCTAATAAATTCATAATTCTTTACCCCTTTTGGTCTTGTGTGTTCCTCCTTCAGCGACCCTAATAGTAACTACATTTTACCTAATAGAAAAACATGTAAATTAACCATCCCTCCGTTACGCTCACCAGCCAATCAGGAGAGTATGCAAATTAACCCAACAAAGATGGCGGTTAATTTGCATACGTAGGGGCGAAGACTGAAGGCTCTGTCCAGAGCGAAGGCCTGGTCCCGGGTGCCGGAGGAAAACCAGTGCTGGCAGCCAGGGGAAGGGAAGGCCTATTGCACGAATCTCTTATAAAAGACAGTATAAATAAATGTATTTTGTCTTATAATTCCTCTCATTCCTACTTATTTAAAAGAAAACTGTATAATGCAATAATTATAAGTCTAAGTTGATGAACACACAATACATAAGCATGTAATTTATCCTATATAATAAAAGCCTAATATGCTAAGTATCTGGTTGTTCATTCAGCCAATCAAAGTGTAATATGTTAATGATATGCTAAGGCCGCTTAACTGCTTGCTATAACATGCACTGACCACCAGGAGGCAGACGTTCCAACTAGTAGGTTAGCTTGCTGCTGGGGTCCAGCCGATCGGGACTGAGCAAGACTGGTCGGACATGCCCTGGAGCCCTCCAGTGATCTCTCCCCAGCTGGCCAACCTCCCATATCCCTCCCTGGCCCTGATTGTGCGCCAGTGGGGTCCTTGGCCTGGCCTGAGCCCTCTCGCAATCCGGGTTGAGGGACACAAATTTCGTGCACCGGGCCTCTTGTATGACAATAATAGCACAAAGAAGGGGATAGGGAATTAAGCTATAAATTCTATACTATTGAAATTAAGTTTGTATTTATCCAAACTAGATCATTAAAATTAAGATGCTAATGGTAATTCCCAGGGAAAATACTAAGATAATAATTCAAAAAAATATAGCAAAGAAATGACAAGAGATTTAAACTGGCACACCAGAAAATATCTACTAAACACAAAAGGAGAAAGTAATCAAGTAATAGGAGAATAAGACAGATACACAACTGAAAACAAATTACTTGGTCATTAAAAAAAAGGAAAATCTTACTCTTGGTGACAGCATGGATGGACCTGGAAAACATTATGCTAAGTGAAATAATCCAGTCAGAGAAAGACAAGTACTATAAGATTTCACTCATATGCGAAATCTAATGAAGAAAATAGACTAACAAACAAAATAGAAACAGACTCATAGATAGTGAACAGACTGACAGGTATCAGAGGGGAGAGGGGTTGTTGGGCTGGATGAAAAAGGTGAGGGATTAAGCAAAACAACCACCAATAAAATCCTAATAGACAACAGTATGGTGATTACCTGAGGGAAGAGGGGGCGGTGTAGAGGGAGGTGAAAGAGGGTGTGGAAGGAATAAATAGAGAGGAAGGGGCAGGGATAGAGAGATGGGAACATCTGTGAGAAAAGAACATCATCAATTGGCTGCCTCCTGTACGCACCCCTACTGGGGATGGAGCCTGCAACCTGAGCATGTGCCCTGACCTGTAATCGAACCAGAAACCTCTTGGTTCCTGAGTCGATGCTCAACCACTGAGCACACCGGCTGGGCAGCCAACGGTTACTTTTGAATTGTCTATTCTCTCTTTAGGTCTGTCAGTTTTTGCTTCATATATTTTGGGACTCCATTGCTTGGTGCATATATGTTTTTAATGATGTCTTCCTCAGGAATTAATCCTTTTTTATTGTTTTAAAATGTCCTTTTGTCTCTTGTAACAAATTTTGTCTAACATTACTATAGCCACTGGAGTTTTCATTTGGTTACCATTTATTTATTTGTTTTTCATGTTTTTTTACTTTGAATCTAAAATGTAACTCTTGTAAACAGTATGCATTTAGATGGTTTTTTTCATTCATTCTGCCAATCTCTGTCTTCTTATTGGATTGCTTAATCCATTTAAATGTAATGTATTTACAAAACAAGACAAAAGTAATAGTTGGAGACTTCAATAGTCCATTTTCAATAATAGGCACAACAAGAAGACAGAAGATCAACAAGGAAACAGAAAACTTGAACATCATAGTAAACCACCGAATGTAACAAACTTCTATAGAACAACAACAGCAGAGCACATTCTCAAGGGTATGTGGAACATTCTCCAGGGTGGACCAAATGTTAGGCCATAAAAAAAAATCTGAATGATTTTTAAATCATACAAAGTTTGTTCTTCAAGGTAAATGAAATAAAATTAGAAATCAATAACAGAAAAATATTGAGAAACCCACACATATGTGAAAATTGAACAACTTAGCTCTAACCAATGTGTCAAAAAAAAAACCATGAGGAAAATTAGAAAATACTTTGAGATGATTAAAAAACACACACATACAACATACAAAAATGTATAAGTGCTTAGAGGGAAACTTATTGTTGTAAATGCCTATGTTAAGAAAAGAAAAATGATCTCAAATCAATAACCTAGACTTCCTTTCCACACAGTATTTGTCTTTTTCTGACTTATTTCACTTAACATAATGCCCTCAAGGTCCATCCTAATTGTTATAACTAACAGGATTTCTTTCTTTTTAATGCTGAATATCATTCCATTACACACACACACACACACACACACACACACACACACATATATACATACATACATACCTTATATACACACAGACACCATATTTTCTTTATCCATTCATACATCAATGGATACTTTTGGTTATTTCCATGTTTCAGCTATTGTAAACATGCTGCTATGAATATGGGGGTGCTATATTTTTTAAATGTTCATTATTAAATTAAATGTGGAAAGATAAGAAATATAATAGTTAACATATTCAGTGTCAAGAAGCTTAACTTTAGAAAAGTCAATTTTAGAGCGGGACAAAGGAAAAATGATTGCTGGCCCAATATTAAGCACTATAATGATTAATCATGATAATTAAAAAACTTCTACAGCATTTACAGTATGCCAAACACTTTACATAAACTAATTCATTTAACTTATTCAAGAACCCTGATAAGTAGTTGATATTATTCTCATTTCCAAAACAGGAAAGCAAGGCTTAAGACACCGAGTAACTTGCCCAAAAGTATATAACTAGTAAGTGATAGAAATCACATTTTGAATGTTTAAAGTTATGCTCTTGACTACTGCACTATACTGTCTCTATATACTAAAATACTATGTCAAGAACAATAGCTTTGCAGCAAGAAAAACAGCAATTAGCTATGGGTAAATAGTTGAATCTCATTTAGCCTCAGTTTTCTCATCTATAACTGAAGAAGTTACCACTTGACTTTCAAATATATAAAACAGTTAGCACAGCAACTAGCACTTGGTAAGTGTTAAAATAAATTATAGCTAAAAATAAAAACCCTCCAAAAAGGGAGGGTTAGCTAACAAGGTACACAGTAGTAAAAATCAGTGCCACTGGTTATCTACAACTCATTTAGAGGGCAATATGCTGTCCGGGTAGGTATTTAGCACAATGATAAAGCTAAGGTACAGACTTAAAAAAAAAAAAAAAAAAAGGTTTATTGTTCTTACTAAACATTATTATGCATGATAATAATTATTTTTAACACATTTCAAAAACACTTGTTATGTCCTTAAAAAATGAAGATAAGCTGGTTATAAATTTCCTTAAAAAATATTTAGCAATACTTCCATGTCTCTGGATCTATTTTGTTCATCAGTTTATTTGGTTCATTACATTCCACATATAGGGAGATCATGTGATACCTGTCTTTCTCTGACTGGCTTATTTTGCTTAGCATAATACTCTTCAGATCCCTCCATGTTTACCGCTGCATTGTATTCCATTGTGCAAATGTACATCTTTTTTATCCACTCATCCACTGATGGGTCAGGGGGAAAGGGGTTGGGGGGCGTGGGAAGAGATTAACCAAAGAACTTATATGCATAATCCATTAACACAGACAATGTACAGCAGGCCTGGGGGGAGGGGGGGGCAGGGGACAGAGAAGGTAAATGAGGGGGAAAAGGGGGACATCTGTAATATTTTCAACAATAAAGGCAAATCTTAAAAAATAATAAATAAAACACCAAAAAATATTTAGCAATAGAAAGGCTTGGGCACAATCAACAATCTTTATGTCAAAAACAGTGAAAGCAGAAAAACACATTTATGAAAATAACATGATAGTTCTTAAAATGTCTCAAAACATTACATAAAGATCACACTTAGAATGTTTCTAAAATTCTTTTCCTGTGTTTCTCATCAGAAACAATGACAATAAGCCTGGGACAATGTTATATTGCACATGCATATTAAAATCAATGTATTCAAAACCAAGATGCTGTTCATGGATCTGCTTGGCAACAGATTTAGAGATAGGTCACTTGGTATTTTAAAAACTACCACAGGAAGCAAAATCTCATAGATCAAGTACATGAAAACTACGTTTCTTTACTCAGGCATACTAGGGCACAGGGAAAAAATTATTGCTGTATTGAAAGCAAATTCGGTTTGGTTTGTGGTTTGTAATCCTATTTCAGGCAATTGGTAAGAGAAGACTAATTTCTGCCAACAGTAAAATCATGTAGAAAAGTGCTAGCATTTTGAGATAGTAAAGACACAATAATCTCTACTCTTATATTTTGTTCTGTTGAACTCAGTAGAGGATACAAGCCCACAGGATTAGATCTACCTAGTAAGTTATGACCAAGTGTAAGATATTCTCTATAATAAAAAAAGCAGTCTCAAAATAAAGATATTTAAGGAAAAAGTAATATCAATTCTACAACAATTCTTCTAGAAATACAAGAGAAGAGAAGACTCAGTGGAGTTTTTCCCAGAATGCAAGGCTCATTTAACATTTAAAAATCAATCAATGTAATTCACCATATTAACAAGACTAAAAAAACAAAACCTGTGGTCATCTCAATAGATGAAGAAAAAAGTATATGACCAAGTACAATATCCATTCATGATAAAAATTTTCAGAAACTAGAAATAGAAGAAAATGTCTCCTGAAGGGAGTCTTGAAAAAGGGCATCTATGAAAAACCTACAAAGATCCTACTTAATTATAAAAGATTCAATGTTTGCTCCCTAGGATTGGAAAAAAGGCAAGAATACCTGCTCTCATCATTATATTTACAGTGCTTGTCAGTACAATAAGGCAAGAAAAATAAAAGACATACACAAGAAACGAAGGAAATAGAATTATCTCTATTACAAAGAACATGATTGTCCATGTAGAAAACCCTAAGAATTTATCAAAAAAGTTATTAGAACAAATAAAATAATTTAGCAAGGTTACAGAATAGAAGGTGAATATACCAAAACCAATTATTCTATGACATAAAAACAAACAATTGTAAGTTGAAGTCAAAGACAGTATAATATAATAGTACCAAAAATGTAAAATATTAAGAGATACATTCAAAATATGTGCAAAGCCCGGTTGGCATGGCTCAGTGGTTGAGTGTTGACCCATGAACCAGAAGGTCATGGTTTGATTCCCGGTCAAGGCACATGCCTGGCTTGCGGAGTCAATCCCCAGTGTGGGGCATGCAGAAGGCAGCTGATCAATGATTCTCTCTCATCATTGATGTTTTTATCTCTCTCTCTAAAATCAATAAAAATATATTTTAAAAAACCTGTGCAAAACCTGTACACTGAAAACTAAATGGAGAGATATACCATCTATGTGGACAGGAACACTCACCATGATTAACATCAATTCCTAATGCTAGATTGAGTTACACAATCACAATCTCACGACAAATAGGTTTTTTCGTAGAAATTGAGAAGTTGATTTTAAATGTATATCTTAATGCAAAAGACCTAGAATATCAACAGTGATCTTGAAAAAGAAAAGCAAAGTTAAGAGGCATTATATTTTCTGATTTCAAGACTTACTGTAAGTCTACAATAATTTAGTTTGTATTGGTATAAGGATAGGCATAAAGACTAATGGAACACAATAGAGAACCCAGAATATACCCACACATACATATTCAATTGATTTTTTATAAAGGTGCCAATGCAATTGAATGGGAAAAGACTAGTCTCTTGACCACTGCTGCCATTTCAACAAAGGGTGCTCCAACAATCGGACATCCATATGGAAAAAAGTACATCCTAACCTTTACCTCACACATATACAAAAATTAACATGAAATGATTCACATACCTAAATGTATGAGCTGAAACTAGAAAATTTCTAAAAGAAAACTTAAAAATTCTTTGTTTAGGCAAATTTTCTTAGGACACATAAAGCATGAACCATAAAGAAAAAAAAGATAAATATAACTTTATCAAAATTAAAAACATTTGCTCTTTCAAAGACAATATTAAGAAAATAAAAATGCAAGCCTCAGACTAAGATATGTGTATATTAACATATTTAAGGATTTGTACCCAGAATATACAAACAACTTTTATTATCAATAAGGCAAACAACCTTATTAAAAAACAATGGGCAAAAGACTTAACAGGAATTTCACCTAAGAAAATACATGAATAGCAAATGAACATCTGACAAGTTGCTCAACATAATTAGCCATCAGAAAATTGCAAAATAAAACTAGAGTGAGATGCCATTACATATGCACTAAAATGGATAAACTTAAAGAAAAGTACAAATACCAAGTGCTGAAGAGAATACAAAGCAACAGAAATCTCGTATATTGCTGATGGGATTGAAAAGTGGTATAGTCACTTTGGAAAACAGTTTCATAGTTTCATAAATGTTAAACATGTACTTACCAATAACCTCAAAATCTCACTCCTAGGTATGAGAAATGAAAACATATGTCTACACCAAAAGTGTAGGCAAATGTTCATACAGCTTAATTCATAATAGCTAGAACAACTCAAATGTCCCTCAACTAATTAATGGGTAAACAAATTTTGTTATGTCCATTCAATGGACCAGTATTCAGCATTTAAAAGTTTCACATGTAACAACACTAATGAATCTGAAAGCATCATGCTATGTGAAAAAAGTAAGACACAAAAGAATATGTATATATGATTCCAGTCACACGACATTCTAGAAAATGCATACTATACTGACAGAATGCAGATCAGTGGTTAACAGTGGAGAGAGGAATTTGACTGCAAAGAGGCTTGAGGAAACTTGTTGAAATACTGAAATTTTTCTGTATCTTGATTTTGGTAATGGTTATACCATTGCATAAATTTGATACAACTTAGAGACCTCTACTATTAGGCAACTTTTATCTCAATAAAAGTGATTAAAAACAAAGGAAAAGACACATTTCCCCTGCATATCTCAAGTTAATTCTGTAAGGATCAAGTGCTATAGCCTAATTTATCTGAAGTGGACACATCTGATATTAAAAGCTTTTTTGTTTCAAAAATGTGTAGGGCTCTCAGATATCAAGGCCCTCAAGCTTGATTAGTTTGGTGAGTTCAAGCTTCAGTTCCTTATCTAACTAAAGTTAGTTACTACACATTACTAAATCTAGTACATCTTCCTGACAAAACAAGTATTTGTATAAACTAATGTCAAATTCTTTAAGATCTATCTGAGTAAATTCCAAGTTAGCAGGATTAATTCCTTAATGCATAAAATACCATATTTATAGTTTATAAAAAATGGTATTTATTCCCTTGAAAGCCTTCTTCTGCAGGAAATTATAAGATTGCCTTATGACTCACATGGACTACAGCTGAACTTTAGGTTTTGCTATTTTATCAGACATAAATATATTCTTTCTACCATTTATCCCTGTCCTGTTATTTTTTTTAATATAAGGAAATCTCTTATATAAAAGGCCTATGGGCATCACGCCGTAACACTATCACAACCAAAGGAGTAGCGGCTCCCCAGGCAGGCGGGGCGCAAGCTACTAGCTGTGGAGAGCTATGAACAGCGGAGGGCGGGGCAGCAAGCTACACGCGGTGATGGGCGGGGCGGCCAGCTGAGGCAAGCGGAAGCAAGCTACTGGCACACAATTTCGTGCGCACAGGGCCTCTAGTATTTCATAAAACTGCAAAAGGAATATTAAACCTTAAGAACAGACTTTTCTCCACAATCTTAGGAAACAGTAATTGTGGGAAACAAAAATAAAAATTACTGAAGGGGGGAAAAGCACATCTGTGCCTAATCTTTAAAAGTCACTTTGTCAAAGCTTATGGTAGAATAAAAAAGTTTAAATTATATTTTATACTTTAAATACAGATGAGTCCTGCCAGTGTGGCTCAGTGGTTGAACATCAAATGGATACCCATGAACCAAGAGGTCAACTTGTTCCATGCCTGGTCAGGGCACATGCCAGGGTTGCAGGCTTGATCCCCAGCAGGGGTCGTGCAGGAGGCAGCTGATTGCTGATGCTTCTCTCTCATCAACGTTTCTCTCTCTCTCTCTCTCTCTCGTCCTCTCTAAAAATAAAAAACATATTTACATACAGGTGAAAGAGAAATCTTGTTTTATTCTTGAAAACCAATCTTCATAACTTTTACACTAAAAATGTACATTTCAAATCCTTTACATTGCATTTGAGATGATGAAAGCCCCGGTAAAACAATGAATTTCAAGAATTGTAGAAAAATTCTAACAAAAAGTATATTCTGAAATGATTTTTACTTCGATTTTTCACTGATCCATCACCAAAGTGAGAAAATACGGGTATTCAGATTTAGAGGCTGGATGTTTTCATATGGAAAAAAAGTAACTTTATGTGTTGTGCTTATAATAGTTTTCCAACAAATTGCAGAAGATAGAAAAAGTGAGATAAAAAGTAAGACATTTTGAACCACGGAATACCATCTGTTCTTATTCTCCAGAGGCTGCAAAACAAGAGAAAATCCTAAAATGTACTCCGCAAAAACATTTATATTGTTGGTAATTGAAGTCCATTCAAATATTTGAAAAAAAGTTTTCTCCTAACAGAAACAAAAATTCTAAACCTTTTCAATTTGGAGATAAAACTTACAACTTACATATAAAGATCTACACATTTTGTAGCCTTCAAATTGGAGATCTATATAAAACTAATAAAATTCATTAGGTAGGAATTGAAAACATTTTGTTAAATGAGCATAATTATATTTGGTTGTATTATAAGAGGACAATTCCCTAGTCTGTAATTTATGCCCTACCAACATTGCTTTTTTTAATAAAAATATAAATTCTACTTGTTTACAGTAGCTTTATTCATAATTGCCAAAACTTGGAAGCAACCAAGTTGACCTGCAGCAGGTAAATGGGTAAACTGTGGTATATACAGACAATGAAATATTATTTAGCACTAAAAAGAAATGAACCACCAAGACATTACGGAACCTTAAATGCACATTCCTAAGTGAATAAATTTCTTGTTTATATTATAGAAATCTTCTAAATCTATAAAAAGAAGCCAACCTGAAAAGACTACATACTGTATAATAACATTCTTGAAAAGGCAAAACTATGGAGACAGTAAAAGATCAAAGGTTGCTGTGGGTTGTGGGGAGGGAGGAACAGGAGCACAAAGGATTTAGGTAGTGAAACTACAGTATCATCTTGTGATACTATCAATTATGAATGGTTGTCATTGTACACTTTTCAACATCCCTTGGAATGTACAAATCCAGTTATACTTAATGTAAACTATGGATTCAGGTGATAATGATGTGTCAATGTAGGTTCACAGATTATAACAAAGACCACTGTCGTGCCATATGCTGATAATAGGGGATACTGGACATGTGTGGGGACAGGAGATATATGGGAACTCTCTGTACTTTCACTCACTTTTACTGTGAACCTAAAACTGCTCTAAAAAAAAATAAATTCTATTTTTAAAAAAGGTTTAGTAACACTTTAGTTTTCAATATCTGTTCTGAAATTGTCTTCTTAGGGAAAGGAAGGATATATACCCACATCTATAAAGAAATTATTACAATTAAATTGAATATGTAGTGGTTTTTATCCTTCATTTTAAAGATAATTGAAAAAGGGAAGTGGTCTAAGTATAGCTAGAACATTTCTAAAGCTCGGTCAGAGCTTCTATTTATATAAATTCTTACATTTGGGAATGAGTCACTAGATACAGTTATGATGCACTCTTGTTAAATGTACTTAACAGTTTAAGAACAGAGTAGAATTTGACAATTAGAAAAGATACTTAGAAAATATTGGGTAATGAGACTGAGACAGAGAATTGCAGCTTCGCCCTGGTCCCAGGCTGTTTCATGGCAGGGAACAAGTTTTATGGCTGCTTCTCCATTACAAGAAGACAAAGTTGCGATAAAGTTCTTAAAATTCTGAGATGCTATTTTTTCCTTCTTCTGTTTATTTATTTCTTTAAAAGGACACGAATCCAATTAGTATATTTCTTTGGCTGATAAGCTTCACTCAAGCTCTGCCCATTTACTCATTTATTCTGCCCACTTGGTTTTTCCCAGAGGTTATTTAAAAAGAAAATCATGTTTTAAGAATGAAAACAACCAAAGGAAATATTTTACCTTGAAAGTGAATATAAAACACACATGTTTATTGCTAAGTGAAGGCCATGCTCCCCACCCCACCACTGTTTGTGAGAATTCAGACTCTTGTTCAACCTTTTAGAGGCAAAAAATCCACCCTTGATGGGAGCAGCTATGACTCTGTGAAAGAAGCTACAAATAACATGCTGGGAAATTCAGCAGGCACTGCTATTATATCCTGTTTATACTGTCATTTTTCCTATCAGTAGGATATTATTTATACAGACCCCACCCATGAACTTCTTGTTTATCTTATTATAGATATCCTCCGAATCTATAAAAAGAAGTCTCTGCATTTGTTTCTGGAACAAGCACGTGTTATAATTTTGCACCTCACTACACTTTTTAATTTAGCATTTTTTTCTGCTGTGTATCACTTTTTCTCCTTTTAATCTCAGAGTTGAGTTATTTCATACATTAGAGTTGAACTTTACTGACTTTAAGAGACTCCATTACAGGACAGAGATTCCAGACAACCACATCCTTAACTTTATTTTGGGGTAGATTCTAGCGCATAGATTCTTCTAATATACACTTAACTAATTTGTTTAAAGACAGAAAAATGTACCTATGTACTGACCAAGTACCCTAGTGAGTCAATTACAAGGGCAAGTTCTCAATTACTCCATCTCTCTTTTTGAATGAAATTCCTGCCCCTGAGTGTAGCCTGATGAATGGATGGGCTGGATGAAAATGTAGCACAATAAATACATGAGGAATACATGAATTCAGTAAGCTGACCATGAGACAATTAACCACCTGGTTATGAATCACCTTCATTCCCTGGCCTTATGTAAATAACTGAACTGAAGTAGATAAAAGAAAACTGTGAGTTCCTTAAGGGCAGAATTCATGCAGTATTTGTTGAACAAATAATTATTTCTGGAGAGGGAACATCACTGGACAAAGTTATACTGGATACATTTTTACATGTACAGCTGTGTTAGCTTTACCAATGCTTGTTTTATCCTACAGAGCAGCACTACAGGCAGCTTGGTAAACGTGGTATCTTCAGAGACCATGTAGGTAGGCTCTTTGGGGATGTGTAAGAAATATCACTGCTTTTAAAGAACATTACTCTAAAATGTATAACTGAAATGAGGTTTAGTATCTCCGGGTGGTGAACTAAGTCTAATTAATTTCAGAATAAAGAGAGCTCCATGTGGGCTAAAGTAACCAAAGAAGGCAGAATGAGGATAGCAACTAAGGTAAGCTTGATAAACAGCAATTGATAAGGCTGAGGTGAGAAGGTGGAAGGTATCCTACACTCCACCAATGATTTGGGAGCATCTAGATAAGCAAAATTCTGGAAATGGCAAGTAGTGAATTCAGCTAGGGAATATACTGAATAGAAGATGGCAATAAAAAGAAGGCTGGAGTCAAATTATAAGGAGTTTCATTTTCAGTCAAAAGAGAACCATGAAAGATATCTGATCAAGGGAAAATGAACCCAAGCTTTCAAATTATGAACAAAAAAGAGGAAGAATAAGTTGGGGTGAGGCAGAAATGAGGGAAGAAGATTTTAACAGTACCAGATCCTATAATTACCGTAGCCAAAGAAAGGCCCAAGTGATATAATAGATAATAAATGTGTAAAACCATTATCACTTCTTGCTTTCATAAACAGGAGATGGCATCATGATGACTACTACTGAGTGGGGCATTTCTAAACAATGCCACTCCATTGAAGTTAATGTCAGGAAAGCATACCAATCTCCTAAAATAGTACTTCTCGAACCCAAATCACCTGGGGATCTGGTTAAAATGTAAATTCTGATTCACGTTTCGGGTGATGCTCTCTACCTTTACATTTCTAACAAGCTCTCAATACTGCTGTTCATAGACTACATTTTGAATAGCAAGATGCTAAAACATCTTTCCAAAAAGTCAATATTTGATACACTATGTTTAATCCATTATAGTTTATCTAATGCTTTTACATATGCCTAGGAAATTCCTTTTAAAGGTATTTTATTATAATTTGCATCAATGCTGTATTGGTTTCAAAAGCGATTATTTTGAAAGTCCAAGATGATTCAAGATTCAGGGTCTTCAAGATACTCAGAAATATTTCCGCCTGGACAAAATCAACTTTATATAATGCTGTTCTATTGCACTATATTTTTGTTATTCTGGCAAACTATATAGAAGATGCTATTGCCTCTAATCTTGGGGCTGAAGTAAAAGCCCTAAAAGACAGTACTCCACCTTTTCATAGTGCACAGCAGTGAACTTTGGTAAAACCCACTGAACATGACCTTACTGGGCCCTTACCACCACTTCTTAATCCTTGAAAATAAAGGTAACAATTTATTTTAAATATCCTACTGAAAAACACCTGAAGATTGCAAAAGTTAAATTCACACATCATCCTGCTGTTTAAGATTTCTATACAAAAAGATATGCCTTGAGCTAAAGTTTTTTTTTTTAACCATAATCAGTATCATTTATATAGCTATATTACTAATGTAATATATTACACATGTATACACTCAGACACACACACCCCTATTAAGATTGGCTGATCTTAGGTTAGATTCTTGGGACAAAATTTAAGACTTCTGAAATCTCAAGTTTCATTTTTAACCAAATTAATGGTCAATGACATTCTTTTAGGTAAACTGTCTTCAATATGTATCAATGTCTAGAGAATATACATAATATCTTAAAATTGGAAGGTACTATTGAAGATCAGATCCAATTATTTCATTATAGTGGGGAAGAAACTAAGGCACAGAGGCTAAAAGGGCCAAAGTCATGTAGCTGCTACTGGCATATTAAAAAAAAAAAAGGGGGGGGGGGACAAATTACTTTTCACATCTATCAATGTACAATGCATAATCATGTATTAATGACAAAATGTAGTTAAAAGAATTTCTGGTTACTCTCATGACTAAGGCATAGTTAGGTTTTATAAATCACTGATATCAAAGAAAGAAACACTACATACCAACAGAGAAAAAAACAGGCTACCCAAATTTAATAACTATAAAAAATGCAATCTGAATAGAGAATGACACATATACACCACATACTTGGGATGGGGCTGCGGTGGGTGGGTAATGGGATGGGATATAAAAAACAAAGAGAAGACACTGGTAACTCTTATCTTCTCAGTAATGGATTGAGAAAAGCTTTCACATACAGAAAAGTGGTTTAAAAACACAATAATTTCTTAATTGGTAAAACTGAGGATTAGATTTGGAGGACTGCAAAGCTTTTAAATATGAAATGGAGGTAGCAGTTGGATGTGCATGTGTCATGAGCTCTGTCAAAGTTACAAGAAAACCAGAGAACCCTTTTTTCGCCATAAAGTAGGGAATTTTGTGCTTTTTAGAAATGCTATTAAAATTTACTAGCACACATTAAAAAAAAAAATCACTGGAGAAGTTCCATGATATCGGAGACAATGGGTTTTAAATCACCGGCATATATTATTGTGCCTAAATTGACAGATCTGCACTGCAATGCAGAAATGTGAGCAATAATCCAACATCTGCATCAGAAGGCAGAGACTAGACATGATTCCAGAATAAAGGGCTCTTCAGCTCTTACCTGTTACCTGTGCAACAACTGCTTGGGAAATCCTCCGATTGGCAAGAAAGGCTTTGATTTCCTCTTTTATCACACTGCTGTCCCTCCTAACAAAAACAGAAGACAAGACCAACAATGTATGTTGAAGGTAGAAATCCTCATCTTTGCTAAGAAAGGTGAAGCAGAGAGGTGGGGAGAACATAGAGAGAAAGGACACAAAAATAAAGGTAAACAGACTAAACCTGTATGAAACATGAAATTAAAAGAAACCAAGAAACACCAATATTCAAGTTCTAAAACACCACACCATTAGACGGACGCTTTAGTGAATGCCACAGTAGATATGAGTTTCATACCAGAGGATGGCTAATCTTATGCTGTGAATAATTCACATTAGGAACAAGGCTGCCACATGGTATATATTAAGTTTCATTACTGTGGGATGAATACATCTTACACAGACAGAAATCCTAGAAAAATAAAAAGCAACAAGGACAAAAATCAGTTGTGAGTAGATTGTGGGTTCCTGTGTTAACTATGCAACTGCATAAATAAGATGCAGTTCATTTTAAAATCTGTGTTAATAGAAATCATCATTCTCACAACTGCTAAAATATTAGCTACTTTAATAAAGGCTTTGCCTTTTAATTTGCCTTCTTTTCCTGTATATAAAAAAAATTTAAGTGGGGTTACATATAGAATTTTAATATAAAAATTTCCTATTACATGTATTATACAGAATACTTAATACTTAAACCTACATTATTTTCTGCATCCTTGGGATCACAAATTATAGACCTGATTTTTCCTCCACTAAGATTCCTTAATGATTTTTACTTATTTAAAAATTCAACAAATTCTTAAAAGACTAGACATTCACTAGAATGACAATAAATGGCAAGATTTCTGTTTCTCTACCAGAACAAACAGAATACGTAAAATTATACTTAAACTTACCAATTGTTCTTTGAATGTTTTATGTACAAGAAGATTATATAAATAGAACACTAATTTTTGTTGATGCCCAAAAGTAACAGAGAGTAGTGGTAACTTATCATCTAATACAGTGGTTAGCAAACTATGGTCCTGGGCTAAATCTAGCCTCCCACCTAAAAGTGGTATTCACAGATGAAAATTTGCAATTGACTTAATGGCAGGAAAACAATATCTTCAAACACTAATTAAAGCAAAATATCATCCCCTCCCCAATTCTATTTTTCTCACTAGTAGGCTTTGATTTTTAAAATGTATTTAATTATTATTCTATATTGAGTTTTGTTAATAAAAACGTGTGCCCAGCCCTGGCTGGTTTGGCTAAGTGGATAGAGTGTTGGCCTGTGGACTGAAGGGTCCCGAGTTCGATTCTGGTCAAGGGCACATGCCTGGGTTTCGGGCTCCGTCCCTAGTGGGGGGCGTGCGGGAGGCAGTTGATCAATGATACTCTCTCATCATTGATGTTTCTATCTCTCTCTCCATCTCCCTTCCTCTCTGAAATCAATAAAAATGTATTTTAAATAAATAAAAATAAAAATGTGTGCCCATTTGATTTCTCTCTTATGTATAAATTATCTATATTATATCCTCAATTTTGCCTCTGGTCCACTAAGTCTAAATGTTTACCATCTAGCCCTTACAGAAAGCTTCCTGACTCTTGATCTGAGACAAAGGGATCATGAAATCTTTACAAATCATTTTGTGAATGAACCACAAACTCTTCTTAAGAGTTCAAGTCCTTGGGGGTGGGGTGAGATCAATGGGGGAAAAAGGAGACTTATGTAATACTTTAAACAATAAAGAATTTAATTAAAAAAAAAAAAAAAAGAGTTCAAGTCTTTCTACAGATTATTTGGAGAAACAAAAGTACCCTTTCCAAAAGGAATCAGCTGTGACTTAATTTACAGCAGATATTTTAGACCCTTGGTGAGGAGGGGCTACACACTCTATTAGCGGATTCCATGCTCCCTTTTCAGGAATTCTGGAAAAGAACAGAGAGATGACAGTAGAAACAGCTTCTAATCTGGAACTCTACCACACATTCCTAATCTACCAGTTGGAAATCCTAATAAAAAAAATTCCTAAGGGGAAGAAACAGAGAGTCAGCTGGCTAATCTAACACCCAAAATTTCTCAGACTGATCTAGATAATGGCTAGACTCCTTCCAAAATGCTTGCTATATATTTGAAATATTTCCTTGCCAAATATGCATTCTCATTTTATTTTAAAATTGTGAATGTGACAAAAAGGCACAAATAAGTCAAACAAAAACTGCTGAGTAAAATACAAGTAACGTAGACTAAACAAGCTGTCAAATATCCATCAGTAATCAGCTGAGCAAGAGATAACTTCAGCAGTATCTATTTCAACTGGCTGATATATGTAAAACAACCAAATTATTTGGTTTCTGCAGAATTAATGTGAAAAAATGTAAATAAAGCATTGTATTTCAATGTGTAGTGTCCTTCTTGGAAAATAAAACTTGAGTTTAAGAGAGTATTTATTAGGGTAAATTTTAAAAATGTGCTTTTGTGGGGAAAAAAGAGTATTTTCTTGGCCACTGATTTAAACTGGAATTTAAATCAATTTATTTAAATCTAATTAACCTAGAGTAGACACTAAATCATAGAGTGGAGATAATACTTAATTATTCTAATGGGGAATATCCAGTTTGTGACATATTCATAGTCTTACAGTATGATATTATTAAGAACGGCAGTAAGACAGCAGCCATTCACTTACACTCTCATAAACTATACTTTTAGATACTTGGCAAGTTTATAAGTACCCACAATGAGTCTTAAAAATATCTTAACTGCTTTACCAGAGAGAATCTTTTTGAAATGAAAAATAAATTTAAGACTTGAAAGGTAAGGGCGCACTTGGGTAAGTCATTTAATAAACCTTGGCCCTGGTTTCATCATCTGGCAAAAACAGAACACTGATACACCTATCACAAAGCTTTTACTATTTTTCTCCAAGCACTGAAATTAAAATTAAATGAAATTTAATACTCAATGTGCATATAACAAAAATTTTTTCAATGTAAACATTTTGAAACTATAAACATACTACATGAACAATGACTATTATTTTATAAAACCTCAGAAAGAATTCCAGGAAAAAAAGAAAGAAATCATCGGCTATAACTATATAAGATTGAGTTAAACATCTGTATTAGGTACTTTAAGGCACTGTGTAAAGATTTCTAGAAAGTCACTTTAGATATAAGCAGTGATGTGGTATTTAGTTAGTTTTACTTGGTTCCTTCAAAACAGCACAGCATTCAACTTTCTTTGTGTTCAATTCTTTTAAGTATTTCAAAGACTTCCACTCTTTTGGGGTGCCTCTGTTATTTAAACCTTGACATATTCCCCCCTCATTCTCTCCTCATTCAGCCTTTAACAACCTCCCTCTCCTACTATACACATTGTACCCTGTGAAATCAAGTTTCTTGGTGTAAAAACTTTTGTTACTCCAATTCTAACTCTCTCATTTTCTCCCCAGTGATGGTGAACCTTTTGAGCTCGGCGTGTCAGCATTTTGAAAAACCCTAACTTAACTCTGGTGCCGTGTCACATATAGAAATTTTTAGATATTTGCAACCATAGTAAAATAAAGATTTACATTTTTGATATTTATTTTATATATTTAAATGCCATTTAAGAAAGAAAAATCAACCAAAAAAATGAGTTCGCATGTCACCTCTGACATGTGTGTCATAGGTTCGCCATCAATGTCTACTCCTTACTTTCTCTCTTCATCTGAAATTGGACATTCTTTTTAAAGAGAATGAATCCCTTTTCCTCCCTTGTGTTATACAATCTCACACTCTTCATGATTTTTACTCCTCAGGTCTTATGGAAATAAAGTCATATGTAGGCTGATCTTTCTTTGATTCCATAGATTACTTCCAAAAGAAGCTACCACTCAATTTGCATCTAAACACCTGAAGTCCGTGTCATCTCCTCCTACTGCCTTTTCCAAACACAGCCATGCTGGATTCACCTATCTGAGTAATTTCCACATGTGGGATGAAATTCTTCCTTTCCATCCTCCATTGCCATTATTTTTATAACTTGCTAAACTTTCCATTGTGATCTAGAGACATTAATATCTAAATGAACTAATCAGTAATGCCTCTTTTTGAAATCACCCTTTTTAAAGACACAATTTGATTGTCATCTATTCAGAGTTCTCCCTGATCCTCAGAGCTAAAAAAGATATTTTCTTCCAAAAGCATGTTATTATTTCAATTATACTACCCATATGCTAATATGCTACATGCTATTCTGTATTACAGTTGTTTATAACCTAGCCTTCTCTCTCTTACTAGCCAAAAAAGTCCTTTAGCACAAAGATTGTCTTATTCATCATAGGGTTTGCAGATAATAGAGCTTAATTTGTTCACTGAATGAACAAGTCTATAGTTGGAGATAAAAGGTTATAAAATAGAAAACCTGATCTAGATCATTTATAAAAGTTTAAAATCTTAGTCTTAAATATGTTTCAACTTCCAAACCAGAATGGAGAAAAAGAGTTACTTATTCTAGCTCAAAATGACAATAATTTCTTTTCTAGGACAAAGAATATTAAAGAATGCATATTTAAAAGTGGAATGCTTTGAGATCTTCCATAGTCTCTTGTTTGATAAACACTACACATTCTTTAGCCCCTCCCCCTCTTAAAAGTAGTCTTTTAAAAATTTTTTATTGAATTTTCTTCAATTTTGGGGGGGGGGGGGGGTGACACTGATTAATATCATAGGCAGTCTTTTATCTCAAAGATTTCCAGAGATGGAAGACAGACTATTTCAAAGATGGAAAATATAATTGCATACAAATTCTTTCACATTTAAATAAAACCCATTCCTTTTCATTTCCACTCATGGAGATAAACAAAACATAACTTTAAAATGTTTTAAAGATAACTTTAAAAGAAAAGCTACTCTATATGTATAAACAATATGGTAACTGAGTATTATTACTTATGGATCATAAGTACCCTACCTACACAAGTAAATACCCTATTGTTAAGGGTATAGGTAACCAACTCGGAATAAAGTCTCGGAATCTTGCATAAAATGCTAACATACATTATTATAACACTAAACTCATTTCAATTGTTACTTTATAATATATATACAACAGAACAGATACTTTAATAGATGTATACTATGATATTTGCAGATATATATACCTACATATAAATATACATATTAATAGATGCATTTAAAAAATATTAATGTGAAATGGGTCATCATTCTAAAGTTAAGAGTTTTAAAGTCTTTCCTAAAATGTTATATTCAGCGATCTATTGAAAATTCATATTCTAGTTTCCCATTCAGGTTTTTTACCCTGATCAATTAAAAAATGAAAAAAATAACAGTTACTTTATTTTTTATTGTTTCTTAACAAGTCAATCAGGCTTTGTTAAAATTTAATCAATTTCTACAAAAAATTTTCTTTATGTATCTTGAAATTACTAAAAGTTAAGTTGTGTGACACATGGGTTATGAAATCTGAAAAATACATCTTATAATTGAGTGCTATAGAAGTTGGGAAATGTGAGTATGCAAGTGATGAATTACTAATATATAGGGTGGGGCAAAAGTAGGTTTACAGCTGTTTGTATGGAAAATAGAATGATTAATAAATAATAATATAAGAATAAACTGTATTTTGCATACTCACAACTGTAAACCTAATTTTATCCAATGCTGTATATGATATACTAGTATGTAGAAATGGAGGCAGGAAGGCATTCAGGTACCAAGTAACTATTCTCCCCACCTAGAGACCACGAAATTCAATACACTAAAATATGACCATGGTGTTATGCAATCAGCAAGGGCAGTGTAGCCCTAAATGAGCACATGACACTCAGAAAGATCCGCTTTTCAAAAATTTCTCTAACATTCTACCAAATAAAAATTCATTTGTTTAGTAAGTGGCAAATATCATGGGAGTTGGGAAGGGGGACTTAGCCCATTAAGGCATTCGCACTTGGTCTTAAATTACATTAGCCACTGTTCCTAAAATCTTATTGATATCAACAGACATCAAAAAGTCATTTACAGAGGCAACAGACAAAAGTGGTACATTGGTAATAAAGACATGAGTTAGAATTCAGACTCTGCCACTTAAAATTTACCATGTTCTTGATCCAATTATTTAATTTTTGTGAATCTCAATTTCTCTGCTCCATCTCACAGCATGGTTGTAATGATTAAACTGAGAACAGACATGCAATAAACTTCTTCCTCCAACCTAATAACTGTTATTATCTGTAAACTTAAGAAAAATGAGCAGTGGGCACAAAAGAGGAATGTAGGCGTGGGAGGGCACAATGGCAGAGGACCACAGAGAACCAGGAGGTCAATGAAATCCCTAGATGATTAGGGGACACCAAAGTAGTAGTTGTAAGAAATTGAAGCAGAGATAATGAAGAAAATAAAGTGTCCTAACTATGCAACAAAATGATAACATGTAAATTAAATGCTGATAACAATATATAAACATGTATATAATTAGTGATGAAACTTGAATGTATGTAATTGCAGGATGTAAGTACACATCTTAGTCATTGCTAAATAGATTTTCTGTTTATTTTGAAGACATACTTGAATTACAGTAAAATGTCAACCTACAAGCTAATAGTCAAGTTTTAGACCCTGGCCAATCTTCCAAAGCCTTCTGTTAAAAAGAAAGTTTTCCCAAACTTCTTGTTAGTCTTATATACGTATGGGAATTAACTGCCTTAACACCAACCAAATTAACCACTAACTATTTATATGGAACTCAAATCTTCCAGAACCTGTACTGCCAAATATACTACTCTTATTACATAGTCTAGCCCACCTGTAATCCTTTTAAGACAGAACACACCTTGCCTATTCTACCATTTACTATTCCCTTACCTTTAAATAAGGTTGTTATATTTCAAGAGAGGCTATCTTTTAAGGTTTGCTCAAATTCATCATCCACTTAACAGATTATGCCCTCACCATGTACCAAGGACAGTTCAGATCCTAGAGACACAACAGTAGAAAACACATGATTGCTGCCCTCCAAGTGTCCCAGGTCCAGCGTGAAACCATTTCTACCTGCCTCTGATGAAAGTGAACTTCTTCTTTTCTCAGTGTTTAAAACCCTAAGACTTAGGGCCTAAGTGCTTTAACTTATCTTACAATAGATAACATTAAACATATATATGTGGCACCTATTGCTAAAATTAGAACTTTAGCTTCTTAGGAGTAAAAACTGTATCTTTTTCTTCCAAAGAACACTACTTTTTATATAATAGGAGCTTAAAATTATTGTTTGAGTTACTGGAGGGAAAACTCGAAACTGGATATATTCTGTATCATGATAAAATCACCTTATCCCTCAGAAAAAGTACTTACAATAAATTTAAGGAATAGAAAGTGTCTGTTAGCAATGCTGAAAATCCAGATGTTAGTAATTACAACCATAAAGAGAAGGCTAACCTTTGCTTTGACAGAGAGAATGGAAAACACTTATCAAGCAGCAAAGTGATAGGGCTAAAGTTGAAAAGAGAAAATTTGAATTAAAACATAAAATTTAAAATTTTTCTTTAATCTCCAAAGTGGGCAAGGGGAAATCACAGTTCTTATAGGTAAGTAGCTGAAATACAGTTTATTATTTAAAATCAATATAAGAACAGACATTTTGGGGACTCTGAATAAGCAAAGGAACCAACCTCATTAATTCCTCCACTTTATCATCTACATCTAGGTCCTCTTCTGAGGCTTCAAAACTGTATGACCTCTGGCCAATGCTGTTTACATGGTAGCGAGTCGGTGACATCTTTCCATTGGATGTGGACAATCGCTCATTATTCTCCCTCCCATTTTGATTGGTAGTGCAAGGTTGTGGGGAGGTATCATAACTGTTGCTAGGCGATGGGGACATTCCTGAATGCTGGGTCTGTGTGGAAGCTGTAGCTGTAGAGGAAGATGCTGGAACATTGTTGGTACTATTCCCATATGAACTTCCTCCATAGCTGGACCTTCTTCCAAACTTGTCACTATGCTCTTGATCAAGACGGTCCAAAGTTTCCAAGGCATGGAGGATTTCATGTTTAGTCATTCCAGTGCGCCGAAGGCGCTGAAGCAGATCTATCTGTTCTATGGTAAATCTGGGTTCATCTGTATAGTGAGACATGGTTTCCAACAAACTGAAAAAATAAAAATAAAAAAAATCAGTCCCTTTATTTACAATATCTATTAAAAAATCATTATAGAGAATGCCCAGAAGATGCTGTGCTTCTTCACTGAAAATGTTTAAGACATTACTATTATAATGACCCAAAATTTCCATTATGGCAGTAATACCAAAACAACAGATTAAGTAAATACACTATTAAATCCAGGCTATGTAATTACTCATAGGTGTTTTTCCATCAAGTATACTATTCTGCATTAGAGTATTAATAGAAAGTTGCTGAAAAATAGATGTATGCTCTTGTTTTGCTAAATATCAACAAAACTGACCTAGGAACTCTCTAAATTCATTTACTATAAACAAACTATTTGATATGCTAAACTCAAGCAAATACTAATAACCAGCAAAAATACTTACATAGAAAAGTAAGAGAGATACCTAAAAAAAAAAAACTTACTAAGCACCATTTTACCCACTATATAGTAATTTCAAATTTTATCTCTGTAATGCATTCTGTTGATATCCTGAGAAATGGATCGTTCATGGTTATAGCCAAACTGAACTATTCATTTTTCTCAGGAAATTGCTCCTATATTATGTTTTCTTTAACTAACACAAGATACTGTAGCCCATCAGAAAATGTTTCAGAGTTAATAACAATATAGTCATGTGCCACAGCACTGGTCAACAATGGACCACATATACAATAGTATCCCAGAAGATTATCACCTACTGACATCGTAGCCATGGTAATAGCCTTTGTAATGTTGTGAAGCAATGCATTACTCCTGTGTTTGTGGTGATGCTGTGCAAACAAACCTACTGCACTGCCAGTCGTATAAAAATGTAGCGATACAACTATGTACAGTAGATAATGCCTGATAATGATGATAAACAACCATGTTACTGAGTTGTGTATTTACTATATTTTATTATTTTATCATTATTTTAGAGCATACTCTTTTTACTGATAAAAAAAAGAATGTTTGCTGTAAACAGTATGCAGTATTACCACGGCAGCAGCTTCATACATCTCATGTTTACAGTGTTTCTTGAATGCATCATTTTCTCTTGTGCTGTTTGTACAGTAATACACTGTACAGGCTTGTAACCTAGGAGTAATAAGCTATCCCATACAGCCTAGGTGTATAGTAGGCTATACCATCTAGGTTTGTGTAAGTTCATTCTACAATATTCACATAACAATGAAATCGCCTAACAGCAAATTTCTCAGAATGTATCTCCATAATTGGCGCATGACTTTTACAAGTTCAAGAGAGTTGTTAAGTATCATCAAAAAAAAAAAAAAAAAAAAAAAAAAACAAACACAAAAAACACCAAACCACGACTTTTCTATTTAACATTTTTTAAAGTGGTAATTTCTTCTATTTTTATTTTTATAGTTCTAGTGCCAAGTTGTATACACAGGCTCTCAACTAAGTGTTTGCTGATAGAAATAAATGTCAAGACATTTTCTCATCCTCTCCAGGTAAACATACACTCTGGGCCAGGTCCGCTAAGCCACTGGAGATATTCCTTCAACCCTCTACATTAAAAATTTTTTAAACATTCAATCTAAGAAGGCAATGAGCAAGAATTTCATATAATGTAATCTCACTTAATCCTCACAACAACCTTCTGTGATAGATTTTTTATTTTATTGTATATCAACCGGGCCAGCAGGGGAGGGCAGTTAGTTAATTATTGAGGAAACTAAGGCTCAAAATGATTTGGAACCTTGTAAAAAGTCTGATTAAGAAGCAGAAGAAAGATTTAAACCTAGATCTTACTGCCTCCAATATCACACGTCATTCTGCTTTCCAATATAGGCACTTACCGGAATCATGATTTGGGATTTGGTTATTGTACTCTTTTAAGTCTCTAATTAAAACCACTTAGATAAAACTGCTCTACTAACAGACTAGGGGTTCTAGTAAGTTTTTTATATTTAAAATCTTTGCTTCATCTAGAATTTATATTTACTTAATTAATGTGAATGGAGTTGAGCTTTATTTTTTCCCCAAAAAAGGATAGCTGGTTGTCCAATATGCTTTACTGAGTAATATGTTTCTTTTCTTGTAACATATTACTTATTTTTTATATACAAAATTTCCACACAAACTGTACCTAACTTTTAGATTCTCTATTCTATTACATTGATTATTTTGTCTTTCAAATACTTCTAAAAATAAGCAGGCAGAAATCTAGAATTTTTAAGTGAAATCATTCTAGTTTTAGAGATAGGCTCATTAAGATTAAAAACACATATTTTGTGGATTCAAAAGAACATGTTTCAGGGCATTTGTGACCATAGCCACAGTATCTGCTTTATACCTATATACATTATCTTATGCATTCCTGAATAATCATAAAAGTCCTTATTTTCATGATTATTATTCTTTCGTGATAGTCTAGGTTTTTTCCTCCAGCCAGCCTATATAATAGAGGTAATATGCAAATTGACCATTACTCCAACACACAAGATGGCCGTCCCCATGTGGTCAAAGATGGCCAGCAGGGGAGGGTAGCTGTGGGCAATCAGGCCAACAGGGGAAGGCAGTTGGGAGGGACCAGGCCTGAAAAGGAAGGCAGTTGGGGGCAATCAGGCCTGCAGGGGAGGGCAGTTAGGGGAAACCAGGCCAGCAGAGGAGGGCAGTTAGGGGTGACCAGGCCAGCAGGGGAGGGCAGTTAGGGGTGACCCAGCCTGCAGGGGAGGGCAGTTGGGAGTGACCAGGCCAGCAGAGGAGGGCAGTTAGGGGTGACCGAGCTGGCAGGGCAGTTAGGGGCGACCCGGTCTGCAGGGGAAGGCAGTTAGGGGCGACCAGGCTTGCAGGGGAGAACAGTTTGGGAGGACCAGGCCAGCAGAGGAGGGCAGTTAGGGGCGACTTGGTCTGGAGGGGAGGGGAGTTGGGGGGGACCAGGCCTGTAGGGGAGAACAGTTTGGGGGGACCATGCCTGCAGGGGAGGGCAGTTAGGGGCAACCGGGCCAGCAGGGGAGGGCAGTTAGGGGCGATTGGGCCGGCAGGGGAGCAGTTAGGCGTCAATCAGGCTGGCAGGGGAGTGGTTAGGGGGTGATCAGGCTGGCAGGCAGAAGCAGTTAGGGGCAATCAGGCAGGCAGGCAGGCAGTTGAGCGGCTGGGAGCCAGCAGTCCCGGATTGTGAGAGGGATGTCTGCCTGCTAGACATCCCTTGAGGGGTCCCAGCACCGGGCCTCTAATTTTATAATAAAAAATTATAAACATACAGACAAGTTTAAATATATTTATAGTGACCCTATACACTAACCACTTAGATTTTACCATTAACACTTTACTTTCTTTATCATATATCCATCCATTCCCTATGCATCCATCCCTCTACTCATCTTATTTCTTTATGCATTTCAAAATCAATTCTAGACATCTGTACACTTCTCCCCTAAATACTTCCACATGCAAATCATTGACTAGAGCTCAGTATTTGTTCAGGTTTTATTTATTTTGAGGTCAACTTTTCATAAAAAAACACACAAATCTATGTTTACCTTTCTATGAGTTTTGAGAAGAAGGCACACATGTGAAATTCAAATCCCTACGGAAATACAGCATGCTGCCATCACTCTAGGAAGTTCCCTCATTTCTTCCCTTTCCCTCAGTGGCAACCACTATTCAGATTTTTTTCCCCATCATGAATTACTTTGGTCTGTTCTAGAAAACCATATAAATGGAATTTCTATGTACACTTTAATGTAAGGTTTCTTTCACTGAGCATAAAGTTTTTGAGATTCACCTATAATGTTGTATGTATCAATAGTTTGTTCCCTTTTTATTTCTGAGTAGTACTTCATTCTAGGAATATACACAGGTTTGTTTATCCACTCTTTTTTAGACACTTGGACTATTTCCAATTACTAGCTATTCTAAATGCTTTGGCTATTATAATTATTCCCTACTAATTTTCTTGTTAACTTAATATATCCCCCTCTAATATATCATTACCTACCTGGTTGGGTGAGAAGAGAAAACTTTCAACCAGAGTAACTCATTTACTTTTTCTACTGACCAATTTTAAAAGAATATTACACCTTGCTTAAAACAAATAATAGGTTATTAAAATGTTCTGTGTTCTATGCTAGTTACATTACACGGTGTGTATTCACTGTGAAACTTCACCAAGTTGCACACTACTGATTTGTGCACTTTTCAATAGATATGTTATACTTAAAGTCTGTTGAAAAAACTATATGAACATTTTCCTAGTGGTTTATAAGAGACACTTAACACTTTAGTTTCTATCAAGTGCTTATTAGTACAGTAGTACTCCTTTATCCATGGTTTTGCTTTCTGCTGGTTCAGTTACCCATGATCAACTAAGGTCCCAAAATATTAAAGGAAAAATACCATAAATAAATAATTCATAAGTTTAACCTGTGTGTCGTTCTAAGTAGCATGATGAAATCTTGCACAATCCTGCCCATCCTGCCTGGGACGTGAATCATCTCTTTGCCAGAGTCCATACTTAAAGGCTACCAGGCCACCCACTCATTAGTCACTTAGTATCCAGTTAATAACTCTGACTATCAGGTATCTCAGTGCTTGTGTTCAAGAAACATTTTACTTACTATAGGTCCCAAAGTGCAAGAGTAGTGATGCTGACAATTGGGAGATATCAAAAGGAAGCTGTAAAGTGCTTTCTTGAAGTGAAAAGTTCTCAGCTTAGTAAACTGAGGTTGCTAAGATCTAGGATAACAATAAAAATTCTATCAGTGAAATTGAGAAGGTAAAAGGAATTTGTGCTTATCTGCTAAGAGACTACGTTCACATAACTTTATTATATTGTAACAATTGTTCTATTTTATTGTTTGTTACTGTTGTTAATCTATTACTGTGCCTAATTTATAAATTGAACTTTTTTATAGGTATGTATGTATAGGAAAAAAACATAGTATATGTAGTGTTCAGTACTATCTGTGGTTTCCAGCACCCACTGGGAATTTTGGAACATATTCTCTGTGGATAAATGGGGAATACTGTTTATTAATCCTTAATTCTAGGAAGTTATTTTTAAAAGTAGCTGCTGAATCCCCCTTTAGTAATCCAAATAATATACCTCATAATTTGTTAATTTGGTAAACTGAGGTTTCTATATATTATTCTCTTCCCTTAAAAATGACTTCAGCCGTCATGCTTCTAAAATACTTCATAAGCTGGCATGCCCTTACTTTAACTATGAGACTTTGAGAACTGTTTTTATTATATGGACCAAAAAAACACACCACCCTCCCCCCCAGAAAAATCATAATATTGAAGGAGACCAAAGTTTTGTCACCCCAAAATGTACCTTTTGGGATATTGATTTTAAAGCTGATTATAAAGAAACAAAGACACTAAGAGAACCTTTGACCCTCCCCATTTCCTGCCTAAGGGAAGTCAGATAGAAAGTCCTGCTTCAAGAAGGGAATCTTTACACACATACTTTAGAACAGCAGTTTTCAACCTGTGGGTCTCGACCCCTTTGGCGATCGAATGACCCTTTCACAGAGGTCGCCTAAGACCATCCTGCATATCAGATATTTACATGACAATTCATAACAGTAGCAACATTACAGTTATGAAGTAGCAACAAAAATAATTTTATGGTTGGGTCACAACATGAGGAACTGTATTTAAAGGGCCAGAAGGTTTAGAACCACTGCTTTAGAATTTTCACCGTAGAATAATATGAATTAAATATGGCAGACATGCAAAAACCTGTTCTGCTGGATTCTCCCCTCAGTCCCATTGTTTTTGGGTTGCCTGGCAGGAATCTGTTTGCCATGTGTTCCACTCTCTTGGCTACCTATGAATTGCCTATTTCCCTTCTAAATCTCAGACCCATGCCCCTTTCTCCTTTGTCCAAAATGGCAGGCATATAAACCTCAATTGCTGAATGTCTCTTTGGGTCACATTATGAAACTCCGAATGTACATTTGTTTAACAAACTTTGAACATTGTGTCCTGTTATTCTGTCTCTGTTAATTTTATTATTAGCCCAGCTAGAAGAATTTAGAAGATGTGAGGAAAAATTATTTTTGTAGCCCCGCAATACTTTCCTATCTTATTTATGTCAGAACAGATAGTAATATGTATAACTCTTCATATTTCTCTGTACAGAGCAGCACTTTATATTAGCATGAAAGTGAAATAAAGTATATGAATTTAATCTGGAACTAAAAAGTATCCATCCTAAAGCTGGTATTAGAACTAAAGATTCCACAGTACCTGAAACAATGTAATATTTTATGTCATTTCAGATTCACTGGCGATGGGACACACTTTTATTCCAAGAATCATAAAAGGAGGTAACAGAAAGGACCCATTAATTTTGTCTGCCTAGAATGCCTCATTGTTTCCAACCACATGTTCTTGGGACTGTCACTCATAATACTCTCTCTTCTTCTTGGCCAGTGGGGTGGACACACAGAAAGCCAAGCCTAGCTCTCTTCAAAATATTTAAGGTAGATTAGCAGACAGTCACTATAACTATGTCCAGTTTCAGGAAGATGTTAATCTGGTACATTCCTCATTATGTGGAAGAATCTAGACATGCAGAGTAAAGAAGAAAGCTTTGCAGTGTTCATGTCCCTTGTTCTAGTAATTTCTAAGTCTCTGCTACATTCCTGCTCTTCTTGTTGTATTAATATGTAAGAGAATAAATTTCCTTTTATGCTTCACCTTGTTTAAATCAGATGTCTGTGCCTTGCACCAAGAGAGATCCCCAATACCAAAAGCTACATCGAAAGTAAAAAGATCTACAATTGCTAGATGGAATGTGTGATCACTATCGAGTAGAATGATAATGGCATAACGGGCAGGATCAAATCATACATATGACACTAGAGGTACAATATTTTACTGAGAAAATGCCAAGAATAGAAGCTTTCTTGGATACTGACAATAGTATACCAATGTGCATTATTATAAACAAAGGTACACATTCTGTAATTTCCAAATTTTCATTCTCATAATTTACTTACTTTTAGCACATAATCATGCAATTATGGCAGTAAATGACCTACAAAGGTCATCTAAGTCCATGACACTAGCAATTCTTTCATAAGAGAAAAAGATAACATATAAGAACAGAATTAATTTTCATATGTAGCACAAGGACTGTTCACAGGATGAGGAAGATTTTTCTGCTTTAAATTACTAATCTGAATGCAGACTCAGGCCAACAATAATTGAAAATGTGAGAGAAGAATTTCGACACTGTAATAATACAGAGCATAAAATAACAATTAAATTCAGGAACTGTGGCTCATTCTAAAAGACCATACTATCAGATCATAATAGTAAACCTATTTTACAATAAATTTTATCCTTATTTAGATATGCATGTAAACGCTTCTTGGAGATAGCATGAAGTCCAGAACACTTTCTTAAACTAAATTCTACACACAAGTGGAGCAAAAAAGGTGAAAGTACTCACAAATAATTAATCTTGAAAGCATATGCATAAAATATGACATTACTCCCTTACTTGTAATTCATCAACACTTAATGATACTTTATTGCATAACACAGCATTTTTTTCCAGCTTGATTCTGTTGTCTTTATTTTTTTATCCAGAATGACTAGGGAAAAGATGGTCTAGTCATAAGTTAGCTTTGTATTGATTTCATGGTATTTACTGCATGATAATTTAACACATTCTAGAGTCAATCATAATATTCATCAACTAAAGATGTACTCAAACCCTCCTTACTAGGTGTATCGGTTAATAATGCAAATTTTGTAATCAAAGAAAACATGATAATTTCAAGAGAAACATCAAAAATGCTTTATTCAAAGTAATGTCCATTGCTAGCTACACATTTCCCCCATCTTTCAGGTAATTTGTGGATACCGTCCCAATAGACCTTCTCTTGTTTTGAGGCAAACCATTCAGAGACCCAATTTTCCACTTCTTCGTACATTTTGAAGTGCTGCTCAAAAAGTGTTTGTGCTATTGATCGGGACAAGTGGTAATCTGAAGGAGCAAGGTCTGGTGAATACAACAGGTGGGTTAATACTTCCCAGGCGAGATCTTTTAATGCATCTTTAACTGGTTTTGAAGTGTGTGATGGTGCATTATCATGAAGCAAAATTACTTTGCCATGTCTTCTGACACATTCTGGTCATTTCACGATCAAAGTGTGGTTCAAATTGTTTGTTGATTGTTGGTGGCGATCAGTGTTAACAGTTTCACCTAGTTTTAGAAGCTCATAATACACCACACCTTCCTGATCCCACCAAACCCAGAGCACTGTCTTCTTTCCAAAGCGATTTGGCCTTGCAGTTGATGTTGATGGTTGGCCTGGATCAACCCATGATTTTGTGCATTTGGGATTCTCAAAATTAAATCCACTTTTCATCGCCAGTCACAATTCGATGCAAAAAAAAGACTTTCTTTCATGCCGTTGAAGCAACATTTTACTGTTGACTTTTCGGGTTTCCATTTGTCTTTTGTTCAGTTGATGTGGCACCATTTTCCTTCCTTTAAAATCTTTCCCATTGCTTGTAAACGATCGGAAATTGTTTGCTGAGCAATGTTTAATCTTTCTGCAAGTTATTTTTGAGTTTGACACCCATTTTCATCCAATAATGTTTGTAATTGTTGGTCTTCAAACTTTTTCGGTTGACCTGGACGTTCTTTGTCTTTCACATTGAAATCATCACTTTTAAAACGTTTAAACCAGCATTCACAAGTATCTTGAGATGTCGCATGTTCACCATAAGCTTCCCGAAGTATTCAGCAGCACTTTTCTTCAAAATAAAGTAATGAATTAAAACTTCCAGCAAATGCTTTTTTTGGCACGAAATTAGACATTTTCAAGCGTAAAAATATCTATGATGTTAACACCTTCAGAAAATTTGACATACAAAGTTTTGATGCTTGTTGTCCATACAACAAAATAGCATACATATCAAATCGCATATATACCAACGTATGAGTAACTCCATCTATTGAAAAAAATCCGCATTATTAACCGGTTCACCTAGTATTTATGGCATTCTTACATTATCCTCTTTCACAATTAATACTAAGCATCAAAAGAGTGCTAGTCTTAAAGTAAGAAAATGCCAAGAAGAAATGAAGATTTACTAGGGATTGAGCTTGACAGTATGGTAAAATGATTCCATAATTCAAACCAATAGGAGAACTGATAAAAGCATAAAACTAGAGGCTATGACAGTAGATAATAATATAATAAAAAGACCTTGAGAAAAACAGGATTATATTCCAATGTGTCAATCACACTTTAATAGATACTTTAAATCACCACTAAGACTGAGATTTCTTTGTAAGTTTGGGGGGAAAATCCAATTAAAACACACAAGTTTATAGAGGGGGAAGATATAGATTTAAGTGTGGAATCAGAGAACTGGAGACCATTTAGACAAAAATCATTAATCCAGCTAAAATGTATTGAGTGCTTGATGTGTGTCAGACCCTGTATGAGACACACAGGATACAAAAAGGAACATACCAGGCAAAAAATCCCGGCCTCCAGGTGGAAGGCCCGATTGTTGTTTTCAATCGGGAGGGAGTTTCAGACTCTGAGCTCCAGATCCGGGCAAGTCTCTAGGGACCCAGACTCAAACGGGAGAAGCAGGAAGGCAGCTTTCACTCCGAGGATTGCAGCGGTTGCGGAACTGAGAGCAGCGATAACTGCTCGCTCCGCCCGCCCTGTAGATCCCCTGGGACCCGCCCCGCCCAAGCCCTGCACAAAGGCATTGGCCAGATAGCCTCAGGCAAAGGCTAGATTAGCACCGCCCTAGAGATTCAGCACAGAAGGTTTCCCACTGCAGACACAGCTGACTCTCATAGCCCGTTAGCCTGGAGGTCAATTCACCCCTAGTATTGCCGACAACAATTAAGGCTTAACTACAACAAGACTGCGCACAAAGACCACAAGGAGGTGCACCAAGAAAGCATAGAAAATGCAGAGACAAAAAAATATGACAGAAAAGGAGGATATGGAGCTAAAAAATGCACTTTTGAGGGCTTTCAATAATTTGCTAGAAACTACTGATAAACTTGATGAGAGCCTCAAGAAATCTAATGAGACCCTCGATGTTGGGATAAAGAACCAACTAGAAATTAAGCATACACTGACTGAAATAAAGAATATTATACAGACACCCAACAGCAGACCAGAGGAGCGCAAGAATCAAGTCAAAGATTTGAAATGCGAAGAAGCAAAAAACACCCAAACGGAAAAGCAAAATGGAAAAAAGAATCCGAAAATACGAAGATAGTGTAAGGAGCCTCTGGGACAGTTTCAAACGCACCAACATCAGAATTATAGGGGTACCAGAAGATGAGAGACAGCAAGATATTGAAAACCTATTTAAAGAAATAATGACAGAAAACTTCCCCCACCTGGTGAAAGAAATGGACTTACAGGTCCAAGAAGCGCAGAGAACCCCAAACAAAAGGAATCCAAAGAGGACCACACCAAGACACATCATCATTAAAATGCCAAGAGCAAAAGACAAAGAGAGAATCTTAAAAGCAGCAAGAGAAAAACAGTTAGTTACCTACAAGGAAGCACCCATACGACTGTCAGCTGATTTCTCAACAGAAACTATGCAGGCCAGAAGGGAGTGGCAAGAAATATTCAAAGTGATGAATGCCAAGAACCTACAACCAAGATTACTTTATCCAGCAAAGCTATCATTCAGAATTGAAGGTCAGATAAAGAGCTTCACAGATAAGGAAAAGCTAAAGGAGTTCATCACCACTAAACCAGCATTAGACAAAATGCTGAAAGGTATCCTTTAAGAAGAGGAAGAAGAAGAAAAAGGTAAAGATACAAATTATGAACAACAAACATGCATCTATTAACAAGTGAATCTAAGAATCAAGTGAATAAATAATCTGATGTATAGAATGAACTGGTGATTATAATGAATCAGGGACATAGGGAATGGACTGACTATTCTTGGGGGGGAAGTGGGAGTGGGAGATGCGGGAAGAGACTGGACAAAAATCGTGCACCTATGGATGAGGATAGTGGGTGGGGAGTGAGGGCGGGGGGGGGGGCAGGAACTGGGAGGAGGGAAGTTATGGGGGGGGAAAATAGAGGAACAAACGTAATCTGAACAATAAAGATTTAATTAAAAAAAAATCCTGGCCTCATGATGCTTACATTCTAATGGCTATAAGAATAGCCATTTATCGTAAATACATTCGTGTTCAGTGCATGGTACGTTGTGCCTTGTTGTGTTGTATTTTGTGCTTTTAAATCAACGCAGCAGATTCAAGCAACAGCAGCCTCCTGATCACCCCACGCTCTGTCTGGGGAACAGTTGCTGTGTGTGAAGCCTCCCTCCACCAGCCAGAAGATCCACCACAGCTATGAACAGCACCCACCAGAGGCCCTGCTATCAACGGAGGAGCCGCTGCTACCACAAACGCCCAAGGAGCAACCACAGCCCGAGGAGCCACTGCCACCCAGGGAGCAGCCACTGAACGACTCAACAACTAGATAGGTCAGTGAGATCAAACATGGGTAGACAAAGAAATGCCCAAAGGAAAGAGAAGGAGGACTCGCCAGAAAAGCAGCTAAGTGAGACAGAGATATGCAACATGACGGAAAAAGAATTCAGAATAAGGATCCTAGTTTACATGCACCAGATGTGCAAGAAGCAAGAAGAAACAGATGAAAAAATCAACTACTTATGCAAGAAGCTAGAAGAAACAGATGAAAAAATCAACAACTTAAGTAAGTCCCAAGAAGAAATGAAGAGCGACATAGCTGCAATAAAAAACACAATTGAAAGTATCAACAGTACACTGGGAGAAGCAGAGGACCGAATTAGTGAATTAGAAGACAAGGAAGCAAAACACACTCAAACTGTACTGCAAATGGAGAAAAAAATTAAAAGACAGGAGGAGAGCCTAAGGGAGCTTTGGGACAACATGAAACGAAACAACATACGAATAATAGGGGTGCCAGAACAACAGAAAGATGAACATGGATTAGAAAACCTATTCGAAGAAATAATATCAGAAAACTTCCCTGAGGTGGGGAAGAAAAAAGTCACACAAGCCCACAGAGTCCCAAACAAGGTGAATCCGAAAAGACCCACACCAAGACACATCATAATTACCATGGCAAATATTCAGGACAAAGAGAGAATCTTACAGGCTGCAAGAGAGGGACGGAAAGTTACATACAAGGGATCTCCCATTAGACTATCAAATGATTTCTCAACAGAAACACATCAGGACAGAAAAGAATGGACGGAAATCTACAAAGTGATGCAAAGCAAAGGACTGAATCCAAGAATACTCTATCCAGCAAGGTTATCATTCAGAATTGAAGGGGAAATAAGAAGCTTCACAGACAAAAAAAG
Organism: Myotis yumanensis; assembly: GCF_028538775.1. Classification (NCBI taxonomy): domain Eukaryota; kingdom Metazoa; phylum Chordata; class Mammalia; order Chiroptera; family Vespertilionidae; genus Myotis; species Myotis yumanensis. Next base: position 74,314,239 of record NW_027223756.1, read on the forward strand.
GCTAAGGGAGTTTATCACCACCAAGCCAGCCATGCAAGAAATGCTAAAGGGACTGGTGTAAAAAGAAGAAATAACAAGCTCAGAAAGAAAACAGCCACACACAAAGAAATGGCTACAAACAAGTACCTTTCAATAATAACTTTAAATGTAAATGGACTAAATGCTCCGAACAAAAGACATCAAGTGGCTGAATGGATAAAAAAACATGACCCATACATCTGCTGTGTACAAGAGACCCACCTCATTAGAAGGGACTCACACAGACTGAAAGTGAAGGGATGGAAAAATATCTTTCAAGCAAATGGAAAGGAAAAGAAAGCTGGGGTAGCAATACTTATATCGGACAAAATACATCTCAAAGTGAAGGCCATAACCAGAGATAAGGAAGGCCACTTCATAATACTAAAGGGATCAATACAACAAGAAGATGTAACCCTGGTAAACATATATGCACCCAATGCAGGAGCACCCAAATTCATAAAAAAACTCCTGGAAGATATCAAAGGAGAGATCGACAACAATATAATCATAGTAGAGGACTTTAATACACCACTGACATCACTGGATAAGTCCTCTAGACAAACAATCAGCAAAGAAACAGCAATCCTAAATGACTCACTAGATCAGATGGACTTGATTGACATCTTCAGAACACTTCACCCCAAAGCTGCGGAATATACATTCCTCTCAGGTGCTCATGGGACATATTCAAAAATAGACCACATATTGGGTCTCAAGCAAAGTCTCCACAAATTCAAGAAGATTGAAATCATAAAAAGCTTCTTCTCAGACCACGATGGATAATGTTAGAAATAAACTACAATAAAAACAACCCAAAATACTCAAACACTTGGAAGCTGAACAGCATGTTATTAAATATTGATTGGGTTACCAATGACATCAAAGAAGAAATTAAAAACATCCTGGACACTAAGGACAATGAAAACACAACAATCCAAAACCTATGGGACACAATGAAAGCAGTCCTGAGAGGGAAGTTTATAGCTCTGCAGGCCTAATTGAAAAAACAAGAAAAAATGGTAGTAAATCATCTAACTCTTCAACTCAAAGAATTAGAAAGAGAGCAACAAGAAAACCCCAGAGTGAGCAGAAGGAAGGAGATAATAAAGATTAGAGCAGAAATAAATGACATAGAGACCAAAAAACCAATACATAAAATCAATGAAACCAAGAGCTGGTTCTTTGAAAGGATAAACAAGATTGACAAACCTCTAGCCAGGCTCACCAAGAAGCAAAGAGAGAGGTCCCAAATAAATCAAATCAGAAACGATAGAGGCGAAATAACAACAGATCCCACAGAAATACAAATGATTGTTAAACAATACTACGGACAACTCTACTCCAACAAACTAGACAACCTGGAGGAAATGGACAAATTCCTAGAAAAATACAACATTCCAAAACTCAATCAGGAAGAATCTAAAAATCTCAATAGGCCAATAACTATAGAAGAAATTGAAGCAGTCATCAAAAAGCTCCCAGCAAACAAAAGCCCAGGACCAGATGGCTTCTCAGGGGAGTTTTACCAAACTTTCAAGGAAGAACTAAAACCTATCCTCCTCAGACTACTACAAAAAATTCAAGAGGAAGGAACACTTCCAAGCTCATTCTATGAAGCCAGCATCACCCTAATACCAAAACCAGGTAAAGACAACACGATGAAAGAGAATTACAGGCCAATATCCCTCGTGAACATAGATGCCAAAATCCTCAACAAAATCTTAGCAAATCGGATCCAGCAGTACATCAGAAGGATCATACACCATGACCAAGTAGGATTTATCCCAGGAATGCAAGGATGGTACAACATCCGTAAATCAATAAACCTAATACATCACATAAACAAATTGAAAGAAAAAAACCACATGGTCATATCAATTGATGCAGAAAAAGCATTCGACAAAATCCAACACCCATTTTTGATAAAAACTCTCAGCAAGGTGGGAATAGAAGGATCATACCTCAACATAATAAAAGCCATATATGACAGGCCCACAGCCAACATCATACTAAATGGACATAAACTAACACCATTTCCCCTAAGAACAGGAACAAGACAGGGATGCCCACTCTCACCACTCCTGTTCAACATAATCCTGGAAGTATTAGCCATTGCAATTAGACAAGAAGAAGAAATAAAAGGCATCCAAATTGGAAAAGAGGAAGTAAAACTGTCCTTATTTGCAGACGACATGATATTATACATACAAAAACCTAGAGACTCCATCAAAAAACTACTAGACTTAATACATGAATTTGGCAATGTAGCAGGATACAAAATTAACCCCAAGAAATCTGAGGCATTTCTATACACCAATAGTGAACTTTCAGAAAGAGAGATTATAAAAACAATCCCATTTACCATCGCACCAAACAAATTAACATACCTAGGAATAAATTAACTAAAGAGGTAAAAGACCTCTACTCAGAAAACTACAGGACGTTGAAAAAAGAGATAGAGGAAGACATAAAGAGATGGAAGAACATACCATGTTCTTGGATTGGTAGAATCAACATCATCAAAATGTCCATACTACCCAAAGCAATCTATAAATTCAACGCACTTCCCATTAAAATACCAATGGCCTACTTCAAAGATCTAGAACGAACTCTCCAAAAATTCATTTGGAATAAAAAAGACCCCGAATAGCTGTGGCGATCCTGAGAAAGAACAAAGTAGGTGGGATCTCAATGCCAGATATCAAGCTGTATTACAAAGCCACTGTTCTCAAAACTGCCTGGTACTGGCACTAGAACAGACATATAGATCAGTGCAATAGAATAGAGAGTCCAGAAATTAGCCCAACCCAATATGCGCAATTAATATTTGACAAAGGAGGCAAGAACATACAATGGAGCCAAAATAGTCTCTTCAATAAATGGTGTTGGGAAAATTGGACAGATATATGCAAGAAAATGAAACTAGACCACCAACTTACACCATACACAAGAATAAACTCAAAATGGATAAAGGACTTAAATGTACGACAGGAAACCATAAAATTCTAAAAGAATCCAAAGGCAACAAAATCTCAGACATATGCCAAAGCAATTTCTTCATTGATACAGCTCCTAGGGCAGTTGAAACTAAAGAGAAACTGAACAAATGGGACTACATCAAAATAAAAAGCTTCTGCACAGCAAAAGAAACCATCAACAAAACAACAAGAAAACCCACTGCGTGGGAAAATGTATTTGCCAACGTCATATCTGATAAGGGCCTAATCTCCAAAATTTATAGGGAACTCATACAACCTAACAAAAAGAAGATAAACAATCCAATCAAAAAATGGGCAAAGGACCTAAGTAGACACCTCTCAAAAGAGGACATTCAGAAAGCCAAGAGACATATGAAAACATGCTCAAAGTCACTAATCATCCGAGAGATGCAAATCAAAACAACGAGGTACCATCTCACACCTGTCAGAATGGCTATCATCAACAAATCAACAAACGACAAGTGCTGGAGAGGATGTGGAGAAAAAGGAACACTTGTGCACTGCTGGTGGGAATGCAGACTGGTGCAGCCACTATGGAAGACAGTATGGAGTTTCCTCAAAAAGCTGGAAATGGAACTCCCATTTGACCCTGTGATCCCACTTCTAGGAATATATCCCAAGAAACCAGAAACACCAATCAGAAAGGATATGTGCACCCATATGTTCATAGCAGCACAATTCACCATAGCTAAGATCTGGAAACAGCCTAAGTGCCCATCAGTAGATGAATCGATTAGAAAACTGTGGTACATCTACATGATGGAATACTATGCTGCTGTAAAAAAGAAGGAACTCTTACCATTTGCAACAGCATGGATGGAACTGGAGAGCATTATGCTAAGTGAAATAAGCCAGTCAATGAAGGAAAAATACCACATGATCTCACTCATTCATGGATAATAAAGACCATTACAAACTTTTGAACAATAATAGATACAGAGGCAGAGCTGCCTCAAACTGATTGTCAAACTGCAGTGGGAAGGCCAGAGAGGGTTGGGGGGCAGAAGGGAGGGGAGTAAGAGATCAATCGAAGGACTTGTATGCATGCATATAAGCATAACTAATGGACATAAGACACTGGGGGGTAATGGAGGCCAGGGGATTGTCAAGGGCGGGGGTGGGGGAAGGACACATATGTAATACCCTTTGTAATACTTATTATAATATCTTTTTAAAAAGAATAAAAAAAAAGAAAAAAAAAGAATAGCCATTTAAAATAAATTGTTAAAAAAAAGGGGGGGGGGGGGGGGGGAGAAACCAAAATGGTGGCATAGGTAAACACCGGAGACTGCTGCCTCGCACAACCACTTCAATAATACAACTAAAAGACATAACGGACATCATCCAGAACCACAGGAAGGCTGGCTGAGTGGAATTTCTAAACTAGAAGGAAAGAGAAAAGCATACCGAGACTCAGAGGAGGTGCGGTGCTTAAGTAAATACAAAGGTGCGGAGGTGCATGCGGAGAGGGCTGGTGGCTGAGGATACGATTATCTTTTTCAATCGGAAGGGAGTCTCAGGCTCTGAGCTCCAGTTCCGGGCGAGTCTTTGGGGACCCAGGCTGATATGGGAGAAACGGGACTGTCTGGCATTGGTCGGACCTCGAGGGCAGCTTTCTCTCGAAGGCACTTGCAGCGATAGCCAGGACCTCTGAAGGCAGGACTGAGAGCAGCCATACTGCTGGCTCGCTCGGCCTGCCCTGTTGATCCCCTGGGAACCTGCCCCGCCAAGCCCAGCAAGGAGGCTTTTGCATGTGAAAGGCCCGGCCCTTTGTAATCTGAAAATTAACTTAACAAACTGCAGCTGCCCCAAGGCTCCAGGGCAACTTGCATTGCTTTACAGCTGGCTTCTGCTGGATAGCTGCAGTCAGAGGCTAGATTGGCACCTCCTTAGATCCAAGAGCCAGTGTATCCAGTGGTCAGAGTGGGACTTTCCAATTACAACTCAGATCCATAAGGGACACACTCAGGGGGCAGAGTCAGTGAGCACCAAAGCCCCACTGAAGCAAGTCTTCCCCCATAAGGGTGTCTTTAGCACAGAAGTTCTCCCACCATAGACACAGCAGATTCTCACAGCCAATTGGCCTGGAGGTCAAATCCTCCCAGTTTTACCTACAACAATCAAAGCTTAACTGCAACAAGACTGCACAAAGCCCACAAGGGGGTGTACCAAGAGTGTCTATCTCAGGTAATTGGGACACTTAGCACAGAAAGCCACTCTATTGACACAGCGAAGCATAAAAAATGCCGAGACAAAGAAACAAGACACAAATGACAGATATGGAGGAAAGCAAACTACTGGATATAGAGTTCAAAACCACCCTTTTTAGGTTTTTCAAGAATTTTCTAGAAACTGCCAATAAATGTAGTGAGATCCTCAAGAAAACTAATGAGACCCTCGATGTTGTGATAAAGGACCAACTAGAAATTAAGCATACACTGACTGAAATAAAGAACATTATACAGACTCCCAACAGCAGACCAGAGGATCACAAGATTAAAGTCAAAGATTTGAAATACGAAGAAAAAAAAAACACCCAACCGGAAAAGCAAAATGAAAAAAGAATCCAAAAATACGAAGATAGTGTAAGGAGCCTCTAGGACAGCTTCAAGCGTACCAACATCCGAATTATAGGGGTCCCAGAAGAAGAGAAAGAGCAAGATATTGAAAACCTATTTGAAGAAATAATGACAGAAAACTTCCCCTACCTGGTGAAAGGAATAGACTTCCAAGTCCAGGAAGCGCATAGAACCCCAAACAAAAGGAATCCAAAAAGGACCACACCAAGGTACATCATAATTAAAATGCCAAGTGCAAAAGACAAGGAGAGAATCCTAAAAGCAGCAAGAGAAAGAAAATCAGTTACCTCCAAGGAAGTACCCATACGACTGTCAGCTGATTTCTCAACAGAAACTTTGCAGGCCAGAAGGGAGTGGCAAGAAATATTCAAAGTGATGAATGCCAAGAACCTACAACCAAGATTACTTTATCCAGCAAAGCTATCATTCAGAATTGAAGGTCAGATAAAGAGCTTCACAGATAAGAAAAAGCTAAAGGAGTTTATCACCACCAAACCAGTATTATATGAAATGCTGAAAGGTATCCTTTGAGAAGAGGAAGAAAAAGAAAAAGGTAAAGATACAAATTATGAACAACAAATACACATCTATCAACAAGTGAATTTAAAAATCAAGTGAATAAATAATCTGATGAACAGTATGAACTGGTGATTATAATAGAATCAGGGACATAGAAAGGGAATGGACTGACTATTCTTGGGGGGGAAATGGGAGTGGGAGATGCAGGAAGAGACTGGACAAAAATCGTGCACCTATGGATGAGGACAGTGGGTGGGGAGTGAGGGCGGAGGGTGGGGCAGGAACTGGGAGGAGGGGAGTTATGGGGGGGAAAAAAAGAGGAACAAATGTAATCTGAACAATAAAGATTTATTTTTTTTTTTAAAAAAAAGGAGTAGGAGTGGGGGGAATTATGTAAAGCCATGCAGTGCCTTCCTACTTCCCAAGGACACAACTACTTAGCATAGACTCAGGTTGCAATTTAGATCTTCTAGGCCTATTCCAGAAATTTTTCCATATATGATAGCATCAATGAGAGGAAAAGGAAATTTTAATGAAAAACCTAAATAATAAGAAAACCCATCTTAATGTCTACTTACTGGATTATAGAACTGTCAACCAAAATGGAAGGAATTTAATCCAAACAGAGACTGCATCAAATTTTAGAAAATACTTACGCTAAAGGCACTCTGTATGAGATTCTGAAAATGCACTTTATGAGCTAATAGATACTTTACCTTCTCTAATATCTGAAATTCCCGGAATACTTTTATTCAGAGGATTATTTAATATGAACTAGTGGTTACAGTTCATATCCTAGCACAAAATAACCTCTCAACATAATGCCACTATCTCAATTTGTACTGGTATTTTTTGCCTGACTTGAAAGAAAAGCTAGCAACTACATTAGCTAACAGGCTTAACTACATGCTTATCCCCAGTAGGTAAAGGAAAATGGTTAAGGTGCTAGGAGTTGGCACATAAAAGGCAGTATTAAGGTTAACATGCTTCTAATATTCTGCTTGTCACAAGGAATCTAAGATCTAACACTAGCTCTTTCAAATGGTTAAATATCTATTTCATGTTTCTAGGCTATTAAGCAGATTAAAATAATAAGCAGAGTAATTTTATATTCAATTAAAACTTAGGGAGAAACCAAGATGGCGGCATAGGTAAACACCGGAGTTTGCTGCCTCGAACAACCACATCAAAAATACAACTAAGAGAAACCAAGATGGCGGCATAGGTAAACACCGGAGTTTGCTGCCTCGAACAACCACTTCAAAAATACAACTAAAAGACTGAACGGACATCAACCAGAACCACAGGAAGGCTGGCTGAGGAGAGACTCTTCAACTAGAAGGAAAAACGACAGCATTCCGAGGCTCAGAGGAGGCGCAGTGTGGAAAATTTAAAGGTACGGTGGTGCGGCGGTGCGCGAGTAAAGCGGGCTGGTGGCTGAGGGCGCGGTTGTCGTTTTCAATCAGGAGTGAGTCTCAGACTCTGGGCTACAGATCCGGGCGAGTCTCTAGGGACCCAGACTCAAACGGGAGAAGCGGGACTGTCTGGCTACAGTCCCTCCGAGGTTTGCAGCGGTCGCTGGGACAGAGAGGCAGAGCCCCTGGGGACGGACTGAGAGCAGCCATAGCTGCTCCCTCCCCCCGCCCTGTTGAGCCCAAGCCCTGCGCAGAGCCATTTGCCGATCGCCTCAGGCAAAGGCTGGATTAGCGCCTCCCCAGAGGACTGAAGTGTTCCACACAGCTGATTCCTACAGCCAGTCGGCCTGGTGGTCAAATCCCTCTAGTGTTAACTACAACAATTAAGGCTTGGCTAGAACAAGACTGCGCACAAAGACCACAAGGGGGTGAACCAAGAAAGCATAAAAGATGCGGAGACAAAAAAACATGACAGAAATGGAGGATATGGAGCTAAAAATCGCAATTTTGAGGGCTTGCTATAAACTTGAGCAGAGCCTCACGAAAACTAATGAGACCCTCGATGCTACAATAAAGAAATTAGAAAGTAAGCATACACGGACTGAAATAAAGAATATTATACCCAATAGCAGACCAGAGGAGCACAAGAATCAAACCAAAGATTTGACAAAAAACACCCAACTGGAAAAGCAAAATGAAAAAAGAATCCGAAAGTGTGAAGATAGTCTAAGGAGCCTCTGGGACAGCTTCAAGCGGACTAATATCAGAATAATAGGAGTGCCAGAAGATGAGAGACAGCAAGATATTGAAAACCTATTTGAAGAAATAATGACAGAAAACTTCCCCCACCTGGTGAAAGAAATGGACTTACAGGTCCAAGAAGCGCAGAGAACCCCAAACAAAAGGAATCCAAAGAGGACCACACCAAGACACATCATCATTAAAATGCCAAGAGCAAAAGACAAAGAGAGAATCTTAAAAGCAGCAAGAGAAAGAGACTCAATTACCTACAAGGGAATACCCATACGACTGTCAGCTGATTTCTCAACAGAAACTTTGCAGGCCAGAAGGGAGTGGCAAGAAATATTCAAAGTGATGAATGCCAAGAACCTACAACCAAGATTACTTTATCCAGCAAAGCTATCATTCAGAATTGAAGGTCAGATAAAGAGCTTCACAGATAAGAAAAAGCTAAAGGAGTTCATCACCACCAAACCAGTATTATATGAAATGCTGAAAGGTATCCTTTAAGAAGAGGAAGAAGAAGAAAAAGGTAAAGATACAAATTATGAACAACAAATACACATCTATCAACAAGTGAATCTAAAAATCAAGTGAATAAATAATCTGATGAACAGTATGAACTGGTGATTATAATAGAATCAGGGACATAGAATGGGAATGGACTGACTATTCTTGGGGCGGGGGAAAGGGGTGTGGGGGTGAGTGAAGAGATTAGACAATAATCGTGCACCTATGGATGAGGACAGTGGGTGGGGAGTGAGGGCGGAGGGTGGGATGGGAACTGGGTGGAGGGGAGTTATGGTGGCGAAAAAGAGTAACTAATGTAATAATCTGAACAATAAAGATTTAATTAAAAAAAAAACTTAATGTCAGATTTCAAAGTTAAAACAGAAATTGTGAAAGAGAAAGTTGATAGATTTGAAAATTCACCAAAAAAAACACCACATGATTATGAAAAAAATTCTATCAATCTACAAATGTCTGCTATCTTTTTAAATAATAATCATAATGGTTTGTAACTTTATTAAAAGAAGACAGAAATTAAGAGAAGGACTAGATACTTACACCACTGGGAGGGAATTGAGCATACTTTACATGAGGTGAAGCAATATCCTTTCTAGAGATGATCAGTGTTATTTACCATTCTGTAAATAAAGACAGAAAATCCAGAATTATTTGTAAATCAAGTATTGAATTAAAAATTTAATTATTTAACTCAAGGATATGAACATTTAACATCAGTTAATCATGTCTTTAAAATTATTTTGAAATAAGACATTGGTTTAAAGCAAAATTTTAAAAATAGAAAAGTACTCTGTGTACAACACATCCAACAGCAACTTGGGCTTACTCCACATGGGTGGCAGAATACTATGGTCTTCCTGTGACATTATGCCCTTTACATTAAAAAAAAAATAAAAAATGAAAATAAAAATAGAAAAGTAATAGTGATAGCTTTCAAAATTATTCACTTGGAAAAAGTATTGAGCCTGGCACACATAGCTCAGTGGTTAAGTGTCGACCTATGAATCAGAAGGTCACAGTTCGATCCCCAGTCAGGGTATATGCCCAGTTATGGGCTCAATCCCCAGTGTGGGGTGTGCTGGAGGAGGTCAATCAATGATTCTCTCTCATCACTGGTGTTACTGCCTCTCCCTCTCCCTTCCTCTTTGAAATCAATAAAAATATGTTTTTTAGAAAAGGTAATGAAAATCAAATGCCTTTTCATCTGTTATCAGACACCATCCTAATATATATATATGAGATAGTGACATTCAAGGTAACTCTTTGATAATAACATCAGTGCATTTACACAGAGTTCTTTAAACAAAATCATACCACAGCATGATTGCAGCTAAAGGTCTTAACTGTGTGGCAGATTCTGGGGTCTCATTCCAAATATATTACTTATTTTACTGCTAGCCAAATGTTGAGTGACTTTATTTCTCTAACTCTCAATTTCTTCATCAATCATACAGGGATAACAGATAACTAATTCAATAAGTTACACAAAGTTAAAACATTTTCAAAATAGTGGTGATGAAGTACTTCACAAACTATTGAGTAGCAGGGGCTATTACCACCAATTTTAAAAACAATGAATACCTACAATGCATTTAGATTACAGAATATAGTGTACATTAATAATGGAAGGACTGAGTCTAGTACTTTCATTTTCTGATTAGCATTCTACTACTTTATTCTCCATTCAGACACTTTGACCCCTTTCAATTCAGACATAGATCTTAACACAAAATGAAACCTACTATTCATGGTTTAGGAGCTAAAGATCATGTATTACTGCCTGAACTTATTAGTAGTTTCAAACCACAATCTATAGAGACAAATATTTCCATTAACTCTAAGTTAAGATTATAAATTAGATGAAAGTTAAAAATGTTGATGTCAAAAACTCGTACATTAAAATACACATTCAGCACTGAACTATATTAAGCAAGATCAAAATGTCTAACAGTGACTAATGATATATGCAAAATGTTCAGGGTAAAGTTAGAAACCTTTCACATTTTGGTATCTTAAATTGTGGCTTTAATGAAGTTCCTGTTGTACTTAATTTTCTTGCTGACTTAAGAAATACCTGTCCTAAAAAAGCAGATACAAAGTACAAAGAACTACTTAAAATGTTGCTGATTGCATTTCCTAGACAAAACAGCAACACCAAGCCACAAAACTGATTACTGGTCAATACAGTTTTCACTCTTGCTAATGAAGTAGCTAGGTAGGCTGGCATTGGCAAAAGGTCATCAGTAAGACATGATCCCAACAATGTAGGAGCTTATAAAACTACTAGAGGCCTGGTGCACAAAAATTTGTGCACTGGCGGCGGGGGGGGGGGGGGGGGGCGCGGGGTCCTTCAGCCCCACTCTGCCCTCTTACAGTCTGGGACCTCTCGGGAGATAACGACCTGCTGGCTTAGGCCTGCTCCCGGGTGGCAGAGGGCAGGCCCATTCCCTAGGTGCAGCCTCTGGTCGGGGTCAGAGCAGGGCCAATTGGGGAGTTGGGGTGCCGCCCCCTGTCATGCACAGAACAGGGTGGATCGGGAGATTGCGATGCCACCCCTAGTCACGCTCAGGGTAGGGCCAATTGGGGGGTTGGGGCTCCGTACCCTGTCACACACAGAGCAGGGCCGATCAGGGGGTTGGGGAGCTCCCCCCTGTCACGCAAAGAGTAGGGCCGATAGGGGAGCTGGAGCACTGCCCCCTGTCACACACAGAGCGGGGCGGATCAGGGGGTTGGGGTGCTGCCCCCTGTCACCCACAGAGCAGGGCCAATCTGGGGGTTGGGGCATTCCCCCGTCACACTCAGGGCAGGGCCGATGGGGAGGTTGCAGCTCCACCCCATCACACACAGAACAGGGCCAATGAGGGGGTTGGGGAGCTCCCCCCTATCAGGCACAGAGCAGGGCGGATAGGGAGGTTGTGGCTCCACCTCCTGTCACACACAGAGCTGCAGGGTGATCAGGGGGTTTGGGCGCTGCCCCCTGTCATGCCGCTCCAGGGACCAGGAGGCCACGCGGCTCCGCTGATCCCAGTGCTGGGAGGCCTCGCGGCTCAGCTTGACACTGGGGCAGTGAGGCCTCGCTGCTCCGCTGATCCCAGTGCTAGGAGGCTCCGCTGATCCCGGTGCTGGGAGGCATATTACCCTTTTACTATATAGGATAGAGGCCTGGTGCATGGGTGGGGGCTGGCTGGTTTGCCCTGAAGGGTGTCCTGGATCAGGGTGGGGGTCCCGCTTGGGTGCCTGGCCAGCCTGAATGAGGGGATGATGGCTGTTTGCAGCTGATCACACCCCCTTCAGGGTGGGGATCCCTGCTGGGGTGCCTGGCCAGTCTGGATGAGGGGCTGAGGGCCGTTTTCAGGCTGGCGGGTGACTGAAAACGGCCCTCTCCTTTTATTCTTTTTTTTTTATTATTCTGGGATTTATTTATCTTCTATGGCTGTCACTGGAACTGAGAGTTGGCTTTAGCTCTGAGGCTCGGCTCCAGCTCTGAGACCTCGGCTGCTGAAAGCAGGTATCTGAGTTTGTTTGGCTTCTATAATTGAAACACTGTTGCAACTCCAGCTTGGCCGGCTGGCTGAAAGCATGGGGTTTGTTTAGCTTCTATAATTGCAACATTGTTTCTTAGATTGCAAGCCTCCTGTTCGCTTCAGCTGCCTGGCTGTTGGCCGCCATCTTGGTTGGCAGTTAATTTGCATATCGCCCTGATTAGCCAATGGGAAGCATGTCGGAGGTACGGTTAATTACCATGTTTGTCTATTATTAGATAGGACTAGAGGTCCAGTGCACGAAATTTGTGCATGGGGTGGGGGAGGGGCGTGTCCCTCAGCCCAGTCTGTCCCCTCTCACAGTCCAGGAGCCCTCAGGGGCGGGAGGTGACCTGGGGATCAGGGGAAGGCGACACCCCCATCACACCTCTGCTGCTGCCACTGCCGGCAGCTTAAGCCTCGGCTGACCCTGGTTACCTGAGCCTTGGGTGGCCCTAGGCGGCTTAGCAGCTGCCATCCAAGGATTACCTGCACCTCAGGCTCGCCCTGGGTGGCTGGGGGGCTGAGGGGGGTGGGGGACTCTGGAGGCAGGCGCGCAGAGCAGCCAGGCCCAGCCTTGCCATGCACCTGCCGCCCCAGTGGGACTGAGGAAACTGGACGCTGCCATCTTTGAGGGCGTGGCAGCCAATTAGCAAATTCCCTCCTAATTGGCTGTGGGCACTGCCATCTTTGAGGGCGGGGCTGTAAATTAGCATATCCCCTCCTTATTGGCTGTGGACGTCATCATCTTTGAGGGTGTGGCAGTCGATTAGCATATTCCCTCCTTATTGGCTGTGGGCGCCACCACCTTTTCAACAGCATGAGGGTCAATTAGCATATTCCCTCTTTATTAGACAGGACAGGGGAGGATAAAATAAAAAGTAGTTGCACACACACCTATAATCTACACTAATAAAAGAGAAACATGGTAATTGGCGTATGACCGCTACCCTTCCCATTGGCTAATTAGCGTATCCTTATGCAAACTAACTGTCAGCCAAGATGGCGGCCGGCAGCCATGCACTGAAGCGAGCAGGGAGACTTGCTTCCTCCAGGAACTGCAGACTCCAACGTTCCTGCCTCACTTGCCGGACTCTCAACTGCAACTCTAAGCAACTATTACTATGTTGCAAATAAGAAGCTAAACAAAAGGCTTTCAGTCAGCCCGGGACCGCAACATTGTATCCATGTTTTCAGCAGCGAGGCCTCAGAGCTAAAGCTGGCCCAGAATAAAAAAAAGAAAAAGAAAACAAGGAGCGGTTGGGAGCTTTTAGTCAACTGCCAGCAGGAAAACAGCCCTCAGCCCCTCAGCCAGCCTGGCCAGGCACCCCAGTGGGGACCCCCACCCTGATCCAGGACACCCTTCAGGGCAAACCAGCCAGCCCCTACCCGTGCACCAGGCCTCTATTCTATATAGTAAAAGGGTAATATGCCTCCCGGCACCGGGATCAGCGGAGCAGCGAGGCTCCCGGCACTGGGAACAGCGTGACAGGGGGTAGCGCCCAAACCCCCTGATTGGCCCTGCTCTGTGACAGGGGGCAGCGCCCCAACCCCCTGATCGGCCCTGCTCTGTGCGTGACAGGGGGCAGCGCCCCAACCCCCTGATCGGCCCTGCTCTGTGCGTGACAGGGGGTGGCGCCGAAACCTCCCCATTGACCCTGCCTTGAGTATAACAGGGGGAGGTGCCCCAACCCCCCAATCAGTCTACCCTGAGCGTGACTGAGGGTGGCATTGCAACCTCCCGATCCGCCCTGCTCTGTGCATGACGGGGCAGCGCCCCAACTCCCCAATCGGCCCTGCTCTGAGCCCGACCAGGGGCTGTACCTAGGGATTGGGCCTGCCCTCTGCCACCCGGGAGCAGGCCTAAGCCAGCAGGTCGTTATCTCCCGAGGGGTCCCAGACTGTGAGAGGGCACAGACCGGGCTGGGGGGACGCCCCCCCTCCCCCCGCCGAGTGCACAAATTTTTGTGCACCGGGCCTCTAGTCTATATATATAAAAGCCTAAGTGACCATTACGACCCAACGACCAGTCGCTAGGACACACTCTGACCACCAGGGGGCAGATGCTCAATGCAGGAGCTGCCCCTTGGTGGTCAGTCCGCTCCCACAGTGGGAGCACAGCTCAGCCAGAAGCCGGGTTCACGGCTGGCAAGTGCAGCTGCAGTGGTGGTGGCAGGCACCGCGGGAGTGGTGCCTGGCCCCGGCTTGGGCTCCTCCCCGGCCATCTACCGCTTAGCACACTGCTACATCCCTCGTACCCCATAAGTCTGCAGTTACAATCTCCAGAGAATGGTTGAAGCGCAGACACTCGGAGTAACCAGGACAAGCCTGATGTCACTGCCAGGCTCCTGGAACTCTGCCTCAGGCATCGAGATCAAATCTCATCCCTTACCTATTGCCCCTGAGCTACAGAGGAAAGCAGCAATATAACAGTGGCCACAAGATGGCAACTGACAATTGAGTTAAGAGTCAGAGAGATGGATCTGAAGGGTGGAGGTGTGAACAGAGCACCCCCACCCCCCAAGATTCCCAACTTTGTATTGTTCACCTCAGAGTGTCTCTTATCCAGCTCTGAGTGATGGAAAGCATCCAGCAAGGCCCAAGGCGTCCACCAGGGACCTCCTAGCCAGCAAGGTGCAACCTTGGCCATAGAAGGGACATTTGGAAATACTTTTTCAGGAAGCTGCAGGGAGGAGAACAGACTCCCCACGCGACTTCTCGGTGGCTCACAGGAACGTGGAAACCCCCCAGGCATGCAGCGCGGTTCCCAGCCCACGTGCCCTTGATTTTCCTTCAATGGGCACAAATCCATGCACTGGGCAACTAGTAACAGACATAATATGAATACACTAAAAATACAAAGTTTATCAGAGTAACAATTTAGAAATTAATTTACGTTGCAGAGAACTGGGAAAACTTCTCAGAATGAGATCTCAGCTGTTATCTGAAGATTAGAATAAGACTTGCACCAAACCAAGGTAAAGGGAGGTGAGAATCATTAGAGAAAAATTCCAGAGAAAAAGAACAGTTAGAGGAGATTGAGACATTTATAAAACAGAGTAAAACCAAATACCATAAATTAAAGATAATTAAAAATCTACTAAAGAAAAAGACATCAAGACCAGCTGGGTTCTCAGCAGATTCTTAATCTTTCAAGAACATAATTCAAATAGTATTGAATCATAGAAAAATGTTTCAATTCATTCTATGAAGTCAGAATAACTCAATCCCAAATCTAATAAAGGTAGTACACAAAACCTACCATAAAACAATTTCACTTAAAAGTTAAATGTAGAAATCTAAGTAAAAAAATCAAATTAGACAATAACGTCCAGCCACATATCCAAAAAGTTATACTTTTATAATTTATTGCTGAAATAGAATGGTTCAACATAAGCCAATATACCAACATATTAAGGAGGAAAAAAACTTATGATTAATATCAGATGCTAAAAAGGCATCTGGTAAAATTCAGCCACTATTTTCAATAAAAACCCTATGAAAAACAATAGAAAAAAATTAAACATTTTTTGGGGAAAAGAACAATAGCAACTGAAGAGCAAAACACTAAAACTATTTCAAATAAAATTAAGATTATACACACACACTATATATATGTGTGTACGTGTGTGTGTGTGTGTGTGTGTGTGTGTGTGTGTATATATATATATATATATAGAGAGAGAGAGAGAGAGAGAGAGAAATGTACATGTAGATTACTTCTATATTGGAAATTTTATGATCTATGGAAGGGATCCAACAAGAGTGGTTAGGCTGAAAACAGGGTGCAAAATGGACAGATAGGGGCGGGATAGGAAGGAGCCTGATCACAGGAAACCTTCAAAATTATTTTAGTCATATAAACGTTATTACTCATTCAATAAATCAAATGAATAAAATTAGGAATTAGAGCAGGAAGCCCACTAAGTCCTTTATAATTCAACACTGACTTGAAGACTATAGTACACACAAGTACTGGAATGAAAGAGAAAAAATTATCTTTTGCTAATGATTTGATGGGATACATAGATAACTCAAACAATTCTAGTAAAAGAAAACTAAAATTAAAACAATAAATTGAGGTGTGATATAATACACTTAAAATTAATAAAAATTTCCCCTAGTTTAGCAAGAAACACCTAGAAAAATATTTCATTCACGGTATTAACTTTTCCCCATATGTATGAATAACTATATCAAGAAATAACCCCAACAGATTTTAAAATGTCAATATAAGATCTTAAAGCTATAAAGGAGCAAGTCCAAGAACCACCAAGAACACTGAAAAGGAGAAAACCAAAAGTGGACTTCATTGACCAGATACTGAAATATTATTAAAATCAATATGACACATGCATAGGAACAGACACACAGATGACTGGAACAGAATAAATAAATGTACAGGGTGGGTCAAAAGTAGGTTTACAGTTGTTCATATGGGAAATAATACAATAATAAATAACAATACAAGAATAAACTGTGTTATGTGTACTCACAACTGTAAACCTATTTTTGCCCTACCCTGTATATTCCACCACATATGAGAAAATGTACAAGTCAAAGGTTAAATTTTAATTCAGCAGAAAAGGATAATTTTTCTTAAATAATCATCAAAAAACTAGTTTTACCTTGCAAAAAAAATTAGATTTTTATCATACAATGTCTATGTATGTATGTATGTGTGTGTGTGTGTGTGTATATATATATATATATATATATATATACACACACACACATATATATATATATCTCTATACTAGAGGCCCGGTGCACGAAATTCGTGCACTGGGGATGGGTGGGGGGTCCCTTAGCCCAGCATGTGCCCTCTTGCAGTCCGGGACCCCTCCCTTGTTCCTGCCCAGCTGCTTGCTGCTTCCTACCACTTGGCTTGCTGCTCCTTAGTGCTGCCACAAAGGCCTCGGGTCTGCTGGGTGCCAGGCCTGCCGGTTTGTGTCTCTGATACCCCCAGCAGCCCCAGCACCAAGGTGGCCGGCCTTGGAGCTGCTGGGTACAGGCCACCTGTTGCGTGTTTGTGTCTTCTATCAGGCCCCCAGCAGTCCCAGCACCACCTAAATAACTTAAGGGAAACTTTATTTAGTCTTCTTTTAAAAGCAATCTAGTTTAAAAATGAGTTGCAGTTAAGACAGAACAAAGAACATGGTACCTAAGAGTGAGATAGACTGACAGAGGAGAGGCTGGGCACTGGTCAGGGGCTTACATGCCAACTGTTCTCCACCTGGGAAATGATGTAAAATTGGTTTCTTTAGTTTTCTGCTTAATCGTCTTCTCCAGCACTGAGGTCAGAGGAGCTGCCTTCCAGCCCATAGGCTGCTTCTCAGAGTCAAAAATTTCACCATAGGCCTCTGCCTAGGACAGGACCTCTGCACCCCCAGGGTGCATAAACACACAGGGCTTCCATCAGGCTCCGCTGATCCCCGGGCCGGGAGGCCTCTCGGCTCCGCTGATTCCGCGGCCAGGAGGCCTCTTGGCTCCGCTGATCCAGGGGCCGGGAGGCCTCTCGGCTCCGCTGATTCCCCGGCCGGGAGGCCTCTCAGCTCCGCTGATCCCCGGGCTGGTAGGCCTCTCGGCTCCGCTGATCCCCGGGCCAGGAGGCCTCTCGGCTCCGCTGATATAGGGGCAGGGAGGCCTCTCGGCTCTGCTGATCCAGGCGGCCGGGAGGCCTCTCGGCTCCGCTGATCCCCGGGCTGGGAGGCCTCTCGGCTCCGCTGATCCCCAGGCCGGGAAGCCTCTCGGCTCCGCTGATTCCGCAGCCGGGAGGCCTCTCGGCTCCGCTGATCCCCGGGCTGGGAGGCCTCAAGGCTCCACTGATCCAGGGGCCGGGAGGCCTCGAGGCTCCGCTGATCCAGGGGCCGGGAGGCCTCTCGGCTCCGCTGATCCAGGCGGCCGGGAGGCCTCTCGGCTCCGCTGATTCCGCAGCCGAGAGGCCTCTCGGCTCCGCTGATCCCCAGGCAGTGAGGCCTCCCTGCTCTGCGGCTTCAGGGCTGTTTGGCTTCGCTCTACCGCTTGGAGCCTGAGTTTGCAGATTAATCGCCATCTTTTAGCTTCTACTTGAAACATTGTATCTTTTGGAGCTGTTGCTTCAGGAGCTCAGAGCCCCGCAGCTGCAAGCGGGAACCTTGGTTTTCTCTATTGCTGGGGCAACCAAGCATCCTGTTCTCAGCTGCCTGGCTGCCCGCGCCATCTTGGCTGACAGTTAATTTGTATATACTCACTGATTAGCCAATGAAAAGGGTAGCGGTCGTACGCCAATTACCATGTTTCTCTTTTATTAGTGTAGATATGTTAGAGGCCCATTGCATGAAGAGATTCATGCAACAGGCCAACAGGCCTTCCCTTCCCCTGGCTCCCGGCACCGGTTTTCCTCCAGTACCCGGGACCCAGGCCTTCTCTCCGGCCGGAGCCTTCAGTCTTTGCTCTTCTGCTTCGCCCCTACGTATGCAAATTAACCGCCATCTTTGTTGGGTTAATTTATATACTCTCCTGATTGGCTGGTGAGGGGAGCAGAGGGATGGTCAATTTACATGTTTGTCTATTATTAGGTAAGATGTATATGTGTGTACATATCCTGTCTAATAAAGAGGCAATATGCAACTGACCATCACTCCTACACACAAGATGGCCACCCCCTTGTGGACACAAGATGGCTGGCAGGGGAGGGCAGTTTGGGGGGGGACCAGCCCTGCAGGAGAGGGCAGTTGGGGGCGACCAGCCCTGCAGGAGAGGGCAGTTGGGGGCGACCAGGTCTGCAGGGGAGGGCAGCTGGCAGGGGAGTCGTTAGGGGGTGATCAAGCTGGCAGGCAGAAGTGGTTGGGAGCCAGCAGTCCTGGATTGTGAGAGGGGTCCCAGATTGGAGAGTGCAGGCTGGGCTGAGGGACAACTTCCCCCTCCATGCACAAATTCTGTGCACCGGGCCTCTAGTATATATAACCTCCAGGTGGAATTAAAACAAATGTAAAAAATAACAGCAATACATTCTATAACAAAATTTAGAAGATGATATGCCTTCCAAACATTCTTAATAAGAAGCAGGAACTTTAAAAGGTAGACATAAGGAATTTAAAATTTCCTATTATAGAAAAAACTATAAACCAATGAAGCGATTAAATCAGTAATAAAAAAATCTGACATGTAGAGAAAAAAGCAGATAGATCCAAGTTGTCAAGTTTATAAAAACAACAACACTCAGACTTACTTGAAATCAGTGAATCAGCAATTAGTCTAACAATGAAATACAATGGAACCTTAGTTCTCAAGCTTAATTTGTGCAGGAAGGCTATTCGAGAAGCAATTTGTTCAAACACCAAATCATTTTTTTTCCCATTAGAAATAGTGTAAATTGAACTAATTCATTCCAGACCCCAAATGATTACATTTTAACTTTTCTTATATATAATACATATCTAAGGTACTGTTTAATCTATAAACAAACACTTCTTAAATTTATCAAACTACCCCCAACTAGCCTTAAAGGAATCACGTTCAGCACTCATTCCAGGGGTATCTTTTAGGAAGTCAGTATGCAGCATCTTCACTTTTTCATATCACTGCCTCCAAAATGCTGTCACTGGTTAACTGCTTTTTGCTTATCCAATTCAACAACAGTTTTCTACCTCTTCAATTGCCTGTGATGATTGTTTCTTTTACACCCTTAGCAACATTAGCACTCTTGATGGCCACATTATGTTTTAAAATTGTGCTAATTATTCATTTAGCCAGTGACAAAAGCAAAAACAAACAAACAAAAAATCCACTAAAATGTTCACAGCACAATTTCCTAAGATGTCAGCAAGGCAAGGTTTAGCTGTAAAGTCATACTGGCCCATTCTCTCTGTGGCCTTAGAGATGATTTTTGTCATGCTGGTGTATTAGCAGGAAAGGTTTGTCTGGAGAATTAATGGAGACATTTTTTTTTCCTGAACAACTTGGTAGAGAACCGAATCTTTCAAGATGGGAGATATTCGAGAACTGAGATTTGACTGTATCACTTTAGCAAAAATTTAAAAGACTGGTAATATCTCAAGAGGGTACTGCTGTATTTCACTGATCTAAATGTTAATTATGACATCCTTTTGGAAAGCAATCTGGTAACATATAGAGTGTCCTGCCAAAATATGTGCACACTTTGAATAATTGTAAAGGCAGTGTTCATTAAAATACATTTCATTTTCAAAATTGAGCTATCAACTGTTAAAGTGTGTACACATTTTTGGGACACCCTGTATATCTAAATATGTATATACCCACACATAAATACACATATATCTAAGTATATGAGCATGGAGAGAAAAAGGAAATGAAGTTGAGGTGAAGGATGGGTATGTATAAGAAATACAGGTTAAAAAAGATAAATGCACCCTGGCTGGTATGGCTCAGTTGGTTGGGCATCGTCCTGGGCACAAAAAGGTTGCTGGTTGAATTCCAGGTGAGGGCACATGCCCAGATTGTGGGTTTGATCCCTGGTAAGGGGCATGCAGGAGGCAGCTGATGCTTCACTCTCACATTGATGTTTCTCTCCGCCCAGCCCCCACCTCTCCTTTCCTCGCTCTCTAAAAATCAATTAAAATGTGTGTTTTTTAAAAGAAAGGACAAATGCATCTCTGAAATGGGTAAGTGCATACATTTATGTTAATGAAATTATAAAAGTTCTTATCAGAAATGGACTCAATTATCAAATGATTAGTTTAGGGTTGTCAAAATCCTACACAAAGTCAGCTGGAACAATGATGAAGCCTACTATCAGCATTGTTGACCCCTAAAGAAAAATATAACCCAGAAAATGCACTGGGAGTAAAACCTGTAGATGCTGTGTTACCCACAGGTGGTAAGAAGGCTCTTTTTACCCTAGTTTTTCTCTTTAACATAAAACATAGTTAAATGTATAAGGTAAAAGAAAAGATGAACTTCGAAACACACACAATAAAAGATGCCTGCCTCCCACTCTGAACTCTATTTTTCTCTTCCACCCAGACACCAGCCACAATTTCTTCATACAACTTTGTACACATGTGACTATAACTTTAGGATAAATTCCCAGCAAAGGAATTGTTATGACAAAGAGTATATACATTTAAATTACGATAGACAGATATCATCAAATTGCCTCCCAAAGAGGCACCCACCTTCGGGAAATGCTTAATTGTGAATCCAGTATGTCAGTGGTGATTTACAATTGAATTTACATTGTGCAGTTGAGCATGTTTCTGTTTCACTCAATAATGGTAAACAAAGGGCAGAATATTTAACTCAAGGAATAACGACTTAAGAAACAGGGAGTGTAAGGCTCTGGGAAGAAAACAAAACCTAAGAGTGAAGAGTTAGCTTAGCTATAGCATGGGCAGCAAGCAAACCATCAATGCAAACACCAATTAGTGAGACCCTTAAGACCCTTAAAGCCCAGATTTGGATACCAAAAAGAATTCTCACAAGTTTGAAACAGCTGTTACAGAGCCCTTTCATTTCTCTTTTAGCACTTCACACAGAACCCAGTATTATCCATCTGAAATATGTATTTAAAATAAAACAAGAAATATGTTAAAATACAGAGGTACACAAGCCTCACGATCCCATGTGCTAGATACTATTACTACTTCCAATTTATAGATGAGGAAGTGAACCTTCTTCTGGACTAGAAAAACACACATAAATATATAATAAACATAATACATGGAGGTTATAAAAAAATTCATAAAACTCCACAGTAACAAATACAAAATGAACATCCCTACCCCTTACCTCTGAGTCCTTCTGTCCAAAGATAAATACTATTAAGCTTCCTGTGAATCCTTACAAAGATAAATAAATGTACATAGACCTGCAAATATCTAACATACAAGTTTAATGTGGTTCTTAGAAACCTTTTCTTATGAAAGTTTGCAAACATGTACAAGGGCAGAAAGAACGGAGAAAAACATGTATGAACCCATTATCCAGCCTGAATAATGAACCAATCCCCTCCCTGCTCCCCTAGATACTTCCAAGGAAATTCCACACATTTTGTCATTCTAAGCACACAACTATTAGAAAGCTGTAATAGCTGGTTTCCAAATCCACAGTAGATTAGACATGAAAATTTAGAAAGGGGGTGGCGAAAAGGCTTTACCACAAGAAAAAAATGATAGCTGCCTTAAAAGAAAAAAACAAATGAAAACAACTATTTAATTATAAATGCAGGGTGGGGCAACAGTAGGCTTACAATTTTGAGTAAGTGAAACACAGAATTAATTTATTGTATTATTATTAATTACTTATTTTCTATATGAACAACTGTAAACCTACTTTTGCCCCACCCAGTACATACATGTAACAATGACACATCAAAAAGAATAATGTTCAGGAATTTTGTTTCAAAAAAGCAGGAAAGTATGTGATACATTTGTTTTTTAAAATTTTAATGGTTAAAAGAAAAGTTTACATTTCAGGAAGTTAACCAGAAGTTCTTTTCACTTATGTCAAACATTTTTTTATTTCCCTTAAACAATGCCAGATAAATGAGGCCTTACACAATTAGCTGTGATTTGAGAGGGCATGGAGAGTTTAAGATAAAGAATGGTTGGTGATATGTGAAGAAAACAGAACCACTGATATTTGGATTTTAAAACTCAGATTAAAATATTAATCTCTCAAAAAATGCCTCTAGGAAGTTTAAAATGGTAAATAAACTATTTAATGAATACTTCCTTGGGTAAATGCTTTAGACATACAGGCTCATTTAATCTCACAATCCCCTGAGGTAGGTAATTAAGACAAGATACTACTTGTCCCAGGTGAATCAGCTAATAAACTTCCTTTTCTTATTAGAACTGGAGCTATGGTTGAAGTACTTGTGTTAGGCTTCACCTTTCTTTAAAATACAAGATTAGGTATACTATTTATTTTCATTCTCTGGAGCAAAGGTTTAATTGTGACAGGTACTATGCAACAAACTGAACAACAGATATACTCCTAAATATCTGATGATGCTTTTTGAAAAATATCTAATGATGTTTGCATTATTTTACTCATTATGATTCATGATTAAAGGTACGCATGTCACATATCATGGTAATTTCTATTCCAAAAGAGTTATTACATATACTACTTGTTAAATTTCTAAAGATCTATGGATACTTATATAGCTTTCTCTACATTTCCACTGACAGGGAAGTTTTAATGGAGTTTTACTGCTAACGATCTTCCTTTTATGATTCTAAAACTGTTTCTTGTAACTTCAACCCACTCATCTGGTTAAATCAATAAAGACTAAATTTCTTCTTTCTCTTCCACAAGGCAGCCTTTTAATATCTGCATAATCTTTGCAAACAGTCTCCATGCAAAATATTCCCAGTCTTGATTCTAGTTTGACATGGTTTTATTTGCCATTATCCTCTCTTCTCTTAAAAAGTGACTCACCAAATTCAACACAAGACTCCTCCAGAGTGCCTAACCAGAGCAGGACAAAGGGAACTATTAGTTCTCCTGCTTTGGACCTAAAATTATTCCTTTCTTCCACCACCAATTCATTTTTGTGTGTATTAAATTTGCAGGTAAAAGTCTTTGGCATATTAATTCAAGAAGCAGTGGTGAAACATTTATGATGTAACTGAACCAGGCTTTCCTTTCCCAGGCTCCCTTTCCCTAAACCCAGCTTTGTTTTGGGGGACACACACACACACACACACACTCTCTCGCACAATCCCACCATAGTTTCTTTATGACTTCTGGAAAGGGGTCTCTAGATCAGCAGTCGCCAACGGGTAGCCCGTGAGGTCTGAAAGGTTGGCGACCGCTGCTCTAGATGACTATACCTCACTGCTAGATGACCTTAAAGTTTTATCAATAAACACAATCAGAAGAGCTACACGACTGACCACCACATGCTCTCCAGAATTTACTATGATATTCTAGTACAGGAATTCTAGGTTTTGACTACTTTCAGCTATGTAGTGGTTTTTTATGTTACCCTCAATATGTTTTTTACTTTTTTCCATTCTAAGATAATTATATAACCTGAAAATACAAATACACGTTTCCCTATTAATAGCAGGTTAGTGATAAACTTTATTGAACTATGTTGTGAAATGTTAGGAAAGACTAACTCTTAGGTCAGAGGTGAGCCACCATCTCTGCCTCTATAGGCGGCCTCCAACCATTAGCACCTTTGTACCTTTGTAGTCAGTTTAGTTTCTGAAAGAGTTGCATTTGTGTACTCTGTGGCTTGATTTCACATTTTTTTTATTCATTTAAGTTCAAAACACATCTATGGACCAGCTGCTGTTTATACTACAGTATTTAGCATTCCCTACTATTAAAGTTTCAGGGTGTTCTATTCCCATGGGGTTGTTACTGTTAAGTTACACATGACCCTACTCCATTCAAATTTTTACCTGCAAATATGTTATAGCAAGAAACACTTTCTCTCTAGGCCAGACTAGAATAGTTGTTCTCCAGCTGTGCTGTGCATCAGAATCACATGGGTGTATTTTTGTTGTTGTTAACACTGGCCCCCCATATTCTCCCCCTTTGCCCATCTCTACCCAGCCCCTGTCTCCTCTCCCTTGGCCTTCACCACACTATTGTCTGTGTCCATGGGCTATGCATATGTTCTTTGACTAATCTCTTCACCTTCATTTATCCAGTCTCCTCAAACCCCCTCACCTCTGAGATCTGTCTGTCTGGGAATACATCCTAAGAATCCCAAAACACCAAAAAATCAGAAAGAATATATGCACCCCTAAGTTCATAGCAGTTATTACTTACAATAGCCAAGATCTGGAAACAGCCCAAGTGTTCAACAGTAGACAACTGAATGAAAAAGCTGTGGTACATTTACACAAATACAGCCCGGCTTTAAAAAAGAAGGAAGCTACCCTTTCCAACAGCATGGATGAAGTTGGAGATAATTATGCTAGGTGAAATAAGCTAGTCAGAGAAAGACAAGTACCATATGATCTCACCTGTATGTGGAATCTAACGAACAAAATAAACTGACTAACAAAACAGAACCAGAGGCATGGATACATGGATGTCTTTTAAAAGCACAGAAACCCTAGCCAACTCTGGAATTACTGAATCCAAATACCTGGAGGTGGAGGTCCAAACATATTTTTAAATAGCTCCCAAGGTAATTCTACTTGGAAACTACTGGTCTAGAGGACAAGAAAGAACTCTAATAATGCAATACTATATCTCTTGTGTAAATGCAATGTTTAGGCATAAAGATAATTTTGAGCATAACATCACCCACAATAACACCTATTTTTTTCCATATCAACATTCCAACCTAAATAGATTTAATTAGTTATTCATAATTGAAGGAAAATTAGGTCCAGGATAGGAGAAGCACTTAAGGTATGTCTACTTCAAGGAAATTTATTTAAGAGTCATTGGTCAAAGCCACTCATAAATATTTCCAAACTAGTCATCTTATATAGTAAATACCTCTACTCATCTTACATACTAAGTACTTGACCCAGCCAAGGAGTTCTCTTAGCCCCTTAGAAATGGAATGCCCTCTTCCCCCTTTCCAGCCTCAGTGACCCATACAAATAAGACAGCAACACCTCCCCCCCGAAACTCTCTGCTAGTAGAGTACTATAAATATACTTGCTATACTATATTATGATAATTCGTACACAAATCTGTCTTTGTCTACTTAAAATGTGAGATTTAAAAGCAGGGATTATTTCTTGACAATTGTAGTTCCAGCTCCTACCAAGGTGCTAGCAACATTGTAAGCAGTAAAGAAATCTTTGATTAGTGAAGAAAGAAAATAAAATGCCTATTTTCAAGTCTCATTCAACTAGAATAATCTTTAGGGTTCTGATGCTAAAAACACCAAAAGATTTTATGTTACTAAATTTTAAAATAATGCAATTGGAACATTTTCCTAAGACAATTGATAAGCATTTATTAAGAATCAGCTATAAGCTAAATGCTGTGCAAGTGGAAAGGATACAAAAAAAGGACGTTGCTCTTGATACTTGGGTAAGTAATATGTGTATTCCCACAACCAATGAGACTTCCTGTCATTGGTTTACAATCTACATCACAGAGCCCTTGGAGCCAAACTCTAAGACTCTTGATGCCCCCAGGTAGCTAAATTACTAGACTGAGAATTCATGAGTTCAACAACTCCATGTTCCTTAATCTATGACAGTTTTCCAGAGTTCAATACAAAAGGAAAACTTAAAATCTGAATGGCAGTCTTCTACCATCATTATAAATAATTTTAAAAGTCTATGTGACTATCATTCAAAAAAGGAACTATCTCTTGGACTAAAACACATACAAACACTATTCCTATTGTCATATACCTAGAATATTTTGATGTAAAAGTTTACTCACAGAATCAATCCAGATGCCCTGATCTATTGCTCATTCATGTGGCTTTTGAAGCTCTACTCTTTTTTTGCAGGCAAAGTATATAATACACTGATAAGCAATTTCCAGAGCAAAACTTGTGCTTCTGCACTTCTGGAACAGCCAATATCTTCCTACTCATTTTGCATTTTCCCTATCCCAGCAGTTTCCCAATGCATAATAAATGAAATAATTGTAGAATTAGAGTAAGAGATTTCATTAAGCTAGACTAAAGTGAATCATAAAATCTTATGTTAAGCTTGAATTGATGTTAACAATGTTTTCCAATCACCTCAGCTTTACAGATAAAAAAAATATTGATAATAGGAGCCAGAAACCCTGGCTCCCAGGGTAGTGCTTATACTAATTTACCTATGAATAAAAGCAAAAATTCCAGTCAGTCTTTCAAAAACTTAGGGTCTATTAAATGAATGTCTTTTTAAGAAAAACTATACAATGAGATAATTTTTAGGTTTCCACTATCTCTAGGCACTTCTTTTTATGCCTCAATCCTGAACAATCTTGTATTTATTCACTTATGCTTTCAACAAATATTTACTGAGCACTTATTACATGCTAAGCACTGGCAAATATAGCAATGACAAAACAAAATCACTGTTCACATAAAGCTTACATTCTGTGATCATAATAGGTACAATAGAAAAAAATAAAGCTGAGAAATAATTTAGGGATTGTGGGTGGTGAGGTTACAATTTTAAATAAGATGCTCAGAGAAAGCCTCAGTGAGAGCGTTAAAACAGAGTAAAGCCTTGAATGAAGTTAGGAAGCAAGTCATGTAGACATAGGGAAAATATTCAATATCAAGACCTTGAAACAGAAATTATCTATCATGTGAAAGAACAGCACCAAGAACAATGTGGCTAGAGTTGCATGAGCAAAGGGTAATGTATTAGAACACGAAATCGGAGAAGTGAGGGCTACTGGGAAGGGCCAAATCAGAGAGGAAGCTACAATTGAAAATTCCTACTAAAAAATACTAAATATTGCCCAGGCTGGCATGCTAAGTGGTTAGAGCGCCAGCCTATGCACCAAAGGATCATGGGTTTGATTCTGATCAAGGGCGCCTACCTGGGTTACAGGTTCTATCCCCAGCCCCAGTTGGGGCGTGTGAGGGAGACAACCGATGTGTATGTGTGTGTGTGTGAATGCGAGCGCGCCCCCCCAACCCCCTACCCCCCCCAGTCTCTTCCTCCTTTCCACTCTCTGAAAATCAACAGAAAAAATATCCTCTGGTGAGGATTACAAAAAAAATAAAAAATATTAAAATTATCTTAGATAGAGATTAAATCAAGGGCCTTACTAGCAATGATCCAATTGAATAGGAAACAGCATGAACTGCTAATGGTAGAATTTATGATATCAGCAGATTAGTAGAGATGTTATTTTTGGACATTCCCAGCATCCATTAAATTGTACTTCAGAGAGCATTATCAACTACTCTTAAGACTAGCTTTGAAGCATCGCCTTGTCAATTTACTAGGAAGTGAGTGCTGAAACAAGGATTAGAAGGCAGAGGATGAGGGAATTCACATGCTCTCTATTGAAAGAGAAGTGGAGAAGTGTTTTACCTCCCCTATCTCAGGAGGATATGCTAATATATAACTCAAAATAAAGAGGTAGCCAATCAAATAATATTCTACAACTAAAAGTGGAATACAAATTCCAGGGAGCCAACTTTTGCTGTACCCCAATACTCATAATACTGTAAGCATCCCAAGGACAACAATAGTTTCTCTTATTTTCTACATTCCCAGTCTACTCCAGTCATTTTAGGGCTCACATTTTGTACTGCCTGAGGAAACCTACAAAAGTATCGAGTCATGAGAAAAGGCTCTTCTGAGCTCTCCCAACCTGACTTAGGAAACACATAGCTTTCTCACACTCCTGTCTTTAAAACCTGAGGCTGCAGATAACCATCACATGTTCTCTACTTCTTTTGTTCCTCTATATCTTCCATTCCCAGCAAGATCATGTACTGCACTCCAGAATCATAATGGTGTACCTCAATTTTATCTGCTAAAGTCTCCATATATTTCAGATCCCTTATTCTAAATTATTTTCGCCAAATTATCTCCTGACAAGCTCATGCATTCTCAAACTATCATGACAATTACAAAGTATAATGCATCATACAAACACATAGTATTACTATTTTAAGTTACTTATTGTAAGATACCAAATACAACTAGCTATCAAAAGCATCTTCCATACTATAGATTTCTATCTGATTATAGGTGGCAAGACTTCTTCAATCTTTGGAATAATTTCCAGACTCAAATCAGTTTTAATTTTTTTAACATTGTCTAACCAGCATGAAGAAAAAAAGGAAACAAAAAGCTAAATCTGTATCCCAGGCTCTTTGGTACTTCTTTTATATGAGTTAATATATAAATAAAAGTAAAGATTTAAAAATACATATCAAGTCCATTCAGGTTAAAAGATAATCCCTATCAAAGGCAGAGAGTGATTCAGTCTTAAGATTCTGAGTTTACTTGTATACTTTATGCCACATCCCTAAATATTGTTAGATAACTTCGACATAGAATAAGTTGTCACTTTAAACTGAAATTTGTAGCTGGAAAATGCACTCTTTATATGGTAAACTAAAACAAAACACAAGTATATACTAAACCAAGTGGTGCCTATTGCACTCCCTGCAGGTTCTTTTATGTGTGATCGTCTCTATCTTACTTAAGACCTTTCTGCTGCTGTATTAATATAAGCCATGGTTTCCAAATCCATTCCTCCTACCTCCATTCTTATTCATGTTACCCATAGTTAAGCAAATAATATTTCTAAAATGCAAAGCTGGGAGTAGGAATGAATAATACAAATAAGACTTGAGGCAAGACTGCTTTGTGTTTGAAAGATCAGGTTCTACCACTTATTAGCAGTTTGATCTTATACAAATGTATTAATCTTGCTAAGCCCTGGTTTTCCATCTCTGCAAACTGTGGACAATATCCACCTCAAGAGGTCACTATGAGGACTAAATAAATTAAAGTAAAAAAGCCTCCTAAAGTAGGACCCAAAAATGTTTAGCTTGAACCACCAATCTTTCAAAAAGGTTGTCACATTCAAGGGGAAAACTGATTTAAGGACACTATCAGAGAACAATGTAATAGCTGGAATTGAGAATATTTGCTTTCTAGTAGTGACATCATTGTAATTAATCTAGTTTATTAATAACTAAAAAAGAACAAATGGAAGGCCAAACTTTACAGGCATGCCATTTGTGCAGCTTTGCCACGAAGCTGCAGTTTAACATTCCCCAAGCCCATTCCCTGAGGATTGATGGGGGAAGGGATGGACAGGGGCAGTTTAGACACATGCCCGGTAAAGTCTGAATGAAATGAGGAAGGTACTTGTCTGTTAGTCACACCTGGGAACAGGTCCCTGGCCAGAGTAGGCATGGCCAGTGCAAGTGCAGGAAGATTTGAGATACTGAAACTCCTAAACAAAGGAGTTTGCTCTCTTGCCTCTTGGTTGGGCTCCTGGCTTGTAGGACTCTCACACTCCCACACACAATGGACTAATGGACTGCAACTAGCTTAATGCTAAACTGGATCCAGCTCTACATGGAATGGAAACTCTGGACACTGGCTTTGCTTCTAACTCTGCTGAATTCCCAGCTGCACGTCTTCCAGGATTACATTAAGGGCAATGGGACTTTGCAAATGGAGGGATGTAACTCCATGCAAATAAAAGTCACTCATCCTCCCATGCAAGCCTCAGGAAATTCATTTTCTGAAGATATCGTAAGGACATGGCCTACCCCCAACATTCAGTCGGGATAGGGAGGCCCCACTCCCTTGAGCAACGGAGAAAGACCATCCACACATTTCTCTGGAAATAGTAGGGGAGTTTATTTGGAAAACTAAACTATGATGAGAAAGTAGTTTTGTGAGTATGCAGAAATTCTGAGTTAAGTAGATAGCTCTTAGCCAAGAACTGCTTGGACAAGGCTTGCTCCCCACCCTCCACATCCTATATCTGCAAGAACTCATTGTCCCAAGTTTCTTATACAAAATTCAGTTTTTTAGAGTGCCTCTAACTAACCTTTTAATTACTCTAATTATGAATAAGTGACTGCCTATTTGAGAAAAAGCCTCTAAGGCAGTAGTTTCTAACCATCTTGAAGGAATTATTTTCATCTCCCAAAAGCTATGTGGATTGGCATGGGAGCAATGCAAGTCTCTGACAGGAAGAAGGAAGAAGTGATATTGACAACTGTCTACCCCTCTCCAGTGAGAAATTCTGAAAAAATGGAATCAAGAAACAAGCAATAGTAGAGGTCTACCAGGTAAGTTTTTAGTCCAATAGGAACAGTAATCCAATGTTTGGAGAATTTGGCTCAAGCTATTAATTCATTTTCTAATACCTCATATAATAAACCACATTCAAAGAATGCTATGAATGAATTCAGACAGAAAAACCTTCCTTGTTAAGCTTTATATTAATATTTGTAGTATCTATGATCATGTTATCCTCACCCCTTCAAAAAGTGACCAAAATCTAATGAAAATCCTGGTAGAGATCATGGAGAGAACATAATAAATATTAGTATTTTTGGTGCCTGGCTGCTAAAATTCCATCTACACCTCTAAAACACAAAATGCTTGTTAGAGGCATAGCATACGGTGCCTAAATGAATAGAAATGTGATATTAGAGTCTCATTATTCTGTATATTCTCCCTGGAAAACATCAAGATGAAGCAAATTCCAAATAAAGATTTAAAAAGATGAGCCATGATGACATGGAGAAATAAATATTTAAGAATCAATGGAACATCTAGAGTCAATATCTAGCTGATAGCAGATATGAGGAACTAGAATATGTGGGAGTCAGAGCTAAAGTAATAGACTAAGGGGCTGCCTCTGTATGTACAATAGCCGAGAGCATAAACTAAAGATTTAGGGAGTTGGATCAATCCCATCAATCCCGTGGATGTATTTTGCTTGGACTACAAGGTATTTAAAAGTCAGGAGACTAAATACAAATGTGGAGGCTTTTATTTTTATTTTAAAAATTGCATCTCTCCATCCGGCTGAGTCACCACTGAGTTTGTAATATCTAGTGTGCCAACAACAGGATAGAATTGAATTGCACTTCCCTTTTTACATGAGGCATGCACCCTCTAGTTCACCACAGTCCCTACCATCTCTAGACACTAAGTATCAACTGCTATTTATCACTAAGATTATACTGTGGTTTGTTCATGACAGAGAAATAATTCTTTATACTCAGGTCTTTGTGACAACAAAAACGAAATCTATTTTTTCCCATACACCTGGCCATTGCCTGAGTAATCAAGAAAATAAGGTGGTAATAATAAAGCTAGTTTATTTGCTGAAAAGGAAGAGTCTAGAATATAAACTAGACATCAAAAACAAAACTTCCTCAGAATTTAGTAACTGAAAATGTTTTTGGGGTTTACTCTATAGATATACACAAGCAAAATAAATTACTTATGTTCAATGTTATTGTTTGCAGCAGCATTTGTAATAGGAACAGATTAGAAACAATCTAAATGTCCATTAAAGGGACTAGACAAATAAGTTATGGCATAACTTAACCATACAATGCAGCCACAAAAATAAATTCCTTATGTGCTAATATGAAACAGACTCCAAGTGAAAAGAACAAGGAAGAGCAGAATATATATATATATGTAAAGCAGAATATATATATATATATATATATATATATATATGTGTGTGTGTGTAAGTATATATTTATTTATACATGCATAAAGTATTTCTGGAGGGATAAATAAAAAATTGGTAATAATGACATAATGATTCCCTCAGGGAGGAGAACTTGGTAACTGAGAAATGGAGGTGCTAGGAAACTTCACTGGACATATTTGTGTAACTTTTGAAGTTTGTAGCAGGTAAATAGGTACATATTAAAAAATCATTTTTTAAAAAATGTAATGGTTGGCTGGGCTGATTCCAAGTATGATTAAGAATTCAGCAACTATCAGAACAGTGGTCTCTCTCCACACAGTATATGATATTCCGCTTTTTAGTTCACAGATGATGGAAATTTCAGTGGGAACGGAAAGGAAGTTGAGGGGGTGAGAAGGAGAGTGAGATGAAATAAGAACAATGGAAG
Source organism: Myotis yumanensis (assembly GCF_028538775.1). Lineage (NCBI taxonomy): Eukaryota > Metazoa > Chordata > Mammalia > Chiroptera > Vespertilionidae > Myotis > Myotis yumanensis. The sequence goes on from NW_027223756.1 coordinate 74,347,059, forward strand.
AAGTGACATAGTGTCTTTTTCCACTTAGCTCTTTGAACTGGTTTTGAGCCCAGAAGGAAGGAGTAAAAGGGTAGATTTAAAAGATAAGAAACCTTTTCAAGAGACTGTGAAACTGTAAGCACAAACTCTGCTTCTCTGGAACTTGGAGACAGTGTGACAGTGTGGTACAGGTTGGGGGGGAGGAAGGGGGGTGACACAGGACTCTCTAACTCAGCCCTGCACTTTGCACCTCCTGGGTACCCTGAAGACTGGAGGCTTTGAAAGCACTAAAGGCAGCATTCCTGGCAGGACTGTCCTCACAGAGGACCCAGCAGCAGTGGCAATGATAAGGCACCATATTGGGGTGGCTAGAAGGGGATGGACTTCCCAAGGAGGCTGTAGGAAAAGAATATTCACTTCTGTTCCTTGAATGCACGTTACATTCCACTCAAGGACTCTCAGAAACACTTAAGGGAACTCTGAAGAGGGCTGGGGGTTTGTGCAAAGTAGGAGGGAACTAAAAATTATACTCCATCTATATATAGGTGATGAAGCCTAGAAACAAGTATGCTGCAAAAACATGGAAGTATTATTTAGAGGCCTGAAAGGACAGAAAACAATACTCTGCCAAGACAGCCAAAAGGACAGTCTTGCTGGTGTGTGTGTGTGTGTGTGTTAATTAGGAGATTGCTCACTGAACAGGATGTAAAAGAGAAAAAACACGAGGACGGCTGGAAAGAGGTTACTCAAGGCTCTGCTGGGAACAACACACTTAGTTATGCAGTACTACTTTCCAAAGTGAAACCTTTCAACTGCTTTAAAATGTTTCTTTTCTAGGCCATTGAAAGCAATGAGATCATGTTCTTGATTAAGTGCCAGGTTTTTCCCCTGCAACCCAGACTGTTGAAGTTAAAAAGAAGAAAAATTAGGGGAATGAAAAGGGTAAAGATAGGAAGAATTGGGAACAGAAAACAGAGGGGAAAACAAAGAGATTTTAATAGGCTAGGGATAGAAAATTATGGAATGACCAAATATAGAGTTAGTTTTAAAAGTTGAGAATATCTTGCCCTGTTCCAAAAATACAACAAAGCATCAATTCAATTTACTTAACTGATGTTTTCCTATCCCATTTTATCCAGAGTTAAGATAACATAACCGGCTCTTTCACAAAATACTGACTTCTGCGCACTGGCCACGAAGTTTCAATCGCACTGTACGTGCGCGCCCGCACGTGGTATTTTGTGGAAGAGCCACACTCAAGGGGCCAAAGAGCCGCATATGGCTCACGAGCGGCGGTTTGCCGACCACGGGCCTAGGGCATGTACTTGGGTTGCATGTGGAAGGCAACCAATCAATGTGTCTCCATCACATCAAGGTTTCTCTCTCTCTCTCTTTCCCTCCTTTCCACTTTCTAAAAAAAAGAAAAAAATCAATGGAATGGAAAAAAATTGTCCTCACTCCTTGGGTGAGAATTAAAAAAAAAAAATTACACACAGATTTTCAACATTGCAGGGGTAGGTGCCTCTAATCCCACATTGTTCAAGGGTCAACTATATATTTTGTATCCATGACAGTCTCTTCCACTTATATCACTAGTTTTTTAATGTAGTTATATGTTTGAATAGCACTTTATACTTTTCAAAGTATCTCTATATTTCTCATTTAATGTTCACAATACCCTGTGAGGTAGATAGAACAGGTTTCATTCAGTTTTAGACACCAAAACATACACAGAATGGTTAAGAAAGAATTTACAAGTCAGTTGTAAGCCAAGGCTCCAATGTTTGTCAAAGTAATGTTTGTGGACTACTATTCATCTCACTCAACATATATTAAGTGATAACTGTATTCCAGGTACTATAAGCAATCTATATATGCCTAAGCGACTGAACGACCAAACAATCAGTTGACCTGTCGCTATGATGCACACTGACCATTAGGGGGCAGACGCTCAAGGCAGGGGCTTCCCCTCGGTGGTCAGTGCACTCCCACAGCCAACCTCCAACACCCGGCCAACTCCCGCGGTCCCTCCCCCCGGCCAGCTGGCCTGATCGGCCCCAACTGTCTGTCAGGCCGAGGGACCCCACCCATGCACTAATTCGTGCACCAGGCCTCTAGTAGGAATATAACAGAGACCAAGAACACAGTTTCTACCTTACTGAGCTTCGTTTGGTGGGAGTCATCTTAATAATAAAAGGCCAAGAGGCGTCACAACCAAAATGACCAAACAACCGGTCACCATGAGGGGACCCCCACCACGATAAGGGGTGTGGCCGGCCTGCAAACTGCCAGCGGCCCCTCGCCCAGGCCAGGGAGGCCCTGGGGGCCAGGCGTGTGCAGCACAGTCTTTTAAAAATAAAGAAAGACCCGCTGGCTCTCTGAGGCACCTCCTGGCACTGGCCACCCTGTCCCCACCCCCACCCGAGCGGCCCAGCCCCCTGGGGCTGGAGAGGTTCACGCTGCAGCCGGTGTAGCGACACTGGTTAACTTTGCTGGGGAGTCTGAATTGGACTGAATGAATTACAGCTGGCGGTGCTGGCCAGGTTAAGCTCCAGGAAGATGTTTTGTAAGAAGAGCGGCAAGCCTATTCTTCCAGTAGAGTTCTGATCACTGAGAATGATGTGAAGGAAGGCCTCCAGAAGTCTCACATTTTATATGACCGAGCAGGAGAAGAGCACTACAACTGCATCTCTGTTCTGCATAAGTCGATGCAGGCTCAGACCTGAGCGCCTCCCTCTACTGGCTGGCACGAATGCTCAAAGGAGGAGAGGACCCGCTCTATGTGGCAAGGAGGCTAGTGAAGACATAGGTCTGGCAGACGCATCCGCATTACCACAAGCAGTGGCCGCCTACCAGGACTGTCACTTCATAGGCATGACCGAATGTGAGGTGCTTCTGGCCCAGTGTATAGTCTATTTTGCCAGAGCCGCAAAGTCTATTGAGGTGTACAGCGCCTACAACAACGTCAAATTCTGCCTGCAGAACCACCAGGGGCCTCTGCCCCTGACTCATTGCACCTGAGGAACGCGCCGACCCGGCTCATGAAGGACCTGAGCTATGGCAAGGGCTACAAATACAATCCCATATACAGAGAGCCTGTGGACCAGGTATACCTGCCCTAAGACTTGAGAGGAGTGGATTTCTTCAAGCAGAGGCAATGCTGACTCTTTGAGGATCTGTCAGCGGAAGGATGTTACTTTCCTTTCTTTTTTCTTCTTCTGTGTTTTTAATAGGAATGGCCAGAAAGGAGTAAATGAATTGTGAAGTTGGTTTCCTGGTAAAAGTTAAAACAGCCCAACTTTCTGTGCCAGAAATTTAAGAGTTTCTTAAGTGGAAGCACAACTACTTCAGTTAAGTGTATAATGTTGAATTGTGTTCATTTGCACTCTGCAATGGTTATGCATATGGAAGCGTCTGGCAGCTTTGTGCAATGAATTAATGTTATAAGGAATTATCTATTTTGTCATAGTATTTAAATCATAATGTCATTTCAGAATTCAGTTCTATAGGATTTTTTTTTCCCTTTAAAAAAATGTATATTCTGGGTACTTTTAATTGGAAGAAAAATGTAATTGTGATTTAATACTGCCTAGTGTTCTGGGGTATTTTTTTTATATACATATGCAAAGGTCTTATGAGCCAATAAAACTATTTCAAAGTAAAAAACAAAAACAAAAAAACTTTGCTGGGGAGGCCAGTGAGGCTCCCCTGTGTTCGGGGGCAGCCTGTTTATGCCAGGACCCGGGTGCGTGGCTGCACACATGCAGTGGGCATGTGCTGGGAGTGCGGCACAGGTACCATATGGACATTTGTGTGTGAAAAGGTGTGCACAAATACATCTTTGTGTGCATAAATACATCTGTTTCTCAGAAGCATACCTGGAAAGGTATTTTATCTGTAATAGGCAGTTTTCAAAATGTAATCCAGAGCTAGGGATCTGTAGCGAAAACACACACACAAGAAAAGGTTTCTGATACTAAACACAAAGCTGTAATTGAAGTGTTTATGCCCAAATGTACTGTGAATCAAACATATGGTGATATTTATCGTCTGGTGGGTCTGCTTGAAAGGTCTGGTCGATCAGGTCTCATTTCACAAAAATAAAATAATGTAACTAAGTGATTACTAAATATATACTTCTAAGGCAAAGTAGTTTACCCACTTTGTGTACTTTTTGCATGTGTATAGCACATCAAGGCTGTTTATGAAGTACTAGAGGCCCAGTGCATGAAATTCGTGCACGGGGGGGAGGGTGTCCCTCAGCCCCACCTGCACCCTCTCCAATCTGGGACCCGTCGGGGGACATCCATCTCACAATCCTGGACTGCTGGCTCCCAACCGCTCACCTGCCTGCCTGATTGCCCTTAACCGCTTCTACCTGTCAGCCTGATCACCCCCTAACCACTCCCCTGCCAGCCTGATCGACGCCTAACTGCTCCCCTGCCAGCCCGACCGCCCCAACTGACCTCCCCTGCTGGCCTGATTGCCCCCAACTGCCCTCCCCTGCCAGCCGAATCGCCCCTAACTGCCCACCCCTGCCAGCTCAGTTGCGCCAACTGCCCTGCCCTGCCAGCCCGATTGCCCCCAACTGCCCTCTCCTGCTGGCCTGGTCACCCCTAACTGCCCACCCCTGCCGGCCCGATCACCCCTAACTGCCCACCCCTGCCAGCCTGGTTGCCCTCAACTGCCCTTTCCTGCTGGCCCGGTCACCCCCAACTGCCCTCCCCTGCAGGCCTGAGTCCCCCCTAACTGCCCTTCCCTGCCAGCCATCTTGTGTGAGGGTGTGACCATCAATTTGCATATTACCTCTTTATTATCCTATCTAATAATAGACAAACATGGTAATTGACCGTACCTCACTACGCCTTCCATTGGCTAATCAGCACAATATGCAAATTAACCGCCAACAAAGATGGTGGCTAATTTGCATACTGCAGGCAGGGTGGGCCAGCGGGAGCCACCATCCGGGCCCCCGTGTGCCGCCTAAGCCCCGCCCCCAGCTGGGACCCCCGTGTGCGGCTCTGGAAGGCGGGACCCTGTGGCCGTGATCGTGATCAGAAACTGGGCCGCAGGCAAGGCAGCACCCCAGGACCCAGGAGCCACCTTGCCTACGGCCCGTAATTGTGATCGGAAAGCTGGGCTGCAGGCAAGGCAGCCCCCCGGGGACCCAGGAGCCGCCTTGCCTATGACCTGTAATTGTGATCGGAAAGCCGGGCCGCAGGCAAGGCGGCACCCCAGGACCCAGGAGCCGCCTTGCCTGCGGCCCGTGATCCTGATCATGATCGTGATCTGAAAGCCGGGCCGCAAGCAAGGCGGCACCCCCGGACCCAGGAGCCTCCTTGCCTGCGGCCCGTGATCGTGATCGGAAAGCCGGGCGCAGGCAAGGCGGCACCCCAAGACCCAGGAGCCGCCTTGCCTGCAGCCCGTGATCGTGATAGTGATTGGAAAGCCGGCACCCCGGGACCCAGGAGCCCGTTGACAAGGTCTGCAGGCGAAGCAGCAATCAAGCTATGAGGGGGAGGGTGGGGGGCGGAAGGAGTTACAGGAGCAGCTCTGGCCGGAGACTGAAGACTCCCGCCGGTGCAAGGAGCAAAGACTGAAGGCTCCAGCCACAGCGAAGACTGTGTCCAGAGCAAAGATGGAAGACAGTGGCCATAGTAAAGGTCTGGGTCCTGGGTGCCAGAGGAAAACTGGTGCTGGCAGCCAGGAAAAAGAAGGCGCATTGCACGAATCTTCGTGCAACGGGCCTCTAGTATAGGATAACTTGGATGATGTGACAACATGGATGAGGAAGGGGGTGTGGCCAGTTGTTTTTAAAAATTAGGCACCTCACAGTTTTTAAGACAAATGTGTTAACCTAAAATCTTCAGAAGGCAGTGTCAGGGGTCTTTTAAGACTTTTGTATAGGCCAGTGATGGCAAACCTATGACACACGTGTCACCTCTGACTCACTTTTTTGGTTGATTTTTCTTTGTTAAATGGCATTTAAATATATAAAATAAATATCAAAAACATAAGTCTTTGTTTTACTATGGTTGCAAATATCAAAAAATTTCTATATGTGACACGGCACCAGAGTTAAGTTAGGGTTTTTCAAAATGCTGACACGCCGAGCTCAAAAAGTTCGCCATCACTGGTATAGGCCTAAGACATAAAAAAGAAGCTACCTTTTTAGGATGTGGCCTGAAAGAAACCTGTTATTTTCAGTTATTACTATCTTCAAAGTAAAATAACATTTCTGCAGCCTTTTTATGTGAGGGTTTTTTTTTCATACTTTCATTACAATATTTGAAAAAGGTGTTGTCATTATTTTAAAGCAATCGTTTTTTCCTCTCAATATCATAGACCTACATTTTCACACACACCCAAAAAATGTTAATTTGAAGTAACTTATGCATCTGGACTCTGGGTGACCTAATAAGCTCAGTGATTAGACAGGTGCTTTATAGCCAAGGTCAAAGGCTCTTTCCCCTGATTAGCCCTTGAGGGGGGAGCAGCCAGAGGCTCTCCTGACCAGCATAGCGAAAGGGGGGAGGGGCAGGAAAACCATTAGAGGAAAAGGAGTGGGATCGGAAACTCCCTCACAACCACCCTTAAGAGAGTTCAAACACTGTGAGCAGCGGGGCGGCGGGTGAGCGGGGCGCACATGGGTGGCCAGGGCAGCGAACTACCATGCAATTTCACGCGTTGGGCCTCTAGTCTATATATATAAAAATCCTAATGTGCAAATAGACTGAACAGCAAAACAACCGAACTGGTCGCTATGATGTTTGCTGACCACCAGGGGGCATGCGTTGAACATGGTGGGCGTTGGCCTCAGCGAGATGGTGGAGCAGGTGAGCAGGGGAGCCAGACCAAGGCGGGGCGCCAGTTGCTGTCATTGGGGCGAGTCTCCGGTGGTTACTGAAATTCTTTGCTTCTGCATGCCGCCGTCCTGCCTAGCGCTCGCACCTGCTGCCAGTGCCGGTCCCGCTCACACCCGCTGCCGGCACCCTGTGCCGGTCCCACTCACTTGGCACCGTCAGTGGGTGCGAGCAGCAGCTGCCGGCCCTGATCACCCATGAGGGCTTCTCTGCCTACACCTGCTCCTGAGGGGCGATCGGGGTAGCAGCTGCCACTCACACCCACTACTGGCACTGGTCCCAATCACTCCACGCCATCAGCGGGTGTGAGCGGGGCCAGTGCCATCAGCACATGGGAGTGGCAGAAGTGGAGGAGGCAGGGCTGTGGCAGAGAGGGGCTGGGGGGGGCCGTGGTGGCAGGGGCCAGGCGGGGCCATAGAGGATGGGCCCCTGTGCCCACTGCAGCCTTGCCACCCACAGTTCCTTTCAAGGTGCACGAATTCGTGCACTGGGCCCCTAGTTATCTAAATAATTATACAAATACTGGCAAATGGCAAAGTTTCACTTGTGACAAGTGCTGTGATGGGGTACCCAGTGCTGTGAGACCAGAGAGTAGAGCTAGGACAGTATTCACCAGTAAATAGTGATAGGCTAGGAAAGGATTTCTTAGGAATTAATGATAAAACTCAGATGTGAGGATAGCATCATACAAAGAAAGAAAGGAAACACTAATTCAAGGTGAAGAGCAACATCACGTACAAAAGGCCTACTGTGGGAGGAGCCGTGTAAAACACAAGAGACTGAGTGAAGAGCAGTATGGTTGAAAGAGGCCTGACCCTAATAACTTTTAAGGTGAGATCAGGATTTCCCATGTGACCTTAGACAACAATAAGATTTGAGTGACTACTGCCCTAGTTTAATGATTGTTTTATGGTATCTAGTTGTTCACTCAGAAACAGGGGTCGGATTAAAATGAATGAAAAAAAAAGGGAAGTGCTATGTCTATTAAACAGTTGCCAAATTATCTGCATTCTAGGGAATTATAGCACTTTTAATTTAGGGCATAATAAGAGAATTTATGAAAGTGGTGACATCTGCTCTGGGCTTTTAGATTGAATTTCCATTGATAGGGGATAAAGAAGCTACTGCAGATAACGAAATGAAGATGGAAAAGATACACCTGCTGTTTCATAGGAATGTGAATATTTTATTTTAATGTAGCCTTTCCTAAGTGGTACTTTAGAAATATCATCGCCATAATATCATGAAGTTGTAGAGGTCTTAGATCTTACAAAGCTTTGCTTAATTTTATACTCACAACAAATTCTATAGGGTTCAAAGGCACACATTAAATCTCTCAATTTTGCAGATAAAGAAAGCCAGTTGAATGGGTTGACTTGTGCAAGGTCACATTTCAACAATGCTCTTTCCTTTTAACATTATAGATTCATGATCATCAGGATGTGGAACTCATATCAAAATTTGTTATCTGAAATATAGAGAACTGGCTAGGCTTGGGATATTAGATACATAAGAATTCTATGATAATTTCAGGCAAAAGCCAGTTATTTAAATGAAGGTAATGTGATAGACAGTGAGATAGAGAAAATGACAGTGAGACAGAGACTCAAATGAGGCACTCTGATGACGACTAATAACTATAACTGAGGTATTAAAAAAAACATAACTATTGTGAATGGGGGTGGGATGGGGAGGGGGCGGAAACAAAACATTAAGTACAATCTACTAACTAAGGGATAATTGAACAGATACAGGAGACATGCTTTACCTTCAAGTAGCACTTTCTGATGTTTTAAAGTAAGTTTTTAGTTTTCTTCCGGGTTGCCTTCAAAATAACTCTTGATCACACTGAAAATCTATGCTGTTCTAACACATAGAGGACTCAATATAAATAATAATCTTTCTATTATTAACAAACCAGAGACCCAGTGCATGAGATTTATGCACTGGGGGGAGGGGGAGGAAGGGGGTTTCCTTTAGCCTGGCCTGCACCCTCTCGCAGTCCGGGAGCCCTCGGGGGATGTCCGACTGATGGCAGTGGGACATCCTCAGCGCTGCCATGGAGGCAGGAGAGACTCCCACCCCTGCTGCAGCACTCACCCAGCCATAAGCCCGGCTCAGGGCTTCTGGCTGAGCGGTGCTCCCCATGGGGGAGCACAATGACCACCAGAGAGCAGCTCCTGTGTTGAGCATCTGCCCCCTGGTGGTCAGTGCGCATCACGGTCGTTCTGCTGTTTGATCAATTTGCATATTAGCCTTTTATTATATAGGATATCAGGCCTCTACTGCAAAATATTATGGAAGATACAAAGACAAGGTCTTTCTTTAGTCTCAACGGTCTATACTTTGGCAACACCAGTAGGTACATTCACTAGATCGTATTCAAGAAAATCTGTTGGTCTTTATTTTCATAAACAGAAAGAACTTTTTTTTTCAAAGAACAGAAAACCTTCAAGCTATGAATAAGCAGATTCTATGTTACGTAGAGACTGATCAAAAGAATTGGATGCCTTTGGCTTATGAATCTATCTGGCAAGTACTCTGTTGGGGAAGCACATGAGACTTGGTTGGAAAGCTTGTAAAGAGGACATTCTGATAAAAGGAAGTGTGTGGAAGGCCGCCTGCCGTGTTTATCAGAATTCCGACTTAGGGGAGTGTGGAAGGCAGCGCCCCTAATTATTCCTTGACCATTCCAAACAAGTCTGTGCATATGCAGACCCCCGGGTGCTTAATGAAATCCTTATGCTTAATCCCTGGATGTCCTTGCCTAGAGGACAATGTAAAGACATGTGTCCTCCCAAGATTACTCACCCTATTAATTGTATCTAAAGATGAAAATTCCAATAAAAGCCTAACAAGGCAGGCAATCGAGGTTGCCTGGCTTCTTCAGCCAGGCCGTCCGTCCCTTAGCCCTCCCCCGCACAGTCAAACTGTGTTGGAGTAATCTGTTCATCCATCATTCAGGAGCTGCTGACCAACCCCGGCAGTACTCTATGAAATGATAATATACTGGTACATATAAGACTAATTTAAAAGAAACGGTAATAATTTATTACCACAATCCAAAATACTTAAGATATTTGTATAGAAATACTGATCCCCACTTCAAAAACCCTCAGAACTAGTTTATAAATCTCCTTTTCCATCTCAGCTATACTACCCTCACTACCAATCTTACATCCTTCTTGTCTATCTCTCCCATCTTGTCTCAATGAGATAGTTTTGGGTGACTGAAAACATGGTGGACCTACAACAGAAAAAAGGAATATAGAAGGAAACAACGTTGTTTTTTCCTTTTGAACTCTTCAATATTACTGTCTCATAACATCTTATCTACCTTAATATAAAGTGAAGAACAACATTATACCTTAAAAGTAGAATGATGGTAATGTTTTCTATTTTTCTTGCCCTAAAATCCCTTAATTTGGCTTTAGTGAAAGTGGCCTTGGTTGCTGTTATTTTTTAACCCTCTTGTTCAGTGGTCCTTAATAGAAATAAGGTTCTTCACCTCAGTAATACAGACAATTTAATTAATAATGGATGAGTCTCTACAATCTAACTTTCAGATGTTAAGAAACTCATTTTTCTCTGTGCCAAAGACAAGTGGATTTGTGAAACAATAGAGTTTTTCTCATTTGACATGAAATCATTCTCCTTTTAGGTCAAAGTGCCTAATATGTTCTTGGGAACCACTTAACTATCTTTCATTTCTCACAGTAAATTAAATGTTTTAGAGTACAGCCAGCTGAATTTTGCTACACTAAAAAAGTACATGGAGGAAGTTTCCAGGCAAGTTACACCAATGACCAATGAGTTCTATTAGCATTATAGTTCAAATATATAACAGACAGTATATCTTTATAGTATTATGATATTTATTCATATCATAATAAATGATTATTACTTATTGTCTCTATACCTTTAGAAAATGTTTTTTCAACTGCTCCTAAGATTAATGCTGGTTAAAAGGACTGGTTTAACATAAAACTATAGGGCATACAACACAAGTAGTGGAGCAGTTATTACCTTAAGAAAAAGTGGGGGGGAAAGTGACCACCAATTTTTTATTTTTATAGACAACAAGGATGAGAAGGATAAACTGGTGTTTACAGATCTGGTCATACATCCATTGAAACACTAAAAAGTTTCAGTGTCTCCTTAAGAGAAAATTATAGTTGGTTATGTGAAAAAGAGTATTTTCAGAGTTATCATTTTGCAAGAGGAGAAATTAAGGATCAATTACCTAAAGTAAAAAACCATGATGATGATGATGATAATACATTAAGTAACAATAGCAATAACACTATTTTTTCATATCTACTTATTTGACCATCACTGTAATCCTGTAAGATAGGTATAGTTATCATTTCACACAAAAAAGAGAAGACCAAGGCTCAGAAAATGTAACAAAACATTAAATAATTTAGTAAACAGAATCTCTGACAAGTGCCAGAGTTAGGATTACATATGACAAGTTCCTGATTCTAAACCCAGTACTCTCTCTTCTAGACTATACTGGAGTGATGGATTGCAAAATAAGGGTATAAACTACTCCCATCTCAGAATTCACGTTTCTTCGTAATGTGAACTTGTTACTGTTAATATGTTTTGGTGTTTTGTTTTTCTTGATTTCAGAGAGAGGAAGGGAGAGGGAGACAGAGCTGGAAACATCAATGTGAGAGAAACAGTGATCGGTTGCCTGGTGCACACACCCTACTGGAGATTGAGCCCGCAACCTGGGCATGTGCCCTGACTTGGAATCCAACCTGCGACCTCCTGGTACATAGCCAATGCTCAACCACTGAGCCACACCGGCTGGGATTTGTTGCTCTTTAACTATATCTTTCAAAGAAAGTAAGTTTTTAATTTCAATGAGATAAAATTTAGAAGTATTCATTTTCTTATCATTCGTGCCTTTTGGGCTTTCTCTAAGAAACTTTGCCTTAGTAAAGTCACATTTTCTTCTGTTTCTTCTAGCAGTTTTACAATACATTTCAGCTCTTAGGTTTAGGATTATAATCCATTCAAGTAAGGGTCAAGGTTCCCACCTCTATTCCCCCATAAGAATATACAATTCCTTCAGCACCATTTGCTCAATGAGTTGCCTTGGTACCTTTATCAAAAATCAACTGACCATACCCTACCCAGGTTGGCTCAGTAAATAGAGCATCAGCCACAGACTGAAGGGTCTCAGGTTTGATTCTAGTCAAGGGCATGTGCCTCAGTCCAGGCTCAATCCCTGGCTCAGGGCATGTGCAGGAGGCAACCAATCGATGTCATCTCTCTCTCTGTCTCTCCCCCTCCCTTCCACTCTATCTAAAAATCAAGAGGAAAAATATCCTTGGGTGAGGATTAGTAAAAATAAAAAAGCAATAGACCATAAATATGTGTCTTTATAGACTATGTTCTGTTCAACAGAGTGACCAACCCTTATGCTAACACCACACAGTCATGATGACTACACCTTTATGGTAAGTCTTAAAATCAAATAGTGTAATTCCTCCAGTTTAGTAGGTTTTTTTTAAATAGGTTATTCTAGGTCTCCTGAATTTTCATATAAATTACAGACTCAGCTTATCAAATTTCATAAAAAAAACCTCCACAGGTTTTGATTGAGACTGTGTTGACTCTATACATCAATTTGGGGAGAACTAAAAATTTTAAATTATTGAGGCTTCTGATCCAATGTATACATCTCCATTTAGTGGGGTCTTCTTTAATATGTTTGGTGGCTTTCAGTATTAGGTCTTGTACACAATTATTATTAACTAGAGGCCGGGTGCAAGAAATTGCATGAGTGGGGTCCCTCCACCTGGCCGGCGATCAGGGCTGATCGGGGCCATCTCGTCCAGTCCTGATTGGGGCCAATCAGGGCCGGTAGCCAGGGAGGGACTGCGGGAGGGCTCCAGGGCATGTCTGGCCCCATCTCGCCCAGTCCCGATCAGCTGGACCCCAGCAACAAGCTAACCTACCGGTAGGAGTATCTGCCCCCTGGTGGTCAGTGCACATCATAGCAACCGGTCAGTTGACCACTTGGTCGGACACTTAGCATATTAAGCTTTTATATATATAGATTGTAACAGCATGGAATGCTTGGCACGCACTTTCCCTCCAGCCCCTGGTCTTGGAGACCTCATGTCCTTCCTAGGCTCTGCTCACCCTCTTCAGCTGCCACACGAAGTAAATTGCATCGTGTGCATGGAAACCCTTTGCAGGCTCCATGGGTGTGTCTTTGCTTTGCTGCAGTTCTGATTACCCTAACATAAGGAGAGACACCCTCATTATCAGGTAACACCATCGTGGTAAGACCCCTGCTCAGCCTACTGCAGCAGTTTTAAATAGGACATGGTTCACCCTAGAAGGTTTAGCTCAGTGGATAGAGCCACGGCCTGTAGACTAAAGGGTCCTGGGTTTGATTCTGGGCAAGGGCACATTCCTGGGTTGCGGGCTCAATCCCCAGTAGGGGGTATGCGGGAGTCAGCACATCAATTCTCTCTCATCATTGATGTTTCTCTCTCTCTCCCTCCATCTTCCTCTCTGAAATCAATAAAAAAATATTAACAAAAATAAAAATAAATAGGCCATGAATCAAACGTCACTGCTCTCCATCCATCCAGTCCCCTCAAACCCTCTTTTGTCTTCACCACACACCCCCACCCCCTCCACACACACACACACACACACACACACACACACACACTCTGCTGGGGTCTGTAAAATGGGGTCAGGATTTCTACTTCAACCACGTCAGATTAAAGGTTTTCATTTCTAAAAAGTTGTCATAACTTCTGAGAAGAAACACTTTATAGTATTTGGCAGGCACTCAACACACATGATTTTTCTGGAATTTCATTTCAATCTGCTATGACAAGTGCATAAAAACACAAATTTGATGGTCATTGTTATTGCCTCTATTGGTATCACCTTGATTATGGCCCTTTTAAGTAATTAAAAGCACAATTATAGAAGAATGTGGTGCTATCTTCATCATAGCCAAATCTTAATGGAATAAGCAATATGGGACTACTTAAACAACATTTAATACATCCACATAATACAATACTTTGCAAGTGTGAAAAAGAATGAGAGAGTGCTCTATCTAAAGATATGAAAAATTTCCATTACATAATTATCAAATAAGTTGAAGGAAGCATATATGTGCTACCTTTGTCAAAAAGGAAGTAAAAATAAGAGTATGTATAGAGAAATTCTGTAAGGATATACAACAATCTAAAATTAGTGTTAGATATAAAGGGGTGTAGGAAGGGACCTGGTGGATAAGGGACACATTTAGAGACCTTCTGCCACTATATAACATCCTACATTTGTTCATTTCTAATCACATGGAATATATTAGGTGTTGAAAAATAATCTAACTAGCTTTAAATCTCCTCATCTAGCCCTAACCGGTTTGGCTCAGTGGATAGAGTGTCGGCCTGGGGACTGAAGGGTCCCAGGTTGGATTCCGGTCAAGGGCATGTACCTTGGTTGCTGGCACATCTCCAGTAGGGGGTGTGCAGGAGGCAGCTGATCAATGTTTCTAACTCTCTATCCCTCTCTGTAAAAAATCAATAAAAATATTTAAAAAAATAGAAATAAAAAAAAATAAATCTCCTGATCTAAAATAATACGTATAAATTAATATTAAGTTCAATGGGGAAAATAACTTTTAGTTAAAATGTCATGCTGAAAATCAATATGCTAATAAAAATCATACAAAAAAACAGGGGTTCAGGAGAAAGGGCAGCTAAATATTTTTTAAAAGGATTTCTGGTGACTCAATACCATATTATATCATAATCATAAATCATTTGCCAATAATTTATATTCAGAATACTCAAGTAGGTAGAGAGATACATGTTCCTTACCCTCAAAACTTACAACCTAGCCCTAGCCTGTTTGGCTCAGTGGATAGAGCGTCAGCCTATAGACTGAAGGGTCCCAGGTTCGATTCTGGCCAAGGGCACATGCCCAGGTTGCAGGCTCGATCCCCAATAGGGGGCATGCAGGAGGCAGCCAATCAATGATTCTCTCTCCTCATTGAAGTTTCCATCTCCCTCTCCCTCTCTGAAATCAATAAAGATATCTTATATAATAAAGAGGTAAAATGCAATTGACCATCATGCCCTCGCACAAGATGGCCACCACCATGTGGGTACAAGACGGCCGCCACAAGATGGCCAGGAGGGGAGGGCAGTTGTGGGCGACCAGGCCAGCAGGGGAGGGCAGTTGGGAGTGACCAGGCTGGCAGGGGAGGGCAGTTAGGGGTGACCAGGCCGGCTGGGGAGGGCAGTTGGGAGCGACCAGCTATATATATATAGCAGTTGGGAGCAACCAGATATATATATATATAGAGACACACACATATATACATATATACACATATATACATATAATAGAGGCCCAGTGCACAAAAATTTGTGCACTCGGGGGAGAGGGGGGTCCCCCAGCACGGCCTGTGCCCTCTCGCAGTTTGGGAACCCTCGGGAGATAACGACTTGCTGGCTTAGGCCTGCTCCTGACTGGCAGAGGGCAGGCCCAATCCCTAGGTGCAGCCCCTGGTCAGGCTCAGAGCAGGGCCGATTGGGGAGATGGGGCGCGGCCCCCTGTCATGCACAGAGCAGGGCGGATCGGGAGGTTGCGATGCCACCCTCAGTCACGCTCAGGGTAGGGCCAATTGGGGGGTTGGGGCACCGCCCCCTGTCACACTTAAGGCAGGGTCGATGGGGAGGTTGCGGCGCCACCGCGTCAAGCACAGAGCAGGGCCAATCAGGGGGTTGGGGCGCTGCCCCCTGTCATTCACAGAGCAGGGCCCATCAGGGGGTTGGGGCACTGCCCCCTGTCACTCACAGAGCAGGGCCCATCAGGGGGGTTGGGGCTCTGTACCCTTCACACACAGAGCAGGGTTGATCAGGGGGTTGGGGAGCTCCCCCCTGTCACTCACAGAGTAGGGCCGATAGGGGAGTTGGGGCACCGCCCCCTGTCACACAGAGAGCAGGGCAGATCAGGGGGTTGGGGCGCTGCACCCTGTCACACTCAGGGCAGGGCCAATGGGGAGGTTATGGCTCTACCCTGTCACACACAGAGCAAAGCCCGTGGAGGGGGGTTGGGGTGCAACCCTCTATCACCCACAGAGCAGGGCCGATCAGGGGGTTGGGGTGCCGCACCTTGTCACACACAGAGCTGCAGGGCGATCAGGGGATTGGGGAGCTCCCCCCTATCAGGCACAGAGCAGGGCTAATCAGGGGGTTGGGGCGCCTTCCCCTGTCACGAACAAAGCAGGGCGGATAGGGAGGTTGTGGCCCCGCCCCGTCTCACACAGAGCCGCAGGGCGATCAGGGGGTTTGGTCGCTGCCCCCTGCCACGCTGATCCCGGTGCCAGGAGGCCTCGCGGCTCTGCTGATCCCAGTGCCGGGAGGCATATTACCCTTTTACTATATAGAATAGAGGCCTGGTGCATGGGTGGGGGCCGGCTGGTTTGCCCTGAAGGGTGTCCTGGATCAGGGTGGGGGTCCCCACTGGGGTGCCTGGCCAGCCTGGATGAGGGGATGATGGCTGTTTGCAGCTGGTCACACACCCTTCAGGGTGGGGGTCCCCACTGGGGTGCCTGGCCAGTCTGCGTGAGGGGCTGAGGGCCGTTTTCAGGCTGGCGGGTGACTGAAGCTCCCAACCGTTCCTTTTTATCTTTTTTTTGTATTCTAGGCCAGCTTTAACTCTGAGGCCTCGCTGCTGAAAACATTGATACAATGTTGCGGTCCGGCTGGCTGAAGCCCAGCTGACTGAAAGCCGGTTTCTAGGGTTTTGTTTAGCTTCTATATTTGCAACATAGTTGCTTAGAGTTGCAGCTGAGAGGCCGGCAAGTCAGGGGGGGACCTTGGAGTCTGCCGTAGCTGGAGCAAGCAAGCCTCCCTGTTCGCTTCAGTGCATGGCTGCCGGCCGCCATCTTGGCTGACAGTTAATTTGCACAAGGATATGCTGATTAGCTAATGGGAAGGGTAGCAGTCGTACGCTAATTACCATGTTTCTGTTTTATTAGTGTAGATATACATGTATATATGTATTTTATTGATTTCAGAAAGGAAGGGAGAGGGAAAGACAGAAACATCAATGATAAGAGAGAACCATCTCTCATTAACTCAGAAATGCACATCCTGTCACCCGCTGCCTGGCAGGAGTGCGCTAGGCCCCAAGCAAGCGAGGCTGTCAGGGAAGACTTCGCTCATGGGTGCTGGCACCCAAAGTGCACATTCCTCCTCTGCAGTCGCCCTGAGTATCCCACTGTTTCACTGAGAGGATGGAACTCCTCACCGCCTCTGGGTTCTTGATCTTGAATGCTGAACGAAGGCACCTCAGCAAGGGCCACCTGCACCCACCAGTTGTGTCTGTCTACACCTGCTCCCGCCTCAGCACCTGCATTAGCCCCACAGAGGTGATCTCATCGCTGCACTGGCCTCCGCGGGAACAGGGCGTCACCACTCCGCCCTCTAACTGTCATCTCACAGGTGCCCACCCTCAGCACCCAGAACACCCAGACACTCTCCAAAGGACGTGAGCGTGTCAGAGGGGATGTGTACACATCCTGTGGGGAACTTAGACATGCTGGGGTTGATGGAAGTGCAGCGGAGGGGCAGGGGGAACTTGTGCACGCCTTGGTTTGCAACTGTTGCAGGCGTGGGAGTGTGACACCAAGCGTCGCGCCCCACCCCAGCTGCTCCTTGCCTCCACACCTGTGTACCAGCCTGTAGTGGCCAAGGCTGGGCATAAGCCAGGCGTCCTGCCCTTCCCAACCCCGGCCGCTCCTTGCTTCCACACACTGTGCACCGGCCTGGAGCGGCCAAGGCTGGGTGGAAGCCAGGCATCCTGCCCTGCCCATCGCCGGCCGCTCCACCCCTGTGCGCGCTGCCCACTGGCCCGGATCGGCCGGGACGGGTGGTGAGGGATGCCTTCCTCCAGCACCTTGGCACCTGTGCACATGCGCAGTGCCCACAGGCCCGCCATCTTTGTCAGGTTAAATTTGCATATCACTCCAATTGGCTGGTGAGCGTGGCTTGAGCGTAGCGGAGAGATGGCTAATTTGCATGTTTCTCTTTTATTATATAGGGCTAGAGGCCCGGTGCACAAAAATTTGTGCACTCGGGGGTTAAGGAGGGTCCCTCAGCCCGGCCTGTGCCCTCTCGCAGTCTGGGACCCCTCAGGGGATGACCACCTTCTGGCTTAGGCCCGCTCCCCGGTGGATTGGGCCTAAGATGGCAATCAGACATCCCTCTGGCAGCCCGGCAGCCCTAGGGGGATGTCCACTTGCCAGCGGGGAGCAGGCCTAAACTGCAGTCGGACATCATTAGCGCTGCTGAGGAGGCAGGAGAGGCTCCCACCACCATCGCTGTACTGGCAGCCATCAGCCTAGCTTGTGGTTGAGCAGAACTCCCCCCTGTGAGAGCGTCCTGACCACCAGAGGGCAGCTCCTGCATTGAGCATCTGCCCCCTGGTGGTCAGTGTGTGTCATAGTGATCAGTCATTCCCAGTTTGCATATTACCCTTTTACAATATAGGATAGAGGCCTGGTGCACGGGTGGGGGCCAGCTGGTTTGCCCTGAAGGGTGTCCCGGATCAGGGTGGGGGTCCCCACTGGGGTGCCTGACCAGGCTGGATGAGGGGATGATGGCTGTTTGCAGCTGGTCATACCCCCTTCAGGGTGGGGGTCCCCACTGGGGTGCCTGGCCAGTCTGGGTAAGGGGCTGAGGGCCGTTTTCAGGCTGGCAGGTGACTGAAGCTCCCAACCTCTCCTTTATTTCTTTTCTTTTTTTTTATTCTGGGATTTATTTTCCTTCTATGGCTGTCACTGGAGCTGAGGGCAAGTTTTAGCTCTGAGGCTCAGCTCCAGCTCTGAGACCTCGGCTGCTGAAAGCAGGTATCTGGGTTTGTTTGGGTTCTATAATTGAAACTCTGTTGCAAGTCCAGCTCTGATGGCTGAAAGCAGGTTTCTGGAGCGTGTTTAGCTTCTATAATTGCAACACTGTTTCTCAGAGTGCAAGCTCAGAGGCCGGCAGCGGCAGGCAGAGAACATTGGCTTCCTCCTTCACTGGAGCAAGCAAGCCTCCTGTTTGCTTCAGCTGCCTGGCTGCAGGCTGCCATCTTGATTGGCAGTTAATTTGCATATCTCGCTGATTAGCCAATGGGAAGGGTAACGAAGTTACGGTTAATTACCATGTTTCTCTATTATTAGATAGGATAGGCTAGTGGCCTGGTGCATGAAATTCATGCACGGGGCGGGGGTGTCCCTAAGCCCAGCCTGCACCCTCTCCAATCTGGGACCCTTTGGGGGATGTCCAACTGCCAGTTTAGGACCGATTCCTGGGCCTAAACTGGGAGTTGGACATCCCTCTCGCAATCCGGGATCACTGGCTCCTAACCGCTCACCTGCCTGCCAGCCTGACTGCCCCTATCCACTCTGCCTGCTGGCCTGCTAGCCCCCAACTGCCCTCCCACCAGTATGTTCGCCACCAACTGGCCCCCCATGCTGGCCTTCTCGCCCCCAACTGCCCCTCTCGCCGGCCTGATCACCCCCAACTGCCCTCCCTTCCTGGCCTGATCACCCCGAACCGCCTCTGCCCCACCACCATGGCTTTGTCCGGAAGGACATCCAGAAGATCTCCCAGTCTAATTAGCATATTACCCTTTTATTAATATAGATTACTATTTCATCTACTCATTATTTTATAGAACTTGGCAATCTTTAGAAAAATAGACAGATGAAGTCTTTTCTGAGACTCTTCTATCAAAAGTCAAAGCAGAATTTAAAAATGTCCTTCCTTTGCTTCTAATACCACCTTGGGCATATTCCTATTATGGCAGTAGTCATATCACTTGCTTCATTTATTAGGTGTTCCAGTTAATAATGGCAGATTTTGTAAACAAAGGAAACACGATAACTTCAAGAGAAACATCAAAAGTGCTTTATCCAAAGTAATGTCCGTCGCTAGCTACACATCTCCCCCATCTTTCAGGTAATTTGTGGATACCGTCCCAATAGAACTTCTCTTGTTTTGAGGTAAACCATTCAGAGACCCAATTTTCCACTTCTTCATATGTTTTAAAGTGCTGCTCAAAAAGTGCATGTGCCATGGATCAGAAAAAGTGGTAATCTGAAGTAGAAAGGTCTGGTGAATACAGCAGGTGGGTTAATACTTCCCAGGCAAGATCTTTTAATGCATTTTTAACTGGTTTTGAAGTGTGTGATGGTGCATTATCATGAAGCAAAATTACTTTGCCACGTCTTCTGGCACATTCTGGTCATTTCACAATCAAAGTGTAGTTCAAATTGATTATTTGTTGTCAGTAGCTATCAGTATTAACGGCTTCACCTGGTTTTAGATGCTCATAATATACCACACCTTCCTGATCCCACCAAACACAGATCATTGTCTTCTTTCTGAAGCGATTTGGCCTTGCAGTTGATGTTGATGGTTGACCTGGATCAACCCATGATTTTGTGCATTTGGGATTCCCAAAATTAAATCCACTTTTCATCGCCAGTCACAATTCGATGCAAAAAAGACTTTCTTTCGTGCCATTGAAGCAACATTTTACTGATGACTTTTTGCTTTTCCATTTGTCTTTTGTTCAGTTAAGGTGGCACCCATTTTCCTTCCTTTAAAATCTTTCCCATTGCTTGTAAACGATCGGAAATTGTTTGCTGAGCGATGTTTAATCTTTCTGCAAGTTGTTTTTGAGGTTGACATGCATCTTCATCCAATAATGCTTGTAATTGTTGGTCTTCAAACTTTTGCGGTTGACCTGGACATTCTTTGTCTTTCACATCGAAATCATCATTTTTAAAATGTTTAAACCAGCGTTCACAAGTATCTTGAGATGGAGCATGTTCACCATAGCCTCCCGAAGTATTCAGCAGCACTTTTCTTCAAAATAAAGTAATGAATTAAAACTTCCCACAAATGCTCTTTTTGGCACGAAATTCGACATTTTTAAGCGTAAAAATATCTATGATGTTAACACCTTCAGCAAATTTGACATATGAAGTTTTGAAGCTTGCTGTCAATACAACAAAATAGCAGGCATATCAAATTGCATATATGTTTTAGCATATGTGTAACTCCATCTATTGAAAAAAATCCGCATTAACTGGTACCCCCAGTATATTCCTATCTCATCAGACAGTAGGCCTTATAAAGTTTGGGGGCTGAGTTTCATTCATTTTGTGTGTGTTTTTTCCCTAAAATCTAAGCACAGTCTTTAGAATAATGTGTGCTCAATATATGTTTTTTTCATTAATTTATTTGAGGAAATATTTAGGTGTGAGGACTTGAATACTTGCTTACATGGAACCATTAAATTAGATCAAGTTCATAACAATTCAACCATAGAATATCTTGCCTTAACAGATATGTCATTTTCTATTATGTCAGCACAAAATAGTGATGGGATAAATTTCAAAAGTGCCAAAATAACTTAGTTCCTGACACATATTTCAAGTACAAAGAATAGGGTGTACTTAAACCATCCTCCTCTCCAGAAAAAAGAGCCTAAGTTAAAATTTCACTGGAATGAAGGTCACCTAATATGTAGAACAAAGTAGCTATCAATCTTTGTTTATAACGTCACTATGTCATTTAAAGGGTACATAAAGATGGTGTATGGCATACCATCCTATATAATAAAAGGCTAATATGCAAATCAACCGAATGGCAGAACAACTGGTCCCTATGATGCACACTGACCACCAGGGGGCAAATGCTCAACGAAGGAGCTGCCCCCAGGCTGACAGCTGGCAAGCGCAGTGGTGGTGGCAGGAGCCTCTCCCGCCTCCACGGCAGCTCTAAAAATGTCCAACTGCTGCCTTAAGCCCACTCCCCTAAGCCGGCAGTTGGACATCCCCCAAGGGATCCCAGACTGCAAGAGGGTGCAGACCAGCCTGAGGGACCCCCACCCCCACGCCCAAGTTCACAAATCTCATGTACCGGGCCTCTAGTATACATATAAATTATTAAATTATTTCCAACACTCTTATTTTGTATCAATCTTTTATTGTTTTGCTTAGAAAGGAAATTCCTGATATGAGCTATAAAAACAAGAGAAGAAAAATTATTCTACAGAAATTACTTATGGCAGACTTTGCTAAATGCTTTTTGAAAAAAAATTTTTTAAACTGACAAAACTCTGATGTTTTTTCTAGCCTATGAGAAAGAGGTAGACCGGGTTTGTCAAGTCCAAGCATAACTATGACAGTTAACACAGAAAATAGCATAGAGATTTCCCAGATTTTATTCCAATGTTTTCACATTAATAAAACAAAAACCACTCTTTTCTGACAAAATGTTTTAGTCAACATCATAACTGATAACACTAACAGAGCACTAAGTATTTAGCAGGCACTAAATCTATTTGCTTTATACCAAGTAATTCATTTAATCCAACTCTATGAAGCAGGTGACAGTATTAACTAGTTAAAAGATCATAGAGCTTATAAGCAGCAGCTCCATTATTCAAACTCAGATAACCCAACTCCAGAATCTATGCTGTCAACCAGTACGCTCCCCTAATTATATTCCACACACAGCCAATACATGTATGTCTCTATGATGGGTGTGAAGAAATACGAATATAAGTAAATGTGTGTGTATCTCTCACCAACTATAGTGAATATGAACTAACACCAAAAATTCTCATAATAATGAAACCGATAATTTATTCAAACTTTAAGTAGATATTGCCTGGGGTTTTAATTTACAAGTAAATCTAAAGAACTTATCAGTTTGGTGTGAACAAGTCTGTCTCATTTACAATGTATTCCAAGCCCCCACTGCAGGTGCTTCTTTCATAGTAGGAACTTAGAAATTTGATGAATGACTGAATAAACAATATAAATAAAAGGTTAACATATAGATTGGAAACTAGAGCTGTTATCAAGTTTACTTGGCTAATCCTAGAAGAAATATTTTTAAATGCTGTATTTGTTACAATAAACATAATTGTTTATTCATAAGCCAATTTTGTATGCAATACATCTCTAGGCCTAGCTATTGAAAAAACACTGTGTTCTTTAAAATATTTAATATTTGAAAGATCTTTTTAACTAAGGCTTTCATTTTCAAAGTAAGGTAATGTTAACTTTCCCTTAAAATTCATATTTACAGTTACCTTTGAACTTTAAAAAGGATAAACAAAGACTAAATTTTTCTAACAATGATCTGTGAGTATTCATATTGGCAACAAAATTAGGTATATAAAAATTCAAATTATTTACTACCTTTCAAAGGTATTTTTTTTTTTGACAAAAGAAAGTTAAACAGGTGTGTGTATTTAACATCCAAAAACATAACACAGGTCACTGAGGTTGTGGATATCCTACATCTTTCTTCTGCATATACAGTGGGGTCTTGACTTACGAGTGTCCCGACTAACGAGTTTTTTGAGATACCAGCTCTCTCTCAGCTGATTTTTTGCATTGAGTTGATAGAGTAATTTGAGTTAACGAGCTCCTTAACGAGCTCGGTCTCAGAACGAATTAAACTCCTAAGTCAAGGCCCCACTGTATCTTCTATCAGGGTTAAGCGTTCACCATAAAAGTAAAGTTAGAGACAACAGGAACATTTAGCAACCAATATTCCATCTGTCACTTACCTCTTTGTGGGTATTTTGACGAAGAAAAATAACTTTCTTGTTTTTTAATTGCCTAATTTTTCAATTTAGAATTGACAGTATAAGAAATGCTTTAAAAGTTTGGCTACTGTCTTCAGAAGAAGCTCCTGCTGTTTAAAACTGTACTGTAACTTTAGTAGTCTTCACTGAATTCAGGTACGTAAATGACTTTGATAAACATTAGAAACACCATCAGCAGACAATTTTTTAATTATTGGTTCACTCATGTCCCAGAAAAATGACTATGTTTTTGAATGACCTCTATTCTACTACTTTTACACATTTTTGCTAAGCGAAAGACTGGGAGCATTTTAACTTGGGGTGCTGGTGATAAAATGATGTTTAGACACTCAAATGAAGTACATTTAATCAGTTATGGATTTTGGTAATGAAACAGAGGACACCACTAGAGACCCTACAGAGATAAAGAATAATGTAAAAACAACTGTATGTCCATAAATTCAGCAACTCAGATGAAATAGACCAACTTCTTGAAATAAATAAACTATCAAAAGAAATAACCTGGCCCGGCCGGCATGGCTCAGTGGTTGAGTGTCGATCTATGAACCAGAAGGTCACAGCTTGATTCCCAGGTAGGGCACAAGCCCAGGTTGAGGGCTGGATTCCCAGTGGGGGGCGTGCAGGAGGCAGCCGATCAATGACTCTCTCATTGCTGATGTCTCTCTCCCCGCCTTCCTCTCTGAAATCAATAAAAATAGCTGATTAGTCCTGCAGTTATTAAGGAAATACTCCAACAAAGAAAACTCCAGGCCTGGATTGTTTCACTGACTGCAGGTGGCCAACTTGAAGAAACAGGGAGAGGCAGCATTAAGACAAAGCAGAAACTGTACAAGTGTGCTGTCTACTACAGTAGCCCCTGGCCATGTGTGGTTACTGAGCCCTTAAAATGTGGTTAATCCCAACTGAGATGTGTTGTAAGTGTAGCATATAATGATTTTGAAGATTTAGCATAAAAAAGAATGTAAAATATCTCATTAGTAATTTTTATACTGATTATATGTTGAAATGAAAATATTTTGCACGTACTGAGTTAAATGAAAGATGTTAAAACTGTCATCTTTTTACTTTTTGAAACATAGTTACTAGGATATTTAAATTTACAAATGTGACTTGCATTTTATTTCTGTTGGACAAAGCTGCTCCAGGAAATTGAGAATGCAAAGTGAAACAATACAACAGCAAAAAGATTACTGATGGTATCTTAGAATCTCTGGATCAACTTTAGCCCAAAGCCTGTCTTGACTTAGGAATTTTGAGATACATTCATGAATAAATTCCTTTTATAGTTTTAATTCAGCTTCTGCAGATTTTGTAATTTTGCAGCTAACGTATCCTAACCCATAGTCTAATCTAGCAGTATTTTTCTATTGCCACTTTTGAAGAAATACAAATATGTTCTGTAGAATTTTTCTTTGTAGTTCTTTGACTCTATTTGTATGTTTATAATGCACCCCACTGGCTTTTATAAAGCACTTCTTCCATTACAGGTATTAAAGCATAAAACTATTTTCAAACAGTGTAATAAATTCTAAGCAAATAGGCAGGTTATCACAGAAATAATAATGGAGAAAAAAATTTCTCACTGAAATGAAAACCACATCTTCATTTATTAATTCAAACACTAATGAGGCCCTACTTGGGCTACAGATCTTAAGTAGGTTTCACTGCCACATCATCTGTCCTGGTGCTGCAGTTCAAAGGACACTTACTTATACAGATGTTTGTTGTGATAAAGGGGAGTGAAAGCATGTGTTCAGATATTTGCCTCCCTGCAAAACAGTGTCTCTGCATAGTTAAAAGTGGGAAAAGATGATTTTGATGGAATTTAGTATTTTTTAATCTTTAATAAGTTTAAAAATTCCTATTGACCATTCTTTAATAGATATGTTATATATTGATCCCACAATTACAAATTCATTCTTAAGATCCTAAACATAGATTTTACTATATAAGTTCCAGTAATTTTCTCATCTCCACTTTGACAATTTAGGTTTATAAGATTCTAGGTCTAGGACAGTGGTTCTCAACCTTCCTAATGCCGAGACCCACAGTTCCTCATGTTGTGGTGACCCCAACCATAAAATTACTTTTGTTGCTACTTCATAACTGTAATTTTGCTACTGTTATGAATCGTAATGTAAATATCTGATATGCAGGATGTATTTTCATTGTTACAAATTGAACATAATTAAAGCATAGTGATTAATCACAAAAATATTATGTAATTATATATGTGTTTTCTGATGGTCTTAGGTGACCCCTGTGAAAGGGTCGTTCGATCCCCAAAGGGGTCGCGACCCAAAGGTTGAGAACCGCTAGTCTAGGACATTAAACTCAGCTATCTCAAGTGTCAAAGATATGCTGGCAAAATAGATCCACCAACACACAAACCAGGATATCTGGTTATAAATAGTGACATTTAGCATCACTCAGCAAACAAAATCTAGGATTATAAAAGTACTTTCTGAACTAGGGCTAAAGAACAGAGTAAGGTATGCAGCCAATGGTCTCCTATTTCATTAGTCCTTGTGATTCTTTTAAGATAAGCAATACTTTTACCAAGAATTGAAAGACTCCTACTTCAAAACACATCAGTAAGAGAAAGAAAACACAAGCCAAGGATTAGGAGAAAACTACATAACTGCTAATTACATATCTGATAAAAGATGCACATCTAAAATATGGATATGCAAAGTTAAAAAATCCAATTTAATTATTTCCCAAATAATACTGATAACATTTAACTTTTTTCTAGTCATTCATTTTTATTGTATTTTATAAAGCATCATCTACACTAATAAAAGACAAACATGCAAACTGACTACCTTCGCTACACCTTAAGCCACGCCCACCAGCCAATCAGAGTGACTATATGCAAATTAACCCAAGATGGCGGCCAGCAGCCACGGAGTGGAGCAAGCAGGAGGCTTTGTTGCCCCAATGATGGAGGAAGCCAAGCTTCCCGCCTGCCCCGGCCAGCTCTGAGCTCCACTCAAAGCAACAAAGTTTCAATTATAAAAGGTAAATAAACCCCAGATACCTGCTTTCAGCAGGCCGTGGCCATGGAGCTGGAGCGAGCAGGAGGCTTCAGTTGCCCCTGGCGATGGAGGAAGCAAAGCTTCCCTCCCGCCGGCCTGGCCGGCTCTGAGCTTCTCTCAAGGCTACAAAGTTTCAATTATAGAAGGTAAATATATCCCGGAATAGAAAAAAAAGAACAAAAGGAGAGGCTGGGAGCTTCCATCGCCGGGGGTTCTTGGCCAGCCTGAAAACAGCCCTCAGCCCCTCACCCAGACTGGCCAGGCACCCCAGTGGGGACCCCCACCCTGAAGGGGGTGTGACCAGCCTGCAAACACCCATCAGCCCCTCACCCAGGCTGGCCAGGCACCCCAGCGGGACCCCCACCCTGATCCGGATCACCCTTCAGCGCAAACCAGCCTGTCCCCACCCATGCACCAGGCCTCTATCCTAGATAATAAAAGGGTAATATGCAAACTGACCCTAACAGCAGAAAGACTGGGAATGACTGGTCACTATGACACACACTGACCACCAGGGGGCAGACGCTCAATGCAGGAGCTGCCCCCTGGTGGTCAGTGCACTCCCACAGGGGGAGCTCTGCTCAGCCACAAGCCAGGTTGACGGCTGCCAGTACAGCGGTGGTCATGGGAGCCTCTCCCGCCTCCTCAGCAGCGCTAAGGATGTCCGACTGCTGCTTAGGCATGCTCCCCGCTGGCAAGTGGACATCCCCCAAGGGCTCCCGGGCTGCCAGTGGGATGTCTGATTGCCATCTTAGGCCCAATCCCCCCGGGGAGCAGGCCTAAGCCAGCAGGTGGTCATCCCCGAGGGGTCCAGTCTGTGAGAGGGCACAGGCCAGGCTGAGGGGACCGACCCCCCTCCCCCCCCCCCCCCCCCCCACTGAGTGCACAAATTTTTGTGCTCTGGGCCTTTAGTTAAGCTAATAATTGGAAACAAAAATCAATGTGTTTTGCCACAGACAGTTTGAGGAAACTATTTACATAGCTTTTCCACTATCCTACATTTGGCTACGATACCTACCAGTGTAGGTCAAACTAAGTTTTAAAAAAAACAAAAACAAAAAAAAAACATGCTCTCAGCCATGGCCAGTGTATCTTAGTTGGTTGAGCATCAGCCCATGCACCGAAGGGCTGCCACTTCAATCCTGGTCAGGGTTGGGGGCTCAATCTCCCATATGGGGTGTGCAGGAGGCAGTCAATCAATTATTTTCTCTCATCATCGATGTTTCTATCTCTCTCTCTCTCCTCTCCCTTCCTCTCTCTGAAATCAATAAAAACATTAACAAAATTTTTTTTCAAATGTTCCAATTACTCTGGTGGTATATTTATCAATGCCAAATTTTAAGGTCTTCTGCATAACCCAGATTTTAATAGATATTCATCTATTTTTTTCCGTTTTTATAGATTTTCAAGTTTACAACTTAAAGACAAAACTTCAAAATATATAAAATTTAAATTCAAATAAAAATAATTCTAGTCCTTGAATTCAGGTAAATTATGATCCTAGAAAAAATCTTGTAAATCAAAACAAGGCAAGATGATTAAATACATACATTTCAGAGAGGAAGGAAGAGGGAGAGAGAGATAGAAACATCAATGATGAGAGGGAATCACTGATCGGTTGCCTCCTGCACACCCTCTACTGGAGATTCAGCCCACAACCTGGGCATGTGCCCTTAGCTGGAATCAAACCTGGGACCCTTCAGTCTGCAGGCCGATGCTCTATCCACTGAGCCAAACCAGCAAGGGCCAAGCTGATTATATTTTTACTAGAGGCCCGGTGCACAAAAATTTGTGCACTCAGGGGGGCCCCTCAGCCCGGACTATGCCCTCTTGCAGTCTGGGACCCCTCAGAGAATGTCCACCTGCTGGCTTAGGCCTGCTCCCTGGGGGATCGGGCCCAAGCTGGCAATCAGACATCCCTCTGGCAGCCCGGGAGCCCTCAGCTGATGTCCACTTGCCAGCAGGGAGCAGGCCTAAGCAGCAGTCGGACATCCTTAGCGCTGCTGAGGAGGCGGAAGAGGCTCCCACCACCACCACTGTACTGTTAGCCATCAGCCTGGCTTGTGGCTGAGCAGAGCTCCCCCTGTGGGAGTGCACTGACCACCAGGGGGCAGCTCCTGCATTGAGCGTCTGCCCCCTGGTGGTCAGTGTGTGTCATAGTGACCAGTCATTCCCAGTCTTTCTGCTGTTAGGGTCAGTTTGCATATTACGTTTTTACTATATAGGATAGAGGCCTGGTGCACGGGTGGGGGCCGGCTGGTTTGCCCTGAAGGGTGTCCTGGATCAGGGTGGGGGTCCCGCTGGGGTGCCTGGCCAGCCTGGGTGAGGGGCTGATGGGTGTTTGCAGCCGGTCACACCCCCTTCAGGGTGGGTGTCCCCACTGGGTTGCCTGGCCAGCCTGGGCAAGGGGCTGATGGCTCTTTTCAGGCTGGTCACACCCCCTTTAAGGTGGGGGACCCCCACTGGGGTGCCTGGCCAGTCTGGGTGAGGGGCTGAGGGCTGTTTTCAGTCTGGCCAAGACCCCCGGCGACAGAAGCTCCCAGCCTCTCCTTTTTTCTTTTTTTATTCTGGGATTTATTTACCTCCTATAATTGAAACTTTGTAGCCTTGAG
Organism: Myotis yumanensis; assembly: GCF_028538775.1. Lineage (NCBI taxonomy): Eukaryota > Metazoa > Chordata > Mammalia > Chiroptera > Vespertilionidae > Myotis > Myotis yumanensis. Next base: position 74,376,228 of record NW_027223756.1, read on the forward strand.
AGGAGCTCAGAGCTGGCCAGGGCGGGTGGGAGGAAGCCTTCTGCTTGCTCCAGCTCTGTGGCCACGGCCTGCTGAAAGAAGGTATCTGGGGTTTATTTACCTTCTATAATTGAAACTTTATTGCTTTGCATGGAGCTCAGAGCCGGCCGTGGCTGGCGGGAAGCTTGGCTTCCTCCATTATTGAGGCAACGAAGCCTCTTGCTTGTTCCAGCTCCGGCCAGCATCTTGGTTGGGTTAATTTGCATATAGTCGCTCTGATTGGCTGGTGGGTGTGGCTTAAGGCGTAGCAAAGGTATGGTCAATTTGCATGTTTGTCTTTTCTTAGTGTAGATTTTAAAATAAAACTACAAACCAATTCAAACATGTTCCTAGGCCCATTTGGAAATTAATGCAAAAAACTGTATTTGAATCAATATAAATTATTATTTACACATAATACATTGCTGGGGTCCAGCCCCAGCTGTCCAGGGGTCCCCAAAGGTGTGGACGGCGTCGGCGAAGAATGAAGGACATGGAGACAGGGTTCAGATGATCAGGATAATCAGGTTCTTTTTTTATTGCCCTGTTACAACTGTATTTATACTATTTGATTCTATAAGCATGCATCTATAGTTACATCATGGCATGTTTTGGTTCCTCCTTTGATCTTTTACAGTTTCTTGTTTTATGTTTATAGTTTCTTATCTGACCTTTGCTAAAAATCTTATTTCTATTTAGCTCTGCTAATTTTAATCTTATCTATTGTCTATGTTTCTACATTCTATTCTAAAGGTTAGTCTCTCTGTTCCATTATAAGGGCTAGTTTGTTATTTCTATTCTAAGGTTACTATTCTATTGTTCTACTGTTAAACTATAAGGAAATAACTGAAGGAGATTTTCCTATTCTATGGCCTAAGTAAAGGTTATGTAGCTTAAGCATGATTATTCTTAGATATGGTGATTAACTACCTGTCTGGCACTTAGTTTAAGTCTTTCTGCTTGCATAGCTCGCATAAGATTTTTAGATAAGGAGCCTGCCTGCATTGTTTGCAGTGGTATTTCTTTAGCTGTTTGATAGTTGTCCTTTTAGCCTTACTGGTGGTCTTCCTTGGGACTGCCCTGCGTCGGCGGGTTTTTAGGGGTATAGGCTTTGGTACTTTCTCTGGTGGGTAGACCCCTTGGGATGTGGGCCTAGCAAGTCCTAAATTTATTGCTAACAGTCTTAGTCTAAGTTCCTCATATGTGGTATACGGTATTTCTGTAACACTAGGGGGTTTTACTGATTCATTCCCTTCCCTAGTCCCGTTAATCCCTAACTCTAGGGAAACATTCCCAGCTGGGGAAACAACTTTTCCCGGGGAGTTGGCCCTGGTAAGAACACACAGAGCTAAGAAGGGGAGCAAACATATTAAAAACATTACGCCATATACACCAGGTCCCTTGGAATATATGCTGTGCAGACGTTTCTTCCCTGTAGTGACTGTGTCAAACAGTAAGGATGGAACGGCTTCCGGCACAACATGATGTCCCAAATGTGTGTCAATGAATAAAATCAGGTAATACAATAACCAAACATACATATATTATTTAACACGTTAAGCACCAAGCCTGTTTTCTCTTCCTTTTTGTTTAGCCCATGATATCTGATTTCACCGATATGCTGGCGGCACCAGTGAGTGACCGGTCCAGACTGAAAGTATAGTATCAGTCACCAGTGACTGACATGGCGCTTAACGTGTTACGAAACCTCTACATAATCTAAGGGCCAGCAAATGCCTACAAGACTCAGGACAAAAGCAGAAGAGAACCCGCCTAAGATCCCATATGGATGGAACACTACTCAGCCATAAGATGAAATACTGCTATTTGCTACAACATGGATGGATCTTGAGAATATTATGTTAAGTGAAATAAGTCAAAAGAAGTACCATGTGATTTCACTCACATGTGGGATATAAAATTGAGAACAACACATGTACAAACAAGACAAACTAACAAAAACTCATCCACACATGCCCTGGCTGGTTTGGCTCAGTGGATAGAGCGTCAACCTGCGGACTGAAGGGTCCCAGGTTTGATTCCGGTCAAGGGCACATGCCCAGGTTTCGGGCTTGATCCCAAGTAGGGGACATGCAGGAGGCAGCCAATCAATGATTCTCTCTCATCATTTATGTTTCTAGCTCTCTCTCCCTTCTCCCTTCCTCTCTGAAATCAATAAAGATATATTTAAAAAAAGACAAAAAAAAAAAAAAACAAAAAAAAAAACCTCATAGACACAGACAACAGTATGGTGGTTACCAGAGGGGAAGGGGGATGGGACGGTGGTAACGAGTAATGGGAGTCAAACATGATGAAAGATTTGACTCTGGGTGGTAAACACATAGTGCAATATATAGATAATATATTATAGAATTGTACATTTAAAATCTATATAATTTTATTAACCAATGTCACCCCAATCTACACTAATAAAAGAGAAACACGCAAATTGGTGTCACTCTGCTACACCCACCAGCCAATCAGGATGAGTATGCAAATTAACCCAACAAAGATGGCGGTTAATTTGCATATGCAGGCTCAGAGCAAAGACTGAAGGCTCCGGCCCAAGTGAAGACTGAAGACGACTGAAGACTGAAGAGGCTTGGCTTCTCCACTGTGGCCGGAACGGAGAAGCCTCGAGGCTTGCCTTCTCTGCTGCGGCCAGAGCGAAGAAGCCTCCAGGCTTGGCTTCTCCACTAAAGCCCCAGAGCAAAGGCCTGGGTTCCAGGTGCCAGAGGAAAACCGGTGCCAGCAGCCAGGGGAAGGAGGGCCTATTGCACGAATCTCTTCATGCAATGGGCCTCTAGTAAGTTTAATAATAAACAATTTTTTAAAAAGAAAACAAAAAAGAAAAAAATCATTAACAGAAAGTGCAGGGGAGAAGAGCTAACGTTTTCTCCCAACAACTACAGAAATAGTAATTAAGAACTTTATCAACCCTGTGCTAATTCAGCTTAATCCTCTAGCTCTGAGAAGATTAATCCTCTATTCAGGTTATATTTCCCACTGGGTGTTGGTTACTAGATAATTCACTAAGGTATCTAAATTTCCAGTTTCTGGATTTCTCTAATCTCTGATTAAATTCTAAATAACACCATGTTTATTAGGCAATGAGTCAGCTTGCACAAATTCTTGTAGCCAAAATTATGCATATATTCTGAAAATTCATATAATTATAGCTGAAAAAATGTGCTAGTAATACAAAGACTGCATATGTGTTAGAATCAAGTCATTAACTAGTGAAAACTGAGGAGCTGAGTTTAAGTATTTTAAAGAAGTATAAGAAATGTTTTGGGAGATTAACCAAAGAACTTATATGCATACAAGAGCAGTGGTCGCCAACCTTTCAGACCTCACGGACCACCAGTGGTTGGCAACTGCTGTACTAGAGGCCTGGTGCACAGATTCGTGCACCGGTGGGGTCCCTCGGCCTGGCCTCTGCCCTCTCGCAATCTGGGACAGGATGTCAGAGAGCTGGTTTAGGCCCAATCCCCGGCCAGACTGAGGGACCCCACCAGTGTACCGGGGCTCTAGTATGCATATAAGATCTTTGGTTAATCTCTTCCCGCCCTACCCCCTTTTCTCCCATTCCCTCAGAGATTCATCAGTCTGTTCCATGTCTCCATGCCTGTGGTTTCCACTCCTGCACTGAACACTGCCCTCTGGTGGTCAGTGACATCACAGGTACCAGTCAGCAGGTCGGCCAGTTGCTTAGGCTGTTAAATGTATTGATATGCATTATCCATGGACACAGGCAACAGTGAGGTGAAGGCCTGGGGAGGGAACGGGCACAGGATGGACGAGAGAACATTTTAATATTTTCAACAATAAAGGTAAATTTTGAAAAAATGTTTTGGTAAAAGGAGACTGGTCATGGGGTTTAACATGCAAAGGTTCAGATGAAGGTAATTTTGAAATTACAGAGGACAATCATGGAAGTTAGCCTGCTTAAAATACAGTTATTAAATAGGATAACGCCAGCTGGTACCAGTTTTTGAAACACACACAAAAATGATTAAATATATTCATGAGAGGAACTGGAACCCAGCAAAATAATTAATTAGCTTCTAGATAGAGGGACTTCCTATTTATCCCAAATAATCAAAGGTCACTAAAATCCTATCAACAAAACATGTAAATCAAGAGTGATTGTTACTATTCTCTAAGGCCACTCGACATCATCTCTGTTCTTTCTTCTCCATGATGTCCACAAATCCTACCAATACAGGGCAAGAGAAAACTCAGTTGTAATATAACATTTTCTAATGCTTGCAGATTTTTAAAATTTGTCTGCTTTTGCTTTTGGTGTATGTGGGTTCTTTCCTTTTTTGCTTGTTCATTTATTTAAAAAATAGCTTTCAGTGAACTTATTTTTAGAATAATTACATTTAATAACAAAAAAATCCTTCAATTTCTTATTGCTCATATAGCTCTTAGCCAACCTCCATCTAATCAACCATCACAATCAATCACAGCCTTCTAGAGTTCCCTTCTAAAAAAAAGTGACATGAGATGTTAAAGACTACTAGTTCATATATTCCACTGTGTTCCACCTAAGAGTAGGTTGGTTTGTTCCCTCACTGTTTACAACAATTGTTTTTGCAGTTGTAGATTTGATTATATATTATCTAAACCAACAAAATATCAGTATGAAAAATTGTTTCTATAAAAACTAAGTTGAAAAAATAGATGGAATAGCTCAATTGGTTGGGTGTCATCCCATACACTAAAAGGATGCCAGTTCGATTCCTGACCAGGGGCGTATGGGAGGCAGCCGACTGATGTTTCTCTCTCTCTCTCTCTCTCTGAAAAAATAAAAATAAGGAATCTTTTGTTATTATAGATTTATTTTAAAAAAGAAAATACTAATTGACTGGATGTGAAGACTACTATAATAAACTTGGAGAAAATAAAAAATATTAAGATTTGACTCACAGGTTATATCATAAATGTCTAAGTTCTCCGTTTAAAGACATCAAAATTTGAAATCATAAATATACTTGATGGATACAGTTTATGCATGAAAATCTGATGTAGAATGCCAGTCTATAGACTCAGGGCCTAGAAGAGACCCTAGATCAGGGGTGGGCAAACTTTTTGACTCGAGGGCCACAATGGGTTCTTAAACTGGACCGGAGGGCCGGAACAAAAGCATGGATGGAGTGTTTGTGTGAACTAATATAAATTCAAAGTAAACATCATTACATAAAAGGGTACGGTCTTTTTTTTTTTTTTTTTTTAGTTTTATTCATTTCAAACGGGCCGGATCTGGCCCGCGGGCCGTAGTTTGCCCACGGCTGCCCTAGATCATGGTTTCTTGACCCTGGCACTATGGACATTAGGACTAGAGAATTCTTTCTTGGAGGTGGGGGTGGGGAGTAGCAGCAATACTGTCCTGTGAATTGCTGGAAGCCGATCCACCCTGGATGCTTGACGCAGTCGCTGCAGGGATGTTTCAAGGGACCTGGCATATATGGCATACTGTTCTTAATATGTTTGCTCCCCTTCTTAAGCGCTATGTGTTTTAACCAAGGTCACCTCTCCAAGAAAGGTTGTTTCCCCAGGTGAGGATTTTTATCAGTAAACCCTTTAACTAAGTGCCAGAGGGGTAGTTAATCACTTTAACTACAAACAATCACACTTAAACTACATAATCTTTACTTAGAATAATCTCCTTCAGTTATTTCCTTGTAGCTTAATAGAACAATAGAGTAACCTTGGAATGGAGATAAGAAACACCCTGACCTTTGAAATAGAATGGATAGGGTTAAGATCAAATAGTATAAATACAAATGTAAGAGGACAATAAAGAGAGGAACCTGGCTAAGAGGAACCTGGCTATGATGATCACCTGAAGGCTGCCTCCATGTCTTTCTTTCTTCGCGGACTCCATCCACACCTTTGGGAACCCCTGGACCCGATGGGGCTGGACCCCAGCAGTGAATGAAAAGATGTTTTACTGAATCTCTGGCTTCTCTACTACTCACTAGAGGGCAACAGAATTGCCACCCTGCTGTGACAATAAAAAATGTCTCAAACACTGCCAAATATACCTTAGGGGGTAAAATCATTCAATTGACAACCATTGCCCTGTATCAAATAATTGATTAATAGAGAGAACCTGGCTAGAGAACCTCAGTATGCTGATCAACTGAACGCTGTCTCTGTGTCATTCCTTCTTCACAGACTCCTTCCATACCTTTGGGAACCCCTGGACCTGCTGGGGCTGGACCCCAACACTCTTCCTGTTGCCTCCACTTACAGGATCTCCTGGCTCCCAAAGGACATTGCCAGCTCTTTCATATGCTGTCCCTAAAGCAGGATTTTGTAAGGCAATAATACCGTCAAATAATTTCACACATCATCTGAGAACTTGAGAGAAATGGCGGAGAACTGGGCAGGAGTGTTTTGCTAGTGACATTTTGGGAAAGAATAGTTGCCTGCATATTATTTAACAAAAATAATTTCAGATGGCAGCTCTATCATTTAGTTGCAATATCTTGCAAACTTCACCCCTATTTGTTGTATTAAAATATACCCTGGCTGTCCTCCTTCCCAAGATCACCCTTTCATTCCAAAGGAAAGGGATACCAAAGAGATAAACTAGCATTTCCTTCCCACTTATCTCTAAGTCATATTCCCTACTTTCCTTGTATAAATACATTTAATCTTACGGCAAACCAGAGTTAGGTATTATTATCCCTATTTCCAAAAAAATAAAAATAAAAACCAAGGATAATTGAGATTAAATTATTTCCACAAAGTCACATTTAATAAGAGACACAATCAAGATTTGTAATCGATTTACTCCAAAAATAATAGCTACTAACATTTAGGAAGAACTTATAAATGTCAAGCACTATTCTAAAATCTTTTCACACATCTCTATATATAAAACCCTAATATGCAAATAGATAGAACAGCAGAACAACCGAACAACCGGTTGCTATGACATGCACTGACCACCAGGGGGTGTGCGCCAAACATGGAGGGCATGGGAAACAGGTGACAGAGCACAGAAAAAAAAAATTGATTAATATATGTATATTTATATATTTTTGTTAAAGTAAAATGCTTAAGTAATCTGCTTTTAATGATTTTTGCTATAACCAACTTTTTTTGATTAATTGATCTACTACTAGTTCAAATTAAGTCATTAAAGATGGCTGTTCTATACTTAGGAAGTAAGAAAAAACACCTTTATCTGGTAAAATGCCAAATAAAATAGCTTTACTTTATATATAATAACATTACCATTGTTTCCACATTTTTTCCTGAGATCAAGACAGAAGCACAGGATTACTGGGTAGGTAAGAGCAGGGAGAGGAGAATAAAGAAGCAGCAAGGGGAAAAATAAATTTAAGAAACAATTTCCAGATAGTTGAAGAAGCAACACAGAAGAAAACACTATCTCTTGCCTACATAGTCCTATTCACAGCAACATTTACTGCAGGCTCATTCAACATCAGTAAGAGAGGTTCCTACACATAAACTCCAGAAATATGCTTAAAACAAATTATGATTCCCTCATTGAAGATGCTCAAAAAAAATAAATAAATAAGGTGAGTCTTTATGTACTGACACCATTATATATTGTTAAATAAAAGTAAGTTGTAGTGTGATACAATTACATAAGTAGGCATTAAGAATATGATTTATGCCGAAACCGGTTTGGCTCAGTGGATAGAGCGTCGGCCTGCGGACTGAGAGGTCCCGGGTTCGATTCCGGTCAAGGGCATGTACCTGGGTTGCGGGCATATCCCCGGTGGGGGATGTGCAAGAGGCAGCTGATTGATGTTTCTCACTCATCAATGTTTCTAACTCTCTCTATCTCTCTCCCTTCCTCTCTGTGAAAAATCAATAAAATATATTTAAAAAAAAAAAAAAAAGAATATGATTTATACATACAAAGAAAAAGATCAGATAGTAAACCAAATCATTAATAGCATTTATCCCTGGGATGTCAGAAGGTTTTTTCCATAATTGCCACAACAATCTTCCCTTCACAGATCTCTTCTAGAGCCTTGACACTTCTTCTTTCAAGAGGTAGAGTCTGCGTTCCCTGCTCTTGAACATGGTCAGGCCAGCATGACTGCCTCAATGAACAGAACGTAGCAGAAGTAACACCGTGGTTTTCAAGGCTAGGTCATAAAAAGTGATATGGCTTTCTTTCTCTTTTGAGACACCTTCCTTTGGAGCCCTGAGGTACCATGAAGAATTCCAGCTATCCTTAAGCCACAATACTAGTGACCACACAGAGGCAGAGAGAGGTACCTAAGAAGCTGAAGCTGACCTAGCCCTCAGTTATTTGAGTTCTCCCAACTTGGACATTAGACACATGAGTGAGCTAGCCTTCAGATAATTCCAGGTGAGAAATCCCAAGTGAGAACCTCTTAACGGAGCCAACCCCCAGAACCCTGAGAAAGAATAATGTGATTGTTGCTTTAGTCTACTAACTTTGGGGGTAGTATGTTATGAGCAACAGACAACACAGAGATGAAACGTGTCAGGAAGAGAAGGGGTCAGCTAAACTTACTTTATATATATATACTAGAGGCCCGGTGCACAAAAATTTGTGCACTGGGGGGGGGGGGGGTGTCCCTCAGCCCGGCCTGTGCCCTCTCGCAGTCTGGGACCCCTCGGGAAATAATGACCTGCTGGCTTAGGCCTGCTCCTGGGTGGCAGAGAGCACGCCCAATCCGTAGGTGCAGTCCCTGGTCGGGCTCAGAGCAGGGCCGATTGGGGAGTTGGGGCGCTGCCCCCTGTCATGCACAGAGCAGGGCAGATCGGGAGGTTGCGATGCCACCCTCAGTCACGCTCAGGGTAGGGCCGATTGGGGGGTTGGGGCGCCGCCCCCGTCACACTCAAGACAGGGTCGATGGGGATGTTGCGGCGCCACCCCCTGTCATGCACAGAGCAGGGCCAATGAGGGGGTTGGGGCGCTGCCCCCTGTCACTCACAGAGCAGGGCCGATCAGGGGGTTGAGGAGCTCCTCCCTGTCACTCAAAGAGTAGGGCCGATAGGGGAGTTGGGGCACTGCCCCCTGTCACACTCAGGGCAGGGCCAATGGGGAGGTTATGGCTCTACCCCGTCCCACACAGAGCAGGGCCCGTGGGGGGGGGGGGGGGGGGGGGTTTGGGCGCCGCACCCTGTCACACACAGAGCAGGGCCGATCAAGGGGTTGGGGCGCCTTCCCCTGTCACGAACAGAGCAGGGCGGATAGGGAGGTTGTGGCCCCGCCCCCTGTCACACACAGAGCCGCAGGGCAATCAGGGGGTTTGGTCGCTGCCCCCTGTCACGCTGCTCCAGGGGCCAGGAGGCCTCGCTGCTCTGCTGATCCCGGTGCTGGGAGGCATATTACCCTTTTACTATATAGGATAGAGGCCTGGTGCACGGGTGGGGGCCGGCTGGTTTGCCCTGAATGCTGTCCTGGATCAGGGTGGGGGTCCCGCTTGGTCGCCTGGCCAGCCTGGATGAGGGTCCCCACTGGGGTGCCTGGCCAGTCTGGGTGAGGGGCTGAGGGCTGTTTTCAGGCTGGCGGGTGACTGAAGCTCCCAACCGCTCCTTTTTTTCTTTTTCTTTTTTAAATTCTGGGCCAGCTTTAGCTCTGAGGCTTGGCTCCAGCTCTTAGGCCTCGGCTGCTGAAAGCAGGTATCTGGTTTGTTTGGGTTCTATAATCGAAACACTGTTTCAACTCCAGCTCTGAGATCCCGGCTGGCTGAAAGTTTTCTGGGGTTTTGTTTAGCTTCTGTATTTGTAACAATGTTTCAAACTGCAAGCTCAGAGGCCGGCAGCGGCAGGTGGGGAACGTTGGAGTCCTCCATCACTGAAGCAAGCAAGCCTCATGTTCGCTTCAAGCTGCCTGGCTGCCGGCCGCCATCTTGGCTAGCAGTTAATTTGCATATCACCCTGATTAGCCAATGGGAAGGGTAGCGGAGTGACACCAATTTGCATGTTTCTCTTTTATTAGTGTAGATATATTTCTTTATTGCTTGAATCTTTTCTCTGTAATAACTTTATAACTGCAATGTTTAAGTCCCTAGATCTCCTGCTGTCATGGTAAACAGGGAAAAACTGAGCTTATCCTCAGAAGACAATGAACCTAAAATTCCTACCTATTATCTACCCCAAACATTCTTTATTTCATTTGTGTGTTAATCCTCATCCAAGGATATTTTTCCATTGATTTTTAGAGAGAGTGGAAGGGAGGGGGAGAGACAGAGTGAAACATTGATGTGAGAGAGACACATCAAATATGGTTGCCTCCCACAAGTGCCTGAGGATCAGGTCTGGGGATTGAGCCTGCATCCAATGTGCCGTTGACCAAATCAAACCCGGGACTTTTTAGTCCATAGGCCTACTCTCTATCCACTGAGCCAAACCGGCTATGGCTACCCTGATCATTCTTAACCACTGTCATTGGTACTAGCGTTTTACAGCAAAAAATATTTGTCAGGAACTTAGACTTGGCAATCTCTCTAGTGCTAAGTACTATTTTTTTTATGGTGGATCAGAGGAATTACCGAACCAAGAGTAACTCGGATATAGTATTGACATCTGTACCACAGGGTTGAGTCCTCTTTTATCAAAATCAAACTGTGAGCTTCTTAAAGTCTAGGCCCATGTCTTACTCATATGATATGTGACCAATACTGTTTAGATCAGTGATTCCCAAAGTGGGCGCTACCGCCCCCTGGTGGGCGCTGCAGCGATCCAGGGGGGCAGTGATGGCCACAGTTACATTTGGGGGCGATGAGTAACTGCTATTAAAATTTTTTAAAAAATTAATTTCCAGGGGCTGAGTAATATTTTTTCTGGAAAGGGGGCGGTAGGCCAAATAAGTTTGGGAACCACTGGTTTAGATGAATGAGAATAAATGAACTCTGAAAATTACAGGAGGAAGATAAAGAACATGGAGGACGATAAGCCAAAAGGAGACTCAAGGACCTTACATTTCAACTAAGAATCCAATTCATACACATGAAATGAAAACTGAAATATTTAAAATGTGATATACCTTACAAGTAAATCCCCCAAAAAATTATATATGCTTGTAACTGAGTACATAAATACAGCGTATATATGAAGTAAATGACTGGTCCAAATGTGACAGGCCTCACTGGAAAAAGATCTCCTCCTCAGAGACAGAAGACTTTAAGTAGGTTTTATTAAGAAGGTTTTTACTGGCAAGATAAGGATACACAAGCATATTAAGTGGGGTAAGTAGCAAATACCAAGAAATAAAGGCTGATAACATATAATAGGAAGAAAGGTAATTTACTTGAATGTAACAGAGAAAAAATATCTTTAGGAATCAGAAAGTAGGATGCTAGGTAAGGGAGGGAAAAAATGTTAGAGAAACTTTAAAAAACATAAGTATTGCCCTGACCAGTTTGGCTGAGTGGCTAGAGCGTCGACCTGTGGACTGAAGAGTCCCAGGTTCGATTCTGGTCAAAGGCATGTACCTTGGGTTGCGGGCACATCCCCAGTAGGGGGTGTGCAGGAGGCAGCTGATGGATGTTTCTCTCTCATGGATGTTTCTAACTCTCTATCCCTCTCCCTTCCTCTCTGTAAAAAATCAATAAAATATATATTTTTTAAAAAACCACAAGTATTAAAAATTGAAATGTAACACAATTCGAACTAAGGTACAGTACCTTCTTAAATGATTTGATAAAAAGTGTTGATGAAAATTAGTGGTCAGCAAACTGTGGCTTGGCAAACCACGGCTCGCGAGCCACATGCGGTTCTTTGGTCTTGTGAGTGTGGCTCTTCCCCAAAATACCGGCTCTTCCACAAAATACTGACTTCTGTGCATGGGCCACGGAGTTTCAATCGCACTGTATGTGGGTGCCCGCACGTGGTATTTTGTGGAAGAGCCACACTCAAGGGGCCAAAGAGCCGCATGTGGCTCGCGAACCGCGGTTTGCCGACCACGGCATGGAGTAGAGTAAAAGAGACAGGAAGGCCAATTTATTGCTGCTCAGCAAGAAGTGATAAGCATGACAACTACTTATGTAAAAAGGAAGAGTAGTACCTAAGAGATGTGATGGTGAAAAATCAGCAGAACACTGATGATGAGTTAATGGGAAAGGAGAGAAGTACAAAAGGGAAGTACAAACGGAAAGTACTAAAAGGGTAACTTAAAGGTTTTAAATCTAGGACCTTCAAGACCAGAAGTAATTCTTAGTAGGAAAAGAAAAGGATAATGGAAGGAAGAAGACCTGGATAGAAAAGAAATTTAACTAAGAGGAAATAGGCATTTGCATCAAATGCAGCTTAGGCCTAGAAGAGTAAAACTAAAAAAAAAATTTAAATTAAATTAACAAACAAAAAAATAAGTAGCTAGGAAAAGACTGCTTGCAACATACACAAATTCTAATGACTCAGCAGGGGAGTAAAAACCTTAAAAACAGAAGGACAGGCCAACTAATAACAAGATTAAAAAATTGCCTTAATCTGTGCCAACCACTATTTTAATCCTACCAGACCTGAGGCCCTGAACCTAACTGTCCCCTATACCTGGGCTCCTGAGCATTAAAAAGAAAAAACCAACATGATATAGAAAAATGTTAGTTACATGCAAACAAGTGGTTAGAATAAGATGGAACTTGGAGACATTGTAGAAAATAGGTCTACCTTTTATCTACCTTTCATCTGGCACCAATATTCCACCTTTGTGTGGAAATTACCGAAAAATCGGTACAGCGGTCTGGTAGGGTTAAGCATTTTACTAATATTGCCTCATATTCTCACAACAATCCTATGATATGAATACTATTATTTATCTCCAATTTACAGATGGAGAAACTGAGGCAGAGGAAAGTCTACTCAAAGTTACAAAGTAAGTTATGGAGGTTAGATTTGCACCTAAGTAGCCTAGCTCCAAATTTTATGTTCTCAACTAGCTCAATACTCTAGGGTCAATTAAGACTGAAAAGAATGATGCCAGACCTAAGGGAAAAAAAAGGCAAGGAATTCATTTGTGAGAGCAAAGATTCAAGAGATGGTTGGATACCAAAAGTAGATACAGTGAAAAAAAAAAATCTTCCTCAATAGATCCAGAAAACTAGAATAACAAAGAATTTACTGACAAAGGGGTGGGAAGGTCTGCCTAAGAGTCAGTATGTAAAATATAAAAGCTTAAGAAAATGAACTGCCCAGCCCATGTGGCTCAGTGGTTGAGGACTGACCCAGGAACAAAGAGGTCACAGTTAGATTCTGGTAGGACACATGCCCTCACTGCAGGCTTGATCTCCAGTAGGGGGCATGCAGGAGGCAAGAGATCAATGACGTTCCTCTCTCATCAATGTTTTTATCTCTATCCTCTCCCTTCCTCTCTCTCTGAAAACCAATAAAAACACATTCCCAAAAAAAGAATATGAAATGACGATAAATCATTATAGACTAGATGTTTGGGGCATAATACCAACCATTAAGTATAATATCCAGAAAAATAGCCATGCTTAATCAAAACATAAGTCACTGCACAATTTAGTGGCAAAGCAATTACAGAGGATGTTTAACATAAAGCAGGTATCTGCCAAGGAGGAAATATTCCAACTTACAAACAGGTATTTAAGATTACCAAGTCCTCTAACATAGAGCCAAGCACATAGTAGCATCTCTCAGTAGGTATTATGCTTCCCAAATATTCTGAAGACATCATCAATTATCTAGTATGCTTATGGAAAAACGCATATCCCTTGGCCCATCTAAGATTTTTAAGAATATGAAGGTGGAGCTCAGGAAGCTAAAATTTTAATGTTTTTTTCAAGGCAAATGTTTTGCACAAAAGTTGAGATGCACTGCCTTCCTCTGCTGCAGCCTAAGTGTTAGAATTCTGTGACTCCCCAACTGTTTATCTCATCTCCTGTGGCTTTGTAATCTTACTCGGATCTTCTAGCTTCTTTAGTTGCCTATGCTTCACTTGTGTTTATTTCTAAAATCTCAGTCCTGTTTTAGTAACCTAATCCAGACCTGGCTTTGGAGTTTTTAGCCCTGAAACCCATATCAACTCCAATACTGACATAGAGAGAAAAAAGTTCTAGGTCTTTTCCCTGACATCATGGAGCTTTTGTTAAATATAACATACGGTGTTGACTGGACATTGGACTGACTCAATATGTTAATTCTTACATAGCCAGATATGTGGAGAATTTGTCCAGGATGAAAGACATTTCCTAGAAAAATAGTTGTCACCATAGACAATGTCTAAGAGAATCTTAGTTTCTGGACTAATAAAGGAGGCAGTTATTCTAAGATGTCTCTCTCTTTTTAAAAAAAAGAGATTTAGAGAGAGAGAGGAAGGGGGAGAGAGAGAGACATCTATTTGTTCCACTTATTTATGCATTCAATGGTTGATTCTTGTATGTGCCCTGACCAGGAATTGAACTCCCAACCTTGGCATATCAGGACAACACTCTAACCAACTGAGCTACCCAACCAGAGCTCTAAGATGTCTCTTGACACCAACAATGAAACAAACGGTGGCCAAAAGGTTAAGTACTTGATATGAGGTAGAACAACAAAAAAGCCTTTTCATTCTACCAAAGGCGCTCCTTGATAGCAACAACTAGGATCATAAAAGAATGGCCAGCGGTTCTCAACCTGTGGGTCGCGACCACTTTGGGGGTCGAACGACCCTTTCAAGGAGTCACCTAAGACCATCAGAAAACACATATATAATTACATAATGTTTTTGTGATTAATCACTATGCTTTAATTATGTTCAATTTGTAACAATGAAAATACATCCTGCATATCAGATATTTCCATTACGATTCATAACAGTGGCAAAATTACAGTTATGAAGTAGCAACGAAAATAATTTTATGGTGGGGGGGTCACCACAACATGAGGAACTGTATTAAAGGGTCGCATTAGGAAGGTTGAGAACCATTGCTTTAGCAGATCTGTGTGAGTCACTTGTAGAGACAGAATATTCATGGCTCTAGTGCTACCTCTGGTTCTCTTTTCTTAATCCTGACTAGTTTCACAGTCCTACTTTGTCATCTTTCTGGTTTGCCTGAGATGACTAACGTAACAACTTACAGAAAATTATATTGGGAGACTTTTGACATTTCCTGCAAATTATCTGATCCTTCAAAAAAAGGATTAGCCCAGCCAGTGTGGTTCAGTGGCTGAGTGTCCACCTAGGAACCAAGAGCTCCTCGGTTCAATTCCCAGTCAGGGCACATGCCCGGGTTTTGGGCTGTTCAGGTGGCAGCCGATAGAAGATGTTCCTCTCTCATTAAAAAAAAAAAAAAAATCAATAAAAAATTTATTTTTATTTTTATTTTTTTTAAAATATATTTTATTGATTTTTTACAGAGAGGAAGGGAGAGAGACAGAGAGTTAGAAACATCGATGAGAGAGAAACATCGATCAGCTGCCTCCTGCACATCTCCTACTGGGGATGTGCCCGCAACCCAGGTACATGCCCTTGACCGGAATCGAACCCGGGACCTTTCAGTCCACAGGCCAACGCTCTATCCACCGAGCCAAACCGGTTTTAAATCCAATTCATCTTTGTATCCCAGAGTACATACCAGTAAACATGCACTGCTGGACTCGACATGTTTAACTGAGAATGCCCTGTTCAACCCCTGAAAAAGAAACTTCCTCATACAGAGTACCCAAAAGCCTTAGCTTCATATAAAAGACTGGAGACCCAGTGCATGAAATTCATGCACTGAGGTGGGGGGTCCCTCAGCCCTGCCTGCGCCCTCTCCGGGACCCCTTAGGGGATGTCGGACTGCCGGCTTAAACCAGGGGGATCGGGCCTAAACCAGCAGTCATACATCCCTCTTGCAATCCAGGATCCTGGGGTGCCTGGCTCCTTACTGCTCACTTGCTCACTCCTTACTGCTCGACTCGCTGCTCCTTAGTGCTGCCGTGGAGACGGGAGAGGTTCCCGTCATCAGTCACCACCGTTGCACTTGCCAGAGTGAGACTGGCTTCTGGCTGAGCGGTGCTCCCCCTTTGGGAGTGCACTGACCACTAGGGGGAAGCTCCTGCGTTGAGCGTCTGCCCCCTAGTGGTCAGTGCACATCATAGCAACTGGTCATTCTGATTGTTCCGCTGTAACAGTTGCTTAGGTTTTTATTAGATAGAATAGAGGCCCAGTGCACAAAAATTTGTGCACTCGGAGTAGGGGGTCCCTCAGCCCGGCCTGTGCCCTCTCACAGTCTGGGACCCCTCAGGGGTGACCACTTGCTGGCTTAGGCCTGCTCCCTGGGGGATTGAGCCTAAGATGACAATCAGACATCCCTCTGGCAGCACGGCAGCCCTCAGCGGATGTCCACTTGCCAGCAGGGAGCAGACCTAAGCTGCAGTCAGACATCCTTAGCGCTGCTGAGGAGGCAGGAGAGGCTCCCACCACCACTGCTGTACTGGCAGCCATCAGCCTGGCTTGTGGCTGAGTAGAGCTCCCCCCTGTGAGAGCGCACTGACCACCAGAAGGCAGCTCCTGCATTAAGCATCTGCCCCCTGGTGGTCAGTGTGTGTCATAGTGACCAGTCATTCCCAGTCTTTCTGCTGTTAGGGTCAGTTTGCATATTACCCTTTTACTATATAGGACAGAGGCCTAGTGCATGGGTGGGGGCCGGCTGGTTTGCCCTGAATGGTGTCCCGGATCAGGGTGGGGGTCCTGCTTGGGTGCCTGGCCAGCCTGGATGATGGGCTGATGGCAGTTTGCAGCTGGTCACACCCCCTTCAGGGTGGGGGTCCCCACTGGAGTGCCTGGCCCGTCTGGGTGAGGGGCTGAGGGCCGTTTTCAGGCTGGCAGGCGACTGAAGCTCCCAGCCTCTTTTTTTTTTGTATTTTTTTTAATTCTGCAATTTATTTACCTTCTATAGCTGTCACTGGAGCTGAGAGCTGGCTCCAGCTCTGAGGCCCGGCTCCAGCTCTGAGGCTGTGGCTGGCTGAAAGCAGGTATCTGGCGTTTGTTTAGCTTCTATAATTGAAACTCTGTTGCCATCACTGGCGCTCTAAGCTCTGAGGCCCCAGCTGGCTGAAAGCAGGTATCTCGGGTTTGTTTAGCTTCTATAATTGAAACATTGTTGCTTCCGGAGCTCAGAGCTGGGCCGCAGCAGGCGGGGAACCTTGGCTCCCTCCATCACTGGAGCAAGCAAGCCTCATGTTCGCTTCAGCTGCATGGCTGCCGGCCGCCATCTTTGTTGGCAGTTAATTTGCATATCCTGATGATTAGCCAATGGGAAGCATAGCGGAGGTATGGTTAAGTACCATGTTTGTCTATTATTAGATAGGATTATTTGACCCTGTGCCTTACTTGTCAAGGTCATGGAATAGGAATAGACATATAACTCATGGTCATGCCATGCATTCAGATTTCTCTGTCCAACTGTGTTGGGGTCCAGCCCCAGCAGGTCCAGGGGTTCCCAAAGGTATGGATGGAGTCGGCTAAGAATGAGGGACACGGGGACAGCGTTCAGTTGATCAGCATAGCCAGGTTCTCTCTCTTATTCTCCTGTTACATCTGTATTTTTACCATTTGATTTTAATCCTATCCATTCTATTCCAAAGGTTAGGGCGTTTGTTATCTCCATTCCAAGGTCACTACTCTACTGTTCTGTTAAGCTACAAGGAAGTAACTGAAGGAGATTATCCTAAGTAAAGATTATGTAAATTAAGCATGATTGTTTGTAGTTAAGGTGATTAACTACCCGCCTGGTACTTAGTTAAGGGGTTTTACTGATTTATTCCCTTCCTTAGTCCTGTTAATCCCTAACTCCAGGGAAAAAGTCCCACCTAGGGAAACAACCTTTCTGGAGAGGTGACCCTGGTTAGAACACATAGCGCTAAGAAGGGGAGCAAACATATTAAGAACAGTATGCCATATATGCCAAGTCCCTTGAAACATATGCTGTGCAGATGTTTCTTCCCTGCAGCGACTGTGTCAAGCAGCAAGGATGGACCGGCTTCAGGCACAACTGAGCCAAAGTAAGCACACTGTCACCACTAAGAGGTAAGCTTTAGTTGAAAGAGCAGTTCCAAATCCACCTGCGAGTCAGTTACTGATAAAAAAAAAAAGGCAAATAGAAGTGGAAGGGAGAAGTGAGAAAGGCAGATGAAGTAGGCATGGAAAAACAAGCCAAGACAAGAAACCATATATCTCTAAAATGAGAGACAGAGAGAACTAGCTTCTCAGATTCCAGACAGTTCTCCCATTCACACAAAGTCTAGTTCTTTATCAACCCAAAACAGCTGGATCCTTATAACAACCTCTCCTTGGAAGCTAAACAATTCATGATTAAAGCACTTAAATTAAAAAACAAAAACAAAAACATGCATACCAAGATAAATAAAAAGCTGGTTAACAGCTAAATCCAAAGAGAAAAACAATTGTATAACCAAGAAAGTAAAATCTCAGGTAGCCACAAAAGCTCTCTATATATGAATGCCTTATCAAGAAGTCCCACTAATATTTATCATATTCTGGTCAGTGAAACAAATTAGAATTTAATTACCTTTTCAAAATAAAGTATCAGTGTTGACAAATAAAAAATTGTTTCAAACCCAAAGGAGATATACCTGTTGATCTATTTGAAGGTATTTCATTAGCTGTCGAAAGCAGACCTTTGTTGTTTGATTGTTTGTAATAATCAGCAGTATGTTGGATTAGCAGCCTCATCTTTGACAAGCTTTATAACTCATACAACTAATAGAGAAGAGACAACGTATAAACAGCCCTGTAACTAATCTTTAACTTGATGGTCCTTTGTTGTACTTAGACTAACAATAGTCTCAAGATACCCTTATTTTCCTCTAAAAGATCCTTTCTCTGAAATTAATCTTTGAACTGATTTGGAAGCAAGTTCTCTTACAACAAATCCAAAATAGAACTCAGCATGAGCTCACAATTAATTAATTTGACGAATTTGCTTCAACACTGTCAAAGACCAAACTAATGTCAGAATAACTGTAATCCTGGTCACCTATTACAGATTCTGGCATACTTCCTCTCTGGCAAGAAATATATAATTTAAACCTTGAATTTATTTAAATCTTTCACATTTTATTTACAGAATTTTTCAATATTACTGTTAACTTATCCTTAAAAAGCTTAATGGGTACTAATAAGACCGCAAGAAAAGCTTGCAAATTTTTATATTTTCAAAACAGGAAAAGTTTAATTGAAATTTTCCATAACGCATGATGTGTCAAAAGAATTTCTAAACTACTACAAAAGGCAAAAGAGTGAAATTACTAATCCAATAATTAGGTTTTTCTCCTTAGTTATACTGACAAGACAGAATTATGAATAAGGGAGGAATTATTCAATCTCTGTGGTGACAGAATAGTTCTGTATCTTGATTATGGTGGTGGTTATAGAATCCCCACATGTGATAAAATGGCAGAGAACTATACACACACTGTACCAATGTCAATTTCCTGGTTTTAATATTGTACTAAACTTTAGTAACTAAAGTTATGTAAGATATAACCATTAGGGGACACTGGGTGAAAAGTACACGACCCTTTCTACTATTTTTACAACTTTCTGTGATTTATAATTACTTTAAAAGTAAAAGTAAGCAAACAATTCATGAGTTCACTTAATGATAACAAAAATACCATATAAAAAGCAAATTAGGGAGAGACCAAGATGGCGGCGTAGGTAAACACCGGAGACCGCTGCTGCAAACAACCATTTCAAAAATACAACTAAAAGACTGAACGGACATCACCCAGAACCACAGGAAGGCTGGCTGAAGAGAGACTCTACAACTAGAAGGAAAGAGAACAGCAAATCGAGGCTCAGAGGCGGCGCAGTGTGGAAAATACAAAGGTACCGAGGTGCGCGCGCAAAGCGGGCTGGTGGCTGAGGGCTCGGTTGTCGTTTTCTGTCGGGAGTGAGTCTCAGACTCTGGGCTCCAGATCCGGGCGAGTCTCTAGGGACCCAGACTCAAACGGGAGAAGCGGGATTATCCGGCATCAGTTGGAACCTGAGGGCAGCTTTCTCTCTGAGGTTTGCAGCGGCTGCCGGGGTTCTGAGAAGCAGAGCCTCTGGGAACGGGACTGAGCGTGGCCATAACTGCTCCCTCCGCCCGCCCTGTTGATCCCGCCCCGCCCAAAGCCTGCGCACAGCCATTTGCCGATCGCCTCAGGCAAAGGCTGGATTAGCGCCTCCCCAGAAGGCAGACGTTTTCCTTACAGCTGATTCCTATAGCCAGTGGGCCTGGTGGTCAAACCCCTCTAGTGTTAACTACAACAATTAAGGCTTGGCTAGAACAAGACTGCGCACAGAGACCACAAGGGGGTGCACCAAGAAAGCATAAAAGATGCGGAGACAAAAAAACATGACAGAAATGGAGGATATGGAGCTAAGAATCGCAATTTTGAGGGCTTGCCATAAATTTGTGCAGAGCCTCACGAAAACTAATGAGACCCTCGATGCTACGATAAAGAAATTAGAAAGTAAGCATACACGGACTGAAATAAAGAATATTATACCCAATAGCAGACCAGAGGAGTACAATAATCAAACCAAAGATTCGACAAAAAACACCCAATTGGAAAAGCAAAATGAAAAAAGAATCCGAAAGTGTGAAGATAGTGTAAGGAGCCTCTGGGACAGCTTTAAGCGGTCTAATATCAGATTCATTGGAGTGCCAGAAGATGAGAGACAGCAAGATATTGAAAACCTATTTCAAGAAATAATGGCAGAAAACTTCTCCCACCTGGTGAAAGAAATGGACTTACAGGTCCAAGAAGCGCAGAGAACCCCAAACAAAAGGAATCCAAAGAGGACCACACCAAGACACATCATCATTAAAATGCCAAGAGCAAAAGACAAAGAGAAAATCTTAAAAGCAGCAAGAGAAAGAGGCTCAATTACCTACAAGGGAATACCCATACGACTGTCAGCTGATTTCTCAACAGAAACTTTGCAGGCCAGAAGGGAATGGCAAGAAATATTCAAAGTGCTGAATACCAAGAACCTACAACCAAGATTACTTTATCCAGCAAAGCTATCATTCAGAATTGAAGGTCAGATAAAGAGCTTCACAGATAAGGAAAAGCTAAAGGAGTTCATCACCGCCAAACCAGTATTATATGAAATGCTGAAAGGTATCCTTTAAGAAGAGGAAGAAGAAGAAAAAGGTAAAGATACAAATTATGAACAACAAACATGCATCTATCAACAAATGAATCTAAGAATCAAGTGAATAAATAACCTGATGTACAGAATGAACTGGTGATTATAATAGAATCAGGGACATAGAAAGGGAATAGACTGACTATTCTTGGGGGAAAAAGGGGTGTGGGAGATGCGGGAAGTGACTGGACAAAAATCATGCACCTATGGATGAACACAGTGGGTGGGGAGTGAGGGTGGAGGGTGGGGTGGGAGCTGGAAGGAGGGGAGTTATGGGGGGAAAAAAGAGGAACAAATGTAATAATCTGAACAATAAAGATTTAATTTAAAAAAAAAAAAAAAAAAAAAGCAAATTAACCTAAATACCCTCCCTGTTGCCAGGCCAGTGTAGCTCAGTGGTTGAGCACCAACCCAGGAACCTAGAGATGGTGTGGTTAGATTCTGGATCATGGCACATACCAGGGATTTGGGCTCAATTCCCAGTAGGGGGCATGCATGAGGCAATCAGTCAATGATTCTCTCTCATCATTGATGTTTCTTTCTCTCTCTCTCCCTTTCCCTTCTCTCTCTGAAATAAATAAAAATGTATATTAAAAATAATAATAATTAATAAATACCCTCCCTGATTAGCAAACTAGAAAACTGAAACCTAACCAAGTAATACAAACTTACATGGTCAGTAACAGAGAGAAGATATCTAATTAAAATGCTGTCAACTAAACATTCGATTTCAGAAAAATGGAACTTAAAATTGGAGTAACCAATTACTTGTGCTCATTAAATAATTCTTTAATTTAGGGAAGAAGACCAGGTCATTTGATGCCTACAGTGCATTAGAAAATAAGCAATAAATACATATTTTTTTATATTGCTACTAGAGGCCCAGTGCAAGAATCCATGCATGGGTGGGGTCCAGGCCAATCGGCCAGGGCCAGCCGGGGGGAGGGGCTGCAGGCGGTTGGCCAGCTGGCCCAGCCCCCTGGTCAAACTCCCAGTTAGTTAAAAGATTGATGTGGTCAAGGGGACAATTTGCATATTAGCCTTTTATTAAATAGAATACTTTATTTAAAGGAAGAAACTTTTTTTGTTAATCCTCACCTGAGGATATTTTTTTCATTGGTTTTTAGAGAGAGTGGAAGGGGGGGGACAGTGGGTGAGGGAGAGGGAGAGAGAGAGAGAGAAACATCGATGTGAGAGAGACACAACGACTGGTTGCCTCCCACATACATGTGCCCTGAAAGGGGCTGGGGGTCAAACCTGCAACCCAGGTACATGCCCTTGACTGGGAATCAAACCCAAGACCCTTTGGTGCTGGGCTGATGCTCTAACCACTGAGCACACCAGCCAGGGCAAGGAAGAAACTTTTTTTAAAGAGAAAAAACCTCAAAGAAATTTATATTTAACTTTAGACCTATCACCTTTGGAGGGAAGTGGTATCTTATTGAAAACCATGATACAGTATTCTAAGACCATGCCATCTTCTCAGAGAGGTCTACTTTAGAAAAGAGTGTACAGCAACTATTCTTGTCCTGCGTGTTCTAAACTGCTATGTAAAACTAAACATAGGCTATCTTTGACTCAAAAAAAAAAAATGCATTTTCAACCAAATAACGATAATATTCAGAATCGCTGCTTTCAAGTTCTCCACAATGAACAATTATGTTCCATAAAGGTAAACGCTGGCTAAATTAGTGTTTGCAAACCACAGTCATAATATAGCATCCTACAAAAATTACACTCTAAAGTTTGAACTTATACCTTAGCTATCATCCTGCTACTTCTATACAATCGTTTTGGTAACATTTATCCTTGTGAGGCTCAGTTTAGTAAAAACAAGACATTCTTTCTCCTTGAGAGGAATGAGACACAGATATAAATCACCGTATGTGTATCATCTAGCACTCTGGAAAACCAACTGAAGCAGTGTGTAAGTATAAACATTAGTATGTAAATAAAACAGATGTTTGTCTAAAGTGGCTTCCAGATCATATAATGCAACTATTCAATTGTCCCAATAGTAACTTAAAGAAAACACATTACTTGAAATGGAGTGAGAATTCAGATTTGTGGAGAAGAAAGTAAAAGAAACTACACAAAGTGAATAGATCTTTAATGAACTTAGATGAGAAGATATAAAAAATTGGTGTATCAAGGGGAAATCTAGGTTAGAAACCTAGAATAATGTATTAACATGGCTAGGCAAGTGATTTTTTAAATTGTAGCCTGAATTAGTCAATAATCTAACTAGTATTACTCTTTATTTTGGTAGAAAAATAAAAGCCAGAATAGCAAAATATACCATCATTCTTTATACAGTAATGTGCTTTAAATTTAAAGTTCACAATTCTTTATTTTTGAAGATACTACTAACAAATGCAACCTTCATAGACTAATGTCCAACCTTCCTTATCCATGCTACAGAGTATTGGGGTTGGTCTACCAGTTGGCATGGCTAAGGGTCTGAGATCAGTAATCATAAAATGTAAGGCAGGAACCAGAACATAAAATTATCTGTTACAGCACAGTTATAATAGTTAACATTTATGATATGCCAAAAGCATTCTAAGGATTTAACAGCATTCTAAGGGCTCACAATAATTCTATGAAGGAGTATTTATTCCCATTCTTTAGATGAGATAATTGAGGCAGAGACAAGTTAAATGACTAGCCTAAGGTCACATAGCTAGTAAGTGGCAGAGGCAGGATGTGGACACAGGTGAAATGACAGTTTGGATGTAATCCAAAAGGCTAAAGAGCCATTGAAGGATTATAGTTGAAATATGGCTGAAAATAAAATTCACATTTTATTTTAGTGAGATTCCTAATTGGATTGAAGAATGACTATGGAAAAACACTAAAAGCAGGAAGATTAGTTAAAAGACTGATGTGGCAAGCAAGACTGATGAAGGCCTGAGAATAACAATAGAATGAAAATAAGTGAATAGATAAACACTGGATGGAGACAATAAAAATTATTCCATAGCTTGACTGACTAGACCCAACCCAATAGTAGCTTCATATTTCAATCATGATTACTGTATCAAAATCCTAAAGCAGGTAAATTCAATCTTAAGTCATCTTCATTTCACCAATGGCCATAGCATTTGACTTCCCCTCTTTGAAAAAGTGATTATATATACTAAAACTACTGCCACTTGGTAATTCCATACTAATTGTTTAATATTGATAACCACATGCAGACCTCTGATAAACCACTGAAGGTGAGATGGACAGAAAAGCTACATTTAATATGTGGAATTGAGTAAAAATTTTGATCATAATCAGTACTCTAAGTGTAAGAATAAAATCCAAATGCCCTTTGAATAAATTTGATTCTAATTTTATCACTTATAAGGAGGGATCTGTTACCACCTATTTTAGGATTCTAAAGAAGTAAAATAACACAACTTCAAAGCTAAATCAACTATTATTTTTTCTCTTTCTGTTTGTAAATGTAAAAAATAAAAAAGGCAAAAAACTATCCTTATAAACCAAGCCAAAGATCTTTAAAATATTGCGTTAACATTATAATAACCATTGGAAAAACTTACTGTAACTTCAACCTTATTACCACTGTAAGGGTAAAAACTATGCTAATGCCAGGAGCTTCCAGTAACTAAATGCTCTTGGAAAGTGTCCAAGACAATGTTATAGTAAATTTCCAACTTGTTTCATCTAACATCAAGAAAAACAAGTTATCTAAAGCATTGGATTATGTTTAAAAAGACTCTAACTAAAAGTTTTATGTCAAATAATCACTCGGAAAAAATTTTACACTGTACTTATGATGGGCCCTAAGTCTGGTAAGGATCAACTTGGGGGACAGCTGCACTTACTAATCTAAGTCACATATTACTTAATATTATTTTGAGAAAATTTTCAATACCAGTAGCTCCCATTTTGAGAGAACTAGATTTTGACAGAATCTATTAAAGTAACAGTTGACAATGATGCTGCAAATCTCCCTAGATTCCATATCGTGGACAGCATGTGATGTGGTTACACTTTGATTTCTAGCTTGAGCCCCTTTACTCTCCTATTATTGTGGCTCAGATTCCTTTTTCATGGTGTACAAGTCTGATAGATATATACCGATGTCATGTATAAGGAAACATAATGGTGTTTTGTAACTGTGAGTGCATATGTGAATATACATATATAACACTCCAGACAAGCTGGGATTTCCACTCATAACAACTGGTTTAGAAATTAAAGTTCTCCTAAATTGAGAAGTAAAAGCCAGGGGTTATAAGAAAAATCTAGCCAAATAGTAAAGGGAGCTATAAAATTAATTATGGAGACAAAAAAAAAACATCAAAATAAAGCAGGTTCACCAAACAAACAAAGCCAACAAATTTTCACTAAGCATCTTTATCTGTAAACGCTGACATTTTTAAAAAGTTGAGTGGTACACCAACTTACATTTATGAAAAATGACATTATAGAATAAATGTCTAATTCCCAAAAGTAATAATTCAAGTTTAAAGATCTGCATATAAAAATAATAGAAGCAAGAGCTGCAATGAAATGAATAGAAAAAGCAAACATGGTTTTACAGGAAATATTAAAAGTGGAATAGACTAAATATAATATACAAAAGACCCAAAATGAAGGAATTAGGCAGAAATATTCCCAATGTATTCAATATCTACTGAAACAAGCAATGCCATTCCAACTTATACCTGCCACAAAAGTTGGCATAAATGAGCTACTTCTATTATTTTTTAATGATGAACCAAGGAGAGATTTGTTACATATATTTTGTAATTTACCAAGACTGTGCTATTAAATTTATATTAGTGATGCTTCAGCCAAGGATTTATGCTAAGACGACTGAAATCTGTTAGTACCACAGTGAAAATGATGCCTCACTAGATATTCAACATAAAGCTGACCCCTAAAGGTTCCTTGATGCACATCTGCAACAATACGGTATACTAAACTAGCAACAGATTGGTTAAAAACAGTTTGGATTTTCAACTTCCATAACACAGGCAACATTTTTAGAAGCAATCATATTAAAATAAACGTGTCTTTCACAGTTACAGGATGAAATCTTAAACTGGCAGGCACCAATGTCCTGATTTTCTACTTTTTTCGTAAACCATATGACTTCCACATGCTGAGAACGTTTTATGCTTTAACCTGCAGTAAAGGCTTTACACCATTTTAATGCTCAGTGCTTAAAATGCAACAGAATCACCCCCAATGAATGCAAGGAATATATCTGGTTTACTTTAAATCGGACTGTTAGAGAAAGTTCAATGAAAGCTTTCCCAATAACTTTGCATTTCCATAGAAGAAAACAAACAAAAAGAAAAACCTGAGGTAAGGGCAGGCAGAAGAGCAAATACTGTTATATGGTTCCAATTCTCAACAAACATTTTAGTTTTATTTCTAAAACAATTATTGAACATTTTAATATTGTATATCTAACAGAATACCTTTCACACACAAAAAAAATCACTCTATTATGGAGTTATTTAGGATTTTTCTCTAGTTTTTACAAAGTAATGTTTCAGGTTAAGATAGAAGGTTAAAACAAACAAATTCTGGAAATCCTAGTCTATAACAAACTAAAGGCTCTACTTTGTATTCTAAATTCAAAATTTAGGAGACATCAATTTTGTTTTATTCAGGTCAATCTAAATATATATGCTACCTCATGCATACAGTCAGCTTGTATGTGTGAACTATCAACTGCAGGAATTCCAATTCAAAGGTTATAAAATATACCATAAAATTACATACTGTATCTATGTGACTTTCAGTTTCAAAGGTTCAAGAATTGATAAGTTTGCAGTTGCTAGGTTCAAGAATTGATAAGTTTGCAGCCAAATATGTAAGTACACTAAATTCTCAACAGTCTAAAGAGAAATTATGCCAATTCCTTTGGTTATTTAAAAGTCTATTACAGTAAAAATCTGTCTCGTGAGAAGGGATATTGACAAACATATTTCAGACGGAAGGAAATACAAATTATATTATCTTGAATTCTCCTGGTGTGATGTTATTAAATATTAAAGACTGTGAGAAACGACATGTTGCAATCCCCTTCCCTTCATACCTCTAACTGAAACTTGGGGGTGGGGGTTGGGGGGAATCACAATTCACATTTTCCAAACGACTTATAAACGTAGTTCAGCCAGCTCTCACAACTCGGTTGTACAGTTTTACAATAAGTTTAATGCAAAGCACTGAAACCTTGCTGTGACCATTACCTGTGGCTAAATGCAAAATAAAAACAAATGCAGGTCCTTTTCACCTAAAGATGTGTTTTACTCACAAAACCACAAAAAGCACAACCGTATTAGCACAAACTAAACAAACAGGCACAGGAGGCAGTACGTCCATCCCAGGAAGAGCAAAGTACAATGCCAAGAAAGAAAGGAAGGAAGGACTTCAGGAAAGAAGAAGGAAAGGAAGGAAGGAAGGAAGGGAAGCGGGAAGGAGGGAAGGCAGAGGTCTGAACAGCTGCAGGATCTCAGGGAAATGAACTAGTCGCATCACTCCGCCCTACAGGGAACAGGAGGGTTTTTAAAGCGTCAGGGCAATTGCATAAAGCGATCACTTCATACCGTTCAACTTCACACGGTACCTTGAATGCCAGCTGCATTCGCCCCTCCACTCACCCAATGCCTCCTCGCTCTTCGGTGCCGGCTTTCAGACAAATGCGAGACGGAACAGGGTGGGGTACAAGGAAAACACACACAGCGCCTTTCAGCGACTCCCCCCCACCCCACCCCACCCGCCTCCAAATAATTTCCAACAGTTTTTCCTGCCACGCAAATCAGTCGCCCCATCTCAAGATACACAAGTCATCCTGTGTTTTTAAGTAGACAGAGGGGCAGACACATGCCAGCACTCCCGACCGCGACCCCGCGCGCCCGCAGCTCATGTTTAATGTGCTCGACACCCAGACGAGGAGATGGAGATACACCTACCTGCTGTTTTCGGGGAGAGGGTGGGTGGAGGACTCCTTTCGAAGCAGCCCCAATCGTGTCACCAAAACACGGTTCCGGAATAAAATATTAAGAACACTTTTTTTCCTTTCCCACCTCATCTACCGACTTCAGGGATGCAAGAACCCCGCTCCACGCCACCTCCGCTCGACAGTCGGCTCCCGCCCGGAGTTCGGGGTGGCGATGCGTCCGGGGAGGGGGCGGAGGCGGGCAGGGCGGGCGGGATCGGGCGACGGGACGCCGGCGAGTTGCGAGCCCCGCTGCCTCGCACCGCGGCGCCGGCCCCGAGGTCCAGGTCCCGCACCTCGCGCCCGCCTCTCCGCCCAGGCCCAGGGCGCAGCTTGGACTCCAGCTGCCGAACTTCCCGTCGCTAGACCTCCATTCAAGGCTAACACGTTCCCCGAGGACACGTCACCCAGTTTCAACCGCAGTCACACACCCCAAACAAGCCCACACGCCTCCAATTCACCCTACAGTTTCCCAAACTCCAAGCAGGAGACCCCACCTCCGGGAGTCCAACCTTCCGCCCAGAGGAGACGAGGAGAACAGAGTTGGGGTGCAGCCGACGCCTTTCAATGACCGCCCCCCACAAACCGCCCCACCCCAGACCCTGCGTCCGGGTCACCCACTCGGAAGCCCCCTGCGTCCTCCCTCCTCTCAATCCGGCCGTTTCAGAGACCCAGCCCCAGCCCACTCACTTTCTCCCCAAAACCCCGCAAAAAAAAAAAAAAAAAAAAAAAAAGTGGAGAGAAAGAAGTGAGGAAAGAGACTTGAGGTAGTCCGGCTTTAAAACCGCTTGACTCACCTCGGAATCGTTGCCGAGTTCTCTCCGCGCGGCACAGCCCCCTCCCCAACGTCCCAGTACGAAGGGCTGAGACCGGGAGGAGGGGAAAGCGGGAGGGGGAGGGGTGTCTTCCGCGTGGGGCGCCGGTCGGGAGCGGACTGGGGAGGGGTTGAGGTCCGCACAGGAAGAGGAGGAGGGGGAGGGGAGGCCCCTATCTCCCAGTCTCCCCCTGAAAACCTCCCTTGTCTCAATCACATCAGACTGACTGTCTTTGTCTGGCTGACAACCGCCATATTGATATCAACAGCCCCGCTCCCACCTGCTGCAGCCGGGCGGCCCTGGGAGTTGTAGTTCCTACCTCCCCTGAGTAAACGTGTGGGACTCTGCGTCCAGAGACTCCAGTGAACTACAACTCCCGGCAAGTCGCGCGCCCACCGGGAGGAGGGGAAAGGGGCGGCAGAGCCGTGGGGACTACACATCCCAGAATACCATGGGTACCAGGCCCAGACTGTGGACATGAGATCACGCTCGGGTGGAGAGGCAGGATGAATTGGCGGCGGGGATGAATTTGAGCGGACGGAAGGAGATGTTTCGAGAGAAAACGGAGGAGAAGGAAAGATAACTATAGTTCCCAGGATGTATGGAGGTATGACTACATTTCCCATGATGCCCCGGAAAGGGGGCGCAGGGAAGAAAGACTACACGTCCCGCGATGCTCTCCTCGGGCGAGCGGCGGAGCTTGAACCGGAAGACGCTTTCTGGGTTTGAGGAGTCCAGTGACTGGTGTTCAACAACCAAAAGTCCAATATGAAACTGGTGAGTCTCTTATCCTAGGTCAGAGGGCAATGGTTGTGCCATATCCTTTGGACTTAGTCGTTTCCACCTGGCGAAGGGAACCGTGTCTAAAGGGGTGGTAATTAGGGAACTAGAAAGTGCGGTGAACTAAGGAAAGCTGCTGTTTGTTGTTTGAGGGGGTTCGAATCACACCTCCCTACCCCACCTCACACACAGCTGCCAGGGGATCTTAGACACCCTTGGTGGGTCCCTTTGGTTAGATAAGTGGTTGACTGGAACATTTCTTCACCGACCAACTAAGGGTGGGCTTGATGAACTGGGTTCGGCTGGTTTCTCAGCTGCCACGTGAGTGTTATAATAGCTTGTTAACTTCTTTCCACGCAGTTGGCGCTTGTTTAGCGTTTCTTCTTACCCTTGTTGAGAGGCTTTCTGACTTATGAGTAGAGGGTAGAAAATATTGGACAGAGGGTCATTATTAAATTTTCTGTTATAGACTCCTAATTGCACTCGGAATTCAGAGAAGGACGAGGGCAGGGAGTGCTCCTGGGAGATTTGAGGCTTAAACCTGTAGAGCGGTGGTTCTCAACCTTCCTAATGCCGCGACCCTTTAATACAGTTCCTCATGTTGTGACCCAGCCATAAAATTATTTTCGCTGCTACTTCGTAACTGTAATTTTGCTACTGTTATGAATCGTAATGTAAATATCTGATATGCAGGATGTATTTTCATTGTTACAAATTGAACATAATTAAAGCATAGTGATTAATCACAAAAACTATGTAATTATATGTGTGTTTTCCGATGGTCTTAGGCGACCCCTGTGAAAGGGTTGTTCGACCCCCAGGTTGAGAACCGCTGCTGTAGAGCCTGCTTATAGATGGATTGAGCGGAAGTGTTAACACATTAGAGTTGGGAGCGCCCCTCTAGTTGCTAGATGAAATGCTGCCGATTCATGAATTGCTTCATAAAGCCAATCAGATCTTCAAGTTGAAATAAAAAGACATTACAGTCTGTAAGGACTTCATGATCCAAGGTTAGATGGAATATGCCAGTCTACCTGGAGTCCGAATCCCAATACTCAAAACACCTGGCTTCTAAGAACACTCAGACCTTTATTTTGAGCCATTTTACTATCATTGTGCACGCAGACCTAACTAGTTTATTCCAACTTTGTGGGATTAGTTAATAGCATAATTAGGAGAGGAGAAAAGCGTGTGCGATGCTGTACCTTTTAAAATCATGTTCCTGTAGCCAAATATTGTCAAGCTTTACTTTCTGTAATTTTTATTTTATTTTAAAATATGTTTTTATTGATTTCAGAGAGAAAGGGAGAGGGAGAGAGAGATAGAAACCTCAGTGATGAGAGAGAACCATTGGTTGGTTGCCTCCTGCACACCCGCTATAGGGATCAAGTCTGCAACACAGGCATGTGCCCTTGACTGGAATTGAACCCAGGACACAGTCTGCAGGCTGACGCTCTATCCACTGAGCCAAACCAACGAGGGCATCTGTAATTTATACAAAAAAAAAAAAAAAAAAGCCTAACCCCCTCCCATTTATGTAATTACTTGAACATGCTTATTCATAGGACACACACTCCTCTCATCTGCCCTTTGGTAATTACCATGCTGCAGGTATATACTTACTTGCTCAGCAAAGTGCCAGCTATTTTTTGAAAGCTCAGAGAAAGTATTAAAAGTAGATTCAGCTCCAAAACTCTCTCTATTTAAAGCTGTTTATGTAAGGGGAGGGCACAGATCTGTAAACCTTGAGAATATCAATTTGCTTCTAGGTACCGTGTGCTAGACACTTAAGAATGCAGAATTGAAAGTCACCACTCTATCCCTAAAGAAGTGTGCAATATAATGAAGGTAGAAAAGTAAGCCAAAACTCTAATTCATGGTAACACAGAGGCATGTTTAGGGCTTGGAGAACTGAGAGAATGATTGAGAGACATTCTTGGAAAGATGGCTCTGGAATTGATAAGAAAGAGGAGTAGGCTCGGGTCTTCCATGAAGAGGAATCAGCTTAGAAGCAAAAAGCTTTCGCCTAAATCAGAGGTTCACACCCTTGGCTGCACATTAGAATCACCTGGGAGTCTTTTTAAAATCCTGATTTCTGGGCCTCATCCTCCAGAAATTCTGTTTCTTTTTTATGGGGTGGGGCCACAACATTAGTAACAAAGAAACAGTTTCCGGAGGATGAGGCCCAGAAATCAGGATTTTAAAAAGATGCCCAGGTAATTCTAATGTGCAGCCAAGGTTGAGAACCACTGGCCTAAATGGTTGGAGCACAGATCATGTGTCTTCAATAAAAGATAAATTACGTTGGGTGTGCTTGGCGCGAAGGCATGCAAGTGTGAAACAGTTTTTCCGTAAAAACTCATTTGCTCCGGTTATCAGAGAGCCATGGTTTATTTGACAGTTGTGAATTTATTCTTGTATTATTTATTAGTAATAATTATAACCTGCATGTCTTTTTCCGTACAAACAGCTGTAAACCTACTTTTGGCCACCACTGTACTTTGGTTTGCTCATAATATCCTCCTGCTTAATTTATTTAGAGATGTGAAATCATGGAAGGGAAAAAAGTAGAAACTTTTTTTTTTCCTTTAAGAACCAAAAGATAGCTCTGAGGAAGTGTTAAAAACTCATTTGGGCCCTGGCCAGTTTGGCTCAGTGGTTAGAGGGGTCTCAGGTTAGATTCCCGGTGAGGGCACATACCTCTGTTGCAGGTTCCCCAGCCCCGGTAGGAGTGTGCAGGAGGCAACCAATGTACATGTCTCTCTCACTCTCTCCCCCCTCTATCTCCCCGCCTCCTTCCTTCCTTCCACTCTCTCTAGAAATCAATGGAAAAAATATCCTCAGGTGAGGATTTTAAAAAAAAAACAAAAAAAACACGAAAAACTCATTTGGTAGTTAATAGATGATCTGTAATGCAGAATTTCTATCAACATAGCAAAGTGGTTTCAAAAAATATTGAGAGTAAATTAGACTCCTTTTGTGTGATGTGCCTCCCGTAGAGTTGTAATAAATATTCCCATGGCCTAAAATGTTTAACTTTGTGTACCGCTTCCGGAATATGTAGTCAGCCCTGTCTTACATTTATTTCATGAAACACAGAAATACATTTTATTGTGCACATTCTTGGTTTTGAGATTATGACTTCCAAAATACCCTTCCCAGTCTGTGGCCGCATCTTAGTCTACTTCTGTTGTTGAACGGGTCTGTTTCTCTCCGGTCCTGCTAATACTGCCTTTGTAGGGGCTCTTTTCACTTGACATTTGGAATTCAAAAGACCTTCTATCTGGGCTGCCTACATTCAGTCTTTCCCCTCTCCAATCCATTTTCTCCTCTGCATCCTCAAAGTTGTTTTAAACTGCAGTTACATGAAACCCTTTGCCCTTAGGATAAGGTTTTATAATTTTTCACTTGACTGAGTTGGTCCTGCCTGCCTCTCCGGGTGTGTGTCTAGCCCTCATCTCCGTTGTTCTCCCTGTTCCAGTGATTTTACACATCTCCCAGTTCCTTCAGCTTTCCCTGCTCTCTTTTGCCTCTGGGACTTGACAATATGTTCCATTGCCTACAACACTTTCTCCCTGCCTAATTTCTTTATACATTTCCGTCTCTGATGAAATAGCACCTCCTCGTCCAGCCAGTGTGGTTCAGTGGTTGAGTGTCGACCTCTGAACCAGGAGGACACGGTTTGATTCCCAGTCAGGGCTCGGTCCCCAGTAGAGGGGGTGCAGGAGGCAGCCGATCAAAGATTCTCTCTCATCGTTGATGTTTCTATCTATCTCTCCCTCTTCCTTCCTCTCTGAAATCAATAAAAATGTATTAAATTGTTTTTTTTTAAATAGCACTTCCTCAAGGTTTCCTTTAATTAGGTACCCACCCCTCTTATATGCTTCCATGGCACACCTCCTTTTGTAGCATTTGTGGTGATTAGTTTTATTTCTGCCCTCTCTCTTTTATACTGTGTATTCCCAAGGCCCAACATAGTGTGACACCACTAAATAGTAGTTGAATAATATTGAAGGCTTATCAAGGTCTGTAAATATCATTGAGTAAAGCTTAAGGGGTAAAGTTAAAACGTTACAATAAGCTGTAACATTGGAGTGAAAAATAAGTGCTACCCTTTATGGAACAATTACTATGTGCCAGGCACTGTGCAAGGTACTTCCTATTCAGTGGCCCATTTAATCCTTTCGTCTAGGCCCCAGGGATGATAGTCCCATTTTACAGATTTATTTTATTTTATTTTTTTAATATATATATTTTATTGATTTTTTACAGAAAGGAAGGGAGAGGGATAGAGAGTTAGAAACATCAATGAGAGAGAAGCATCGATGAGAGAGAAGCATCGATCAGCTGCCTCCTGCACACCCCTACTGGGGATGTGCCTGCAACCAAGGTACATGCCCTTGACTGGAATCGAACCTGGGACCCTTCAGTCCGCAGGCGGATGCTCTATCCAGAGAGCCAAACCAGCTAGGGCAACCATTTTACAGATTTAAAAAACAACAACAAAAAACTGAACCCAGGGAGGTGATGTCGCTCAAAGTTACACAGAGGAAAAAAGCGGCATAGCTAAGATCTGAACCCAAGATTCCTTCCTCAGGAGTCTGCTGCTTAATGAGGGCAAGGACTCCAGCACCTTGCACAGTGCCTGGCATGTTCTAGGTTCGCTCTTAGAGGAAGGACGCCAGAGTGCATACTGAGAGTTTATTTGAAGCTATTTTTTTCTTAATAATTTTAGTTTGTTAGAATTCTGTTAGAACATACGGGTCCAGGGGAAGTAAAAATAATCAAAGGATCACTGTGGGGAAAGCCTTTAGGTCTGGCACCTGGGAGACTCTGGAGAGGAGGCAGGGGGAGGCCTGTTCTGAAGGGAAGGAACCCCCTCACCCCCACCTTCCCTTCTTACCTCTCATCCGCTCTTCTGGGCTAGTTTAAAAATTATCTTTAAATGGGAGTTTGGTTAAATTAAGATCTTAAAAAAAGATTAGTGGTAAAAAATTGAAGTTTGGAAACTTTCTTGATAATACAAAGGACTCCATATCAGATCATACCAGTTGAGTGCCCAAGATAGTTTTTTTACTCCCCAAGTTAGCCTCTGATACCATTTACAGTTCTCTAACTTTACACATTCTCTCGGTGGCTTTTTACACACCCAAGGGAAGACAATGCATGTCATTATAATGTAATCCTTAAATATCTCCTTCTTAGATACCAACTGAACGGATTTTAGGGACTGTCTCTAATATGATACAGTATTCAGGCAGCTTTATTTAACTGAAGAAATTCATTAGTATCTTCAGGGAACCAGAATTGTTTTAAAAGGAACAGGAAAATTAAAAATGCATCCTCTAAATTAGCAAATTTTAGAGCATGTTCTCTTTTAGTATAGATTGAGCCTAATTGGGTACACCCTGATGACCAGTTCAGCTAAGGATAAGGAACTAGAATTCACCAGGGAACTTATAAAAAAAAATACTGAATACACTGACAGAAATTGATTTTGAAACATCATGACCAGGAATTTAGTCATTCAAATAGATGAAGATTAAAGTGAATAAAATGATAAGCAGTTCAAGAATGCAGCATGTGTCATACTTCCTATAGATCAGCAGTCGCCAACCTTTCGGACCTCACGGACCACCAGTGGTCCGCGGACCACCGGTTGACAACCGCTGCTATAGATAGTTCCAGAGATGGAGAGAATCTTCTAATTAATTCAGTCAACAAAGATGCAACCACAGTATATCCTTGGCATTCAGAGTTTTAATACTTTCCATGTTGACTATTTACATTTGACCCCAAAGATAGATGACAAGGAATTATTTGTAATTTTGCTGAAGCACAAATTTGAATGTGACTTTAAGATGAATGATAATCCTGTATGAATGGTCCTGATTCCCTAGAATCTATGGATCTCTGCAGTTATTGTTGCTCTCTTGTTAAAGGTCTGAAAGAAAGCTCATTTAAATGCTTGATACGCTATACTTTTTTAATTTGGTGGAAGAAATTATATGCTGTAGTTGTATTTATAAATTTAAAAACTCAAGAAAGCCATAAGACATATTCTTTAGTGTTCTATGCTCTCATTACTACTGGCTTTGGGGGTGGCTCAAACTTTTAACTCGCCATTTCTCCTAGGAAAAGGGATGGAGTAAAAAAATGGATTCATGGATTATTCCTAGTGGAGAAAAAAAAAAAAAAAAGTGGAATTGAAGTTTGTATAGAAGATCTTTGCTTGAAAGGGGCAAATCCTGCCCCAAGGTTAATTGAACAAATCTTTAGAAAGTGTGGATCTGAGAGGGATGGATTCTTTCTCCAATTTACACAATTTCAGAGTCCTTTTGGCTTCCTAGAATTTGGATTAACGGAAAATCTCTTGCTGTAAATTACAAACATTCACACATTGACTGATGCTTAATTCACCTATTGCGGTAAGATTGTTAAAAGGTCAACCTGACTTCACCATCTTTTCTGTGTTTTTCTTTGCTGGTTGATTAGAGTGCCCTCCTGTGTCTTTATGATGTAAAGACAATCATTACAGTATGATAGGTTTTTTTCTCCTTTCATATGATTTCCTCAAACTCTTAAAATCTATGACATAAGTCCAAGTCACTTACCTTGTTCAGTAGTGTTCTGAGATAAAAACAGATCATTTATTTTTGGGCATTTCAGAGCCCTAATGGTTGCTGTGAAGATTAAATCTTTTATACTTACTAAGCCCCCCAAAAAATGTATACTAATGATGAATTTTTTTAGGGTAATAATAGTTGAAGAAAAAAATATATGTATGTATGTATATACCACTTACTAAACAAGCATGACAGCAGTGCTGCTGCTTATAGCTGCACAAGCACATTTGTTTTGTGACTGGTTTGCTCTGAGTACATAAATCCCTCTGCCATTTGCTGCTGTGATCAACAAAGCATACTGGACGGACAAGGGCTAGCAGTGCAGCATAGCCATGGAACTCATAACGCCTAGCATTCCTAATGGAACATTCACCTCTTGGCTTGCTAAATACCAACAGAGGCCCAGGCCTGAACTGCCCTTCAGATCTCCATCATCCATTTTATTCATTCAACAAATCTTCCTGAACTTTGGCTTCCTCTGTGCTAGGCATTACTCAAGGCACTGGATATATTTCAGCAAGCAAAACAGATTTATGAAACTAAAGTCTAGCAGGCTCACTGTGCATTTCAAACAATATTACAGTGAACTTCCTGATGTGGAATTATCGTTGGGCACTGGTTCAGTATTTTTTTTAATGCAATGGTCAAAAATATATTTAACTATGTCCAAGAATATGCCTTCTTTAAGTTGTAACGGATGGCCAGCTTGCCCACTAGTTTACCATTGTACCCAGTAGTGCAGTGATTCCCAAAGTGGGCGCTACCACCCCCTGGTGGGCGCTGCAGCGATCCAGGGGGGCGGTGATGGCCACAGGTGCATTTGGGGGCATATATCTTTCTGTTTAATTGCTATTAAAATTTTTAAAAAATTAATTTCCAGGGGGCGCTGTGTAATATTTTTTCTGGAAAGGCGGCGGTAGGCCAAATAAGTTTGGGAACCACTGCAGTAGTGTATGAGAATTCATTTCCCAGTCCTTGCCAACAAGGCCATCTGTCTCTTTACAAAGTTACATTGTCTTACTAATGTAACTTTTTTCTTTCATCAATCCTCACACCCTCTTGTCTGTTAGACTTTAGCCACATTTCGTAAACAGAAATGTATCCGAAAGAGGAGCAAATTTCTCCAGATTTAAAAAAAAAAAAAAAAAGGTTTTTTAAAAGAATCTATGGTGTTGCTTTGAAAATGCTGATGCATGGGTGTAGTAATGAAGATGACGGTATCATGTTATCAAGCAAAGTGGAGAGGCAGCTGGGCCAATTGTGTGTAAATGACAGGAGATCCCTCCTACCCAGAAAAAGTGACAGAGGTATTTGCTAGAATTTGTAGATATCATGAGAAAAGGCAGGAATGCAAAGGGCTGGTGGAATGGGGAATAGGAAGGCCTGTGTAGGATAAAGGAGTCAGCTTGAAAGCCCAAGGTGCTCAGTGATCACAACTAAGAACCATGTGGTGGGAACTTCACTTTAAGAAAAACCGGAAGTTTAAATTGTCCCTGATTGACCATATATCCGAAGGAGATGCCTAAAGGTGTAAAACATTTAAATTTAAGCACAACTGAATGAACTTTAACTTTCTGAAAGGTTATCAGATAGATGATGTTTTAAACAGTGATTCTTTTTAGGACATGTAAAACTAAACACCCTTTTTGCCCTTAAGGTACAGTTTATTTTTCACTTGTGTTTATGAAGGGGGGTGAATAATAAAATGTCTTACATTAATAAATAATCCATTTCTCAGATTTATGGCCTAAGCAGAAGCTTTCTTTCCCTACATACAATACTTACGAATTTTTCTATTCTAATAAAGTAGAGGAAGGCATAATTGTATGTTCTAACTTAGTAATTCTTCCCATATTTTTTTTCAGCATGTGGAAATATGGGTAAACAAGCAGTAATAGTAATGTAAATGGTATTATAATTATTACCTTTTTTTATATTTGTAAACAACTTTATTGAGGTATAATTCACCTACCACAGAACTCATGCATTTAAAGGACATGCAGTGACTTTTGGAAAATTTACAGTTAGGCAACAATCACAATTCAGTTTTAGAATATTCCCACCACTCCAGAAAGATCCCTTGTGCTCATTAGCAGTCAGTCCAGGCAACCACTAATCTACTTTCTGTCTGTAGATTTGCCCTTTCTGGTCATTTCATATAAATTGGCTCATACAATATGCGGTCTTTTGTGTCTGACTTCTTTCACTTAGCATAATGTTTTTGAGATTCATCCATGTTGTAGCATGTATTGCTCAATAATATGACACTATATGAATACACCACACTTTGTTTATCCAGGTACCAGTTGACTGAAGTTTTTGTTTCTAATGTCTCCGTGTTTTTATTTCTCTGTCTTGCATAAATGCACTGGCCAGACCCTCCAGTATAATATTGAATAGAAGTGCAGGCAGATGTTCTTTCTATCTTTTCCCCTTTTCTGATTTTAGGGGGAAAGCGGTCAGTCTTTGACTGTTGAATGTGATGTGAGCTGCAGGTTTTTCATAGATGCCCCTTATCAAGTTGAGGATGTTCCCTCCCATCCCTCGTTTGTTGAGCATTTTTCTCATGGACAGGTCTTGGATTTTATCAAATGGTTTTCCTTTGGATAGCAAGATGATCCTATGGTTTTTGAGTTTTATTGTATTAGTATGGTATATTACCTTAATTGAATTTTGAATGTTAAGTCACGCTTGTGTTCTAGGGATCATTTCCACTTGGTCATGATGTGTAATCCTTTATAGTGTTGCTAGATTCGGTTTGATATTTTGTTGGGGATTTTTTCAGATCCATTCATGAGAGATACTGGTCTGCAGTTTTCTTAGGCTGTCTTTGTTTGGTTTTAGTATCAGAGAAATATTGTTCTCATAGAATGAGTTGGGAAATGTTCCCTCCTCCTGTCTACCCTGGAAGGTGTATGAAGAATTAATATTATTTCTTCTTTAAAAGTTTGATAGAATTCATCAATGATGCCTTCTGGGACTGGGCTTTTCTTTGTGGGAAGATTTCTAATTGACTAATTTTTTTTTAACCCTCACTCGCCAATATGTTTATTGATTTGAGAGAGAGAGGAAAGGAGGGGGGAGAGAGAGAAACATTGATGTTAGAGAGAAACATCTATTGATTGCCTCCAGTGTACACTCCAACCGGGGATGATCCATTCTAACTGACTGAGCCACCAGACCGGGGCACGAATTCAGTTATTTTACTTGCTATAGGTCTCTTCAGATTTTCTGCTTGTGCATTACATTCTTTTTAATTGCAGTAAAATACACACAACATAAAATTTACTATTTTAACCATTTTTAAACGTATAATTCAGTGCCATTAAGTACTTGTTCATTGTTGTGCAGCCCTCACCACCACCCATCTCCAGATGTCACTTAGCATAATATCTTCAAGGTTCAGCCAACCGGCTGGGCTTTCTTTCTTTCACCTGAGGAAATGCTTTTATTGATTTAAGAGAAAGAGAGAAACATCAATCAGTTGCCTCACGCATGCGCCCCCACTGGGGATGGAACCCACAACCTGGGTATGTACCCTGACTGGGAATCAAACCCATGACCTTGCAATGTTCAGGACAACACTCCAACCATTGGAGCCATATGGTCCAGGGCGGGTTTTTTTGTTTTTCTTTTATTCTCTCTACAGCCTTTTGTTGAGTTTTCTTATTTTAATTTTTAGTAGTTTTCCCAGTTAATTCTGTTGGGTTTTCCACCTGTTTAACTTTACAGATAATTTTTTACACCTCCTCCCCGCCTCACTCCACCCCCCACCCCCCCTCACCCCCCGTGGTGTGATTACATTGTTTTATACTTTAAGAATAGTTTGGACTAGTCGTGGTGGTAGGCATCTCTGTTCTACTTCTGACATGAGTGGGCATGCTGCTCAAACTCAACATGTCACTGCTATATTGAATTTTGTCTTGAAATTTTTGTATATTTTAATTTATCTACTGTAGCTGCTTTCTTGCTAATGAAGTGAGATTCTTTCACATAGCCCAACAATATGTTATTTTCTAAGGGGAAGATCTATTTATGTTGTATTGTTTATTCTAGGCAGTTAATTATATCTTGCAAGCTTTTTCCAGACTTTTGAGAAAACAATGGTTTTTATAACTTAAAGTCTTAGATGGTGCATAGCAGACTCATAGAAATAAAAGACTTCTATGACCTTAAAAGAAAATTGCAAGGTTTCCTTGGAAAACAGAACAGCCAGAAATAGTTTCCCTCTCTGTACTTAAGAGACAGGCCTGATAAAGGCAAGAAATGTAAACAAAACAGTCTGTTAAAATAAACATAATTACCACACCAAAAATAATCTCTATAGAAACAAAAAGGATTTTGGAACCTTAGACAGTAGCTTATTTATTTTAAGCTATATTTGATTCACGCTGTGTAGATCCAATAGGAAGAAACTGTTGATGAATGACTATGTGATAGTTAAAACTAACAGATAAGAGAAAGAATAACAAAAATCCAACAAATGTTAGTAAATGCCTATATTGTACAAAACCTCCTTGATGCTGTGGGGCATACAAAAGATAAATAACACATAGACCCTACCTGTCAGTAACTCACTATTTAACAAACCATAGACACAGTGTACTGTGTATATTATTTATGCATGGGGCTAAGTGTATGTAGTTTTAGTGATAGACCATGATAAAGGCAATAGTAAGGTATGGAAGATTAGAATCATAAAAGATGAATTCCAACCAAAGAATCAGGTCTTTCTAGAGAAAGAAAATTTGAGCTGGTACCTTGGTTGATAAATACATTGGTGGAGGAGCATTTTATCTTACTGTGGGTGGAAGGAACAGTTAAATTAAAAAGCATTTGGCTCTGGACAGTGTAGTTCAGTGGTTAGAGTGTCAGCCCGCACACCAAAGGATCATGGGTTCGATTCCCATTGAAGGGCAGGTTCCTAGGTTGCAAGTTCAATCCCTGGCCCCGGGCAGGGTACCTTTAGGAGACAACCAATGGATGTGTCTCTCCCCGCTTCTCTCCACTTTCTCTGGGGGAAAAAAAAACAATGGAAAAGATAGCCTTGGGTAAGGATTAACAAAAAAAAAAAACCCGCAACGTTTAGATTATGTTGAGTGTTTTTGACACACACATACACACACACACACTCACACACACGTAAGTAATAATAATAATGGAAGTGAGAGGAAACTTCCATTATTAAAAGGTCATAGAAGTCTTTTATTTCTATGAGTCTGCTATTGAGAGGTGATGGATGTTTATGGATAGCCTTGATAGTGGTGATGGTTTAATGGGTATATATTTATCCCCAAACTCATCGAGTTATGTACCCTAAATATGTTTCAGTGCATTTTTACATGTCAATCATACCTTAATAAGGTGGTTTTAAAAAAGATTTAGAATGAGATGTTCAGCTCTATAGCAATGTGTACAAAAATGGGCACATTTCTGTTTTCTCACATCCTCCTTATTCAGAATATCAACAGTTTCATTCAACTTGTGTTATTAACATGTGAAAGATTTGTACATGTGATTGGAGCACTAGATCACTGCAGTTGGGACCAAGGGCAGACTTATTGAATGTATTAAAAGTATAAGTTAGAAGGGTAGACTGAAGCCACAGTGGTGGATTTTAAATATGAGACTTGGTGCTTTGGAACTGTAACAGAAAGTTTAGGAGCTTAAAGTAAGAATTTTAAACACCTGGAGCCTTCTTCATCCCTTTGGAATCGGGCAAAGGAGTTTGGAAATAAAAAAGTATAATTCATTGCATTACAGAAAATATTTTCAAATAGTGAAATATAATCAAAACAGGAAGCATCAGCATGCTTAGCAAAGGCATCAAAGCAAAGTCATAATTACCTACTTAGAACAAGATTTTTCTAAGCACCTTATGAGGTCCTCATAAGTAGTAACAGAATTCACAAACACATCAGAATGCGAAAGGGATCTGGAGAATCAATGGGACCATTTGATGGGCACCATATGAGATGAGTGCCCAGATGGAAAAAGAACAGAAACACCCAATGAATTCCTTGACTTTCATCTTTATTGAGAAAGTTTGGGAGGATCCCATTTCTACAGAACTGATGAATACATAGGACATGCTATGATAAATACATAGTCACATCGACAGGTTGAATACAGGTAAATCACTGGAACGTGTGATGCCGTCCTCAGGGTATGGATATACCATATGTATAGGTATATAATTTCCATACCGTAAAACGAACATAAATTATCTAGTTGTTAATCCATCTATGTACTTACTTGTGTCCGGCTCCTTTAACTCAACATATTCTCAACCTAATCCTCTTAGCCATTTACAAGTTTTATAGCATTTTGTTAATCTTTTTTCTACTTTTCTTGCTCATTGTCATTGCTGCAAATTTTCAATACCATTGTTCTTAAATTGCCTTTACTGTTATTTAATTCATCCCAATATTATACTTATCATTTTCATACTCTTTCTCTTTTTAAAATGATCTTTACCTTTCTCCATCATAATCATATATTGCTTTTTACTAGCACTTTTATCAGCCTTAGTGTATTTTTTCTTATAGGACATAATATTGGGTCATTAAACACCTGAAAACCAATCACAAGTAAAACAAATACTCTAGAACAAAAGCAAAACACAGTGCATAGGTCAATCATATATGACCTTTAATACAATGTCTTTTTGGTAGTGGTAGTACAGCTTTTGCTTGGATCATAGATATATACATAGTTTCAATGGAAAGTTAGATTAGAGTAGTACTTGTTAATTTATTGTCAACTATTTCTACCCTTACCTTCTACCTCCCATTTCCTCCACCTCTTTTAAAACTTGGTTGCCAATAGAAATCTCTATGTTAATTACTCTTTATTTAAAAAAAAAAAAAGTGAAAAAAAAATCTGCTTTAAAAAAATCTGGTTAATGTTTTTAAAAAATGGGTCAAGAGTACAGAATATCGCAAGTAAACAGTGAAGGTTCCAATATGATCAACACCCTCGCCCCAGCAGTAACCACTTTTACCAGTTTGGTATATATAGAGTATCCCCCCAAAAAAATGTATGCGCACACTTTGAATAATTATAAAGGCAGTGTTTATTAAAATACATTTCATTTTCAAAATTGAGCTATCAGCTGTTAAACTGTGTATACATTTTTTGGGGGACAACCTGTATGTGCTTCCAGTGAATTTTAAAAAATACTTTGATATCATATACATAGCTCTGTGGACTCTTTTTTATCAACTATAATCACTTTCTAACATTTTTAAAATTCTGGTGCCCAACAGCCAACAATATTTATTCCCAAGTCAGCCCCTCTCTCATCTTTAATGTTTACTGTCAACATTCTCACTCTTTCTGAGCTTCTCTGTGTGGGAGGGGCAGGGGGCATGGGGAAAGGCTTTTTACCACCACTTTCTGCTTCTTTACTCATTTTTATGAAAAGCCAAGTCAGAGGACAGGATCAGGATAAACAGGAGGGCCCTACCGTAAGTGTCATGGTATTTAGCCACTCCCCAACCAGAAAGTGACTTCTTTCTCTGTGTTCACCATGCATGCTACAGATTTTCTGCTCGAGTGGAAAATTACCCTCTCTTTTATCCAGCTGTGTAGTCATTTTGACAGTGAGTATGATTGACACATTTAACAGCTCTCCTGCAAGATAGAATCAAGAAATAAAGCGGAATAAGTGAAAGATTACCAAATAAAATTGAAATGTATTTATAGAAGTCTCTGAGTGTGTCAGGGCCTGGCCCAAAATTCTTAGCAGGGATAATAGTATCAAATTAGGCAAATTGGGCTCAGTGGAAGCAATTTAACTCAGGATGGAGAGGTATAAGGCAAGGAGTC
Source organism: Myotis yumanensis (assembly GCF_028538775.1). Classification (NCBI taxonomy): domain Eukaryota; kingdom Metazoa; phylum Chordata; class Mammalia; order Chiroptera; family Vespertilionidae; genus Myotis; species Myotis yumanensis. The sequence goes on from NW_027223756.1 coordinate 74,420,391, forward strand.
TCAGTACTCCCCTCTTTCCCTGACACATTAAGAATCTTACACACCCTGTTTGGGCATGGAGTGTCTCCTAGAGAGCTGCATTTACTGATGTCATTGAATGTGTATACTCTGGTGTGTTGGTGGAGAGGAAAGCTCACAAGCCTTGGAAGAGTGAGGTTCTTCATTTTTAAAGAGGTATTTGGACTAGATGATCTTGGAATTCCTTCCAGCTTATAAATCATGTAATTTTTTTATACTTTCAGAAAGTGAATTGTAAAAGAATACAGTGGCACAGACACATCTTGTTGGCAGGTTATATAAAAGACCAAGGATTTTGGGTGCCCCAGTGAAATGGTGGATGAGGAAATTTGAGGCCCAAAGAATTTAGGGATTCATGGGGGCTAATACCAAATTAGAAGCACAATTAGAACTAATGCTTTATGCCTAGGTTAAAAGGGCTATTGGATGCTGTAGTACACAGCCCAGCAACAAAATCTGATTGGCTTATTTAAGCTAAAAATAATTGTCCACTTTGGGAAACAGTTTGGGAGTTTCTTATAAAGTTAAACATATATAACCCACTCTTTAAGTACTTATGCCAGGGAAATAAAATCATATGCCCCTACAAAAACCTGTATGTGACATCTTATAGCAGCTTTATTCGTAATCATCAAAAACTGAAAATAACAATCCAAATATCCATCAGCTTGTGAATGGATAAGCAAATTGTGGTACATCTATACAATGGAATATTTTCTTAGTAACAAAGATAAATGGTATTTGCAGAAACAAAGGTGAATCTCAAAAGCATTATGCTAGTAGTGTATGAGGTTTCCAACTTATCAATCTTTAATTCTGACCCTTCTAGCAAGAATGCAGTGGCATCTTATTATGGTTTCACTTTGTATTTCTCCAAGGACTAAAGTTTAGGATCTTTTAATTTGCCATCCATATGTCTTTTTCAGTCAATGCCTATTCAAATATTTTGCCCATTTTTATTTCATTGTGTTCTCGGGTTGAAAGAATTCTTTTTATCTTCTGTATTCAAGTTCTTTATCAAATATGTGTTTTGCAAGTATTTTCTCCTAATGTGTGAGTTATCTTTCATTTTCTTAACAATGTCTTTTGAAGAACAAGTTTTAAATTTTTATTAAATCAAATTTATAGATTTTTCTTTTATGGTTCTTGCTTTTTGTGTCTAATCTTAGAAATTTTTGCCCAACCCAAGGCACAGAGATTTTCCTGTTTTTCTAGAGTTACCCTTCCCAATAGAGTATCCACTAATTGCATGTGGTTATTGAACACTCACAATGTTATGAGTATGACAAAGCAACTGAATTTTAAGTTGTATCTCAATTTAATTAATTTGGTTTTTAAAGGTTGACATGCAATTCATTTATTGAAAAAGTTTTAGTATGTTCATAAGAACTTGGATATGTGGAGCTACTTTTTTCAACTGTAAGTTTTATGAAATCTAAATGCATATCAAGTATTTCAGGTGAAAATTTGGCATCTAAATTGAAATACACTGTGAACATAAGGGTCACACCAGATTTTAAAGAGTTAGTACTAACAAGTGTTGTAAAAAATATGTGAATAAAATTTTATATTATATATTGAAATGATAATTTAGATATAGTGGGTTAAATATATTACTAAAAGTAACTTAAACCTGTTCCTTTTATTTTTTTAATTTATCTACTAGAAATTTTAGAATTGTGTGTGGCCTGCATTGTGCGGTATTTTTTTTGAACAGTGCTTGTCCAGAAGTTTTATTTTAGCTTTTACTCTTAATTTTATGATCCATTTTTAATTCAAAGCCCCTTTAGCCCCAGTATTTTATGATTTTTGTGGAAGCTAAGAATCTGGTGAGCATTGGGGGGGAAAAACTAAATTTAAAAAAAAAGTGTGGATTTTGTCATTAGGAAATAGAACATTTAAAAAGTATTAAAATACGCTAGTGTACTGCTTCTGGAGACATGGAATCGAATGTCAGTAGTCTGAATGGACTAATCAAATACTTTCCCTTATCAGTCTATTCCAAGCTGTCTGCCTTAGAGGTAATCTAACAGGGATTTGATAGTGGTACAATAGGGACACAATATTGAGGGAGCAGTTAGAAAAGATGACTAGACAAAACTGTAGTCACTGTTATTTCTAAGATTCTTTGATGTTTTGTCCTTTCCAACTCTTCTATCCATATTAAATCTGTCACTCTTAGCATAGTGCACTGTCAGTCATTCTTATTCCTATTACTTGGAATGATGTGAGAGAAAGCACTTAGAATTTGTGCTGATTTGAGTGCGAATTCAGTCTGTTATTAACTGTGTGATCTTGAGCCTTGACAATTGAGTTGGTATCAACAATATTTACTTTATTCACTTGTTGGGAAAGAGCTAATTAAGTATTACATAGAAAATATTTGTCAATAATTCTTACTGTTAGTGAAGGTAATTCATACAGTGAAATTTCCAATTCCTATTCTGCTCTAACCTAAGGTCCACTTTTATTTTTATTATTATTTTTTTAATAAATCTTTATTCAGATTATTACAGTTGTTCCTCTTTTTCCCCCCATAGCTTCCTTCCACCTGGTTCCCACCCCACCCCATGCTCTTACCCCCCTCCGCTGTCCTCGTCCATAGGTGTATGATTTTTGTTCAGTCTCTTCCCTCACCCCTCAAGCCCCCTTCCCTCCGAGAATTGTCAGTCCACTCCCTTTCTATACCCCTGATTCTATTATATTCACCAGTTTATTCTGTTCATCAGATTTTTTTATTCACTTGATTTTTAGATTCACTTGTTGATAGATATGTATTTGTTGTCACTTTGTTGTTCATAATTTTTAACTTTTTTCTTCTTCCCCTTCTTAAAGAATACCCTTCAGCATTTCATATAATACTGGTTTAGTGGTGATGAACTCCTTTAGTTTTTTCTTATCTGTGAAGCTCTTTATCTGACCTTCAATTCTAAATGATAGCTTTGTTGGGTAGAGTAATCTTGGTTGTAGGTTCTTGCTATTCATCACATTGAATATTTCTTGCCACTCCCTTCTGGCCTGCATAGTTTCTGTTGAGAAATCAGCTGACAGTCGTATGGGTGCTTCCTTGTAGGTAACTAACTGTTTTTCTCTTGCTGCTTTTAAGATTCTCTCTTTGTCTTTTACTCTTGGCGTTTTAATTATGATGTGTCTTGGTGTGGTCCTCTTTGGATTCCTCTTGTTTGGGGTTCTTTGCGTTTCCTGGACTTGTAAGTCCATTTCTTTCACCAGGTAGGGGAAGTTTTCTGTCATTATTTCTTCAAACAGGTTTTCAATATCTTGCTCTCTCTCTTCTTCTGGCACCCCCATAATTCGGATGTTAGTATGCTTGAAGTTGTCCCAGAGGCTCCTTACACTATCTTCATATTTTTGGATTCTTTTTGTTTTTCTGGTTGGGTGTTTTTTGCTTCTTTGTATTTTAAATCTTTGACTTGATTCTTGGGGTGGTCTAGTCTTCTGTTGGATCTCTGTATATTATTCTTTATTTCAGTAAGTGTACGCTTAATTTCTAATTGGTCCTTTTTCATATACTTGAGGGTCTCACTAAATTTCTCGGAGATTTCAAGAAGATTCTTGAGTAACCTTATAAGCGTGGTTTTGAACTTTATATCCAGTAGTTTGCTTTCCTCCATTTCTTTTGTTTGTGACCTGTTTCTTTGTCTCCACATTTTGGCTGTTTCCCTGTGTTGATAGAATGGCTTTGTGTGCTAGGTGTCCTATATTACCAGGCTGACACTCTTGGTGCACCCTTTTGTGGACTGTGTGCACAGTCTTGTTGTAGTTAAGTCTTGATTGCTGTTGATATCACTGGGAGGGATTGACCACCAGGCCAATTGGCTGTGAGGACCAGCTGTGTCTACAGTGGGAGAACTGCTGTGCTGGAGATACCCTTATGGAGCTGGACTTGCTTCAGTGGGGCTTTGGTGCTCACTGAATCTGTCCCTTGAGTGTGTCGCTTATGGATGTGAAGAGTTGTACTCTGGTATAGTCTCACTCTGACCACTGGGTACACTGGCTCTTGGATCTCCAAGGAGGTGCAAAGTCAGCCAATGCCTGAGGCCACCCAGCAGGAGCTACAGTGAGATCTGCAGATTCCTCCTCTTTGTTTGGGGTTTGGAAGTGCCCAGATGAGGCCCAGCTGTGAAGCAATGCAGGCTGCTGTCTAGGCCTTCTTTTGGAAGCTTTGGTGCTCTTTGACCCAGCTGCAGTTTTAGGTTTTAGATTGCAAAAGAACAGGCCATTCATATGCAAAAGCCTCTGCTCACAGCTTGGATGGGGTTGTAAATTGGGTGGGGCGTGGTCTCAGGGAATCATCAGGGCAGAGCAAACCACAATGGCTGCCAGTCTGCTCTGCCTCAGAGAGGTCCCAGGGTCTCTGTGTCCCACGGCCCCGTGCAGGAACAATGATCGCTGCAAGCACCTCTTCGAGAAAGCCGCCCTTACGTTTCGGCCCAATGCCAGACAGTCCAGTTTCTCCCCGTATAAGTCTGGGTCCCCAGAGTCTCTCCCGGAACTGGAATTCAGAGCAATTGGGAGTTTGTATCTCCCTCCCGATTGAAAAAGACAACAGCGTACCCAGTTACCAGCCCGCTTCCACACGCGCCTCTGTACCTCCTACCAGTTTCGATGCGCTTTTCTCTTTCCTTCTAGTTGTAGAATTTCCACTCAGCCAGCCTTCCTGTGGTTCTGGATAATATCCGTTTTGTCTTTCTGTTGTAGTTTTGATGTGGTGGTTTGAGGCAGCAAGTACAAGTGTGTACCTATCCCGCCATCTTGGTTCTCCCGGTCCACTTTTATTTTTAGAATTCCTTTTCAAATGTCAGCATTGATGTGTATTTTTATGAATATGTATATTGATAAATATAGCTATCATATTAATATGACATTTCTGGTAAATAGGTAATTATATCAGTTGAAAATTTTACCATAAAATTATAAAGCTTTGCCTGGTCTTGTTAGAGAAGTGTTTTGCCAAAGTTTGTAAGACTATATAGCATCAAAAAGTTCATTAAAGATACCGAAGTAATCTCAATAATTTAAAAATCTAGGAGTTACCTTTGTTTCTCCCCTCCCCCCAAGATCATATATTGTTGAATCATCCTCCTGAGGTATTCGCATTTTATTCCATTTCATTGCCATTTCAGTAGTTTTATTCCATTTCATTGCCATTTCAGTATTCCATTTCATTGCCTCAGGATAAGTGAGATATCAAAATGAAAATTATAGACCATTATCACTACCAAGCACAGTTCCTTGAAAATTAACAAATATACCTAGCAAATGCTATACTAATACTAAAATATTTATCCATTAGGACCTATTAGATTCTATTTTTGCACCATGAGACTTTTGTCATAAGGAAAATAACACTGCAGATTTTAACAATAGTAGGAAAGGTATAATTACATAATTCTGGTGTCTGCGGAAGTATCTAATGACAATACAAAAAGACACCCTTAGGTAGATGTTAATAGTTTGTACTTTTTGGGAGGTAAGAGGGAAAATCAGATCTCCTTCCTGCCCTCCCCCCTTTAAAGACAAGTTATAACTAAAGCTAAGATCAACAACTTTCATTTTTTTCTCCCTCACCAGAGGTTGCTACTTCCTCAAGTTAGTAGCTGTGTATCATACCCTTATATGCTTTTATTAGTTTAGTATATGTTAAAGTATGTATATTTTTAGCATTTTTAGGTATTGCCAGATTGTTCACCAGAGTGATTCTACCAGTTTATACTCTACTAGAGGCCCAGTGCATGAATTTGTGTACGGATGGGGTTCCTCGACCTGGCTGGCTATTGGGGCCGGCCGGCCTGGGGAGGGACTGGGGGAGGTTGGCCGGCTGCGAGAGGTTGGCTGTGGGAGTGCACTGACCACCAGGGGGCAGCTCCTGTGTTGAGCATCTGCCCCCTGGTGGTCAGTGGTGTCATAGTGACTGGTCCTTCAGTCGACTGGTTTTAACAGTCACTTAGGCTTTTATATACTATATAGACTAGAGGCCCAATGCACGAATTATGGGTACGGTCTCTAGGCCTGGCCTGCAATCAGGGCCATCCTCCCCAGTTGCCCACAGTCGGCCCTGAAACCTGCTGCCACCAACCCCTGGTTCCCCTTTTGCCATATGGTGATCAGTGCCTGACGGCCAGGGGAAGGGACTGAGAGGTTGGCTGTTACTGCCCGCTCACCAGCCCCGCCTCCGCCATGGGTTGCCCTCTGTGTGTGGGGTGACCAGCAGGGCAGGGGCCTTGGCCTGACACCGCCCACACCCCCCACCACCCACCCCTGGTTCCTCGTTCATCATCAGGCAACCGGAGCCTGCCAGCCGGGAAAAGATACCGAGAAATGGTCAGTGCGCCTCGTAGTGACTGGTCCATTGGTCGTTCTGATTGTTCTGCCTTTAGGGTCAATTTGCATATTACCCTTTTATTATATAGGATAGAGGCCTGGTGCACGGGTGGGGGCCAGCTTGCCTGCCCTGATGGGGGTCCCGGATCTGGGTGGGGGGTCCCTACTGGGGGGCTGGCTGGGGTGAGAGGCTGTGGGTGGTTTGCAGATCAGCCACCCCCCCTACCAGGGTGGGGGTTTCCACTGGGTGAGGGGCCACGGGAGTTTTTCAGGCTGGCCACACCCCCAATTGGGGTGGGGGTCCCCGCTGTGGGCGGGGCCTCCTGTGTGAGGGGCCACACCCCCAATCGGGGTGGGGGAGGTCTCCTCTGGGCAAGGGGCTGCAGGTGGTTTGCAGGCTGGCCATGCCCCCATCAGGGTGGGGGTCCCTGCTGGGGGGTGGGGCCGGCCTGGGTGAGGAGCCACGGGGGCGGGGGGTGGCCAGCAGCCCTGCCTTCAATCAGGGTGGGAGAGGCTGATCAGAGGTGGGGCCAGCCAGGGGTAGGGGCTGACATCATAGCGACCAGTTGTCCAGTCGTTATGGCGTTACAGTCGCTGGTTTTTTATATATATAGATTACATTCTTTCCAATACTTAGTATTGCAGTCTGTTTAATTTTAGCCAACCTAAGGCTTGTATTTCCCAGATTATAGTGAGATCAAGCATCTTTTCATATCTTCATTTATTGACCACTCTTGCTTCCTCATTTCTATTTCTCAGGTAATTTTTTCAAATGGATTACAAACTTTCCCAGCACCATATATTGGTAGTGATATTTTTATCATATATCAAAGTCCAAGATATATGTGTGCCTCTTTTTTGAAGTTTATTCCTAGTTAATTGGTCCATTAGCTATCCCAGTGCAATAGCCTACTGTTAATCACATTATACTAAGTTGTAATATCAGAAAATTTAAATACTCTCCGATCATTGTTCCTTAGTTTTTTTACCTAATCCGTATGATTCTTAAACTCTATGAAAAAGTAGATTAGTGAAAACTGCTATTTTTTGCAGTAGTTTATTTTCTATTCAATTAACATTATCTTTAAGTAGAGATTTATAATTTTTTCAGTAAAGATTTCACACTTTTTTATACTTTTATGATACATTTAATTTTTTGCTATATAAATGGTATTCTATTTTATTTTTTTTAATATATTTTATTGATTTTTTACAGAGAGGAGGGGAGAGGGATAGAGAGTTAGAAACATCGATGAGAGAGAAACATTGATCAGCTGCCTCTTGTACACCCCCTACTGGGGATGTGCCCGCAACCAAGGTACATGCCCTTGACCGGAATCGAACCTGGGACCCTTGAGTCCACAGGCCGATGCTCTATCCGCTGAGCCAAACCGGTTAGGGCTAAATGGTATTCTATTTTAATGCTTATTTGTGTTTACTACTTGTTTATTGCTGGCATATAAGAACTCAGTTAATTTTGGTATGTTAATTCTTGTACCCAACAACCTTGATGAACTGCCTTATTAATTGTAATAGTGTGTTTTCAGAATGTCTTCTAATTTATCATCTGTGAATGATGACAGTTTTATTTCTCTATTTCTAACATTTTATATTTTACTAGAGGCCCGATACATGCAATTTGTGCAAGAGTAGGCATTCCTTCCCCCAGCTGCCGGCACCGGCTTCCCTCTGGCACCCGGGACCCGGGCTTCCCTCCAGTTTCCAGCAGGCACCCGGTCCCCAGGCTTCCCTCGCAGCCCCAGCGTTGTCTGGAAGGTCGTCCGGAAGGACATCCAGTCTAATTAGTATATTATGCTTTTATTATTATAGATTTTTCTTGTCTTATCACACTATATAGCATTTTCAGTATAGTGTTGAATTTAAGCAGTCATAGTAGGTATTCTTGTTTTGTTCTTGACTTGCAGAACTGTTTCTCATGCTTCATCATTAACTATGATGTAAGATTTGGTTAGGAACCCTTTATCAGATTAAAGAAAATACCCTTCCATTTATAGTTTAAATCAGTGTTGCCTTGAATCAGTGTTGGAATTTTTCAAATACATTTTCTGAATCCATTAAATTTGTTTTACCCTATATTCATTTATGTTTGAATTATACTAGTAGGTTTTCTAATATTTCACCAGGAGGCAAAACCATTATACAAAAATTATTTTGCTAAAACTGTTTTTTTTTTAATGTTGTATATGAATCAGAAACAACCAAACTCACTTCTTTATTTTACTGCCAGTGAGAAAGGCAAACCGATCTTCATGTCTCTGCTCATAGAGTTTCACAGTGGACATATGCGTTGGTTTAGAGAAAGAAAGAAAGAGGGGGAAATTTGTGATGTCATTTATAGCTTACTTCATTAACACTATTGCCTTTTTTTTTTTTTTAAGGAAAACCAGCCCCTCTTTAATCTTGTTTGGGAGAATTGCACAGCATCAAAAAAAATTCTCCCAAACAAAATTAAAAAGCTTTTGGCATTAACTTAACCTAACAGTTTTAGGTCACATAATAGATATTTAGAGGCAGTTTCAGCAGTAACACTACTTTGTAGTGAGAGAAAACTATCACCTTTTTTGGAATGGAAGGGAAAATCCAGCAAAAGAAAATTACTGCTTGTGATGGATTGGAGGCCAATTTAATAATTTAATCTAATTGGGACCTTTGCTTTATCTTAAGTTAATCGTATAACTAATTTTCATTGTTCACAACAAGACTATAAATTCAATCTACATTCTTTATCAACTTAAAAGATGGCCTTTGGGGACATATCATCTCTGCATGGTTTTGGGGGGTCCCTGACAATTCCTTTATTTCCGTGTAGCATGGCATGCTGTGGTAGTTGAGTGTACACTTTCTGGGTCTCACTGTCCTGGGTTAAGTCCTGGCACACCCTTACAACTTTGTAACATGTGCAACTTCATCATTTCTGTGCCTTTTCTTCACCTATAAGATGGGAAAGTTATTACTATCTCATGGCACTCATGGGAGGATTTAAAGGAACTAAATGTAAAGTTCTTGCAGAGTGCCTGACACTTAATAAACGCCATATCTTAATAACTACGTATATTAAATTATTTTAACCAAGACTAGGGAAAAGGAGGCCATATAATGTTTTAGTCCAGAGTTGTGAGATTTATTGTATCTTATAAAACTCTTTGATTCACTTTAACTCTTTGTTATTTAGAAATAAAATTAACATAAAAGCATTGCTATATGCTTGTTAAGCAAAAAAAATAAAATAAAAATTGTAGAACCTTATTTTGGCTAGAATATTCACACTGTTCGCAGTGGCTGTATCTTCCTGGAGGGCAAACTAGCAACCTACAGTATTTGTAAAATTGTTCATTTGCTTTACCTAGTCTTGTGGGATATACAAATGTCTAAGACATTAGTGAATGCCACTCTAGAATAGACTTGCGTCTCTAAAATGCTGCAAATTAGTCTCCCCAAATTTAGGTAGCCTCGTCAGCCCCTTAATGATTCTGTAACTACAGAATTAATGGCGAGCACAGGCCCTGTGTCAGGTGCTATATCCATTCATTTAGTCCTCACAGCTTTAGGAGAGTAGCTTTATTACTAGGAGGAAATTGTCTTTGCAAAGTTAAGTAACTTTTCCAACTCACATGTCAATAACGAGCACCACCAGGATAGGAGCACAGACAGTCTTACTTCAAACTCCCTGCTTTCATCATTTCTCCAAACTTCCTCCCAAGTAGTCGACTTGCCTGTTTAGGGCCCTTTAATTGATTCTGGATAGCCACTACTAACATTATAGCTGCATTTTGGTGTAGATTCTAGATGGTTATGACTGTAATTCTGATGGGAATAAGCAGTGAAACAGATCTTCTGATATATTACTGATGACATTGTGAATAGGTACAGCCTTTTTTTGGAAAGCATTTTGGCACATATATCAAGAGCCATAAAATGCTCATATTTTTTGACCTAGTTAATGCCACTTCTGGGAATCCTCTAAAAAAATAGTCCAGTATGGAAAAAAACCTTAAGCACGAAAATGATCACCACAGCCATGTTTGTAATAGAGCGAGTGGAAGCAACACTAAATGTTCAACAGCAAGGGAATGATTAAACAAGGGATGGTGTATTTATTTAGGCAGCCAATAAAATGAAGTATGATGCACCACAAAACATAGTCGTCATGTGTTTTAAAGGCAGCATGCACAGCAGTAGAGGTCCTAAAATTATAGCCTTTACCGATATGAGAAAAAGACAGGGACTAGAAAAATGATTATGGCTACAATTTTTCTTTTTATTATTTTTCAAACTTTTTGTAATGTAGATTCATTTCTAATTTTAAAATTGAAATCACATGATTGGTTAATAATTCTGTGTATTCGTCTTACTGGGATTGCAGGCAGCATATTAGGTACAGGCAGAGAGCATCACTGGAGACAGGTAACCTTGAGGAACCTTGCAGGTGCCTCAGTTACTGGCTGTGTGAACCTGGGCCAGTCACTTAGTGTCTCAGGAGACTCTGTTGATCCACAAAGTGAGCGGTGCTATTTGGGAAACACGAGTGGGATTTTTAGAGTCAGGGGACTTTGCTGCGAGTCTCTGGCTCTTCTCAGACAAGCCACTCAACTGTGTAAAGCTCCATTTCCTCATCCATAAAAATGGAACTAGTGAGAGCAAGGTCTGGCACTCTGTTAGTAGATGCTATGGAAATCTTCCATTCAGTTATGGCCCTTATAAATTGCTCCTCACCTTTCTTTATCCTTGTGTGAGACAGGAGCAAATGTAGTCTTTCAGCTAAATTCTCTTGCCTCAAATCTTTTGAGCAGCAGCTTTTTTACACGTTAATCTTCTGCCTTCTGGCGTAACCTGTTATCCATAATTTAGAGTTAAAAATGAAGATAAGAAAAATGTGGTGATTCAGTGTTGCTGGCTAGATTTCTAATTTTGTTTTAATCATATTTTTTCTAATTATACAGATGTAATAAATGCTTATTGTCAAAGGTTTGGAAAATACAGGAAGCAGAAAGAAGAAAATTACACCATATCTTTCCACCCAGCGATAGCCATTATATACAGTTAATTTTATTTTTTTTAGGTTTTTCTGAATATCTGATTTCTTTTTAAAAGGAGAAATATAGGAAAGCTATTAGAACATTTGGCTTATTTGGGGCAAGTTTAACATAATACTTTGTGTTCATTTTGAGATAGTTTAACAAATAATTCTTAGATAGGGATAAGAACAAGCTAACCATGGGGAACTGTAGGGAGGATATAGTAGGGATTAGTAGGGAGATGTTTTTTTCTGTAATTCTGATACCTATCAAAGAATGAACTTATGCAAAGTATAATTATCCAAATCATGCTTCCTGGACTTTTTAAGGACAATTACAATCTATCTATCTATCTATCTATCTATCTATGCCTAAATGACTGTTACAATCGAACAACCAGAACGACCAGCCGCTATGATGTGCACTGACCACCAGGGGGCAGACGCTCAACACAGGAGCTACCCCCTGGTGGTCAGTACGCGCCCACAGCCAACCTTCCACGGTCCCTCACCCTTGCCACCGGCCCCCCAATAGGCCCTGATCAGGGGGCTGGCCGGCCAACCTCTCCGGGTCCCTCCCCCCAGCCAGCTGCCCCCTTCTCCCCCCATAGGCCTTGATCCCTTGCCAGATCAAGGTACCCCACCCATGCACGGCCTCTAGTTTTAAATAATTTGTACTGTTTTCATTATAAGTAACTTTATACTCTTTCAGACCATGAGTTGCAAATTTTGGTTTGGGAAATATAATCATCATACATAAACTTGGAATAAAGGAGCTTGCGAAATACATTCTTTTTGGATCTTGGCCTTATCCTTCATAGAACATGCAGTTTTAAAAAATCACCAGTCCCAGACTAGCTGGCTTGGCTCAATGGATAGAGCATCGCCCTGCAGACTGAAGGGTCCTGGGTTCACTTCCGGTCAAGGTCATCCCAGTAGGTGGTGTGCAGGAGGCAGCCAATCAATGATTCTCTCTCATCATTGATGTTTCTATCTCTCCTTCTCCCTTCCTCTCTGAAATCAATTAAAATATATTTTTTTAAAAATCACTAGTCCCTGTAATGTCCTCTAGAGAAAAGTAGGACATTTATTCTGTGACAGAACAAGCAAAGCAACAAATACCTGGGAAGACTTAGCCTGAGGTGCTGTGGCCACGTGGGGCCAGCATTGATGTCACATTACTCTGACTGGTGCTGGTCCTGTACCTAAAATTGGAAAGGAAGAATGTACTTGTCAAGGGATTAAGAGCATCGGTCCCTCTATTTTCTGGGATTTGCTGTATGTGATGACTTTAAAAATGAGGGAAAGGTCTTTTCCCTCTTCTTTACTCTTTTTTTCTTCAGAGCAGCAATCAAATTATAAGAGGTGACACAGGGCACACCCCATATAAATAATTCTCAGTGTGGCATATCACTCCCCTTGCACTGGGGAGGACGTGAGAAATGTTTGAGGTCAGTGCACGGTCTTGCCTCATCACTCTCCTTTAAAGACTCCGCTGTGGCTTGTGCGCCTTTAACTTCTGAGGGCTGCTGCCACAGCTGAGAGATGCTTGACTGGCTGGGAATAGGTGTCCCTCCTGCTTAGTATCTGCACGTCAGGGAAGTCACTTGTCCTTTTGCGTCATTTTTCTGACGAGGCTGAGCCATCACCCCTCATTGATGCTTGCTTGCTAACCCTCCTCAGCCATTCCACTGTGAGGAAAATCGCTTGACTTCTTTATAGGAGGAGAAAACCAAACCCATCGCACAGTTCAAGCATCTGGTGTAGGCAGTTAACTTCTGCAGCTTTAGGCAGTACCTAGGTGCAATGAGATAGTGGGAATTTGGAAATGTCACTTGAGAGTGGACCAGGTAACTATAGTTTGGAAACTTTCTATTTCAAATAATTACTGTGCTTGCTTGAGGCATAACTTGGTACCCTACGAAAAATAAGGTCTGATCTGAGATTTTTGAGTATTTGGAACTGCTAAGGGAAGTGGTATTCAGAGCTATAAAAGGGAGAAAACCACATAGAAAGTTATCTGCATTTACATACTGTTCTTTTGATATAAAATGATCAATTTAATTTACTGTACTTTTGGGGCTTTTTTGGTAATTGATTATTGATAAAAGTGATTTACTTTTTTTCAGTATTGCCTGTCCGGGCACCCAACCTTACCATGCAATGTGCTTAAATTCAAATCAACCACCATTATGTTGGACTGTGGACTGGATATGACTTCCACCCTCAATTTCCTTCCTTTGCCACTTGTTCAAAGGTATGTGTTAATGCATCTGAGACAAACTGAGCTTTAGTTTGCTGGAAAATGAGTACCCATTTATATAAAGGTTACCGTATCTTGTGTTTTGTCCTAAGTTTACTTTGTTCCCTTAAAAAAATGTTCTTCATCAAAATAATTTCCTTTGGCTGGGATGATGGAAAGTGTTGTATTGATTTATTGATTGACTTCTTTATTATAAGTTCTGAGCTTCTGTAAAATGTTCCTGCAACTGCTCAGTGCAAGTGAGGTCATGTGTATTTCATCTTTCCTGCTAATTCATATAAATGGTCAACTGATGAGCCCCAAAATTGAATTTTAGAATCACTTAACTGCCTTGGCAGGGACCTGACATCATAGAGCCTGACAGTTCTTTCTGATAGGTAGCTATGCACTATTTTTATACTTGTACTGGTCAGCTGTAGATATCTTAGTATTGGATATGAAGCCAAAGTCCATGTCTTAAAGCAGATAGGTTATCCCAGGCATACAGTCAGTGTTGTTTACTCTTTTAAGACCTCATCTAGGAAGCTTGCTGTTATTTAGAAGCAGCAGTTTATTTAAAAAAAAAAAAAAGTGCTAACTTTTAGAAGCACATTAGTCCCAATAGCAAAAAGTTATATCACATACAAGAGGGGAAACAGCTATCTAAAGCAGATTTAAGAGCTCAAAAGTATATAGCAAGCTAAGTAAACCATCTGTTGCATCTCATTCAGTCCTGAAGATATCACTGTGTGCAATGATTATTCATAATGATAACCCTGTGAACCCATCTAGAAAAAGAAAAAATAAAAGTCAACCATTGATTTTTTTTTCCTCCCTGAGCTAAGAGCTACAATAAGGTGATGAGGACAAGGTCAGAGATAATTCCAGCTTACATTTTATGCGAAGCTCAGAAAATTCCATTATTATCACACCCAGCACTTAGAAATACATTTACCATCCACAGGTATTATCCAAAAGAGGAAGGAAAAGAAAAACATATATATATATATATATATATATATATATACATACATACACACACACACACACACACACACACTAATAAAAGAGAAACATGGTAATTAGCATACGACCGCTACCCTTCCCATTGGCTAATCAGCATATCCTTATGCAAATTAACTGTCAGCCAAGATGGCGGCCGGCAGCCATGCACTGAAGCGAACAGGGAGGCTTGCTTGCTCCAGTGACTGCGGACTCCAACGTTCCCTGCGTGACTTGCCGGCCTCTCAGCTGCAACTCTAAGCAACTATGTTGCAAATATAGAAGCTAAACAAAACCCTAGAAACCGGCTTTCAGTCAGCCGGGCTTCAGCCAGCCGGACTGCAAACATTGTATCAAATACAGAAGGTAAAGGCCAGAAACCTGCTTTCAGCAGCAAGGCCTCAGAGCTAAAGCTGGCCCAGAATAGAAAAAAAAAAGAAAAAAGGGAGCAGTTGGGAGCTTCAGTCACCCGCCAGCCTGAAAACGGCCCTCAGCCCTTCACCAGACTGGCCAGGCACCCCAGTGGGGACCCCCACCCTGATCCAGGACACCCTTCAGGGCAAACTAGCCGGCCCCCACCCGTGCACCAGGCCTCTATTCTATATAGTAAAAGGGTAATATGCCTCCCGGCACCGGGATCAGCAGAGCAGCGAGGCTCCCGGCACTGGGATCAGCGTGACGGGGGGCAGTGCCCAAACCCCCTGATCGCCCTGCGGCTCTGTGTGTGACAGGGCGGGGCCACAACCTCCCTATCAGCCCTGCTCTGTTCATGACAGGGGAAGGCGCCCCAACCCCCTGATCAGCCCTGCTCTGTGCCTGATAGGGGGGAGCTCCCCAATCCCCTGATCGCCCTGCGGCTCTGTGACAGGGGGGAGCTCCCCAACCCCCTGATTGCCCTGTGGCTCTGTGTGTGACAGGGGGCGGGGCCACAACCTCCCTATCCGCCCTGCTCTGTTCATGACAGGGCAAGGCACCCCAACCCCCTGATCAGCCCTGCTCTGTGCTTGATAGGGGGGAGCTCCCCAATCCCCTGATCGCCCTGCGGCTCTGTGTTTGACAGGGTGCGGCGCCCCCCCCCCCCCCGCCACGGGCCCTGCTCTGTGTATGTGACAGGATAGAACCATAACCTCCCCATTGGCCCTGCCCTGAGTGTGACAGGGTACAGCGCCCCAACTCCCCTATTGGCCCTACTCTGTGAGTGACAGGGGGGAGCTCCTCAACCCCCTGATGGGCCCTGCTCTGTGCGTGACAGGGGGGAGCTCCCCAACCCCCTGATCGACCCTGCTCTGTGTGTGACAGGGTACAGAGCCCCAACCCCCTGATTGGCCCTGCTCTGTGAGTGACAGGGGGCAGCGCCCCAACCCCCTGATCGGCCCTACTCTGTGCGTGACGGGGTGGTGCCGCAACCTCCCCATCCACCCTGCCTTGAGTGTGACGGGGCGGTGCCCCAACCCCCCAATTGGCCCTACCCTGAGCGTGACTGAGGGTAGCATCGCAACCTCCCGATCTGCCCTGCTCTGTGCATGACAGGGGGCAGCGCCCCAACTCCCCAATCGGCCCTGCTCTGAGCCCGACCAGGGGCTGCACCTAGGGATTGGGCGTGCCCTCTGCCACCCGGGAGCAGGCCTAAGCCAGCAGGTCGTTATCTCCCGAGGGGTCCCAGACTGCGAGAGGGCACAGGCCGGGCTGGGGACCCCCCCTCCCCCCTCGAGTGCACAAATTTGTGTGCACCGGGCCTCTAGTGTGTGTGTGTGTGTGTGTGTGTGTGTGTGTATTTACAGTTGGTTTTGGCGCTGCATCTCATATGTCTGACAAGTTATTTCTTATTAAAGTGGCCTGAAATTATTGTCTCTCCCTCTCCCCCCAAAGATTAAAGTGTTCATTTATTTGATATTTTCTGAGAATCTGCACTGTGCCAGACGAGGGAGTATAGACAAGAACAAGACAACTTTCCTTTCCTCATGGAGCTTATAGTCTGTCAGGAGAGAAAGAATTACACAGTTGAAGATTTCAGTGTACTTGTGTTTTGAAAACAACTATATGTGTTGATAATTACTAAGAAAAATAAAATACAAGGTACTGTGAGGGCTTCTAAAAGGGGCCTATATTCTCTGTGGGGTCATGAATTAGCTAGGTGTTCAAAACCTAAATTGGGCAGACAATCCTAGCTACATGTTTTCCCTTTCCTGTTAAATCCTAGTCTTTACCTAATTCTTGTATTCTCACAGCTCTGGCTCAGCATTAGAATCCACTGCTGCTCTGTCTACTCCTTGTCATTGGTTTTCTCTCAGAGGGAGGTTATGTATATACTAGAGGCCCGTTGCAGGAAGATTCCTGCAAGAATAGGGCTTCCTCAGGCCTATTCCTGCAAGAATAGGGCTTCCTGAGGCCTGAGTGAAGCAGTGGAGATGGGAGCAGAGCCCGGGCTCCCTTCTCCGCTGCCACAATTCCTCCCTTCTCTGCCGCCTCACTCCTTCTCTTCTCTGCCCCTGGCTTCCTCCTGTCTCCACTGCCTCGCTCCCTCCCTTCTCCGCCACCTGGCTCCCTCCCTTCTCCTCCGCCTGGCTCCCTCCTGTCTCCACCGCCTTGCTTCCTCCCTTCTTCGCCGCTTCGCTCCTCTTCAGTCTTCACTCCCAGCAGGTATATGCAAATTAACCACCATTTTGGTTGGGTTAATTTGCATATAGTCGCTCTGATTGGCTGGTGGGCGTGGCAAAGGTATGGTCAATTAGCATCTTTGTCTTTTATTAGTATAGATATTTTAAATATATTTTATTGATTTTTTTACAGAGAGGAAGGGAGAGGGATAAAGAGTTAGAAACATGAGAGAGAAACATCGATCAGCTGCCTCCTGCACACTCCCCACCAGGTATGTGCCCGCAACCAAGGTGCATACCCTTGACTGGAATCGAACCTAGGCCCCTTCAATCCACAGGCCGATTCTCTATCCACTGAGCCAAACCGGTTAGGGCAGAGGGAGGTTATATTAGTGGGATGATTGGCAGCCCATATAGTTTCTTTCAAAAAGTATCTTCCTTTGCTCAGTTCAGAATCCTCTGAGATATACTTGACTAAAATAGTATCCCCAGTTTCTCCCTACCCCCTCATCCTGCTTTATTTTTCTTCATAGTGCGTATCATTGCATTATATATACTTTAGAGGCTCAGTGCACAGATTTGTGCACAGGTGGGGTCCCTCAGTCTGGCCTGCAGAGATCGGGCCAGAACCAGCTTCTGACATCCCCCAAGGGGTCCCGGATTGCGAGAGGGCGGTTCTCAGGTGACACACCCCAGAATAGGGTTCCCTCCTCTCTTGTTCCAATGTGTCACCCAAGAACCCCAGCTGCCAAGTCACCGCAGCTCGGCAGCTTCTGCGTTGAACGTCTGCCCCCTGGTAGTCATTATGCGTCATAGCTACCAGTCAGATGGTCGGACAGTTGCTTAGGCTTTTAGATAGATAGATAGATAGATAGATAGATAGATAGAGGTTTACATTATTGTCTTCCTTCTCCACTAGAAGGTAAGTATTATAAGGGCAAGGGTTTTGTTTGTTCTCCACAATATCCACTGTGCCTAAAACAGTTATTGACACAGATTAGCTTCTCAGTAAATATTTGTCATGTGAATGAATCCCTTTTTCTTCCCTAGATTCCAACCCTTCTTGCCTTCTCAGAGCCATCTCGCTATTAATTGTGATCTTTCCTTTATCTTGAACCCTTCCATCTTAACTCAGTTTTTCCCATTTAATTATGCTGTCACTTCTAACATAAAATATAAGAAAAAAATTTTTTCACCTTCTCTCAACTTTTCTTTTCAGCATTCCTAACTCCTCCAACCTGTCCCTTTCTCATACCACCCACCAGAACGCCTCTCCCTGAAGTCGCAAATGACTTCATGTCATTAGCTCTGATGCACAGTCTTCATCCTACTTGAGCATTCAGCAGCACCCTCCCCCATGGTAATGCATTCCTGGTTTTCCTCTTTTATCTCTAATTCTTCCTGTTCTATCTACTTTGGAGATTCATCTTTCTCCAACTGGCCATCACATATCAGAATTCTTCACTATCTAGTGCTGGGCTATAAGAGTCTCCACCAAAGGAATTTAATAAATGCTCAGGGCTTCCATAATCATCCAAACAATCTATATAAAAGCCTAAGCAACTGTTACGATGGAACGACCAGTTACTATGATGTGCACTGACCACCAGGGGGCAGGTGCTCAACACAGGAGCTGCCCCCAGCCCGCAGGCCCCGATTGCTATTGGGGCCTGCCGGCCAACCTCCCAGTCTCTCCCCGTGGCTGGCAGACCCAATTACCCAACTGGGGCCGGGCCCTCGGGCTGGGATGGGGAACCGGGGGTGGGTGGTGGCAGAAGTGGCCCCTTTCCCAGGGGTTCAAGGGCTGGCTCCCTCCTTGGGGCTGGTGGCCAACCTCCCAGGTCCCTCCCTCTGACCCTCCCCCCAGCCGGCATCCCACTCAGCCCACTGCCCACCTGCTGCGGTGGCAATTGTCCCCTGCCGGCCAACCTCCTGGTCCCTCCCCCCGGCCAACAGGTCCCAATCTCTTGATCGGGGCCAGACCTCGGGCTGGGATGGGGAACTGGGGGTGGGTGACAGTGGATGCCAGCAGCAAGGGAAGGAGGAGGTGGGGAGGCAGGGAACTGTGTGGTGGCAGTGCGTGGGCGGTGAGGGAAGGAAGAGGCAGGGAGGCAGGGAACCTGATTGGCCCTGATCACCGGCCCGGCCTAGGGACCCCACCCATGTATAAATTTTGTGCTCCAGGCCTCTAGTCTATAATAATAAAAGCATAATATGCTAATTAGACCAGACATCCTTTGGGTGAAGCTGGGGCTGCAGCCGCAGGATGGAGGCAGCCACTGTGCCTGCGAGGGAGGGATCCAGGCAACTGCCCTGTGGCTTCAACGGATGGATCCAGGCAGCTGCCATGGCTGCGAAGGTCGAATCTTGCATGAATTTCATGCATCGGGCCTCTAGTATATATATAAAAGCCTAAGCAACCGAACGACCAGTCAACCAGTCGCTATGATGTGCACTGACCACCATGGGCAGACATTCAGTGCAGGAGCTGCCCCTGGTGGTCAGTGCACTCCTACAGCCAACCTCCTGTGGCCAGCCAACCTCCTGTTGTCCCTCCCCACAGCCGGGCGGCCCCTATGGCCCTAATTGGGGTGGCCAGCCAACCTCCCGCAGTCCCTCCCCCTGGCTGGCCAACCACCCACAGTCCTTCCCCCCGGCTGGCCCCAGTGACCTTAATCAGGGCCGGTCAACCAACCTCCTGTGGTCCCTCCTCTTGGCGGGCCAACCTCCCATGGCCCTGATTGGCCCGATTGCCGGCCAGGCCTAGGGACCCCACCCATGCACAAATTCGTGCATCGGGCCTCTAGTAACTTATAAATATGCATCTTTAGTTAGTAATTCTCTTCTGAGCTCCAGATTCATGTATCTAAAATATTCATATATCCAAAGTTCCTCTCCTTGGTGTGCCTTTGAAGGCACTTCAAAACTCAATGTGCCCCAAGTTGAGTTCATTATTAGACTTGGTCCAGAAGAGGCGAGCAGCCACTCCCAGACTTCTTCCCCCCTCATCACTCCCCACAGGGCCTACCTTAGTGGATGGCATCCTGTTATAAAAGCCAGGAGTTAACTTAAATATGCCCTTCTTGCTCACTCCCCATGTCAATTGAGTCTGTCATTAAGCCTTGTCATTTTTACCTTCTACAGTGCTCAAGAATCCAGTCACTTCTGTTCAGTGCTGCTGTAATCATTGTCCTCTTTTACAGGCATTATTGCTTTATAAAGCCTCCTAGCAACTTTCTTCAGTTCTGATCTTGCTCCTGCCTGAATCCAAAGTCATCTTTTTGTATAACTTTTTACTTTGAAATCACTTCAGATTTACAGAACAGTTGCAAGAATAATACAAACGATTCCCAGTTATCCTTATCAGTTAACATCTTATCACATTTGCTTTGTCGTTTCCTCTGAATGTGCATGCATGTAATTTTTTCTGAACCATTTCAAAGACACAGACACGATGCTCCTTTACTACATAAATATCTGAGTGCCTATTTTCTAAGACATTCTTTACCTAATCAGTACAATAATCAAAATCAGAAAACTTACATTGATTTCATACTAGTATCTATGCTTTATATCTTATTCATACTTCCCAAATTACACAAATTCATATCTATATATATAAAAGCCTAAGCGACTGTTTGACCATTCTACCAGTAGCTATGATGCACACTGACTACCAGGGGCCAGACGCTCAACGCACAGACATGGAAACATGAAACAGACTGATGAATCTCAGGGGGGTGGGGGGAGAGGAGTGGGCAGGAAGAGATTAATCAAAGATCTTATATGCATACTAGAGGCCCAGTGCATGGATTTGTGCACCGGTGGGGTCCCTCGACCTGGCCTGTGGGGATTGGGCTGAAACCAACTCTCCGACATCCCCCGAGGGGTCCCAGATGGCGAGAGGGCGCAGGCCAGGCCAAGGGACCCCACCGGTGCCTGAATACGTGTACTGGGCCTCTAGTTTTACTATAATGTCCTTTATAGCGAAAAAGAAAAATAGTGATACAGGCCCAGGATGCTCTCCAGATCACATGTTACATAACATGTAAAGTGCCCAGTCAGTCACCGGTGACTGACACTATACTTTCCATCCGGAAGACAAAACAGGCTGAGCGCTTAGCAGTGGTTCTCAACCTTCCTAATGCCGAAACCCTTTAATACAGTTCCTCATGTGGTGGTGACCCCCAATTTCATTGTTACAAATTGAACATAATTAAAGCATAGTGATTAATCACAAAAACAATATGTAATTATATATGTGTTTTCCATTGGTCTTAGGCGACCCCTGTGAAAGGGTCGTTCGACCCCTAAAGGGGTCGCGACCCACAGGTTGAGAACCTCTGGCTTAATGTGGTAATCTGAATGAGTTTTGCAGTTTGTCTGTCTGTTAGGACCTTGTCATTTTTAGGAGTACAGGCCAATTATTAGATTAGATTGGGATTATTTTTGGTAGAAATGCCAAACAAATGATGGTGTATGATATCAGCAGGCACATGGTGTCAGTTTTCTTCAGAACCATCTTTTAGAATTACAAATCTAACCTCACCTCTCACCTATTTAAAACAATGATCTTTCATTGCTCTTAGGATACATACCAAGTACATCTTGGTATATTGAGCTTTACGCCTGTCCCTCTAGTACAGTGATGGCGAACCTATGACACGCGTGTCAGAGGTGACATGCGAACTCATTTTTTTGGTTGATTTTTCTTTGTTAAATGGCATTTAAATATATAAAAAATATCAAAAATATAAGTCTTTGTTTTACTATGGTTCCAAATATCAAAAAATTTCTATATGTGACACGGCCCCAGATTTAAGTTAGGGTTTTTCAAAATGCTGACACGCCGAGCTCAAAAGGTTCGCCATCACTGCTCTAGTATCTTGCTCTTTGTTTCCTTTCATTTTCAAAGAAATCTTATCTCCTGCCCAAGACAGTCACACACTGTTCTTTCAGCCATGGAGGCTCTACTCCCCCTCCTCTATCCCACCCTCGTTAGCCTACTTAGCCAGAGCTTATCGCTCAGATCATTTATGACTCCAGTTTCTACACAGAAAGGACACGGAGATGGCCTTCTAGTTGGATGAGGAGGGGCGGGGTATGGGACTCTTGTTGAAATTTCATTGGAATAAACCTTTTATGTAAGGCAAACATGTCAAACTCAGAGGCTAACATGGGCCAAATAAACAAGGTTTAATTTTATGTGAGCCACAAAAAAACAAAAAGCTTCAATTTTCATGGGAATGTAGGTTTATTTCTATAGAGACATGCTGAATACAAAGGGCGGAAATAAATGAGTAATCGTTAACAGAAAATAATAGAACATCTTAATAAAAATTAATATTTTTTCTTGAACATTCACTTACCAGACATTGAATAACTGCACAAATTAATAAGGGTAGCACAGATAAACCTATTTTTCTTGTTCTCCATAAGCGAAATATTTCCTGTTGCGCACACCAAACAAGTCAGTACAAGACTAATGACGTGGCAATCAGCTGCTAAAATATTTGCTTGTTAGTATTAGTGGAGAGAAATGATGCACCTGTGCATAAGGCGTGTAAGGGAAATGAATGCAACAGGATTATAGTAAGCAGTCATTAGTGAACGTTGTAGTTATTAATAATTATGTATAACGGGATACTGTAAAAATTAAGTTACGAAATTTTTATTAAAACATTTCTTACGCCAAAACCGGTTTGGCTCAGTGGATAGAGCGTCCGCCTGCGGACTGAAAGGTCCCAGGTTCGATTCCGGTCAAGGGCTTGTATCTGGGTTGCGGGCACATCCCCAGTGGGAGATGTGCGGGAGGCAGCTGATCGATGTTTCTCTCTATCTATCTCTCTCCCTTCCTCTCTGTAAAAAATCAATAAAATATATTTAAAAAAAAAACAAAAACAAAAACATTTCTTACAATCAAAAAGCAACCATGTTTGTTACATTTGTTGCTTGGTGTAAAAAAACAAACAAAAAAAACGTTTCATACATAGCATTATATTGGCTGGGCTGCAAAAATATTCATTGAGGGCCACATGCTGCCCACAGGCCGAAAGTTTGACATGCTTGATGTAAGGTGTCCATGCTAGAGGCTGGTGAGAGTGAGGGGAGGAGAGTACTGAACCTCGTAGCCTACTTTCTCTGTTCCCTCCAAACCCTGTCCCTTGACCCAGTTTCTCCTTGACTCTATTACTGTCCAGATCACCCTCAGTTGTCATAGAACCAGGCAAGTCTTTTGGTGTTGCCTAGACCATCCTGTCGCGATTCGCACAACACTGCTTCATTGTTTTTAACAGCTGTCTGTGTTGGGGTGATAGTTGATATGTCTGTCCTCCAGGAGGACAGGTATGTTTTGCTCACGGTCGTATCACCAGCACCTGAATGCTTCACACATAAATAAAGATCCATTGGAGGGTGACTCATTCTCCTACACTACAAATGATGAGGCTGTTCCCTGTTTCCTTCTTCTGGAAAGACCTCCTCCATCTTTTCCTCATAGCTCCTATGCCCTGCTCTCCCACACCACTGCCCACTGTGAGGATTGACCTTTTTGCTTGAGCCCTTAACACCTACTTACCCCATCATAGCTTTTATTTTATTCTATTATATTTGCTGTTTACTATCTACCTATACTAGAGTGTAAACTCCTCAGACTCAAGGATTAATTTATTTACTGTCATATTCTTGCACTTTGCATACTTTTTCAGAGTAAGTTTTATAAACATTTTGGGATGAATGAATGTTAGTCATGCCTCTTTCATTATTTTCTGATCATAGAAGTAATGTATTTCAAAGTAGAAAATTGGAAAAATGAAAAGTATAAAGAAAAATTAATTGCAAACCATAGTTGTTCTGTTTCACTATTTTTCTAGGTGATAGGTTACTTTTAAATGCCTCCTTAGGTCATTTATTTACTTATAGGAATAATTTACCAAATTTTTTTTAAAAAATGGATTTTATATACATGCTTAAATCCTTTACCCTTTGTTGCTTAAAGTTTACTAATTCTTTATGGTCTAGTCATTAATTCATTGGAACTCGGCAATCAAATATTTTCATTCCTGTAGTCAACATCCCTTTGCCATTGGGTGACACATTTCTGTGGCTCTTCACTTCGCTATTGTTATAACATGGTCATGCTCTCCATCCCATCTACTGGCAATTTCTCAAATCCAAAATAACTACAGGTACCTTATTGAAGGCTGTGATATAAAAAAATGTTTAACTAAAGTAAAATTTTTACTTGAAAAAAAATATTTTCTAATAAGCAGTATACCTTTTCTAATCATTTGTTGAGGACAACTAATGGAATCAGTCACCTTGATTGAAGGCTGATTGACATGTTGTGATGGGGAATGGAGAGAATGCAGGTACTTTGGTCCAGTTTTCTTTGTAAAGGGAAGTGGGTCTTGACAACCATCACTTAGAGAGCATGCATGAAATGAGAACAGTACACATTGTCTTGGCATTGCAATTTTAAACTGATCTCATAGTAAATATATTTTTCAAGAAGTAAAAAGTCCATAGTGAAGACACCATGATTATGAAATGAGATGGGAATTAAATGGCTAGTGACAATAGAATATTTCTCTGAGAGGTTAGAGCAGGAAACTCCCAGAGGTTTTTGTTTTTAAGCTTATCAGTTATCATTTATACCAACCAAATTTGATTGTCCTAGTAGTAATTTTCATTCCCAAGTATAAAATCCAAAATTCTTGCTTTTGGTTAATAAAAGCAAAATGTAAACCGTGAATGTAAGCAAAGGGTATGTGAGACTTCATTGTACTTACATTCTTGCAACTTTTCTGTAAGTTTGGAATTCTGTCAAAGTTACCCCAAATTTTTCACTTAAAAAAAAAATTAGATGCATATATATTCAGGTTTTTAACCTTTCCTAGAAGATGTTTGTGTTTCTATTTGGCTTTCATAGCTGTCACTTACTTACAAAATCAGAATCTGATAAAATTATTTTGACAAGAGGATAAGAGACTATATACATTAATTGAGTTTCTGATTATAGAGTCTTTCAGTCCTCAACCCTTACTTTGCCCTTAATTTTTACTTCACAGGCTAATTTTGTGGTGACGTGCTAAATTTCTTTTGCTCGTACTCCTGACGTGCTTTTCTTTACACATCACCTTGATCATTAAGTTTTTCTTTTATGGCATTTTTTTTTCCTGAACTATTTGCATTTTCATCTACCAACATAATTCCTCTGGTCAAAAAGTAGATACGGTTAAATCCTGAGATTACCAGAAGTGAATGATTTCTGAAAACAAACTATTTCAATATATCATATATACATGAAATTAACCTCACCTTCTAGTAATTATTCACTTAGGTGTGACATCATTTTGTAACACTTAGGAAAACGAACATCATTTTCCAGCCACAGGTGACAAGTGACAAATCTACTTATAAGCTGTGAATCCAGACTGTGAATTTGACTAGAACGCAGGCATTTTCATGTGCAGTGAATTCTGGCTGGTAGGCAGCTGAGTGTTCCTGTCTGAGCCCCTGACCTCTCTCTCTCTCAGTCCTTCTCATCCACAGATGCTGGTCCCAGGGGGCCTCCCCTCCGGTTTGTCGTAAACACAAGCAAGGTGAAGTCAGGGCCAGTGACTGGAAAACTATAAAACGCTCTAATGTCTTATCTTGCCTTTTTCTTTATTGTTCTGTGTAGTGTTCTTTTCAGTTTCCCAATTTATTGCTAAACTGTTTGGCTTTTTAATGATCCATTGCCATATGAATCTTAAGCTTGATACAACAGGGTTCTTTCTTGATCTTTTCAATTAGTATTTTGGGTGAACATCGCTGCCAATAATTTCCAGCTGTTTTTAACTTTATGGAGACAATATAGTCATCTTGAAATTACTAAGGATTATAATCTATTTAGCATAATTTAATTTTTTGTTTTGCAGTCCCAGGCTGTCTAATCTTCCCGGCTGGTCCCTAAAGGATGGAAATGTTTTCTTGGACAAGGTAATGAGTAACTGAAGTGTAGCTACACCCAGTGGAAAACCCTCTTGTCATACGAGGGCCACCCATCAGTAATGTGATTGATGGGCTTATTCCCCCTCCCCCCCCTCCCCCCCCCATGTATTCTTTGTGAAAAAATCCCAGGATCCATGTAGGGTCTTTAGTACTTGGTGATTATTGTTTTTAAGAGCCTTTTAAAGAATCCCTGTTCAGATTCAGGTCCAATTTTCTCATGTGAAAAAATCAAGAGCTGCAAATACATTTTATCACCACGAAGAGAAAACAATTAATTTTGTAGTTGCAATGAGATTTTCAAAGGTGATATTATTTAGAGAATTCCACCAACTATACAGCTGGAGGGAGTAAACTTTAAAAGAAAACACTTTAAAATTCTCTAGTATGTGAGTTTTAAACTGCTTCTTCAGGGGTCAGATCAGGTAGGGCATTGTAAAATTGGGGTCTTTGGGGCTGAGGAGAGGTCACAGAAGGTTGCGGGAAGGTATTGTCATCATCTGATCAGATCACTTTGACCTCTGGGTGAGGAATAGACTGAGTTCCAGTGTTTAACTTCCCAGGCGGTGCGTTCTGGGAGGATTAGGGTGAAAACGTGTTCTTAGGTAAATTTTTGTGGAGGGCCTTTCAGACTATGTTCTATGATCTTATTCCAGCCTTTCCTGTTAGCCAGGAATGGACACTATAGTAGGTTATGAAAAAAGAACATAGTTCCAGGAATCTAAGATATTTGGGGTCCTCTCAACTGTAATCACTGACTAACAAGGCCTAAAGTAAATAACTTCTTTTTTCTAGGCTATTAAGTTTTTGACATTAGATTATCTTTTTTAAAAATACATTTTTATTGATTTCAGAGAGACAGGGAAAAGGAGAGAGAGATAGAAACATCAATGATGAGAGAGAATCATCGATTGGTCTCCTGTCCGCCCTCCACTGGGATTGAGCCTGCAACCTGGACATGTTCCCTGACCAGGAATTGAACCATGACCTCCTGGTTCATAGGTCGACACTCAACCACTGAGCCACTGCGGCTGGTCAACATTAGATTATCTTCACAGTAATTTCTTCCTCAGATCATTATTTAGACAGTTAAATTATAAATGAGAGACCAAAGGTACATAAAGGGTTAAAAACTTCAAAGCTCATCCATGCCATTCTTAGTCTTCTAAATCATTCTTTCCCATGTCTCAGGATTGAAAGACTGATTATGTTTAAAGATCCTTAAAATGATTCATCTAAATAAGGCATTTCCTTCCTGTAATAGATATCTATATATATAAAAGCCTAAGTGGCCATTACGACCAGTCACTATAACACGCACTGACTACCAAGGGGCAGATGCTCAATGCAGGAGCTGCCTTCTGGTGATCAGTGAGCTCCCACCGCCAACCTCCCATGATTGTTCCCCCGAGCTGGCCAGCCCCGATCAGCCAGGGGACCCCACCCATGCACAAATTGGTGGCACCAAGCCTCTAGTTGTTAAATAAAGAGGTGTTCTTTTTACAGAATTAATTTCTGTGAACTGCACCCAACCTCAAGTGCAAGCCAAGTGTATAATTTGAAATGAGATTTCCCTCACAGTTAACCCGTAAAATTATGTGACATTCATGAGTTGTGCACCTGAAATCAGTCTGACTCTTCTGCTAGCTATGAATTATTCTTCCTTGAGAAAGGCTCAGAAGCATCCCATTACTAGTGCATTGTGAACAAATGACTTGCTTGTGTACGTGAGAGCATTTCATTAGAAGAGAGCAGTGAGTAAAACACAGTGACATTGTGAGTGCGCAGAATGGCAGGCCTGCTTCTGCAGTCAGGAGGGAGAGACTCGGAGGAGGCTTTGTCATGTGAGATGGGCATGCCCTGGTGCATGAAGCCTTGTGGGGAAGATGATTATGTAGCCAGTGTAAGACCAGGCAGAACTTTGAAATTTCCCAGGACTTATCTGCAATCATTTTTAACCTCATCCTAAGGGATTTGGGAGTCTTCTCCCATTAAACATAATTGCTTATTTGTTTTTAGCTGGCAGATGCATTGTAATTAAGAACTGTTTGCAGTCTCTTTTTGGCTCAGCCTTTCACTGGTTAAATGGTATTCATGTAAAAAGAGGAATCAGAGTTTACACTGAAAGGTGAGGGGAGAAAATATTCTCTCAGGGTTCTGCTATGAGACTTGTAAAATTCAAAAGGAAAATAATATATAATTAGTACCGTATCTTCAGATAAGGATTGAGAGTAAAATCATTCAGACTGAACTATAAATATAGATACACCAGAGGCCCGGTGCATGAAATTCATGCACTCTGGAGTGGGAGGGGGGGAATCCCTGCACCCTCTCAGCCTGCGCCCTCTCGCCTGTGCCCAGGAGCCCTCAGGGGATGTCCGACTGATGGCTAAGCCGTCAGTCAGACATCCTTAGCGCTGCTGTGGAGGTGGGAGAGGTTCCCCCCACCACTGCTGTGCTCGCCAGCTGTGAGCCTGGCTTCTGGCTGAGCGGCGCTCCCCCTGTGGGAGCGCACTGACCACCAGGGGGCAGCTCCTGCATTGAGCATCTGCCCCCTGGTGGTCAGTGCGTGTCATAGCAACGGGTCGTTCCGCCATTTGGTCGATTTGCATATTAGCCTTTTATTAGATAGGATATACATAGGAATATATAGAAATATATGTTCAGTGACTAATGAAGACCCAATAGAACAAAATTCTTGTTCTGGAAAGAGCAAACTGTCAACCAAACTATATATCTATCCTATCTAATAAAAGAGTGATATGCAAATTGACCATCACTCCAACACAAGACGGCCGCCCCCATGTGGACAGCATGCAAATTGACCATCACTCCAACACAAGATGGCCAGCAGGGGAGGGCAGTTGGGGGGGACCAGGCCTGCATGGGAGGGCAGCAAGAGAGGACCAGGCCTGCAGGGGAGGGCAGTTGGGGGCAACCAGGCCTGCATGGGAGGGCAGCAAGAGAGGACCAGGCCAGCAGGGGAGGGCAGTTGGGGGCAATCGGGCCGGCAGGGGAGTAGTTAGGGACTGATCAGGCTGGCAGGCAGAAGCAGTTAGGGACAATCAGGCAGGCAGGCAAGCGGTTGGGAGCCAGCAGTCCTAAATTGTGAGAGGGATGTCTGACTGCCCATTTAAGCCTGATTCCACACCGAGCAGTCAGACATCCCTTGAGAGGTCCCAGATTGGAGAGGGTGCAGGCTGGGCTGAGGGACATACCCTCCTCGCCCCCCGTGCACGAATTTCGTGCACTGGGCCTCTAATATATATATAAAAGCCTAAGCGACCAAACAACTGGTTTCTATGATGCTCACTGACCACCAGGGGGCAGACGCTCAATGCAGGAGCTGCCCCCTGGTAGTCAGTGTGCTCCCACAGTGGGAACACCGCTCAGTGAGCTTATTGAGCAGTGGCGGCGGCAGGTGCAGCAGGACCAGAATGAGCGGGAGTGGTGCAGTGCCAGCCTGGGCTTGGGCTCTTCCCCAGCCGCTTCACACACCTGCAGGGATCTGGCCGAAACTGGCAGTCAGACATCCCCCGAGGGGTCCCAGATTGCAAGAGGGCACAGGCCAGGCTGAGGGACCCCACTGGTGCATGAATCCATGCATCAGACCTCTAGTTTTTTTTATAAAGTCATAGATAGCTTTAACTGGGTGGCACAAAAAATCCTCCATAGATTTCAGTTTCAAGTGTCAGTGAGGGAAAACAGCAACTCTAGTGGCCTTCTGGAGGCATTGCAGCAGACCCTGTTGGTGGCCCACTGTTCAGTGTGCTCTACCGTACTTCCAGCTGCCAATCCCTGGATGGTTCTCCAGAGAGTTCTTCCTGCTGTTCTAAAATGCAGAGGTTGCTATATATATATACCTCAGATTCCATGTCCCCTGGGTAGGATAACTCCAAGGTGATTTAATCACCAGCGTGTCCCCATGGATTAAGTGCCCCTTGCCCACAGAGGTGTATAGCTCAATAATGCATCCATTATTGGTCCTCTTCCTTTCCTTTTGTCACTTGCCCACCCTCCCCCTGTTTTTCAGCACCTTCCATGTAAGCTTGTGCTCACCCTTTTCTCGGGGATATTTGTGTGGGAGTCCAAGCTAAGGCAGGCATATCCAATGTGGTAGGTCATGAGCAGTGTGGCAAGTCGTACTACAAATATGCTTTTTTCTTCTGGATGATTACATTTGGTTTATAATCTCAAATAAATTGCATGCTCTGCAAGGACAAAGATTATATTCATGAAGATAATGGGGGGTGGGGTGGTAGTTTAATTCCTACCTTCTACTCTTCATCCCCCTCCTTACTTGCCCCTTGGCCCTGATTGCATAATAAAATCACTGGAGGTGCTCGTTATAAATACAGGTTCCATGACCTCATCCCCAGAGTTTCTGATCCCTTGGCTGTTAGGTAGGGCCCAGGAGTCTTGACTCCATCAGTGTGCCCATGTGTATTCTGATGTTGCTATTATTCGAGAAGCATTGGGTCATGAATTATGGAAGCAGCATGTGTCCACACTTGGCTTCCTCGAAGAGCCATCAAGAAATATGCATTCAGGTCCTGAGTCTGCCACCTACCAGCATTTGTTATCCTGAATAAGACACCTAACCTCCCTGAGCCTACACTGGAAACAGTTGGCCTGCATAACCTTCTAGCTTCCCTCCAACTCTAGCCGTCTCTGATTCTTCGTGGAAAATTTGGTTTGAGGATGAAATTTCTTTGTTGCTGTATCAATTGGATATTTCTCCCTAGAATTTTTCCTTTTCCTTTCTTTTAGGAGTTGAAGGAGTGCTCGGGCCATGTATTTGTGGATTCTGTGCCTGAATTCTGCTTACCAGAGGTAAGATTAAAGTGAATCTCGCTGTAGAAACGAAGCATATCTCATCATCTCTCAAAATGAAGTCAAGAAATAATTTTAAGGGGCTTAGCTTCTCTCTTCAAGTTGAAATGAATCTGTTATTTCAGCCACTTTGTTACACAGCTGAAATATCATTTAGGAGTTCTTTCTGTTGTCTGGGCATCATTTGTCACTCTCTTCCTCCTGTTCCTAGCTCTTTCCATAATCCCCACTGACACTTGTGCTCTTGAGCAAAGTAAGGAAATAGCTCAGACCTTTGTTTTGTAATTACAGTGCCTGTGACTTAGATTAGCCCTACTTTTCCTCGTCTTGCTTAGAGTGGGTAACTGGGAATTGCTGTTCTTCAGCCAGTGCAGTAAACTGTAAAATTTCTTGCTGACCTGAAAGATCACATTGGATATTGCTTGAAATTCACGAATTCTGAACTGAGTTATGGATATCTGTCATTTACATATTACCATCATAGTGAGACTCATTATAAGAGTCTCGGGCCAGTTTCATCCTTTAAAGGAAACAGAGATCAGTTTCCATTAGTTTTAAAGAAAACGAATCTCAGCTGACAGGCCTAATCCCCTGAGCGGCCTCGGCGCTCTCAGCAGACAGATGGAGTGTAGGGGAGCCAGTAGCTAATCCGGGGTTCCTGAGGAAGTCAGTGCAAAGCTGCCATCCTGTCTTCTCCTTGCCGCCCTATGGATCACAGCACCTGTGGAAAATTCTTGCACAGTCCAGTGCCAAAGAGAAAAGAAATGGAGAGCTCTTTCCCTTATTTTTGTCCTCTCTCCCTCTCTTTCCATTTCTACACTTTCTTTGATACCCTATAGATAACCATTTTTCTCTCTTCTAAGTACATGTATGTGCCCTTTGCTGTACCCGAGTGGAAGAAAGGAAGGAAAACAAAGAAGGACATGGTCATTGAAGGTAGCAGCAAAGGGAGAGAGTTTGAGGTAAAGTAGTAAGAATAAGGGTGAAGGAAGACAGTGATCGAGAACCCTGAGCTCTCCCTGCCTGCAGTTAGCCTCCCTATCATCTTCATTTGTCATCGAGGAACCGGTGGGGCAGTTCCCCATCTGTTCAAAGACTCCTAATCCCGGTGCTGTGATTACTTCCAGTGACCACACACGGCACTGACTGCTGCACCCTCGTTAACGGACAACAGTGTGGAACCTGAGTTGGTGTTCTCATGACTTTTTTGGCCTGCTCCATAGGGTGCTAAACTTTAAAATTAGACAATTACCATTTCGCAATTCACCTTTGGCAAGCTCAAAGAGTATTGATATATTTAGGATTCTAGAGCCATATAATTTTTTTCAACTTCTGTCATAACTTAGAGCTTATATAACAAGTTAGTAATAGTTGCTATTTTAAGGTAGAACCAGAGCATTGCATCATCAGGAGAAAATAGGCGAGTCAAAGAATCAGGAGAGAGGTGCTTACTAAGCCCAGACTTCACTGACTTGGGTGAGTCGGACAGACCTAACCCCAGTCCTCATGGAGTTTATAATTTATAATCTTGTACGACTATCTAAACATCCTACTGTCCCCTAACTTCTACACCAGGGACTGCATATAAGGCCCAGGACAGTATAATAGGCAAGCAATAAATTAGGGTTGTTTTGACCCAGTTTATGGGCTGTAGAACCCAAGTGTCCATATACAGTTTAAAATTAATCTTTATTGGATTTCACTGAGTAAAAGTATGTAAGTAAATATATAAATGTGAGTATATAAACGTGGCCTGGATATTAAATTTATTTCTCAGATGGAAAAATGTTTATGTAGACACTGTTGACATGTATGCAGACAGAGTATATATACCTATTTTTTTCCAGCTGTCCCCACCAAATTTCTCATCATTATAGACTTGGCTGATTTTTTTAGACATTAAAGAGAAATGTCAAATATTCTCATGCAGGTCCTGTACGTGGCAGGAAAGGAAAGTAGAGAAGCTTCGGAGCTTGGCTGTTGCCTCCGCTGTCCTTCCCCGTTTTCTTCTGGGTCTGTCACTCGGCCTCTCTGTCTTCGTGTCTTTGTGTAAAAGTGTTTCTAGACCCGTAGGTCATGGCTCGATCCCAGTCAGGACACATGCCCAGGTTGTGGGCTCGATCCCCAGTGGGGGACGTGCAGGAGGCAGCCGATCAATGATTCCCTCTCATCATTGGTGTGTCTGTCTCTCTCTCCCTCTTCCTTCCTCTCTGAAATCAATAAAAATATATTTAAGTAAAATCAACAATAAAAGTGGTTCCAGAGCCGTGGTGGGGCTAGGACCAGC
Source organism: Myotis yumanensis (assembly GCF_028538775.1). Lineage (NCBI taxonomy): Eukaryota > Metazoa > Chordata > Mammalia > Chiroptera > Vespertilionidae > Myotis > Myotis yumanensis. Next base: position 74,453,738 of record NW_027223756.1, read on the forward strand.
AGAATGCTATGTGACCTTTCATGGTGAGGACATTGTCTTGGAAGTGCAGTGTATGACATGGGGTCAAGGGTGATGTAAGTTGAATACTGTCATTAAGCCTGTTATTCACACAGATTGCCATTGCCCTCGGCAGTATGTAGCTTTTGACCTCGAATCTACATGCTGTCCTCAGGAGCTGATTATGCCTCAGCAGCCTTATTAAATTAACTTATTTCATGTGTCAAGTCACTCAACCAGAAAATACCCACAGCAAAATGGTACATTGTCTCTGTCATTTGCAAAGACGGCACAGACATCTCTGTCACTTCTCCATGGGGGACATACTAGGGCAATGACCCGTTCTTCGAAAGACTTCCTCGACTCGCCGCATGCTGTCCTCAGTGCACCATGCGCTTTCCCGGGGGTAACTTCCGTGAGGGGGACTCCGTGGTTGAGGTGATTGCGTCTCAGCTTTCCCCACAGAAGGTCCTGCTTATAACTGCATCCCTCCAGCAGCAGAGCCGAGGCCAGTCCTGTGCCGGCTGTGCAGCTGGGAAGGGACAGATGAATCAGCAGGATTCTTGACCGGAAAGACATTTACTGTGTAAGGGAGAAAGTGATACTTGAGTTGCCATGGTACAGAGTAATCACTGCCATAGAGGGACATGCATGAAGTGCTTGGTGGTTCTGAGAAGTGGTTTCTTTCATCTGGGCAAATCAGTAAGAGAATCATTTCCTTAGAAGAGAGTTCTCATAAAATTTACTGAACATGGTAGCATTTTTCCCTCACCTGGCAACTTGTCTTTGCCATTTTCACATGCCCTTAATGGGAAAAGGGGTAGATTTGGGGTTAAGACTAGGGTAAAATAAGAGTATAATTTCCTTTTGTGACTGCCACTACTTTTTTCTTTTCTTTTTTTTTTTTTTGGCGGGGGGGGGGGGGGGGGGGGAGGGGGGGCGGGGCGGGATGGGGGTTGGGGGGAGCGGTTATATCCTGCACTAGTGGTCAGAAGTTACCTTAAAAAAACAACAAAAGTCAGTTCCCGCCCTAGCTGGTTTGGCTCAATGGATAGAGCATCAGCCTGTGGACTGAA